>NC_141470.1:43813023-45239689 GCF_009769465.1 Tauraco erythrolophus
AACCCATAGAGTGCCTGAAGTACAGTCTGTAGCGTTTCACTTAAACTCTTCCCTGAAAAGTGGAAAATTAGTTACTCTAGCAGGGGACTGGAAGTGTCCAGTATAGTAAAGGTTGCAAAGCCATTTCCTTTAAAGGTCTCATGTTTGCGTCTGTTATCCAAAATCTCTTTGACTCTAATTTTTCACATCTAAACTCAGGTTTGATGTGAGCAATTGAATAATTGCTCAATGCAGTAAAATTGTTCAAATGTAAAGAAAATTTACACTTTTTTTCTGAGTTACTCCTTGGTAGAAGAGGTACCTTTCTTACAGTCAGGAGTAAGTCATATTAAAAAGATTGAAAAACTTTCTTGGGAAAAGTCCTGATGCAGATGAATATCTGTACTTTGTTTGGGTGGAAGAGGTTAGCATCTGAAAGGTCTGTCACTGCAAGTGTATTTGCTCAGGTCTTAGCAGAACATACTTTTAGTAACTGCATTTCCCATGCATGGATTGACATCAGACACAAGTTAATGGCAAGTTTGTGTGAGGAAGACTATAACTTTCTTATAACACATCCTGTAAAGAAATATCAGAAGACAAAAAAAAACCCAACACCAAACCCAAGAGATGTTTCAGGCAGAAGTGAAGAGTGATTTTGGAGTCTCTGTAATATTCTGTTAATTCTAGACTTTCAATTTAAAAATCTCTTTTTCCTGTTGAAATGCCACAGAAATAGTAAGAGCCTGTAAAATGACTAAGTATATGGTCAGTAAAATGATGTTGTTACTAGTCAAATACAACAAGTAAAATGTAGAGGAGAGTCACTCCTTTCCTAACCTCTCCATTTCAATAAAGCATTAATTTAAAAAGCCCAGTTGGAAGTATTCAAACGATAGCATGCATAGCAATTAAATTGTTTCTTTGGGTGGTTTCAAAACCAAGGAAATTAAAAACATAAAATTACATTAACACCTCACTGAACACTGAGCTTCCTTACAGTCCTGCCCTCAAACGGAGCTAGGCTGTGGGAAATGATATTTCTTATAATTTTAAAGCCCCATCCACCTTCAGTTAAGGTATGAGAGTTCCAAATTCGTTCATTAGGCATTCTTCGTGTCCCTCAGCAAAAGTATACAGGAACAAAAATCTTTCTTCCAAGTATTTTGTCATTGTTTATATAATCCTATTCAAGTTACAAGACAGGAACAATTCACTTTGTGACTGGAGTTAATCCATTTGCTGGAAGCTTGTGGGTTTTGATTTTTTCTGAACTTTCATGTGTGCCTACGTGCCAGGTACCTCCTGAGCTGCAGCACCTGTTGACGTGCCCAGGGCGGTTCCAGATTTATTGACTTGCGTATTGCCAGCAGTGGTGTTAAAGCAGAATGGATCTCACAAAACTCACCTCAAGTCTGGGTAAATATTCAGAAGAATCATCTGGAGACAGCTATTACTGCTCAGAGTTGTCTGTCACTAAAAAAGACACTCTTCTATATGTTATAAAGCTCCTCTTAACAGGGAGAGGGTTTATCGTATGCATGTATATAAAACCCAGAAGAGTAGGATAGGGCCCAGAACCTCAGAGACATCCACCTCAATTTTGATTTTACTTTTTTCTTTAATCACACATTCAGACAAGGGTGGTTTATTAGGACTATGATTCTGGAGTTTTTTGAAGTCACTGAAGAGGTTACTGGCAGCATACACACAGTGATCTCTGCCACCAAAGGTGAGGGAAGAGCACGGACAGCTTGTTCACTGGTCAGCTGTCGCATTCACAGCCAGGATATTAATATAAGCTGAAATCAGTGGTGGTTTCACTACTGGCCAAGCTGAACTGTGAATTGCAGCTGCTGAGAAGCAGACACACCGTACCTGGCAACATCAGGCAGAAAGATGGCAGAGACTGAGCAAGCAGACATCTCTTATATCATCTCGACAGGAATCTTCAGAGTTTTTTGGGTCGGAGTCCCCTATCTGTAAAAGCAACAGGGAAAGCAAACCACATATTATGCCAAAGGGAAATGAAGCTGCAACCTTGCTATGTGTAGTCCCATCACAGGAATGACTGCCTCCCATGACAGCAAGGTTTCATCAGACGTGCTGTCGCAAGAGCTTCCCTTCTTGTGAAGACACAGTGGGCGAGTGGGCGAGAGCACGGTACATGACCTGTTGTTCATGTTGCCTTATTTTCTCCTCTTAAGCAAAGTTCTTTCCTAAAGTCGGTGTCAGAAGCTTCCATGAGGTCAAAGAGCATTCTGCTGAGCTGCTGTTCCCCCCTTTGGCAACCCCCAGCTAGTGCCACCAGCTGCTGCTTCTTTCATTTGCATTTGCAGAGCTTTCAGTTTCCTCCTGTCTGTCCTGCAGCTTGCAGTTGGACAGATACTGGAAATGTAGTTAGGAGAATCATTTACAGCAAATGCAAACAGGCTACTGGAATTACAGGGTCAGAGAGTCTTCGTGCTGACTGAACCTCTCAGAATAAGAGGGGTAAAAGCGTATCAGCCCACAGTCACTACATATATTTTTTATCCATTCTTGTGCACCAGCTATGATAGTCTAAAAGTAGAATTTAAAATTTCTTTCTGGCTGATTTTCTGGCTCCAAGAACTGTCGTCCCTGAACAGCTCAAGTTCACAGCTCCTTGTGTTAGATAAGAGATACAGCCAGGAGGGAAGTCACGTTAAAACGGCACTGTTCTGCGAGCTGCTGTAAACTGCTGTTAAATGCTCGCAAATAGGGAACCTAAAAGTATCCTCAACATAGCTTCCCACATCATATTCTGTCCTGAACGCAGCTCAGACAGAACGTCAGAGTTAAAGTCCAGGGAATTCCACAGTAAGTGGGTTTGCTGAGGAATTAAATGCAGATATAAGCTGTGTTAGTGTAAATATCCAGAGAATTGCCAGTTAATTCATCCCACAGTTGATTGAACTATATTGTTGCATGATGCCTACAATGTACACGAAATGCCTTAAAGAAGTTACCGTGAAAGTTAAAACTACAACCCCAACAACTGTGTACTGTCTTGTTTCCAACATCATTCACTTGTAAAGCATTCATTTGGAAACACTGTGATGTGTGTTGTGATACCTATTAAATTCTGTAAACGTGATGACAATAAGGAATGTCAAATATTTTTGAAGACCCTTTGGTAATGTATTTCAAAAACAGCATGAAAGTGATTTTTTCCCCCTCTTTGACAGGTGAATTATTTACTGCCTGGTGTAGTTTTCTGAATAGCTGAAGTTTTCTATCAATGAGATGAATTTAGAGTCAGGCAAGGGAAGCCATCTCACTAACCCTGCATCCAACCCCATTCCCAAGGCAGTTTGACTGTATCTACAGCACTTTCTGCTGTACTGCAAATGTCAAACAGAAGGTATAATGGATTTAATATTAGTGCTGGCCAAGGTGTTGAGGGAGCTGTTAATAATGTCACTCCAGTTATTGATCCGAAGCCTTTAGAAATCAAAGAAAAGTGAGATATCCCCAACTGGGGAAAGGCACAACAGTGACTGGGTTTTATTGCCAATATATTTCTACATATATAGTGCTGACTTTCTGAAATTATGTGATCATCATTAATCTTGGAGAGATTTTTGGAATCATTATGTGGTGGGATAATATCAGGGTGACCTGTATGCATGCTAATGTTAAAACTTGCTTTCATTCCAGCGACAAGTCAGCTTTAAAAGGTACAGTAGTGATGACAACATTAATACAAATATTCAGATGAAAAGAATTTATTCTGAGAACATTTACTGGTGATGTTGAGATGTCTGGATTTGACTCTTCCTAAGAGCATTGCCATTTCATCTGTTAACCTGGGACATGTGTAACTGCTATTGCAGGAGGCTAAATTTTTCCTAATTATAATAATCATGGCTCAGCTGCCTCTGTTTACCACAGTGCTAAATTTGGCTCCAAGTTTATATTCTTCTAGGTTCCTTTACCATAGTTAATCCTGAAGGATTAACTTGTAGTGGTTTGTTCTAAATAGAAGTTAGTTCTTAGATAAGTGCATGTTTTCTTCCTTCAACAGAAATTTGCAATCTTATGGCAGTCTATACAAGGGTAACCTCTGTCATCCTCAGTCAGTAATTAATAAATTAAAGTAAAATGTAGAATTTCTGTTAAACGTATATCAAATAAACATATAGTTCCTCTCCATGTATATACGAGATAAATAAAGATAAATCCAGTAGATAACTTGCAACAGCAATGTGCTGGATTGAATACGAAACTTGTCTTTACCACAGCTGTGCCATGAAGTAAGTCTGTTATAGAGGGATACAGACACATGCAAGTGCCTGACAACAATGTATGTATATAGATGTGTGTGTGTATATGTATGTAAGTATATATGAACATACAGGACATACGTGGTAAGTTGTGAAAATAGCTAATGCATGTATATTTATTATATTAAAAAATTAGGCATTCCAAATCAGTATAAATAGGAGAAAAAGCTACCTTTGCTTTCGTTTGATCCCCATGTACTGTGATACACATATGCTTAAACAGATACGATTTTTATATACAAGTTCTATTGACTCTTCTGTGACTAGTGGGGAACCATCCAGTAGAACCACTGTTGCACTCTGGACAGACAAGTGTTTAGTGTGATCCTGTAAGTTCTTTGGGAACAGCAAGAAAACACTAAAAATATGGCTGGACAATTGGAGACTGCGTAGATCTTCTACCGTACTCCTTCCCTCCTTAATAAAGAGAAAGACGTAGGTGAAGTAGGCTGGAGAATCTCTACTTGCCTCTATTGATTTTCCCAGCTGCTTTCTTCAGATCTGTTTGATCTGGGCTCTGAGGTCAAGATTTTTGTTTCATTGATCACATGTGTGTAGCAGTACTAACGGAGTGTGTTCCTATGTCAGTTAAAGGGTTGTGAGAAATGAGAATAACTCATCTTCTTGAGTATCCCCAGTCTTACCTGGGATTGTTCTCGGTCATACAGCTTAATCTGGAAAAATCACAAGAAGCGTGCTTGCAAATTCTCACAGGAAATAATTTCATTCCATTGCTTGTGGTATTCAGCCTACATGTTTTTCTTCATTTTATTTGCTCATTTAAGTAATTTTACTTGATAGTGCATTTAGAGTATGTTCCATTCTTTTTTGTACACAGCCATGGTGTTCATTTCAGCCTTCCCTCAGAAGTGATTTATTCTGAAATCTTCCACAGTTTTTATTTTGTGCCCTTCTCTCAATTATTTCAATTTTGTCTTGCAGTTTCAGGTGAAGGCCACATTTTCCCAAACAAAATAATTGTTTTTAATCTGTCACCATATTCCCCTATGTAATCTTAAGTCATCATGGCTTTTTTTCTCCATCCTGTTGTTACAAATTCACAACCCATTTACTGACGCCCCCACCTCTCTTCTCGTATTTCCAACCTGCTTTTACTTCTTCTTCCTAAATTTTGCTGTGCATCGTTGTATATCTTTCCAAATTAATTATCATTCAGATATTCATTATATCTAACTGTAAAGAATCTTTTTTTTCATTTAACAAACTTGTTGGTTGCCTCTCTAAATGAAATGTTACTCATTCCTCCTTTTAAATTCCGAGTCATGAAACTAGAAATTATTAATTTAAACAAATAGTTTTAAGATTTTGTGCGTGTTCCTCTATAACATAAAATTGCATTACAGCCTTTATTTCCCCAGTCTGTGGTGATACTAACTTATCTTTCAAATGTTATACTTCTAATTGCAGCTGGATAGGCTGTTTCTTTTGCGTATTAGAGTACTCACACTTAATAATCTGAGATTTCTTGCAGATCAGGCTTGGCTGCTTGAAGTTCTTGGCTTGTTGTAAGTCAGTTATGTTTAATTCATCATACCACAGACTAAAACCTTGTTCTTGTCAAAATTACACAATTCTATCTTCTTTATATACACAAAACAGCACAGATACAAAGGATGATATTACTTGGTATCGATTCAGCTCTGCAGGGGGCAGAGATCAGAAAAGGCAGAACTGGCCAAAAGGAATGTCCGCCTCCAGTGAACAATTTTACTCATGGTCACACTGGGAAAAGCCTGAAAATATTGCTTGTGCGTGAAAGGTTTGCTGCTTCCAGCTCTCAGGGCTTTTCCCAGGCAGTTTGTCTCAGATGCTCCTTGCTTTTCAGCTGTGAATAGTATATGACCATTCCGAATAACTTGCCTAATTTATCATCACTTTATCTTGTTTATCAGCAGGTAAAGTAGATACAGTGCCTCTCTGATTTTGTTAACGTTTTACATTTTTTACTGGGATAAATTGCTCAACTAGCTGCAGGGTGGTTAAAAAATCCACTCCATGTTTGTTCCCTGAGTCTTCTGTGCTACTGACTCCTGATGTTTCCAGTCTGAATTTGTCACCCCTGAAGCAGCAGCAGATCGACTATCAGAGAACTGTCCATTCAGCGGCTGTACAGCACCCAGCACGGAGAGGTTGTAGTCCAGGGGCTCGACAGTATCACCTGTAATGGTGACGGTGATACTCATCTACACCAGTCAAAAAGATAAGGCTCTTTACAGTCAGGATATTGCACAGGTCCATAAGCTCCCTGTGGGAATGCTTTCATGCAGCCAACGTCCGTGCTGGCTGCTCCCTCCCAGGGCCAGATGCTGAATGGGTGATATTGCGGCAGGACTGAAACACAGTACTAATCCAGTCCAGCGTAGGTGATCAGGTCTAATTATTTCATTAACTGTAGTTTATCAAAGTGCGTTACCCTTAACGGCTTTGTAGAATATTGAATGAAAGGGTGTAGTTGTGCTATCGTCAGTAACATAGAGCTCCCTTTTTTTTTTTTTTTTTTCTTGTTTTAAGTGAATTTCATTCTGATGATAGGTGCCAGATGGAGACAGCCCTGGGGAACGAAATTATTTGTTTATCCACAGAACACGTACAGCATGGGCAGCAGCAGTGTAGTCTTTCCCATGCTGTTTTGTTGCTGTTCTCCAGCCTTGCCCTCCAGTGACAATATATAGAGGTGGGAAGGCAATTCCCAGTTCATGCCCTCCCAAACTCCAGGTGCTTTCCTGTGAATATCTGCAGTAGTGACAATTAGCGTCCATTTTTGTGATTTTTTTTGGCATAGGAAGTGTGTTGGTGCCCCAATCCAGTCCAAATGGGCCACCAAATGATAATACTAATTAACTGCTTACCTAAATCAAATTTTAATCAGTGACCTACTCATAGAAGATCAAAGAGTTTAGTTTCGTGTTTCCTATTGTATTTATCCTGAGGCATCTATTTGCTTTTAATAATGATTTTCCTCCTAGAAAGAACATAGAAATAATGATAGTACTATTAAAAAAGCCAAAATAAAAATTAAAAAGTAAAATAATCTCTTTAAAAAGATCCTTTGCAAAGGGGTGAGAAATCTCATTCTCCCACTCTGCAGCCCCACCTCTCTTCAGACAAGAATGAGCATTGTCAGACAGATTTCAAACAGGAAAGGAAAGGAAAAAAAAAAAAAACCACGAAAAAAAGATAGAAAATAATATCTTGAAGGTTTTCATCAAATGTACTTAAACCATATATCCTAGAATCATATTTTTAATAAGTAGATAAATTTTGTAGTTCTGCATAAAAACTATTAATTTTAGTTTAGGGTTTATGTTTGAGAGAGGTTGGCTAAAACGTGTGCTTTTTATTATTATTTTACAGCTTGTTTTGAAAGTGTCATAAACAAATGACTTAAGTGTCCCACAAGACAAATGTTCTTTAATCATCTAATGCACTCATTTATCCTCAGCCTTAACCTTAGTCCTAAATTAAGTCTCTTGCAAAAACATAACTTCATCTAAAAACGCCCATCAATCCTATGTGATTTTGATAAGCACATTTAAAAAACATAAACAATCAGACAGTTGTCAGTCCAGTTGAAGTTCTGTCACATTAAAAGTTACTCATTAGGATATGTTCCTAATGCACATGCTGCTAGTAAAATCTTAAATTGAAATGAACAATGTTTTAAGATTTCTGTGTATCAGGGAAATATGAACTTGAGCTTAAACTGAGTAACTTCTAGCCTAATGGGATGCATTTTTCTGAAAATATTAACATAAGTTGTATTTTTATCTGCATTCCAGTTTCACAGTACCACTAACAAAGTATGTGTTACACCTCTGTGTTAAATTTATTTGGTCATTACCTTCATTATCTACTCAGGAGCCTAATGTACATGGAAGCATCACCATAGGGGAAAATGAGTAACATAGACATAGGTTACACATTCAAAGCAAGATATTTTGCAGCAGCTGTCATTTGACCTGAATAAATAAATGAAGTGACTGTGAGGGGATATGAAAGACTTTTAGTGGCAGAAATTCACTATAATTGAGAATTAGTTCAGATCCTCTTTAGTTTAAGCAATACTTATCCATAGCGATGGATAATACAGCATTTTATTCTATTTATTTTTACTACTGGCCTCTTTAGGACCTGGAAAAAATTAGTACTGTTGAGCTCTTTGGGATTCTTTCTCACTGGGGCTTTAAAATTCTAAAGAACAGATAAGAGCAAACAGCAAATAACTGGATTTAGAATAAACTCAGAAATTATCACTAAGGCCCTTCCTCTGCCACAATTTGTCAAATCTGCTGATAGGAAACAAATTCTATTCATAAAGATTTTATTTTTTGGGGCCCTCTTGTGATTTGGTAGCAATTCAATTATAGTTTTGTGAGATAGTGAGCCCGGAGAGGGAATCCAGACTGACAAGAAATATGACAGGACAGTTACAGAGTGTTTATGCAATTAAACTTTCACTGACAATACCTGCGGAATGATGAATGCGTGGGCGGAGGTATGTGTGCACAAGCAATGCCCCACAAGTATTGCACATTTTTCATTATTATACAACTGTTCAGATCTTTCAAGAATAGCCTGAAGTGAGGTGGAAAAGAGAGTGCTGTTCTGCAGCATGTTAACCAAATGCTTTTTTTTTTTTCTTTTTCCAGTGGGTCTTGATAGGCCAGGTGATAAAAGAACATCTATTTTAGAGAAATGTTGCAAGAAGATTAAGATTTAGCCTGAGTTTGACATATATTAATTTTGGATTCTTAAAGAGGTTTTATTCTTTTTCTGTCTGCAACTTTATATCATTTCAAAACTGATAGATACTGCATAATTAAACCGCAAGGTTATTCATTTTATGCATACAGGTGCAAAGGGCACTATAAAAGTAGGATTTTACTGATTGTAGATTAGAAGAGAAAGGAGCAACGTCAAAGACTTTTGAAGAAAACCACAAAAGCTTACAGAGTAGATTAATTTGGTTGATCATAGTCTGTATTTCAGTATGTCTGTCTTCCATGGAACTATAAAATCAGACAGCTTATTTTAGAGTCTCTGAAAGATTGTGTTGAGTTTTCCAGGCTATTGCAGTGGTTATTTTTACTTTTCGTGTGAAGTTGCTCATTCGTAGTGGGGGTTTGATTTTGAAAACATGTTGTTAAAACGTGTTGACCTGGACTACCTCTTTTCTGAGGAGTCTAAGTACAGCACTGAGTTAATTCCAGCAAACCTTATATTCGAAAACTGCTGTACGCTAAAGAAAAGGAAAGTTGAATAAGTGCAGTAGATGTGATTGCCTGCCAGAGAAGCTGAGCAGAGCACTCACTAGCTGTGGGTTTTGGATTGCTGTGGACAGTGATTGAAACGGCATGACTGACACTAGAAGTATGAAATAAGGTAAATTAATATAAAGTGACCATTTAAATATTGTCTAGAACTGTGCTGAGTTCTCAGAACTTTACTGAAGTAAACATTGAATGTTCAGAATTTGATTCCTACACACCTGAATTCAAATCACTTAGTGATGTTCACTATTTTTAGCAGTAAGAAAAAGATGTTTACTATTCATTTGTGCTTACCAATTCTTTCAAAAACTGAAGTCTGCTTCAAATAATGACAATATAAATAAAAAGGTTGCTTGTTGCAGTGAACTGTTTTATGATTCTAAATAATATATGCTAGATTGCAAAATGGAAACTGTTTATTGATATATTAATTAATGTAAGCATTTGTCTCATGAGAAGAAGCTCTGATTTTTTACTTCGCCTTTCTAGAGATGATTGTTTCCTATCTTGCAAGGTCCCCAGCGATGTCCAGGGAAATGTCCATTCATCTTCCTGATTTACACACGGATGTCTCTTCTCTTTTTGAAGGAATGACAGTATTTACCTGACTTGCACACAGCAGACGTAATATCACAGCTTAAGTCACTCAGTGCCAAAAGCTATAGTGAATTGAAAAAAATCTGATTTTCCAAGAGCTGTTTCTAATACCTACTAAAATTGATAGCAAGAAAAAATTGTTTTCACATTACTTAGGTGTTAAAATTACATGGTGGTGTTCCTTTATTTTCAAAAACCAAACCTAATCCTGTTAATTCAAAGTGAATAACAAACAGGACTAAGACTTTTTCCCAAGTTGTTACATTTATTCAACCTGCTTCTGTTTTGTTCTTCATCATAATTATTTCCAAGTCAAATCTGTGCTGATTTCCTTGCGGACCCACATACCTCTGACTAACTTAAAGAATTGAGCTGGGATAATTCACACTATTCCTTGGGGGTCATGTTCTCTGTTTTTTTTCAAGGACATTTTTATTACAAAGCTGATGAAATTTGCATATTAATTCATTTCTTTCAATTTTTTAAGATTAAATGTTGTCAACATGTATCAGTGCAAGGCTCTGACAGTGCTGATGAAATGGGTCAGTCAAGCTTGAACATTTAGAGTAATGCAGCCATCTGCAACCCCCAAGCCCCTTGTGTAGTTTAGTGCTACCATTGCAACTTGATTAAAAAAAAGTTTTATTCAATGCAGGATATTAAAACATTATCTGTGAAATGATATGTGTTACTCCTGCCATTTGCAGGGAAAGTATATTTGACAACAAAATGGATCTAAGGATCTCCTGGCTGATTTAGAGTTAGTGCTTTGTCAATCTTAATTAAACTCCACTAGGAAAAGTGTATGGGAAAAAAAGAGTTTCTACTGTGCCAGAGCTTAGAAGTTATTAAACTGGGCTTAATGTCCCCTCCTAGCCTGTATTTTTACTGTTTGAAAAGCAGTGTTATTTACAGGAAGGAATTGCCTAAATCCTCATGTCTCGGGGGCCCTGGAAAGCAGTTGCATTCTTCTGAAAATATCAAGACTTAATAGAATCAGAGAAATTAGAAATGGAAAAGAACCATTAGGTCAACTTATCTATCCCCCTGCCAGTGCAGGAGAGTTCCCTACAGTATTGCTGTCTTACAGTTAATAGTCATGGATTTTGAGTCACCGTTTCTCAACTACTTATGAAAGTATTTGCTGTGCAAGCTGCTTCAGTTCATTTTATCTTCACTGATGGGACTGATATCCTTGTATTTTAATATTCTTATGTTTTAATAGTCTATGATTCTAGATGCAATGTATATAGACACCCAGCAATATCTTTGCTTCTCTTTAAACACATACTGTGCATTTCCATCATACAGGGCTTTATTAACCTACATTTACACAGAATCTTATTTGACAAGTAGTCCCTTTGATATCAATGAAAACGATACACAATAGTCTTGTTAATTAACTGGTAAAAATCAGCATAGCCACCTTGGTTTTAAAGGTGTGGAGTCAGTTGTGGGTTTGACTGAGGACCTTTTGAAATCACCAGGTCCAATTATAAAGTTAGGGTGGTTAAATCCACTCATAACACCAAAACAACGTCTTAACTCAAATGACGAGTTTCAGATGTGAACTTACTTCTCTGCAATTACTGCTGTAGCTTGATCAGTTGATGTGTTTTAATAGAAACTGCTCCTGGTCATAGATGTCCCCATAATTGCTACTTCTGATAGCCCCAGTAATGTACATTGGCCTTAATTGGAAAAAAAAAAAATGGTATCTTGGCTTGCAGATTTAAAGACCGACTCCTACCCTGATTACAAATACAAAGTATGAATTCTAATAATAATCAGAAAACAATCTACCAGCACCCCACAACTGTAGAAGAGAAGAAGACTCAAATGTTAGTCTACTTGTATGGCACAGTTGCTATCCGGATACTCTACCGATTCTGGTTTTAGGCAATCACCTCTGCAGACTTTATGCTGCAATAGCACAATGTATTTTCTAATTTAAGCTTCCTTTAATACATGTCATACAGGAAGCTTTAGTTAATCATATCGAAGACTCTGAACAACATTACAGGACTGTTATACTTTTTCTAAGCTGCATATTTTTTTGTGCGGTGGACTAAAAAGAATTCAGAAATATCATTAGATAGACATTGGATACAGTAAAAAGATGGATCTGAGCTAGTAGTATCTAGATTTTAAGACCAAACTCAAAAAGTTGTATCGGACTGAAAAATCAAAATCAGACTTCACACTGAAGTAGAGTTTGAAAATGTCAGATATGAAATATTTAAACTGTGGAACACAATCTTCAACTTTGGGCTATAAAACTTTAATTTTGTGAGTTGCTGTTTCTCCAATTGTTCGATATTTTTAATTCTACAAATCCATGTTTATTAGCTTTCAAGGTTTAAACAGTGTTACTGAGTCTATTGAAAGTAAGTGATACTGACTTCTGAGAAATATAGCTGCTATGATTTGTTTTCTATTTCTACGTTCAAGATAAAGGCAAAAGAAAGAACAAATAAAAGGAATTTATTAGCTCAGCTCTCTCTTTTAATACTTGTAAAATCACCTGAAGTGCTTTGCTATTTTTTCTTCTATACACAACAAAAACCAGATCAAATTCATCTGGAATGTGAGTTTTTTGAACAGTGGTAATTTTAGGGTACATAGAGAGAAACTTTAGCATCTTTGATTCTATATATTCATATTTTAACTACTATCAATTGTGTTGCCAAAATGAAATCTCCTTGCACTCTGTGATCTTCCCAAATATTCTGCAATAGCACTTCTGGGTCCAAAATCCCAGTCCTGTTGAAGTTAATAAGCCAAATCATGCTCCCATTATAAATGATGCAATTCTCCAACTTTTGTAATGAAGTTGTTTCAATATTGTGCATAATGTTATACGATTATAGTGGAGGTGAGCACTTTCTTTACCATCACGACCTCTTCTTGCTTATATATCCATGATAATATTTTCTTCTTTTCAGAATTTCCTTCTACAGTAAGAACACAGTTTGAAATACAACTGCTTTAGCCTTTCCTATGCAAAATACAACTATAAGCAATCCATTAGATAAATTCATTGCAACAAAATAGTCTGCCACATTAAATACTGTAGATAATTTAGCAAATTTTGTTGATCTTTTAGCTTTGGATTTTTAAACAATGAATACTGTTAGCTTTGGTAAATAACAACAGCTTTGTTTTGGCGGTAGCTGCTGCAGACTCCTAAATCCAAGTTATTTTATCTAACAGTGTTTTGATTAAATTTATTCCTCTCCATCTAACTTAATTTTTTTATTTAATGCCGTTTTCAAGCTATGAAGGAAAGTAAATTTACTGTAAATCTAGACTCTTTTTTGCTAGGAAAGAAATTCGGTATATGTTTGCTTTATAGCTTCCATTTTATATATCTATAACATATCCTTCTTTTGAACTGTGAGACTTCTTTTCTCAGAAACAAACTCAGAAGTTACGCTTACATCCACAATCTGCAGGCAGGTTGGTACCTTCACATAAGGAAAATATATTTTTTAAATCTTCTCTAATTTTGAAGAGGAAATTTCCCCTGCCAATATCTGCCTGTAACTGTTCTCCTATGTTAAATAATAGTTCTTACAATACACATTATGTGTGCTGCAAATAAAAGTCAGGTTTTGACTCCTTATGCTTATTAATTTTTTGTGTTTGACTGGCCAACAGTGATCACACGTATCGAAAAAGATTTTGCACACTTTATTGTTTGTGCTCTGAGCTGCATAATTTCAAATGTACATTATGTTTATTTTAAATTTTATGGAACCAGACATTGTTGAAAGAAGATGCCACCAGTTGGAAACAGTGGATAATGTTAGATCTTACTGATCATGGCATCTTTATGGGATAATTTGATGTCAGAATTAAGTCTTTAAAATTATTTCTTCTCTACGTATGTATATGTGTAGAAATCCCAAGCCTGAAGAATGCATGGGTGCAAGTGTTTCACATTCAGACATGTTGGCCAGGAAAAGGCTAATGAGTGAGCAGTATTGAGGGAGATAAAAGAGTCAACTAATCTAATTAAAGAATAATGGTGGATGCATTTGACTACCCAGAAATTTCACACCTTGACAAGATTTCAGTGAACACTTGTTGATACTTGAGACACTTGTGCTTCTTGGCACACAGAAGTGACAGGTCTGGTTTTTACCTTAATCTTTTATATTATAAAGGAGTGGGTTCAAAAGTAGCTATAGTTGAGCCTCTAATGTAATTATGTTCAATATCGTGGTGTAGGTAAAAGTATTCACATCACAAACTACCACTGCTAATACCAAGTGAGCTGGTGTATTTTGAATAAGGGAAAGAACTGAATATAGTCCATAGTGGGAAACTGTAATACGTAGATTCGTTAGCCAGTACTGGGAAACTCTAATCCATAAATTCGTCATGAAATTCATTTAAGTAATGACAACTGAATAGCATCATGTGTGAACTTACTAAGAGTAGTAATGAATCTCTAAATGGTGAAGTTCCTGAGTTTATTGTGAAACTCACATCTTTCAGAAAAACTATTAATCCATCACAGAAAAGACAATAGGAATATGTCAAGCACAGGCAGCTAAATGGAAAGTGGTAATTTGGAGAACTGAGGGCAAGACTGAAAAGTAATTTTGGTTACATGCAAAAAATATAACAAGAAAGTCTATTTATTGATAGATACAAATGAACAAATGAACTACTCACTTTATTGAAATTACATTTATCTTCTTTCCATTAGTCTAAACCACAAATGACACTGAGGTTTTACAATTGTTCAGTGGGATCAAAAAAACTGCAATAAAACCCTGAGATTTCAAAAAGGAAGATACCCTGACAAACTGATACATTCAGGAACAGCAGATCAGCAGGTCTAGGTGGTATATAACGCAAAACAAAATATGAAGGAAAAGTGAAATGGCCAAGCTGGTAACAAATATACAATGTCCCAGTAAAATGGCAACCAGAAAGCTGCAGGGTAGCAGTGATTACCTAGGAGAGAGACATTTTCCTGATCTATAAAAATGTTTTGGAAAACAGTACTAAAATTACCTTTAAAAATTATGTGGGTTTATATGTGCTGCTTCTATTAACACACACACACGACATAAAATAACAAGTCTGAAATGGCTTTAGACTTAAATCGCAAAAATGACTAGAGGTATAGGAATATTTCTTTCTGAGGAAAGATGTAAAAGACTAGAATTGTTTTCCTCACAGTACCCTAGGTATCTTTTTACAAGGAGACAAAAGCTTTCAGTAAAACTCATGCCGAAGATCAACGAAACAGATAAAATGAAGCACGTTTGTCGAGCGCCATGGATGTGTGAAACTCATTGCCACTAGCTGTTTCTGCAGTCAAGAGCAGAGCAAACTGTTTAAATACGTAGGCATTTATATACAGTGACAACATTCCCTTCTAATTTCAGTTAAACTATTTTTATAGGGGAGTATATTGTGCTTCAAGTCAATTTAGATACCAATTGGTGATTTAAGGAAGGTCTTCTACATGCACAACAGGGCATCTGGCACTTTTTCCAGAGACATTTGTTGTTATCTATAATCAGAAAGAGATTGTTGAACAAGCCAGTCCTCTCAAGTCCTTTAGTAACAAGGACTCTTCTAGTCTCCTTTATTTTTCATTAAATATAACATTTGTTGAGACCAACACAAGTCTCATTCAGTTTATGGTTGAACTTCCATAATACTGTATAACACTGCATGATATAGCTCATGAGCTTCTGCAAGCTGGTCATTTCACTTGTTACTTTTATGTCTTCCCTGAAGTACCTCCTCCTTGCTTTCTTCAGGCAAAAGGTAGTAAAACTTGGAAAATGATGGTTAGTAAATAAACATCATTAGACTCAGAATATGTTAGGCACTGAAAATGACTGGGGCCTGGAACAGAACCTAGAGGTTGTAACAGACATTCCTCACTTTTCTCCCATTTCTCAGCAGTGATGGTCACTGTTGGAAGCCCATCTAGTCTGGGATAACAGTCTCTATTGACCCTCAAACCATTGTGTCTGTTCTGTGTATCAGATCAGAATATGTTACCTATAGCAGAAGAAATACCTTGTACACAGCACCTATATCTCGTCCTGCGGTACATCTGCAAAGACATTGAGCTATGAATCAGTGTATTAAAGGGGCAGCATTCTTTTGCATTTGTTTATCTTAATATTGAGATATACATTGTCATTGCTAAATAAACAAACACAATGAAGTTACTATACTTATCTCCAAGTTTCAAGGCTATAATTTTTATTTGGGAGTTTCCCTGTGGGTTTGCAGTTTACAAAATCAGTGGTAAAAGGCTATAAAATCACAGCTGCATTCCGGACCAGAAATTAGTCTCAATATAAAGACTAGGAAAATCAAGTGTTGTTCGAGGAATACAGGTTGGGGAAGTGGGCAGCAGGGAGAGGGATTGAATCTGGAAGCAGCACAGTTAATTGCCTGTTCTAAGGATTGCTCACATACACTCCAGATAACGGGGAGAGGGTGAAGGGAGGAATTTAGAGTAGCTTAAAGTCATTAAGCCAGAAAGACTATCCGATTCCATCTCTGTAGCAGCATAAAGTACCTTATTCAGGTAAAGAAGGACTTTACTTACTGTAAATCTCACAAAGTTTATGCCATCCCAGATACAAACTTCACACTTACTTGTTTGCTCTGGGCAAGGTTGACAGTTTGGTTTTGTTTTTTCGGGGTTTTTTTTTTTGAGCAATAATAGTCTTTGTAAGATGGCTGCAGTGTCAGCATTTATCTTGAAACTCTTGGATATTAGTTTTGACTGCAGTCACCTTTCTGACAAGTGTTATTGCGACTGTGTTTTATATCCCTGTTCAGGATGATTTCTAATGATAATGCTCTGTCTACCTCACTGCTTCACACTAAATTATAGATGCCACTATGACAGGACAAACTATATCCAAGTGCTAAACTCTACTCCCTTTGTGTGATGTCAGTGCCTTCACTACTTTGTGCCTGGAATTAAAAACAGGATAGGAAGATATGCAAAACATTTCTGCTTAAAAATAATGTTCTGTCAGTTATTAAACAAGTGATATTTCATTTAATCAGCTCAAGGGGATTATTTTAAATGAAAAGGCAGAGAGTGTGATTTTATTAACACATTCCTGCCCTAGAGTCCTACTGTAATAATTCTTTACTTGACTAAATTAAAAAGTTATAATTCAGTCCATCCACAACAACGACTTATGGATGGTTAAATTTCATTAGTTTTTCTATTTTGAGTTGTGCATGGAATAAAGGGAAGGAAGGCATCATGTCTCCAGAAAATATATCCTGAAGTAAACACTACATTATGAGTACAAACAAATCAGACTTTTAGCGAAGGATGTTATATTATCCTGTTTCCACTTGTTAATCTGATACCTTCACCTTTAAAACCATGCTATTCGTGCTATCTCTGTGCATGTGTTTGCTGAAACAAAGGCTTTTATCAAGTAGCAATTTTTTTCAGCCTAGAAAATGTGAAGTAAGGCAAACTAAACCTACTACTCTTATCAACCTGAGAGTAACTACACTTGTTGTGTTGACTATTAATACAAAAAAGGCTCTGTAAACCATTTTTACTGATGTTTTTTAATTAGTTAGGCATTAGAAACACTACCGAAACTTAGCAGGAGGATATGCAAAAGCCATTTGAATACACACGTGTATACCTGCACTAGCATGCACATACATACATTCATAAAAATCTGTCTGTAGAAGCAGATAAATAACAAGAGTGTCACTAGCAACTCCATAATTAAGACTGTGCTGAGATTAGGAAGTGTACTAAAAATCTTGTTTTAGGTGGAATGAATAAATATTTCTGTGTATATGACAATATACATAAGACTTTTTTGCTCTTTCTTCTTATGCAGTTCTAAGGAAATAGGATCTATAGCTGTCCTTAAAATTTTGGAGGATGGTATTGAATATCAAACAAAGAACAGCCATTTTTAATAATATTTTGGGGTAAGAGCGTACACAGTTCTCAGAGTGGATCCTTGTAATTGTAATACTCTGTAGGTCCATTTTTTGAAATGAGAGCATAAATGTGTTCCACCTTGTATGTCTCAAGTTTAAGAAAACTGACTAAATTCTGGTCTTGTTTATGGATATAAATCTTAAGTAACTATACTGAAATCTTTGGTGACTGTGCTGATTTTGGCTGCGATATAATTCATTTTCTTGACAGTAGCTAGGATGGGGCTATGTTTTGGATTTGTGCTGAAAACAGTGTTGATAATACAGGGATGTTTTCATTACTGCTGAGCAGTGCTCACACAGAGTCAAGGCCTTTTCTGCTCCTCACCCCACCCCACCAGTGAGTAGGCTGAGGGTGCACAAGAAGTTGGGAGGGGACAGAGCTGGGACAGCTGACCCCATCTGACTAAAGGGATATTCCATACCGTATGACGTCATGCTCAGCATATAAAGCTGGGGGAAGGAAGGGGGGATGTTTGGAGCGATGGCGTTTGTCTTCCCAATAACCGTTATGTGTGATGCAGCCCGGCTTTCCTGGGGATGGCTGAACATCTGCCTGCTGATGGGAAGTAGTGAATGAATTCCTTGTTTTGCTTTGCTTGCATGCGTGGCTTTTGCTTTCCCTATTACAATGTCTTTAACTCAGCCCATGAGTTTTCGCACTTTTACTCTTTTGATTCTCTCCTCCACTCCACTGGGAGGGAGGGAGCAAGTGGCTGCATGGGGGTTAGTTGCCGGCTGGGGTTAAACCACGACAGTGATATTCTGCATTTGCTCCCATGAAAACTGAGAGTAGAATTTCATCCCATTGCTATAAAAAGAAACTGAATATTACTCCTGGGAAGGTTAAAAACATTCTATCTGATATCACTTCAGATTGAAAACTGTATAATAAATAAGAAAACAAGTGATAGATCAGGCAACTGAAAGCAAAGAGTAGGTAGCTAAATATTATAAATAGATGGATAGACCAAGTTATTTTTTTATAAATTACATCTCAGAGGATTACTTCATTTATCTTTTGAGAGAGACTTCCTCATTACAAGAGGTATTTCACTAAAAAATTAATTGTTTATTAAGAATTAATTAAATAGGTTAGCATGGGACTATCTGATCAGGGAATATCAGTCTCAGTACTTTGAACTTGCAGGTGCTGCAGTGGTTGTAGTTAAGACGTTATATTGGAGCTTTCCTTCATTGCAAAGGGTTGTGTCAAGAAAATCTTTAATATAAAAATAAAAAGCAGTTCATGCATAAAGCATGACGCCCTGAAGCATATTAGATCTGTTTATCTCTCTGTTTAAAACGAACGGTACCTGGTATAGTTTACATAACAAGGCAGGGATCAGTTTGATAAAGCGTTTATATCACCTGGGGAACACGCTGGCTCATTTCCTCAACACCTTTCCGCATGACTCGTTCACCAGCAAGTATAATAGCAAACAAAGTTTTAATAGGTCAAGAGCAGAGGACCTGCTCGTGTTAAAGTAAAAGGCATTTCAGTTTGCTCTTTGACAAATAGCTGATATTTCAAGCCCCGGTCTCTGGAGCTGATCATTGAATGATAATTATTGATCAAATCTTTTATGGACAAATCCTTAACTGTGTGTGATCATTTACAGCCTTAAAGATGTTTTTTTAAAAAAGACAAGTTAAAGCTTAGTGCTTATGCAGTGTATGTAAAATGTGTAAATTATCCAGAAGGAACCAAAAAAAGGACCAAGATGGACTCTTGCCCCTCAGATGCAGTGGCAAAGCTCTAGTGACCTCATTAGAAACAGGATTTCACCTCAGAACATTAACATTTTTGGCAAATACTGCAGTATAAATCTGTGAGTTAACATTTGAAAACACTTTTTTAAACAAATGAATTTCAATTTAGTTTGCAATTAAAATCTGTTGTTAGACTAACAGATTTTTTTTGTCACTCTTCCATTTTGTTTAATGTAATCCAGGATATGAGTCACATTTGCTTGTTGTTTCTATATGTGAAGCAAATACTGTAGCTGCTGTTTCTGTCATAGCACATCTGCTCTGCTGAAAACTGCAAAATGATAGATAAACACATGGACAGGAAAAGAAATAGATGAATAACATTTTGTAATTCTTTTTTCAGTGAACAGTAATCATCACCAAATGTCTTTGCAGTTCAAAGGCTATTTTTGTTAAGCGGACATACATGGAGCTTCCATGCAAGCTATTGTAACTTTTTGGTATTTTTATTTTAAGTACTGAAAAATATGTTTTCCCTCAACTGGCACTTCAGGACTGCATAGTAAAAGCAATATTGTGTTCATCAGCTGTCCCATAACAAAGGGAAAAATTGTTCAGTGAAGAGAAGAATTATTATACTTTGCCTTTTCTGGAAAGTTCAACAGTGGAATACATCTTCCTTAGAGCATAATTAATAACAATTTGTGATGCTTTTATGCACAGATACAATTCAGAGTATCTGTTCACTATATGTAATGTAACAAAAATAAGCTGATATCACTTACAGGATATGTATCTAGCATCCCAGTGGACATAAATCAGTAATTGAGCCATAGATAAATAGATTAGATGTGGCAATAGGAACGGAAAAGAAGCTCAGAAGAAAATCCACAAAAATAATTTTGCAAAGCTTGTCTTATGGTTTCATCAGAAACTAAGCAAAATAATCTGACAAGGGCAGAAATCAAGTCATCTAACAAATTCTTATACTTTACTTTTATCAGACAATGTAATACAGCACATGACACTAAAAATAATAATGTGTTGTCTAAGGACAGGATGGTAATACTATGCCTTTTTTTCGGAAGTATCCAACCCCAACAGCCTTTATGGTAGCTTCTTCGTATGCTTGGTGCTCTTCTAATCGCACAGGACCATGCATCATTCATTCATTCCTTCCTTCCCCCAAACTGTGCTTCCCTTCCAGTCACAAAGAAACCAGGAGAGCTGCTTAAATGGCACAAATTATGTCCACACCTCTTTATGTTGCTGTGCAGTTGTCAGATGGAAACTCTTGGGAATACGTGCCTCATGCACGCTTAGGGAGCTGTGCGTTTGGGCAGCTCTCGGCTCTAGCAGACCTGAGGAATCTGCATGTAGATTGTGGTTAGCAGGATGCTTTTTCTACAGACTTTTCTTGTGTGAGCTCCTTCGAAGAGCGTATGTGACTGCTGACTTCCAGTGGCTGGCCTGCAGATGGCATCAGTCCTGGTACTACTGCCCCTGGCAGAGATTCTCTGATGGCTCAGGTGTGAGGCAATATGTGGCTCTCAAGAAGAAAGACCTGAGTATGTCCTCTACGCAATCCTTTACTAATCCATGGAGATGCATGGGATTGTCACTGGGACAGGGAAATTACACAAACAGGCTAAATTTTGGCTGAAAATGGCCAAGTAGAATTGTGCACTATGCATTCAGCAATTATGTGATACAAAACATGGGGGTGGAGGGTAAATCATCAAATTACTTTGTTTCCCTTGCTGCTCATGTCACCTGCCCCTCTCTGCCTCCATGCTTCAGGAGTATACAATATATTCCTCAAACACCTGCCCTGTCGCCGTGCTGCCTGTCTTTAGGGTTTCTGCCCTGGTTTTGGCTTTTGTTGCTTTCTGGTGCTATCCTGGTATGACATAAATTTTGTTGTGCTTGATCCAAAGATCCAACTTTGGCATTATGGAAGCTTTATGAAAAAAGCCCATCATCATTCTTACAGTTCAACATAAACATAAAGAGTTGTATAATGATGTATGTCTTTAAAGCAACTTTTTAAGAGAGGCTGGCTTACTAGAATTACATTATTATGAATCTATTTCTATGCATTAGGTAAGGGGACAATGGCAAAAAATGTAATGTGTGCCTGAAGTCATAATTCCTAAGTTCTTTTTAATGTCCTAAATAAGTGACCTAATTTTCAAAAATGGTGAGAACCAATTCACCTCTCACGTGATTCCATGACAGCTTCCAAGTCTAATTTTAAAGCTGACTTGCAGGATCAGGTCCTGCTATTGTCAAGTGAGGTGAATTAAGGAAGCTGTGTATTCCTCTGAACTGCTCAGCTGTGAACTGTCAGAGTCAAATAAAACTGAGCAAGGCAGAATAGGATCCTTGTATGGGAAAAAAAAAAAAAAAAAGAAAACCATGCCAGTGAAATTTAGATCAGCAGAATACAGTTTGCCATATTAGAATTCAGTCACAGATCAGCTCCAGAAATACTGCTCTAGCAAAGAAAAAAAGCCACATGCTGTTCATAAGAATAAGTGGTTAGGGCTTCACTTATACACTTCCCCTGAAAGAAATGGTCTTCTAATTAAACAATTGTTCACAGAAATCATATCCCAAGAACTGAAGGAAAAGAAATGGAAAACTCATTATTGTTCCTTTTTATATTTTAGTACTATGAACTGAAATACAGTTTATCACAAAACTGGATTCTTCTTCAGTTCAGCCTGCTGTTCATAGTAAAAGAAAATTACACATTAACATGAAATTACGAATCCAGTTTAAAATCTTCTGATGTCAAGAGGCCCCTCGTACTCTTCAGAAGAGCCTTGTTAAATATCTAGCTCCCTCTTCAGCCCCTTCCTTTACTTACAGACCTGATTATGGTACCTGTGGTTGTGTCACTTTACAGCTCAGATG
The DNA here is from genome assembly GCF_009769465.1 of Tauraco erythrolophus. Taxonomy (NCBI): domain Eukaryota; kingdom Metazoa; phylum Chordata; class Aves; order Musophagiformes; family Musophagidae; genus Tauraco; species Tauraco erythrolophus. The sequence continues at coordinate 43,835,807 of NC_141470.1, forward strand.
ATTCTTATGTGCTATAATTCTAACTTTCTTGAACACAAAACTAATTCATTACCTATAAAAGCAAATAAAGCATAAAGCAAATCAAAACTTGGAGCATGTCTTATTTATCTGTGCAGTTATCTGTACTGGATTCCCAGTTTACTCAGCAGCTCTATTCTACAGGAATCCTGCTTGCTTTTACTCTTCTCCTTTTCCTTTAATGACTACATTGTGTGGGCTGAATTTATTGGTGATTTTCCTGAAAGGAAGATAGAGAATACATACCAAATGTTTGTCTGTCTTTGCATGAAGCTGTGCTGAGGTTATTCATTGGAAGCCTGTGTTTTCGGTCTTCCTGATACTATGGTTTTCTACTCCGAACTGTAGACAAGCAGCTGTTCTTTCTCCTCGGAATATTTTAGTGGTGTTTAATTGCTTGCTACTGTAAATAGTTGTTGTGTTGACAAACTGTTGCATTTCGTTTTCACTTTTGTCAAACCAGAATTGCATTCAGGCACCCGCATGTTGTAGTATGTTGAATCCCAACTCTGGATCCATGCACAGACTTCAGGAAGGAGTACTTTTATTTTGTAGGTTGTTCTGAGTCAGGACATAAAATGATAGTACTTCCCAGACTGTAGGGTTTGATATGTGGCTTGACCTAAAAGATTCAAAACGGAAGATGAAAGCATGTTCCATTTCTAAAGCTCTCTTGTATTAGCAGTCCATCACAACTCTTCTTTAACTTAGCACATGACTCTGCTACTCATTAAAGTCAGACCATGTAGGCAAGGTTAGGCCTCACAATCTCACATCGTGCTGCAGCTTCTCTTTGGCTGCTCACATTTGAAGCCTGGTACAGGGAGCTGAAAACAAGTAGAAGCATTACCTAGAAATGTGAATAGTGCCAGTACTTGCAGCAGGAGCCAGGGAGCACTGACATGGCTAAAGCTCCTTAGTCTTCCTTGATATATACATGCCTTAGCATATCTTACTTCCCAAGTCACTTGCACAGGTGCGGATGGGGCTGTGCAGCCATTTTGACATTGTGGTATACAAGCACAGACAAAGACGATCATTGTATTCAGGCCGAGTTCTGCTGTTCGTCTTAGTGTTGTGGCATTTATGCCATATACTCTAACTTGTGAAATCTCTTTTGGGAGACTCCCACAAGCAATGTAGTCCAAAGGTGTTTGCTGTATCTGCTTGATATTTGTGTAGACATCAGTATGCTCATCATGGAAGGTCCTATACAAATTAATCAGCAATATTACTAATGTCAGTTTTTATGAACACACATCTCTATGTTGTATAAATACCAGCTGATCCATTTGCATGAGTCACTTATCTTCTAACAAGGAAACTTTATGGTTCATGATTTTGCATCAAAAGTTAATCATTATCTCATGGCTCCGTTAGCGTTCGATAAAATGGACCTTCCTGGAGAACATTCAGTAGCATAGATGGATGTGACACTTAAGGCACTCAAAGTATTGCTAACAAAGGAAAAACAAATGAGCATTGCTCTACATGTTCAGCATTACCTTTAGGAGGTCTATAGAGATTTTGGTCTCTGTTTGCCCTAATCTTATGTTAGTGACTGTCATATTACATTAGCAAATTTAATCTTTGTTAATATGATAGAAAGTTGCTAATATGACGAGACTCATTATATTAACAACTTTTGCATCATGTTAGCAAAAGCAAAATTTGCTAACAGAATGCAAAAATTACCAATATGATGAGGTAATCATTATCGTTCTAACACCTGATTATATTAAGCAGCTACTAACATTTTTTTATATGAAATCACTATTTGCACTGTACTTGGATTTTCTAGGAGAATTTGGAATGCCTAAATAGGAAAATACAAGTATTTTTTAACGAAAGCTTTTTAGAGATACAGGTTTTCTTTTGTATCGCAATATAGGTATCACTGAAATTAAATTTCTTGACATAGGAAACATTTTTTCCATAGAACAGTTTATAATGAGCTATGTCATGGTGAAGCTGGTAAGAGAGTATAAAGAAAATGTGGATCACTGTTGGCCTTATACCATCTTTTGGCTTTGAAATTTTCACATTACAAGTCTTATTTTGCTGTATATAAGAACTTACTTTAGCAATATTTCATTAAAACATGTTCATTTCACTGTTATGACTTTATTTTTTTGTAGCAAGACACCCATGTATTGTAGTATATATTTACATGTGAGATTTATGGTCTTCCCTGATTACCTTGTAACTGTCCATTAAAAATGTACCAGGATAAGATTAAAATTATGATAATAATATTTTTAACATACAAAATATCATCTGACAACAAAAGTCTTTGATTGCAGTATATAACATGACACATCTCTGTTACAATTTATTTGAAAACACTGATTATTAGTATTCTCTATGAAGCCTTCATTCCTATACAAGCTATGTAATAACAATCTTTTAGCTTTAAAGGTTAGCTGTAAAGATTGAGGAAATGGACTTCAGCATAGAATCTTCATGAACAATCCTGTAATGCTTTGCAAGCTGCTTTCTGCCTTGTTAACTAATAGAGTGGGGAAAGCATAGAGAACATTTTGAATATATGATGTGTGTGCAGCAAAGCCAGACATCTTAGGCCAGCTGGAGGATGGATCTTCTCAGTTATGAAGAGATGTTGCACTTAAGTTTAAGTCCATTACAAGGACCTGTAATGACTTCAGCTGAAGGTACTTGAATTTTTCAATACTCAAAGAAGAGAACTACTGGCAAGAGGTTCACCAAGAGGTTTAGAATTTACTTCTATCTTCATACAAATCAGCTTTAAGTAAAAAGATTTTCTTTCCTTCTTTTTATATTTAGGGAATTCTTTGGAGGGGTATTTGTTTTATCCATATAGACTGTATGAATTCCAGTGTCCTGAAGGAAGATGTTGCTGGTTTTAAATTCAAGAGAATTAAATGCAAGAGAAAAAGTGCATCAGAATGTTTGAATTCAAAGCCAGCAAATGAAGGAGAGAGAAGGTCAAGGAGTTATGTGTTCCTTCTGGAGAGACTCAAATTTTTTTTCTGTGCTACTGATTACTCAGAAATCACTGGAGTATTTTAAACCTGGTGGTGGGTGAGTAAACAAGAGAAGCATCTCCTGTCACAGATCTTTATATGGAAGAGGAAATTCCTAGGAACACAGGAATTCGTGTAATAGATGAGTGAACATATCTAGACCCCTAGCTTGTCTTTTAGAGTAGCTGCTACCAAATATTTCTAAACTACATGTAAAATCTAGAAAATGGTAGCTGTACCATATAAGTTGAAGCATGACAATTGATATCTCATTTAAATTTTATTATACATACTGTAGCATGGTTATTCTTGTTGGCCTCATAGATACATATTCTTGTAGTCCTTCTTTTGAAGTTCTTTTCTATATATTGTGAATTGTGTAGATTACATGTCATGAAGGAAAAATTATTTTTTTATCATTTTGTCTTTATCAGCTCAAAATGTGTTTCCGTTCAATTTATTGGAAATCTCCTTGTTCTTATATTATCTTCTATGTATCATTCATTATTTTGTGTACCTTTTGTCACATCGCTTCTTATTTATCTGCTCTTAAAGCTAAATATTTATAATCTCATTAGTCTCTCTTCAGATGTCCTTCTACTAGAGTTATTCTGTTTTCATTATTCTCTTTTTTAATAGCAGATGACCAGAGCTGAGCACAATATTCAGTGTAAAGCTTGGACTATAAATTTACCTAATGGCATTGTAATATTTTCTTTATTAATTTTAGATTCATTTTTATTGTGTTTTAACATCTCATTTAACTTTTTAGTCATAACGGTATCCATACAGAGCAGATGTTTTCACTGAGATATTTCCATTTCTTTTTATTGCCTAGTTATAGTTATTTAAAACTCCTCAATATACAGGAGTAGTTTCTTCAAAAAGCGTGCTACATCTTGCACTTGTTAGCATGAAATTTCATCTATTGCTCTGTTGTTCAATGGTCTGCTCTGATTGCTATTTAGGTCCCTCTCATGTTCCTCCTGATCTTCTTTTGATGTAAATAGCTGCGTTTTTAAGCCTTTCTGCGCTGACACTCACTTTTCAAGTAAAACACATAGCAGATGGGAATCTGCAGATGCTTTCCACTGATTTGCTTAGTTTAAGTACACATTTAACATGAGCAGGTAAAATGTTGAAACTGTCCCTTAAGAAGAGAGACTAATAACCCAGATAGGCCAAAACCAGATTCCTATGTCTTACTCTTTCCCTCTTTCTCCCAGTACTACATCTGAGGTAGATCACAGATAACTTCCATGGAGAGGGAAGTTGTCTTTTATTTGTTCATAAGGATATGGTATCCTGGAAATTATAATGTGAATGGAAGTGTCTTAAATACCAGACAATAGAATAAAATAAAATGCTGCAAAAATAGATAAAAACTAGAAGAGAAGAAAAAATGTAAGCTGCTGGAAATTGGTATCAGAGAAGGAAAGCAGCATTCTTGCAAACCATGGACCCAAATACAATTCCTGGGTTTAGGGACAGAGTGAAAAATGTCAGTGTAAAACTATTTTATATACTTCTGTAAACACAAAAGAATATGTAACGATGGATATATTTATGTATGAACATTAAGTCAAAGGTCAGAACCAGCTCTGCTTAAGATCTACCAGTAGTATGGTATGTTTCATTCTAATTCCGTTTAGTATAAACCTGTATTTTTAATTGTCTTGGCACTCTAGTAAAGCAACTAACCTTGTTAAAATACCTAATACTTTTATCTATTGAAAGGAATGTGTATGAATATGCTTTTCAAATTTCGAATTGAAATCATCTGCAGTGGTACTCTTCAAGGACAGAAGGGTTAGCTGGCACACAGGTGGGAGAAGAGTTGCTCATTAGGGGAGGTTTGTTATATGGTAACGTATAATTAAGGTAATGGCCGCAGCTTGTGTGACAGCAAACACTCAGGCAGTTGTTTGATTGCTGTCTGGGTCAGGAGATCAGCTCTTTCTACAAGATGTATCCGCATTAGTGTGTTAGTGAACAGGTTAGGAAGCAAATTACAGCAGCCTTTCTTAGGCATATTACTGCCGAGGCTCGTTGTTTTGGGTTTTTTACTGTACATCAGCAGTAATATGGCTTCTGAAGACTTCATGTGACAGGTTAGGCATTTTATCCTTTGAGTAAACAGTAATCATGGTGTGAAGAGAGTGGGGCATTGGAGAATTTTTCCCATTCTTTGAGAATTCCATTCTTCCTTTTTAGTTTGCTCCAAGGGCTCTTTGGGGATACATATATTAAGCCCTTTAAATAGTTCATAATAAATCTTTGTCTCAGGCTGATTCTGACAGTTTTTTAAAGAGTCTTTTAAGAAAGAATCCTCAATCATTTGTTAATCCATGGGGTGATCTTCAGACTTGGAGGAAAAAGAAACAGTGGAAGCTCCAGGGTTGTGAAAATACAATGTGAAAAAAAAAAAAAATTTAACTCAGGAAATACTGTACCGTGGAAATTTCACCAATCATACCATGTTCTACCTATGGATAAATGATCATTCTCCAGGTTACTCAGTTTGCAAACTGGTGATAGAAAAATGGGCTAACAAAAAAAAAAGGAAGAGCAATTAAGCAATTATTACTGATCATCTTATTCTTATTAGCTTGGTTTTGGCTTTATTTTGCTTAAAGCTTGAATTGAAGGGACATTATGGGAAAAAGAAGTCATCGTTCCCGTTGTTAAAATAAATTAAATAAATAGAAGTAGCATTCCTTCAGTTAAGTGTTTACAATTCAAGCCTTGTGATAAGTCTGCCAAAATACCTGCACTGTGGACTGATTTTTAAAACGCTGTTTCCTGTGTAATATGACAGATCCTGATTGTGTCTGTCAAAAACTTTCTTAACTCCACAGTGCAAAAAAAATAAATAAAGGGGAAAAATGTAGTAAAAGTAAGATGTCTGGTTCATTTGACATTTGTTTTCACCGAATAATTTGAGTGAGTTGTTTCCTAAGAATAATGCATGGCTGCAGCCCACTGGAACTACTGTTAAGTATTTGTTTGCAGCAGCCTCAAGTCTGTTGGTTTTGGAGATAGCTATTCTCAACTCTCTTTGAATTTCAGTGGCATAGTGCTTGTCAGTATTTTAGTCTTTTTTTGTAAATTGCGTAAGCACAGAAATCTATAAATGCTAACTTATCTGTATAAGAACCTTCTTAGTGTATCTTAGGAATGCTGTTGCCCTATTTTAATTAAATGTGCTACACTAAGGAGAAAATACTGTAACATGAACAGGGAAGGGGTACTAATAAGGGATGAAGCTATGGAGAAACCTGGATAGTTGGAGTTCTTACCAACTGAGCGGTACATCCCAATGACATCAGCTACTTGCCATGCTGACTGTGCTAGTCAGTGGCAGTCGGTTTCGCAGCCCGCCTGGTTCTGCCTAGCGTGGACTGAATCATGGAGTTTCTGTATGACAGATGAGAGGGAACTGTTGCATGGTGAATCTTGTGATGGTGAAATCTTAATAGCATTCTGAAATAGATTTGGATGCACAGTGCTGAGGACATAAGTATTTTCATGTTTAAGTAATACTTCTATTCACAGGATATTTTTCAGTGTTACTTGTTTGAGGCAAGCAATGGGAAAGCCTATGTTGCTTATTTTTTCCCATTATTATTTTTATTTAAAAATAACAGTGTTAGTTATCCTGGTTTTTGACATAGATTTGACATTAGATAGTAGATTCTGTCTGAGCATATGAAATTATGTTTTCTGGCATATTGTTGTTTGATGGTCTTCCTAACTATGAAGCCATGCAGCTGTAGAAAGTAGTTCCTAAGGTACATTAGACCAGGACTTTCTACACATCCTGCAAAATCTGCAGCATCTCCCTTTATCCCCCATAGAATCTGCACGTTGCCTGACGCTTTTCAGTGTCAAGGAGTTAGCACCATACCTGTTGTCACTGTCCAGTAATGAAGTTATCTGTGAGCCAAACATTAAATCCTATGGGGAAAAATGTCGTTCTCACCAATTATATTAATTTTCCCTTGACAACATGTGGCTTTTAACTCTCACTCTTTTTTTTTATTATTAAGCCATTCTAAATTAGCTTAAAAGTTGTTTTATAAAGAAATGATTTCTTGCCTTCCATACTTCAAAATATTTATAAAGCGCCAGTTTGCATTTGACACACCAACACACATACAGATAAGGTTCAAACATGGAAAAGGGAATAATGTGGTAAAGCCCAAATGACTGTAACCCAAAGAACAGAATGGAAAACTGTTTGCAGTTTTAAGTAGCTGTTCACCGTTAGTGAAGATTAACCCAGATACTTCCATGTTTGAAAAAAAATAAGACGTCAAATGATGCCACAGTCTTACCAGGCTTTTTTGCTGTTTCCAGTGTGTGAACAGAAAGTGGTAGGTCAGATGATCCTCTGTGTTTATTGCTGCTAAACCAATAAGTGTTCACCATTAGTAATGATCAGTCTGTCTTTGCACATGTATGCTCACTTGGTTTAAACATATGCACAGTAGCTACGTACTTTTCTAGAAAGGTTATTCAGTAAGGTTACACAATTTGTGCAAAGTGATTTTTTTGGCAGGATTCTATACACATGGATATAGCAATCCAGTAGATACTAGCAACCAGTTACTGCCCCTTGGTTAGGCTGCATGGAAGATTCATGTATATAAAATAGTGTATTAAAGTAAACTTACAAAAGCAAAGAGCAATCATTGCAAATGTAATTTGTTCTTCCTCTTTGGGATTCTAATTTTAAAAGCATTAAAGAAGACAGCTGCTCATGCTGTGATATGCGCTAAACAGCCTGAAGGATGGAAAAAAATATATTTGTAGCTCATAATAACTATTGACCTTTCTGATATACAATGTTCTCTGTGTTAGCTATTCTGTTCTATCAACAGTGAAGATTGAACACGACTTTTTAATAGAAAACATGGGGTTTCAAGCTGCTTTCACAAAGGTGTTTATGTATTGTTATTTTGTATTGTAGTACAAAGACTAAGTCCTGATGCCCTTTGTCTGACATCATGTTTGTCATAAAAAAGCCCCACTGTTACTGACTGTTTTATATGAGGAATTGGCTCATAACCATTTTATAGTCGTGATAAAAGCATTGCTCCACTAGATCCAGAACACAGGTATTGAAAATAGAATCCCCCAAATATCCCAGCAGCGCAAAAGGTATTTTCTGAAGAAATAGATTCCTCAAGTGGCTATGTTTACAGGGGTATTCCACTAAGATTTATAACACTCATTTTTTGCATTCATACAGTTTGTTCCTTGGCATACGCAGGCTGCTGCATAATAGCTTTTGCTGGATGTCATGTGCTCTCAAAGACTATCTTTATGATACTCTGTTTCTTCTCTTGAACTTTCCTACTGCTTAGTTGCTGAATACAGAAACATCCGCTAGCAGCAGCTTGACTTTGACACTTGTCTATGTTTCCCCCGAGTGGGATCATCCAAACATCAACTGAGCAGCATGAGGTAACTCAGCTGCTTTTCTTTCCCTCAGGGAAAAGCTTCACCAAAAAGCACCTCCCATTTGGCATATGAAAATCTGGAAAGTAACCTCTTTATTGTGCTTTTTAAGCCCAAGCAGGCTGGCGATGTTAGGCAACATCAGAAGGGACTTTTTAATGTTTGTTGGGGGGGATTTTTATGCCATGTGCTGGGAAGGAACTTTAGTGGGCCATTATTGGCAGCTCTGAACCACAGTTATTTTCACAGCTATGCTCTGGAGTGTCAGTTAATGATTCACAAGTTACTAGGCAAGAGCAGAAAACTAGGAACAGAGAAAAAATACCCTCCATTGATCCTTCTAGGGCATGAAAGAGGGGGAACAGCATCAGCATTTAATGGCAGTTTTGTGCTGAAACAAAATGCTCAAGATTGTTTCTAAGAAGTTGCTCAGTAAGGATAACAATCATTTAAGTTGTGGAAACCAGCCACATCTCAAAGGAGATTTAGCATCTAATCCTGTATTCCACACAGGCCCATAAACCTCTCAGGGAATTCAGTGAAGTTTTTACTCTCAAAACTAGTCAAGGTCCTTTTTTGCCTTTGCAGTTTCTTCATTTCAGTTTCTTTTCTCCGTATTCATTCCCTAACAGCGGATAGATGTGCTATTACTTACAATCCTGTTCTCTCCTAACATCAGAACCTTTCCTAGCCGCTGGATGTGTTCGGTTTCAAACTTGATTAGAATTGCTGCAACGCAAGTAAATGGCAAGCAAACGATACCACTGTGCTAATTTTCTTTGGGACTGTCACCAAACTTGGAAAATTTATGAGTGTTGCTGACCTCACAGGAAACCAAGCAGACAGGCCAGGTCAGATTATTTATTCTGTTGCTTAAAACGAAAGTAGAAGCAAGTTTGAGCTTCATACGCTGTATGGTTTATATACCACTCACTCACTAGACCATAACAGCTCTTCGAGAGTTGTTCTGGTCTATTGGATGAATGTGGATATATTTGTGAGTGTTTAGATAATGGATTGAAGCCCAGTAGACTGTAACATTTCCAAAGGCTTTTCAGAGTTAAATTTTCCTACCATGATTAATTCTGTTAATAGCAAATCTTTATTATGTAGTTTTCAAACAGGCAAAAAAGCACTATCACTGACCTACCAAAGCTGGTTGTAAAATCTGTCTTTCAACGTTATAGGAGTAAAAAACATCTTATTCGTAGCTTCATCCTAGCAACACTTTATTTATAACTGTATCCTGGCACGTAAATAATTCTACATTTTACCAGATACATAAAGAATCCTGTGGGATAAAGTTTACTTGGGAAGTAAATTGCGTATGTTGGGAATTAATAGCCTGATAAGATATGTTTCTAGACTAGAATAAGAAATAAAAGGAGATGCAGAAGCAGAAGAAGAAAGGAAGCTTTGAGAGGCATTAAATAAAGTAATACTTCTTAGTCCAATGAAGAGTAGTTCAGATTACTTTGGTTCCACAAGGATAATGGAACATTCAAAAACTTCTCTGTATAATAACGGGGAAAGTCTATCAATGAGTTTGTACTTTAGTTTGTCCTGCATAACTGCAACCAGTACGTGGGCCTAGTTCGGACTGAAAAACAAACAGGGTAAGCTCATTGTTTGTAACACTACAGGATAGCTTTTCAAAACACGGCTTATTTCTCTGTAGATGCAGTCTTTTGTGTGCCCAAAATATAGTATTGTCCTGGCTGGGGCTGGGATAGAGTTAATTTTCTTCTTATTAGCTAGAATAGCGCTGTGTTTTGGATTTAGTATGAGGCTATGTTGGGGGATTTGGTATAAGAAGAATGTTGATAACATACTAATGTTTACAGTTGTTGCTAAGACATCAAGGACTTTTTCAACTTCCTAAGTTTTGCTAGTGTGCAGATGCACAAGAAGCTGGGAGGGAGCATGGCCGAACAAACAGACCCACAGTTTCTGGTTTAGGATTTGAGTTTAGGTTTAGGATTTAGGCCCAAATTGGCCAATGGAATATTCTGTATCATGCAACATCAGTGTATAGATAAGGGTTGGCCAGAAATCTGGCTCTTTCACTCTCTTCTATAATTGTGGTTCCAGGATTTTGCTGTTTCAGGATTGCTAGCCAGGGACGGGCCAGGCATTGATCAGCAAGTGGTGAAAAATTACACTGTGCGTCACTCATTGGTACATATTATTATCATTTTTATTATTTTTTTTATCATTATTACTTTTAATTTTATTTTATTTCAATTATTGAATTGTTCTTATCTCAACCATGAATATTCTTCCCTTTCCCCCTTTAATTCTCTTCCCTATTCCCTGGGGTCGGGGAGGGTGAGTGAGCAGCTGCATGGTGTTTGGTTGCCAGCTGGGTTAAACCATGATGAGTATGCAAGTAGTAGAGTTTGCACTTGCAAAACCTGCAAATTGAGCATTAACAATCACAGACAAATAAAGTTTGCACATTGAAGTGGTGGTGTTTGTGTACGTGTGGTAGTTATGTGAAACTGTAACTTATTTCACCATTAATTGCATGCACAGTTTTGCTTATCCATTGGTAAAACAGCCTTAAGCTCCTTCAGAGAATTCTGGTTTACTTTTGGCTGTGATTGATATTAAGTCCACTGTCTTTTGGGGAATAAAACAAGCACATTTCAAAGGCTGGTGTAACCGCATACACCAGACTGAATGTTGGCATGTGAAGCCAAAGCCCTAAGCAACAGGCCACACAGGATCCTAGAAATGATAAAATTATAATCAGGAACTTGATCCATGTCTTTTTATAGTATTCCTACTTAATTAAATGGTACCAGGTTCTAGTGGCCTAAGTTTCCCAAAGACAGGAAAGTTGTGCTACTCGAGACACATCTGACATCCATCAGCCACTCCAGAAAGACTTGGGTCTTCTGGAAGTCCTATGTGAAACTGCCATTCCTGTACACGTCTCAGACTCTGGGGCAGCTCACAAGAACACTGTAGGCCTGTGTGTGGGTAACTGAATTAAGCCTTCAGTCACTTAGAATTCATCCCTGAAATGAAGAAACTGTTCTTAATGCATTTCTAATAGTTTGTCCCATTAATTTTTGTATAGTTAAGTGTTGGGATGTTCACTACTTCCCATGGAGGAAGTTTTCAACAAATCAAAAAGTCAGGATTAATGGTGCCAATTAAAAATATTAACTCCACTGTGTTGTGGCCAAACAGTTCAAATCAACAGATTCCTGTATAATATCCAAGATCTTGTAAATCCACAGTGTATAAGGCAGATCAGATATTAAACATGTTCTCCCACTTTTTTGTCTGTTGTATCTGAATTCACTGCTACTTCACTGACTTGACTTTTGCCTGAACACACATACTTTTATCACATTAAAAAGATGTGCTGTATAGATCTGAGTTAGTCACTTGTTCTCTCAGTTTCAAACATCTATGCTTAACACTCTGCACCATCACATGTGGACCATAGCCTAGTAAGTACAGATTTTGATTATAAAAATAATTATATCTCTATATGTAAAAAATATGTATGAAAAAATATGAAATAAATACATATATAAGTCTTCGATGTCAAATTAGTTGTAAAAAATTAAAGATTTTATATAATGACAACCTAACTGACACAATCTGAGATGCCAGCCCATCTCATCGACTGTTGCATCCGGCAAAATTTGGAGGGATAAGAAAGAGACAGAAAAAAAAAAAAGAAAAAAAAAAACAACACAAACAAACAAACATTAAAAAAACCCCAGCTTTTAACAGAAGTCTGATAGGGTTTAAAGTTTTTATGCCTTTCAGTTACTAATAGGCTTATAGGTCATGAAAAGTGAATTGTCTTCATCTTGGAAGTAGAATGACAAGAAGGAACAGTTTATTATCTTGTCTGAAATCATTACCTAGCAATAAATTCTTTAGAGGAAGTCATCCTTCTTTTCACTTCTTTTGGTAGAGCTGCCCTTAGCCTTCCCCTTTTCAGTGAGGCCTTGGCCAGAACCCAGCATTATTACTCCCATGTAAAGGAAAGAAGGGAACTAAGTCACCAAAAGCCTAGGGTTCAATTCTTAACCTCTTCAGCTTTTCAGTAAATAGCAAAACAACAGAAATTTTAAAAGTCTTACCAATTAGATACAAGTACTATGGAGTTCAGATCCAAATCTGGTTATTCAGGAATTCAAGTTCCTGTTTATAACTGGGACACCTTAAAGAAGAAATATTATTCCTGCAGCTCCTTTTAGAGATAGTATTGCCTTGGAAGTATGAAGTAGCCTCTACTTTGCCATCCACAATGTTAACTAAATAGTCCTTGATTTTGCAAGATGCTGAGCATACCAGCGAGACCAAGAGAACACCTTGCCTACAGTGCCTAAGAAGTGGTTCATCATAATCTTCAGCACCTTCCTAGACCAAGCTTTAGCTTCCAGTACTTGCCCATGTTCAGCCTGCAATCACACCTAACCCACTTCACTTAAAACGATGCATTTGCACAAGTGCTAAGCATAGTTTCATAGTAACTTGCACTTATTGGAAATAAATTGTCTTAGCTTGAAGCTTTTGAATTGTATTTGCTGGGCTAGAATAGTTAGAAATAGTTAGAAAAATCTTATATTTTAGCTTCTAAAATGATCGAATGTGATCTGTAAACTCCTAAGAGAAAATGACTTTGGCAAGTGTGCTTTTTTAAGAGTAGCTTTTCTGATTAAAAACACACTTTAAGAGGCAATAATATGAGAAAAAACAGGACAGTTAACTACTAAAGGTTAAATTTTCCTAGAAAGTCTTTTAATGCCTGGTTACAGACAATAAATCACACGGAAGAAAGAAGCATTTACAAAGATGCATCTAGTCCAACTGAAAAATATAGATTTATTTTACCTAATTATTCATCTGAACAAATGATTCTCAGTTGCCTATGCAATGGACTTTAAGAAAATGTGGCAAGAGGTTTGCAAGTGTAGAAGATAACATGAGAAGAGAACTCCCTTTTTCTTACTATTTTGTTTGTTCTCTTATTTTGTTTCTTTTCTAAAAGCCGTATAGTTGGCGTTTGAGAATGTCTCTTAAAAGCTGAGTAGACACCTGTTTTCATGGAAGAGAAATGAAAGCCAAGTGAAAACTTCCTGAAATGCTACCAAAGCCAGAACTTCCTGTATTTTAAACCACGACCTTTTTTCCCTCCAATCGCCTCAAATTCCTTGTTGGCGTTTGCTATTCCCTCTGTAGCTTCTGGTCCTCCTAAGAATGAGAAGCCTATCTTTTATCTGTTTGGCATGCGAAAATGCATTTTTCTCCTCTCAATTATTTTTAATGCTTGGGAGGAAAAAAACTCAGAAGTTGGTGAATATTTATTCAGGCTGCTTTGGCAGCATTTCATTATTTAAGACATAAATCAAATTTGGAACTTCTTTTTTCCTGGAGGACAAACTGTTTCTCTGAATTTGAATGTACTTGTGCATCAGTCGTAGGGATGGTACTTGTGCTACTGCTGTGTAATAGCAATAATTTGTATTGTTTTACATTGTTTTGCTCTATAGCATTAAGGTAGTCAGGCTGCACACAGATGCAGAGTACATCACTGTCCATGGATCAGAGCCATGGACCTCAGTCCTCCGGTTACATGCACGTTTATCAGTACACACTCCACTAGCATCAGCAGAACTCTGCCAGCAGGTAAAGTTAAACAGTGTGTGACTGGTTTGTGGGGTCTGGGCCCAAGATGATTCCCAAGACAAAGCCCGTTGAAGGATCAGAGCTCCAAGGCTTGTTCACAAGGAAATGCTTAGGAGGGGAGTAAATAAATAATTTTTTGAATTGGCTACTAGTTTGTACTGTCGCCCTATTTGGCTCCGTGGCTCTTAGTTAACGTTTTAACATTTATGACCCTTTCATATGGTATAGTGGGTTGCAGCTTCATGCACTTTGAAACGGACAGTGCGTTCCTTGTGTTCAGAAATCTCGTCCTGCATTAGCAGCTTTAGGAGTGGAAAGAGGTTTATTCCTTTAGTAGTATCTGCCAAAGATGTTTAAGGACACACAAAGGCAAGTGCTTTCCCAACAGAGTACACAGTTATCTGTTTTGCAAAGACAATCCAGAGTTACTTTTTATACTTCTGAGCCTGACAGTGTATAGCGCTTTCATTCACACGCAGGGAGCATTGACTTTTATCATACTATTAGCATTCTAAACTCACAGTTTCAGAGGTTTATAACTCAACAGTAGGTTTAGACTCAGTAAATTCAGCCCAGGAGCACTATTTTTCAGTGTAAAAGACATCTTTAGTTACTACAGTATCAAGTAAAGTGGCCTTTGCTTATTTCAGGCTTTCTTAAAGGTCTTAGATTACAAATTTTTTTTAAAAAAAAAAAAGAAACTCTTGAAAAAATGAATTGCTACAGAGTTTCATTCTGATGTTCCTGAGATTGCTACCTTCCTTTGACATAATTGGAAAAAAATTGCAAAGGCTGAGTGATAGGCGCTTAAAATCAACTCCTGAGAACTCATAATGGACCATATTCCATATATTCCTGTGTGAATCTCACTGACATCGGTGGATGCATTCTGTACACATCCTATTTTTAAAATCCTGCATGCATAATCACTGTTAGCATTGTTACAGTATCTACCATGGGTGGGTGCAACTCTGAATGCAGATTTGTTCTATCAGCCATAATGGTTGTCTCCTGAGAGTTATTGCTGTTCTGGACTCTTAGGTAACTAATCCCATCTCACACACACACTTTCAGATACTTTTTGTCAAAGAAAATCAAACACTTCAGAATACATATTTATATGACACACTGTTCCAGTCTGTTGGATAAATTATATGCATTTTACAACATTCACTTACAGAGACATATAGGTTTATATATATTATAGTAACAGCAAAATAATGTTAAGCTTATGGTAGAAGGTGCCATGAGCCCAGAAAATGTCAATGCCAAGTACACTGTACTAGATGCCAGATGTTTTCCTTTCTTTCATAAAACTGTGTATGAAAGAGAAATTTTAATTTCATCTGCTTGGGAATGGTATGTATGTATTACAGCCTGATTTTTTTGAGTGTGAGATATTGTGTGTTTAATTAACATTACTTCTGTGTGTTTAGGTAATTACCATTAGAACACATGAGGACATATTGTACTTATTGCCTGTGCTAGAGCATAATGTGCCGGACTACACTTGTTAAGCTGATTTTAGCATTTCTTCACACAGCAGGAAGCACCCATGCTGTGGTTTCTTAATGTACTCTTTAACTACTGCACTGTAGAGTACTGTACAATAAAAATAATAATTAATTATGATCCTCATCTTATCAGTACTGCTACTATCCCAGTGACTCTGGTTGCTGTTTCAGGGTTCCACTATCCAGTACCCTGAAACGCACATCTTTCCTTTCAGAGTTTATTTCTTAGATGATATTGCTGAACAGAGCTGAATTTTTTGAGGACAGGTTTGTTGCATGGATTGTGATGGCTTCGCATTTGTTCAGGTCTCCAAGGACCGCACCAATAAATGTGAAAGAGACAACGGCAGAATGGCATACTTTCCTATTTCCACCAGGATGAAAAAAAAAATACTCTAAATTAAGTCTAACCTTAAATGTATAATCTGTCCTTGGGAGAAAAAAAAAAAAAAGGATATAGCATCTTCAAGCTCTTGGCATCCCTTACGAGAAAAAATTGGTTCTAAGGGTCTCTGATCTTGTGTTTTAGTAAAATAGAACTGCACGGCTGACTGACAGTTCTGATCTAAAGCATTTACGTTTAAGTTTTGATCTCTCTGCTTTTGATTAAAACTAATGAGCTCATTTAATTCAAAATGGGAATCTCTGATAAGAGAAATAAGGTTGATGTGATTGGATTAGAGGGGCAAATTAAACTCTTAGAGCAGAAGTTTGTGCTTATATAGTGTATTAAAAAGCTGTTGGCGTATTATGGCGTGTTAGATGATGAGAAAAATTTCATAGTAATTCATATTTAATCAGAAGAAATGAAAGTACTAAATATAACATGGCTCTGCTTTTCCCTCGAGTGATAAAGAGCTGTACATTTAAAATGACATCGAATTCATGCTCTCTAGAACAAAAAAAATCTTAAGAGAGACACTAAAGGAAGGGGCACTGTTATCAGATATTTCATCACAATAGAGCTGAAATGTCACAAACACAAGACAACGTGACCACATTAAATCAAGGACAATTCGATATAATCCTTAGCTCACAAACAAGTTTTTGTGTTTCTGTTGACTGCATAACAAAGTCTTTTTGAATACTTCCTACTAGTAGTTTGGTCAGTTCTCCAACACAATAGCAGAATAATTTCAAAATAACTTTTTTATTGTTAATGTGTTAATTACTTATTGAAAGTGAAACTTAGTTAATCTCCAATAATGCTTGCTTGTTGTAAGCTACTCCTGAATTTTCCCATGAACAATATTTTGGGAAGAGGTTGGTTATCAGGGCTAAAACCAGCAATAATAAAGGTTGTATAAAGAATATCTCAGTGCTGACTAGGGTAGTACCCACTGGTTTATCATGGTTTATACTAAGAGTATTTCTTTATCATTTTAAGTGGTTGCAGTGGAGAGAGAGAGAAGCACAGGTGAGAGCTATAGTTTCAAGCAGGAAATATCTCTTAAATTGGACTACAAAGACATTTCTTGAGTGACTAATTAGTCACCAATAATTAACAACGATGATGATGATGATGACAATAATAATAATATGTGTCATTTACTTGAGCATTTTTGCCTTCAGGCAGCTCAGTGCTTTATTGATAATAATTAACCCTCAAGTAATGGGGAAACCAAGGCACTCAAACCCAGCAGTGACTCACCCTAGGTATCACTGTTAAGTGAGGAGTGGGGTCTAGGGAATAAAAGGCTGCAGAATTTGAAGCCTATTTCAGCAGACAGAATTGCTACCTCGGTGAGACTTCGCCTTTCACAAAATGCTGAAGAAGTCCCCAGTTTTTAAAATGGTGTCATACCCTAACAAAATAAAAATAACTCCAGTCAGAACAAAATTGTATAAGAAAGAGTTAATGAGTAAAATCTCTGTTAGAAATTCTATGGGAAAAATAACTTGAAAATGAGACTTACTGAGTATACATATATTTTTCAATTTTTTTTTTTTGCTAAGTAAACATTTTCTAAATGAGGTAAATTGATTACAACACTCTTAGCATCCATCAGTCATTTATTTTTAGTGAGTTCAAGGATTGCACCTGAAAAATAACTTAGAGGGTATGTATAAAATCTGAATTATGTGTATATGTATTTTTTCTATTCCCTAGTGGAATCTACAAGCCCCAGTTTACTAACCACTGACAACAGTCTAGAGCGCTCTTTTTTCATCCGAATGAAATCTACACTGACCAAGCGAGGAGTGCACATCAAATCGTCAGGATACAAGGTAAGGGTTGCACTGTAGCATGAAATATCGACATCTTTAAATCATGTTCGTCCGTTTTCCAGGGCCACATTAATAGACAGAGAAAGGAGCTATTTCACATTTGCATATGTCTCATTCCTTTTGTTAAAGAATCATTAATACAATATTTTCAGCCTGAGGTTTGGCTTTGGTACTACACCTCCATTAAGTTGTTCATTATTATGATAAACATTGGTGATAACATCATGCTAGCCTTCAAAAGAGCAATACTTCCAGAGTAAAGGTATATTCCACCAAAGAAGGTGAGTCAGAGTAACATCACTTTTTCCATAGTGGAAAATTACTGCTCATTTCGTTAGACAGTTAGTCATCTTTGGGTTATGTTTTTCCCAGAGAGGTAGGATTTCTTCATGCAGACAGTATGCTAGAGCTATTTAATTTCACTGCTATTCTGGCTGAAGGAAACAGCAAGCCACAACGAGTACTTTTCCACCATTTTTCTTTCATTGTCTGTCTGAGGGGCATCTGCTGCTGGAGATCCTATTTGCTGGATTTCAGACTCTTTTAAGATATGAAAGTCTCTTGTTCCTTATCAGCAGTAATCTCATTTTTCTTCAGTCATATATTGCTCATAGTGCCTGTAGCTATCAGTGCTTTTGCAGTATACTAAAACTAGGAGGAATAGCACATTTTTACCATTGTCAACTTGTGGAATGAAATATGTCATCCATTAAGTATTATACAAGATAAAAGAGTCGTGCAAGAAAGAAAGTCTGAAAATGTGTGTGTATTTAAAGAAGCCGCTTGTCAACATTCATTTAAAAACTTTGGCAAACATTTTTTTCAGTTTTCAGAGGAAGATTTAAAGGAGCTTTGAAGTAAAATTTCTCAAATCGCTTTTTCCAAAAAAATCTCTGTGAATATAGCATCGAGGTAGTCTACCTGAGCAGTAAAAATCTGGTAGAAATGTCTTCTTTGCAAGCAAATGACTGGGAGTCCTTCTGTTGGATAGTTTCTGGATCAAGATGATTAAAGTAGTTGCTGATGGAAGTTTAGGTCCAAATCAGTGGTTTCTTAAGGCACCGCAGGTTTTGATCTGTGTGCTGCTTAATTGTCAACACCTGAAAGAATGCACTCAGTAGTTGTTCATGCTGACCAGTTTACAAGTCTGAGGAGGTATCAAGACCAGGGATCTTACTGGTAGTCTCAGGGGAAAGAAGGCAAAATGAATGAATGAATGAATGAGTGAGCAGGTCATTGAATTTGCAATAATTTTCATGATTAGGTATGGCTAGACCAAAGTTAGATTGGCAGAAAACTTGCTTTTGCTGCAATAGTAACGGGAAAAAATAGAGAATTTGTCTGTGGATTTCGTAGTCTGATGTTTTTGGGCAGATGTAGGTAAGAACAAAAGGAAGATATGTGAGTGACTTTGGCGTTTTCTTCTCTTGGGCTCCTGACAATCTAATGTTAGTCCAGGACCAGAATAGGACATACCTAGAATGGGCTGGCATCACCAGGTGGGTTTTTCACTCGTAACAATACAGTTTTTGAAATTCACAGTAGACTCTTTACTCAAAAGAAAGGCACAGTAATGTCTATCATGTAAATACAATTTCATTTCTCTTTTAGACCTGCTGATGCCTCATGGAATCACTGAAGACCATAACTGAGATGTCACAGGTAGAGCAGAATGAATTTTGAAAGATGAGACATAATTTTCTAGCCAGCTTTTCCTAGACACAAAGAACAGATAAAAAGAAAAAGTATGATAGTCACCAAAACTGTCTGTAAATAAAACACTTGGTTTTTTTCCATGAGGCATCAGCAAGTCAGCATGAGTAAACAGTGTGCAAGTCCTAGGCAGGTGTAAATATAGATGAGTAGTTCTTCTGCTTTTTGATGTTTTCAAGGATTTTGTAACTGACAGTGTTTGGCCGAATTCAGCTGTGTCCAGCCATACGAATTGTTCTTTGACAGTTTTTCAGAAGCATGGTTATTAGCACTGTATGTTCCATGGAATGATAATTATCCACAGCCTCAGTGAGCCCCAGAAAAACTGTGTATTCATTTTAGAAGAGTTAGATCACGTGAATGTCTTTTTAACCTTTTATTCCAGGAAGATTCACCTGGAATTTGTTTAAACGTCATTCTCGGTGTATTAGACAATCACAGTAAAACACAACTGCTATAGTGAAAGTCATTCACACTTTTTGGAATGTTACCAATTTGTTCATTGATTTCTAAAAGTCCAGTACTAGAGCAAACTTAAGGCTTCTAGAATTTGTTCAGGTGTATATTTTATTAAAATTAAGAAAGATCCATGAGCCCTATAGATGCACAGCTATAAGAAATTATCAAAGAGAAGAATAGTTACATAATATTGACAATGCTCATGGGAATAGCTGGCTACGTTCTGCATCAGAGGTCCCTGGAAGAACTCCAGCACTTGCTCAGGAAACACTATGCCAGCGGGGGTCAAGTGCAGCAGAGTTCCTGTGCGAAATCCTAGTGGAGCAGATTGACTCAGGAGCGACTGTCTCACACCTTCAGAATACCACAGAACACTAAATTTTCCCTCTGCAAAAAGCAAGGGCTCCTGGCTCACAGCTTCCCTTGAGCTCTTGTGTCATTGTGGGTGGGTAACCCTCTTGAATCAGCATACAAGCATTCATCAGGGCCAGTGTGCTGGGAACTTCTTATATCTTATGTGAGTGAGGTTTTAACTCTGTCAAAGGTACTCAGTTCCCTGTGGATTCAATCCTCCAGCAGTGACAAAATTTTTCATCTTTGTGAAGTGGTTGTGTCTTGTTCCAGACTCTTACTGCACTCAGAACATCTCCATTTTTTTCCTCGCATTGAGCACTGCTGATGAATGTTTTCTTTAGAAAGAAAATGATTGAGGTGGTCCACAAGATGCTTAGCCAATTTTCAGAATGAGTGATCCCTGCCTCAGGAAAATCACATAAAAATGAAAACAGTCAGAGAATGAGACTGATTAATCATTCCAGTTGATCTAGTCAGGACTAATTTTCTATGAAAAGAAATGTTGGAACAAACACTGATAGACTTACACATATGTAAACCTCAAAGAGATGTTGTTCCAGATCATTCTGACGTGAGATGGACCCTGTTTATGGTCCCTTCCTGGACTGATTTAATCAGGCCTGAATTATACGTGAAGATGGAGATAATCTTTTTATCTCCTGAATTATCTTTTTTTCCCTGAATTATATTACCTTAAAAGTCTGAAACAGGAAAGCAGTTACATGATCAATCCCCCCTCTCCCCTTTCATTGTTCCCCAGCACCCTCCTTGAATTGGATTTTCCTGTTCTTAATATTCTTAGGCTCAGAGCTTGCAGGAAAAGAGTTTACATACAGTGCTAAAGTGCTGTTCGTTTTTCAATGAGTAAATCTAAAAAAGTCAAATAAAACATAGTCAGCTGATAAAACATAGAAAACAAATAAAAAGAAAAAAATATACTCCCATTCACTGCAAAAAAAAAGAATGTATTACCTTTACAGCTGTTGTCTAAGATATATGATGCAGAGACTTACTGTTTTTCTCTGCTGAAAATGTATCACATCTTTTTTTCAATTTTTTTCATCAATAAAAGATAGTTTTGGAGGATTCAAATTTGGTTAGCTGTGCCTCATACATCAGTTGCTGTATATCAAAATATTTTAAATAATATTTAAAAATCCATCGAAGTGTTTTCACAATTTTGTCTTTGTAGTGTACATGAATTCATCTTTTTGTTTTGTGTAATGGTACCTTTCTACCAACTAGTTTAAAATTAAACATTTTCTGAGACGATGCTCTCAGATTTTCCATTGAAAATCGTAAAGTTAGTATTCTTTGATTGCTGATTTTGAAGACGGAAATCTAAATTTCTTGTTGAAATTTTATATCCATTACAGTTCTATTATCAGACTTTTTCACACTATTTCTGCCTTTATTCACAATTTAAAATTAATAATTTTTATTTTTTCTTTTTTTAGAAGAACTTCAAGAGTTGGGCAAGATTTGTAAATCTGAGTTATGCACTTTAAGTAGGTGCTATTTTTAGCAGAATTTAGATTGTTAATCTAGGAGGTCAAAAGAACCAAAAACTCTGTTGAAGAGACAAAATTGTGCCATTGCACTTGCCTTGTGATACCGTTCTCTTGATTCAATCCAAATTTGAAATGATTGTTTCCCATCTAAGTGGAAGATTCACCTGGAATTCAGAATCAAGATGTCTCTATTCCAAAATCACTTTAAGGACCCAATATATCATGGGCTTGCTAAGAACACAGCAGAAGACCACCTTCCATTTCAGGGGAACAGGAAGGAGGAAGAAAGAGAAGGCAGCTGGTTTTTTTTCAGAATAGTCTAATGATTAGTATATTTCTCGGATGTGGGCTATGTTAGAGTCAGATTTAATTCCCTCCTTAGCCTGAGGGAATTCACATATCCCACTTTCCAGCTTGGCCTAAATTTTCTTCTCTTCTAATATTTTCCCCCCTTTAAATCTTTTCTGACAAGCATTTTACTCTACCAGAAAGGTATCCTGACCTTTCTCTGTAGGAAGAAACAAAACTGCAGAATTTAGTATTTCATCACATGGCTACTGCCACACCTCCTTAATTGAGTGAAGAAGGAATAAGAAATCAACATCAGGAAGCATTATGTGAAGAGTTTTCTAAATGTCAGTAGATGCATTCCCCAGACTTTTCAGCACTGGGAAGACTTAAAGGTAATTTGTCAGAGAGAAAGAACTGATCGAGAATTCACCCATGTAAATCGATGACCTTTTAGTCAAAAGGAAGTCTCTTAGCTAGTAAAGATGCAGCATTACTTATAAAAGAACAAAATACTAATGGGCCAATCTGAGTCTTATGAAGTATCTACTTGTAGATATAAAGATACGGTTCAAGAAAAGATGGTCTGCAACAGGATTAAGAAGACCAGAGTTCATTTTATGCCTTGCTACAGAGCTGTGAGATTCTATTAGGACAGCTGTCTGGAAAAGCTTGATTCACACTCAGTATGTAAATACATTAACTAATTTTTTAAAAGTGTCCAACAGCTACTAAGTCCTCCTTCTCAAAAAAACATTTTCAGGGCTGAGCATCTTTTAAACAGGATTTATAGCAGTGTTCCACCATCTGGAGACATGCATATATATTAGGCATTCATTATTGCAGTAGCACTAATTAAACTAACCCGCTAGTATTACATGAAAGGCCTTTTTAATAACAGTCTTCTTTAGAAGAAAGATTTGAGTTTTGATCATTCCACATGATGACTATATGTGTAGTATTCCTGACACCTGTATCAGGATCTTTTCTCCTCAAATATTGTCTTAAATGTTCATACAGCTTCAAAGTTGTGATTTTGTTGCAGCATGTTCCAAACTCTGTAAATGGGAAATCACAAACTGGATTCTGAAAGGGAAGGAAACAGAAAATTGAGCAAACACAGAATACTTTCTGAGAGATGTTCTATTTTCATGAATTCTGTTATCAAAGAATAAGTTATATAAAAAGATAATATTGTCACTGAATTAGCAGCAATTGCCTTTGATTCTGATCTTTAGGCAGTATAATTCTGAAGCTACCTTTATTGAAAATCAGTGGATATAACAGTGAAAGAAAACTATGAGATCAAGATTTACTCTGATACATAATAAAATACTCAAAATAGACAGAGATCAGCTGCAAGACAAATCTGGTATTCTGTCAAGAACCAAGTTTTATTGAGTCATAGAGATACAAAATGTGTTGCATTTTCATAAGTAGCACTAATTATCTAGATGTATGAACTAATAGTGCAGTGTGAGACTTGTTGCAGTGTTAATAAACAGAGATCAGTGAGTGGGATGAGAACAATGAGATCTCACCAGAGCGGGAACCAGAAAATACCTTCTATTACACACTGGGAGAAAGGCATCGTGCCCCAGGTGGGTCTGCCTACTGAAAAAGAGAGATCTTCAGTCCACAGAGTTTTCTTAAGTTTTCCACCAATGTTGTCTGCCACTGCTTATTGTTAATGATTGGGAATATGCCTTATGTAGGAGCAAAGAAAACCACACAGTGCTCTGTGAAGAATCACCAGCCAGAATTTGCTCTAGGACAGACAGACAAATGCTGCTGCCAACATCTCTGCTACACTTGGCTGTTTTGTGACTGCTGCCAGTGGATGTTTTGGCCCACTTCCTTTTCATAATGTAAACATTGTGTTAGATTTGGAAATGCAGATCACTTCCAACAGTTCAAAGTTTTTGTCCAAAGTATACTTAGAAAAGACAGTAAGCTCATACATGGAAAAAATCTAACTAATACTAAGCTAATGTAGATAAGTACATCTTCTTGCTCTTCAGCAGATACTTGCAGAAGCAGTATGATCTTTCCACTGGTAAAACTTTACAACAGTCAATGAAATTCAGAACTAAGATGAAACTGAATGGAAGGTTCTTAAACTTGCATTTCAGTGAATTTTGCATTTAAGACAATTTATTTCTCATTGTGTTTCTCACTATTGCACATCATCTTGATTGGTAACATGAGATCAATAGCTATTGAATAGGAAATATGTCTTGAATTGATAGTCATAAGGGTATAATCCTGACATCTTATGCAAACACTTATATGCATTTAGCTTTTGTAGAACTGTGATGGGTTAACTGGAAGGAGAAGACCACATTTTTGCAAGACAGTATTTTTCACTGTTGTCTCTACAAGTAAATATTTTCTTGAAAAACTGCATGAAAATGCTAAACAAAAATATCTTCCTTTCAAATATATCATTCATGTGTAACACAGTCACCAGGAAAAAGCATAGTTGTTGTACTCAAGGAGGTAAAGCTGTGGGTTATCACCTGTTTCTACAGGCACTTCACAAAGGAAAGGCCACAATCAAATCCGTGCATGTTCTTTTGAATAGCTACAGTTGTACAGCACATTCTACATACCAGCTACACGAGTTGGGTCTCATTAATAAATTGTTACGATCACATGTTCTTTGAAATTTAAAAAACAATAGAGAAAATCTTTTACAAACAGCTGGAAATATTTAAAATGCTATTTAAATATTGTCATTATGAATTACTTCCCTGAAATTTTTTCTTCATTAATTGTGGTATTCAATACATGCTGAAATGTTAGCTGCCCACCGTTCATAAGGATCAGACTGTTTCTTTGTCCTGCTAAAGCTGAATCCTTTTAAAAGTTCTTTTTTTTCCTGCTCCCTATTCTTCATATCTTCTTAGTGATATAATAACTGCATTAATTTATTTGCATTGTGCAACAATGAGATAAACACTGAATTATGATTTCACCTCATCATGAACCTGGAAAAGCATCTCCACTTCTCATTTATTTTTAACTCATAATTCTCTTATGGTTTTTAAACTTTCTTTTACTTTTTGTACAGGTTCTTACCTGCACAAAGCGTTATGTTTTATTGGATTTTTCCTGTTGCTTTTAATATCATTTATATTAATGAACGTACTTTTGCAACACTCCTCTGAGGCTGGAAAGAGCTGACATACCAGGAGATCAAGTAACTTGCCAAAGATAACAATGGCTGTTTGTGTCAGAGCCAACTGTGATTACATGCTGTACTTCATCCTCAGCCTTTCTTCCTAGTGCATGAATATTGTCAAATCATCTTTGTGTTCCAGCACATCACACTTCATTTTCTCAGGCTGGTACTGCATTTTGATGGTTGCCCTGAATAGGCAAAATGAGATGCCACATAAAAAAAGTACTCAAATCAGTTGTGTAAAGTTTAGCAGAACCTTCACAGAAAACCCAGAAAAAGATTAACTCCTACTCTCAACTGGGCTGTTGCTGACTGTAGAAGAGCTACTTCAAAATGCTTGTCCTCAGAAAGAAAAATAAGCAATGTACCAGCAGAGAAACACATTTCCCTGTGCCTTGCATTTAGCCCAGGGGAGCTCCCTGAGGATGCTGCTTCTGCCACCTTCGTGTGGGAGAGGAGCAGAGCTGGCGGCATCCACCTCCTGGGCTGGCAGCTGTTTTGGCTCCTTGCAAACTTTGCCCTTCTGATTTCAAAACAAACAAATTTTATAGAGAATTTTTTTTTCCATTTGCTTAATATTTTTTCATACTCACCATAGATTTCGCCACCCTAAAGACCTGCAAGTTTTATCAACTCGTGTGAAGCAATACATGTAATAAGCACACGTAAAAGTGGCAGGGAATCATTATGCACTCTAGCTCTTTATGTTTGGACCAAAGTGAAAGTATTCACAAATCAGAATGCCGCATTCGCTCACGCAGATAGTACTATTTTGCAGCTGCTCTTCACTGATTTTATACATGAATAAGTGGTTACAAAAGGTTCAAGGCCCATCAGTTGTTCAAAAGTCAAATTTTTAAGTATAATTTGCTGTCATATGAAGCAAGATTCCTCTGTACCTGCTCGTTTGACAGAAGAGGAGAACAAAGGTACAGAGCATTTCAGTGATGTCCATCACCAGTATGCCATACGTGAGGTCAGTAGTCGAACAAGGCCCTTCAGATGAGACTTTCATTCCCTGTAACTGTTGGCTTAATCTGGTGTAATGACTTATAGATAGTGATCTGGACACTGATTTGCTGTTTTTACCTGCTAAAACAGAAAATTGATCATGAGTATTTCAGGCCATGTTTCCCAGAAAGAGTTCGTATAATATAAATGTCCTTTTTCTTTATTGTCCACAGTGCATATATGCCACTATATAACAAAATAAACCATTTTACTTCTGTTTCTAAATATTTAAGCATGCCCTTTGATTTGTCTGTTCGATACACTGATACTAGCTGAAGAATGGCATTTGGTTGAGCCTATCTGCTTTACCCTATGGAGAAGGCAGAATATAGATGTTTGGTGGGAAGAGTTTCAGTTTCTTCTTTTTACAGCATCATTAGGAAGCCATCGTTCTAATAATAATAATTCCCATTTGACATCATGGAGGTAAAAAGAAATCACTGCTGACATCAAAAATGAGGTGATATTTCAGCAGTATTATTTCACTGAATATAAAATGGAAGTCTTTATTACTCCCAATGCTTTTAAAGAAAGCTGAGCAAGGCTTATACTGACCCTAGAGCTTATATACCTTAATGCATCTATAACCAGTATGAAATAAGAAATTTTAATTGTTACCGCTATATTTTTTGCTTGTCTCTCCTTAGAATCAGGAATTTTGTGCCCACTTAAAGGAAAATAATCAGTATCTGAGAATAAGCTTGAGAGAGCACAATTATCTTAATTTTCTCCATTATTTAAAATTCACTCAAAAGACCCCAAAGAAATGAGAACACCAACTGTATTACAAGAAGTGGTAGTTTTCTTACAAACTTCCCATTGGAGCTTTTACTGGGAATCTATACAGACTGCATAAAGAGGTCTGAGCTCTGAAGAAGTTACTCCGAAGAGGGTTACAAGTTTTATTCCACTTCTTATGGATAGGTATTTTATACTCTCTAAACTTCTTGCGCACATTGCTGTGTGAATTGCTTGCCATTAAAAGGACACAGCCAAGGTCTGTGTTTTCCACGTTTTCCATTTTTGTTTGTGATAACACATTAGAAGCTCCCATTCCTCTTTCCTTTGTAAAGACATATTCAGTTATAATTCTAGTAGTCTTTGTATATTTTTCCGTCCTAAACCAAATATAGCACATCAGAGACTCTATCCAAATATACTTGGAAAAGAGTGTATCTGCCAAAGTTTGGCAATATTTCCTAAATTTGAGATCTATTCTTGGTCTACTGCTGGGGTTTTTTTGTGGTTTTTTTTTTTTTTTAATTTAGGGAACATATGAAGAGTAATATAGACTGCAAACAATTAGAGCAACAGGATGCAAGTTCAGTGCCTTTAAAATTGACGATATTGTTCTAATTAAAAGAAGGTTCAAGAAATATGGGTTCTTCCCATGGCTTCACTGTACAGAATTGGTCACATACTTGCAAGTAGTGTCTCCTCTGTATAACAAGAAATGCCTGATCAAATTGTTTCATAGTTTTTTCACAATCAGACTTAAGAAACTTTTGCAAATTTAATTGCAAAATGTGGTAGGATCATCACATTATTTTGTTCCAGGCAAATATGTTTATAATAAAGCAGTCACAGCTCATCTGCGGTTGAGTTTCTGCTTCTCAGTTATTCTCAGAAAAAAGATCTGAATTCTTACAGGCGTGCATACATTTAATAGTTATAAGCCTTTAAAAAATCAAAATTAGTAGTTATCAGTTACAGTGAAATGTAAATCTGAAATGAATGCTGCAGGTTCAATGGAAACAGGTCTCATTCTACGTACAAATATTTTGGGCATTTTCCCCAAGAATTTCTGCATGCATGAGCTGAATGCTTAGTTTTATTTCACGTGAACTCAATAAGCCATTTCATTTTTGACATATTTTGGAAGGTCCAGGCATGTTTTTTCTCTGAAATATTTGATACATATTTCTGTTCTTGAAAATCATTACCTTATTAGCCTTTTCTTTCTTTTCTCCCTGCTCAGTTGCTCAGAAATGCATATTTTTTCCTAATTGATCAACTGCTTTCAGTTCTTGCGATCTTTCACATTGTTGTGTTGTTATGAAGACTATGTTCATTAAGTAAGTCCACAACTAGACTGTGTTTAGGAGATACCTAAATGCAGAGCCCTGTTTTAATTAGCTCACAGGACGTCGCTGAATCCAGTCTGGCTCTGCCAGTTACATGCCCGGGGTTAGGAAAGGGGCACTGGCCACAGTTTTTCCTGAGGTAGCAAGGAGCTGATTCACAATACATAAACATGCATTATGGGTTGTTTTCAGTCACTTTATAGTCATATGCGTTCATAAATTTTGGTATGGTTGTAAGATGCAGACTTTGATGGTACAAAACTCACAGAAGAGCTTTAGATCACTGGAGCAACCACAGACGAAGTTTATGTTGACAATTTATCAGCTCTTCTCCGTCAAGGAAAATTGTTTTTTAGTGCCTGCCTATTAGCAATCACATGCATATTATGAAATTGAGTTTTGGGGAGGACAGCCTGCCATCTGTCTTTTCTGTATTTTTTTCACAATGCATCATGCTAGAGTTAAAACTTTCTGTGCTTCAAAATGGCGTAAAATATGAGATGTCTATAATAGAGACACTTCGAAAGAAAAATAGACTAAGTAGAAATGTAAATCTTTATAAACTTTATAAACAGGCAACTACTGATGCTATACTTTTATGTTTTAGCTTCAAGTGCCCTCCACATTTTCCTCACACCGTAGTACCCACCATGTGCTCTTACTCTAGATTTCTGGGTTTCTAAACGGATAACTAATTAATATATATCTCAAGGAGTGTGAGAATGCTTTCTTCATAAACTCTTTCTGGTTCAGAGTGGGGTTTATTTTTGTGAAATGGGACTGCAAATGCCTGATGTGGAGAATGAAAAAGATGTGTTCAGTTTCTTTTCTGTGTTCTGATATGCTAAGATTTTATCAATAATATTGTTTTCCTGTAAAAATATCTGCCTCAGAGAAAATCTGCTGTGTAGCTGTCAGGATTAGACCTCTCAGAATATGCCTGTGATGATTCCGTTAAATTGATAAAAACAGAACGCTCTGCTATGTAGAAGGATTGCTGAAAAGAATATTCCAAGGCCCTTTCATGTGTAACGGCACTTGTATGGCAGTACGTTTATTGTGCTATAAATTCCATCACTGATTTTGACCATTTCGAATTGATTCTGCAGTAACTGTAAGTAATGAACCTTACAGACAGAGCCAAGGAAAAAAAAAAAAAAAAACAACAAAAAAAACCCAAGCCAATAAACTTGTGACTGTAGGAATACAAATTGTAGAGTTCATTTAGCCTCAGTTTTTATCAGATCATGCATCCAATACCCCACAAAGCCAGAGAAAATATATCCAACAAAATATACAGTGCCATAGCCCTGGCTTGCTTTAAATTTAGCAGCTAAACCAGACAGTCAATTATTCGAAGCACATGTTTGTACGAAATGTCCTGTGGATTTCACCTGAGATTTAAGGCAGGTGCTCAACATAAGTGGATGACAAAACAGGAGAAATTATAATAAAAGTCACTTAAACAGAATAATGAGCCAAATCCTGAGCTGTTTTACATGGTCTAAGCAGTACCAGGCACCACTGGATTTCATAGGGGTGTAGGTCGATGTGCAGTGGGCTACTAATGAGTCACCAGCTCAAAATATGTAAAAGTCTCCAAAATTTACATGTGTTCCTAGCCTTTGCCTCTCTTTACTGAAAAGTTCTACCAGGATGTGGTATCTTTTCCTCATGTATCTTTAACGATCTCGTAGATTTTAACAGAGAATGTACGTGCTTGCTGAAGACGGTTTTAGCATGGTTTTAAAAAACATTAAAAAAATACTGTTCTAAGGCTTTTTACATTCATTTTTTAGATTTCTGTTGCATTCTATAGGAACCCACTGATCTTGATTTGTTAACTAGTGTATACATTTCTCACAATCTTATCAGTTGATGCCAAGATCATTTAGACTCGTTTTGCAAATAGGCCATGGATCTAGTCCCGCTAAATTAGTGGGCTGGTCATGTGATTTAAGCATATGTGAATGTACACGTATGTTCTACCCTTACTTGTTACATGAAAAGCTAACTTCAGATTTTTTTACTCAACTGCTGAAAAGACTAAAGTTTTCTTCTACATAGTTTTCCCAACATTACAGGAGAGAGAAACAAGGCCATGTTTTATTCTCTATGCAAAATTAAATAAATGCCTGGGTTGGGTTCTGACAAGCCCTGCAGCACTTCCATGCATCGCAGCTTGCACACTCATGTATTTTACAGTCTGCATTGGGTGCTGAATTTGTTCTGTGCGTCTTCTTGTACCTAAGTTTGGAGATTTATCTGAACCACTGTATTGTCTATAAGAGATATTAAATCCCCATTTTGAGATCAAAATGCTTAGGTCTATTCTAGCCTTATACATGCCACAAAGAAACTCATTATCTAAGGCATATTCCTTGGTTCCCTATAAAAACATCTATTTTGTCAATTTGTCCAGGTTACAGCAGCAGCCTGAATGACACACAGAGGACAAAAGACATAGTCTGAGGCTTTCAGTTAAACACCAAATATGGTGAAAGTCATAATAAAATAATGAGAGTTGGGAACCCTATTTTTTCTATCACTCTCTGATGTTTTGTGTTGCAATGAGGAACACTGTGAGTGAGCTTGAGGTCTTGTGAATAGCCCCTGGTAACCAAGAGCAAAGAAACCTTGCTCATTATCTCTACTCCCCTTCACAATAAACATTTCAGCCATCTTAAATGAGTGTGACATGAAGGGCAAATGAATGGCTCTCATTCCAGATGAGAAACACTCGACAGCTGAGCAACCTGAAGGTTGTGGTGAAAGTACAGATCCTGTGACCGTTGGATGATGAGGCAAGCTTACCTTTATTTCAACAGGATCTCAGGTGCGTCATACCCCTAAAGGAGAGATTCCCGGCCTTGCAGAGGATAAGTCCTAGGTGCTCAACCTGACTTTTGGTTAGGACTGCAGTGAGTGAAAGACAGAGCTATTCTAATTTTTTCTTGTAATTTTATGAAATTACATAGAAAAACTTAGTCAAATATAGGGAAAGGTTCAGTGTGGATTGACAGATGGCATGCAACACCCCTACTGTATCTCATTTATAAATATGATTGATGTGTAGGTAATTTCTTGGTAACCTGTTTTTTTTTAAAAAAAAAAAAAGTATTCTAAGTAGTGAGTTTGTAAAAGAAAATTAATCTCTGCATGTTAAACTTGCCAACTTTTGAATTAATTGCATGAGTATAACAATCAATTAATAAATGTTGAGCAAACAACAGAAAATCAGTGAATTAAAAATTACTAGATTGATTCCAAGTGCAGATAAAGCAAGAGGCTGCCATAATTCTTCAGCATAGATTCAAGAACACGAATCTTGTCTCATCAGTTCTTGCTCCCCATTCATCCACATCTGGCATTTAAAACAATGCTGTTTTATTGTGATTTTTTACAAGTAAATTGCTATCTATAATCTAGCTTGCTACATTAAGTGTATTATAGAGACAAATCATAAATAGTAGTCCATTTGTAGCTGTCACGGAGAAGGTCAGAGCTTTGCAAAGACCATTCATCTGCATGTAGATTAAAAGTTTTTTCTTCAAAGAGAAATCACATACCTGGTTTGGGTGGACTTCAGCTAGTAATGACAGTAACTTTTGAAATACCCCCAGAAACCCTCCTCTCCACAAAATTAACGTAATTTTGGGTCACAAATCTTTTGGAGTGATTTAACATGAAACAGATCTCATGACTGAATATTTCTGGGCAGATTTGATTCGATTGAAAGTATATATTTATATTTTTACATTCTTTAAAAGTTTCAAGAGAGGCTTAGGATGGCACTGGAGGCTCTACAGATCACACGTCTATGGAAAGGAGCTGGAGCCTGAGATCCAAACATTTATGACCTATTGCTATCACTGCCACTGAACACACAGCTTGTATGTCTCTATTAGTTTATCAGTTTTATTTCATTGCGTTTCATAGAATTGTGCACAATGAGTCTGTATACTCATTTTTTGCAGAAAGTCGTACAGAGCTTTGTTTTGGGAAGGACGTCTCCTAGTAGACATGTTCCTTTCATATATGTTAATTTGCAGTGCTTAATGTAAACAGTAGAGAACACCTTCCTTGTATCTTAGCACAAGGGAGCTCATAACCTAGAACAGTTCTACTGAAACTAAAACAAAAATAGAATTGGTAGACATCTGAGTAAATACAACATGTCAAGGAAAAGTCAAAGACTTTTGCAAAGCTTTCTCAGGGAGTGAGCAGGCATGTCTACAGGGAATTTCCATTTCATACAGAGTAGCTGCATTTCCAGCATGGTAACCAGCATGGTCTCTGACCAAAAGTCTGAAAGAAGTTAAGCTGCCAGTGGAGGGGGAGGATTCTCTCATGGATAAATAAGTGCTTTAAGAAACAAAAAACAAGAATGGTCAGTTTTCTTCATTTAAGTGGTCACTGCTGCTTTTACACAGAGATTGCTGTTAATGGGGTCTTTGGTTCTCAACATATTCATAAATTATATGGAAACCAAGGTGAACAGGAAAGTTACAGTGCTTATTGGATTGTAAAAATGTAAGTCTAATCATAGAATCATAGAATCATAGAATCATAGAATGGCATAGGCTGGAAGGGACCTTAGAGATCATCTAATCCAACCTCCCTGTCATGGGCAGGGACACCTCTCAACTAGATCAGGCTACTCAAGACTCCGTCCAACCTGGCCTTGAACACCTCCAGGGAGGGGGCATCCACAACTTCTCTGGGCAATTTATTCCAAAGTCTTACCACCCTCGTACTGAAGAATTTCTTCCTAAGATCTAATCTAAATCTGTTCTCCTTCAACTTAAACCCATTTCCCCTTGTCCTATCAGTGGACACTCTTGTAAAAAGTCCCTCCCCAGCCTTCCTGTAAGTTCCCTTCAGGTATTGGAAAGCAGCTGTTAGGTCCCCCCGAGGTCTTCTCTTTTCAAGGCTGAACAATCCCAGCTCCTGCAACCTGTCTTCGTAGCAGAGGTGCTCCAGCCCCTGGATCATCTTTGTGGCCCTCCTCTGAACGCGCTCCAACAGATCTATGTCTCTCTTACGGTGGGAACACCAGAACTGGACGCAGTATTCAAGGTGGGGTCTCACAAGAGCAGAGTAGAGGGGGAGAATCACCTCTCTTGACCTGCTGGCCACGCTTCTCTTGATACATCCCGGGATGCGGTTGGCCTTCTGGGCCGCATGAGCACACTGCCGGCTCATGTTGAGCTTCTCATCTATAAACACCTCCAAATCGTGAAAAGTAGCACAAGAACTTCTCGATTCTGTGTGAAGGGGCTATAAAATACTAGATAAAATTCAGTTGAGGTAAATGTAAGGTAATACACCTGGGAAAAAAAGAATACTGGCTGTATATATACAATGAAGAGCTCTGAACTAGCTGTTACTGCTCAGAGAAGATACCTTGGAGTTGTAATGGGCGGTTTATAAAAGGAACAGATCAGTGCTCAGTAGTGGTCAGAAAGCAAACAGAGGGCTAAGAAATTTTTAGGGAAGAAATTAAAAATGAAACAGGAAATGTCATTATGCCACTGTATAAATCAATGCTTTTGCTTTATCTTGAAGACTTGTGTACTTGTTGTTCAACTTCATTTCAAAAGGAAAATCGTAGAACAGTGTAAAAGTGACAACATTGTGAAACAACTAAAATATACCTAAGAGATTCAGCTTGGAAGAAACATGACTAAGGAGGCACGTGATAGGAAACATCGGTGTATAGAGAAGGTGAATAAGGTATCATTTTCTACAGTCTCTCAATATGTAGGGTGGGGAACAAAATTAAAGTAGTAAATAGCAAATTCAGAACAAGCAAAAGGAGGTACTTACTGATTCCAGAGTTCAAGCCTCAGGGCACTATGAATGCCAAAGCCCTACCAAATGATATGCCTGTACCTCAGGAAGTCCTGGGAGAATAAACAAGGGAAATGCCAGTAGATGCTTCTCTAGTCTGATACTCTCCCTTAGTCAGCCAGAGTGACACATTGAGGATGCTGATCTAGACAGGCCTTTGGCTTGGTCTGCTACAGCCACTCTTCAAGACACACAGTTGCTTCTCTGGAAGGGCTGTCATGGTATGCCCTAGCCTTCTTCTGCAGCCAGAGCCTTTTTAAGCCGCCTTAGGGCTTGGGGCTTGCAGTTTAAATGCCAGCTACTTTCTTAATCAGGACCGTGTGAGACCTGTTTAAAACTGTTCAAATATAATGCTGAGCACATTCAGAGAATTACTGAGACTAGATGTTGGCAGGCATGCCGGAAGACTGTTGCCTCCCATCCTACTATCATTCTTTTTCATCATCTGGATGTCAAGGCATAACTAGCCACCTGCAGCAGCTTTTCTGAAATTTGCAGTTGTATTTTTCATAAAATCAGCTCATCTGCTTTGCTCTATGTTTTCCCCTTCTAAACTGGAAGTTGTAGTTTAGATTCATATAAGTGTCGTTGACACACATTCTGTTGTCCAGGATCTTTCAGTACAACTTGTGTGTTTGTATACAGCCAGTGGAAATTGTGTCATGCTAGAGGAAACCAAGCAAGCATTAAAATAAACAAAATGGTTGTGTCTCTGTGTAAGAGACACCATTAGCACAAGCAGAGGAACCTTGATGTTAATAAAATTCAAATAGTAGTTCTCAACCTTTTCCATAGTGTGTCCCTGCTTTACTGTGAGACAAACTCAGATCTTTCCACCCATTTAGCTACAAAATAAGGAAGAGTGAATATGACTTTTTTTGACTACCTTCTGAATGAATTCTGGGGTTGCAACCCCAGGTGGAGAACTTGCGTGGAACATAAACCTTACTGCCTTAATCAAGACTAAGTTGGGGAATCCATTTCTATATTTACAGACAACTGCATTTTCTACGTTATTTTCTCTGTGTGTGGGAAAAATGCATTAATATCGGATATTTTGTTTTATCTAGTCCTTGCTTACTGTGCAGAGAATCACCTAAGGTAATTGTTGGGCTGCTAAGAACTACATCAAATAAAATAGTAGGGAAAAACAAAAGAAAAAAACCTTTATTTCTCCCTCCAAAGAGAGAAATAAAGACACTACATCTGAAGAATACTTATTATTGGTTGTCTTTAGTGCAACAAGATTTTATTGTCTTAACATACAGGATTCAGGCTAACTTTTAAAAAAAAAAAATCTTTCCACCCTTTCTGTTGCAGAATTATGTAGCCAGTTCCCACTTCCCACCACCTCCTAATATTCTGATAAAATGCATTGGAACTGATGCAACAGAAGTCCTTTTTCAGATTTAATTTTTACTGCTGGTAGGAGCACCAAAGCTGTGGAATAGCGAACTCCGAGTTTGCTCATGGGCAGGGATGACAATTCCTTTATTAGAACCCTGCACACTTCAATAGCTAAATGCTTTCAACTTTCTTTAAATGGTATTAAGGAAAAAATATCCTCAAGGCATTATTTTTAAAGGGAACTTCAAACATTCCGTGAGGAAAAAAAAAATAAAACACAACACATTTGAACACCAAGGGATTTGTGGTGGAAAAGCTGTTAAAGTGGGGCTATCTTTTGAGTTTCAGGGTTAAATAAGTATTGGCCATAAATCAGGGATGCAGACTACCAAAAATTCTGAGACATTCCAGATTCCTAGCTTAGACCAGCAATAGCAGATTCTATAATAGATCATTAAGAAATAAGTTAGTTACATTAACGAATTTTAAATTAACTATGTTTCATTTATTCCTCTAAATTCAACATACATAATCCATTATAACATTTGCTAGAAGAAAATCCCAGGTTCTTAATCTTTTCCACTATATAGATTTCATTCTGCAATAACTCAATATTAGATATTTTAGAGTTTATATTTAAAAGCAGCTGTGAAGCAAGCAGATATGCAAGGGTAAATCTGCTCATCTTGAATCCTTCTGCAAATGGTCTGCTCTGGAGGTCATATCAAAGAGATTCTTTTTCCAGCTTAAACCTGTCTTTTCTAAATAGATCTCAACCTGATCTCATTTAATGCATTGATGTCTGGTTTCTTAGTCATTATATTTGCTGTATTACATATCAAAAGGACTCTTGAGAAATTCCTCCGAATTGATAATTCTAATTTCTTATGTATAGCTACTCTATATTCACTCTGAGGACAGCTGTATTGTATGCTAAACCACGAATTGTAAAAATTGATCCCTTTGTATGTAGGTTTTTATTAAATTGAGATACTTTATTTTTTCCTGTTTGTTGCCACACATGGGTTCCTGGTGTCAGTTTGTATTTGGCTATTTGAGCATATTAAAGTTTTGCTAGTGCTTATGATGTTCTTGCCAAGAGCACTCTTGCAGCAATCTGCACTAGAACAGTCTTTGTGCCAATTACTTCAAAAAGTATTCTGTTATAAAACCAATTTTTATGGCTACTTCTTCAGGTTGCAGTGTGGTGATTTCATTTAGTTTCTTCTTTTTCCATTTTTTTCATGTTGATCTTCTTCAAATGCTTGTAAGTTTTGTATTATGAAAAAATAATGTGGTGTTGATAGATTGAGTTGTTAATAAGATATCTTAAAAAGGAAAAGGGTTCAAAGGTATTAAAATAAAACCTGGCATGTTGAATTACTAACACTGCATATATTTCAAGGATACTATTTCATAGGAGAATGTTTGGAGCTCTTATTGTGGGGACTGATTGTGAAAACAGAAACCTTTGCAGTTGTATAAAGCAGAATAAATGAAAAATTATAATATGTAATGATTTAACACAATTATTTCTTGAGCTTATATTATGAGGATAATTTCAGGAGTGTCAGCTCTACAACATATTTTATTTAGAGAAAACCAGCTTGCTAATCCATTGCAGTTAATAAAATATCACAACACAGAAAAGGAAGGCATGATAACGTATTTTACAATACAAATATGCTTTTGAATGGAGGGTCTTGATCATGCAACTTTTACTACTGCAATGAATGCCAATGGAAGACTGGACGTCAGAATTCTGATGTGAGAGCCATCATGGTGATAAAGATATATATGTGTCCGTATACAGTACAGGACACTGCTATGCAATACTAAACAATAACTGCTATCTATTACCCAAGTTAATAAAATGACAATGCTGTTATGTAACAGAATGAAAAATCAGCCATAAATTGAAAGTCTAATAATGTTAATTTAAAGGATTTATAAATGTTGATAGCAAATATATTTTTATTAATTATTCTTGAGCATTCTCTCATCTGCTGTTCGTTTCCCAGGCTATTAAGATTTGATAAATCTTGAAAAACGGCCTATTGTACGCTTTTGAAAATGCGCTTTTTTTTTTTTTAATGGCAGCTTTAGGAGTTGTTTATCATGCAACAGTCTTCCTCTACTCCGACAGAAAAGTTGTAGTTTATTCTTTAGATAACCCTAACCTAGCCACATCCGGATCAGGGAGCTTCATATGATAGATGTAACATGGGCAAT
The DNA here is from genome assembly GCF_009769465.1 of Tauraco erythrolophus. NCBI lineage: Eukaryota > Metazoa > Chordata > Aves > Musophagiformes > Musophagidae > Tauraco > Tauraco erythrolophus. Next base: position 43,873,730 of record NC_141470.1, read on the forward strand.
GTCAGGTTCTTGTTTTGTCTTCACTCTTTTCAAGAGTCAAAAAGCTGTCCTCTTTCCCTTCCCTTTAGTTTATTATCTAGTGAGAGGCAAGTGGGAGATAGAAGTTGTGCATCCTGAGGTCAAGGAACAAGCAGCTTTTTGCATGAGCACTCAAAACACTAACTTTTACGCAGAAGAGCAGCTATTCCCTATGGTGTACTTGAATGAAAGTGACTGTGGCTATTGTGCTTGCTGCTGGTCTCAATATTCCTCACATGCAATAAATACTCAGGTCGTTTTAGGGATTGAGCAAGAGCTACGAACTGAGCCTGCCAAGCCAGGGTGTTTCTGATGTGATGCTTGTCTTTAAGCACCCAATGAGTTTGAGGTCTCATAAGGATACTTTTTTTAAAGCCCTTAGCATTAGCCTAAATTCTGCCTTTGACTGTTTTAAGCAGCAAAATAGCTTTTGAATGTTATTATTTGGAGAGAGTGATGTCACAGGAAAGATGGGGAAAGCCTAGAATGTCTCCAGAAACTAGTATTGACTTTTTAACAATAAAATACGTCCTGAGACCAAATATACTGTTTAAATGTAAATACCATTTCCATTTTCAGACTGTCTTTTACAGGTGTATTTGAGGGGATTTGAAAGTACTTGTAGATGGAAAAGAGGCTATTGACCTTGAAACTATGTATGTGTTAGAAATAATGTTCACCCTTCTTGAAATCAGACTCGTATTCTTTGAACGGATGCTCAAGACCACAACTCAACAGTGGTTCAAGTAGCATTCAGTGCATAACTGAATTAAGACTGACTGCATTTTATTTACAAAGCTGTTTCTCAGGAGTAATAGATTACTACCTAGTCTCTTTTCTTTCTTTTTTTTTTTTAATCCACCATGGTTCAGGATGTCTCACTGACAGCTGCACTAACTACTAGTTTCCTTTGTTCTGATGTGGACTTGATATAATAGGAGAAGGTTTGTGGGTAGAAGCAGTGTCTTTTACTAGATGGACTACTATAGTCAGAAAAAAAAGAACCAAACAGGTTTTTCAGCATACAAGCACTTTTTCAAGGCTAAAACAAAAGCAGCAAACTTCTGAATCAAATAAGAGTTGAGAACAATTACTGTAAGTAGACATGTTTTTTGAAGTTGGAGATGGGTGATGTTAACAAGGGAAAAGATGATACGATGGTTATTTTGTAGATGGAAAGAGATAGTAAATCTAACATTGATACAACAGGAGCGTGCATCTACAAACTTTACCTTTCACAACTTCGTTATCTGAGGGGTGATTGATCAGGTCTCCAGACACGCAGTGGCCACTGGGCATGTGTAAACTACCTTACATGGCTCGTGATGCAAGTCCAATGTGTCCTCTGTGTATTAAGCTAACTGTACACATGATGGATCATTGATCTGTGCGTGTACAGCAAGTTGGATGCATGTGGGATACATCCAACTTGCTGCACACGTGGGATGATCCAACATATTGCAGCTGTAGCGGCTCACTTCTTTTCAACACCGAAATGTCATGGAACCTCCTGTAAGGAATCCTGCAGTGTTTATAGAAATGCAGTAAGTCTGAGAATGGGGTAGGCAGATACTACTGAAACTGCAAACACAAGGCTTTACGGGACCTCTCTGATCCCAGCTGCTGCTGAATGATAAATATAGGCAAGTGATGTATTTTCCTAAAGCTTTCCTGAAAGGAGACCAGGCTTTGTTCTCTAATGAGGGTGGGGCTGTGGAACCCCAGAAAGAAATGGCTTCTGACCATGAGAAAACAAGAACTAATGTAAATATTGTATTGACTCCAGTGGGATAAAGGGAGGAAAGAAGAGAACTGTGGTAGATAGAGAAACCTATACTGAAGTTTAGGTTGATAAACATGGATATATTTTGATATCAGAAAAGGAGAACCTTCAGGATATCCCTGTGTGAACTCCAGATGTGACAGTGGACCCTGTTTTCTTTGAAACATCCAGAGGAAAGCTTGTTTCCAAATGTTCAGTCTTAGCTTAGAAACCACCTGAAAACTGACTGGAACCCTTTACCTTGTGGAATGTTAAAATATTTGTCTCACTAGTGTCACAGGCAGGTTTTGAGATACATATCCATGTATCTGTGAGTGAAGGAGCACACAACTCTTTGAAAGCATGGCTATAGTTTGTAAGATATATCTTCAGCCAGTTTTAGCAGTACAAATTAATTGTGTTTTAAAGATTTAGATGTTAATTTTGGGAGTACGAAATCACATGTTTGGGAGACCAAAATAAATATATATATCCTTGTGAATGACAGTTGTTTCTGTAGAGGGGGATAAACGTATATGTGAGTTGTTCGTAAGGCAGCTGAATAAATATCTAGGCACATAAACTAAATTAGGATGTTTTCATACATGACTGTCTTCTCAAAACTTGTGTCTAAGCAATAATTTTAAAGCTTCAAATTTAATATCACCTTAAGAGAATTGAGGTGAAGGAAGCACTTCTGCCAGTGCTGTGGTTTCAGTCCCATAATAAATTGACATAGCAATATACACAGAGAACAAAGGAAGTAGTTTAGAAATTTCTTTCTAACGGAAGTTTAAGTTTTGAAGAACACAGAGACATCTGAAAGGTGAAATTCACAGATTTTTCATGCTTGCAGGTTTTTATAGCCTCTGGTAATGCATGTCCTTACTCTGACATCACATGTATGTGAAAAATGGATGTAATATTTAAAGATGTCTTTTGACAAAGAAAGTATTTCCATCTCCAGAGGTGAGATGTTGCTTTAAAGGATGATGAGCAAGTTCCAGATGTGTTTTTCAATCTCTGGGCTTTCCTTTCCTTAAGTATTGACAGAGGGAAGGTTTTATCAAGGTCTTTCTGATGCGCTTGTTTATAATGAGTAGACATTAGTAGAGCACATCTAAGTGCTTATCACTAACAGATGACTAAAGAGAGCATATGGCACAGAAAAAGAAATATATATTTGTCCAAGCAATGTGGCTTGTTAACACTCCCACACTCATAAACTGTGTTTACACATACTTACAATATTTTGCAAATCCCTTTTCTAATCATCTAAAAATAAAAGCCAAATAATGATTTTTTTTCCAATATTGGAGTGACAGGCGAAGTTGATTTAGAATTTTTTTAACAAAGCAGTTAAACGGTAGAGAAGATTTTTATAGTATTTGTTTTGCTTCAGCATGACATCTTTACAGCAGTGTATGTGTTAGTTTCATTTCACAGTGTTAAAAGTTTTATTGTTACAGAATGCTTTTTGGTTCACCCACCTGTCTATCCAAGTATGACTATTATACAACTAGGTTATACTACAAGCAACAATACAGGTCATAATGACCTATGTCAAATCCTGGTCTAGATCAGGTCACAAGGTTTATTTTGACCATAAGATTTGCCTCTGTTTCTATGGGATGAAATCACCATGTAAGTTACAACACTGGCCAACAAACTGTTCATAAGCAAAAAAGTCTCTGAACTGTTAACGCAGTCTAGCTCCCATTAGAGTAAAAAAAAAAAAGTTTCTTGCTATTAATTTCAGTTAGGAGGTAGATGGAGAAATGCTAGGGAAATCTGTACAGCTTTTGACATACAAAGTTTCTGATGATCGTTGTGTTCAGGAGTATGGCATTCATCCACCTTTTTATAACAGACAGAACACAGTATCACTGTCTTTTCTTGCTGTGACACCTAAATATGCCAGTCTATTTGTATAGTGTTATTAGAAATAAGACAATTATAGTTTAAAGATGGATTGGATTGTTGCATACTTTTCAGAAAGCATTTATAAATAAAACTACACAGAAGAGCTGCATTTACTTTGGATTTTCAGAATATTCCTAGTGAATTTTTGTTAAATATTTACATCTGGATCCAAGTATTGTCCTTCATAAAACAGTTTATTCTTGCAATTTAGCTTCATTAAAGTCATAATACTGCTTTAGGATATAATAGACTAGTGCTGTGGGATTGAATTATAAAGAGATTAATTTTAGCTACCGGAGATAATTGACCCTATAATTCCTATCACCCCTAATCCCAGTTCAAATGAACCAGTGTTAAAAGTGGCAATACTCACAATGTAGACAAGGTCATGACAGCTAGAATTGTTTTTTACTACCAATTAGATTTCCCACTTGGTGCATTTGACTAATGTTGTCATAGAAAGGGATTTCAGGCATGGAAATACAGTTTCTTTAGAGGCACACAGGCACTGGAACTGATGGGCAGTTTGCTGTACATTTCCCAGTGTACAGAATCAGAACGCAATTGAGTGCTGACCCCTAAAATTTGAATTCATATGGGGATTTAGAACATGTTTTGATCCACGATAGAGCTATGAACAAGCTAAATAATTTGAATCTGGAAGCAAACTCTCTTGGAATTCAACCATATTAATATACGGTGAGTCTAGCAGGCTTGGAGCTATCTCCTGGGGTAATACTACGTCTGAGGTGTATTTCAGATGAGGAATCAGAAAAAAGTGAGGTACTGACTGAACAGAGAATTCTTCAAAAATAAATCACGCTGATATTTAGCTGCAAATGACATGAAAGTTTCAAACTATACAAGGAAGAGATAAATGGATGTTAAGTATGATATATCTTAAAAATTCCCTCAAGTAATGGTGCCAACTTCAAACATATTAGCATAAGGACTCTTACGAAAAAACAACAGAACAACAATACTTTTGCATAGCACGTTCGGTATAAGATTATTTTTCACATTATTACTAGTTATCCATCAGCGTTTTTCCAAGCATTTAAAGATTTGAGTTTTTGCAGTAAGCTGAAACTGCGTGATAAAAAGAAACAGATAATGATAAAAAGCAGATGTATACGCAAGCCTAGCTAGAAGGTGCAAAATATACTATTACTGCCCCTCCTGTGAAGTTAATCCTATTTCTTTTAGCTATTTCTTCATTAGTTAATGAGGTCTTGAGAAAAAAAAAAAAATAAAGTATGTTTGAAATGGTGTTTTTGCACCCTTGCCTTAGGAACTTTTTCAAATATTCATAGAATAGTTTGCCCTTGGAAGGTGCACTAAGTGTGAGTTTAGGCAATAATTACTTCAAATGTGGGTGGTCAGAAACCTGCAACTGAAATGGACAAACACAGCAGCTAATCACTTTCCACATTGAGATTCACCACACTGGCTGGAGTCAAAATGTAAAATACTGGAAAAAAGAGATATTTTAATGATTTGGTTTAAAAAAAAAAAAAAAGAAACTGACTTCAAGACTTAGATCACAGATCTGCTAGCATGAATTAGATTTGAATTTGGATGCACTTTGTGGTTTGCAGTCTTATTAATGAAATATTTTCTTCTCTCTCACTTTCTATTAACAATCAATCTCAGATCAGAAGCAGAGAGTTTGGCTGCTGTGTTTGTGAAATGAGTATCAGAGGATTTATAACTACATCCCATCTCTGTCACCTCCTCCAGTGCACTTGATACCAACCAACATCTCTGTTGACCTTTGAGTAGTGAGTGTGGGATCACAGTGAAAGGGGCCTCCATCTCCTGGAAGCTTTCTCTTCATGTTGATGTTGCAGCAAACTCTGAGAGTGAAAATCTGAGACAGCCTGCAACTTCCAGTTTTTATGGCTCTCCTATGCATGAGTACAGGAAGTGCAGTTTCCATTTTCAGTTTGATATCTGGCATCAATACAGTATTTGTAGTCTCTTATTAAAAAAAAAAAAAAAAAGAAAAGAAAAAACCCTACCTTTATGTATCCACCAAAATCTTGAAGGAGTGAAACTGGAAATGGTGGATTATTCTTTTCCCAGAGTTTCAACTTAATGCCATTTTAGGCAGCATTCTTAGAATTTCACTCTCTAGAGGTGCAATTGGCTCTCCCAGGCATCTTCTGGTATTATCTTCTGAATAAGGAAAGAAGCCATCTGCCTCCAGAGCTCTCCATATGTACATAGTGTACTAGGCAAAGACTTTACATGTCTACCAGCTCTTAAAAAGCTTGATGTGGATGCAAGAAGACCATCCTGCAGCTGAGCTCACTGATCACTTCTAGACTGTTTCTTCTCAAATTGCCAACCACAAAGAAGTAATTCAAGGCTGTGAGCAGTGTCTCTATAGTGTAGGTGACTAGCAATTGAATTAAATCCATTCTGGAAAAGTTTCAAAACTGCTGATATTTTTGTTTGATATTGAATCTCCAAATGTTATAAAATTAATGTTTTATTAATTTCTACCTTTGTTATTTCCATTTTATCCCCCTCTCTCTTTTCTTTTGTTGAATTTCTAGTTTGTTTTTTCTTCTCTTTTTCTGTAACAGTCACCACAACACAAATCAATAGCACAGGAGTTCTGAGGTTTTTATTTGATGAATGTGAAGCATTTGCCTGTTATGTTCTTGTCTTCTTTTTTGCCATGAGGACATATAGGACATGTTGACAGCCAATATTAATAAGCCTAACACTAATACTGGCAGTTACTTAGTACAATTTTTAGCTGTGTTAAGTGGTCTGTAGGGAATAGTAATGCTATCCTTTAAGAGAAACTGATGTCATAGTTGCATCCAGAATTCACTGGGGTTTCTTTTATTGTTCTTATTTTCCAGGTGATTCATATAACAGGCCGGTTACGTCTGAGAGTGTCACTGTCCCACGGACGGACAGTACCCAGCCAAATCATGGGACTTGTTGTCGTTGCTCACGCTTTGCCACCTCCTACAATTAATGAAGTCAGGATTGACTGCCACATGTTTGTCACTCGTGTGAATATGGACCTCAATATCATTTACTGTGAAAATAGGTACAGCTTTTAGATCCTTTTTTCTTTGTTTTAGCTGTGTTTATTCTTTGTTCTATGGACTTGGCAAAAAGTTTTGAAATTTGTGACTCCTGCAATGTCATCCTGGGGTTGTATGAGAGCATTGAATTCACTCTCATCATCATCACCTTCATTTTCATTACATTCTTAGAGGATAAAAGTAAATCAAAAACTACAATTTGCAGGACACCTTGCTGGAATAGGGGAGGATGGACCAGGAAAGATTCCTCTAAGCTTTCCCTGCTTTTTGCAATCTCTCACCGTCCCTCTCAGAGGCAAGATTTGGGACTAGACAGACGTTGATCTGGCCTGTGTGGCTGTCCTTATGCTCCCCCATCCTCCTCTCCACAAATCTTTCTATCTGAAATTTTAAAGTTTTCCATTTTTGAACTAATTTGCAGATTACAGCACATCATGCTCGGTGTCTAGTGGAACAGAAGCACAGATGGCCTAGATAGTAGGATAGAGAGGTGGGATCTGTTGCAGCAAGAGGTGGGAAAACTGTAGCATAAAATTGTTTAGGGGCATACTGGGAAAGACAGCAGTGAAATCGGAACAGGTGATGCGAAGTTGGTTGAGGGGGGGCTATGTGTGATGTGATAGTGACAAGTGATCTAGGAAGGTGGAGGATAGGATTTAAATTCAACTGTCTGCTCCCTGGAGGCTGAGTGTCGGTAACACTGGGAGCTCCCCATGGTGGTCTGTCAGGGCAGCCAGCCCACCAGCCAGGAGCGAGGCAGCCATGGGGCATGGGGGCAGCCCGGGACTTCAGACACCTCCCTGGGGACAAACTGCAAGTGGGCCTGGGTCAGCAGGGCCCACGGCGGGGCAGGGCAGGGCTGTGGGGAGCTGGAGACCCCGTTACAGCATTGCTGGACAGGGCTGATGGTCCCGAGGGGTTGACATGGTGTTCTGGGCTGTGGGCAGGACGGGGGAAGGCCTAGAGGAGATGGTCAAGATCATTAAGGCTTATTGGTCCCCTCAGAATCCTGAAAAATAAGAATAAAGTGAAAGGAATGGGTATTTAGAGCAAAGTGAAGATATCTAAGAAGAACAATACAAGTAATAAAGAAGTTTGTGTCTGTAGATGGAAGTCTGAGGTATGGGGGAAGGGTTGGAATGAAAGAAAGAAGGTCATGCAGCCAAAAGACATTTTTTCAAGGGGATCTATCATCAAAAAGTGGAACAAACAAGATTACTAATGCAAGTTTTTCATGTGACAGCAGCCATGGCATGTTATAAATTAAGAGTGGAAGCTCTCTGATATGAGCAATTGTAATTGCTCAATCAGAATGGAATACCTATGATCAGGATAGCACATCGAGATAAACTTTTATAAAAAGGCATAAACCCAAATGCTTTGTTGAATCAGGGCTTTAATCTAAAATAATCTTGGATTTCAGTTATGATATTATCTTTGCTGTCATGTTACTGAACTACCACAACAGTATTAATAATAATATTACTTAGCTGTTAGAGAGAACACTTCATCTAAACTTTCAAAGCATTATCTAAAAGAGAATATATTATTCTCATTTTTAAGCCTAGAAAAACTGCTCCATAGGAAGCAGCTTGCACAAGGTCACAGAGCAAGCTAGTAACAATATTAAAGTTTGGGCTGAGTTTTTGCCTGTAACTCTACTCAATGAGCGTCTAGATTCTCTATAATCTGGCAGCTGGTGAAAGAGCTCTGGGGATTAGCAGTAGGATCTAGAAGAAACCTTAGTCTTTGATTTGACTGTGACCTACCTAGGTAGTAATGGAAAGCTGCTACCACCGCAGAGCTCTTCAATGACCTCTGTGAAGTGAGTTACTAGTATCTGTCCAGTTCCTAATGAACAGATTTCCTTTTAACAAAATCACCTGCACTTGCTGTTACCCTCATTGGCAACCTCAATAAAAAAGCCAAGAATCAAATGGATGTGAAAAATGAACTATTCCGTCAGGTCAAGTATGATATGAATTTGTTGGCTGTGTTAGAAAGATTTATACTTTCTTTGCCGTCAGTTTGGCATTTTTATGAGCCTTAAATTGTATATGTTTTTTTTTTAATTAAACATTTTTCTCAAACCTTCCCTTTACGTTCATGTAGCAATAAAACTTTCAAACGCCTGAGAAGGGCGTCACCGAAAAACACAAAATGCATCAGACATGGAGCACTGATTAGTAATCACATAGAAAGAGCTGATAACATGTGGTAAACTGTGGTAAGCCAGCTGATTTATGCAAGAAAGTGTTGAGCTTACTAATGTTTTTCATTCATTAAGGTAAAAGCAACATTATACAGCAACTTTTCCTTGTTTGTGATGGATTTTGTCTCATATGCTAGGGTAGAATGCATATGATGCTACTTGAATTTATGTTGCAATAATTCCATTTTAAGCCCCTGAGTCAGTGTTAAAAATAGTTTATAAAATAGTTTATAAAAGGAATTTCGAATAGGAGAAACACTTCTGCCAGAGCTGGGAGGTGAATGTTAGCTCACTGGGGCCACAGGATTTCCACTGATGGAAAATGGAGTAAGAATGAAAGGACTTGGATTTCATAGCAGATACAGATGACTGTAAAAGCTGGAGGAATGGAAAGGACAGAAGAAGAGAAGGAATTACCTGAACAGCTGATTAAAGCTGTCAGATGAATTACCTGGGCATTTGCCAAGGCCATTCTCTGAGTCGAGGTAACTGGGATCTCTCTTTTGGGACTATAGAAAAGGAAATAAGTATCCCATCCTGAATATATGGGCTTGACTCCTGGCACTTGCAGGCAACTGGGAAATTCTTTGTGGTGCCACAGTAAAGCAAGCACAACATTGATGAAAACAGAGAAAAATGGATGCATGCTGGGGAAGCTGTAAACACTATTTATGGAGTGATGGGGAGTTACTGACAGCCGTGGGGAGTATGGAGCAGAAGCCGTGCTACTTAACTGAAATGAATGGTCACAGTGGACCATTGGATCAGCAGGGGTGAGATCAATAGTACTCCTAGTTTTCCAAATGGTTGCCTGCTTGCAGCAGCAGGGAGCAGGAGTGACATTACTCAATTCTTTGGGTGCATCTTGTTCCTTTCCTCTAAATGAAGAGATCTGCATCAGAGTCCTGGACTCAATGCACAAGCTAGTCGACAGTAAGCTTCCCTTTGAGACAAGACCCATTAACTAGTGCCCTGGCTATTTCTAACAATTAATATTTTGTTCTGAGAGTGTTAAATGGGGACGTAAAATTTTGTTGCCTAAAATGTGGTATGTTAATCCGTGTCTGTTTTACAAATGTGAGATTCATATAATCTAAACTTCACCATCTAGTCCAAAATAGTCTTAAATTTCTCTATTAGTCAGTAGAGAGAGAAAAGCACCTGCAGAGGACAAATCATCTTAGACAGTGATAAGAAACTAAAAGCAAAATAAAGAGGCTGTTGCTAGAGTGCAGCATCAGTCTATGTATTTTCGGTGTCAATTGTTAGTGATTGAAGACCATTTGGAGAGAGCCTATAGCCTAGTTTAATGTGGTCCACTATAACCTTATCTGCTAATATATGCCCAAAAGGAAATAACTCACTCAATATGGTGTTTTCCAAATGGAAGAGGTTTGGCCTGTTGGCCATGACAGTTGTTGCTAATAGTTCCTTCAGATATACAGAAACAGTCCGGTGTATAGAGTCTCAAGCCTACGAAAGCGTGCACAATTTGGTCCTCATTCAGCAAAGCACTGTACCATACACCTACCTTTAAATTTCAGTCATGTTAACAGTCCTGTACATCAGTGGAACCACTGATCTGCTCAAACATAAGCCTGTGCTTATGTTTTACAGGATCAGGTCTGTGTGTTCAGCAGAAATGAATTCCTACCCATCAACCCCTTGCTTTATTTTGTCAAAGGGCTTGAGAGCCACAAGATCTGTCTCCTAACTAGTACTCTAAGATATACGATATTTCTTTCTTTTTTCCATGCATATTATTTATTTCCCATCTTTGATACCTTTGATATAAGCATGAATGTCCTATTTGTTGTAATTTCTTTTGCTTCTTGTTTTGGTGTCAGTGCCTGCCAGTGGTCATCATTTACATTTGGATATTATTTCTGTTTATCCTTCCACTTTTTTCATCAAAAAAATCCTATGTCTTTCATATGTCTGTTTGAAACAGCTTTTTTTCAATGTTATAGAATCATAGAATCATTTAGGTTGGAAAAGACGTTTAAGATCACCATGTCCAGCCATAAACCTAACACTGCCAAGTCCAACATTAAACCATGTCCCTAACTGCCACATGTACAGGTTTTTTAAATACCTCTAGGGATGTTGACTCAACCACTTCCCTGTGCAGCCTGTTCCAATGCTTGACAACCTTTTAAGTGAATAAATTTTTCCTAATACCCAATCTGAACCTCCCCCAGTGCAACCTTAAACTCAAAGGATTGTGAATCTGTTTCCACAGTTGCCTTGCTATGTTCATTTTTATCTGTAAAGACTTTACACAAACATGCTGCTGCAGAAAAGCAAGATACAGATGAGTCAAATTTACCAGAGGGGGAAGCAGAACAATCATTCTCCGTGTTAGCCCTGTGGACTGTAGCACTCACAGCCTGGGTAAATCACAGGGCAGTGGCCTGCCTGGAGATTGCCCCTTTCTACTAGGCTGGGCAAGGTGAGACTTCGTCTCCCTGGTCTTGAAGCAGAGTCACTTCCTAACAGAAAACAGTTTCTGGGCCAGAGAAGAGCCAGCAAAGTGTGCCAGTGAGGAGAGTGTAGACATGGAGGTGAGGGGAGAGACTTTTGAGGTCTGGTTTCTGCCCTATGGACTATTTATACACTTAGTTTAGTATAAAAAGATAATACACAATCCAGGGGACAGGAACCTTTAAATCGCAGACTCCTTTCCTTCTGGTGAGGTTTATCACTGGGCAGACATCCCAGGTCCTTTGTTTCCCAGACCCTAATTCATTGCTCAGACAAAGTGGAGGAACTCAGCAGGAGGGATAGGGAGTCCCGCTTGCCAACGTTCCAGACTTGTCTTTATCCTGGCGAATTGTGTCCTCTCTGGGAAGGCAGGAGAGGTGCTTTTCAACTGTGGTTTGTGATGAACATTAGACGGTTATGCCCCGACGGGTATCCCACCTTTGGTTTAAGTGCTGTAACTACTAGGCAGTTGTTTGAAAGTGCGCATCCTTCAACATGCTCTGTCATGAAAGTGAGAGAAGGCTATTGTATTTTGTGCTAAACTTGATTTGACAATTTTTATAAGCAAACTTGAGTCCACTCGCTTTACCTGTGATGCTTTTCATGGTTGTTTGGGGTTTTTTAATTAAACAAACCACCAGTGCTACTATGGTGCTGCCTAATGCTTCCATTCTCCTTCAGTCTATCCGTTCTCCCTGCCCAAACACCCAGTCAAACACAGCTCTGCTCATCAGTGCCTCAATGGCTGTGTTCGCCCCCTCTGCCTGCTGAGAACCCCTCAGACCTACATGGTTCAATTCTTGATTTAGCCTCCCCACTCTCCTTCCTCAGGATCACACTCGGTTGTTTCAGCTATCTGACTATATCAAAATGTTTGGTGTTTCTTACAACTCCCTTAAATGGGTGGCAATTATATCGTAAAATTGCAAACTGGGCTTAACTCCAATCATTGCAGCATATTTCAAACCCTAAAAAAATATTCTGTTTCTAGAAATCTGACATATTTTTAGATGCTTATGTGAACAAGGCATTTTCCAATTGGTTTGTTATTTTCTGTACTGCATTTAAGGACATTGACATCTTGACACTTCATGACAGAAGTTTACACATGCACACAGACACGAGCATGCACACACACATAGACGCACGCACACAAAGGTCTGCAGAATAGATTTTAAAGTTTCTATGTGAAATAAACAACAAAGTCCCAGTTGAAAGGGCCCAGAGTGAAAGCTGAGCTCCCAAATGAATTAGACTAAAAAAGATACCACCCTGAGGCATCTGTATGTCTCAGCATTTAAATTATATCCCTTGAAAAATCAGTTTGGACTTGGTGCCAAGAAATGGTTGAAGAGCTTTTTCATTAATATACCCAATAGAAGACCAATCTGTTGAAATGAAATGTGTCTCTAATCATTTGGTATAAACATAACATGGTTTTACTTTATTATGTAACCTTGAATCATCTTGGTCTTTTAATGAGGATTTTGGATTGTTGCTAATGCTTTACAATTTCATGGAATTATATTGTCTTACTGTTATGCTGCAGGGAGAATATGCACTAGAATTTAACTTTCTACTTATTTAAATGAATAAAATTATTTCAAGGTTTCTTTAAAAACATTTTCTTTCTTTTTTTTCTCTTTAAGGCTGTGTCTTGTTTGTTCAGATATTCCGTTCAAATCACTATAGTGGTGAAAAAACTTTTTAGCAGATTTCGCTTTCTGAGTCATTTGACAGTTCTTGTACTCTCTTCTTGAATTACAGGCTGTATCTTTTTTCCTTTTTAGGATTAGTGATTATATGGATCTGACCCCTGTAGATATCGTAGGAAAGAGATGTTACCACTTCATTCATGCTGAAGATGTGGAAGGCATCAGACATAGTCACTTAGACTGTAAGTACTTCCATTTTTGTGAAAATAGTCTGGTACAACTCTTCATTGTCCCTGAACTATTATTTATTTTCCACAACTGGGATCTTCATCTCACACCTACTTTTTTTGTCACAGGGTTTCATAGAGGATGGCTCAAATGTAACTTTTTGTATGATTTATTTTCAAGTCTTTTTATAGACATTTAAGATTGTTCACATATGTCGAAAGAGAAAAATATATTTGTATTACCAGAGTTTCCAGCAGCTGTTCATTTACACATGCTGTGTTTTATTTTACTCCTTCAAAGAGGTATTGCTTAGGTGAGAAACTCCCTCCCTAGCACAGAAAATTATCTCCTTTCTTTGTTTTTATTTCTGAATCATAACGTGGAGGTCAAAGACTGCAGCATACTTGGGATTTCACCAGGTTTTTCGATACAGAACTGAGCTATAGCACTACCAGTGTTTTAACCACCCCATGTATTAACAACTAAACGGCCCCCATCCCTGTAGCATCTTAAGTCCCTGTTATTTGCACACAGGTAGTATCTGATCAGGATAAGGATAACAGAAATACAAAAATGTTACGAGACAAACCTTACCAGAGAGCATTTGCATATGTCTGTGTATGGGGGAAGGGAGTTTCAGCTTGATTCCTTGTAATTAAACTCTTTGTATTCCTCTTATTAAAAGCCATAGGGCCTAATTCTTTTCTTGTTGAGATCTGTTGACTTCAGTGATGGTGCTCCTGATTTACCCTGGTGCGAATAGAGACTTAGGCCCATAATCTCTAATTTATCTGTGCCTGCAGTGAAGCCAGATAATTCTTTTGAAAGTTTCAGTGACTGACTGCGTTTATGATTGACTTGTGTGTTTTTTCTTGATGTAAAAGACTATCTGCAAACTGCCTCTTAAATTCAGAGTTACAGATTTGAATAACCGGTCCCCTTGCACCATGTACTGCTAGAATTTCCTAGTAAAAGGGTAGCAAGCCAAATACAGTCACATTTAATTAGCTTTTACAAAGCCATATGACTACAATAGAAGGCAGTATAAATCTTCAGTCTGAAAGTACCTTGCTTGATCTGCAAGGGAAGATAGGAGGATAACAGCAACTGGAAAGCAGGAAAACAGGAACAGCTTCTATGATGATATATGGCAGCCAACAACAGTATAAAGTTCTGTAAAGCTTTCAAATAGTCCCTGAAGTTTCTAGAAGGTAAAGTGCATTTGGAATAAGAAGGTCAGGTTAGATACATTTATGTGGGGAAAAACAACAAACAAACAAACATACAACAACTATCCAAAATTATAAACAAAGTAATTTTGCATCATTTACATTTTCAGCATTTAATATCCAGGAGAATATGTCAGTTGCTCAGAAAAGAAGGAAAAAATTCGGAAACTTACTTGATGCTTTTGAAACTAGAAGTCAAAAATTACAAAGTGTACTTCCACTGCACTATCTAACCAAGGAAATAAAAGATATTTATGACTTAGACTTAAAATACCACCTGGCAGAGATGAACATCTCATTTGAAAAAGACCTTAATCTTCTGAATGACCACTTCTCTCTCAAATAGAATATGCTTTATGAAACATTCATCTTCAGAAAACTTAGAGACCTATGCAGAAATTGTAAGTGCAGTGTGGTCCAGCACTGGACTAGGAATAGGACTCAGGAGACATAGAGACAGGAATGATTTCTAGAAAATCACTTTACTGTGTTACTGCTCTCACTGTATGTCCAGCTTAGCTGATTGGAGATTACAAGCTTTATAAACACAGGGACTTTCTCCAGCACAGTGGGCTGCAAAACTTGGCTGTGTGGCTATAGCATAATTATTCTTGGTAGGCTAATTTTTTTTTAATAGATGAGGCTTTTACATCTTTTATGTATAGTTGTTCTCTTGGCTTATAGAAACAAGATGTTCATAAAATCCTTCAGATTGGAAGGGATTCTGAGACATCATCTAGTCTCACCTCATGCTCAAAACAGGATCAACACTGATTCGAAGCAAATTGCTTAGCACTTTGTCTAGTTGATCTTGAAAACCTTCAAGGTCAAACTTTTCACAACTTCTCTGAGTGGCCTGTTCCAATTATCCTTAATAAGGCCTTAATTATCCTCACAGTGCTTCTTTTTTTTTGTCCTTCTATCCAGTTGGAATTTCCCTGGTTTGATAGTGCAGCTCATGGCTCAATCTTTACAATAACCTCCTTGCAGATATGCTGTTAGGTTCCCCTGAAGCCACTGCTTCCTCAGGCTGAAACATCCTGGTTTCGCCACCTTTCCTCACAGGGAAAGTACTCCAGCCCCTGACCATTTTGACAGACCTCTGCTAAGCTCACTGAAGTTTATCAATATATTTCCTATGCTGGGTGCCTAAGATTAGGTTCCAGATGCAATCTAAAGAGTGATGACTGAAGGGGAATAATGACTTTCTGTGATCTGGCTGTACACATTTTAGTACAGCCCATAGAGCACACTGCTGATTTATGCTTAGCATGCTGTCCACCAGGACGACCAGGTCCTTTTCAACGAAGCAACAACCCAGCCAGTCAGTCCCCAGCCTGTACCATTTTAGGGAATCAGACCACCCCAGGCACAGGACTTTGCATTTATCTTTTCATGTTGTTTGAACTTCTGCTCTGGATGAAACATCCTCCAAGTTTAAATTAGACTTGGGAATAGCTCAGGAAGTATACCTGCCCATTATAACTCCTGCAGAAGCTGAAGTGGTTCATATCTTTGTCCAGAGAGATGCTTGACTCTTCTAGCATTTGGAAAAAAAAAAAAAAAATGTAGAAAAACTAAGAGAAAGATATTGTAAACCACCAAATAACTTCATAGTAACTTGTCCATCCTAGAAAATCAAGTTCAAACCAAAGTAGAAAGAGAAAATCCTCCTGGTTTAGTGAAAATAAAATTAGAGCTAAAATTCAGGAACTTGCAGACACTGGCTGTAGGTGGTAAAACCCAGCAGAACTGCAGCTCCCCAAAACAGACAATACAGGAGATTTGCCAGTACAACCTAGGAAATAACTACTTGAGATTACAATGAACCAAAAAAAAAAAAAAAAAAAAAAAAAAAGCAGTATTATGTAATATTTTGAAGAGGAGCTGGAAACCAAAGTAATAGTTAGAAAGCCCTTTTGCAAAGCAGAAGCAGGACTTCAGAAAGCAGCAAACTGAGAAGGTTGTATTTGATGGAGGACTGCAGAATTCAGCTAAAAATTTTGATTGATTTTTACAGGAGAGAAAATAATTTTTAAAGATTAAAACAAGAAGAATTCCAAATTGCAATGGTAGATCTAAGGGTAAAAAGAAACACAAATAAAACTGCTACTCTGCCTATTCACTGGCAACATATCAGGAAAAAATGGAGAAAATAAGACCAGTACATCCTGCCTTCTCATCCAGGTTATTCAAAGACATCAAAGAGGAAAACAAGCAAAGAAGAAAATGTTGCACAAAATCACACAAAAAAAATCAAGAGGGCTGTTGATGGCTTCAGATCATAGAAGCTCATTAGAAACTTTGAAAAACAGGCCTTGTTAATGCTATCACAGATAAAAGAAGACAAAAGCTTTTTCAGGAATGTGACCATAACAAGCATAACGGTGCAGAAGATCTGCAGGACTATAGCAGTGACTACAGTCTTTTGTAAGGGAACTGCTGCCCTAATGAAAGGTCAGTTACAGTCAATGGAAAAGCTTTCATTGACTTCAGTGGACATGGGGATTATACCCTAAAAAAAGCAAATTTATATAGACTAAAATTCTGATCCCAGTGAATTAAATAGCAAAAATTCCATTAGGCTCAGTAGGGTCAAGATTTCTACTTAGAAATTTATGTTAGCTATAGCTTGATGCCCTTGTGGATTAATAAAACAACATTCATACTCTAACTCTACATGTGCCTGCGTTTATTCCAACCCATTAATACATGATGGTGATCCCACAAGTTATTGAATCATCAATTTTTTTTCAAACAAAAATAAAAATTTTAGGGATCTTATTTCTATTTTGTTTCATTCAAGATTTCAATGGTCATGCTTTTTCATAAATCTCCCAGCCAGTTTTTTGGTGTTACAATTCTACCTTATTAATCTGTTTCCCTTTTTATAATGCTTCATGGTTTCAGAAGTTTGGGAAACTTCTTATTTGTTTGTATTTGCAGTATTTGTTGAACAAATTGCTGGTAGAATCCTGATAGATATCACTTACCAGAAATCAAGTCTCTCTCACAGAGATTATAGTTTGAATGTTCTCTAGTCTAACAGCCTGTACACCGTCCAGCATCCCAGCTCAGCTGTTGGCTCAAATGACACAGAGCAACTGGCTAAGCTGCAACAACTTGTGTTTGAATCTGAACCCTCAAAAATTACAGGCCTAGCTGTACCCTGGCTCAGGTACAGTCATTAATCCTAGTTTTGTGTAACAGAGCTCTTCATTAGGATACGTGGCACAAAAGAGCTGGATTTGAATGTTTTACGTTTCATAGTTATGCATCTAGAACTAATACCCTTGAAAGACCCCTCATGCCCCTAGTTCTACTTTGCCGTTTGTAAGAATAGGCAAGGTGATTGGATCTTCTCTTTTTACTTACCTCTGCATAGAAACATTGCAGGGCTGAACTATGTGTCAAGCATAAGGCAGTTCATACACTTTCACCAAGCCATGAGTCCCTGCATAGGCAGAACTGCCCTTATTCCAATGACAAGAAAATATAGAATCATAGAATCATAGAATGGTTAGGGTTAGAAGGGACCTTAAAGATCATCTAGTTCCAACCCCCCTGCCATGGGCAGAGAAATCCTCCACTACACCAGGTTGCCCAAAGCCTCATCTAACCTGGCCTTAAACACTTCTAGGAATGGGACATCCACAACTTCTCTGGGCAATCTGTTCCACTGCCTCACCACCCTCAGAGTGAAAAATTTCTTCCTTATATCTAATCAAAATCTGCCCTCTTTCAGTTTAAATCCATTACCCCTTGTCCAATCACTACACACCCTTGTAAAAAGTCCCTCTCCAGCTTTCCTGTAGGCCCCCTTTAGGTACTGGAAAGCTGCTATAAGATCACCCCGGAGCCTTCTCTTCTCCAGGCTGAACAGCCCCAACTCTCTCAGCCTGTCTTCATAGCAGAGGTGCTCCAGCCCTCGAATCATCTTCGTGGCCCTCCTCTGGACTCGTTCCAGTAGCTCCATGTCCTTCTTATGTTGGGGACTCCAGAGCTGAACACAGTATTCTAGGTGGGGTCTCACGAGAGCTGAGTAGAGGGGCAGAATCACTTCCCTCGATCTGCTGGCCACACTTCTTTTGATACAGCCCAGGATACGATTTGCTTTCTGGGCTGCCAGTGCACATTGCTGACTCATGTTGAGCTTCTCATCCACCAGCACTCCCAAGTCCTTTTCCTCAGGGCTGCTCTCCATCCATTCTCCGCCCAGCCTGTACTTGTGCTTGGGATTGCCCCGACCCACGTGCAGGACCTTGCACTTGGCCTTGTTGAACTTCATGAGGTTCACACAGGCCCATCTCTCCAGCCTGTCAAGGTCCCTCTGGATGGCATCCCTTCCCTCCAGCGTGCCCACAACACCACACAACTTGGTGTCATCTGCAAACTTGCTGAGGGTGCACTCAATCCCACTGTCCATGTCTTCAACAAAGATCTCTGATCTTAAAGCTAGCAGGATACATTTTATGTCAAATCAATAGCAGAAATCAAGCAGATTAATAAAATTACTATTGTATCGTGTCTTAGCACTGTCTGTAGAGCTCAGCAAGGCCAATTGACGCTGCTCTCTGGAGTACGTTGCTGTGTATCATACAGAGGTCTATAACACCCCTTTTTGATTTAAGAAGTACCTTTCTTGCTAAAAATGAATGGATGTCATACACTGTAGGATTATACATCTTCCATTTAATTGAAAAAAACTAATGATCTTCATTGAACATCAAGTATTTGATGCTACTGTTCAGTGAAGGTCATTATGAAAGTAGCAAGGAAGGATAAAAGTCAAGACCTCTGAAGGCAGCCATGAATATACTTTTGGACAAATTTAAGATAATGTGCCATCATCTGAAAATTAATGTATTGCTTGTAAGAACACTGTCGCAAGCATATAGTGGTATATAATATGTGCTTTTTCATTTTGGGATCCTAATTGAGATCCAAATTCAGAAACCTGACGCTTACAAAAAAGATACTTGTTGTCCTCAGCTATTGCTTAGAAAATACGATCCTGTTTCTTCAGGATTTGATTTACAGCTATAAGAAATACAATTCCTCAGGAACAGTGAGCCAGGGCAGTTCATTTCCCATAAAGCAAAGGTCTCTGATGAGTATGTTTGGTAGCACTCCCTCTGATCTACTTTATCTGGTTTCCAGTGGTTAGAATAATCCAGTCTTTCTGAAAATAAACTATTCCACGTTCACCTTTTTCATGGCTTCCTATTTTTCAAGGGATATTACCCCATCAGTCTGCTTTTAAATCAGTTATATATTCATGATTTCTTTTATGTATGTTCAGTAGAAAAATTCTATTGCTGTACAAAATAGTGCTTAGTGGTATAGCCTATCAGCTGTAGCCGAACTAACCCTTTTAACTTATGCACATCAGTTATAATTTTTTATTCTCTTAATAACCTCAAACACATGAAAAACAAATAGAATGAGTTGATAATTTCTAACAGTAAAATACACTTCACATATTTTGCTATCATGCTGTGGAATAACTCTGCAATGTCAAGTAGCACACAATTAGTAAAACTGTAGGAGGAAAAAAAGAAGTGTTTTGATCCTGAGGAATTTTTATCCTAATCAGATCGAAATTTCAATGCTCTTGTAGTGCTTAATATCTTCAATCACCAAAAAAATCAAACTGATTCCAATGTCAGGTTTTGCATTCTGGGACTGAAATAAAATGCTAAAATATACAAATGAATCTCATGTTTGTACAAGTTTATTATCATCACTAAAAAGCAAGATTGATTCTAAATTAGGCTGATAGAATGTCTGGCGTTAGCTAGCTCTTAAACCAAGCCTGCCTGGCATCCTCATGACAGTCTAGTGTACCTTGTTTTCAAAGAATTGCAGAAATGTTGGTCTGACCACCTGCACAATCTTCCTCTTTGTACATACTATGGGCCAGCAAAGATTTCTGCTTTGGAGACTGCCATCCTTATGTCCTTTTGAATGGAGGTAGTGGTGACAGAGCAGGAGGAGGGAACAGGAGATAAGAAACTAGAAAAAAACTCAAGGACATAAAGAAAACAGTTTTTTGATTCATACCAGGAAACAAAAAAAAAAAAAAAAGAGCATGGACTTTGGTTTTAGCCTATGCTTAGTGTTTGTTTTTTCAGTCCAAATGCATCTTAAGAGATGTGCACCTAATCAAGAGTGTGTATGCTTTGTGACTTTTAGCCATGCTCTGAAATCCTGCAGACATTGTGTTTGCTCCTGCAAGTGCTTCTTTGGGTTGTAAGAGATGCTGGTCTGCCTAGCCGAATTTCTTTGTCTGCTCTCTGACTAAAGCTGGTTACTTCTTCAGAGGAAGGGAGAAAACTCTCTGCAGTGTGCAATTATGTACACTTCGCACCCTTGTTTTCTCCATAATACACTGTTAACTCATGGTTGGTTCATTCCTTGAAAGATGAGAATTTATACCACTGCTTACATTTCTGTTTGTGGAGGAGGGTTGTTACTATTTAATAATTATCTATATAAATATTCAGATATCATTTTAAATCCAGATAAAATTCTAATCTTCATGATACTTCATGGCTAAGTTTTTCACGTTCAAATTGTATGCTATTGGACAAATGTTTTCTGTATGTAAAGTATATGAGAGAATTTACCAGAAGCATCAGATCTTTTGGATAGCAAACAAACCAGAAAACTCTATAAAGCTAAACATTTAAGCTGTTTAAACCATTAGCTGCTGAAACCTAATTGCGGAGTTTTGCCTTCTGTAGCTTAGCAATATACAGTTATTTTGCAAGATGCCTCAGATATAGTTTGTGTCAATAAAACTTTAACTTAAGTTCTGATGCTATTTCATCTTCAAATTAAATGTTTAATGCGATACTGATTCAAGCGTTCCCATTTCAGTTTGTAGGATCTCCATTGTAAGTCTTCCATAACTCACAGTCAGTTGAAATTTACACCTAGTTCTTCTCCTGTTTTTACATTAAAAATGCATCTAGTACCAGCTGTATAAGTATAGCTACTGCATTAGAGGCTAGAGAATGTAGGTTGAGCTCTGACTTCTGCTGGGAACCTCTGGTTTTCCAGTTACTCCCTTAATCATTTTCTGTATTTTTTTAAAGTCTCTTTGTGCTCAAAATTTCCAACCCCAAACATGAATTTATACTTTGATATTATTCTTGTGATAGATTGCAGAAGCACATGATAAATTGCAAAGCCATGGGAATAAAAGGTTTTACTGTGCACCTCCAGCAGCTTCGCCTTCACTCTGTCCACTAAACTATTTCTGTGGTGACTTTTGCTACATAATGTAAAGGTATGCCGTTTGAAAAATGAAGAGGAGAAGTACTTCAGCCACATATCTTTTTACCTTCATTGTTGAGGTTCACTTCAAGATTACAGAGACCAAAAGTGTTCATCACCTGTTAGTGTAAGTCAAAACAGTGTTGCTCCATTGAAAATCCAAGAATGGCTCAAGAATTTTGTTTGTAGCTTACTAGGCTGTGAAATATACCATCCTAAAATGTCACTATGTGAAGGTACTGTTACAAATCTTCCAGAGCTTTAGAAACACATTAGTGCTACTGGCTTTTTTTCTCTTCTTTTTATTTTTCAAAGGTCTGGACAGTTGACCTTGTGTCTCTGAGGGAGACAGTTTTCGAAGCTGGAAGGATGTGAAAATAGTATCAGTAAAATGGAAGGATGTGAAAATAGTATCAGTAAAATGTGTAGCATGTATCAGACACGTGATGGTGTGGCAATAGGTCTTATTAGCACTTATTTGAAAGAACCTGCATAAATCACTTGTGGCTTTGCCATCCATAAGTGATGTGGCTACTGGTGGATCAATGTTGGTTTTGATGTCTGATAACTTATAAAGTGAGTGGGCTGGTGTTTGAGACTGTGGTTCAGTGAGCTTTTGGGAATGCTCTGCCAGTCGTCGGAAGCCTTTGTACCCAGTGTCCATAGACTGCTTGGTATTGGTCCTGAGATCATAAGATGCTTGCTTATTCAGAAGTTCTTTTATTTTTATTGTACAAGGGCTTTTTTGTTGTTGTTAGTACTAAGCTATCTTTTTAAGGCTTGTGGAGAAAAGTGGAAAGTTTTGGGTTGTTTCCTTTTCTTTTTACAAGTCATCTGGTATAAAGAAACAATATGCTTTAAAACTGTCTAATATAGTTTACTGCCAAATGTGAGGTGGTGATGAATCTTTGTGGTGGTTATAAGGGTGTTTGCACATTCGGTTGTGCCATGCCACCATGACACTGTGCTGTGGATCCCTTTCCTCTAGACATTAGGCTGAGAAAACCGCTTATTTCACTCATTCCAAGTACCCAAACAGGGACTCTCATCCCAGAAACGAAAGCATGTTTAAAGTGATCCGGTCCCTTGAAACAGACTTTCTTTAACCTATAAAATTCAAAAAGAAAATTAATATTGCTGCAAATCTGCTTCTCTGAAGCATTCATCTCTTTTCCTGTTTGTAGGAGATATAGTTGTATATAGTCTGCTGATACATTTGGCATGGAGAGGGTTATGTACTAAAGTCATTAATCTTACATAGGTTGTCATTTGATGTACATTAATATCAGTGGAGAGATGGAGGACAGATTTAAGTTTCTTGAGCAAGCAGGGCCAAATTTCTCCTCTGATGTTGTGTTTTAGTAGCTGAGGGCAAAATTCGGATCTGGGATTTCATTTTTCCCTCCAGTTTGAACAGGGTGAGTTCATTAATGATAATGGAAGTTCTGTCTGAAGTTGGTGTTCAAAGCAGGCTTGGGTTTCTAAATGACCGTTTCAATCTTAGCAGAAGGTAATCACTTCATGGCAGGAATGAAGTTTTAAAAGTCATGGGGAGACAGACAAATCAGGAGGGAAAAGAAGTTAAGAAAGAGAGAAGAAAACCTAGAGAATCCTAGGTAGACAAATCTAATGTTAATTTTTCAATCCAGTGTATCATCAAATAAACTTATCTAGTTACACTATTTACATCATTTTTATGTATAGAAACAACAGAATTTTTTTCTGATACATTATAAGCTTCTATGGAAGAGTGTACCTAGTGATACATCAAATTGTATATCATAATTCTGTCATTGCATTTGATCAATACCTACAAAATATTTTAAAATAAACATCCTGCCTAGCATTACATATTCTTATTAATAGTTATTGTTAAGCATAATTGAAAAATTGTCATTTTAATGGGCAAATGGTATGTTATAACGACCATGAAAGGGAGAGGGGAAGAAAAGTGTCTCTGCTGTTCAAGTAGGAGATGTTGATTTGTGCTTAGTGCTGGGAAATACTTTTTTTTTTTCTGATTTTACTGGGTTTTAATAAACTTATACTGCTGCTGTGAACTGACGTCACATAAACTGGTAACAAAAGATTGATTTTAAACAAAACATCTTCCTGGTCCTTATCTGAGATAATTTGGAGTCAAATGAAAGCAGAATCTCTAGCAGGGGCTAGGAATTTTCAGAAGGCTGGAGTACCACTGTCCTGAGATTAGTATAGGTTACAAAATCCATGAATGTTTTTCCAAATTATTTTCACTATTTAGAGTTACTTTTCTTCCCTAGCTGGACATGTAGCATGCAAGACTTTTCTCACTGTATTTGGCAAGTGATGACCTTGAGCTGCAAACTTCAATCCTAATACAAATCGCATTTTTTTTTAACAGTTTGACTCAGACCTATTTTAACATTTGGTTTTCTGCAAGTGACACAGAACAATATTGTGTAGTTTTTAAAGATTCTTAAGATTTCCAGTTTTTCTAAATGGTTGATTAAGGAGCTTTTTTTTTTTTCCCTGCAAAGTGATTGATACATATTTTTGACTAATTTTTCAGGTATTTATGCATTCACTCTCCCAGGTGAATGAAGAAGTTAGGTGGGAGTTTGGATACTAGTGAGGTACAGTTTTCTTTCATGGATCTGACCTGCTTCTTCCTGCTTGACTTTGGAAAAGATTCATTTATGTTTAGAAGCCAGCAGTTATTACTGTCTAATATTCATATCACGATAGCAGCCAAGTCTCAGTCAGTGTTATTGACACAGGACACTGCATTCTACCCAAACCTACAAAAGATGTTCTCTGTCCGGCACTCAGGGCTTTCTCCTGTCATATGGTGTGAATAAAATGCAGCTTCCTAAAGCCTCACAAAACCAGCATTTTTCTGAACAGTTATCATCTTTCTATTTTTCTTAAGAGAGCTCTGTTGAGGTACTGTAAGTCACACAAGGCTGGTAAGTAACCATCTGCAATGAGGAGAGGTAGAGCAACATGACCCATGGGGGCTTTTGTGATGGGAAGGTGGCATTCTTCCCCAAGCAATCTGCTGTGGAGGCCACACATTTGGCCTGGTGGATGGAGAACACATCTGCACAGTGTCCTGGCTTACATCCCCTCCTCCTCACCCCGCCCTGTGTACTAAATCCGAAATCGAAATGTTTGTGGAGAATGATATAGATGCCACACGTTTGCTCACCAAATGTCTACAGGTCTCCTATCACCTAGCTTGTAATTCTGTTTAAGTAACAAACATTATTTAACATTGCTAAATATCGCTCAGTACTTTTTTTTCATTGCTAAAATCCAATTTGTGGGTACCTACTATTTAAAACATCTAACTCACTAATTGCAAAATCTATAGAAAAGTCCTTACAACATCAAAGGCTCACTTGATCCTCGGAGCTGTTATAAATGAAAAACTGTCTCCGTTACAAGCAAATAAGGCACTTAATGCACTCTTTCTGGCTGTGATGCTATTTTTCCTGTGGATTTTGAAAATGACCTTCCTGTAAGCATCAAGGACTGTAACTTTTCAGATAAAGAAACTTGCTCTTGTTTTAAGTCTATGCCAGGTTCACTCCCCTACAGCCCACAGTTTTCAAAAGCAGAAGAAAAAGTAATCCAGAATTAAAAAAATAAAACCCCCTCTGTTTCCAGAACGAAGTTACCCTGTCAGCTTGCCTTGGGCCTTAGGTGGAGAAGTGGAGATTAAAGAGTCAGTATTCCTTTTCATGTTTCGCCTGCCAGTTTTGTGAATGTAGAAAGAGTACTTGTGGCTGCAGCTAAGTATTCGACTATAGTATTAAGTATGGCATTTTCATCCTCATGCAGTAAATGAAAAATAATCTTACAAGTTTATCGCAAGGGGAATTCAGTATCAATACCATGCAGCCATTGATAAAGGTATTTCAAGGAGAAGGGTGAATAGCACAGCAGATGTAACCTCAATATTTTCATCAATTATAAAGAGCCTCTTTGTGAAGCTGTGTGAATATGTAAGATGATCTCATCATTTCCTATTTACTCAATACTTACCTGAATACGCAATATAGTGTAGCTTTTAAATGCATATGCACATGAGTAAAATGTCCTTTTGTAAGAGACTTTGCTAAAAGACTGCTTTTGATATACAATTTCTTCATCTCCTCTTCAAACTGAATTAAGCTGCTTCCTTCTTTTAAAACACAACTCACTATTTAGAAGCTTTGGCTTTGATTTCTCGGAACAGCCTTACAGGAAGAAACCATGTTCTTTTTCTTTTTGTAACCATGTTTCTGAAGACAAACTTGTACTGATTTATTTTGATTTTCTAACAGAAATAGGTTCCTGCAAAGAACACTGACTGTTTCTTCTTCTTCCCCCTCCTTCACTCCACTTCTACAAGAATATTGCTGTGTGCAAAGCTACCAAGGAAAACTGAAATCCCTCTGTTGGGAACAGTGTACATAGCAATATATTCATACTTTGAGAAATAAGTGAGGGGTTTTTTTAGTTCTTAGCATGACATACTGTGCATTTCTTGACTGCTAACCACTGCATTGAAATTGAGTAACTAGGTAACGTTTCAGCAAATTTTAGTCAAGTTTAGCATCTGCCATTTTAGGCAATGTATCTTTGCTGCTAACGTAAAGGTCACCAGTTTTAAAATATTAACCCTCAGTTGTTACCTTTCATTAAAGGGTTCACAGATATATATGTATATATCAAATTATATTTGTCATCCTATTCCTAGTATTTAAGATTTGTTTCATTCTCCTTTTCAGTTAGACTCACTGTAAAAATTGTTCCTGAGGGCTATTAAGCAGAAACCCACAGTTAGAAACATTTCTCTGTATTTCCACACAACATGGCTTAGTAAAAAGACCTTCTTTTTCCTCTTTCTTTTAAACATGTAACTCCCATTAACGTTTTGGAGACTTATGCCTTGGTTAGCAGAAGAAACTAAGCCTGTAAGAGAAGTCACCTTCCTTGCTATTCTTACAAATGGACTGATACACCCAATTCTGCATATTCATGTGTAACTTCAGCCACATGAGCCATCCTACCGATGTGGTCACAAGTCTCATCTTCTGCTGTACTGCTTTGTATGCCTGACTGGATACTCCGTGTATAATACAAATAGAAATTTAAATCTCTCTGCATTTCTCAGTGTACAAAAATCCAGAGCTGAACCCTTGTTCTCGGGAAGGGGTTTGCCTTAAGTACAGTCTGAATAAGTTCAGGATGTGGTTCACATGATGTTAATTTTTCAGAAGTTTATGCTAAGCTGAAATGCATTGTCTGTTGTTAGTAACAAAACATAACTCAGGAGCAGAGCTTAGGTTGGACTAGTTCTTAACTTTCATTTCTTCTCAAAATCAGCAACTTTATTAATGGACTCCCTGTACCTGCAAACTGAAGATCCTCAAAATGAAACTGGGCTTTACTCAGTAACGCTAGGTTATCTATAAATCAGATAGATTTCGCTTCCTGATATGTCCTTCTAGTTGCTTGTTTTCTCAAAATTCTCATCTAATTTCTAAGTTTCATCTTGGCAATACCAAAGGTTAAAAAATGCCATAAATTAGAAAACATTTCAGGTTTTTTTAATTCTTTCTCTTTCATCACGTTGAGAAATTTCTTTCCAAGCTATACTGTGAGCTTTCAGAACTGGCTTGGGGGTGCCTAGTGCACTCTCAAAGGATGTAAGAACCAGATTTAGCAGCACAGCACAGCTGCCCTGCCAGAGAATCTTTTACAGAGAGAATTTTTATATTGAATCGTGGGACTTCCTTCAGAGCATGGTCCACAAATCTCTCATATGAAACGTGCCTCAGACAGATGCAGGAAGGAAAATCCTGTATATACGGCAATATATCTGAGCTGGCCAGAGGGTGGGAATTTGCAGGTAGATGAACTTCATGGAAAGCTCATTTTCAAGACAGTATTTCAAATATTCTTTGGATGTATAGTAATTTGGGAGCCTGAACTCTGACTGTAGAAGGTTTGATGCAATTCTGATGTGCTGAAAAGCTTTTCTTGAAAAAAGCAAGAACCTCTTCCTGAAATAACTTGTAAGGTTTTAATTTCCCCCTTTTTTCCATAGTTCTGAAATGAATGCTCTGTTCAGCTCTACAACAGAGACTTTTCCAGTGGTGCAACAACCAATACAACAGGTACTGCAGGAGGAAGGACTTGTCTAGGACTGAAAGGGCTAGAAGATCTGGGTCCTCATAGATACCACTATGCAGAATTGCGGTGTGCTCTTCGGTCACTGGCTAGTGACTTACTTGGTACTTTCAAATGTGCATGTGGGCTGCTGTGCTCATCCTTTGGTATTTGTATAGCACAGTAAACTCATTAGATAAAAACTGTTATAAAGAAGAGGACAATATAATTAGATACAAGTACAGATAGATTTTACTAGTTTCTGCATGTACCTGGGGATGTTCAGGTTTCCAGAGAGGAGACAATATCACTCCAGACTTCCAGGCATATCAGTTTTACTGTCAGCTGTAAACAGAGTATTTTTAATGTCCTGTTTTACTGAAATGGAAAAGTCTACCATAATCAAAACATACAGCAATACTTTTCTTCCCTTATTCTTCATAGCTGATAAAGTTGGGCTAATTTATGTGAGATTGTTTCCTAAAGTGGCACACAACATTGGTTCGACAGAAATGCTGAGTAGTCAGTTGTTCATATTTTGTTTTTATTCTGCTGTATAATGAGGTTTTGAAGCCAACGAATTATCCTAGCAGAATATTTAGAGCTTGGAATACAAAAGTAAAAATTTAGGGAAACATGGATCTCTGCTAGGAACAAACCTATCACAAATATTTGTTCATGTTACAGCTGAACCTGGCTTGCACTTTACATTGCACTTTCTTACATGCATTTTTTTATTCAATAGTTGAAAAATTGGAGTGGGGATTGGGGGATCCCTCCAAGGTAAGAAAGCATCTGTGCTGATATGGCTGCCTTTGTAAATATCTTTTTCTGTAGATATCTGTTGTACATAGATTTAGATATAGATACATTCATAGGTATAATTAGGGGTATAGACATTTGGTTAACTTGAAAGCTCCGAAGTGTCGTTTGTCACATTTATGGTAGGAACTTTAACTGCCTTAAATACTTATTCTTTTCCAAAGTGACTTTTTTCTTTTCCCTCTGCAAAAAAAAAAAAAATATCAAAATGTACTTCATGAAACTATTGTATATGAAGCACTTATTAGCCGTAATTAAATGGACAATATGAATTTACTACGTCTTTAGGACTCTGGCTTGTTCTGGTTTAGAGCAAGATGATTAATGCAAATACATATTACTTGAGATAACCATTTAGCAGCTAATTTAGCCAAATTTATTACAGCAGTTAGAGGTTTTTCATTTTAGCAGACGGAGACAAGGACATGACAAAAGCAGGTGGTGTATGTGAATGCACACTGCCCTCTAGTGCACAAAGCTTCACGGGATTAGTGAGAAATGCAGACAGTAAGTGCTCCAGCAACAACAGTACTCAGGTTTTTTTATAGTTTCAGTTTTCTCTAAAACCATACTGCTCCCTTCCACTGAAAGATTTGCATTTCATCCCCTTCTCCTGACACTGAAGCATCAGATACAAGCCAAATCCACTTCGACTTGGCAATATTTTGGCTGAAGTATTCCTTTAAACATCTGCATTTTTAAGCCTTGCTGTGAGCACTTAATAACACCGTTTCGCATTACTAATTGTTTTTACTTGTTTTTCTATTTCCTAGCATATTTCAGACATCGAAGAGAGCTGTCACTCTTTGGCTCTAACCAAGCCATTCTTAGGCCTCTTTCTCAGTCTGTTGGTGGATTTACTTTTCTCTGTTAGACAGTAAATTCTCCCAAGACTTTCCCCCCACTGACCAGTGGAGATTTGGTTCATCTGAGAACTGTAAATTCTGTTTGACGAGATCAAAGAAACAGATGTATAAGTTCAGTGGTTGATATCGCCTGCAATAAGGAGAAATGATCAAAGCAGCAGGGGTAGAGTATCTTCCCAAACCTTTCAAATATCCAGAATCTCAAAGAGGTCTACCTAGGAGCTATGAATAAATCACATATAAATTTGCCTCTTTTTTTTCCTTTTCTTTTTTTACAGTTTGACATTGAGTGCATTGAAAATGTCCACACAGCAATAAGTATTCTGTGAACCAAAGAGATTTGTAGCTCTTTCTACTTTTCTTCTTCTACTAGAGTTTCCAAAACAGATTAAAATTATACATTAAAAACTTGTAAAACATACAGCTATTTATACTGAACTTCAGATCCTGTTTGTCGTCTCGCTGGCATGCTGCGTTAAACCTCAAGGAAGCCAAGTATCCTCTGCTCATACTTGTGGCGCGTTGTACAATGAACATCATTTTACCACAGTTCTAACATGCACTATATCATGTTTCTGGTTTATTTGTATTTTTTTTTGCCAGTGCTGAATAAGGGTCAATGTGTAACAAAGTATTACCGCTGGATGCAGAAGAACGGAGGTTATATCTGGATACAGTCTAGTGCAACCATAGCTGTCAATGCCAAGAACGCAAGTGAGAAGAATATCATCTGGGTCAATTACCTTCTTAGGTAGGTCTTCCAGTCACTTCTCTCACTTGAACTGCTGTCTCTGTTGCTTGTCTCTGTTGGTGAAAGTTTTAGAGAAAAAACAATTCCCCTCTGGAGAAAATTAAGGAGAGAAACTTTTCATACGGTCCACCTCAAAAACAGTGCCATTTGGTTATATTTGTTGAGACACCTGTCATGTCTCAGTACACTGGAATATTCTCAAATTACTATGCTGCCCTGGTCTTCAAAGAAACCTTCCACTATTTTATTGCATGTCTCCACTGTCCTGAAATCTGCTCAACCTGAGCTCAAAGATAAAAATGATCCACACCAACTTTCACTAGTTCTGTTAAAAAATCTGGTGTGAAGTGTTGGGCACTGGTTTGTTTGGTTACTGAAAAAGCATGACAGCAAACTTCTGGTATGCTACAAAAAGGTCTCTCCAGAGAGAGGAATTTTCTCATGAGAAAAGCCTTGAACTAGTATATTGCTCCTGTAACCATCAGACACTATTCAAACTGAAAAATGCAAAACAAAATTTAAAAATAAAAGTAGCAATCAAAACTGTTTTAAACCATTAGAATTACTTTAAACAGCTATAGTAATAATATCTTGAATGAAAGACTCTTCCTTGAGAAATTCCGTTTTACTAAAGCCCAAGTATTTTTAAAGGATTTGTTTCTGAGCTCAAGGGAAGACCAACAGTCAGTGAGAGACAGTGAATTTTAAACCTGACCTTTCTCATCTGAAAATACCTTTCAATGCATTCTGTTTTGTGAAAATGTTCAGTAAGATTGGGGGATTTTCTGTTTCATTCCAGAGCAGAACAAGCAAACAAATAAAATTCGAAACCTTGAGATTGTCATGAAGTGCAATTGTCATTTTCTGGCCTGTTCTTCTTTTAAGTTGCTTGTCATGGTTTGTTACAGTCCCTTTGATGCCATGAGAGTTCAAAGTGATGTCTATGGGTTAGATTGTGACTTATTATGCCAAGTCCAGCAAGCCCTGAAGAGACACTGCCTGCCTAAACTTGCATGTTGAAATACTTTTGATTCCCCTTTTGGGGAAGGGGAGAAAGCAACCCCTGGCAGGAGAGCATTGAGGAATACTGTGGGAAACCTTCCACAGCAGTGGAGTGCTCATTGGGACTTGCATGTTTCTGTCCTGCTATGATTGAGCACGGGCATTTCTGAATATATCCTTATCCTTCTACATTTTGTCTCTTTTTGCAAGAGTGAGGCAGAAGGCAGCGTTTTAAGAGGTCAGCTTATGCTTGCCAATTCTGAGCTGGAAGTACGGCTTCACTGCTCCAGCCCTAACAGCGCTTCAGAATGTGCAGAAATGTGCTCATATTCTGTCTGGAAAAGTGGTCCACAAGAATTAGGGACAGTTGCCTATTTGCCCCTTTGCTGCTTTCCAGATAATAGGTGAACTTAGTCCACAAACGTCCCACAAAATTATTTTCTCTACCAACAGAGCACACATAACAAAAAAAGAAAAGTGGTGTGATCTTCCCCAAGTCTACTCCCAGAACTTGATTTTTCTGCTGCATTCCCTGCACTGGTCTGTTACAGAAAGGTTAACTTCTCCACTGAATTTGTGTTTTTAATTTAGATTTCTCCTAGTACTAGAATCCCCGAAAGATCCAAATGTCCAAATAATATTTTAATGACAGATCAAGGCATAATTAGGTCTACTCTTAGCAGGAGTACTGGTCTGTATACATTTCCATGCATTAGAAAGTATGATTCAGCTGTCTGTAAAAGGATAGACTAATTATAGTGACAGGGAGGATTAATGCTGTTCTTGTTCTAGCAACTTGTTATTCACAGTGTGAAAGCCCTCAAAACATCTTTTGCTTGGAGGGGGCAAATTTGGGGACTGCCCTGGGATGCAACAGAATAAAGTCACTTTGTCAGGACAAAACCATAAAGATGATAATCGTAAGAATGGCATTTCAAAGTGAACTGTGTGAACTTTGAATTTTCACAGTACACGGTAATAGGCTGAATATGGGCACACTGTCATTGTGAAAGTGTGTCAGTCACCCCCAGTGCTGCCTCATACTGTTCTACGCAGGACTGCGGATTTTCTGCTCTATCACCAGGCTGGAATTTGAACTGCATAGAAATGCTCACCTATTCAAAAATGATTAAAGACTTTGTTTACTTTCAACATTCCAATGCCACTTATGTCTAGCTGTGTCTATTCCCCTGCCTTTGCACAGATTTGGGAAAGGAACACATTTAAGAAGGTATAAACCAAGAAAAAGCATGGAGTCGGGGTATTTTTTCAGTTTCTCTGGTAGTGTAGCTTTTTTACATTGCAGTCATGTTCATTGCTAACAAGTCACAGGTGAGCACCACATGAGCAGATGAAGATATGATTATAATAGGTGTGTTGACAGTTCTTTATCCCTAACATATGCATCTTAACATGCACATGTGCATCTGTCATATAGTTAGAGTGGCTGCTTTTGGTTTCCTGGTGATGTGGATGCATGTGTGCAGTGTTTAAAAAACATATAACCTTTTTTATCTATTTTTTGGCCAAATTATTTTGAGCAATGCTCATTTTCTCTAGCCCTAACTGAGCATCTTCTTACTAACTTTATGTATGGTCTGCTTGATTAAAGTGTAGAAAACAGGAACATTGAGAAAAATGGGTATTGAAAGGGCTCTGGCAAGGTTGATAGAGAACATTGTTACAGAGATAACTCTAATAGACATTGCCGGTGGGAGAGAAACAGATTGGAAAAGTTAAAACACCCTCTCTGTCCTTCCAGGCACAGTAATGGGATCGAAATCAAGATATTTTGTTGTTAGATGATTACACAGTGTAGCTTTACTGTTAGATATCACTCGAGCCATGGTGTCCCACTTCAGTAAGAATGCTTTGATAGCTCTAAAACTTCACTGGACCCAAAAGAGTTTTAGTACCTGGTCAATATAAGTATTTGACAGCAGTATTAAAATAAACCTTCAGAAAATCCCTGCTGTGAAGCTCTGAGGAGCCAAAAATGTATGTTTCTGTACTTACTCTGCTATTCTTCCTATTTATGTTCTTCATTCCTGAGCTTTGATATGAAAAGAGGGAAAAAACATGAAACTGCAAATTGTCCAATTGTGTTTATATTTACTATCTTCTCTTCAGTAACCCAGAGTACAAGGACACACCAATGGATATTGCACAACTTCCTCATCTGCCAGAGAAAACCTCAGAATCCTCAGAGACTTCTGACTCTGAATCAGACTCAAAGGACAACTCAGGTAACACACGTGGTGTGCCTTTACACCCACAAAAGGTTCATATCATGAGAGCCATGTGGCTGGCGTTCCAGTTACTTTTACTTCTCAATGATTGTTCCATAATAACAACAATAACAACAAAAAAAAATCCTGTAAAATTAAATGGAAAAACACTAGCAAAATCTTTTAATGACCTCAACGTTTCCACAGTATATCCATTTCCTCAGTGTTTCTCTTCACTCTGCATACATCCTTGCCTACATTGCACTGAACTAAATATTCGATATCACAGCTAAGCTTCATGAACAGGTATTGTGCTTTGTGCAGAGGACCTGAGATTATAACAGTTGAATACAGTTCTAGTTCTTATCTTTCCAGAGTAGCATATGTTCCTAAGAAACGTCTCTACTGTCAATCTTTATGACCCTTTTTCCTGTATATTTTTGAAGAGTCTCGCTAGGGGGCAGTGAAGATTGCAAAATTTGAGGGTTTTCTTGGGTTAAAAGAATTATATTTTATTAGAAGATATGGGGTCAAGCATATGTTTCTAAGCTCTTCAAGTCTGGGACTTCAGCTGTTTTTCGAAAGCTAAATGCACTTGTCAAACTCAGTGTGTAAATTAGTCCTACAGGTGGTTCACACACTCCCTGTTAGTTTTAAAAACAGTTACCTAGGCACAGGTAACATCTGGCTTTGAAATGAGCATGGTTTCCTGTGGCCCAAGACCTAAGGGTGTCACTCTGCTGTAGTATACAATATATATATGATTTTTCTCTTGGGTCTATGATAACAATCCCAAAAAAATCTGGAGAAAATGGATCACGGTGGCATAAATCAAGCAAAAGCAAGAAGAGGATCAGGCCTTAATATTATATTATATGATATGGCTGTTCTCTTTGATCTTTTGTCTTTTTTCTCCTTTGACAGCTTGGTTTGTCAAGTCAACATTATGCACACATATAGGCTTGTTGTCCACCATCATTGGGAATCTCTTTACCCATTCCCAGTGCTTCCTTTATGCTGTCTTGTTCCTAATTAGCCAAATAACATACACGTGGAGAACAGTTTGCATTTCCCATGTGCACTGTAAGATTCTCCAGGTGAGAGGTGCATTTGCATTCATGACTCCTAAGGCTGATGCAGAGCAAGAAGGCATTCTTCAAAGGTGCACAGATGTGTACATTTCAGAAGGAGATGTCTGGGAGTCTTGGAAGACATCAGAGGCAAGGGGTTGTTTCTTATAAAATCATTAAATAGAAATGCCAAAGGATATGACATCGGAATAGCATCTTGGATTAAACCAACAAGTTCAGTTCAAGCTCTGATAAAATCCCAGGCAAATTTTGTGCAGCTTTATATCACCTCACCCTAAGCCCACTCTTGGCCACCTAGAAACCATGGCCTTAAAAGAAAGCATCTTCAAAAAAAAAAAAAAAGAAAAAAAAATGTAGGAGAAATTCAACCCTAGATGGAACAAAAAGCTGCATGAGATTTAGGAGTTTGTGGCTGTTACTTTGCTTCTGTGGGTTTTATTTTTCAAAAGGGAGGGTCTCTCTGCTGATGGTGACTCAAGCAAAAGTCCTGCTAAGTGACTTGTGAAGTGCATTGCCCTGAATCCTCAGGCAGCTCCCCCGCCAAGCCCACCTTCTCCAGCACTTTTGGGAAACTGTTTGGTATTGACATGGCTCCAGGAGAAACCTAATCTTTAGATGAAAACTGTCCCTTCCCCTCTCCCCTTAAAACAAGTGTATTGAAAAGGGTAGTACTTGGCTCTGATGAGTGAAAAAACATCTTTTATTTCCCAATAAAAGATTTCTGGCTAGTCTGTAAAAGACAAGGTCTCCTGAAGGCTTTCATGACCCTTTGAAACATAGCACAATAATGGAGAGTATTCAATCTCAAAGCTGCTTTGACCATCTGAGTCCAGTGGGCTAGAGTGTTTATTTCATCTGTATTAGAATTAGGTAAAATCTAAAACAGAACTAAATGAATTCAGGCAAGACAAGTGACAGCTTCTCAGTGCTGTAGCTAGGTTATTTTCAATGGTCCTTAGATTATTTGAGTCAATCAAGAGTTTAATTCACTGCCTGCATATTTTTTCTGGAGTTTTTTTAATTGTTGCCCTTCAGGGCAATATGAGAAGACAGTCTAGCAATGTAACAACATTGTCATAACTGGTTTATTCATTCAGATTTATACATGTATGACCTGCTTCTCCTCTCACATGGGAGGAAATCAGCAGTAATTCCACTGAAGTCAGAGATGCTATGCCGCTTCAAAAGTGGCAATGGTGAGAGGAAAATGAGATGAAGGACTAGAATCTTCCTTAGTACATAGTGCTACACCTGGATGCCTGCCCACTGTAGGAGAACATGGATGAGAAAGAACAATCACTAGAACATAACAGTCATAATGGGATTGTTCACTGACTCCTCTTTGGATGACACAGCTACAATGCCGTTGTGCTCACAGTTGTCAGAATGATTCTTGTCCAGCAAGCAGATGAAAAGGCCCCCCTCAATCAAGGTGCAGGCCATATAGCATAGGCTTTTAGTGCATTAACAGTCCTGAGTCAGAGAGATTCCTGGTGACCGAAACACTCCCGACACAACGTTGCAAAAAACTGTGGCTCTACAGAAGAGAACGCCTTTTGCCAACAGAGTTTACAGTAATAAAATCTCATCGGTAGGTCGAAATTTGGACTTGGGTTATATTATATTCTTGTTGCTAATGATTTGTTTCACTTTCCTTTTGCTCCAGAGGACAATGAGAACTCAAAGTCAGATGAGAAAGGAAACCAGTCAGAAAACAGTGAAGACCCTGAATCCGACAGGAAAAAGTCAGGAAATCAGTCAGATAATGAAATGAACTGTAATGATGATGGGAACAGCTCCAGCAACCAGGATAGCAGAGACAGTGACGACAGCTTTGAAAACTCTGACTTCGAGAATCAAAAGGCCCCTGAGGACAGTTTTGGCACTCTTGGCTCTATGCAGATCAAGGTGGAGCGCTATGTTGAGAGTGAGTCAGACTTGCGGTTGCAGAACTGTGAATCACTGACCTCGGACAGTGCCAAGGACTCAGACAGTGCAGGGGAAGTAAATGCCCAGTCTTCCAGCAAACATCAAAAGAGGAAGAAGAGGAGAAAAAAGCAAAAGGGAGGCAGCATGACCCGGAGAAGGCTGTCAAGCACCTCAAGTCCAAACGGACTTGACTCAGCTTTGGTGGACCAGCCCCAGCTGCTCTCGTCACCAAACAGTGCCTCAGTGCTCAAAATTAAAACAGAAATCTCAGAACCTATCAATTTTGATAATGATAGCAGTATTTGGAATTACCCACCCAACAGGGAAATCTCAAGGAATGAATCACCCTACAGTATGACCAAGCCCCCCAGCTCCGAGCACTTCCCTTCCCCCCAAGCCAGCAGTAGTTTACATGTCTCCATTCCAGACTCTGTTCTCACCCCGCCAGGGACTGAAAATACTGCCAGCCGTAAAACTCATTTCAGCACCTCATCCAACTCGGCCTTGGCTCCTGTGTCCTCTGACCCTTTGTCACCCCCACTTTCAGCATCTCCACGGGACAAACATCCAGGAGGTCCCACAACTTCCAACTCTTTGTTGTACACTGGGGATCTGGAAGCCCTTCAGAGGTTACAAGCAGGCAATGTGGTGCTTCCTTTGGTTCACAGGGTAACGGGAACCCTTGCTGCGACCAGCACTGCTGCTCAGAGGGTCTACACCACTGGCACTATTCGGTATGCTCCAGCTGAAGTTACTTTGGCCATGCAGGGCAACCTCCTCCCCAACACCCATGCTGTTAACTTTGTTGATGTTAACAGCCCCAGCTTTGGGCTGGATCCTAAAACACCGATGGAAATGCTCTACCACCACGTTCACCGACTCAACATGTCGGGACCATTTGGAAGTGCTGTGAGCGGGGCCAGTCTGACCCAAATGCCTGCAGGGAATGTGTTCACAACTGCCGAAGGACTTTTTTCCACTCTTCCATTTCCTGTGTACAGCAATGGCATTCACACTACACAGACTCTGGAACGGAAAGAGGATTGAAATATGACCACATACTGTGTTCAGTGTTATACTCTGAGGCATAGACTATGTTTTCATTTAGACCTTTAATTCTAGCACTTTGAATTTGAGCAGGTCAGCTTATTCTCTCAATATGATGGTCCCCATTTCATTCCCTTTCTCTTTAACTTGACTTATTCTTTAATGTAAAGATATTTTTTATTTTTGCCTTCAGAGAGTCGAAGTACCAGTTGCCTGCCATTTTGTCTTCTTCCAAGATGTGTGTTTTTTTCCTTTGCATCTTTATTAAGATGCCTTTAATATGTGTATGCCTCTGCCATAGAATACTCAGTGTTGTGGTAAAGAGATTTTAAAGTGACAACCATTGGTTTAACTTCAAAATGATCTTGATATGATCAAGATTAAAAGAGACAAGCATAAACAATGTGCCCTGTTTGACTAAGTCAAATGAAAAGGGGTTTTTGTTCCTAATTCCTTTAAAAATAGGGGATAGTATTTTAGAATTTTATGCAGAGTTTAATTCTCTTTTTATGGTTAAGATTTTCTTACTTGCACATAAAATAATTTCGGTTCTTAAAAAGTTAATTTCTGGCCTGTGACTAGAATGTTAAAAAGTTGGACTAAATGTTAATTACTGAAACTTTAACTTAATTTCTAAAACCATGGTGCTATCATTTATTAATCTGTAATGTCTTCATACAATATGCAGCTTGTGGGCTGGGTTTTTTGGAAAGAATGTGTTCCGTACTGGTTTATAGTAGGGTGCTGCAGTCTCCTTGGTTAGTTAAGACAAAAGCCCTCATTAACATTTGCTGCAGGACTTAAAATTTTTTACCTCCAAACTAACAAGCATAGCCTCACATCAAATTTAAATGGGTCAAGAAGCCTTTTTCAAAAAGTGCTTAAAAAAAAAAACTCGATTTAATTGACGCGAGGAGCAGTTTCTTAGGTGCATATTGTTTTGCTTTATTTTTTTCTCAGTGTAACTGAGGCTAATTTTAAAACATCAAGTAACACTTCGGAGTAAAAAAAAAGCGGAAGAACTATTTAACATGTTTTGATTTTCATTTAATATTATAGAGGGAAGGTTGTAAATTTCTTTTTTTTTCTTTGATTTGGGTATTTTTTGTTGTTTTTTCCTTATTTCTAGTGTTGAAACCAATATGTTTTAAAACTAAAGAATGGGTTAATAAGCTTGAAATAGATAACTACAACTGAAAACTGCACATTAAGTAAAAGAAAAGAAATCTCCTATTTTGTCTTTGTTGCCAGAAATCACAGTGTAGTGTCAAACACTCCAAATGACTGTCAAATATAAATTCTTCTTCCACTCCATCTTTGGCAGCTGTTTGTTAAGGCATCTAATAACAGATGTGAGAACTGTAATGTGTACAATGTGTAAGTGTCCTTGGCTGTCAGTCCCATTGCAGTTTCAATGTGTGTTACTATATGCAGTATATACTAAGCTAATGTAGTTGTTTTGTCCTTTGTCTTCTCTGTGCTTTATCTCTAGTCCGGAGTGGTAAAGTCCCATTCCTGCAGTCCTAGTGAACCAGTGATTCTTGGGGGTTAGTGGTTTTTGTGTGGTGGCCTTCCTCTGTAATGTCACCTTATGCTGCTTCCACTGTCTGTATACCCTTTAATTTCTGCTGTTGCTTTGCTGTTGTGTATTCTCAAACCTCTCTCTCCCCCTTCCTCTCTCCCCCCTGCTCCACACTTTCCCCTCTCTCTTTCTCTCGCTCTCTCGTTCTCTCTTCTTCACTCTCAGAGATAAAAGACTCTTAACTAGCTCAAGGTTAATGGAGCCATTTTTCCCACAGAGGAATTCTGGGTATGACTTACTCTTCCAGTGTACCCCACAATGCACTACAGAGTAATGCTCAGATATATTAAGCAAATTGATGCCATATAGCCTCAGTTGTTAACATTCCCAGAGTCCCTTGTGCTCGAACTGTAAGCAGAGGGTGCATTTCTTTGGTTTTCTCCCAGGTAGGCTGGCGGAGTAATACGTAGAGCGATTACCAGTGAGATAGGAAATGCTTCCAAAGGTTGACCAGCATTGTTTGAAAGGGAAACGGAGCTTAGAATCGTCGTATATATTTGCTTATGTGTGCAATGCTAATATATTAACTCGGCTGTCCTTTGAATTTTTGATCACTCACTGCGTGGAGGCAATTCCTGCAGTAGCTTTGAATTTGAGAAGCAGGTCCAAGCCACAGCGGAGTAATAGGGAAAAAGGAATTGGACGCCACAGATTTAATTCATGAGCTTTTAAAGGTTCCATTGGAAGGATTTAAGCAGGTCTAAAAAAGGCGAGAAAGCTGATTGGGAAATTCAAAGTTTAATTTTGGAAGCTCTGCTCTAGCTATGGAACGATCAAAGGAGTGCACCTATCAGCTACAAAGAACAGCTAGACAGCTGTTGTTGTTTTGGGTTTTTTTTATAAATGTTTCTGTGTTGTGTCAAAATGATTTCTGGTGATTTAAACTAACAGATAATCACAGCTGCTGTCTAAATCCATAGTGTTTAAAATTACAAAATGAAAAAAAAAAAAAAAACTTCATTACCTGTGAAGACTGTGTCTGTGTTTTTAACTATTTCTTGTACAAATATATGAAATCTTTTATGAGGAGACTGGTGCCAAGTAGCTGAATAATGGGGAAAGGGATTCTGTTCGTATAAATCTTAGCAGTGTTACCAACTCTACAATATAAAAAAAAATTAAAATGTTAAAAAGTGACAGCTATGGTACATTTATTTTGTGTTAAGCTAACCGAATCTAACTTCTTGAGTGCCTGGCTTATTTGAAACATTTTTTTCATTGATCATTGATAATGCTGCAAATCAGAAATGTACATACTTCATTTACAACAGGGTTCTTTTTATACTTTTGTAGATTCTCATACATGTCATACATGGTTGTCTTTATGTAACTTAATTTTTTTTCATCCCGCAGGTGCCATTTTCATAATAAACTTCTCTTGGATTTGTTACTATCTGGCATCATTTCTTTTACATATAACCATCCTGACTAATGAATGCTGGTAGTATTTGTTTGAGCAGGTATTTTTTAATTGTTTTGTTTAAAAAAAAATAACTAAAAAAAACAAGAAAAAATAACTAAAAATCAAAGAGGATAAAGCTAGATTTTATTAACGCTTGTGAAATGAAGAAAAGAAGCTGTCGAGATGTAGGTCAAGAATGC
This sequence comes from Tauraco erythrolophus, assembly GCF_009769465.1. Taxonomy (NCBI): domain Eukaryota; kingdom Metazoa; phylum Chordata; class Aves; order Musophagiformes; family Musophagidae; genus Tauraco; species Tauraco erythrolophus. The sequence continues at coordinate 43,914,651 of NC_141470.1, forward strand.
TAATCCAAATACTACAACAAACTTGCCACCATCCTAAATTCTCAGCTACCCCAACTCATCGTCATATTGAGCATTTTTATGCACATTATCAAAGCTGAATAATGGACCTGCAACATTAACCACTACAGAAAGTGTGCATTTTTTCTTGATTAATGCACACTGGAAGAGGTCAGCTTTTGTACATTAATCATTTAAAATGCACTTTATATTTTCATTTTTGTACTCTACAATATTACAGTGAAACTTCACATTATATCCTGCATAGGCTGCTGATTCTTTTAAATGTGTACTTTCTTTCCCCATACTGGCAACATGTAAGTTGTTGGTGTTGTGTAGCTAGACTTTCTGCCTTACAAACTGAGCACAGAAACATTTACCAGTGTGGAAAAGACAAGGCAAAAAGCCTTGACCTCACAACTGAGAGGGAAAAAAAAAAAGTCAAATACAATTTTGATTACGCAGACATCTGCACATAGTGGTTGACCCTATGAAGGGAACAGCTATCAGCCATTACGCCTGCATAAGTTCTGAAAAAAGGCCCAGAGCCAGTGTGTTTTGTCTCTGCTGTGGAAAGCAGGGAGAAGCTCTGCTACAGGAGATGCTGCCCCAGGTACCCACCGCTGTGTGCTGACTCTGGCAGTGGCTGCTCCACATGCAAGGAGGGGCTGGTCGTGGCAGGAGAGGGGAGTGGGAGCCTTCTCACCCACCGCTCACATGGTCTCTGCATTTCTGCTTCAGTCTTTGCATTCTTTCCAGTGCCTACCTCGCCTGCGCGAGGAATTTCCAGATTCCATATTTTATTTTGTTATTGCTCTGTGTGCAATCTCTAAGAATGCAAATTTTGGGCATGTAAAATCAAGACAGTGCTGCCCATGGCCAAAATCTGTACGCAACTTTGGGTGCCCAAATCTTTTCTAGTCTGTATGTCCGCTTAGAAATGAAAACTATTGGGCTAGTCATTCTGGACCAGATTTCGGTTGCCTTCTTAGTGCTGAGGAAAACTGTTTAATCTGTTGCACAGTTTCCCGCACACCTTTTTACAGCAAAAGATACACTCAGCTGAAGTACGAGCATGTGAATCTGGCTTGCTGGGCTGATAAAACAAACAAACAAACAAACAAACAGAAAAAAACCCACAACAAAATGTATGCATAGTTATAGCTTGTTGAGCCAGCCCGATGGCTTAATAGCCTGAAGCCTGGCTCTTTGAGTTTCCAAGCGGTTCAGCATTCCCTCTTCCCAGGCTCCAAGCGCTGGGTTTGATATGTCTCCAACTTGCAGGGGGTAGAAAGGAGCAGAGGTTAGCGGGGCTGCTTTCAGCTCTGCTCACATGTTCCAGTTGGCAATGCATCTTGTTTATGAGGTAGCTAAGGGTATGGATGCCAACCAAGAGGAAAACAGAATTTAAATGGAGATTGGAAGAATGACCAGAATAAAGTTTAATGGAAGAACAACATGTCTGTTCCAAATGAGTGTTAACCAATATTAACTAAAGGCACTAATCCCTAGAAAGGACTTGAGGAGGCTGTTTCCAAGCTCTTACGAAGGCTTTTTAAACCTCAACCATACTGCCTATATACTGTATCAGAGCACAGGGTTGATGGTCAAAGTGAACAGACTGCTTTAAGACTTCCTTCCAGTTGAACGAGAAAATTTGTGTCTTAAAGAAAATGATGGAAAGGCTGTTTCATGGGTTGTTCTTTTATAGTGATGCTGTTGCATCCATATAGCTCTGGGGAATGGATTTTGTAAATTATTATTTGTAGCAAATTTCAGAAACAAAACCAACTGCTTGAAAGAGTTGAATCCTTTGAAAACGGTTCTTTGGGATTGGTCTAGTTGCTATTTTTATAATATTTGGAGGCAAAACAGTTTGGCAGGCAGGAAGCTAGGCAAATTTCATCAAGTCATTTTGTCAAAGAACATTTCCTAAAACAACTGATCTCAGTAACTGCCATGTCTGGAGAGTTTGCTGACAGACTTGTTTTGCAAGGTGGTATATGCAGTTATCTAGAAGCCACCTGAAGAGTTGCAAGGGGAAAAGGGCTCTTTTGAAGCGTCATGACTCTGAAAAGTTACAGTGATAGAAAAACATTTCAGGACTGCTTAGATAACTAGCTCTGACAGCTTGCACTGGTGCCATTGCAAGGTGGTCATGTCACCAGAGTAACAGTGATGCCCCTGACAGCACATTTATTGTTATGATTCTAGGAACTGAATTAGTTTAAATGTGTTAGTGCTTTCAGAACTATTTGCATAGTATTTTTCCTTCTTGCCATTGTAATCTCTTTATTTTCATTTTAGGGCTGGGGGAGGAGGGTGGAAAGGCTGGATGTGCATTGTCAACTAATTTAATGAACTGTCATCTATCCAGCAAGTTTACTGAGGAGCCTACAGAAATGTGAACAAATGGGATGTTGCCAGAGTCACAGATGCTCAGGTAAGATCAAACCATTTATAAAACATACACATGCATGCACAGAGATCCATTACTTCTGAAAGCCAGTTGGGCTTTCAGACTGGGCAGGGTAGTATCTATGTATATATACATAATAAAGGTCCCTTCTTCCTCTCTTCCACCTATTCCTTCGTCTTTTCAGTCAGTACTGGAAGCTGCTATTCTCTCTCTCAGAGTAAGTAGTGTTTATAAAGTGTAGGAACAGGTATATTTTACTGGCTGAAATAGCACTCCTCTAATAGTGTTGAAATAGTGATTCCTCTAATAGCTTTGAAATTTCCAAATAGCTCTCAAGACCAAATTTTCAAAAAACATATCCAATCGCTTCAAAACTTTCTTTCACCAAATCAAACAAGATCTTTCTGAAAGCAATAGGATTTGAGATAAGCCAAAGAAGCAGGGTTCTGCTTTAAATTGACCTGAACCAGGATGAGTATTCTCCATCACGTTTTTGTTCAGAATCCTAAATTCAGCAGGAGAGAGTGGAATAAGAGTTTTTATTTCCATAATCACCATGAGGTGGGTCTTTTGGCAAAACAAAAGTCCAGAGTAGTTCAGAATTATTTCATAAAAATAACCGCATTTCTAGAAGTATCCCATTCTAGAAGTAAAATCAGAGAGCTTAGTGACTCAGGTCCAAAGCCATGCAAATGAAGTCAATAATTATGAGTTTGATTACATTTGTAAGAAGTTAACAATCTTTCTCATCTTGTAGGAGGTGTGTAGACTACATGCAATGCAGAAAATTAGGGATCTTTTAATAGACACCAACAGGCAAGGAGATCATCAGGACCCAGTAAAGGCTACGGGAAGTCAGTGGGAGAAGGTTTGCATTGCTTTGCAGATGGAGGACTTTATAGCCCAGTACTTTGTCTCTAATTACCTTTCGCTGACTCTAGAGACGTGCAAAGTATTGAGATTGCCTTTCCCATCACAAGTTTTCCTGAGAAAAGGGGCCTCTGTCTTGTTTGTAATAAAAGGGAACGTAATATTTTCTTGCAAAAGGAAGGGAATCAGGTTTTCCTCTTGCCTTAAAAGCATTCACAGATTTATAGCGGAAATGACAGGAACAGGATGTATTAACCGTATGACCCCAGCAGAATGAGTCTACACCCTTGATTGATTTAAAAGTTTATCTGTGTCCTCTGAATAGCCACAAAGGGTCAAGTCTTGGTCCTGCTCAAATCAATGAGAGCTTGACTAATGACTTTAATGGCTTCAGGAACATGACCAAAGTTTTGAGCCAATACTCATAAGCAAATAACAAAGCAGAGCCTATAGCATGAACCGCAGACAAACGAGTCAGGCTAATTGGTACAGCGCATCAAGTTGCCTTTCTAATCCTGTACCACACTGCTCACGCTAAAAGAGCAGCTCTTTTTTGTTTAATTAAAAAGTCTTTCCCGGTCTTTCCAAACTCTGTGGGGTGACCCTTCCGGAGATTCCTGCCTTAAAAACGGGTGAGGAGTGAGGCTGAAGCACAAGTAGGACTGGGAAGCCTCTGCCTTCTCAGGCATGCTCTGTGGGAGTGGGCTTGGCTGCCTGAGTCTTTAATATGAAAGCAAAGGACTTTGACATGGAAACTCTGCTGGACATAAAAGCTTGTATTTTCTTGAACTACCAGCAGTGCTACATGATGACAGCACAAATATCACCAGTATGGCTTTCCCAGACCTTCTTTGAATATCATCCAAGCGATGGGGATGTTCAGCACAATTTAAGGAGGTGAGTATTCACCGAAACCAGTTTCTAGTTTCTGTTCAGTAGTGTGAATCTCTCAGGCCTCTTAGCATCCTTTGAGGACTCTCCTGTACATCAGTTAAAATTTCATGTCTTCTAGCCCGTTCTATGCTTTATTACAGCGTGTAGGACAGCATCTTGCAGGGTAGTGACAAAAGTTGATTTCAGCTCAGGAAGTCCAGTCTCCTTAGATTATAGCAAATGGAAAGAACTAGGATTCTCCAAAGATTTACTTTGAGCTGAAAACACACCCTAAATGCTGTCATTCATCCCCACAGCAAGGACCCAGGGATCTTAGACTTTGCAGTGTAAGATCAGTTTCTGAGACCATGCCTCTCACTTACTATTGCTCATTGACACTTTGAACAAGCTCTGATTTTTGCCCTCTTTCCCACTTAAAAAGAAAGGTCCTTTCTGCTCTGTGTACTTCCGTCTCTGCTGCAAGACCTGCAGCTGATGGGCCTGGCTTGACCCCCTTTAGTTCCTAGATAAATTTCTTCACTGAGAGTTACCTGAAATTCCCAATTGCATGTTGACATGATCATTTGCTCCCCATGAGGCTGTAGCCTTCGTGTTTTCTGTATGGTATAATTTTTCCTCTTTTTTCCACCTCCTTTGTTTTTGGCTTTGGCCGTCCTTTCTAGCTTCACAATGCCTTCAAACACACACCCCTGGGTGCATAGCACTTCTCCAGCGTGATCTATAACCATTACTGCCACTCCCTGGCCCTTGTTACCACGCCAATTTTATATCCAATCGAGTATTTTACCATCACTCCCATACTTGCTAACCTTATAAATTAATCTGTTATGTGGCACTGTATTGAGAGCCATTTCAAGTCCAAGTAAATTATGTCTCCTTCTTCACCTCTGTCCACTCTTATTGTCACTTCCTCAGAGAAATGAATCAAGATTGTTAAGCATGACCTCCCTTTTGTAAATCTATGCTGACTATCTCTAACCAATCTATATTAGATTGATATTAAATCAGGACATAGACTCAAAGGGGCCCTGCTGTATAAATGAAACCTAAGGTTGCTTCATGCGGAGATGAGAGACGGGAATCGCTGATGCACTGAAGTTAACAGTACCAAGTCTGATGGTTTGCTGATAACTTATTAGCGATCAGATCCCTCCCTAGGGTGGCAACCAGAACTTCCTTGGAGAAAACAAAAGCTTTTATCTGCCTAGCATGTTTTTATTGCAGAAGTGAATGTGATCACTGAGGACGAGGAGAGAACTGGGTTCTGATTTTGTTCATCTGTGATGAAGTCAAAATCATAAAAACATTGCAAAAACCTCATTTTCAACAGAATGTTGTCCCACAGCTTCCAAAAAGAGCTGTATCTGCATTACCTAAGGTACGTATCAAAAGGCAGCATGGACGTTTGCTTCTCGTACAGCCAAAGGATACTGAGAGCATCCCCCACCTTGGCCAGGGTGCTGGACAACATGGGTGCTATGTCAATTGCAACAATTTTCCCAATATTCCATTAAGACATTTGTTCTCTTGCTTCCCCTGAAGCATGTGCCTGTTCTGAGTACGTGTCACCACTGATTGATGCCAGAGAAGCAACTTTTCCATGGAGATTAACAACAGCGAGAGGTGGGCTCTGGAACTGTAAGGTATAGCTGAGTGAATCGCGCACCACATCCCCTTGCTTGCTGGGTTACGAAGATGGCAGCCTGCAAAAAAGCAGGATGAGGAAAGAGGCTCTCAGCAGCAAATCCTGGCAGCAGTTTAGGTATAAATTAGGTATATTTTGCTAGCTTTTCTACCTCTGTGACTGGAAATATCTCCCTCAATATTGTAAGCATAATCGAGGTCTCTTTAGTTTGAGTGGGGGGAAAAAAACGGATCTCAACAGTCTGTCTTCAGCTTGTTTGACAACATATGCATCAAGCACACTGAAATCCAGAGGAGGTCAAAAGCATCCCTTGGGGAACTAACCTTTGGCCTCCTGCCTCGTAGCACACCCACAGCGCACACGGGGAGCCTTCTAATCTACACCCTGTGGAGGCTGATTGCTTGTATCCTATGTATGGTTCCCTTGCGCCTTCAAATCAGAAATGCAGTAGTCCACGTATGGTGGGAGAGATGTTGTTCTGAGAGAGTTCAGCACACTCAGTGCTGCTGCAGGACTTAGATATTCTGGCAAACATCCACTGAAACAAAGGAAAGAGGCCCCCAAATCAGTTTGGCTTGCTTTCAAGGCCTTGACCCTGTAACAGCCAGTACAGACATGCTCAGAAAAATAACTTGCAAAAACAGTAGGTCAATACAGAGAAGAATAACTTAAGGATAAGGGTTATAAGGGTATAAAGAAATAGTTGGAGCATGTCTTCCCTGTTTGGAAGAAAAGATTGCTCACATGCTTTATGATGAAAGTGTTTTGAAGAGGAAATAAAACTATCACATATTTCTTAGGCAAATAAAAAAGCAGAAAAGGGAAAAAAAAAAAAACCAAAACACCAAATCAAAGCAGTGTTCAAGTTGCTAGAGTTACCACATTGCTACTCTCTGCAGCTGTAACATGTCGTCTTGTCATTGGCATAAAGATACATCACATCTATATAGAGTCCCACAGTCAAAGAAACATGGTTTAATATCAAGTGCATAATATAAAGCTATACATACAATTCAAGATAGCAAGCATCTTTAAGGAATCAGCTATTGCCTAGGCGTATACCTTAGAAAGTTCCATCAGACAGCAAGTTACGTACTGTATCCTTCAAGCAGAAATTGTATAGATATTTTTCAGAACAAATCTGACCATAGGTGGCAGATCAGTTGGTGGTGACCATCCCTTCTGACCACAAGACCCCATTGAAATAGTGACCTTGCTGACGCTAGTAAGAAGTCTCCTCTGTAAGTGTGCAATTTGTAAAATAAGGATTAGACAAACTAGGAATAATAAAAAGTGAACAAAAGATGTGAAACAAAACCAGCAGCAACATTATTTGTCATGACTATAAACTTCTGCCTATGCTTTCCAGCGTATTTTTGTGAGCAAATAGTGAAGTTTTGTGAAGGATCAAAAGTATCTTTTCATTATTATGTTGGCTTCATATTCTCCTGCAGCTGGTGAGTTGTACTTACAGGAACCAGCAGTGAACTTCAGGGAAAGCATCCATGGGAGGAATGGGTGGGAACTGATATTTGAAATAGGAGATATCCTTTAACTTCAGCATTAAGTGTCTGCAGGTCATCTGCCTTCTCTCCTTTGGTTCGTGTCTTAAACATCTCCACACACCAAAACTGAACTGGCTCCCCAGGATGAGCAGGGGCTTACTCCAGCCAGACAGCTCGAGCAGCGCGCAGCCGTCATGGTGGGGCAACGTGGACACGGGACTCCACAGCACAGGCCTGCCTCGCGCTCAGCCCTCACACTCTGCATGGTAGTGTCAGGGATGTACTGAATTGTTTGGATATGGGCACAACACAGAATATCTAAAGACAGTTGAGACCATCTGAGTTGCTCAGAATCCTAAAACTCATGTGACCTGAAAGCACATCATGAAAACAATTTACTCACACCTCCCAAATATTAACATCACCAATGGCTTAACACCAGACTCAAGAAAAAGAATACAAAGCTCAAAAATCCTTCTGTTGCTTTAATGGCATGATGCTGAGATGGTGCAATGAGACACAGACTTTTTGACTTCGTGGTGGTGGAATGAGACACAGACTTTGTCCCCTAGGTGTATGCTTATTCCCATTATCTGAATTCATCTTCTGATACAGACAAGAGGGTTTTTTTCAAACTAAATTAAGTCCCTACAATATCTTAGACCCTGGACCATGAACGCAAACCTTCCTTCCTCGTAGAGACTCTCTATAACTGAGCCACTGCTGCAGATGCAAAGATAGCTTCCGGGAGTCCGCACGTCTCACGTACAAGTGGGAAATCCCAAATGTCTCCTTTGAGAGATTCTTGCTCTGGCTGAAAAATCTTCTCCCCTGCTATTTAGGCCAGATCTGAAAGAAGATAAAACATTGGGAAGAGTGACAAGTCAATGGATCTAAGAAAATGGTCACTTCTAATTAACTAGAAGCTACTGCCTTATAGTAGCCATATTATTACTAAGTAACACTACTATAGTAATGATACTACTACAGTAGTAGTGCTACTTAGTAATGATACAGCTACTATAAGAGTAATAATTGCATTAGCATCAGTAGTAGTTCTGCTGTACTGTTGTAGTAGTAGCAGTAGTAGTAGCATCACATCCACTATCCCATAGTAATGTTAGTAGTGGAGCTTAAATAGTTGAGATGTTATCAGGATAAGTTCAAAGTGATGCTGGATTTTCCTATGCTTATGAAGGTGTACTCAACCGGGAATGTTTACTTCCACCCTTTTTTGGTTACTGATAGACTCATTTTTACATTTGTGTACAAGATTGCACACTGAGGTTAGCAAAGTAGGCAATTTGAAGGCTTCATTTTGGGATATTATTCGTCAGTTGACCTTTTAATACTATCATTTGATAACTGCATATGACACCAGCATTTAATACTCGGTCTGGGCTGACAGATAAAATTCAAGCCACAAATCAGTAACTATCCAAGGACTTCATCACCACAAAGGCCCTTTCACACCATGCCCAAACTAACGCTGCCTAAAAAAATCTGCATGAGCAATTAGGAGAGGGTCATCATGGTGGCTCTTAAAACATCTCTCTCTATAATTTGCTGCAGTGGGAACTTGGCAACCTTGTAAGGGACATGCAAGAAGCTTTCCTTCAGTTGTCTAAAATGCCTGATAAATGCTATGATGTCATACATCAGAAATAACATTTCTCTGATGATATGGGTGGGTCTGGGGGCCTGCAAGGCAGTCCTCTGCTCCGTACTATAAGATGTTACAGACCAGGGCTCAGAGAGCACCAAAATGCTCATCACTATCTCAACACAGTTTAATACTAATACTAACACTAACACTAACACTAACACTAACACTAATACTAATACTAATACTAATACTAATACTAATACTAATACTAATACTAATACTAATACTAATAGAAGAATTGTTATATAGGCTTATTCATAAATATTAGTTAGAACTGAAGTCTGATTAGATCTTCATACCCATCCTGTCTGCATATCTGACAGTCCTTTGCTAAGAAATAAAGGTGAGGGGCACGTGCTCAGTGAAGCTGACCCATACAGTGAATCAGTTTAGGAGAAATGACGATATATGATGAGAATACAAAACTTGATAATAGGTTTATTTATTGATTGAAAATAAAATTCATGAACTGTGAAGCTGAAAACTGCACCGGAGGGAATTGGTCCAAGAGGATATTAGGGGGAGAGTGAGAGAGAGAGCGTGTGTGTGTGTGCACGTGCCTGTGTGTATGTGTACGTGTGTATTACATCTAAACTAAGTTAAAGGTTGCCTAAAGGCTTCTGATTCCACAAGCAGAGCCTCTGAGGATAGGATCTGAAAGCCTTTAATGCTACTAAGGCTTTGTCAGTAAGATATTTGCATATTTTGCCTACAAACCCAAAATGCTGTATTAATTCATTTTTATTTACCTTTCTGCCACTTCCAAAAGAAACCTCGCAGGAAGCCATTAATGACACAGCTTCATAAGAGATAATTTTCAGAGAGGCTTTGCAGGTAGTGACTGAAGGGGGAAAAAAATGTGTGTCAAATTTAGGTTATTAACAACATAATCCTTAAACAGACGGTATCTCAAAGACTAATTCATCTTCAAATTTGACTGTAAAAACTGCATGAGCCTTCGCCCTGTGTGCATGTGAATTTATACTGCATGTCTTTTTTTCTTCTTGTTTACTAAAAAGGGATGCAGGAGAGTTTTGAAGCATCAGGCTGGAGGCTGGAAAACACAATTTCATCTTCATGTTATCGCACCTTCCATTCAAATGCATGTCCCTTTCTCCACAGTCCACCAGCAAAACCGCCGGGCGAGTAGCTTTCTCTGACAGCCCATGTGCAGAGCCATCGGATAGCGACAGGGCCCATTTCCAACAGCAGCTGCCCAGGGAGGACTATTTGGGCAGGTGGGGAGCTCACTGCAGAACACCCCTTGATCCCCAGCAAGTGACAGCTCAAGGACTTTGCTCGTTTGGGACACGTTTGCTGTCTCTGGCATCACGCGTGGAGAATCTGGGTTGGTGCAACAACTCACCGCAAGCCAAATCATGCTGGTATCTAAGACATCCCCCAAGTTACCCTGCACAAAATTGGACATGGTGTCCCTGAAAGTGGGAGTCCCATTCAATACAATTTTAAGAGCATGATTTGTTAATCACAACATGGCAAAAGCGGTCTCAACCTTTTCTCCACTTAAGCATAAAGTACCAAAACCTTTGTGTCTTCCCACACTGAGAGTAGTAAAAACCCTTTTTCTCATGTGAATTTATAATATTCAGTACAAGCTTCTTTTAAAATTTCGTGTTGTTGAAGGTACATTTTTCCTCCTTCTACTCAGATTCTTTTAAGATATATAATTTATTAGATGTTTCCTTTTGTTTCCTGTACTTTTCTGCTCTGGATGCTCTATTCGTAGTCTCTGTAACATCGAAATTATCTCCAAGGAAAACCACAAAGTTGTATGTCACGTAGGTGATATAAATGAGCCTCGTTCCACTGCCCAGTCCAGCACCTTTGCATCGCATTTGTCCTTTAAACAAAGGAACCATTTCTCTTAATTTGTTTACATATTAATTTGTCTACATTTAGCCTACATTTACTCATTTTATCTACATCTAATTTATTACCCTTGTCTCCCCACGTGCTGCATAAATCCAAGGTCCCATTGCACCCCTTGTTGGGCTGGCACATACGTTGTGTCCCTGCATATAGGCAAGTGCCCTGTTCTGGATACAACCCATTAACAGCTCTCGGAGCCAAAATGAGAGGTTATATATGTGAACCAGATGAGGTGCTGGGCATCTGGGCCCCACTGCCCTGCAGGCTGAGCAGGCAGTTGGGAGAAGAAACATGTTCATTTCATGACCACCATCCTTCCACTACCTCCTTGGCCACAGTGCCCAGTTGAAGCTAGTGAGATTTTGTGCAACTGGGAGGCTCTTTTGAGGGGCAAGGAGGAAAAAGCACTGTCTGGTCATGCCCTAGCACCTCCATTCCCTGCTACCCAATCATACCAAAATGAGTCTGCACCAAGACTTTCCTTTTAGTTCAGAAAAGGACGTGACCCACGTTGTCCTGGAGGAAGACAAAACGCCTCTATTCCTCGCAGAGCAGTTATTCCCAGGAGCAATCCCACTAAAATCAATAGCACTCCTGCAGTGAGACCCCGTGCCGCAGTGCAAGTGTTTCAAAGCCTGACCGCGACGCAATGGGTACACCTGGAGTCCATTACAAGCCCCCTTCTTCCTGTGATAGATGAGCAGCAGAAATGCACTTAACCGAGCGCCTCAGCCTTGCCGGGTGCCCGCCAGCCCCACTCCGCGCTGGCGTGGGCGAGCACAGCTGCGCGCCAGGGGGGCGTGCAGGAAGGGGGACATACGAGGTGCGATGGCGACAGCAGCGGTGACAAATTGTGAGCGGAAGGGTCTCCGTTTGCAGCAGTGTTACGTGCTGTTTGGGAAGGTTTTCACAGCTCTGTACTGAAAGGCTACACTGCATTGCTGTTACGTCTGTTCTTTGCCGGTGTTGTTTTCTTTTCCTGGGGTTTTCCACATGAACCGAGGAAATGTTACATCTGGAAAACTGCAAGGTCAGCTCCTGCTGGTAGCTATTGCTGGAGAAGCAGCCCTGTGACACCATTAACCAGGCCACTGCCACAGCTAATTAGTAGCAAATCCCAAAGATGTATCTTAGATCATGACATAGAGAGACAGAGGAGAAAGTAAGAAAAAGATTTCTGGGTAGGGGACTTCAAGCTGGGACATTTTCTAAAGCAATTAATGTGGGGGTAAGAAAGAAACAGTCAGCTTGGGAACATACGAATGTCAGCTGTTTGTTCCTCTAAATACAAGTGCTTGAGCTGTCTTTGAAAACTAGCTGGAACTCTGTGCGACCGCATCCTTTCCCGCTGTATGCTGTCCCAGGGATGCAGCAGGAGAAGGCGCCGTAGTGGTGAAATCGAGTGTGTGGAAAGGGTGTTCCCCAATGCACACGTGTTCCCTGAGTGCGCACGAGTAGCGTGAGGAAAGGTCTCTTCGTGCTGATGTTCATTCCCTGTAATTCTAATGTGCCAATTATTTTATAATCCTTTGATATATTTTTAACTCAAGTTCAGGGCTGTGTCATAGTTTAATCCGAGCCGGCAGCCACGCCCCACGCAGCCACTCGCTCACTGCGCCCTTGGTGGGATGCAGGAGAGAGCAAGTGTAAAAGTGAGAAAACTCACGGGCAGGGATAAAGATAGTTTAATAAGTAAACCAAAAGCCACGCATGCAAGCAAAGCAAAACAAGGAATTCATTCACTGCTTCCCAGGAAAGCAGGGCTTCGTCACGCATAACCATTACTTGAGAAGACAAATGCCATAACGCCAATTTTCTTCCCCTTCCTTCTTCTTCCTCCAGCTTTACATGCTGAGCATGACATCACATGGTATGGAACATCCCTTTGGTCAGCTGGGGTCAGCTGTCTCAGCTGTGTCTCCTCCCAACTTCTTGTGTGCCCCTAGTCTACTCTCTGGTGGGGTGGGAAGCAGAAAAGGCCTTGACTCTGTAAGCACTGCTCAGCAATAAGGAAAACATCCCTGTATTATCAACACTGTTTCCAGCACAAATCCAAAACACAGCCCCATCCTAGCTAATATGAAGAAAATTAACTCTATCCCAGCCAAAACCAGCACATTTTCCACCCCTTATTCCATATGATTTACATCACGCTCAGGTCCCACACTACACAATACATTCTCATTATCCACCACCACTTTTCCCATCCTTTGATATAATACATACACATCATTCCCTTAGTTTATGGACCACCCCGTGAAATGTCTGTAAAATGTCCACAAATGTCCACAAAGTGTCCACTGAGTTCATTTAGTCCCTGACTTCAGGCTCTATCTGTTATGGTGGTCCGTCAGGACAGGAGAGGTGGTGTGTTGTGTAGAGCCATTAGGTACTAAAGCCAGCTCAGGTCGGGTCACTGCTTCATTTGCACTGCTTCTTCTAATGCTTCTTCTCCACTGGTTCAGGTGGTTTCTGCTATAATAATTCCTATAACATGCAACTCATATCCCAGATTACAACAATTTAAAGATATTTACATAACAATTTCCACCTTTGGTCCCTTAGGACTAAACCATAGGGTTTAACATTGCAATGAACTCCTCTTGCCCCTGCTGCAGCTTAGACTTATCCACAGTTTCGGTTGCTTTGAGGTGCACCTGTTCCAGCACGGCCTTATCCATGGGCCACAATGCCTTCAGAGATATGCCTGCTCCAGTGTGTCCTTACCCACGGCCACAGTGCCTTCAGGAGTGAACCTGCTCCAGCATGGCCCTACCCATGTCTGCAGTCCCTCCAGGGCTATACCTGCTCTGTCATGCTTTGAGGTGCTCCAGCATGACCTCATGCACAGCCACCAATGCTTCAAGGTGTACCTTCTCCAGAGTGGACCTATCCTTGGGCCACAATCCCTTCAGAGGTTGTGATGGTTTGATGTAAAGGGGTTCTGGTGGCAGGAGAGGGGATTTGCTCCCTGTGACTTCCTTGGTTTTGGAACCTGGTCAGACCTGGTTCTGGCCACCAGATCAGACTTCCATCCCCCTCGGGGTTGAGCCAGTCAGCGCCTCTGCAAATTGCCCTATTTAAGTTGGGACAAAGGAACTGGAAAAGGTGCGCTTTGCCCAGGGATGAGGAGAGAAGGGAGGAGGGCACTGCCCCCACTCCCTGGCTCCCAGCCAGCCGGGCAGGTGCCTGTGCCGGGCCAGCACCACCTGCTGAGGATGGCAGCAGCGGAGCCGCTTGGGGAACTCGGGGAGTGCCCAGCTCCCAGGGTGCCCGCTGGGCCGAGTTCACCTAGAGAGAGAAACGGCCACCTAAGATCTGAGAGAAACGGCCACACAGACACCAGGTCAGTGAGATGGAACGGGACGAGGTGTGCCGGAGCTGAGTGTCCCCCTGCAACCGGTGGTGAGATGGCAGGCGGCCCCATTGCAGCCAGGACAGACTCGGTGGAGCAGAGACCCACTCGCAGACCGTGGAGAAGCCCACGTCGGTGAAGAGATGCCTGAGCCTGAGAACGGTCATGAAGCATGGGACGCATGACAAGGTAGACTCATCTAGAGTCCGTGGGACGACTCACACCGGAGTGAGTGGCAACAGCTCCCTAAGAATCCGAGACTGTGGTAAAGCCCGCACTGGAGAAATCTGATGGGGAAGGATTGCATCCTGCGGGTAGGACTCACTCTGGAGAAGTCTGTGGATTTTTCCTTGTGAGTAGGGGATCCACTGGAGCAAGGGAAAAAGGGTGTAAGGACTCCTCCTCCTTTAAGAAAGGAGTGGCAGTAACAGCATGGGATGAACTGGCCTGCACTCCCCCATTCCCTGTCCCCCTGCACCACTAGGGGAGGAGGTAGAGCCAGGAAGAAAAAGGAAAGGGTGGGAGAAGGTGTTGTTTTTAAGATCCGGCTTTGTTTCTTTTTATCCTCTCAAGTAACTGGTTTTGTTTCCCTTTGTCCTTTTAAGTAACCGTTAATAAATTGCTTTGCTTTGAGAAAGCGGAGTCTGTTTTGCCCAGGACCATGGTCTTGACCCTCAGTCCTTTTATTATATTTTTCTCCTCTCCATTTCACTGGGGAAAGAGTGAGAGAGTGGCTGCATGGAGTTTAGTTGCCGGATCGGCCTAAACCACGACAGAGGTATAACTGCTGTGGCTCAGACATAACCACAGACACAGACACTTAAAGGTGTACCTGCTCTGGTGTTGACTCATCCATGGCCACAGATGCTTCAGGGTGTCCTACTCCCTCAATGGACTCATCCATGGGTCACAGTCCCGTCACAGTCCCTTCAACTCAAGTTCACACTGGAGTTCCAGCCTGTCAAGTACAGCAGCACAGAAACACCAGCTATGCCCTGGCCTTCTTCCAGCCCAGGCACATCGCCATTGCTGTTATCAAAATATTCCCAGGCACAGCAGAGTAGGACGATAAGCAGTACGGCAGTACAGCAAGCAGCGAAAGCAAAAAGCAGCCACCAACGAGCACTAGACTCTAACATACAGCAAGGCAAGCAAGCCCCATGGCAAGCACAGGAGCCTGCCCATTAACAGCTAAACAGCAGTAACAGCCATAAATTTGATCCAGCACATTCCAATCAAATCTGTCGTTATCTCGAACTCTTTGAGCTCCATGTTGGTTACCAAAAAGGACTGTCGTGATTTAATCCCAGCTGGCAACTAAGCACCACCCAGCCACTCGCTCGCTCCCCACCACAGGCTGACAGTAGATCAGCCATCCGGCTCAATCATTTAAATGCTTAAGGCTTTTCTAACATACCAAAAAACAGGGGAGTTTACGTATTTCAGCTTTAATGCTCCATGATAATTCTTCCCCTTCCTTCAAAAGCAGATACAAAACAAATAAATAAATAAAGTGAAACTTTCAGTGCCAGGAACAGAAACTGTTTCTCTTTGCTGCTCCTCAGAGGTCAGTACCAAGGTTTAATCCTTACTCGCGGGTGTTTAATCCTTACTCGCGGGTCTGTAAAACAAGCGAACCACAGGCAGTGACACCACAGGGCTGGTCTGTCTGACCTGGGTGGGTGCCCACACAGCCTCGCTGGTGGGAGCAACAGGTACCACCAGAGGGGGTTCAAGCCAGGCAAGACGTGGGTTGTGCTCTGGGGGCGTCCATCTCTGAGCACCTGGAGAGGTTAGCCTGGAAGGCTATTTACCTAATTCAGTCACCACATGAGTGAGCAGTGGCAAACCCAATGCCGCCTCGGAAATAGCCAGGACACGTCTTTGCTGTTGGTGAATGGCCTATGGCTCACGGCCGCTTTAATTTGGGTCAATCGCCTCTAAATTTATTCTCACCTCTATAGCCCTATAATACATGGTCTACCATTTTTCTCACGAAAATGTACACACTCTGCTCAACTAAACACACTTGAGTTTTCTGGGCTTTCTTTTTTTTGTTTTGCTCCTCTTTTTGTCAAAGAGATGTAGCACAATATTCACTAGAGATTTAAGAGCTTCAGTGCAGACACTGTTAAGCCCATAAGTAAAAGTAGAAACAACTAGAAAGTTTACTGGCCCTTGTAAAGTTTCAATAAAAATAAGATGGTTCTAAATAGTTGTCAAACACCTTGCGTAAAACTATTCTTTGTCAATGGACACAGTTTTAGTTGAAGTCACAGAAGTTTGTCTGGTGACTTCTTTGTGTTTCATTTTAACATGGTTTTATGACATTTTCTATTTATGTTTCTATCCCTTCAGTAAGAGAAATAATTTAATAGAGAGGGGAAAAAGTACATATTCTGCTTACAAATGTAGATGTAACAGATATACAACAGATATTTGTACCATGTACAAACAACCATGTCATGAAGATTTGGCCTCTTCCATCTGCAAAACCTCACCGGAAAATAAAGAAAACCTAATTTTACTATAATAATTTCCAAAATAATTACCCCATCTGCTAGTGAATTTATTATATCAAATTGTCTGCTTATCTGCATTAATTATTTTTTAAAGGAGTAGTATTAAAATAAAAAGTGGAAGAATCATTTGCAAATGTGATGTTTAAAGAGCAGTCATCATATTGGAAAAGAATTAGATGCTCATAAGTCATCAAGTTAAACTCATTCTGTATAAAAAAGTAGAACATAAGTCATTTCAGGCAAGTTTCCCTGCTCCTGATTAGATGTATTTTAAATAGATCTGATATCCTAATTATAATCTTCTCCCTCTGGGTAAGAATGCTAGGTGTTATTCAAGTTAACACTCCCTTTACATTTGTTTTCTTTCTGTTTATAATGTGAAAAAATAAAGTTGAAATGTATTCACACTCACATTTGTAAGAGCTTTGGTAGTTATGAGGAAAGATTTTTGGAGACCTTTTCTCCCTTCAGGTTTCACTAACACATACATTTGCCAATTTCGTTCTAGTGGTTCCTTTCAGGATATCAGCTGCATTAATTTAACTCCTCTGCTGTGATTTGTAGTTAACAGGGACTAAACCTGGGATAAAAGGAGCTTGGCGACTGCTTTTGCCTTTTGCCATCATTTGCTGGGTCTGAAGATAATGGTGGTAACACTAAGAATGGTTAAAAAAAAAAAAAAAAAAAGAGGAGTACTAAAGGCTTTCACTCTAAGAAACAAAAAGCAATTATCCAAAGACAGAGAGAAAGGGAGAGGTGGTTGAAAGCAAGCTAAGAAGGGGTATCTGCTGAGAGAAGATGTCAGCTTTGAAAAAGTATCTTTTTGACCTAAATCTTTCCTGTTGGGCATCTATTCCAGATGTTCGACTTCTCGATGTGGCCAACCCAGCCCTGGGCTGCCACCGCTACACGAGGTCCCGCTGCAACTTTCGGTTGCACCATCGGCCCTGTCCACCACCAGAGGAGAAGGAGGGCTCAGCTGGGGGTTTTGCTGGTGCCAGCAGCCACACTGCATGGCAGGCGAAGTGGTGTGAGGCCCACAGACCCTCCACACCCCCGGCAGGTGCTGGGATGCCCCAGGGTGGGTGGTGGGTGTGGGTGGTTTGTGCGTGCATGTGCCCGTGTGTGTGTGCGCAAGTCCTGTTGGAGCAGCTCCAGAGGAGGGCCACAAAGATGATTCGAGGGCTGGAGCACCTCTCCTGTGAAGATAGGCTGAGAGAGTTGGGGTTGTTCAGCCTGGAGAAGAGAAGGCTCCGGGGTGATCTTATTGCAGCCTTCCAGTACCTGAAGGGGGCCTACAAGAAAGCTGGAGAGGGACTTTTTACAATGGCACGTCATGATAGGACAGGGGGCAATGGATTTACGCTGCAAGAGAGTAGATTTAGATTAGATATAAGGAAAAGATTCTTCCCTCTGAGGGTGGTGAAACACTGGAACAATTGCCCAGAGAAGTTGTGGATGCCCCATCCCTGGAAGTGTTCAAGGCCAGGTTGGATGAGGCTTCAGGCAACCTGGTGTAGTGGAAGGTGTCCCCGCCCATGGCAGGGTGGTTGGAACTAGATGATCTTTTAGGTCCCTTCCAATCCTAACCATTCTATGATTCTATGATATCCCTCACTTTGCCTGCTGCTGCCTCATGCCCTGAGTGGCCCTGGGGATCCCTGTCCCCATGGGAGAGGCACATCTCAAAAATAACACTGTGTACTTCACCATATAAATAATAAAGAAGTGCCTCAGTCCTGCCTCCACAAAAATTCTCTTCTTTTTGTGTTTTTTTTTTTTTTAATCTGGCTTTCTAAACAACAGGCAAGCAAAGGGCATTATTCAGTTCCTGCACAGTAAAGAAAAACATGTGGCTAAAGTACAGTGTACTTAGTACTTTGGCTGAAAAACAAAACATCTTAGCACACAAGTAAGTGCCATTAAAAAACCATATAAATTCAAAAATTATTTCAGAAGTGTCAAAGTCACTCAGGAGGGGCAGTGCTGGAAAGGTCAGGGATGGGCTGAGGCATTGCTCAGCTGGTGTTCAGGGCCTGGGGGGCACGTTCCCCTGTGGGACCACTCTCTCCGCTCACATGTGATGTTGTGGAGGGATATGCCACATCCCGATGAGACAGGAGATTGCATCAGAGACACCGTGAACCGTCCCATTACACGCTGAAGCCCCTTTATATTTGCCTCACCACTGCCTGCAGCTCCACAAGAAGCCGAAAAAGGCATGTAACACACTCTGTGACTGCATAGAGATGGTGCTAGTGTGACCGTTTAACACTGCGGGAAGCAAAATGCATCACAAAAAGAGAAAGGTAGCTAAACAAAGCAAAAAAAGAATCTTTCTATAAATACATTAGGGCGTCTCAGACTCATCGCTGTGATCTATAAATTATGAGCCATTGCCTAACACAGCTTGTACCACTTGGTGGCAACACTTCCATGTTTGATTTATTGAACCCTTCCTGTAATCTTTCTTCTGATACTTGAAAGGACAAGTGCAGGCCTTGATTTGTGCAATTAATTACTGCAGAGAACAAAAATAAAAGCTTTGCATGGCTTTGCTACTACTTTCTGTCCAGGAGTCATACTAAATAGTTTACAGGAGCATGTTACTTTAGGTCCTGAGACATTTCTAATAGGAAACTTTCACATGCCACAGAGACATCGCTGAGCAGCCTTGTACAGCAAACTCATGTTCAGCACTGGCAGAAATAAATTTCTTCCAATGTGCAACCAGAACCATGACAGAAAGTGTTGTCCAGATGCTTGCAGAGCACCAGGTGCTCTGAAAAGACAGGGTAGATGCCTACAAGCGCACAAGGTTCCCCATTGCAACTGTGTTTTAAGACTGCAGGTACACATCCGATTGGAAGGGCATTCCAACTGACAGTCCCGAAAGCTGCAGTCTTGCATGGTGCCCCAACAGCAGCCATGCCGTGGCTCACTCTTGCAACTGAAGTTTGATCTGCGAGACTCATTCTTCAAGCAAAGACCACTCACTGTCCGTGCTTGGTCAGTTCTGGGCCCCCCACTGAACCTGACAAGTAACGTCATTAATGTCAACAATTCCCAGAATTGCAGGATATGCAAGAGAAAACCCTTTACTGCAAGAGAAAGAGGAAGAGCTGGCAAACTTGGCAGCACTGGGTGTGCACATGCAGGTTGTGGCAGCTAGCTCTGCCGCGTGTCTCAACAGTAACACACCGCCCCACGGGTGTCAAGGGGGAGGCAGGACAGCTCTGGGAACAGCCTAGGGGTAACACTGAGAATGGGGATGCTCCTGGCGCTCTGTTCACTGCCGTGAGCAGGTTCTGGGTAGCAAAGCAGTTCATGGGCAGTGCTGGTGAGGCCCATGTGCTGCCATAGCCTGAAGGAGTGATCTCCAGTCCAGACGACCATAGCCTCAGGCAGCACAGAGACAGTGCAAAAGGCATCTGCATTTACCTATTCCTCACCTCTGAGGAGACAGGGCACAAATCGAATAGCCCAAAATCCTTGAGATCAGCAGCTGACACAGTAAATGGAAACATTATTTGAACCTTATGACTACTGAGAAGAAGTCTCCTAGATACTTCTCTGTGCCTGCTGCACGAGGTGATGCTGGTCTGGGTGCTGGCATGAGCACTCTGTCCAGAGGGGACGGCAGTGGAGTCCATCCCCTTCAAAGTGCTGAGCCAGCTTGGAGAGGACATGCCATCTGCAGAGGCTGAAGAAGCCCCCATCTCCTCCAAAATGGCCTCATCTACATCTTCTGGTTTGCTGACAAGGGTCATGAAAGGGAGTTGAGATTCCAACAAATTTCATATGTTCTCTGGGCACATATGCAGAGACTACGCAAAGGTAACACTAACGATAAGGAGAGGAATGTTTGGCTCGTGTTGGGTCTGCATGGCAAGGTTTTGGTAGCGGGAGGCTACAGGGATGGCTTCTGTGAGGAAATGCTAGAAACATCCCCGATGTCCAACAGAGCCAATGCCAGCCAGCTCCAAGACAGACCCGCTGCTGGCCAAGGCCAAGCCCATCAGCAATGGTGGTAGCACCTCTGGAGTAACACAGTTACGAAGGGATGGAAAAAAACCTGCACAACAGCAATTGCAGCTGAAGAGAGGAGTGAGAACATGCGAGAGAAACAACTCTGCAGACACCAATGTCAGTGAAGAAGGAGGAGGAGGAGATACTCCAGGCACCGGAGCAGAGATTCCCCTGCAGCCCATGGTGAAGACCATGGTGAAGCAGACTGTTGCCCTGCAGCCCATGGAGATCCACGGTGGAGTAGAGTCCACCTGCAGCTTGTGAAGAACCCCATACTAGAGCAGGTGGATGCACCTGAAGGAGGCTATGACCCTGTGGGAAGTTCCTGTTGGAGAAGGCTCCTAGCAGGACCTACAGATCCATGGAGGGAGCAAAGCCCAGGCTGAAGCAGGTGAAGAGTGTGAGGAGACCTCACTCTGAGGAGGAAGGAGTAGCAGAGATGACGTGTGATGAACTGACCGCAACCCCCATTCCAATCCCTCTGAGCTACTAGGGGAGGAGGTGAGAATATCAGGAGGGAAGTTGAGTTTGGGAAGAAGGGACAGGTGGGAGGAAGGTGTTTTCAAGATTTGGTTTTATTTCTCATTATCTTACTCTGGTTTGATTGGTAACAAATTAAACTAATTTCATCAAGTCTGTTTTGCCTGAGACGGTAATAAGTGAATGATCTCTCCCTGTCTTTATCTCGACAAACAAGCCTTTCATTATGTTTTCTCTCCCTTGTCCAGCTGAAGAGGGTGTGTGATAGAGTGGCTTTGGTGGGCATCTGGCTTCTAGCCAGGGTCAGCTCACCACACCTTATGATAGTAAGGGGTTTATGGCAGCAACACTACTATGGGTCCCAACCTTATATAATATTTTGATGGACTGCCAGTTTTAAAAGTGAAAGAAAAGTATGCAAAAACTACCCATGGTATTTAATATTAATAATAAACACATCTAGGCTCAAGTACTTCTATTCCAAGCGCTTGAATTTATGATCACGTTAGTTAACTCAGGTTCCTTCAGATATGTTGAAAGAATTAATGACTCAAATGAGAATATACTTACTTACAATATACTCAGAAATCAACACAGCTTTGCAAAGGGGAGAAAACGTTCAGCAGAGGTAGCACATGCTGACTTTCAGACAGACATACACATACGTTGTCTTAAATCAGGACATGAACTGGAGGCATGTTCCTGTCTTCAAAACCTTATATGCTCTCAAAGGATCATTTCTGATACCTCACTGTATACTTCATCATTCCCTTTCCCCTCTTCCCAGTATCATTTCCATTTGCAATGAATGATTGATGACGGCCTATACTAAAACAGGGCCAGTTGTGATAGGACAAGGGGTAATGGTTTTAAAATAGAGGGAGGTAGATTCAGGTTGGATATTAGGAAAAAATATTTTACCATGAGAGTTGTAGAACACTGGAACAGGTTGCCCAGAGAGGTGGTGGATGCTCCATCCCTGGAGACGTTCAAGGCCCGGTTGGATGAGGCCCTGAGCAACCTGATCTAGTTGGAGATATCCCTGTTCCTTGCAGGGGGGTTGGACTAGATGACCTTTGAAGGTCCCTTCCAGCCCTAACGATTCTATGATTCTATGATTCTATGATTTCCCAGAAATCAGAGAGCCCACTCAGCTGCACGGCTGCTCGGGGTGGGAGGGAAAGCAGAATGTGCTTCCTGCTTTAAATCTGTTCTTAGCTCTACCTTCAGGTTAGATCCAAAAGGAGCATCAAGCACAGAATTGCATTTCCTGAATTTGAGACAGGAGGAAGAGGAGGAGAATCCACAGCTTTAGGTACCAGATTAAAAGGTGTGGACATCAAATTATAGGATAAGTGTAACCTGCATGAACTATCCGACTGGGAGCTGGTACAAGAGGATCTACTGCCACAGCTCTTTGCTGTGCGGGGAGACGAGAGCTGTGGCTCAGCACAGGGCAGTGCCAGGCTGCAGGGTCCTCCTGGAGTACCTGCTTGCCATGACCGGCATGCTGCAAAGTGCATGCAGCATGGCTACCTGCAACTGTGCTGGGCAGAAAGAAGAGGGCATAGGAGGACAACTGCTCACAGCAGTGTTGGGCTGAATTTCACTGCTTGGGAAGGGCAGCCCTGGCCTAGTCCCACACCAATGAGTGTTAGTAGTCCCCATAACCATTCACTGGAATAGGACAACCCCAAAGCTCTCCCCTTCCACGGGGCACCTCAACCACTTAGGCTCCAGATCACACTTCATTACCTTGACACAAGGTACGTCATCTTGTTTGGTCAGTCGCTACTCTCTGCTCCAATAAAAAATCACTCCTACTTTCATCGCTCCTGGCAGACGTTTCCCCAACCACATCTTTGATAATGGCATTTCCACAACTTCTTCAGGTTCTCTAATTGGTCAGTGTCCCAGCCATAAGAAAGCTTGTCCTGAGCTAACTGGCAACTTCATTGCTGCAATTTTAGCCCATTATTTGTGTCTTATCCATCACAGGTATGGAGAACAAACTGCTTCCTTATTCTTTGCAGTAATCTTTCCTACATTTTAAGACTCTTATTGTGCTTTTACTTTCTCCTTCAGTCCTCTCCACACTACCCTTATCCCTGGAAGAAACAATCCTGGCTTGTTTAGAATATTCTCACAGGTCGTGTTTTCTGGGTCTCTGATCATGCTCATTTTTTCCAGTAAACTGATAGGAGAACATTCCAATTCAGATAAAATTCCTCTTGAATCCATGAAAACATATTTATTCCCTCAGAAATGGAACAGTTTCAATGGATTAACCAGAAGGTCACACTATCTCAGCACAAGGACACGCTGTGTAGCCTAACACTCAGGATCTTCTCCTGGGGGCAGAATGAAGCCAGTTTGAACCTCCTTGGGTCAGCCTGGTGTCAGACCTTTGGCATCCTGCCTCCGTGCTCTGACAGAAGGGGACTAGACAAGGGCAGAGGGGGCAGCTTCTCTACCTTCTGCTATGGTCCACGTGGGACCCAGGCCCAGAAGATTCATGTCAGCTCAGCACTGTCAAGACTGAGGTAGCTCTTGATAAACTAGAAGGAGATGTGCTGGTGCTCTGGGAACTTTGTTAAAATAAATGTAGATGACTGTGGTGGTAGGCAGGAGGTTGGGAAGCTCCTCTGGCATGCGATGTAGAACTTGGGCACCCAGGGCCACGTGTATGCCCATTGGTTATTAGTTTAATAAGCTGAGCTGCTTATAGTGGGTCAGAGTCCTTCATCTCCCTGGCCCTGGCAGGCATTCACACCCCAAGCGCCGCGTTTATACGGTGGCACCACAGACCGCAGCGCCAGCTTGGCTCTAGCCCTGTCATGTCCATGCGTTGGACACGCAATGCAGGGGGCTAAAAATAAAGTAACTGGCCTTTCCCAAATCAAGGAAAGATACTGCAGGTGAGGACCAACAGAGCAAGGGCTAAGTAGAAGGGGAAAGGAATCATTTGAAGAAAGAGAAATCAAAGCAACTTTCTGTATTGACACTTGTTTTAAAATAAAGACATAATTATCCTGTTGCAAGCCTTGGCTACAGAGAAAAATATCATGTTGGGAACTAATTAAAGAATTAGCCAGTGTTTAGCTTTTCATAGATAAAGGAGCATAAGCTTTGAAACAGAAGTGTTTGCAGTGAGCTTTTGAAAACTCTCTGAAGACAGCCAAGCTTAAGTCTGCTAAGCCTCATCCTTCACCTATTAAATGTCTGTTCAGAGATTTATTTTTTTTACTTCCTTTCTTTTTTTTTTTACTTCTTATAAGAGAATTCCCTGGTACCTCTGAACAACAGGAGTTTTCTCCTTTGCTTGGAGCACGAGGTGATGCACTACTGTACATCACAGTGATGAGCACAGGGCAGCCACTGAACCACTCTAAATGTGGGACAGGTGTCAAAGCCGGCATGAGGTACAGTGCTTGCTAAATAAAATGCAAGCCACTGTCACTGCATGCCACAACGTCACTCCGAGGTTACATTGGTTACATTCTGACCAGACCTTTCCCAGGCACAACCACCTTGCTTGGCCTGCCTGGATCAGCACCGTGTCACTGACAAGAGACAACCTCTGGGTGCTGTTGGGGATGCCCAGTCCCTTTTAAGAAGCTGATCAACTTCTTGGTCATGTGTGGGGTAACATTCATCCAAGTTTCCCTGCCTATGACCTCTTTTTCGTTGCTGAGTTGTCTTTTTATCAGTGAAAATTAAAACTTTGCTTATGTGGGTGGAGAAACTGAATGTTTTGCAGCCCTGTTCCAGCTACTGGTACTTTTCTGACTAGCCTTATTAGCAATTGGTGAACTTGGCTGTATCCCCTATGCTCCACTGCATGTGCCAGAGAATGGTCATACTTAAAATACATAGATCCCAAAATCCCTCTGCCAACCGCCCCCTAACCCAACACCATGAGAACCCTGATTTTCTTAAGTACTTACTTCAGGCGTTGGATCTGCACTTCTTCCAGTGCGTCTGCTGCCTGTGTCTTGGCAGGGTCCAGCGGCTGACATCTGCCTGAACTCCTGAGATCATTTGGGCTCCACTGCCTAAGTGGTTCTCCCTTCAAGGGAGACCAACCACCCACCTGCAACCCACAGGCACCCTCAGTGCAGCCCAGCCATGTACTCAATTGTCCTATCAAGTGCCAGCCCCTGTGCCGAGTTTGAAACAGCGATGAGGTTGCCACTCTATCCCCTTTGTATACTGCATATAATCATTTTGCATAGTAAGTTTCTGCTCTCTGTATGGACTAGCTGCCAAGGCAGAGCACTTAAATGCAACATGGGAGCTCTAATTCTCTCTGTGCTTTAAGGATTTAGTTTCTCTCCCTGCCAGAAAAATGCCATTAAATCTTCTTTTGTTACTTTTCTGGAAGTGTCTTCAATTCAAGTCCAAGAAGAAAACCAAGCTTTGATTGGTTTCTCTTTTATTTCACATGAATACAGCATATATTGAAACATGAAGATATTTCCAGCACAAAACGCTGGTTGTTTTCTCTGTCTTTGGGGAAAAAAAAAAAAACACAGCAGCATTTTCTTCACTTTATTGGGGTATCAGCAGTCACTGAGGAGGAAGACAGGTGTTTCCCACGAGTGAACAGGAGACTTTGCCACTGCAGGGAAATACCAAGCCCTCTCAGGTGCTTTGCATGTGGTTAGAAGTAGCATGATTGGCAGGTTGATCGAGCCTGAGTTTTTGGCCCGATGTCAGTCTCTTTTTCTTTTTCTTTTTTCTTTCTCTTTTTTCTTTCAGATTAAATATGAAAGTGTTATGCATTTTTCCTGGATTTCAAAAGTTTTTATGTTTGTTTTCAGGTTTCCACGCTAATAGTCCTTTCTTATCTCTGCTATTAGGTCTGGCCAACACTTAGGCTATAGGCTCAGAAGGTCCTCCCCAGATCCTGAGGTCCCAGGGCAGCTGGGACATGTGCTTGCAGTCATGCAGGACACTGCCTGAGGCTGTTGAAGCTCATCCTGAGTCATTCACCTGGTCGAGGCGGCACACGGGGGCTCATCCCCGGCGGTGAGGGCTGAACAGTGACAGGTGGGTGGGCAAAGGCCATGAGTCCCAGGTCTTACCTGGGAGCATTAAGCTCTTTGGGAATACAACTTTGGAGATGTATTTTTCGGAGCTATTGGACCCATCCTGGGCAGCCTCTTTAAAACAGCCTGGGGCCGAGCTTTGCCCTGAGGAGGCATTTGATGAGAGACAAGGTGCAGCCGAGTTAAACAGATCCAGAGCCAGCAACTGCAATAGCACCAATTTTATGTCCCATTTTGCATTCTCCTGACTGACATGCAGTAATGCCACATTGCAAAGGAGCTGGCAGAGGGCTGGGCAGGAGGGCTGGGGACTGCTGTGGGTTACTGCAGAGCTGCAGACCAGCCCAATCCCACTCTGTTGTGAGAACAGCGCTATTAAGTTTTAGTTATATCATGAGCAGATGCTATACTTCCATATTTTTCTAACTGCCTCTCCTTCAGTTTACTTAAGGTAAAAAAAAAAAAAAAAAAGACAACTTCAAAGACACACCTTTCAGGAGCAGTAAATATTTTAACCTTAGGTCCCATCCTATGTCAGTCCTGGAGAGGGAATGAGTTTCTTCTGTACACTGGGAAATGAAACAAAGCTTCTCTCCCATAACAGTAGCTGGTGAAAGAGCCTGGGAGGTTAGCTGAGCCATAACAAAGGCTTGATGGTAAAATTACTGCTGTGTAAACTATTCCACTTTCAGAAGATGTGCTATGTGGTTTTATTTTGCAGTCCTTTTAGGAAAAAGAACTGGTTTATATCACCAACATTAGTTGATAGCAGAGGAGCAACTTTCAGTTTTCTGAAATCAATTCCCCCTGGAAATCAGGCTTCCCTCTAGCTACACAGGGAAACACACACTCACACACGTGTGTGCACACACACACACGTGCCAGCTGAGACCCACAGACCCTCGGGAGCTTTAATCTTCCCACCCACCGCGGGCAGCAGCTGCTGAGTCTCTGCCACAGCGCCCCAGAAACATACCTGGTTTCTTGTACCGGTATTGCAGCGAGTGAGAGGGAACAGTGACAGTAACACGTCATCTTTCACGAACTTCAACTTCAACCTCGCTGTCCTCTGCCAGGGAAGAGACGAAGCCCCCAGCCTGAAGACTGGGGCCAGCCTCCACGTGGGCTCCCACAGTGGCGTGCGCTCGGCGCTCTCCTGGGCAACAAGCAGGACTTGGCTTCAAAAGCAGCCTTCCTTTTCCATGAAAGCAGACTTGGTCACTGCAGCCAAGCCAGGCAGGGCAGCAGCCATGGTGGCGGTGGCAGAGCTGCGGAGACAGCCTCACTCCTCAGAAAGGAAGGGAAGATAAAATCAGGACAAAATCAACTGTTCGTCACAGGAAGATGGGATGTGAGTTACAGATATGGTGGCCAGCGGCAACTGGTGGTCGTGTGGGTCACCCTGAGAGGGGTGGCGAGTCTGCCTACACCAATGGATACCCCCAGGAGTCTTCGTCTCACCCGCCTTTTGTAAAGCTCATCTGCACTGGCGACGCTGCTGCCACCCCATGTAGCTGGGTCTGGGATGTGCCTGTGCTTCAGCCCTCTCCTGGGAGGCAGGAGATGTGTGAGAGACTGCCCCACACCAAGGGGGAACAAGATCCTGCTCCTCCCAGCTCCAGCCCAGGGGGTCCTACCACAAGGGCTACCATGGAAGAGGAAACAGCCCCTGCCAGTTCCCGTGTACACCACCACCCCAATTTTTTTTGTGTTTTTTTAACTATTTTTTAACCTTTTATTTTTTGCTGCTTCCATGCACTGGAGGGATTTGAATCTTTAAGTGCTCACAAGATGTGGGCATTACAGTACGGGATGCTGCACTGCTCACAGGTTCAGTTCCCAGAGCAGCTTCCTCCCTGAACACTCACTCATAAGAGACGGGCTCTTCAGAGCGCCACATGGGCCAGCAAGCTGGGCATGTCGATGCCTTGGCCTGGCTACCACTGATGCTGAACATAGGGAAAAATGCCAGCCCAATTTGCAGTTCTTGGACAGGGGCTCCTCTGAAACCCAGATACATTACTTCCCAGGGCAGGGGTTTTGCTGCTGTGCTGCTGGCTCATCCCTCACACAGCTCCTGTACGTGCCTGTGGAATGCTCTAGTCTGAAAGAGAAGCCTGGATGGAGGATGGCTTCCCTGCCTTCTGCCCGGCATCACCAGGAGCTGTGAATTCAACCCCCTCTGCCAGGAGCAAAGGTGAAGCCTGCAGAGGATGGTCATTGCTCCACGTTGTAACCCCCGGTTCCATAAATGCTCGGGCTGCCACTCTCAGCTTTCTGCATCACACTCCTCAGCTGATCCCTGGGCTCTTCTGCATTGGCATGATAACGTGCCCAGCCATGGCACATGCTGGCAGAAGGCAGCTCCATGCCAGCAGCTCCTGTTCCCAGGGTGCTGGGTAAACTTGTCCACCACACTGTAGCCCTCACCACTACCCCAGGGTCAATTCTCATGCTAGCCCAGATCTGCTCTCACCTATTGCTGTCATAGACTCTGGTAATACCAGAGCAGCATAACAAAACAGGTTGCCACAGCACCATCACCAGCTCTACAGGGCAAAGGGGGCTTCCAATAGCTTTTACCACTTCTTCTGAGTAGTGTCATCCCTTCTGCTGCTTCTTAGCTAAATTGGATGGTGTTTTCTCAGCTGAGTAATCTTCTGTGCTGCACACAGCATTATGGCATTTGAAGGATCGTGCAGCAGCAATGCTTCATAGATGATGAGGCATCAGGGACCAGGAAAATGCTCCAAGTCCACAATGCTGGAAGTTACTAAATAGTTACAGCTGTATGAGAGGCATGGAGTGTAAGGGGAGATAGTATTTTTTATTAATCAGACTGACACATTCAGGAAAAAAGGGACACATTCAGGCAGAGAAACACTTCTGTTTAAATGCACTGGCTCTACTGTTTGGAGATCTCTTTTCCCCTTAAGTGCTCCAGTTCAGACCTCTGTTCTGATTTTGCTTCTGTGAGGTATTTTAGCATAAGCCACTCAACAGGTATGAGCTGAGAAAATGTCAAAATTGAAGAAACTAAGAACAGCTGGATGTAATCACAAGTGATCTGCAGAGCTCCATTAGCTTGGACTACAGGGTCAGTCTTTCCTTGCTTCTCACCAGCCACTCCAACAGGAGACTTAAGAGCCAGCCAGATTAACATCTTCCCAAAACCTTGGGACTAGGCAGCCAGACTCTGACTCCCCTTCTGCTAAATCAGTCTCCAGGGTGTTAGCTAAGATCAGGGGCCACAAAGTGCCTCCTCTCTCACCTCTAGCAGGAAGATTTACCACTCCAGGTGCCCAGCAAAGGAGTAGACCTGCACACTGGAACTGACTGGGTTTGCCACCACATGAGAATTGCTGTTGAGTGCAGTTGGCCTAGTGTAGTTTATTTAGCGTCTCCAGCATTGTTTAAAGTAAGCACACATGCAGATGAAATCATCCCCTCTTTCCACAAGAAAGATTAAAAAAAAAAATAATTCTATCTATGCCTTGTGAAAGAGGATGGGAGTTTTACCAACTCTCTGAAGTGGAAGAACTCCACAGAGACAAAATTATGTGGGAAAGGGAAATCAATTTTTACTAACCTCTCTTCCACTGTCGTGTTACTTTGTAATTTTCAGTGCAACCTCCGATATCTGATGCATTCTCAAGAGCCATGGGAATTGTCAGTGCAAGTATATTTAGCCATATCCCTTTGGGTAAGATGGGGGAGGAGAGAGACCCCTAAATAGCTGTAAGATAACAATTACTGCAAGCATATTTGCTTAAAGAAAGTTTAGTCAGAGTTCAGAGAAAAGACAAGTCCTTGGCAGCTTGGTGAAGCAGCAGCCAATGGCCAGCTTCTTCTCAAGCTGTCCCTACAAACTCTTACCCAGCGAGCAGCATGCTCAGAAGAGAAACCCCTCTGCTTTCCTTAGGTCTTTTCCACGTCCTATAATTCTTGATGTGAATTAAATGCTTAAAGAAGTGGCAAATTATCTAGGATTCTCTGCCCTCTTTAATAAAAAAATAAAAAAATCAGAACATCAAATCCCAGCCCTCCACAATAGAAAACGGTCTTTTACATTGGAGTTGAAATTCCCACTATTCACAACAGAGATCGCAAAAGAATCAAAAAAGTTCATGGCACTTTAACAGATGAGTGAAAGCGTCCTGGCTTTCATTCGGCTGCAGTGTTAGTGGGAGTAGGGAGAAGCCTCCCCCACAGCTGCTGGAGAAAACTGTGGGACTCGGTCTGGAAACATAGCAGGGGGAGGATGTGAATGCTGTTAAAAATAAAACTTATCAGACAACAATTGAATCATGAGAATGTTATCAGGTTCAACAGGAGCGTGAAAACAAATAGGAATTTCAAGAAGAGGGTCACTAGCAAGGTAAATAACTTGAAAATAGCAGGAAGCAACCAAGGAAACGTGCCAAGCTGGTGGCAACAAACGGAGCTCTCCGCGACCATGGAGGACAACAGTGACCGTGGATTTCGGTGTCACCTCTGTGAGGTGCCACCACCCTTCATCCAGCTGTGTGGCACTGCACCCACCTGCCACAACCCCGACCATGGTAAGACACAAGACTGAAAAGGACTGCACAGGACAACATTTAACATGACCCAGTGTTTATTGACTCCCGCTACATATCCTTTTATTTAATAGTAACAGGAATACAAAACGTGATGTATGGCAAAATACTACTAGGGATTTCTATACTAATCTGATGCAAAGTGCCAGCATTGTTGACCAGCATACAACCTGACAAGGGAAGATGTAGTCATAACACTCTGAGATATCTGCTGGGAGTACATCACCGTCAAAGTAGAACTAGTTATTTGCCTGCAAATAGATACATTTTCTTCTAGATGCAAGTGGTGTTAGAGCCAGCTATTTTGCAACAACAACAAATACATATAATATATTCCAACATTTTAAAAAATGCAATAGGAAAGGACTAAAACTGCTTAAAGAGAGAAGGAAAAAGAGTAGATCTTTTTAGAAATTACTTTGCAGAGGCCATTCCTGGTGGAACCAGAAGTAATCTAGAGAAAATAAGATTTATTAGAGGTTACTTTGCTCAAAAGGCCAGTGGTCACAGGTTTAAGAATAAAAACAGTCTCTTTATTTTCAGTACTGTCTCCTGGCCTTTTTGCGCCCTGCACAACAAAAACCACCTGCCAGAAATTGTGGCTTGGTGGCTCTGTGTATTTTTACAATGCAACTGCATTTGGAAAGGCAACCATGTTTCCTAAAGACCCAAGAATCAACTTCCATGACACACAGATGTGGCATGTATCATCTTCACAGATACAAATGATGAAGGCACATTACCTACAAGTTGGAGAAACCCAACAAAACTTTTGGAGGACTAAAAATTAAATGTCTTAGAGAGAACGCTTTTTCACAACCAGATGACAAATTCTGTTTAGCCATAGATGTTTCAGTTTGCCATGAAGACGAAACACAAGGATCTCCTTGAAAGACCCTCCCTACTGCAGCAGCCTGCTTCCCCCACAGCTCTTCAGACACTTTCATTCTTGCAGAGCAGTTTGCAGCAATTCCAGAGACAGGCAAGAGAAATCTGTGTAGAAAACATCAAGCCTGTGGATTTCTACATAACCAACACCTCCTCCACGCCCCCCAGTTGAACTACAGCATCTTCAAGGAGATCATCCCACTGATCTGGAAAGGGGGTAAAGGTCTGGAACACAGGACTGAGAAACTGGTTTCAAAGTCTTGTGCTCTCAACTTTTTTTGTACTTATATATGTGTTAATAAAGAAAAAGACAATGCTCTCTGCCACAGAAAAATTGCTTTCTCCTCTATCTAGATCAAGAAGATATTGGCTAAAAATGAAAATATGTACTTTATTTACAATAAATGCATCTATACTGCTCCATGCTCCATCCACCACACACGTGTTGCTGACCACTGCTGAAGCCAGGTAGTAGCAATAGTGGTAACCGAAGTACCTTTCTTCAACCTTTATACAAAGCCTTTCTATTCCCACCCCATCATTTTCCCACTGCTCTAGGCTCCACTGAGATGTGTACTAACATCTCTTCCTAGTGCATTTTACTTTTTTTTTTTTTAAGGTTATAGTTTCTAAAGGCAAAGCAAGACTTGCTCTGTTCTGGTTTAGCTAGCTGTCTTTGCCCCCTTTAAAATTATGTAGGAGTTTCAATTTTACATGCCATTATCAAGTTTGCATAGCAATAAAACAGGATGGGTTCCTCACCTCTTCTTTTTTAAATAATAATCCTGTGCCCCTCCCTTTTTCAACACCTACCATCTTTCAAAGGGCTACCTCTCATTCTCAGGGAAGAGCCCTAAATCTTTCTCCTCCCACACAAACACTGCAGAATGAGAATTTCAAGTTATCATTAAGTTTCCTTCAAGTCTATGTTGTGCTACTTAGAAGCAACTGTAGTGGAACAATGTTTTTCCTAACATTAAAGGACATTTATCAGATTATTTGTCTTTTTCTAATCTTGAGTTATAAGAATATTTGTCACACTTGCTCCCTCGTATTCCTCTCTTAAGGTGCATAGCGGGCAGGCTGAACAAAGTCCAGCCCATAAGACCACAGCTGGATCTCTGGGAGAAGCCAGAGAGAATGAGGGCTTCTTAGCACTACTGTATTTACATTCAGAATTCGAGGACAGGCTGAAGGATGCCCAGCTTTTTTTTTCTTTGAGATAGAACTGCTTAAAAAAATACTCCATTTCTATCACCATTTTTTATGCCATGAAAGTTATTTCTTTTCTGTCCTATGCAGCTGTTACCCTGCTGTCACTGACGTTTACCAGTTGCCATTGCACACTACCTTTTCATTCCCTAGCTCAAGGGCATCAGAGCTGGCCCACAGACCCATCACTAGCACGACAGCCCGGCACAGCCTGGTGAACTGGTGCAGGGGCCAGCAGCTGAGACAGACCAACCTTCACCACCGCAGGCAGGTGGCACAGGAGAATATGGGACACTGAAGAGGGCATCTATTTGGAATATTTAGTAGGGTCTGACATACACACTGAGACGAAAATAAATGCAAGTGAGTATTAGGTTGAGAACAATTAGTGTGAGTGATAAATACATCCACCACCAGCTCCCAGCTTCATTAAGAGCTATTCTGAACTGCATAGTAAGTGCTGGCTGTAGAAGCTTAGGCAGATGGGGACATAGTTCACCAGTTACTCATTGAGTCTAATGAGTTTTAAAAAATAATAGAGAAAAAAAGAAAGTGTGCTTTGCCATTTGAATAACTCTGATCTCATGGCTTCAGCACATCAGAAGTAGTTACCTGGCATAACAGATCAATTGAAACGGAGTCTCTCTTTCATTGAAATTACATATGCATGCAAAGTGAAACAACTGTGTTAACTAAGGATAAGCAGCATAAAAATCAAGTCTTAGTTATCCATTATTTACCATACATTTGTCAGACTGCCAGACATATCTTTTCCTTTCAGATTCATATCTGCATCACACAAAACATAGTAGATGAAGTCACAAAAATAACACTTAACTCTATATATCATTGACGTTTAATGCCAAAGCATTGCGTGTCATCAGCCTTCCAAGTCTACCAAACTTTTGGGAGAAAACAGCTGCTTTACCAAACTGTGAAAATAGAAAACGTACAACCCATCCCGCTCAGAAGAGAAAGCAAAGGATTTTACAAAGTTGTGGACAGACACATAACTACTTCCCCCTCAGTCCTGGGACAGAAAGGGCAGCGCAACTGCACAGCTAGAACTTGACTCTTGAAAAGCAAACAAAATCCAGGAAACACAATGACTGTGTAGACAAAAATCTGTTTGGAAAGTCGTGCTATCGAAGAGCTGAGCCAATATTCTGTGCAGCAAAGTGATGAACAATACATTGACGGGCCCAAATGGGACAGACCAGAAGATAACACTCTACAAAAATCCAGTCTAATTTCATATTTCCAATACCTCTCCTTGCCCATTAGCAGTCTGCCACAGATTCTAAACTTGTAAAGCTCCTTCCCATTGAGCTAGATTTTTTTCCCCCCTATAAAGTGCAAATAAGACTCAGGTTTTTACCACTAGTTCCAAATGATCATTATCTTACAAGATAATGATCAAGAGTGATCAAAAGCCAGTTGGCTGAGCCACTACCACTAGGCTTAGTGATACTCTTTTTTTTTTTTAACCCTGGTTACTTTTTCCAGCAAAAGGCAAATAGAAAACAAGTGTTCCTTCTGCCAGATGCAGGCATGACAGGAGGCTGCCTTAAGTACCATCAATGTAAGATGCACACGCTAGACACAATCAGCGCATTCTTGTGCATAACAAGAATTTGCCCTTGTTCGCTGGAAATGGAAGTCATCTTTGGGATCTTATTTCCTCACAAGGAGCTCAGGAACAGTTGATTAGTCTTCATGAAGAGGTGCTTCTCTCTTCCTTGCATCTACATTGAAAGGATGAAAAAAGAAGAGGCAGTTAAGCCAGAGGATTCTGACAGCATTGCTCTGAAAACTGAGAAACAGAACAAAGTTGGCTTGTTTTCAATGGACAGCACTGTCCATTTCAGACTCATGATATGAATTCACTACATGCACTGAAATGCTGTATGAATCCACAACGTGTTAACGAGATAGTCATACCAATGTTTTGTACGTTTGCCCTGTTGAAACTGAAGATGACTCACACAGTATTTAAGTAGCTCAAAAAACTTTAAGACTCCAGATCTGTGATACTTTTTCCCCCAACTCTTGACCCCTTGGCTCATGTTCCCCTGTAAGGGTGAAGTCAGCATTTGCTTTGCATACATAGATGATAAAAGTCTGTTCTGAAAGGCATTTGACTAATTATGGTTTTGCTGGTCCCCAGTCACATAGCACACATTTTAGAAAAGGTGAATGCTCTCCACACTGTATTTGCAAGAGCTGCCTGAGGCGGTCCCTGAAGACCAGATCTTTAGCTGCTCCGAACAGTAAACCTTTGAGCATGGCCCCAGGTAGGGTGTTGGAGCACACCTGGACAGCTCAGTCCATTACTACAGCAGCAGGCAGCGTGGCTGCCGTTAGGAAAGCTGAGGTCACCTCTTCCCAGCCTGCTGCAGAAGTGTCTCTGGGCTGACTTTAAGCTATCTGTGAGACCCTGTTGAATGCAGGTAGCTCTTGAAGTGCACCGTGATCACAGCTACTCTAGCAACTGTCTGCCAAAAGATGCACTTACATATATTTGTAAACTTAGTTTCTTTCCAACTCATAATCTATACATTCCAAGGTCATTATGAATATCCCCACTGATAAATTACTTGTAAATTAAAGACAAATCCCTTTTGCATTACTGCAAGCCCCAACTGCTCTTCATTAATATAAAAGATAGGTCCTTTTCAGCCAAAACATTTAGAGAACATGATTATGAAACAGTTTGTGTAAGTCTCATGACTTTGTGCTAAACAAAGTTTGGAGGAGGCAAAATATACTTCCCAAATAACAAAAGGAGAGCTTAGAGATTCCCAGTGACTGAAGCAGCCACCTGGGGTGGGACAAAATCTCAGCAGCCATTTGGGAGAGAAATCAGAAACCTCCTTTCCCGTGTTCCCCATCGTGCTCATCAGGGATACTGAAGTCAAGCCTGAATCCTCTCTGTCACAACTTCTCCACTTCATATAAAATAAGCGACTAGTGATTAGAGATGAAAAAGCTTTCTAAAAAATGAATGTCATACCCATCTAGCTACAGAGTTATTCACAGTCTGTCTCTGACTTTGGAAATATCAAAATGCATTAAATTATTTCTGGTGAATACTTATAAAAGAATCATACCGGTTAAGTTCCGGAATTTTTTTTTGGCTTCTGCTCTTTCTTCGGCATCAAAATACCACACAGTCATGGCATATCTATAAAAGAAACAAATCTTGTGTTTGTTTCAACTTCTGCTATTAAAATAAAGCCCCAGGGTTTTATACTCATGAAGAAAGCAAAAACTAAAACTGGATTAGTAGATAAAAAAAATAGGATGCAAATGGCACATCTTTATAGACAGACAGCATTTTAAATGTATATTTTATCAAGTGAGATAGAAACATAGGTGAGAATTTCTGCTTGGAGGCACAAAAGAGAGCACAGCCCCTGGTAACAGAGGGCAAAAGTAGCTTACAGACCTTTGCATGTTTTTCTGTTCTGGGACACCTTTAGGCAGCTTAGAGGTTGTCCTGCATCACATCAGCTTTTCATAGCCTGTTGACAGAGGGTAGCCCCAAGAATCCCTATGGTGTTACAAGGGCAAAAGCATAACCCAGCATCTCCCAGCTAAATAGCTATGCCTGGCTTGGAAGATTTCTCCTATCAATGGTAAAAGGGCTTCTTTTCCATCACACAAGGATTCTTATCATTCAAACTTGTTCTTCCTCATTTGATAAGAGAATTCCCCGTGACTCAAAAGCAGAAAATCCACCCAAAATCAAGCTATCTATTTTTTAATGCACACGTGTATTTAAACAAACACAATGGCCATAATTTTAGATACAAATATCAGTAGAAGAGATGCTTTGCTTGTTCCTGACCAAACATCAATACCAAATACGTTACTTACCTGGTTGCATAAGAAGGCTGGACTTCATGTGGGTTCCTTCGATCTGACCAAAAAAAAAGTAATCGGTCAAAAATCGGCTCAACATCTGCTACATAGGACTTTCCTTCTGGGAATATCCGAAGAATTCCGCCATGCAGCTGAAAGAAGAGGAAAGATTGCTTTTTACGCACATAAACACTCACATATTCATGTGAACAATGACTTATTTCTCTCTCCTCAGCACCCAACAAATGGGGAATAAACATCTAATAATAACCAAGACAGGTATATGACAACACTGGAAAACCACACACTGAGTCTCTTGGCCACCTTGATTTTCCTAAACAGTTTGTAATGTTTCAGCATAAACATCTGGCTAAAGCCAATGAACTAAGACAAAGATAACACTGGCCCTGTAGCAAACACAGGGAAACTTCTGAGCTCCCAGTCACATGCTTAGAACCAGTGAATACCACAAGGCAGGTAAGGGTGCTCCACCTGACCAGTCTGAGATCAAGCTCTCCTACCAGCAACTGCTAGATACTGCTTATGGTATTTCAGACTCTGCCTCTGATCACCTAGGAGTTAACTTTTACACCCTGGGAATAGAAAGTCTATTGTATTGTTGGATTCTGTAACTTGTAATAAACTTCTCATAAATGCATTCCATCTCCCAGTCAGTCTTTTCCCTACTTATACATAGTCTGGTTTCTCTACCACATCATTTCTCTCTTTCCACTTGTCATGAGTTTCAGGGAAAAAGTGTGGTGATCTGCACGCACTGTAGGAACTTCAAAAGACATGGCTGAACTCTGCCTTCTCCCTGCTGCTGTTAAGAGGGCTCTGTGGAGGCTTTTAGGCTGCACTGCAGAGTGCGGGGAAGATGCTGTCAACCCTGCACTGACCTGACTCAGTCCCTCCACGTGGCATGCAAACTTCAGTCAGGAACTATTAGGCCAGGTTTAAAGTAACACAGTGCTGTCAAAGGTCAGCATGGTTATATTGCATCTCCTCCAGCACACATTTGCTTAAAATTACCATCACACCCACGTAACACTCTCCACCAGCGTCCCGGATTTCAGTTAGCCTTCTTGGTGTTTACATGGGTGCTTCCCCACTATTAGAGCGGGGTGCATAAAAAAACTGAATATTTGCATTTCCTCCCACATCTCCTTCATTTTATTACATTGAGGAGTTTCACTGTCATACTCTCTGTAAAGGAATGTGTTTTTCTCCAACTGTGCATTTTTCGGTGGCATTGCCTCTAAATCTGAACTCACTTTTGAGGGGTTCATAGAATCTACATGTGCTTGAAGAGCATCCACCTAACATAGTGAAGACAGGTTAGAGACTGGGCAATTTTCCATAGATAATCCACATGAATGGTTTGTGCCACATTATGACACCATAAGTACAAAGAGACATCCTGCAGTTTTACAAACTCTTGTTTTGTTTCTAACTTAAAGGTATAGTAAATTCAAGGCTGACTTTATTGCTTTACAGTCATACAGGCAGAAACAAGAGCACCGTCCTGTCAAGAGACACACTAGTGGAGCCAAAGATGAGGAGGACGAACCAAGCCACATGCTCGTTCCTCTTACTAAGCCACATCACTTTGTAAGTAAGAAAACGACAAAGGC
The DNA here is from genome assembly GCF_009769465.1 of Tauraco erythrolophus. Taxonomy (NCBI): domain Eukaryota; kingdom Metazoa; phylum Chordata; class Aves; order Musophagiformes; family Musophagidae; genus Tauraco; species Tauraco erythrolophus. Next base: position 43,953,152 of record NC_141470.1, read on the forward strand.
AACTGCCTGAAGATCTTCCGTAGGTTAGTCTGAAGGAACAGTATCAAGAACGCTGAAGTCCCAAATCTGGGCCGTCATTTTATTCTGCTCCCAGAATCCACTTATTCCTTAGTGGATTATGTTTTTCTTTCTAGTGTTTCATTGCTCTTTTCTCTAAACAAAGCATAAGAGCCAGCAACCCAGCGCTTAGAAGCTTTATTCTACAGCAACAAAATGGTATGTGTGTGGGATGGGAGAGAGAATGATACGGAAACAGCTCAGATTCTTACTTCCAAAGGGTTGCCATAAACACCAAGAAAATAAATGTAGAGATGAAAAATGGACCAGCTGTTCAAAAGTTCACCAGAGTTCACCGAAGCAGCTGACAGCTCCAAAGCTCTGTTTCTGAGGTAGTTTCTCCTTTGTGTTCTGTCTCAACCCCGTGGCTTACTTACCTTGGAGTCCCAGTTCTTATTCAGGTAATAAATACAGGTGATGCAGCGTCCGTCACCATTTGGATTGTCCACATGACGAACATACCCCGTTCCATTTCCAGGATAGCAAGCAACCATAGCCTGAATGAAAGATAAAAATTGTAAAAAAAATATAATTCCACAAGATATCTACCTTCAGTTTTTCTTTATTAAGCATCCTCCCACCACCAGTTCAGCTCAGCATTTTTCAGATGATAACCCAAAACCTACAGCAGACACCACCAGAAGATATCTTTGCACAAGCTTCTTTCACTGGGTGAGCTAATGGTGAAATTCCAAACTGGAAATAAATGCCCTTCATATTTCACAATATATATGTTAAAGTGGGAGGAAAAAAACTGAATTAAATTAAGACACTGGTATGTACGGTACAAGTTCATTGTTCTCTACAAGCTACGTGACTTTGAGGCAGTTTCAGCTAAAGTTTGCTTGAGTTTCTAAAGCTAAGCAGTCATTGCAAAACTGAATTGCCAGTCATAATGAAAGTAGAAAGTGATCCCAGGACGTCATGCCTTACTAGCACCATCTTCCTCTACGCATATCTTTCAGTCCCGGTCATATATATCCCTGTGGTCCAACAAAAAGTGAGGGTGCCCAGGAGGTGTGGGGTAAAAGTCCACAAAGTGAAGTCTACAAAAATCTGCACCTCCTTTGTGCTGTGTTTGCACAGGGCAGTGCGTGTTTGCTTTCATGGACTGAGCCACAGAACTAACCAAACAGCTTTCAGAAGCATACCTCTCTCTTTGATCATCTCCAGACTTGATACAATCGCTTAATTCAACGTTTGCTTAAATTTTACCATGAATGATGAGATAAGCCTGACATGCCAAACCACGCAACAGTCAACAAGTCTTAAAAGGGTTTTTACAGCAAAAACGCATAGAGTTTGAGTTGATACCATTAGCAGCCTAAGTAGGACGCAGGAAAGAGCAGGTGAGACTGCTTGTAGGGTATCTTGTCTTTGGGTATCAGATCTTTGTCTCAGAGTCACTTCTTCACTACTGAGACTACTTGGTAGTGATACCAGCCACTTCCCATGGAGTTTATGCCACTAAAGCTGTGGCAACAGAAGTTGTATTCCCACTCCTCTGACATCTCCTTTCATTGTTTGCCAGTATCAGCAGCAAGAGCGATGGCAGATGATGGGCTAAGTTCAGTTGGAAAACTGGACACAGTATCCAGATGTGGCCTCCCCAGGACTGAGGAGAGAGCAATAATTACTCCACTCAATCTACTGGCTGTGCTTCTGTGAATATTGCCCTGGACACTGTTGTGCAGGGGCACACTGCAGGCTCATGCCCAGCCCACAGCCCATCAAGATCTGTACTGCAGCAAGGGGCTCTTCCTTCCCAGGGGTAAGACTTCGCATTTGTCCATGTTTAATTTCATAAGGGTTGCCATTGGCCTGTTTCTCCAGCTCATCTGGGGCCCTTCAGGTGGCAGCCCTGCCTTCAAGTGCATCAACTGGTATCCCTGAGTTCAGTGTCATCTCCATACTTGATGAGAGTCCACTCTGCCATCTGCTTTGGGTTACTGACAAAGATGTTACCAGGTCAGGTCCCATGATAGACCCCCACTGTGCTCCATTTGTTACCGGTCTCTAGATATAACACAACTGATTAACCACAACACTCCAAGCCCAACCATCCAACCAGTTTTTTACCCATCTAGTTTTCCATCCATCCAAACCATAACATCCAAATTCTGGATACAAGAGTAACATGCATGCCTATCCCATAGAACAAGGATGTGATTGTGCACCATTTGCATTGCCTGTCCCTAGTAAACTGCCAAGCACAGTCGATAGCGTTGAAGATTGATGGTATAGGCTTCATCAAGAACAACTGAAGCTTTTATCTAGGAACCCCAGAGGTCTTACTTCCTGTTTCCTAGCACGTGCTAATGCTATGCTGTCTTCATGGGACACATGACCAGCTAGAAGGTAGCACATGTTGCTTTAATCACAAAGGTAATTCTACTGTACCAACAAACAGTGTCACAGACGTTATCACCAGCCAGTGCAGCGGATCCTTTAGACCCTCTGCTACCAAGAATTAAAAGTCTATTCACAGGAGTCAGCCAGTTAGGATGGATGTACAGATATAGCTGTGAAAATACTACTCTGCATCTCAAGTCATGTATGAATTGACTTTCCTTCCTCCCCACAAGCACCAGCAAACAGTACCTGCAGGCAGCAGTAAGTCACTAGAGCCCGCTCCTCAGCCCAACACCTCAGGCCACAGCTGTTTGAGGGCTGGTGGCCTGCAGGGGCAGGAGATGATGCTGAACCAAGAGCAAGTACCTTTAATCCCCAGTAATAAGCCCTCTTCCATCACAGCTGGCAGCCTGCTAGATGCCTTGCCGCAGGTTCTGTCTGCTCTGTCCTCATTCTGCTGTTAGAAATGGCTCCACAGCTGAACTCAAGTTTCACTATCAGCTTGGTAACAGCAGTGAGGGCCAGTCTACAGCCTAGCCCTGGAAACCAGTCTGGTGTAGGGGCATAAGCCTGGTGGAACCACAAGCCAGCTGTAACTGCAATTTAGAAATGGTCCAAGGGAGCCATCATACCCTCACTAGGGAAAATAACCCCCGCTGTGCATCCCCCCCCCACCCCCATCCCAGCTGCTAGCACAGCAGCTCACACAGGTGCACCCATCACCCATCCCATGCACAGCAGCCAAATCAGGTGGAACAATTAGAACAGTAACCCTTTGCTAAACCTCATCCTTGTATGGTGGGGAACGTGACCCCGGGAGCTGAGGAAGCAGAGGAGAGGGGGCAGTGATGCCAGCGGACGGGCAGGGAGGAGGGCTGCACCAGGGGCTCATCCCTGCGACCAGCACGGCTGCTGCCCAGAGGACGCCAACCTGCCCCCCAGCACAGGGTCTGGCTCAGCAGAGCTCTGCTAATCATACCAGAGGGATGATGCACGGTGGGAATAAAACTTTGTTGACTGATAATATCTTGGTTTTAAGATCGATGTACAACACAAAATTATGAAGGCCTTAATAAAGTCTCTCTTTAGAGAGCAGACATTACTCCAAGATTACTGAACTGCCTAAAAATCAATCCAGTATTACTACTATTTTTTAATGCCACAATCAAAAAGCTGCTGAAGAATAATAGACTGCAGGCCAGATCCTTAAAGGGATTTAGGTGCTTTACTTACTACCAAAATCTGGGCAGAAGGCCAGAGTTTTCCCCGGCCTCCCCCACATAATATGTTCTCTTAGCAGAACATGTGCTTTGACTCAGAGACGTTGATGCATTATTTATTTATTTATTTACAGCGTGCACCTTTTGCAACCGCAATGCACACAGTCCCTGGGGATGAAGAAGCAGAACAATTCCCACAGAATCTAAATGCACTAGCCACACTCTGGCTTAACTTTAAGAAAAGAGCGGGGGGGAAAAAAAGTTTTCTATTAGCAGCAGCGAAGGGAGAAAAGCAGAAGTGAAATATCCTTTTTCCTGGCATGGCGAATACTTGAATGTAACCTTAAACAATGAAGGGAAATCATTCTGGTCCTCCTAGAGCCTGTTGAAACGATATCAAGCTTTATCAGAGCACTGGCTGGAGCAGCTCCAGAGCAGATCAAGCTGGCCTCAGCAGGGATTCCAGCTGTTAGCACTACTTTTGGATTCATTCAAAGCAAACAAGAAACCGGAGATGAGATGCGTGACCCAGACTTAATTTAGGTAATTGGTGAACACCAGTATTTTCCAGTTCAGTGCACGGGCTAGCTACAAAAGCCGGAGGCTGGAGCATAATAATCAAACCATTTACCAGGTGAGCAAGTGGAGCGTCAGTAAAAAAATGTCTCCTACACTTTTTCAGCCATTGTATCCAGAAGACCACACTCAGTTTTTGGAAGCATCTCCCTTCAATAACCAACTCCAAACCTAAACTAACTATAGCAGGCAGGAGTGAGCAGGAAAGCGCCTTTTTTTTTTTTTTTTTGCAATACAATCCATTACAATCACTGATAGTTGGCTTAACTTCCCAGTGCAAGCACCCAGAGTAAATTTCAGCAACACCCTCCCCTTATTTTGTTAAAATAGACAAGTTTGTCTTAAATAACAGCTGAACAGTTAAAAACTCTGATATACAGATGCATGCCTTTGCAGTTGCGCACACGCATGCAATTGGTTTGAAGACCAATGCCCTGGTGGTCTATTAGACAGTCATAAATTAAAGCCTACAAAACTTGGAAAACGAAAAGCAAATCATCAAGACTGCAGATTCTGCACTGCCATTTTCAGAGATGTTAGGTTTCCCAAGAGGGTGCGAATCAACCACCAGTTAAATAAGCAGTAATTACCAGCTTCAGTAAGGAGCCAGGAATCATTAGTAAACTCCACGTTGCACAGAAGCTTGCAAAAATAAGTTATTCATCATTCAGTTTTTAAGTATTACACTCAAGTCAGCCAGAGAAATCTGCAAGTCAAACTGCAAGGCACCAGCAAAGTTTGGAGGCACATTAAAAAACAACAGTTCCATAGAGAGGATTTTTCTCTGCCTCCCAGTGCTTGTAGCAAGGGGAAAACCAAATCCTGTTAGCTGATAGCCAGGACCATGCTGTGAGGCATCATTCTGCTACATTTCATAAAATAAGCAGCGCTGGAGTGGACTGATACTTGGAACAAAACGCTTCAGAGAATACCTCAACTAGAAGACGCTCGTAAGTGGAAACGAACAGAGCCTAATAGGAAGCCATGCTGGCAGCAGGTCAGGAGGAGATGCTCTCCGTTCCTGCTAGCACCATGCCAGGGCCCCACTGTACTCCTACTGCAGGCTGCTTAGGTGGTGGTGGTAACTCTACACTGATCCCGGACCTTCCTCTCGGAGCTAGTATGACCTTTGCAACCAGCAGAGAAAATTCTGACCTGTGTAACTCTATCCTGCCAACACCACCCGTCCCTACAGATTAAGCTCAAGACTCCATGATGTGCTTTTCCCTTTTCTGTACCGGATTTGTCCTGTGTATTGTTGAACCGCCGCTACTTTTTTGATCCCTAGCGTAGATCACCTTTGTGCACAGTTTGGAGATCAAATAGTTAAATTCAGAAACAACTCGTAAAGTCTGTTAGATGAAAGGTACTATACAGACACCAAGCAATACTGATCTACGATATCACTATGACAGTGGTCTAGAAAACCAAGGAATTAAGAAGAATTAACGGTGCTATAGCCACTGCAGCTTCCCAACACATTTTTATTTGGCTGCTCACTTCCAAGTCTCCCAAATTTCAGACCAGTATGTGGTTCTCAGTCCTGAACTTGAGCGCAAACAAAAATGAGTCGACCAGACTTCAGGAAACGAGGACTACCAGGATTCACTTGATTGACTCAGGTCTTCTGAGTGCATATTGTACTCAACCTGGTTTTAGTTTGTAGATACGCACAGTCTGCACAGCCAGAAAGGGAAAGGCGCACAGCATGCTCTGCATTAAAAGAACATGAGTAGCCTGACGTTTCATGATCAAAGACAAGAGTTTCTCAGCTGAGGCTTGTCTGACACACAGGCACAACGGGGTGTTTCTTAAGTACTTTCTTGTTGCACCCAATTACGCCCAAGTGTTTTCTACCGTGTAGCTTATAATGGTTAAGTATAAAATATTCATGAACATTATTAAATATTAGTTTGTTTGAATTTATGAAAGTTAAAACACTCAACTGCTATACTGAAGCATGAACTAGGAAAATTGGTCTAATTTAGTACTCTGTAGAGATGGGAGGGAACAGAAGGAAGAAAATTATGTTAAAACACAAAAAAATCAGAGACATTAGCTTTATGCCTGTTGAAAAGGGAATCATCACTTCCAAGGGGGGGGGGTGAAACTCTGCTTTCACTTCAGTCATGCAAAACACGAAATGGGCTTCAGTGGCATGAGAAACCAGTACCTCATTTCCTCACCCATAACTTGATTGTCAGTCTTCAAACTGCTGTTGGATTTATGAAGCTAAACCTAGCCGCCTCCTCTTTGATCAGCTTCTTGCTCAGGGGTGGAGGCAAGAGACGGGAAAGGTTGTGTGAGGAAGGTGCTTATCTTTAGAAATTAAGAAACACTGGGGAAAGTGCTAGAATTTGGCAGGGCAACACATCTGCATCTTTTCACTTCAACTTTCATCTTCGTATGGAGGCCTAAACCAAAGCCATATGGAAGACATCTAAAAAGCTAAAAAAACAACAGAAATAACAATAAAAACTCTGGGGCAGTTACCTTCTTTCATGAAACACAAAGCAGATCAAACTCCACAAACTCAGCTACAAGCAGAGTTTGCTGAACACTGCCTTCATTAGCTTGAAGGAGTACTCCCTACACAACGAAGGTACCTTGGACGCAGGTGACAAGTGTCTACTGAAGGGCCAAATGAGCCACGGCAAACGAGATACAAGAGGCTGATAAGACTCTGCACCAGTAGGTGAATCACTGTATCTTGGACAGATTGACATGATCACAGCTACTGTTGCTCCTTGCTCTTGTACTATATCAGTAACCCTGAAAATTTTAGGGGATATGAGAAGACGTTTCTACGCCCAGAGATGCAGCCACACAAGTGAAAATACATTCATACCCAAAATTTCTCGTCTCAGGAGCACAGCGCTGTTTTCATGACACCCATCATCACCTCTTTTTTTATTTCAAATAATACCTTCCTGCTGGACAAGTACTTATAACTGTACAGAAATCCTATTTCCATGGATAGCATTTTAGCCAGGTGATCTGGTACTTGCTTCTCCCTGCATACATGCAACCTTGACCATCAGATTCAGATCTTTCAAGAACTTAAAACCTCATCTCTCCATTTTTATTCTATTTGGTCTTTCATATGCACCATTGTTTCCAGGTGCATAGAGGAACATTTTGGAGAATTTTTTGAGGAACAGCTCAAAGAGTGGGAATTGTGGGAAAGACTACCACTCTCATCTGCAGGAAAAAGATGCAAAGACACTGGCTTATCTTTGCTTACCAACCAAAAGGCTATTATTACCTGATATTATTCTTATTACCGAAGACTTCCTGCTTATTGAATTTCTTCTAGAACTAAGGGTAGAAACAAAGAACTACCCACGAAGGCTCTGTTCATGGATTATCTCCATGACACACAGCTCTTGATGACTGGCATGTTATCTAGTGGTAGCTCAAGGAGCCTCTAATAAGCTTTCAAATCTTATGGAATCTGTCTGTAAAGGAGCTAGATCACAGATTGATGCTGCTTTAAAAATGAGCTCCCTATTAAATGCATCTGTGATGGGGCTTAGGAAGCTTTTCCAATGATTGGCAACAAAATTTAGTTCTTCATGGCCTGCAGAGTCCTATTAATATGAAATCAAGCTCGCGTCTATTTTTTATTACTTTTCTTAGCAGAACACCCACTTAGAGATAAATATGGATGCCATTCAAATTCAAGCCGGCTGACAGGGCAGTGCCACTGCAAAGTGGAAAGGCTCTGGAACAGCCATACCTCGTGTCAATGGTGGCTGTCCACAACTGCCAAGAGAACAGGGAGCATTTGCGAAACAAACTTTGGAGACAGTGGTGAGGTTTGTTGAGCTGTCCCCATTGCTGGATGCATCCTGGAATCTTAAAGCGAAGAAGCAATCCAGAAAACTGTGAAAGGACCCAACCGAAGGAGAAGTTCTCCAGGCTTCCGAGGAGAGAAATTGGACTTGTGGTTTCCTGGGCGAAAGAGCCCCAGGCATTCATCTTCCTCTGTACACAGTCTGCTTTTTTTTTTTTTTTTTTTAAGCCAAGTGAAATAACACGTCTTTCATTCAGAGCACAACCCAAATCTTCTGTGTTCAGCCCCTGGGCACGGGCAGGAAAAAACAGAATATTGAAATTTAAGGAAACAAATCTAAAATTGCCACAGGATCATAACTGTTCTTGCAGTGAGCATCTTTGTCTCTTCTAATAATTACAAGGATTAACCTCCTTCCTTGTACGCTTACTTAATCTACATATTTCTGCACGAATGTCGATTAACACCTCCTCTCTCCAGGCCCCCGGTGCTTCCCTCGTCTTCTGCAAAGGTAAAATCAGGCGAGATCGCTACTTTACATCCTCCTCTGACCTAAAACCACCTTTTAGGCTGCAACATCACCCGGTCGCTGTGCCCCGCACGCACGCGGAGACGACACCGCTTCGGAAGCAACGACCGCGCGGCGAAGCGCGGGCGCACCGTCACCGCAGGACCTGGAATTTCCAAGGCTATCGCCAGGGAATTAGTTCAGCCAGGGATACCCCGATCGCGCCCCCAGTTAGCCGCTGCGAACAGGCGCGGGCGCACCGACGTATCAACGACGGCCGCTGCGGTTTGGAGCGCGCGCGCGCCCTCCGCGCGCTGGCGCCACGCCCGCCCGATGACGGCTTCACGGCGGCGCTACGTGCGGCGCGTGAGGCCGCCGGCGGTCAAACGCGGAGCGCGCTTGGAGCGCGCGCTTCGCTCCGCTCCGCACAGGCGCCGCGGCGGGAAGCGGGGGAAGCGCGCGCTGGCGCGCGCTCGCGGCCCTTCCCCGTTCTGGGTCTGACTGGCCCCCCCCCCTCCCGCCGCGCACGCACACACACACGCGCGCGTATTTGCCCACGCTTTAAAAAGAAACACTGTTTAATTAAATTTTAGGATTGTTTTTGCTCGTTCTTGAAGGGCTCTTTCATCACCCAGGAAAACTCCTTCAGTCCCCTCCTCTCCCTGCGGAGCCAAACCTGGAGGAGCGGCGCTAAGGAGAAAGCATCCCGAGCAATCAGTGCAGGCAGAGAAAGCGTCCCGTCAGCAGTCCTGGGGTACACGGCGACAAGCGCCGCCCCCGCGGAAAAACAAATTCATAAGCGCAGGCTCATTAAAGAAATCTGTAAGGACCGTCCCTGGACGTTCAGGTTCTCAGCAGGGAATAAAGGCATGGTAACCAGCACAGACATCCTCTGCAGAATTGATACGGGGATAGGTATAGGAGTCTGTTTCCGCACCTCAGAATATCCTCATCTATACAACAGAAAGATAATTTCATAGTTCCTTAAATACTCCAGCCCTTCGATCTTTGTCAGCACTTCAGACCTTTTCAGTTCTGCCGCTAACCACCCAGAGGATTACACCACTTCTTTATTTTTTCCTGCAACATTTAAAGAACTCTACATATTTTGATGCTCTCGTGGGTGCGTTAATAAAGGTCAGGAAAGACGGCCACAACACAGGCAAGCTGTGTTTTGCTGGTTGCTCAAGCCGGCCAACATCCCTTTTTTACTATTATTCATTTATTGATTTTGAGCCCGTGGGCCCAGGGTGAGTGAGCAACGCTGCCCACAAGACTTGTACCAGCTCACACACGGCAGGCAGCACCTGGAACGCTTCCTGTGAGCATTTCGTTTCAGAGGCTCGCAGCGGCCACCCCAGGCACGGGCAGGCAGAGGAAGTGACAAGCCACCACCTCGAAGTGGACACGCCAAGGGGATGGGGAGGACGCAGCTGCCCAGCACGGTCCCTCCTTGGGGCCACCACCCGGGCCACTTCTCATGGCCTCACACACTCCAGCCATGGCCAAGGCAGCACCACACCAGGGAGGTGTTTTTCTTTGTCCCCTTTGGCTCAGTGAAAGTCAGTCTCCGCTGTCAGAGCGGAAGGCAGGGTTCAGACTGGTGCCATCTCACTTGCTGGGTACCCTAAATACACCTCAAGGGTCCTCCCAAAACTGTCAGAGCCATCTGGGCTTCTGAGGCTGCTAAGACATTACTGCGCTACATAAACGGAGAGAGGAATGGTTCTCAAGTGTCTGTTATCACAGCAGTAGCACCAGATTAAGGCTAATTGATGAGACCAGTTATCTCCTATGTTAGCTTTGGAAGGAAGCCCTCTCACCTATCTTTTGCTCCCCCATCACCTTTTCGGAGGACCTTGCCTAGCTAACAGTACATTTATTCCTGCACAGGATTTTGTGTAATTAAATATTTATGGATAAAACTCATTAAAATTACCTATAATGAATTACCATCAGAAATAAATAATTTCTGCTGTGCTTAAAGAACATGCATAGACTTTACCTCTAAGGCTTTGCCCGTAAATGAAGTTGTACTGCTGTGACTACACACGTGCATTACAACAGCACAATCTCTCTAGTGTGGATGCAAATGAAGAGGATAAACAAGTGACACAGCATCCTTCCACACAGGAAGAGAAACAAGCTACTCAAATTCAAGGCAATTTCGTAATAATATAACTGTTCCAAGGTTAGGTGATAAAACTGGCTTATAACCTGTTCTAAGGTTAGGTGATAAAAACATATTGGTAAAAAAAAATAAATCCCTCTAAGTGTTGTAGCAGCTGCCCTCTGCACCACCTACGCAGTCAGTACTTGCACCAGTAAGATGTGTGTCAGCAGAAACCAGGCGACTCCGAACAAAGAAAGCATGTGTAAATACAGACACGCATGCACACAACAAACGGAGCTCCAGCCTTACATTCACACACCTTAAAGCTATTCACAAAAGCTCTCTTGCTTATTCACCAAGGAAGCCTGGTCCGAAACCCAGCTGGGAGGCACGATCAGACTCTGGATGCGAAAGCGGGCTGCTGAATTCCCACTTCTTTTTCCACTGGTCAAGCCTCTCCCATGGATTTATGCTGCCACCACCTGACAGAAGAGACCAGCCCTACATGCTGGCTGTGTCCCTGCCACGGACTTGACCTGCCAGCCCCGGGGAAACAGCCATGCCTGCAGGGTGACCTCCCCAGCTTCCCCTCCAGCCCGGTTCACTGCTCTGCTTCACTGCGGATCCCTCAGGAGCCTCACCCAGCCATTCCTACCGCTGCTTGCTGAAGCAACAGCCCTTGGGAGGTTCCTCAAGACCCAGTTTGGGACCGGGTCTTAAAGCAATAATGTTCTTCGGCATTTAAGGTAGTTTTTGCAGGAAGCACAGCAACTGTTGAGCAGAGAGGTTGGTCTCTGGTGTGGGTTCAGGATGTTTCCTGAGGATACGGAAAGCCTGGAGGTCTTTCTGGCTCTGTTCCCTCCTTTTTCCTCTTCCTCTCCAAAACCTTTCCTTTCTGGCAGCCAGCACAAGGGGAGCTGCATGTACTCAGAGCCACCGCAGGGGTGGCCAGGGGTGAGCTATGCTGGAGGTTGGACGGGGACTGCTCTCCCAGGATGCCACCTGGTTGAGCAGCCAGAAGCAACAGCCCTCGTCCCTATCTCTCCAGTCCCCTGGGATGGAGATGAGAGATGGTGACTGCACGAGCACGACGGGCTGTGGGTGGGGGTAAGAAACCCCTCGGTGAGGGCTGCAGTTGGCTTTGCTAGAGGTATGGAGCACAAGTGCTTCTCTGTGGTGGGAGACAGGGAAGGCAGTACAGATACTTGGTGGCATATATGCATAGGGGTATATATGCATATTTAGGTGTGAGGTGAAGTAGGTACTATGTCTGCTTATACCTATGGTTATCATTGGCACAACTGGAGCCTTTCCCAACTGCTGCCAAGACGTTGCACTAATACAGCTCCTAATTAGCAGAAATAGCTTCTACAGATGGTAAGCAGTGAAACTGGCTTTTAACCAAGTGCCAGCAAAAGACAAAAGTAAACTAAGAAAGAAAAAAATAATTGTATTTGTTTCAGTTGCAGACATCTTAAGTAAGTGTAGAAAAATAAAAAACAAGTCAACTACATTTCCGTCCTTGCCAAGAAATTATCACTGTGAGTGTCAGGCTGGCACTGAGCCTTTAAGTCAGCAGTTAAGATGTCAAGTTATGCATTGAGAAACACAATGGTAAAACATACAACCTTGACACTTCAGCCTTCGATCACTATCAAATGTCGAATTATAGCGAATTTGGCAACGGCTCCCGGCATTCACAAATCCTCTCATTGCTCCTCCATGAAGAGGAAGTCTGTAAAACAGTTAACCAAGCAGTGACCCTTCCTGTTGGCCGGCTTCAGAGACACCATGCACATGCTCCACAGACAACAAAAGACAGAGGACAAGTTAATTTAGGGAAGCGGAAACATTGGGGAATACTGTAAAGAACAGAGTTATCGATACGTCCTGGGGGACCTTGCTGTGTTTGTGCACATCTAATCATATGCCATGGTTTTTATGCCTCGACAGCAGGACATGTTACAGCATTTACAGTGAAGCTTCTCCTTTTCCACTTCTCAAACCACTTCTACCAGATTATGGGAAATCAGAAGACACATGTAGTCTTCAGCAGCAAGCACAACACTCTAAGACTGCTAACGATCTAGGAATAGGCAAGTTGAGGACTAATTGACACTTGCATCCTCACTTTTTTTAGTGTTTCCTTTCCCAAATTCCCCTGGTTCTGCATTTTTTTTCTACCCGCGTGGTCCAGCAAGAGGCTGTGTGCAAGAGACTTTTGTCGCTCCCCGGAGCCTTGGGGCAGTCGGGAGGCTCCACGCCAGCATCAATCACCTCGAGGCCCGCCGCCTGACAGTGCCTCCCACCCCAGGCTTTTCTCATTCAGGGTGGCATTGCCCAGCCTGCACTGAATAGCACCTACGTCCCTGTATGCATTAGTGGAATAACTGCTACCGTTACTGGTACAAGACAGGTTTGCTGCAAGACAGTCAATTGCAAAGGTCAGACAAAAATCCTAACTGCCATCTCTAACTTCCATCAAGTAAGGCTCCTTGCTCACTCCCAAGACATCACATAAAAGATGGTCCGTATTTCAAATCTAAGACAAAATGCAGACAAAGACCAGGGACAGCACAAGAAATGACTGCAACTTCTCCTTATGCTTTCTCAGCATATTCTAAGCTAAGCACCAAAGGATGTGCTTCAGTCCCATTGATTTCAAAGAGCCTTGGAAAAAAAAAAAGTACTTAAGTGAATTGCTGAGCTGGGGCCAAAACTTCAAAAACACTTGCCTTATCAATTTGTATAAAAACTACAGCACAAGAAGACATAAGCAATGATTAATTATTATTATGACTTCCAGACAAGAAAAATGCAAACATATTTCTTGTTTGGATTTTCAGGGCCAAAAAGGAAGCACAGAAAAAAGTGTTGTGATCAATAGATTCATATGAACTAGATATACACAAGACTCAAAACGGTTATCTTCTTGCTACAAAGTAGGTTGTAATTTCCTCATGTTCAGCAAAAGACGGGGCTACCCTGCCATTTCCAACTGACAAAGCTTTGGACAAACTGTTTCCAGTCTGTGCAGACAGTGTCCTGTGCTGTATTCCTGCAACTTATACTATACATTTTAAACTAGGTGACTGGTGGCATGAACCTAGCAAGCCTCCATGGAAGCATTATGGTCAGCAAAAATCTCTTGCATTACTTTTTTTGTGAAAAATCAGGGCAACAAGTAGCTTGTTTAATCAACTGCTTTTTTCTATTAAGTGCTTTGCATGGTGGCACTGAGTTTCTTTGTCTACCAATCTTATCAAAACACAATGACAAGAGAAAAATGACTGTAGGGAAAAGCTCCTTTGTGTCACTGAGAGATAGTAGATGCATATGTGTGAGTGAGGGATGGAGGGGAAACAGGCCTTACAGCTCTCTCCAAATCACTCACAGAAACGGTCAGGAGTGGTGTGCTGATGGGATGACATGCCTGTGAATAGTTCAAACAGTAGGAGATAGATAGTCTATTTGGCATGAGCCTCCTCCATCCATTTTCTTCTTTCACCTCACTGTCTCCACAGCTAGAGAGACCACCTTGCTTTTTTGACTGACTCCCTGTTGTCTGTCTTCAAAGCAAGAAAATTGCTATGTAACATTATGCATCAATCAAAATCTTTTGTCAAGCCCCACCACATTCTGTGCCAACACATCAGTTATTCACCCTGGAGCCCACCACAGGGGCCATCAGCCGCCCTAGGCTTGGGTACCAGAAACAGTTCCCAAAACACCTCTACCCAAGACCTCCTCTACTAGTCCAAAAAAATCTTTTCACAGAAGCTTAAGGAGTCTTGTGTTGCTGGCAGCTTTCTAATAACATTGTTTCAGTCTTCAGCTTTGTGACAGAAGGTTTACAGTCATGATAAATCCAACCCAGGGCTTCAAATTCCTTGGAGCTGATATGCACGCATTCTCTGCCTCCATAAATCTAAAACCGGCAACACTTACTCGCAGGCTTCCCTTCCTGATCTCCTCATTCTCACAAGCCATCCACTGCAAGATGGATGAGCACAATGTGGCCTGCTGGTGCCAAAGGACCACTTGCCCCTGACCTATTACACAATGGGAAAAGGCAATCCAATTGAAATAGGACGAGGAGAAAACATTTTAAAAAGTGAATACCTCAAATAAAAAAAAAAAGTACTGTGACTTTGTAAGAGTCACATTGAAACATTTGATAAAAGTATTGATCTCTTCCAGGTGTGTCCAGCCTCTTCAGCAAACATCAAGATTTCATCTTATTAAAAATGTATTCATGTTAGGATCATTGTGATTTTACCTTCTCCCTCTAACCCACCGCTTCCACATATAGAAGGGAATTGCTGAGGCAGTACAGATACTGATGAACCTCCCTATCACCATCACCCCAGGATAAAAGAAAAAAAAAATCTGTACAGCATAGGAGAAAGACGAAAGAGAAGACACTTCCACATATTAAATCAAGCAAATTGCTCAGGAAGCAACGTGCTGGATAAGGCTATTACCTTGACCACCATCCAGATAAGTTTGGAAGTCAAAGTTTACTGTGAAAACAAATAAAGACACTGGGGTTAACACAGACAGCTGGAATTCTTAATGCAAAGAAACAAGTTCACTTTTACTTACATACATGCTGCCCTGCATCAGTGTTGTGAGCATTGACACATCTCCATGTAAATGTATGCTGTTATTAGCAGTGAGCTGTAATGAACTGAATATTCATTAATAATTACCTTGGGAAAGGCTGTGTACAAATATTAATAGCAAGGACCAGCTCCCCTTCCTCCTGAAACACAAGCTCAGCAGGAGGGGGCACTGAACTCTGAATCTTGTTTTCCGGGTGGCTCTCCCGAGGATACTGTGCCTTGACACGCCATACACACCCCCACCAGTCCAAAGGACAAAGATTCCCCATACCCAGAGGCACTAATGCCACCTGTGTTACGGTGTCCCTCCCCACACAGCTGTGGAAGGTTTACACTGACATTTAACGAGCAACGAGCCCTCGTACAAAAACAAAGCGAGAGGCACGTATTTACTTAGGGCTTGCAAGTACTAGGGACATTTGGAGGCACACTAGTAGGGCTACCACAGCAAGTCTCTGGCTTTAAGAGCTGACATAGTGGTACTGGAAAAGACTGGTACCAGTGCAATGGATAAGGCGGCAATAAGGAAAATATGCTACCCATATGGGACAGGTTGTGGAAAACCTCACTGCTTTGTCATCATTGTGTAACTCCAGAGTCCAGTAAGACTCATTAAGCACCCCTTGACTGCAAAACTACAGACAATATAAAAAAGTTATGTAACCTGCTTGATGCCACAAACCCCTGCACAAACTCAGGATAAACCGACCACTCTGCTCTTTACATTGCCCGAGAGCTCAGACTTACTTCCCTTCTCTTACAAGGTTAGGCACCTTCTGCCTTCTCGACCACCAGAGAGGGAAAGGACCAAGAGCAGCCACCTGGCCACCAAAGCCTCTGGTGTAACACACCCTGAAGACCGCACATTTTTTTCACTGCCTACCATGGAACCAGTCTGCCAGCGCACTACAGTCAGGTTCTGGACAATCATGATACATAACGGTACTGACTTCAAGCTGCTTGTAGCTTCAGCACGCCAGCATGAGCTCAAACACTATTCCATAGAGGCTACTCATGCTTCTGAACCCACCTACAGATATGTCTATCGCTGTCTGTAAAATATTGACCCGTTTCTCCAATACCCTGTCCCTGCTGAGTGAAGAAGCAATCTCAAAGATTCTCCAAGTGCCTCTTTCAGAGAAGAAGTATCTTTTGGAAGTTTCAAAAAGTCATTGAGAATAATTTGATGAGGAACAAAAACAAGAACTAATATGCCCAGGTTTATACTCATTTAATGCTCTGATTGTCAAGTAAAAATTATACATTCCTGTGTATAATTAACCAGGCTAACTAATCTTGCTTGACAAACACAGATATAAACATCAGCTTTGACACAGAGCCAAAGCAACCACTCTAGGATCTGTGCCAATGCTGAATTCCTCAGTCTGATATCATAAAACGACTTGTCTGTTGTATTTACAGTTCCAGTGGCTCTGGACTCTGCCGGCAGCCGTCCAGAAGAACAGATTTGAACTTACCCATTATGCCAGAACATGTGCATTTGATTATAAGAAAGAGAAATTATGCATATTTCTTCTGGATGGCGGTATTCATCAGACCTCCCATTGTAAACTAATTGTGAGGCATGCTGCTACACAAGTATCAAAAATCCTTTGTAACATAAAACAAACCAGTAGATTTCTATAGGCAGTATTGGTCTTCAGCTCTATAGCCGGTTTCCTGTTATCCAGCTCCTTACACCCGCCCCTCAAATCAGAAAATGCAGCCTTTCACTCTGTGTTTGAATTGCAGAGGATAGAAGTTGAATGCTATAGAACAGAACTTTTCTTTCTTCATACATAAATGTAAAAATATCTCGCCTCATTACCTGAGTTGAGGGACTTGGTAAAACAACTCAACCCAAGCCTGGGACACTTCATGTACTTCTTCAATCCTCAGGAACAGGAATCTTGGTAACAACCTGCTGGACGGACCATGTTTCAAAACCTACCTAAGAACACCTCATTGTGTGGTAGGCAGAAGGACCTGCTCTGGTTTTCAGCAAACGCTCGCTAGTCATGAAGTGCCACCACAAAAGACCTGCTTCTCCTGGGACAGTCAGAGAGGGCCCACCAGGGTGGGGCAAGCATGGAGGTGTCACAGCTACAAGCAGAGGATGCAGGAAATATCCCATAAAAAAAGATGAAAGGCCTATATAGAGATTTTGAAGCAAGTTTTCAAGAGGGTTCACATCCCACAGGGACTTCTAAATTAACTAATCTCATATCAAAACCACTTTTTTTTTTTAAACTTGAGGCATTATACTTGACACTGAATGCAAGCAGTTGGGTTCTGAGCTAAAAACATCAGTCATGGACTTCCTTCAACACAGCTGAGCTCTTAGATGATTATGACTTCTTACCTCATTTTGTAACCACTGGGGCTCACCGGCATCCAGCAGGCGCCATATGAGCTGAAGGTGCCCAAAGGCAGTCCTCATATGGATATCAACTCACGACAGCACCCAGGAGGGTATCAGTGACTCGTCATGGGACACACTGCTGTCAGGACCGAGGTGCAGAGTCCATGCAGAACTCAGCCACGCCAGTTCAAAGTACCTTCCACCCCTCTCCAGTGGGGGCAAAATGTGAAAGGGGGCACAGCCACAGCCTCTCAGCAGCAGATGAGCTACCCTGGCATCCTGCCCCAAATACAGCTTTAACATCTCTGCACACTGGCCAGCCAACTCGGTTTCTGCCAGCCCCCATCCCCTGCCTCCTCACAGGAGGGACCTCCAGGGCCCCCCAGGCCCTGCAGTATGTGAGGCTGCCAAAGGGATGGATATCCCAAACTCCACAGCATCTGGCACACCTGCAACTTCTAACTTAAAAAAAAAAAACACCTTTCTTATGTCTTGAAGACATTTGTCTTCTCTTCTGAAGTATTTTCCTGCCTTGTTTTGGGGGTTGCTTTTTGTTTGTTTGTTTTTTAAACATTGTTGCTTTGATTTATTTATTTATTTATTTATAAAACAGGGATTATTTTTCTAAAGGGTAGACATTCACCACCTACAAAGCTTTGTACATGCCCCCTGGAAAACTCTACTCTACATGGCAGGTCCCTGTGCCACTCTTCACTTTAGCAACATTCATTTGCAAGTAGGCTCAAACCTTTTACAGACAGCATCATCTCCACCATCCCCTTGAGTCCCTGCAAACCCCAATTAACCCCAAGAAGGGACTTTGGGACCCAAGAAGCCAAAAACACGTGTACAAAGTACATGGCCCTTTTGCCCACGCTCTCTGGAGCACCAGCTGACCCGGGGGCACACCAGCTGACTGGCCATGGATACCAAGCTGTGGCCCAAACCAGCCACCGGCTTTTCTCCACCAAGCAGCAAAGCTCCAGCAGATACAGGTCCTCAAAACCAGACTGACCTCTGTCCTCAGGCCAGAGCATCCCTCTGCACAAGGGACATGAATCTTCTCACACCAAGGAGAGGACTCAACCTGGGTCAACGGTGCCTCAGTGAGCTCTTTAGCCATTTACTCACTACAAAAAGGAGAACCACAGTATTATTTTACTAGAAAATGGAAACTCTAGTTGACGAGAAAGCAGAAGCCAACAAGCAGTGCAGACAAGTGGGTCTGTGAAAAGAAGAGTCCTTTAGAAGAATGTTAACTGGTTATTTTGATCATTTAACCATGTCAGTTAATATTTTTAAATATGACTTATTCCAAAGATAGATTTGAATCACTGGTCTGCAAAGATGAAAGGTTACATTTCATTATCAGCCCTCAAGTGTCAACCAACAGCTCTTAAGAGTATCTAGTACCCTTGCAAAATTTTACTTCCATCTGTTCTCTTTGATGCAACCTTAACTTTCTTGTAACTTCGTTGGAAGTCATCTGGAAACAGCAAAATCCTGACTTACTTCTCTCACGTAGCCACAAGGAAATCTTCCTTTATTGGACAAAAGTCATTCTTGTCTTCTTATGTTTGTAAAAAAAAAAAAAAAAAAAAAAAAAAAAAAAAAGACATGAAGCATATCACACTAAGCAGACAGTAAGCTGAGAAAAGTTCATTTACTAAGCAAACCTCTCCCCCTCTTCCAAAACTTAGGCTGAAGATTAAAGTCATACTATTGTTTTAAAAGCATAAACCTCTGAAGAAGGACGAGGCTGATATTACATAGACTCATTTCCATGACAAGAGGAGTTACCATGTAGTCAAAGGCTTACACTACACTTTAAACAAATCGCTCTGGATTCCTAGCCCCATCTAATACCTATATCCAAAACCAATAAACTACGGAACGCTGGACGTGTCCAGCTGAGAAGTTCTGGTCCAGTTGCCCAGAAACACCCCACATCCCTCCAAATGTTAAGCTGTGGAAGTTTTCTGGGCATCCATTTATGTACGTAATCTAGCAGGTAAAAAAAAAGATACACTGAATTTAAAATTGGGATTTTTGTGTATGCATTCACAAGACTTTAGAAGATAAGCAAAATGGACAGGTTTGATGGTGGAAGGGAAACGTCTATAGGTGACGTGGGAACCTGCATGCACTGTAGTAGTCAGTTGGTTAGTCACAGGAATAATCTTCCTGCTGAAGGCATCCCAGTTACAGACAGCAGCTGCTCTTCCAGGGCCTCACATCTCCATAGTATTAATTATTATAATAAAGGGATAGGTTACTATTAATTTCTGATGGAAATTCCTCTGCATTTAGTTTCAGAAACAATACTGAGTCCCTTTCAGTCCTGGACTGTTGTGTAGCACTTCCATATGCTGTCTGGAGTCTGACACCTTCAACATTAAAGCACAAGGGCCAAACAGCTCGCTCTATAGCAAGTAGTTTGGTATCTATTTATAAAACAAGTTCTGTCCTGTTATTGATATTTGTACAAAAACAACTGCAAAACCACCACAACTCAGTTTTAAAATCACCTCTACGACCCAAGGTCATTCCCGAAAAGATCCTTCTCCCCAGTCAGTGCCAATAGCTCTCACATTGACTCTTTCTGCATATGTACAAATTTCTGCCCTTGTACAAATGCTGGACCACCTCCTTTCACTCCAGAACAACTTTAGTGCAAACCCCCACTTTCCCCTCCCAGGGGCCAGCAATGGACCTTCAGCAGTAATCAGGTAAACACAAGTCAGCCGGAGAAAGAACTAGGATGACCTTAAAGTCATGCCAAAGCACAGTGGTTATTTATACCTCCTCACTCCACACTCCCACCAGGAACAAGTGAAATCCAGTCTACTCACAATTTAAACCAAATTTACCCAAGCTCTAACCGAACTGATGATCAGTAGTTCAGTGGAGCTAAGCATAGGAGAAATGTTTCAACCTTCTATTATTGCCACTACTGTGGGTAAGTGTGCAGAGGGGGGTGCATGGACAGGTTTTAAGGTAAACATCACCATACTGTTTTCTTCACTTTATGTGGGGAAAAAAAAAATAAATCTCAACACCACTCACACATCTCCTTAGTTCAGTGCAAGTTAGGACCAAAAGAAATGCTTAACTTTTCACTTTTGTAATTTTTTTTAAAGTTTCATCGTTTCTACTTCTGGCAAATCTCTAAAATAAGTGGATGTTTTGAAAATCATAGAATTCAAGTCAGAAATAAAGAAATAAAAGGGGACGTTTTCAGCATTCGAGACAACGAAGCAAACTTAGGTCCAAGCCAGTCTACTTTACCACAGCAGAACAGACAAGGAAAGAAAAGCCAAGCTATCCCAAACTGAAGTAATGACATTGCAAAGGGCAAATGAACTTCTTTGGGAAAGAAACCTACAATACAAGTGTTCTATGATACAAGTGTCCTCTCCATTTCTGAGAAAAAAAGCCTAGGAAAAAACAACTCTCCTCTTCCAAAAAAAAAAAAGTTTGCTGTGCTTAAACTGAGCATCCCTTATTTTTGCCACATACCCAAAGCAGTAACGATAACCTCTCCGGCTCTAGGACGCTGGCATGAGTTGGACCATCGAAACTACTTTGGATAACATTATCGCACCGGCGCAAACAACCAAATAGTCGGATCCGAGCCGTGTACGTGGGCAGGGAGGGGGAAGGGAGCTTTTGCCTCCACCTAAAACAATCTTCCAAAGAAAAGTCACGGTCAAGGCTTGACTTTTTTGGCGGGATACGCCGCGCTTTGGTGGTCCCCGCTCTTCGCAGCTGGAGCGAGCTGCAGCGGGGCACAGCGGGGCTCCGGCTCCACCGCCCAGACGCCGGGTGCCGCCTGCAGTCCCCGGGACGGCTGCGAAGTGAGCCCCGGTGGCACAAAGGGGTACGGGCAAGGGCCTGGCCAGGGTCCCGCAACCGAGGAGCCCGGCGAGGACCCAGCACGGACTGAGTCGCCCCGGAGCGCTGCCGGCACCAGCGGGGCGAGAGACCCGCAGCGGGCAGCCCCGCTGCCGCCGCCGCGTTTTTTAGCAAGACCTCCGCTCCCGGCCGCCGCCGGCATGGGCTGGTGAGCGGCTGCCCGGAGCGGGCGTCCCCTGGGCAGCGGCACGGCGCGTCCGCCACCCGGAGCGGTGCTGCGGAGACAGCCCAAGGGGGGCTGCCTGTGCCACAGACACCCGCGGACCGCGACACGGCGGGGGAGCCCGGGGAAACTTTCCGCCAGGTCCCACCGGCAGCTGCGAGGCGGGTGGGTTCCGCCGGGAGCCCGCGGCTCCTTACCTTGGATCGCTCCTTCACGTAGTACTTGCCGAGCCGGCTCCCGCAGTACATCACCAGCCGGTCTATCAGCGTGAGGAGGAAGTTGATGGCCTCGCAGCCCTCCTCCGTGCCCCCGATCCACTTGATCTGGTCGCCGCGGAGGTGCCGCTTGGCGACGCCGCGGCTGGGGCCGGCCAGCTGCCCGTCGGCCAGCTCCCCGTCGCGGTGCATCCTCTTCACCCGCTCCAGCACGCAGTCCCCCACCACCTCCCCCAGGAAGTTGTCCAGGTAGCAGAAGCCGATGTCATGCAAGCAGGGCACGACGTACTCCAGGGCGATCCTCTCCAGGTCGAGCCTCATGATGTGCCCCAGCGGCATGGCGCTGCGGGGACGGGCGCGCCGCTGCCCTGTCGGCGCCCGCGTCGGGAGGCGATGCCCGCCGGGCCGCCGCCGGCTCCAGGCCGAGCCGGGCAGGGGCTCCGCCGCGGCGCGGGGCCAGGCGAGGCGAGGCGAAAGTTTGGCCGCGGCGGGCTGCGCTGCGCTCCGCGGCCCGGCGCTGCGGGGCCGGCGGTGCTGCCGCCGCCCGAGCAACGTGCGGGACCTCCCAGGGCCGTGTGGGAACCGCGCCCGGCAGCCCCCGCCCGATTTATGGGCCGCGGCGGCAGATGGCCCCGCGCTGATTAATACGCCGGCTACGTGCGGGATGTGTGCTCGCCCCGCCGCCCGCTCGCGCCGCGCCGCCGCACGTGGGTGGAGCCCGCCCGGCACAGCACGGCACGGCACGGCGCGGCACCGCGCCGCGCGCCGCGCCCACTCCCCGCCCACGGCAGGCCAGGCAGCCAATAGGCTGTCGCGGGGCGTGGCCACCCCGCGGGGAACAAGCGGCGGGGGCTTCCACACGTGCGCTCGGAGGGCGTGGTTACGGCCCCGCAAGCCCCGCCTCTCCTGGGAGTGGGCGTGGCCAGCGCCATTGAGGAATTCTCCCCTCGCATGTCGGCGGCGCTTCGATCGCCCCCTACCCCCCCCGCCCCGGTCAGCCGTCCCGCAGCCGGGCCGGGGGGTACCGGCACCCTGCCTCGCCCCGCTGCCGGGACTCCGGGGCTCTTGGACTCGTCCAAGAGAAGTTTGCAAATGCTCCCCTCGCGGAGTTCTGCCGCCTCTCCCATCCGCCTCCCGCGGTGGCAGTTTCAGCACCAGACGGAAGTATTGCATTAGGCGGCAGGTACAGCTTTTCTGGGCGAGGAATGCATTGTTTTTTAAAAGGTTTATATTATAAAACAGCTCTTCTCTTAGTTCTTTACCACGAAGGGCCCGCCAGGTTGCCTGACTCTGCTGTCGGGAAACACCTCCCGGACTGTCGGCGGCTTCGTGCCGCGCCGAGATGACTTGAGTCAAACTTCGTTCCTCCCAAACGAAAACGCGCCTTTCCCCAGACTAACTGTTTCTCGGTAACGCTGTCCCTGCACCGGCCGGCCACGAAACACGATCCCGCTGTCGCCCTTCAGCCTGTCCCCCACTGAACAGCTCGCATTCGATTAAGAACGCGTCATGAAGAGCAAAGCGTAAATAACTCCTCAGCTCCGCTCACAACACGCGACGTGCCCAGAGTTTGCTAAACAAACAAACAAACAAACAAACAAAGCCTCCACAGAAACCAAAACCGAAGCAAAGAAACGTCGTGGAGAGAGAGACGCCGCCTGCGGCCGAGCCGGGCTGGGACCTGCGGGACAAGGCGTCCGTGCCTAACTCGGTGTCACTGAAGTTACCGGGATCACGCCCCGCTCCGATTTTGCCACCCCGCAGCCGCCCGTGCGACGGGAGCGTCCATCCTGTCCCACGCGCGCCGTGGCACCGCGTCCCGCGCAGCCCCGCCGTACCCGCACACCCCGCCCCCGCCCCCAGCACCAGCCGCCGGCGGCGCGGGCTCAGCTGCCGCCCGGGATCCCCGCAGGATGCGGCGGAGGTGTGGGGTGCCTGTCCGTGGGGGGACGTGCCCCGCGGGAGGCCGCCCACGCACCGGCGGAGCCCCGCGCACGCAGCCGCCGGCGCGCAGCGGGCGCGGAGTTGCGCTGCGGCGCAGCGACAGGTCACGGCACGGGAGTTACGTGCGCTTCAGCTGCCCTCTAAAAGCTGGAACCCGGCACGTTTCATCCCCAAAAAAGGGAAAATGCACGCTGGTTATTTTCTTCCCCTTCCCGCCGCGAATCCTGCCGGGACTACAAGCAGTCCGTGTCGCTGCGGCTGCTCCAGCGGCAAACTCCAGGCCCCGAGACACGTAGGAGCGACTCATGTACCCCACGTTTGTTCTCCTTGAATCCAGCAGTATCTGCCCCCCCAGCGCACTAAGCACAGGTCTAGTCCCCTCAAGTTATTCCGTGACAGCTCTGTTGAGAGCCCTGCAATACTCTACATCAGGTAAATTCATATGCGGTGAGAAACGGATTGTTAAAGGACTTTATTTGATTTAGGGACACATTTCACATTAAAGTGTGGTTATAATTAATAAGATACCATTCTGAATCTTATTAATCCCTTAATACTTATCTGAAAAATCAGTCGGGCATGGTAAGCTAAGAGCAGCTATAACAATCAGCAAGGGATGCAAGATTAGTTCAACTGCAAAATGTCATTGTTATGAAATTTGGCTAAGACAGGAAATGTTATTGCTGTATTGTACTCTTCACACGTTTTTGCCCTGTAAAAGCCATTATGTGCCAAAATCCTTCAGTTTTTCTTGGATTTTTCCCCCTTTTTCTTCTTTACATGTACATGCATGCGCACGGTTCTGTGCCAGAATCAAGTATTTGTAGACTCTGAACAACGAGCCTTTTAATCAAGCGTAATGCTGCCTCTGTGACAAGTCAAGGGCTGAGAGGGATATCTTTTGGCTGTAGCTGAAGTTGGTCATTACAGCTCTGTTCTTCTTTTGAGAGTTGAGATTATGAGTTAGGCAGATCTGCATCAGAAAAAGCCGCCTTAGAAAGTTAGAGATGTGTCTTAGAAAGCTGAGTCTATAGCCCCACTTGCAGAGTGATGTTCAGAGTTGTAAATGCTTTTATTGCACAAGCATTGATAAGTCACATCTTCCTCAGGAGGGTGTTTGCTACACTTTGTTGGCAAATCAGGTTTTCTGGTGGACAACGTGCTTGTTCCCTTGAAGCATGATGTGTTTTTCACACCTAGCATTTGCGGTAGCAGTCAGACACATTACTTTTCCACGTAAAGATAAAACACCAGGAGTAACAAGTCCCAAGAGTAATGATATTATTTAGTTTTATTTACTGGTGTTATTTTACTTCATCTGTTTGCCCCTGACTTTTGTGGGAAGCATGATGATGACGAAGGTATGTGATAGAGATTGTGATTGCTTAGGTTGGAAACTCTTTCCCCCATGCATATAGGTTGCACTCCACAATAGTCTCCATATCATTATACTGGCACGAGTTTGTAACCTAAGCAATCACAATCTCTTATCACTCACCGTCATCATCACCAGGGAAAGGCAAATTCTCGCCTAGCCCACAGGCACTCTGCAAGAGCTCTCTCATTCCCCTGAGGGGTCCCAAAGGTGAGTGGAGAGGCGCTGAGCTGCGATTGCAGTAACTCCCAAGCAAAGTCATCAACTTGCTGATACGAGAGGCAAAGCAGTTCTCAATATATATCGTCCTGCACAAGGACCACCCAGAGGAGTAGCAGAGCCAGGGAAGGACCAGATACTGAAGCTTCCCAAGCACTTCTTGAGATCGCTCCACAGGTCTCCAAAGCAAGCTATGGTAGCACATACAATACAATACAACAGTGTTGCACAGGTCACAAATAAAGGCACGAAGGTGTGAAATAAGGCAATTCAGAATGTCACCTGCACCTTTGGACATGCACAAAGTTTGTTTACAGTGCTGTGTATCACAGGCATGAAAGGCGTCACTACATTTTAATTAAAACTCCTACATCGCTCAATTATATATGAGCTATCCCTCTGCCATGTAAAGCTCTGTTTACCCTTACAGTGTAGAAACTTATTTTCCATTCTAGAATCTTATTTTCAAAACTCAATTTGAGTCCTGTGTAGCTCTCGCTTACACCTGCCTCCATGGTACATAATAGAGTTCAGTAGACTAAACCAGAACATGATCACAGTGGCAGAATGATTTCAAAGACATTTGTTTTAAAGGACAAGAGCAATTGTTAGTGTCAGTAAAGCCTGGATACCTTGTTATATGCTAATGTTTTTTTTTTTTTTTGACTGCAGAGTTCATAGATGAACTGTTTCACACTTTTTAGAACAGAGTTTTAAACATTTTGAGTCTTGTTTTCAGATTTTGCAAAGCCAGACCACTTCAGTGCCAAGAGATGAATTGCAAAGGCCTCAGAGAGAGAAAGGGAAAAGAGGAAGAATATTCTTTATATCCATGAGAACTGAAAATTACTATTTTCATACCTTACAATGTGATGAGGAGCTGATGTCTCACAATCTAGTTATAGGCTAATTGAAGCCTTGCCTACAGAAGGAAGCTTTCTGCCGATACTGGTATGGCTATACCATCCCCTCTTGCTGAGGGGCAGGTACTGCTTGTATGGAGATGACACAGCACCACTAGCTAATCTCGCCTTGACTCCTTAAGAGGTCACTAACCCCACCTGCCCTTCCCACCCCTCTGCAGGAGCTTCCGACCTCTCCTCTGCAGGGCTGACAGAAGGGAACATTGTGGTTTTGCGGCAGACACTTCAAAAGTGCAAAGTCCAGAGCATTAAACCCACCTTCACTGGGGGCTTAGATTTACACGGAAGCAGCTGAGGCATCGGCACTGGTACCCTTCCTCTGCCTGCTGCATGGGCAGCAACTTCTTGCAGAGCCGTGGTGTTCTGCTGTGGTGTCTCCTCTGACAACAACAGCAAGACTTGCCAGAGCTCCTTTGTCAGCACCCTTAATATTATGTCATACTGAAAGCAGGTGTGAAGACAAAGGTATGTGTCACAGCTTGAGCTGATCTAGCAACTTGTTCGGCACCTTTTCCCCCACACTCCCTTTTGCCCTTTCTTTGGCACACTTTGGACTCCTCCACGGCCAATCCCAGTTGCTAAAGTGGCAGAAAAGAAATCCTGAGCAAAACAATAAAGAAAAAGTCATTGTCTGCTAGGTCGGAGAGTTGAATTGTCTCGAGTCAGGTCTCATGAGATCCACTAGAAGGATGGGAACCATCAGGACTGACCCCTTTGGGCAAGGGTGAACAATTTGATAGCTCAGCCTTCTCTGGTATCTCTCCTTCACTGCCACAGTCATCTGGCCTGCACTAGGGTTCAGAGTTAATGTGGTAAGACTTCAGGGCAGGCTTTGACTCAGCTTAACTAATCTGCTAAAGATCGCCTTGTTTGCAGTAAGCTGTGAACACAAGTTAACTGATGCATCAGTCTCTATCTTCCAAATCCTAGTCTTGGGAAAAGCCAACGCTGTAAATGTTGTCAGCACTAAGGGCGCTCAGCTAGCATTAGCGACAATTGAGTGTTTTCTCAAAAGTTTTTATAAAGCTTTCTAGTGTAAAAAAGGCCCTTTGGGAAGTGAGATTTCCAGCTTCATGATGGGATTAAGTGCCCCTATCTTGTTCCAGCAGTCCCCCAGATATGTAGAACCTTAAACTTGCAGCTTTTACTGGCCCGTCATAGTGTATCTCTTCTGGAGGAACGGGTGCTCGTGGCATGCTCTCAGATGTGCCAAGAGCCGTGGGGTGTTCAGAACTGTCCTGCAGGGACTCAGCAAGAGAGTAGACTGTAAGCAGAGCAGTCAAAGTTGCAGAGTAAATGCAACTAGTGCACAGTCTGACAATATAGCACTTGGCAGTTAATTTTATGGCTGTCATAATATCAAGAATTTGGAAAGAGGTAGGTCTGCAAGGAAAAAAAGGCAACTATTGAGACTTTCATTATGTAAACAGAGAAGTTCCATGTGGTAAGTAAATATCACAAACAAGGGAAATTGTATCTAAGCACTAAACTTGGCTAGTATAGTATTTTTGTAAAATAAACTGCTAACATATTTTTAAGAGTCTGACTGTACAGACTTCCATATATATATTTCTAGGTTTTAGAAAGGCTTGTCTTGCCTCTTTGATTTCGAATGGTAAGTTAAGAACTATATCTAGGGCAAGTACTTAAATTTGAAAGGAAAGAGAAAATTACCATAAATAACATTCTGATTACCTTAAAACTTATTTGTTTTTTAAATAGATACTCCTCCCAGAAATCGTATCCTTTGCTACCAAGTGTATCTCAGTGTTTCTGGGATTAAACAGTAAATCTCAATTACAGAGAAAGAAGTCTGGCCAAAATGGTGCATTGTAATAAGATAGAGAATCTGCCCAGCAAAGCAATAACCCACCAATCAGAAGACTGGAGCTGTATCCGAGTTAGCTGCATTGCCAAGGATTTCAAGTCAGAGAGCCCTCAGAAACACAAATTTTGACAGACAAGAAATCAAAGTTCTCAAAGAGATTTCTACTGAAAGCACCAGGCTTTGAAATCTTTCCTATGTGTTTTCTTTCTCAAAGACATTAAGTGGTCATTTAACATTAATATAGATGAAGAAGAAAACCAGAAATAGAGTGTTTAAAATATCTTCCCTGCTGGTTTGCAGTTGTTGAGTTTTCACACTTCTAGTTCTCCCACAGCTTCCAAGGAAAACAAGAAATATGTATATGATGTAAACAAAAATCCCCTTTCTCAAAAAAAAACAAAAAGAACAAAAAAGAAAGAAGGTCTTTGGTCAATTTTATGGATCAAATTTTCCACTCTTCTAGTTCTATTAGTCAAAGAATGAGCAATAGTTTATTATCTAGATTTTATAATTAAAGCCTTCACTGTGCAATTGTCAGTACAGGCAAACTTCATTTCTGGGAAATCTCTAGCTGGCAGTGAAAATTACATTTGGCTTTCAGCAGTTACTGTCCTGCTGAAATGCCAGTAGCATAGTAGAGTTGTCTGGGTTGGTTTGTTGTTGGGGCTCGTTTTTTAAGTCACTGGAAGAGAGAACAGTGAAAGACCTTGTAAGGGAAGAAAGTCAGAATTCTTGTTCTTCGTATACCTTTTGTGATCGATATGGCTACAAAAACATCGCCTCGAATACAGGTGAGTGGTGATATTGTTTTATCTTATTCCATCTCCTTGCCTTTTTATTTAGGAAATCCCTACCTACTACTGGAAAATTTTTGAGGGGCTTAGTGAGTATACATTTTAACTCTTGTACCTTATCTCTCAAGAATTATGGTCCTCCACTTTGTCTTTAGAACACAGTATGATCCAAGTTAAACAAACATACAGGAAAAAAAGAATTTTTTTTAACTGCCTGAATGAGAAGTCAAAATGTCTTCCTCTACATTACTTAAGATAATTAAAGCAGTGTATTTCTGTCCTTTGTTTTGTATCCCACAAGTATTGGTGCATTTGTATAACTACAAAGGTGCTTTATGTTAGTATGTAGACTTTTTTTTTTCATCAGAAGGAGAATAAATCCTATAAAACACAAGGCACATTCATATTGCTGTAATTATATCCACATCAGTAATTGTACCAATATAATTATTCTGTCAAAAAAAATCTAACAAATACTGATTATATATGTTGTGTACAGCCAGGCCATAAATTATGTGGTACCTCTGCCTACCTAGATGCTTATCTGTGTCATAAATTTTTTTTCAGTTATGTTAGTGAAAATATGGCATATACTTTTCTATTTTTTAATTATTTTATTAAAAGTAGAGTTGACATTTTTGCATAAAGATCACAATAAAACATTTTGAATTTGGGTTTCTGTGACACAAAATAAATACAAATGCAAGCCTTTTCTATATTCTGAGCTTGATGATTAGGAACAGATGCTCATGGACTTGGACATCTTATTGTACATATAATTACTAGAGCTG
This sequence comes from Tauraco erythrolophus, assembly GCF_009769465.1. NCBI lineage: Eukaryota > Metazoa > Chordata > Aves > Musophagiformes > Musophagidae > Tauraco > Tauraco erythrolophus. Next base: position 43,982,928 of record NC_141470.1, read on the forward strand.
TGCTCCTAATCACAGCATGCAGAACTGATCACTTACCATATCTATTTAAAGCAATTTTTCCTCCTAATGTAGAACCATGAAAGTACTATTCCCTAAAATCTCTTCGGAATGGGTTGCTAATAAAACTTATAAAAAGATTTGTTTTCCTCTCTTAAATTAATGTTTCTAGTAAAATTCATCTATTTTGTAAGATGTTCGCCAGATGTTATTCTGAGCAAGTACTGCCTGAGTATTACTTTGGCTGCATAAAATGTAAAATCATGATCATATCAAGTTAAAAAATTAACAATTTACACATACAAATTGTTGCAGTGCCAGGCTTAAAACAAAACTGCAGTTTGTCCTGTACACAGTTCCAAACACCTCATGTGAGGACATACGTTTAGTTCAATTTAAATTATGACTTGCTTTTTTTTTGTACATAAAGTTTAATTAAGATCTTGACACTCATGCATTTCTGAGAATCTTGTTGGTGGCTACCGATTGTTCACACATTTGATTTTCTGATAAGCAATTTTTTTCTTCTTTTAATATTTTGCTGCCTCAAGAGCTGATAACAAGCTCTCTGGCCACACAATAGCAACAAAAATCAATGTTATTAGGTGATTACCATAAGTTAAAAGTGAACAGCAGAATTCACAGCAGCTATCAACCACACTTGCACAGCTTTCTGTTCATGTTGGGCAAATGCTACACTATTCTTCCTAAACCTCAAAGTCCTTCTTGTGGTGTTTGAATAGGGTGGACACGGCTTTCCCATCTCTGACATAAGGTTTCCACACTCTTTGCTGTCCAAACAAAGTCACCTTTCACAAGTCACATGCACTTCAGCAAAAAAATCCACTGCTTGTAATTGAAATCTGCCTTTTCAAACATACTTTGCTGTTTCTGCCTATCCGGTCGTATATTTTCCCTGTGAACCTTCCAGAAGGCAGTGTGGAAAAGAAAATCCAAGACTTCATGTAGGGTGTATAAAAAGCAGACTCTTAAGAGGATTGTAAAGTATCGTGGAAAAAAAGCTACTGTCAATATTTTTTCTCATAAGAGCTGAAATTATTTTTTTATTGTGGTTTACAATGTCCTATGGGAAAATCAAAAAGGAATCTGTGTGTTGTAAGCACAATATGGTGATTTTTAATAGAGAAAGACCTTGTGGAATGACTGTCTTGATTAGTTAGTTATAAAAGAAAAAGAATGCAAAATATTATAACTGAAGGAGGTCACCATTTATTTAAAATGCTGGGTTTATTTATTATGTTATTTATGTATTTATTTATTATTTCTTTAATCTTCTTTTAAAGCATTTATGCAGTAGATAAGCCAAAGCTCCTACAACTCGTCGTGTGGCCAAAGCAATGTTCTAGTTACTCCTAATTCATTCTCACAATGGATTAACTGACTTTAATTCGTGTTTTCCATCTTCTGTTCATAGAGGCTTGGTATTCTTTCTTTCACTATCTGTTTGACTAGGAAATGTTAGCATGTCAGGATGCTGATATATCCAGATAAAACCCCTAGGCATGGTGATCATAATCTGCTTTTGAAGAGGGACGTTTTTGTCCCACAACATAAACTTTTTTCCATGAGGGATCTTTAAGGCTGCCTTTCCTACACAGAAATTGCAGTAATTAGGCTCAGTTTAAAATATCATTCTTACTTAATAAACAGATCAATCCCACTTTGCAGTTTCTTCAGTGCCTTTCTCGGGATTTACAAGTCAGAGGGTAAGTAGCTATTTACTACAAAAATTTTTGCCAAAAATTCCACCACTGCTGGTGGAAGTTCAATAGCAACTTCAAGGGAGGTCAAGCCTGGAGATCACAGAGCAACACCACTTCTGGGAATGTTGGTGCTCAAACCGGATGGGAACAGCTAATATCTTCAGTGAAGACTTATCTTGACTTAAGATAATTTAAGCAGATACCAGGTAATTGCCATATCCAGAGACTGGAGCAACTAGGCACGTGTTCAAGGCTTTATAACTATGGTAAGTGAGCCTCTACATGATTCATTCTTTAGCAATTTTCAGAGAAAAATATTTTTTTTTTCTGGGTGCATGGAAGGAAGAGAAAAACACTCAGAGAACACCCATGACTAAGCTTATCTCCCCCACTGTGTGGCAGTGAATGGAAACCATCTGGGCTCTTACCTGCATTGCTGAGCTGTGAATAGTCTGACGTTATGACCTGAATGTGAAAAAAACAGCCTTAAAATTGTTCCTTTTCTCTCTTCCCTAAGGAAGAAAAACTTGTTTATGTTTTGCAAACAAAGATTTTAGCAAATGACCACACCCTCACTTAACTAGGAATTATTACATGGTTATGCCTTCTGGCTTGAGGGCGAGGAATCACCTGAAGAGATCTGTGCCACACTGCGTTGTAATTTGAGAGGTTGATTACACTGACTTTTTTTAGCTTGCTCTAGGTACGAGTCTATCCTGGGGGCCCAGGAGGCTATCCTTAAGGCCATGTTATATCCCAGGAGCTCCTCTGCCTTTCAAATGTGAGAACTGTCTGATGAAAAGCCCATTGAAGTCTTGCATGTGACCTCAGTAAAGTCTCGAGGAGCAAAACCATGCGTATTTCTTCTGGCAGAGTTATTGCTTTTCTAGAGGCCAGAATCTCAATGTATTTTAATATATTGATCAGAGAGTGGATTGATTCATGTTCGTTTTTCTTCTCAGCGTTTCTGTTACAAACCCCCATGCCTTTTCCGTGAAAGACAGAAGAGATAAATCGTGTTTTAAAGACCATCTTATAAGTAAGCTGCTATGTCAGCAACAAGCTGTCTGAGTGTATGTGTATTTTTAAATATGTGACCAGGAGTAGCTACAGCATCAATGACAAGGATAGGCTGATTTTACAGAGAAGACTGGATCATCCCACTAACCTGTCTTGTATCAACAACACACGTTTTAGTGCACATCAAAGTAAACCTACGCACTAAGAAGCAAAGAACATAGACATGATTGGGATCTCCGTGTGCATGCATATTTAGATGTATAATAGCTAAACTACATATTATTTTGTGCTTTGGGATCCACAGTGATTTCTGAAAGGTCTTACACATCGGGGAAAATAAATTTGCTTTGCAGGATCACAGCTGAGAAAGCGATGACAGAAATGTTGGTCTAAGCACAGGTATTACACTGTAAAAATTTACTTTGCTCTCGTAGAGACATGTGTGCACCATGCCCATATCTACCTGGCACTGACACATCCTGCTGATAATTTGGCATGCTCCTTTCTAGTAGTGCCAGTCCTGCCCAGTGGGCCATATCAGGGCAGTGGACATGGTGACTTACACTGACACTGCCATCTGAATGCAGGTCTTCTCACATTCAACAGTCAAGTGTCTGGTAAACTTTCTGAATGCTGCTGTCCATAATTCAAAGTCCCAATGATCTTAAAAGGCTTTTTAAATTACAAGCTGCTACACTCCTGCTTCCGTTCCCTGTCAATGAACATGACCAACATGGTCAGTAAGGTGCAGAGAGGAAGCCATGGACAGAGAAGCAAAGAACAAGTTCAATGCATTGTCTGAAAGCCCAGCATTGGTCCAGGTCCAACCCTAACACAGAGACGGAGCCCGAAATCTCACTCAGATGCCTGAACTTTTTTATTACTCTGCAGGAAAGGAAGCTCAGCTAAACATTTGATACTCACACTAATCTCTGTCAAATTCCTGAACAATAACCTTGTATTCAAAGTAATGTTTACAGTACTTAAATTTAGAGTGAGCAATTCTGACTACCTTCTAAGTGATGAAGACAGGTATGAATGAAAACATGGGGATCTTTTCTTTCCTCCAGCTCATTCACATGCTTGCAAATCACTTTCCATTTCCTCTCTGACAAGCTTTTTTTCTGATTCTCCCCTACCTAAAAAAAACCAAAACACCAAAACACTGAACACCAAAACCCCACCAAAAGTTTCCTGAAAATAGATCACAAGGTTCCTCAACCTCACTAAAATCCTCTTTTAAAACAGTTCAGTAATTTCCAGCAAGTGGCCTCCTCTATCTCACATCAGCCCAAAAGGCATCTTCATAACTGCCAAAAGCGTAGGCTGAATGCAAGAGCAAAAGACAGTGCTTGGGGATGGCAACATTTTCACTTCAGTGATATCGAACATGATAATTTGTTGATCTTTTTAAAGCATGCGATTCAATCCATTAATGAAACACATTTAAACTATATGAAGTATATTATGCAGTATTTGTAGGGCAAAACTGATTTAATGTAATGCCATCATACAGAAAAGTAGAGGAGTAAATCATATGATAGGTGCACACAAAACACACTCATCGATTATGTTACAAGAATGAATGTGTGGTAGGAAACGTGACACACACATATAAGTAACTAAGGGAAAAGACATTTAAGATATCTTATAGAAATTAAATTACATTATTTCCCAGCTAACACATGTGGTTTTGAACTACAACAGGATTTTGAGGTTTGGTTTTTGTGGGGTTTTTTGCTGCTACAAACTCAGTCACAGAGATGTGAACTCGCCTTGTGTGTATATCAGAAGCCCACTTTTTTGTTCAGACACAGACTTGAGTGGTGGATTGTGCCGCGCAGATTTCAGGTTATGCTCTGCCCATCTTGTCACGTGATAGAAGAAGAATGTATAATGGCAGTTTTTATTTAGGGGATGGGAAGCAGCAGCAACATCCACACTGTAATGTTACGGTGCTCTAAGGATCTTGCTACGGCCACTGAGGGTCCTCTCCCATCTCCTGGCACAAACATGCGGTGATGAGCCACCATTGGAGAGGCAAAGGAGGGGAGGGAGCCAGAACGGTCGCTTGGCAGAAGCCTGTAAAAACTCCCTGGAAGTAGCCACGCTCAGTCCCATGGCTTATAGCCACAGAAACCTGTGGATATTCATGTATCGAAAGGCAATATTTTGCAGAACATTTAACGTTTTGCCAGCACAGCACAGAAGAAGAAACTGAATGTGGCAAGAAAGGAAAATCCTCTTTGTATTATTCCACCAGCTTTTCTCAGAAGGCTTATAAAAGATATTGGCTGCATGTTTTCCCAGCTTGTCCCCTGCAACTTAGGGATTCCTCTTGAAAGATATTCCCTCAAGGATTCTGTTTGGAATAGTTTAACCTCCTTCATTAAATACTTCCTCTGCTTACCCTTCCCTATCCCTTTACTTCAGTATTCCCAGGAGAAGTTTTACGAGATTCTGATCTTGCACAGTAGGGAAAAAAAATACTCAGCACCCAAGGCCTTAAGTGAAGTGTTTGCTTTAAGACTTTAATGAAGGTTTAAATATATGTTTTTAAATAGGGAAATAAAAGGACTAGGAACAATTATCTGATCTTTGTTTTTTCAGTTCACCTGTGACCTCAAGGAGCAAATTTCTACAATATCTTTCTACACCTCTGCAAAATTTCTGGTGAATGTTTGAACAATAGGGGAAAAAAGAGTGGTGAGTGTGTGCTTTGTGAGTTTATGTCCAGAGGCCAACAAAACACCAACAGAAGCATCCTACAGTGTCGACTGTGGCAAGTTAGGATGGTATACCTGGGAAAGCATCCCTCCAGAAGTTTCCTGTTATTATAGACTTTCCTGAAGCATCTACTCCTGCCAGAAAGAGGATAGTAAGTACTGGACTTCTGCTCCAATCTAGTATGGCCATCCTTCTGGAAATGGCAAAGAAATACTGAAAGACATGCAGCTGGATGCAATCAGACAATGAAACACAAGACAGAACTACTGGAAACAATAGTAGGGAATAGCTGGCAATCACAGGAAATATAGCCCCTGAGCTACAGAGCTGAAAGCATGCAAGCCATTGCCACCAGCCCATGCGTACATCACTCTTCATCAAGTCACCTCTTCCTCCTATGAAGCTCTCAGTTGACTTCATCATCCCACAACAATACCTTGTCAATAAAGATCAAGTATTTTGTAAATCAGTATAATTTTGTCGTGATAACTGTAACTATAGCCAGGTGATGAACAATAGAGACAGTAGAGATAAGCAGCAGGGCGCAGCCTTACAACCACTGAGACAAGGAAATACTATATTACTATCACCTACTCTCAAAATAAGTTAGTAGTTCATTCTCTGTTCCCACCCGAAATGACAGTATATCCACATGCTAAATGAGAACTTCACAAATTTTATGTACCAAAAAGCAAAAAGGAGAGGTAGTCTAGTATCATAGAATGGTTTGGGTTGGAATGGACCTCAAAGATCATCTAGTTCCAACCCCCCTGCCATGGGCAGGGAAACCCTCCACTACACCAGGTTGCTCAAAGCCTGATCCAACCTGGCCTTGAACACTTCCAGGGATGGGGCAGCCACAACTTCTCTGGGCAACCTGTTCCAGTGCCTCACCACCCTCTGAGTGAAAAATTTCTTCCTTAGATCTAATCTAAATCTCCCCTCTTTCAGTTTAAATCCATTACCCCTTGTCCAATCACTACACACCCTTGTAAAAAGTCCCTCTCCAGCTTTCCTGTAGGCCCCCTTTAGGTACTGGAAGGCTGCAATAAGGTCACCCCGGAGCCTTCTCTTCTCCAGGCTGAACAGCCCCAACTCTCTCAGCCTGTCTTCACAGGAGAGGTGCTCCAGCCCTTGGATCATCTTTGCGGCCCTCCTCTGGACCCGCTCCAGCAGCTCCATGTCTTTCTTGTGTTGCAGACTCCAGAGCTGAAGGCAGTATTCCAGGTGGGGTCTCACAAGAGCAGAGTAGAGGGACAGAATCACCTCCCTCGACTTGCTGGCCACACTTCTTTGGATGCAGCCCAGGATACGGTTGGCTTTCTGGGCTGCCAGCGCACATTGTCAGCTCATGTTGAGCTTCTCATCCACCAGCACTCCCAAGTCTGTTTCCTCAAGGCTGCATCCAAATCCATTCTCCACCCAGCCTGTACTTGTGCTTGGGATTGCCCCAACCCACTTGCAGGACCTTGCACTTGGCCTTGTTGAACTTCATTAAGTTCTCACAGGCCCACCTCTCAAGCCTGTCAAGGTCCCTCTGGATGGCATTCCTTCCCTCCAGCGTGTCCACAACATCACACAGCTTGGTGTCATCAGCAAACTTGCTGAGGGTGCACTCGATCCCACTGTCTATGTATAGTAAAGTTTTCTTGTTGAGCTCAAACCGTAGCGTAAGACACTTCTACTTGCCTGTCGGTTTTCCACAGACCTACTCCACACCCTCTGTGAATACCTGCCATTTGTTGTCTCCCTCAGCAGGAAGAGAGCACTGCATTTCATCAGCCTGGAAAAGACAAGACAGGCAGGGACAGCTAGTATCTTGATTAACATCATGAGTATCAACTAGGTGACTGTGGAAGGGAGAAGTCCTTACTAGCAGCTTTGCCAAATGTTTCCTGAATTGCCTGAATGCTCTTCTCCAGCCCATGCTGATGACACTGAGGCATTCCCAGAGACCTGCTACAACATGGGAGCTATTAACTCTTAGTTATCTCCCTGGCAAGTGGGTGAGGATGACAAAAAATATCACCCACGATCAATTAGGAACTTGGATGAGTGCATAGAGGGACAAATCCACAGCTTCAAGGACATGACATGCTCTGAGGCTTTAGTTTCACCGCTGGCCAATATAACAACCAGATTCACCAAACTGTACATCTGCCCTGCAAACACAGCACTCACAAGTAGTAATGCGTAATTCCTCTCATGCATGTTCTTCTCCACCCTTGGGCATAGGCACTTCCAGTGTCCTTCCCATTGTTATATCCTGACCTAACAACGGGAAAGGGTTTAATTACTCAGTCCTCATCCATGCAGCTGATAGTAGGCTCAGGAATGAGGTAGCCAAATAAATTAATAGATTAAACAAAGCAAAAGTCAGTGTTTGAACATCAGGTCCCACTGTTATGATGACAGCTGGTTTGCTGCCAGGGGCCCAAGATCATCCCCGCTCCTGGAGGTCTGGCTGTGGGATTCAGGGTGCCTTTAGTGGCTGTGGGGAGAGACTATCCCAGAGCACTTGCCAGGAGCCTCAGCAAGGGCTCTGAGGAAGCCTCAGCTGCTCGCAGCACCATGACGCACAGCGTGGTCACGCTACTGACATTTCTAATGAGGCATGGCTGCAGCACATAAGACTGAGGACAGCAGTTATCCATGTATAGTGCTCTTCCAAACTGCCACACAGAGAGAAGAGCTGGGACACAACAAGGGGGCTCAGAGCCAGCCACTCCACCAATAACGTTTTTTGGATTAGCAAAATCAACCACATTGTGCCTCAGCAGTTTGCATTTTTGGCTAACTTCTGGGTAGATTTGAAAAGACAGAAGAAGCATTAGTATGTGCCTTGTGCTAATACAGGTATATCTGATGCTACCACATGCAACAGCAGACAGACCATGGCTGGAATAGTGCAGCTCAGTGACCATTTTTTTTAAAAAAAAAAAAAAGAAAGGTTCCTAAAGACAATGATAGGCACGGCAGAAAACCTGCTTTACAGGGAGCCTAAGGAGACTGTATTACTTCACAGGGAGAAAAGTCTTTAATTTGGTATACAAACATACAAACCAAGGTGTCGCGGACTACTGGTGTCTCACTCTTCGGGGATCACAACCCAGAAGGTTGTTGTGATCTCCCTCGTATATCAGAAGGCTCTATCACACTCCAAAGGTCCTTGTCACAACCAAAGGCTTCCAACAGAGAGCTTCAAGATGCTGCTCTCCAGGGGCTCCTATCACTCCAGTCTCCAGGAGGGAACTGCCCCACTCCCTCTTGGGAGTGCCCCACCTTTATTCATCCATGAGTCATGTGGTTTCCGGTTGACCAACGTGACTCACAGCACCTGTCCTAACGAGGCACAGGTGCTTTCTATTGTAGTAGCCAGGAACTCCCCCAACACCAAGGCAATGGCTAGAAACCAAAGCTTCAACTTCAGATTAGCAATAAGGGGCACAGCAAAGGGAATAACTTACCAAATGCAGAAACAAATTTTCCACTATTTGAAGTACATAAATGAGTGTTAGAAACTTTCCAATGTCCTCTGTCTTGACTTAAGCTAGGGACTAAACTGGGAAGCGCCACTGCAAAAGTTCAATGGTTTCTGCTATACCTGTAGGCAGAGAAGATATTTCCAGTGGGCTGCTCCAGATGTCAATCTACAGCTATCAAATATTTTTTTGCCCCAGGATTTTGACAAGAAAAGGTTATTCTATTCATTTATAAGAGTAAATATCTTTTACCAAATTGGTGTAAGGATGTTGAAAAGTACAATGCCCTTGATCCTAGTTTAAGGAAGAAAACAGAAGAGAGAGGCAATGGGAAGTGATCCTTTCCCTCTATTCAGCACTGATGAGGCCACGCCTGGAGTACTGCATCCAGTTTTGGCCTCCCCAGTACAAGAGAAACGTGAACATACTGGAGACAGTCCAACGAAGGACCACAAAGATGACGAAGGGACCGGAGCATCTCTCCTACAAGGAAATGTTGAGAGAGCTGGGGCTGTTTAGCCTGAAGAAGAGAAAGCTCAGGGGGATCTCATCAATGTATACAAATCTCTGCAGGGAGGGTGCAAAGAGGACTGAGCCAGGCTCTTTTCAGTGGTGCCCAGTGACAGGACCAGAGGCAATGGGCACCAACTGAATCACAAGGGAGTCTATCTGAACATCGAAAAACATTTTTTCACTGTCAGGATAACCGAGTACTGGCACAGGTTGTCCAGAGATGTTGTGGAGTCTCCATCGTTGGAGGTATTCAAAACCCATCTGGACATGGTCCTGGGCAACCTGCTCTAGGTGGCCCTGCTTGAAGAGGGGGTTGGACCAGATGACCTCCAGAAGTCCCTTCCAACCTCAACTGTTCTGTGATTCTGAGAAGAGACAACACTGAGTGGGTCATGAAGCGGTGAAACAAATTTGTGGTAGCCACCAGCATCACTTGCATATATTTTTGAAAATGACATTGCATTACTAATTTTCACTTGTACCACAGATGTTTTTTTTCCCTCTGCTCTAGCAAAGAGCTAGACTTTGCTCTGAGTTATATCATTAGAGTCTGAAGCCAGATCACTCCAAAGAACCTGTGATCTGGTGTCCTTCCGCTAATCAGACATTCACCTTTTGATATGGTGGCATTTGGCCCTGGGGATAGAATGAAATGGAATCTGTGTGAAAGGTTCAGCCAATCTCCACCAAATCTCTTTCCAGGGGAAAAGTACTAACACCTGGATATGGATGAAAACACTTAATGTAAAACATCAGACCTTGTTCTAACACTAAAAGGGTTAAGCCTTCTATTCTGTTAAATTTTAAAAAGTGCAGTTACTATTCCCTCCTTGCTTGTCAGTGTGGTTTCCTCTGCAGTAACATCTGTGACACCACAGAATTTTTCAAGACCTAATTAGTGATGTTAGTAGAGAATGTTGGTTCACCAGGCAGTATGGGAAATAATGTAATTTATATAATTTATATATATACACATATATATGTTTGTTAAGCATCTTGAATCTTCCTCACGTCCCCATGAATCTTGTGTGGCAGCAGCCCTGGAATGCAAAAATCATCTAGGGAATTCACCATTGCTAAATTTAGTGCTAAAGAGCTAATGGCTTCAGTATGTTGTATTGTCTAGATGTGAGGTTAAATTCAGAGATCAGACTCATCTTTTTTTTTTTTTTCTGGAAACCCAGTCTAAGTACAGTTCAAGTGTGCAAGTTCCATTTTTGACTGCCCTGTGTTGGACCCTGGAGGCAGGACCCGGGAAAGTGCAGAACAATTTATTTAGCAAAGCAGTAGCTTGGGTAAGAAAGAAAAAGGCATTAATCCAGTTTTGCATTTCTGATTCTCCAATCACTAAAATATTATCTGCCACCAGAAGAAAGAGCAGTGTTAAAAGTGACCACTGGCTTTAAGGAAAAGTACATTCACTGAATTCTTCAGAAAAACAGAGCTTATGTGTAAATTTAATTCCCACATCTTCAAAGGAGCCAGCTTATGTAAACTGGCTTACATAAATCAAAAGGTGCAAAGGATCTAGATCACGGTAGTTCCCTAAAATCAAATATGTCTCACTTTAACTCAGTTTTATAAATTGTTGTGTCTAGAATTTACTTTCCAAACAATGTTAATGGCTCCCTGACTTTGTTCAACTCTTTTTAATCTCCTGACCTATTTTCAATGGATAAGTCGTCACCTTTTGGTCATATTTCCACATCACTGAAGTGACTGATGAGTTTGGCCAGAATTCTGTGCCTTTAGACTACAAGAGCTGAAATCTGTTGTTAATGGCTACAGCTATGCCTAGAAAGACTTTGAAGTAAAACCAGAGTTGTGCAATCTGTTACACTTTAAAAAAGAATTACTGTCACTGGAAACAGCTGGCCACCACTGGGAAACAAAACATAAAAATAATTATTTTTAGCTGTATTTATGCAACCAGGGCAAAAGACAGATAAATTAATAATAAAGAAAAAATATTACTCAAATAGAGTCTTCTATGACCTGTGCCAGATTCCAATAATGAAGTCAGTTTATCAACAAGTATTGTAAAATCAGCAAAAGATATAAATCCATATCTCCATCGGCTTTCTTTTACCCAACCTTGGTAAACTCACCAGAACATCAAATATGATGATGTGAAGATAATCTGGAAGTTAAAGAAAGTGGTTCCCATAATACAAGCAGTGCCAATTACTCCACACTTTTGCCAGACCAGCTGGTATTTTAGATGTCTTTTCTTGGGCGATCTGAGAAGGTTCACAAAACCTACAGTACAGAATATTGTTTTCTGATCTCTTGCATATGTACTTGGCATAACCTTTGAATATGCTCACGTGCACTGGTGCAAGGGGATAGCACTTTCCAAAATAGCATTGTGTCCTCTGAACTCCAGACAGATTCCTGTCTGTAACATCCTCCTCCCTCCTGCTGACTGCTCTCTGGCAATAGTCTCTGCTGTACGAAAAACAGTCAATAGTGTCAGCCAAACCACTTAAATACTGAAGCCACTGAGGCTAATGCAGATGTTGCCTTCTGGCTTTGTCCTGGCTGCTTAGAGGAGGAGGGAAGGAGCAACTGCTTCCTCTGGTTTGAGATAACTCCAGAGCAGCGCTCTGCACCCGGCCTCCCGCTGCTTCTCACCACTGGCAGCAACCTGTTCACAGGCCTTTCGAAGGTGTATGTCCTAAATGTTTTGCAATATGAAAATTTAGGCAGACTTTGTGATTCCCATGGGTTGTGATTTTGCTTTTGTGCATGACCCAACATTATCTTGGGCAATGGAAAGGGTGCTCCTTACGCACCTGCTCCATCACCATCCTCAGCTCCTGACAAAGCCCCTGCTGTCGAGGGCAGCCCCTGCAAGTCCCAGGGCTGGAATCCAGATTGACTCGTCATCCAGCTGCACTGGGCAGCAAACGGAGAAGGGATTTTACTCCCATATCCCAAGTTCTGCACTGAACAGTCAGCCAGGGTTAAGAATTGGGCTAAGAGATACCACCCTGGAAGTGTTCAAGGCCAGGCTGGATGAGGCTTTGAGCAACCTGATCTAGGGGAAGATGTCCCTGCCCATGGGAGGAGGGTGGAACTAGATGATCTTTAAGGTCCCTTCCAGCACAAACCATTCTATGATTCTATGATTAATAACTGCAGATTTTGAAAGACTTGAAGCAAAACATCAATTGATAAAATACTCTTACATAATGTTTCTCCATGCCAAACAAAAGAGACTGTATGGTAGAGAGAATTTTCATGGTGATTCAATAGTAGATCATAAGCTTTCCACAACCTATTTTTAAAATACCTATGCTTTTGAAGCTGGCGGTATGTTTGTAAGAGCTGTATAGCATGGATTTAATATTATACACAGAACTGAAAAATCAGTATATATGAGAAAGACAAGTTTTCCTACCTATGCTGTTTAATTTATGCTGAGAACGGTTACAGATAAGTAGGGAAGATGAGAAGAAAATAATGTAGGCCTTCCAATGTAAGAACACCTGCCTTATCATTCCTTTCCCTAAGCAGATTTCTATAGACATGGTGCAGAATGTGAACTCGTATTGACAGATAAGCAGAAGTTTAATACAGCAGTGAAACTGGTAACTTAAGCGTTTCTAGAGAGATTACCTACTGTTTAATGCAAGATACTTTTAACAATCAAAGAAAAATCTATGCAAGTTCATTTTGCTAAAGATACTGTCATTTTCTACCAGCAAGACATACTGCATTTTGCTATTTTGTGGCCACTGGTGCTATTCTATCATTCTGTTCAAAAAAATCATCTACAAAATTGTCCATTCCTTTTTGTGGTAAGGACAAAATAAGATTTCCACGCTAAATTAAGCTAGATTAAGATTGTATACTTAAAAAAAACCCACAAACATTTCTTTCTGATGCTATCTGAAAACAGCAGCAGGCTGCATCAACGATTACCATTTTCTTTTACATTTAAAATATTGTATGTATAGCAAAGGTAGCTGACAATAGTAGTTTAAATCAGCTATGTTATACACTGAAATGGGAAGCCAGAAGTACATAAAGGAATAGAAAATAAAAAAAACCCTCCATAAACTGGATTCTAATGTGACAAGAAAAGATTAGGCTTTATGATGACAAAGACCAAGCAGAATATGAACACTAGCAACATATTTGGTAAATGTGCACTATGAAGGCAGAGCTTTGGGCATAACACAAAAGTTGCTTTGTTATGACAAAATTTATTTCACCCCAAGGTGAATTTGATGCTGAAACACATTTCTATGAAGAATACTGTGGTTCTTGTAAAAACTGAGATAACCGTAATGACTCTTTAATTATTAGCTGAGACACGACAAAATATGTCTGCACCCAGTGTTGCTAATAGCACCAGGTTGATGTAGGTCTTTGTTCCTTCCACACAGCCCATGTCACATGAGGATAACATTGACCTTATTTCAAGGAAGAATTATTCATGTCACTTCTTTTACTTATAGAGGTTGTTCACCCAGTCATGCCTGACTGAAATAGAAAGGATGGATTTACAAATTCAGTGCCAGACACACCAAGTCGACAAAGTACTTTATTTAATCTGTAAAATTAGTTCCAGAGCTACAAAAGGCAGAGGGAGAGACAGATCCGGCATGCCTGCTGGAAGAGCTCTAATACCATTTCAGACCCCAAGCAGTCACCTGTCAACTTCTATAGTCTCTTCTCCTCTGCAGACTTTTTCTCTCCATCCCTAATATAATCCATGTACTTGTCTAGCTACACTTGTCCATTCCTAATTTTTTTCTTTCCATTTCCACTATCATCTCTGCTTTATCATTTCTCACAGAGCCCAGCCTCTCAGCTCTCTCAGGTCCCTATTTTTCTACCCCAACAGAACCTCTGAACACCTGACAATCTTGAAGATGCCTTCATAGGATTACTCTCTGAAAGTATACTTATTCCCCACCCCTCAGTCACCAATCCTTCTTTTTTCTTTAAACTCCAAGGAAAGGAGACAGAAACTCTGATGTGTCACGGTGACAAAGGAAAGCTATGTTTAAGCAGAGAATTAAATTCAGGATATCTACAGTCTTCACAAGAGGGCATCCTTCATGTCTTCCAAGTCCCTTTCCCCTCTGCCTTAAGTCCATTCTTACTGCTGCTTGGAATCTAGCCAGGGCGAGTACTTGTAAAACAAATGGTCCAAGTGTCAAATGAAAGATATCCCTGTCTAGCAGGTAATGCTCCTTACATCTGGGGCACAGGCCTTGTGATAACTCAGGCTATACTCTCCTAAATCCCTGTTTTACTCTAGCCCTAAGAGAAGAAATTATATTAATCTACTTTCATTCTGAGCAAGAGTATCATGCAGGAGGATAAATACTGTACAACGACTGCACTTTGGAGCATCGTTCAGATTAGTTAAACTTTCATACGTACAGGCACTTTGATGGATAATCCATGCAGGTACTAGTCCAGTCAAGCCCTCTCCAGCATTAAAGGTGTGCCTTATATCATAAGACACCTTATTTTGCAGATATATTTTCTGTGTCATCCACTTTCTGTAAGATACGCTATGGGGCAGAGCACTGGGTGCCAGTCGTCTTAATGCTTATCAAGTGACTCATAAAGGTTAGCAAATGACAAGAAATGCTTGTTATGTCATACACCGTTCCTGTACCAACATTACAGTAGCCAGTGCTTCTACTCACATGTCAGTCCAACGTGACTGCTGTTCTCTGCAAAGATACATAAGCAGTGGTAGGTAATAACTACTCCATGACAAGCTCATTTTGTAGAGCCTGAGCACCCAAGCAATGAAGGAATGAGCAGCGCTGCTTTTATAGTCCATGTTCATATCAGTATGGTAAGGAGCTAAACTGACAAACTGGCAGTACATCATTTAAGTATCTTTCTATCTTCTCTCTTTTATGAAAGTGCATCCATTTCCATGTTTATTCTGTTATCATTCACTAATACAGGAAATAATTGTGAGACCGAGATTTTCTTTCAAATAGAGCTCTGCATCATTGACTTTATTTTAGCTTTGCTGTAGTTACGCTAACAAAAACAAGTATTTGAGCTATGAATGGTCTTGTCACAGCCATTATCTTTCTCCTGATAGCTTTCTGAGTTTAACACAAACTATTTACATGTAGCTTTTGGAGTCACAGAAATAAGGGCATGAAGCGACCTCAGGAGGTCATCCATTGCCTCTCCCTGCTGCAAGGCAGAGCTGAACAGCTAAACCACAGCTAAACAGATCTGAGTTCTCCCTAGCTGTTGACATCTGACCCGTGTCCACACAATAGCTGCTGGTGGCTGTTTACCTCAACTTCAAAATCTGGTCTATTTATAGATACTGTGACTTTTTAATTGACAATGTGGTCCATACCATGCATTACATGTATAGCTTTTTTCATTCCATGCTCTGTCTCCTTTCACAACGCTTTGTGTCCTCTGCTGGTCTGAAAATCTACACGTTGCAGTAGAAAGAATAGCATTTGCACCATCCCTCTACTCAACACTATGATCTGCAAATAGTTTACATTAGCCTCTATGTTCTCTGATAAATCCTCTGCTTTCACAACCCTTAGTAGTTATAAATAGCAATACATGACATCACATCTTGAAAAAAAACCCACAAAACTTCCCAAGAAACTGATTGCGAAGTGAAAATGCAGGGAAAAGGGCAAAACTAACCGTAATGTAACAGGTAAGTAGAACGTCTGAGACTTTGTTTCCTGCTTTCTTTCATTTGCACAGCACTCAGACACAAGTGTCTTTTCTAAAATGATGAAGTTTGCTGAGGCTGCACAGAGCTTTCCTTGAAAATCCTTTTGCACAGTGGGAACTCCACTGGGAGAATGTGGCTTGGATAATGAAGTGGTCTCAAAGCTGGTGGTCTGTGTTCTAGCAATACATTGCTTGTTAAGCCTATGTTGTTGTTCTTTTCCTAAGGCATTAATTATTGCATACTGCCAGGGATCGCTAAAATTGCTATGGAAAGGCATGTATGTAATCGTAGGAACTTATGTGCAACTATACAGAATTTATCACAGCAAAACATGCAGCACGAGAGCAAAATTCTACTCACTGAGCAGGAATTTTGCCAGTGAGTCTGGAATTTCAACCTTAGGACTGCCCCTCCCTTCAGATTCCAGATGAGATAGAAAAGTATTACTAGCTTTGCTTCAGAAAGGGGACATCAGACAATGAGCAAATTGCTCTATCACTGTTTCTGAGTGGGTATCATTAATAACCCCAGCTCATTGCCCCAGAAACCTTGTCCTGTGCTTTTTCTGACAGAATAGCATTAGTAAATTCTACAATTTCAAACCTTGTGTGGGTTTGGGCTTTTTTTTCCCCTCTGAGTAGGAGTTATCTGGTGCAATGTGCTTACACAATATAATCAACAGTGAACCCTAAATAGGGTAATCCCAGGGAGAAGAGCTTGATGGTGCAGAATAGATTTAGAACAACCAGAAAGGGCACAGATCTGAAGTGTAATAACATATGTCAAGTGCTGCAAACACACAGGGTCTTTTAACCTATTAGAAATTATGAGCTTCAACCCACTGTGTAGTAAAAAAAAATAAACCATAGACTCACAGAATCATTTAGGTTGGAAAAGATCTTTAAGATCATTGAGTCCAACCCTAAACCTAACACTGTCAAGTCCACCACTAAACCATACTAATCCTACTGGCTGTTTATAAAGGAAAGCCTCATAGCCACCTTGGCAGAACTTGTACCCACGTGCCCTGAAACTTGTACAGCCTTCCTCTGTATAGAACATGCCTTACAACAAAAGTCAGAGGTTAAGAGTGAGCAGTAGGATTTGATTTACACTACACTCTAAATAGAAACGTAGAAAGATTCAATGACCAAGATATTCATTTCCAGATGTAAGTCCCAGGTAAAAATTCTAGAACTATAGCCCATTCCTACCTCAGGACAGTGCCCTGTGATATGCTGTATTATAATATGTCCCCACAGTAGGACAGCATAGTAAATTCACTGGAGAAAAACAGTTTTATTTTCATCTGGGTCTGAAAAATCTAGAATCTGATCTTGGGAACAGTCACTGAAATACCTGGCTCATACATCTATGAGCAAAGTTGCTCTGGTTTTTTAGTACAAAGTGTAAAACTTGATGTGTCAAAGACAAAAATGCACTGGATGATGTACTAGAAACAGTTGATTCTCAGCACCTCAACTCCAGCAACCCCAGTTAAGTCATGCTAAAAACATTTCCAGGGATACTCATGGATAGCAGACACATATCTAATTGCCTGTTAGCTTGAGGACATGCAGAGGAGCATGTTTCCAGCTCTTCATCATCAGAAAGTGATTGAGATCATGTCCTAAATTCCAGTGATAGAACTGGAGTGGATGCAAATGTAGGACCCAAAGCATATGAATCATCCCACCAGCCAAATCTTGACTCTTCACTCAGTTTATTCAGTTCCTTTTCAGGCCAAGTTCCCATTTACTTTAATGTGACTACTTTCACAAGGGAAGGTCATAAGTGTAAGAGTCATTGCACTGCTCCTAAAGATAGATCATGGTCTTTAAGTACACATTTATCAGAGAGCTGACAGGTAACAGATGACGTACACATTGATTGAAGATGCCATTTTTTGGCAAAAGAAATGAAGTGGAGTAAATTAACTTTACGGATCAAAACTCAGTAAACATAGGAGGCCTACTGAAGAATGGACGTTTTCATTATTGAATGCTCTGGCTAACAAGAATGTAACATGCAACCTGCAAAAGAACAAGCTAAATTCTTCATTACCCAGAGAAGATCAATTAACTTTGCTGGGATTGCTTCTAAGAATGGTAATTTTAGATGATTTAGTAAAGTTTAGCTGAAACTAAAAACTCTCCTTAGATTTTAAGGACTCGGAAGAGTTATGTATAGCAATCCTAAGAAGAAGTACTTTAAAAAGCTATATAAAACTACAACAAATGTGTACTGTCAAAGTTAAAAGCAACCAATAAATCTGACCACATCATGGATTTCCAAGACTCAAGCTTAGGAAGATGGAAACACCAAGGAGCTACTTGCCCAGCTAAGCGCGTGGAGTGTGGCTTCCAGGAAGGGAATGGAACTTGCTGGAAGTATGTTTAACAGCTGGGTTGGGAACAGAACTGTGATTTTAACTGCTGCCAGTGGAAGTCTTATTCAATGCTGTTCTTCCTTGTTCTGCAGCTATTTACCTATGCACAGATATGTATATATTTGTCCCAGCAATACTACTCTTAGGAAGGGAGACTAAAGCAGTGGTTCCACAATGTTACAGAGTCTGGTAAAAAGAGGTTTGTGCAGAAAGAGATTTGTGATTTTCAGAAAGAAAGGAGGTGACAGCACAATATTTTCAGAGGATGCTCAGCTTTGGAATGATACGGGCAGAAGGAACTATGAGTATGCAACTTGACTGAGGGTATAGAGTGTGATGGACCAAGATTACATTTCTTTCCTTGGCTGTACCGTTCTCCCAGGTTGCAGACATCTCCAAGACCAGGGCTTCCAGCCTTGTTCTGAGCAGGTCTCATCAATAAGGATTTGAAACTGCCTATGGCATCCAGACACTCGTCTTATACAATGACTGCGTTGCAAGCTGATGGAGCATAGCCAAACTTAGCAACGGTGGAAAGTTTTCTATTTTTTGTTTTTATAGACAAGATTTTTGAGACTGCCATCTACCCCTCTGCTCACAGATCCCTGTTCAGAGCCCACTGACCATCTATTTCACAGATCTCACTGCAGGGTGCTTCAGTTTTGAAAATTGCTCAGTTCCCACAGTGATTCTATTCCTAGCATGTGAACAACATAGCTACAGCATTCTTCCTGGGGACGTCCCTCAGAGCATATGATGTTTTTAAGCAAAGACGGAGACCTGAGAACCACAATCAGATGATCAGATATGAACTTACAAGATTGTCCTCAGGAGGAAGTATGATGATGCAGGAAAGCAATTTGCTGATTTTAGAACCGTAACATTTATGATATTTGTGCTGCAAGGCAAAGCTCTGTATAACCAGACATTGGGTAATGTAGGTTCAGTGGAAGCTGTGCTATCCCCGTCTAACCATTTACCTCGCTATTACGCTGCAATAATCATGTTATCCAGGGACAGGCCTCCTGGAAGTACAGGCAGGCTTTGTGTGATAGATTGCTGATATTCATGCAGAAAAGCAAGACCACCAAACCTTTGCACTTGTCAATATTTGTACTCCAGCAGTTGGTGACTAATGGCTTAACACATTGATTCTTGTTGCCACCCTCCCCCTGCCTTCCAGGAAAAATAAAATTCAGTTTCCCAACGCAGGGGATTAGAAAAAATTGAAAAATGCACCCAGGCCCAGCTACCAAAATAAATATTTCTTATTCTCACAAAGTCCTTTACATCCAAATACACCCCAGGCTTTTATTGACAACAAAAACAAAACTGAAAAAACCCCACTCACCACCAGCAACAAACCCAGCAAGGACAGTGATTTCTATTTTAGAGACAAAGCCCTAGTGTTTTGCTTGAGTTCACACAGGAGACTTCTACTTGACCTGGAACCAGAGCCCAAGACTTCCAGGCTCACATTTCAGTACCCTGTCAGCTAGGTCAGTACAACCTACCTAGTACTTCCCCACCCAACTCTTGCCTGCAGGTGTTTGCATCCAACTTGCAGCCATTTCTTGGCAGAGGTGGAGAGAGGAGGTTCAAGAAGCATGTTTAGTAGCAAAGTCTCACCGCCTGCGTCTCTGAATAGCATTGCACCAACTTAGAAGAGCTGCCTCTCACCACTTCCACTTAAGCAAAGGATGGAGTAAACACAAATCAAA
The DNA here is from genome assembly GCF_009769465.1 of Tauraco erythrolophus. Taxonomy (NCBI): domain Eukaryota; kingdom Metazoa; phylum Chordata; class Aves; order Musophagiformes; family Musophagidae; genus Tauraco; species Tauraco erythrolophus. Next base: position 44,003,198 of record NC_141470.1, read on the forward strand.
TTCATCCTGTGTATGAGCAGGGTCAGCACAGACATACTGCTGCAAAACAGCCTGCCAAGGTCAAAGACCTGGAGTTCAATTCCTTTGACCACCAAGGTCAGGCCCGCTGGTCTTCTCACCCACTGAGCTTAACATACAGGATTACAGATCATTTTACTCCTTCTGTTTATGAAAATGTCTGGTTTTATTAATTAGGAACTCTTTTTCCAGCAAAACCAAACAGACCTTTAATGCATTAAGCAGGTAGTCACATTTCATGCTATGTCAGGGAGGAAATCACCAATAATTAAAGTTTGATTTCCTTAACAAATCTCTGAAAGTGCAGTTTCAGTTTCAAATTTTATTATGCTCTGTTTGAAAAGAGAGAGAAAAAAGAGATGGGAAGGGGGAAAACAAACATGGCCCAAGGAATCATTAAATTCTCTTATGGTGTGAGTTTTCTGCCAAGGTTATCCACAGAAATAGAAGCAAAGGAAGGACATGGACAGTGAAGTAGTGCATCTGCAGACTCTCCCTTTAAAAAATTGGCTCTGCCAAGAAGTCTTAGCACAATTCTTGGTTTATGGCAAGATTATGGAAAGATTACAGAAAGAATACTCCATGTCCCATCAGCTCAATGGTCCCATTTCTTAGATGTGGTACTGCCAAAAGATCCTGTATGAAACCTCTCTCTGCAGCCCCACACACAGTCCCAGAGACAGGTGATGCATTTCACATAACAGGGTTCCAGGTAAAATCCACAAAAACGTTTTAGAAGCCAGAACTGCAATTCCAAACAATTGTCTTTTTTTGAGTGTCTTCAGCATTAGGCTGCAGCAAGACAGATTTTCAGCCTACGTTTATTTGTCTATATGCAATCACTTGCTTACTTAAATGTCTGTCATAATTACCTTTACAAATGCACTTACACAAGCATAAACCAAAAAGGCCACTTACTTTTTTTAATGAAAATTTTTCTCCAATAAAAATTGATATTGCAACAGAAATGTGTTTTTCTTTTCTTTCTTTCTTTGTGGAAAAGAAAAGAATCCTTCAAAGAAAAGATTTGCCAATTTTTGCTGGAAATAGTTTTTTCCAAATTTAGGTACAATAAGTTTACTAATCAAAACTTACCCAAATCTGAGATTTTTGGGAGGATCCTTTTACAGAGAACGACCAGAGTACATAGGATTGTGGTTTCTTTCTTTTTCCTATTATTTTAAAAAGGTTTTCTATAGAAATCACTTAAAGATTTGCCACAAATATAATGCCTGTAAGTATGTCAGCCACATCCATCAGTGGCCCACTAAGACATTACTATTCCTGATGCTAGACCTAAGGCTTTTAAGATAGGCATCTTAAACTAGAAACAGCAACATTTAGCTAAAAGTCCTCTGCATGCACTACAAAAGCAGATCAGGTAGCAGAGTGAAACAACTAAGTTACGAGAAGTAGCAGAAAGCCTTGGTCAGGTTCCAAGATGATAGGGTGCTTCAGTTAAAAAACAAAATACCTGACCACTTGAGCTGTTACAAGATATTGCCAAAATAAACCACAATTATTTATTCAGATGATGTTCCTTGGCTTTCATTTCAGGAAAACTGCCAGAAAATAAATGAAGTATTCACTGAATCAACAACCCAGAAAAGACACTTAAAGAAAGGTCTGAAGTCAGAATATGCAACACGCTTCATTTAACTAAGCGATATAGATAGAGAAAGACTTGTTTTTCTTTAGCTTCCTGAGATTGCTTTTTACCATTTAAAATTAAACCAGGTTTATTTAGAATGAAAACAATTATGTAGTGCAGTGAATTATGCTACTAACAAGAAAAGGCATCCAAAATAATCTTTTTATTTCCATTTATGAGAAATATTTTCCTCTCCAATTTCTCTCTCTCTTACCAGTGCTACTTGGCCAGTTTAGCCTTTAGTGATTTTGCCATACGATTTATTATACACAGGACAGTCACTACCTTTTTACTGTCTGAGTTTTTTTCTTTAAGCATGTACCTAAGAGCCTGGGTTCTGGGTGCAATAAATATGAATGGGGGCAGTGGTTTGGGGTTCGTCAGCCATCATCAATGTATGAACTCACAACATCAAAAGCCAGGAAGCTTAATGTTCAAGCTCTGGGTGTTAACAACCGCTGCCTTGCATGGGAAATGTATGGGAATACTCTAAGACTGACTTGCCTTGGGCCACCTTCTGTGAGATGGGCATCACTGGAAACCAGGTCCCTCATCCTTTGCTGCCAAGATCCATCAGGTTTGTCAGAATTCAGGCAAGAAGTACCGGAGCAGGGGGTGGAGGGGTGGGAAGGGTGGGATGGTGACGGTGACAACCATGAGGAGCCAAGTGGGGAGAGTCATTTAAAGAAAGGCACGCAGCATCTCAGGATACAAGACCTGAGAGCCCACGACATGCCTGATTTTAACTGCCGTGTGTGTGTCGCCGTATGCTTGAAGTAAAACAGTCACTGAAACAGGAAGGTAATATGCCCAGTTGCTGCATGAGTAACTGCTGCAGTGTTAAAACATTTTCTGGCTAAAATCATTTAACTGATACATCTGACAGGACAACCTGTTTCTTAATGCCTAAAGCTTGAGTAACACAAACCATATGAAGACAAGTTAAATTACAATGTACCCAGTATACAGTTTATGTGTTAGTTAAGTAGATTAGCTCATTCCTACAAAAACAGTGACATAACTCTCCTCCTACCTTTTTCCCGAGGAGGTATATACCTTTGGCACAATTGGTATAACCCTGTACATGATTTTCAGTAACCGTCTGGTGTCGAATGAAACTCACAAAATTGTCTAATTAAACCTGACTAACATTTGGGTCTAAAGCACTCCAAACGAAGTGTGAGCCAATTTCTCTGTAAAAGGCCTATTAACAATGAGAGAAAACATGAATAGAGAAGTTTTGAAGAACCCTAACTTGCTTTCTGTTGCTAAGGGATACACTTCCTTGGTCTACCCCCATGTTCTCAGCAAGTCTGACTCACAAGAAGTCTGGCTTTCAGTAAATAATGAAAGCCCTACACTGCTGAAAACAATGTGAGAAGGGTTAAAAATAAAATCAAATCAAGTAACACACAAATGAAATATTACTTTACACATCCAGTTCCAGACACTACCTAGGGTGTTTTACTAATGAAGTGCTCTCTATAGGCTACATAATGCACCTGGAAAATGGATGTTGAGACAGACTGGATGTTGTTCCATTTGGAAAGTGATGTTTTTACTGCTCTGCTCCCCTTTCTATTGAGCCCAAACAGCTCCTTGCTATTTGTGTCCTTGTTTCTCTTATTTTCTTTTTCTCTGCAGCAATTGCCACTGCCAAATATCTTTCTCCCACGATATCTCCCTGTCCCTCTCACTTTTCATAACCTCTACTTGTTGCATGGAATGGTTTCAGAGGCACAAAGGTTAAGGCCAGAACTTACCCAAGTGACTTCCACTTCTGGATGTCTCCATATGGGGTGTCTGAAACTAGTGACATCTTGGGGACATAGTTTCTAGTTCCCATAAAGTTCAGAGAAAGCTATTGGTGGTCGTAACTTCTAAAATTAGGAATTACTTCTGAAAATTTTCACTAATCCGCTTTACCCTAAAGGTCACAGTGGGAGCCATATCCAAAGTTCTAATGCTGGTTTTGGCATTTGCTGGACAGATTACAAAGGAAAGCCATAGCCTCCTTGTTCCTCTATATATGCTTACCTATTTTGTGCCCATAATTGCAAGATCTTCTTCCTCGCTTTGTTATGCTCCCTCCCGCTTGATCAGTGGAATAACTGGCTCTAGATTTCCAATTGTATTTTGCCGAAACTATTCATATGAGTGAAGATATTCATGAGTTCAGAGACTGACCTTAACCAACCAATTCAAAACATCTTTAATTATGGAGGCTACGTCCTCCAAAATGCACAAAATGTCTGCATTTTAAAACTACTATAGAAGGTATGACTATATTATTACCTATATTATTATCTATATAACTCCATAGATTGGTAATCAAAATACACAACTTAAAAATCTGAGACAATTATAAAAGACAAGGGATCCATTGTAATAAATGAGGAAAAAATATTGAGTAGTATTTTCACTATTTGTTCACCTGAAAAGCAGGTTAAGGCAAATTTTTCCACCATTTTCAGAAGGTCAGATGCAGAGCTATTAATCCTCTGACTCACAAGTCAGTAAAAGGTCAGTGGTCTTTTCATGTACACACACTAACAATTATATTATAACAAAGTTAAAAGAAAATCCCCATTGGGGCAGGATAATAAAAACCGGAAAAGAAATGTGAGTAACAGGGGAAGAAGAAAAAATTTAAAGGAGCTAACTTTAAAATGCAACATTGTTTTTGATTATTACAACACAGGTGTTAGAAGAGGAAAAAAAGTTAAAAAATAATTGCGATAATTTTTTATGCAAACACAGGAACTTTCTTACAAATCTCCTATCCCAACTTATTTCCCCTTTGTTTGCCATTACACTTACTATTAAACTTCCCACTAAAATAAATAATTGCTATGAAATCCTGTGCACTGAATCCTGTAGTTCTTGTTCAAGCAAAAATTCCCACTGACTTAAGTGGAAACTGCATTTGAGCATGGCTTTGATCAAACTTATTTTATATTCCAGATTGCTCTAAGTGTAGCAGCAGGAAACTATATCAAGCAGATGGAAATTTGAGTTTAAACGCAGTCCTTCTATAATCTGCTCCTCCTAATGCACTTCACGTCTGGAGGGATACCTGTGCTAACCAGCATTTTGTTCATGCAAGTCAAAACATCTCTGAAGTTAGGAGTCCTCATGTGTTTCCTCCTTTGCTGCTGTACGCGGTCAAGTAGAAAGGGATATGGGTTTAGAGAGCATTTTATGTTAATTCAGTTAAGCTAATTTAGCCATGTTTGTTATCAAATTTACAAATGCTAAACACTGGAGTCTTTAATGTAAAAAAAGAATGGCAGTGGCTTTAGGAAAATTATGTGTGAGGTGTTTCTCTTTACTTTGAGTTCTGACTGAAACTACAGCAATGTATCAGCATTGTTGGGCTAGATCCTGCTTCAGCTTTCAGAGTAGACTGAAGCGCTTTTCTTTTTAAAGACCTTAGGTCTAATATTGTCCTACATTTACTACCTAGACAAGTCCCATTGGTACCTTCCATGCTAAAACAAGAAAAGCAATATTATAAGAAAAAGAAATAACTCTTAACAGCTTTACATAAAAAATATTGACCCCTGGATTAAAAGCTGTTGACTGAGGTTAACTGATATTTTGCTTTTGGCTTAAATAGGGTCATCAATTGACCTAGAAGCATTTGCTCCAGTTTCAAAAAGCTGAATTTAATGGTTCTTTATCCATACATGGAGCTTGTAGAGTGCTGTAGCATTAGTGGATGGACACCAGAGATGGTCATCAATAATGGCAGTAATCTGTTCCCTATTTTGAGGTAAATGATTCCCACATTCAAAAGATGTGATTACAGTAGAACATAAAGGTAGAGAAAATTCAAGAAATTCACATCGTCTCAGTAAGCTGTGCTACTAAATTTATAACTCTTGCTTGTGCCAAAGAGATATGCTGAACTATATGCACACTACTAGGAAAAAGGCTGAGACATACATAAACTATGTAAGACTTTGCCCTTTCTGAGTGACTTCCATGTATATGAAGATCTATCTTTAGACCTTAGATGTTTCATAAATCAGAAGGAGAGTGAGTAATCACTAGCATTATCTTTCTCAAGAAAGATCATGAGCAGCTCCTTCCATCCTGAGACAGAGAATCTGAGTAACTAACCATTGTCCCTTGTAACTCTAAAGTTATGGGGCCTCTCTGCTGCTGAAAGTCAGTTTAAAGCCACATGGTTGTGAAAATCTCATGTATTCTTCTCTCCCAGCCAATGTGCTTTTGTTAGCCCTTGTAGCCTGAGCAATTTCCGCTTCACTTCATCATACTTTGTACACCCACATTTCAACGTGTGCTGCTCCTCACTACCCACTGCTTCTATCACCTGCCATGAAACTCCAGCAGTACTGTCCTTCCCAAATCCTGAAGCACACTGTCCCACACACACTGAACCTCAGTGATTGACACTATAGCTTGAAGATTTCACTTGCAACTCAGTGGGATGAAAGGCTCCACATAGCCACACTATGACCTCTTACTACCTTGACATTCAATTGGGAAAAGACGCACACAGAGAAAACATTCACCTGGACGCTTGATACAAGTAGCAAAGAACTCAAGAGAGTATCCAATTTCTAAATACTTAAAATTAGGAGATTTACTACCATTTAGAGAGCACTGCAGCTCTGTTGTCACAGTAACAAGTAGCAGCAATGCCATTGCTGAACCAAATCACATTTGCAGTCTCCCAGCATTGTATTCAATAGAACATATCTGAATGCTTTCCATTTGCTAGCACATGAAAGAAGGATGCTATCTTAAATGAGAAGTAGGGACATAGGATTACACTCTCATCTCTTATTTAATATGAAAGCAACATAGTGAGAAAATCATGAACGCACTTTTTGAAATATAATACGCAGCATATTCTCTAATGTTCTGCTGTGATTCAAGGCAATTGAATCTTAATCAAACATCAGAACTCTGGTCATTCATTTGCAAATGTTAAGATTATGTTGTTGTTTGGGGTTTTGTTATTCTTGTTGTTTAAAAAAAAAAAGAGAATCTGTGACTATTGATATAATTAAGAACGATTCAGCAGGTTGCTATGGGAAACTTTTTTTCAGCTAACCCAATACCTTTACAGAGATTTCACTTACTTAATAGTTCATTGGAAGTAGAAGTCTTATATTTAAGAATCTGCATGTGTGGCCTTTTTTAGAAAGATAAGGTATTTGTCTTCTTTGCAAAAAAAAAAAGAACAAACAACTTTAAAGTGTCTTCTATCCTGGCTTTAAAGAGGGGAAAAAAATAATATATAGTTAACTTTCTCTTACATTTATCAGGTACTTGCAGGGGAAAAAAAAGTAATAAGAATATTAAAGGAGGAAGAATCTCAAACTATATGGAGCGAAAAGCTGATTCATTTCTTCTCTCTGCTTGCGTCATTTCGATTGCATGTTAGAAACACTCGTCTCTGAGGAGAAATGTTTGCTGCCTGTGACTTGTTTTCATGCTGAGTCATTGCACCATCTCATTTGGAGATCTACAACCAAGCGTATTCACCACCTGGTCTGCAGGAAGCAATGGAACTGAGTTTGGAAATATGTTTTCTCAAATAGATGCCGAAAGTGACTCAAGGATGCCGAAACCCCCCAAAATGTTTTTTTTCCATGCAGTTTCAGAAAGAGATTGGGGAACTTTTTACTTTAGAGAAATGTATCTTTTTAACAACCAGTCCTTCTAGCATGCTCGTAAAATACCTTGCAGCAGCACACAGCAGTGCTCTGAACTATGTATGTGCTTGTTAAGTGTGGTTGAGATAAGACGTGCCCCAGCCAACCAAGCGCACTGTTTTAATGTGAATGTGGATGAGTGTCACAGACAGAGCACCATCTAGCCCTACCCCTGCTCTTCCTAGCTGCTGAAATCTCCCCTAGTCCTGTCCGTCCAAAGTGAAAACTATGTCCCAAGGCAACAAAAATATCTAGAGCAGCCTCAGGTAGACGTGGATTCAATCGTCCAGAAAAGAAACCAACAAGAGCTAGTGTGGGCACAGCTACTGGGCCGGACCAGTACAGCCTAAATTGCACTTCAGTTCCCATACCTGAGGTTCCCTGTAGGCTTAACTTAAGTTTACAGTCTCTACTTTCTAGACTATTCACATCTACATCAATTCTTCATAGTGGCCAAATATGGAAGGAGAAAATATCACTTTGATTACTCCCCATGTGAACTGCCTGCTTGTTTTCACCAACGGTATTTCAGCTTGTTCTTTTCAATGCTAATTAATCACGACAACCCAGAATGTGTTACAGAACATACTTAAGATGAACTCATGTTTAGGTCCATGTAGGTCTGATGATTTTTATTGTTACCCTGTCTAAGCACTCATCTTTCTAGGGTATTTCACCTCTTTGGTTTCTCCATATTCTAACACCAGACTTCAGCAAGGTGTAATTCCCTTTTCTGTCACCTTCCTCTCACAAGCCACCTATTTAGTGTTAAATACACCTTGTATCTGTTGGTAGGGAAGAATATGCACCCCTGTACAGCCATCTCAGCAATGCTGAACCTGCATCCAGTGCTGCTGTAACAACAGCAGCTCCAGTCGCAAACAAGCTTGGCACGATTTGGGCAAGGAATAGTCAATCAATTTATTCTTTGCATGGATATAAAGGAAAGAAAAGTTTTGCACAATGTGGTTTCATATCACACACAATTATCCTGAGATTTCAATCTTGCCTGTAATCTCAAGGTCAATCTTAGCTGATGCTTTCAAATAAACTTCTTGAAGAGGTGACTTGCAAAGAACTGTTGTTCAAATATCACATTCAGTCCTTGCTAAGTAGTTCAGTCCAACTATGCAAGAGTTAAAAACAAAGTTCTAATCATACAGAAAAAAAAAAAAAGAATCCAAAGTCCATTGTTAGCAGGGAGAGGCAAGCACTAACAGCAGTTAGCAAATGCTAAATAGGACATGCAAAAAGACTTCCATCACATAAACAGGGATAATTACAGGGTTACAGAAAATTCCCACAGAGTAGCAGACAAATTTGAAGAGTCATATTGCTAACAAGGACAACTACTGAAAGAAGACTTCTTCTGGTGAAAGAACAGAAAGGTGGACAAGAACAGAAAAGACACGTCAACTGACTTTTAAAAAGAGTGCAACAAACATGCAGTAGTATTGCAAGGATGATGAGATGGAGTTAAACAAATTCTAGTCTGTGTTTAAGATTAGGATATCTTCAGAACTGGTAAAAACAATATTTCTGGCCCTGTCTTCCAAGGCCTCATGACAGAAAGCATGAGGACTGATTTTTGGGCACTCCAGTATTGACCCTAACACACCTACCAGGCTCATCAGGTAGTCTTTCCTCTTGCCTCTGTCCACCCTTTTCTTCTGCTTCTTTTTTTTGTTATAAGAGACTTTTTAAATCTCCACCATTGTTAGACTCACAACAAGAGAGAGAAGAGTTCAAAGTCAAGTGCCAGAATGCAAACAGACAGGGCAAAGGCATGACTGTAAAGACGGAATAAGATGCTATAAAGGTGTAAAAAAAAAAAAAAAAAAGAGTAAAGAAAAGAGAAGTAGGAAGAAATGCTGGAGCTTCAAAGCAATAATAAATGGGAAAGGAAACGCTATATATTGGTATGTATTTTGATAGGCTTATCCTCTGTATAGCTGTGTAATGTTGTAACTCTTAATACAGCAACACAGAAAAGGGAAGTACGGGATGTAATTGCTCAGGCAGAGTTATGAGGTATGCAGGCATACGTGAGCTCTTGCACACAGACCAGAACAAACACGAACACTTATTGTTGATTTGATAAAGAAATACAGCATATTTTGTGGTGCGCGCCAGCCAGCTGCCAACTCACTGCTAAATTGAACGTGCCTACAGTCTCTACTGAGTGGTCTTGCTGCCCCACACAGCGTTGGAACTGCTCATTACTGGCTTTCCCAGAGAATAAAGGAGATCACCGTGACTACTGAACAGTAAATGATCTTGCTAATCTGTTTAAGCATTCCTAGTTCACCCCTAATGAGAACATCTAGATGCCCGGGATGTGATTAAGGGTCACATACCAATAAGCTGTTTGAGCCTCTGCCTTCTCTCCCTTGACTTTAGGAACCCTTGCTTGATTATTAGTGGCACTTTCTAATTCGCAAGAACTCCTCACAATTTTGGAAGAAGGCCAGCAATACTGATCATGATACGTGCATGGGCAATTTCATAGATCTCTCTTTGCAACTCCACTCCTTCACCATGGAATCTTCCTTGGAAAAAGGCTGTTGGAAAACAGGATCCCTAGTGCAGCTGGTATAAGGTGGTGGCATTTATTTCCAGCAGACCTACACAAGCTTATACCAACTCCTTACTGCCAACATTAAGCATAGAATATTGCTAGTTATCTATTCTTCTTGGAAAACATGGGCATACCCACATAGAAGCAAGTAACAGCAAGGTCCCAGAAGCAGCCAACCTTGTACCTACAGGTCTGCATTGTTGAGGAGGCTCGTAGGCCAATTCAGGGGTGGTCCGATAGCTCCAACTGTGTTTGTACTCTGAAAACTGCGATTTGTTCTCACAGGCAGTGTTGGACTGAAACTCAGAAATGAGTGCCTGCCCTTGCTGAGAGAAAGTAGGAGGGAGAATCCCGAAGGGAATGTTTGCAAGCAAAGCCCCTGCATTTCCCAGTGCTGTGCAAGTACGTGCCTTCTCTGGCTTCTGGCATCACACCATTTCTATTTCCTGCTGCACTTAAGCAAGAATATTTCTGTCCATTACTTTTCAATGAGCAGTCTTGTTAGCATAAGTGCTTAAGGTCTTTGAAACTGCAAAGAAGAAAAGGCAGGTGGGTGAATATGGAAGGCATTATGAGAGGGCAGCAAGTTTAAAGTATTTCTGTTTAAGGCTGACCTGCTTGAAATAGGAGACTGGACCCAGATAGCTGATCCAAATTTTCTGTAATTCTATAAACTGTGGTTTTGAACCAGTTTCTTTTAAGTCTACTCTCAACCATTCAGGTTTGTTGGAGTAAAAAGGAAGGAAATGGTATCAAACAGCAGAGAGACCCTATAATTATGTTTGTCTTAGTCTCTCTTACTAAGAGAACATTTTAAATCATTAGCTAAGTCTCACTCTTTTTATCTCATCAGAATAAAGGGTTTAGGATAAATTAAAAGTATTTCTCCATGGACCAGGGTATAGTTAGTAACTCACATTCTAAAAGTAAGCTATAAAAACTTTTCATGCTGTCTCTCAAAAATTGTGCCAACTCTTTTACCAATCAGAACACAAAAGACATATGAGGTCTCCGGCAACTAAGAGTAAAATAATGTACATTAAGCGTGTTTTACCTATATAAGAAAATACAAGAGAGGAAGAACTGAAAACCTCTACAGTGCAACAAATTCAATTAATGAAAAACAGTCTAAAGTCCTCAGAAGACTCATGTCCTTTGGACACCAGATCAAAATATATCTCCTTCTGCAGCAAGCATCCAGGACAATTAGTTGCTTTGTCCTTTGTAGATCACCTTTAAAAATCTCTCAGGTATTTGTAATAATTTTAAACAGACTGAATCAGTTGTGATATATTTTTTTGTTTTAGCTAGTTTCTGGACTCTGTCTGGACTGTGTCCAGAAACTTGTCTCTGCCTTTAAAGCATGAGTCTCATCACATAGCACAGTAAAAATAAATCATGATTTGCATTTCTCAATAGCCTTCAAATAACTACATGGAGTAAAGCCAAACCCAGCCTCTTCATTGAAACAAACAGCTTGCATTTTCACATACCAAGATTGCTTCTCTTTCACGTAAAGGATAATTTCTGCCTCCCGATTTTCACATGGCCCACTGTGGGACTTACTACCAGCCACATTTTCTCCCTGGTAGCTCACGTAGTAAGTACTTTGAGTCAGCACGTTCAACCCCGACAGCAAACTTTGATAGGATTTCCTTCAACTACTGAAACGTTTTCAGCACGTATTCAGCTCATGACTCAGGGTGCTTATCTGTCAAGCGAAACTCCCTCTGGGATGTGAAGCACCATCATCTCAATCACTTCTCCTTTTCCTCTGAAAAAACAAACAAACATTCAGCGCACTTCTGAGCCTAGGTCCTTCCCCTTTTCCCATCCCTCACCCATCCCTGGCCAGAGGCAAACTCTAGAACTAAACACGAAGAGCACAGGCACAATTGTTCTCGACCTCTACCCTGTGCACGTTGTATTGGCAAAGTTCGAAACTATTTGCTTCTGCCATTGTACTTTTAAACACTGTATCTCCAGAATATCAGCAAAATCACAGCACCATTCTTCACAATAGATTCCTGCCTCCCATTTGGGCATGCTTTCATTCACCAAACTCATCCCAGTGTTCTTATATTTATCTGGCAGATTTTTAGGTATTATCTTCAACAATCTCTTCCACCTCTATTCTTTTCTTTGCGAAACGCTATCCACCAAATGTAATTCCAGAGGAATTCCAGATTTTGTGGCCATGGTTGTATTTGTTAAAAGACTTCTATGTCAAGAGTTAGCTTTGCTAGTCAACACAGTGGCTTGGCCATTTTTTGTAAGACTGCTGGCCAAAGAAAAGAAAGAAATGAAAGAAGCTGTCAGGAAGAAAGCCTGAGCAGATAGCAGGGACAGGCAGAGCAGAGACAGAGAAGAAGAGATGCACTGTGAATAAGGAACTAGAGAATTCTGAACTTCAGAGGAAGCTGAGGATAAACCTTGTGAAAGCAGCAAGAAAGGAAGTTTCTATACGTGCCTAGAATTGCACCTGCTAATCTACACAATACAAACCCACAGGAAGTGACTCAGTGGTCCGAGCCTGACACACAAAAGGAAGCATCCTATATTCCAGGAAAAGGTATTTGGCTTATGCGTGGACATAATGTTTTTGTTCAGGTCTTGAACTGCAACTGCATTTGGTTGTGTTTCTCTTATGCAGCAGTTGCCCAGTTCCAACTTACTATTTTTAACTCAAGCTCATCAAAGTAGGGAGAACAATTTTTGAGGAGGATTGCAGTACTTTATCTGCATTTATGTGAAAGAAGGACTGGAGTCATAGTGCTCTGAGCACCTAGCCTAGCCCAGTTTCTCTCTGTGTCTTCATCCAGAACGTGGCAGGAAATAAAAATGAAGAAAAACTCGTCTATTTGATGTTCCAGTACAGGTACAAAATGGGAAGACTATACTGCTCACACTGAAAGTAGTTTGTTTCATATCTTTTTTTATCCTAATTGATGCAGAAACATTACAATATAGTGCTGTCATACCAGATATACAAATCCCAAGGACAAAGAAGCAGTTGGTCATCATGGCTACTGGATCTCATTAACTCATACAGCAAACCAAAGGGATTTCAGTGCCTAATTCTCTTTGGTTCCTCTATCTACAATGACTTTAAAGAAGAGACAGGACGAATTAGCTGAAGCACCTCCTGGTTATCAGAATTACTGCAGAGTTGTACAGGCTGCCATTGTTATTTGCAGACATAACTGGAATTTCCCTCCACCTGACTCCTCTCCTACTACCTTAGAACCCCCGAATACACCTGGTAGTCCTTGTCCTGAGGTCTGATGGGACCAATGTCCCATGTACCCAAGGCATGGGAGGAGCAGCAGTTAGCAGAAGGCCACTTTGATGCTACCCTGCAGACTTGCTCCACTTGGCAGAGCCATAGCATGTGACCCTGAAAGTTTTGTAGTAAAAGGCAGAAAGTTTCCAGCTCCCTTTTGACTGATATGGCAGACGCTTAAGTCAAAACATACCAATCACATATTATCCAATTGCATTTTCTCTCTGGAAAGAATAAATGCAGCCTCTGTGAAGCCTAGCATACTATACTTAGACAATTAGAGGTTCCTGTAAAGGCTCACTGAACTGTATTTTGAGCTGCAGTTAGCCCTGAGGATGACAACTAGTCACTGTTCTTGTGAGACGTGCAAAATGTCAGGGGAATATAAAGAAGAGTTGTGTTCAGGAAGCGTGTGATGTGACTAATAGAGGATGACAAGGGGTGTGGTTATCATGAGATATTCACCTCCCTTCAGTGCCTTCGTGAGACGTGAGAAAATAAGTATCTCCCTCCTTTCCCTGTCTCTTGGGGGCATGTTTATCCACCTAGAACTAAACCTCCAAAAGTTATCACACTGCTCTTATTAAAAGCCCTTTTGGGGCAATTGCTCAGGAAAGAAGTTTATTATAGAGATTCTGAATTGCTGTTCCAGCTGAGTAATGCTGGACACAGAACTCAGTCAACTTCACAGCAAACAGTTTATGAAAAAGATCTGTAAGTTCTTGACCAAAACAATGTATTTCAAGCAAGCATAAAATATCTTTGGTGTTTGAATATGAAGTCCACAAGCAGAGTGGGTTACTCCTATCTCTGATTCTCTCAGAGGATCACCTAAGTCTCTGTGTCTTGCCTTGGTGTGAAATCTCAAGGTGAGTAGGAAGAAGTGTATAGCCAAGAAGCTAATTGACTTCTGCATGTAAAAATTCTTTTCTGGATGCGAAGGCAATAGGAAAGGAACATACTGCTCTGAAGAAAATAGAGATGAAAGAAAGAATGGAGGAAGCAGGAAGAAGAGTGCTGGAGGGGTGTTAGAGCAAGGGCATGAAAGATAAGTGTTGGCCAGAACAGGAAATTTAATCAAAAAATGGAGCAGTAGTAAAGGAGAGAGCAAGACAGAGAGAGAAAGTAGAACAAGATGGACTTTGGGGATGGAAGAAAAGAAGCCCGGAGCCTGGAAGAGGAAGTTCTACTGTAAGAGAATTGAGGAGTAACTTCAGTAAGAAAGACAAAATCAATGAAAGGAAAAAGAACGAGAAGGGGAAAGAAAAAGAAAAAAATACAATAAACAGTTGGGAAAAAAAAGGAACGAGAAGTAGCTAAAGCATTTTATCCATTACTTTTTTTTTTTTTTTTGTCTTGTATGTCTCCCAGAACATTTCACAGAGAAATTAATGGAATTTTATTTCCCAAGGAAAAGAGCTATTTAAAAAAGAAAAGTGTTGTGTACAGAACCCAAATGTTACTCTCTTCACCTCCATCCCCCACCCCCATGAGTGACCCTTCCTTTCCACTAAATATTCACTGTGCAGACTCTGGTCTAGACAGATTTACACCTGTAGGCATCTCAAACCACAAAGTACAGCTCAGCTCTTTGGAACAATAAAGCCAGCAAATTCATTCATTCCCAGCATTCCCTATAGATTTTGAATAATGATTCTGCAGAACTGAAAATCAGTTTGTGTTTTGTTTTGTTTTGGTTTTTTTTTTTCTCATTGCAACATCAGAAGACACTTACAATGTGTGACAAAGCCAGGAAGCAGTAAGCAGTAACAGGCAATCCCATCTGCCTCTCTCCCCCTCATACCTCATGACAGAATAATTCTCACCATTATCATCACCACCTATATTTTCATATCCATGTTAAAAAAACACAAACACCAAACATGCATCTATGTAACATACCCAACTGTTGCTAAAAATTCAGACACAACAGCCAAAGGGTTGGGCTTCAGGGCCTCAGGCTTATAAATGTGAGAACCAGGTGCAAGATTAAAACATATAAATTGTCCTCAGGTGAACAACCGTGAGTTCAAAACTCTGATAATTGTCACCTTCTTCAGGTTAAAGACTGCACTTGTGGGAGAGATTGTGGGAAGTTACAGATCGATGGAGGAGCCTGGGGGACAGGCAGCGTCATAATTACAAAGACAGAGCCTATCCCCACTTTGTTCCTGCAGGGAGCATGGCCATAAGCAGACCAGGCTTTTGGGATGTCTCTGCTTAGCTGCAGTAAGAACATCTCGTAACAACAGGGTACATATTTGGAGCAGTACCCAGGTGATAGCATTAAGGTAAAAGAAGGGCTAATTTTGTGTTAGAATATTGTGCTAAAACCTGCACCAGCAAGACTGCTTATACAGCCAGGAGCATCCCAGTGTTTTCTTCCATACAATATTAGCAAAGTACTCCAGCAAAGTTTAAAACGCCACAAACTGAGGCTAACTACTTCCCACCTGAATAGTTTCTTGAAATAACGACTGGTCTGACCTCACTGGAGCAGAATCTAGATGGGAACAATATTGGAACCATATCCGCCATAGGAGATTAACCACTAGTGTGACGCACGACGAGATTTCTGAATGTTCCTCTGTCTGGGAACAGACCAAAGCTGGGCCAGAGAGTAGAGACTGATACAAGGAAACCAGATGACCAAGAAGCCATGAACAAACACGTTAAACAATTATGAGACATCTACATGCAAACTGAAAGCCCAAAGAACTTACCTTGCAATGGCAAACTAAAAAAGGAAAGATGCACTTATTCAAAATACCAAATGAGCAATCTTCTTTACCGGTTTTTTTTTGGGTTTTTTTTTATGAAATATCTACAACAAGCCATTTCTATCAGACTTATTCTCGGTATTTATATTTAGAGCACTCAGAAATAAATCATTGGTTGTTAAGAATTAACTCAATGCCAGGGGCAAGCCCAAACAGTAATACTTTAGTGATAGAAACTCTTCTTACACAATTGCCCTGCATGATACTGACTGATCACATATGCAGCTGTCTAAATACAATATGACATTATTCCCTGTTCCTTGCAGGGGGGTTGGACTAGATGACCTTTGAAGGTCCCTTCCAGCCCTAACCATTCTATGATTCTATGATTATCATATTATCTGGAAACTCTGACTGGCTCAATAGACTTGTGGGACAGGGCCTAGTTACCTGGTCAGATTGCAATCCTTCAATAAAATATGGTAAGGTAGAGCTACGTATGTGTTTAGAGACCCATAAGACTTCAGAAAGATTTCATGCAATGAAATTTGTTACAGAATTGGACCTAGTGATGATTTAATGATTGTGATGTGTGCTTCAGCTTGAAAGACAGTTTTTTTAACTCTTCTTTAACCAGGTAGTTGACTCATCAGGAAATGAAATGCCATGGTAATGAGGGGGACATAACACATAGGTAATACACAAGCCTCCTATTATATTTCTACATGTGTATGCAATGGAGCTTTACAAGTGGCATAACAGGTTGAGTTTGGTTCCCCGTGGTGCAAATGCTTCTGGCTGGAATTTCTTGTGTGTAATATTGTGCAGCCTTGGCCTTCAGTTTTTGCTCTGGATGAGTACTCATCAAATCCTCCATACAGATGGATTCTTTTGTGTATAATAATGTTAAGCTCATACTGCAATTCTTTCTTCTGAAGGGTTATTGATAGACTCACTTGGACTTCAGCAGTCTTAAAGTTCTGCACTCTTCTATTCAAACTGGCTAGCCAGTTCAAAACCTACTGTGAGTACTCTCCTGTTAGAAAACTAGACTAATTCTGTTTAAAAAATTGTCAAACCAAGCTGTTAATTCCTGAAGGGATTCTTCTCTATAGATTCTAAGGTGCTATTAGAGATAGCTGTTTCCTTACACATGATATATTGTAGAGTTAGGGCCTTGGTAATCTATATTATCTATATCCCCATCTAAATAATCCAGTCTTCTTGAGAAATGTTTTGTAAAGAGGATCTAATTTTCAACAGGGCTAGGATGGCTTCTACTGGCCAGAGACAAGGTATCATGTATTTTTAAAAAGCATTGCCAAAACCTGACCTCAGAAACATTAGGCATGGAAGGAAATGAAAGTTATGTGCCTTGTCCACAGCTTAGATTTGATAGAGAAGTGAAACAGAATGGTTTAGAGAGAGAGCGTGCATGCAAGCTGTGGTTTCAAATAGTAGACACTGAGGGTTGAAACTCGGCTCCACTGAAGCTGACTGGAATTTCTGACCCTATGTATCTCCAGTTCCTGGAAAGTCCCACCAACAAACAGCAAGAACACATTCCCTCTGATAAGATTCTGTAACGCAGCAAATATTTATCTTTGTGACCAACAGTTTCTGCTGTTTGTTTTATGATGTTATAGAATATTGGCTCTGCACCTGAATTGGGGCAAGGTGAGCAGCCTCGCTCTCTGAGCACTAACATGCTCTCATTGCATCACGTACCCCTCAATTCTCCTCTGTTTGAGTTGAGATCCCAGTGAAGCTGCTGCCAAAGCACATGGAGGGGTTGGCAGCAGTGCTGAGGGTAAAGGTTGCAGATATCTTGCACAATATCACCACCAGTCTGTTCATCAAGAATAATGCAGGAAAAAGGCTGTTTCTTAAGGTTCATTTTGTAACAGCTTCACTTGTTACAGCGTTCATTAGGACCGTAATGTGAGCTTCTGTATAATGGTGGGAAGCTCAGGAAGAAATCCACTATACAGAGAATTGAAACAAATACTCCAAACTGGATTTTTTTTTTTTTTCTCCATCAGAAAGAGCTTTTGACTAAATGAATGAACTGGAGATACATATTTTGATGTCAAAATATCTCGAGAAATGCTCTGAGTTTGTAGCAGCTCTTTCTTACATATTCTACAGCCAAGTCTGACTGCACACCCAACTGCAAGGCACTGCAGTTGTCTGCTATCAGGGTGAGGAAGTATTCACACAGTTTGAGACACTGTCATCCCTACAAAGTAAAACAGTTCAGTAACACACAGAACAAACTACATAACTATTAATTCATCACTTTTAGAAACATTCTTCAACGTGTGACTTTTCCTTACCTAGGTAAAGGTGCAAGAAGCAGAAGCCTGAGGTAATGTCATGTTTTAACAGGCTAAATTCCCACCATGAAGTCACAGCCATGATTCTCATTTAAGGTATGCAGTTCCATGCATACCTTAAAGCTTTGGCTTAGTTTGTGTTAAAAGATTACATTTCTTCAGGCTGAATTGTGCAGAGAAAAAACAGCTTCAATCAATAGTTACATAGCTTTGATTGGGTCAATCAAACAAAGGGTTGATCGATCGATCCACCTTCCCTTTATCCATGTAACATCGAATGACATGAGGAACATCCCTTAAGTTGAGACCTGGTCACATTATTCCCCTCAGTCTTAGTATTTCTCATTTCTGGGCTAGAAGGAACAAATTGTTCAGTTTCCTTCCCACTTAAGCTCTGAAAACCTGTAAAATCTATTCCCTTCACAATAAATGTATCAGGAATTATCAGAATCTCAAAGACTCAGGCACCTCTGGGGTTCTAGGTTTAGCCTCTGTCAAGAATAAATAATTCCAATCTGAGATAAAGCCAGCTGGAAGGTATTCTCCCTTAACTGCAACTTTGCTGCTTCTTCAAGGACTCTGCTCTGGGTCATTGTTTAGCTTTTCTGGCTGAGTTTCTTTGACAAAATCTTTCATGTAATAGTACACAGTCAAGCAAGAGAACATCATAACATTACGAATTAAAAGCATATGATCTTCACAAAAGGAAACAACAAAACTCTTCTTTCACTTTTCAAAATTATCACCGTTTCACTTTCATTCTGAAAATTCTCACCATTTTTCTTAGGCTAGACAAATTTACAGTGTAATTCAGTCCATTACAAACTATTAGAGAGTAAAAGAGAAATAGTTCACTGGTCCACTATGCTTTCCTAGTACAGTTATTATTCCAAAATATTTAAAAACTACTTTTCTGCAACACCTGTAGTTAAATATAGGGAAGATTAATATTTAAAATGACATTAATTGATAACAAAGAAATCTCAAATGATGCAAAACTAATCTGACTTTGCTACAAATGTAGGAGTGAAGATCAAATTTGCCAAAAACCTTGAAGTCCAGCTTTCCTTTGAATCCTAAAACTTTTGTATGACCTTGTATTACAGTAGAAGTAACAGAAAGTGAGGAAGGGATGGATGCACACTTTGGAATCAGAAATCACCTAACTGTTTGGGTATTTCTACAATTTTTCCACTTTGCCATCCCTAGTTCCCTCATTGGAGAGCATTTGAGGTCAGTCATGTCTCGTGGTTGAATAAACACCATTCCTGTCAGCTATTTTGCCCAGGTTAATGTTTGGCATCAGAATGAGTCCCATTCTAAGTTGTTTATCACAATGACTGTGATAACATTACTTTGGCAGTACCTATAGGTTATCGTTTGCTTTTCCAATGCACACAACAGTCTGCACATAGTTTGTTGAAAGGGAAGCATGTGGGTTCAGTTTTAAAATTCAACATAGGAGCTTTTAGCAAAAAGTAATAAAAAGTTCAGTGTGAGTAATAAGCACAAGTAGGTCTGAGTCTATCTGCTTATCTGATTATGCACAAACAAATTTCTCTTTCAAATAGTCTCCTGTATGCACCGTAATCAAACCAGTCCACAAATAAATCAGTGTTGTCCTTGATTGTTTTTGTCCTCTCTGCTGTCAGATATGTATCCTTCGCAGGGACATGAGAGTGATATGGCCACTGATTTCAGTGGGGCCCAGATTTCAATCTTGATCTTCCCTAGTCCAAAGGAAAGAGCTGAGAGTGTCTTCAGGGACCCAGGTACTCACTGAGAAATTCAAAACACTTTAAGACACTGTGGCAGCACGCAGGGTTGTCAAAGTAGCAGAAAGCCTTCCATATTGATTAGTTCCATGTTTAATGTATAGGATACTCTTGCAGTGTTTGCAAATAACCTTTTTTGTATGAAAACAGCAATGCCTTAGTCAAAGCCAGATCAAAGAGGCACGCATGATTCACATCCACTAAATAAACACTGATGCCTGATGGCAGTAATACTGCTATTTATATTCATTGCTTGATTTAACCAGTGGCATTCCTTTAATATGATAATAAGCACAGGCTGTTTGCTATGAAAAAAGAGACTTGAGTGCTAAACTTGCTCTTAACACCAAATGAAAGTGATATTGGTGGGCAAGTTGAGATGTGCTAATTAACTTCCACTACAGACAAAATCAGAAGTTTAATTTTAGATTATGCATTGGAATTTCATATGAACAAATAAGCAGGCAACTTCAGTGAGAGTTAAGCACTTGAATACGTTGGAGGGTCGGGTAGCCAGGTCCCATCAGTGACCTCTGTGTTTCATTGGAACCATAGTCCTGCAAATCTATCACTTCATCTCCTTTGCAGTGCCTGGTGTTGCAAACACGTGGGCAGAGCACTCTTTTAAATAGTGTTATCATCAGTGACTACAGCCCTAACACCTCAAAAACCAACACTAAACTGGTCTGCAACCAGCAAGTAGCTCTCAGGAGCAACAAGTATGAGGAAGACAGATGACAAACACTCTGCTCTGCTGAAAGGGAACCTGAGCTGGCTTCATGCCACAGAGACTCTCTGATGACCTGCACTCAGCAAAAGGGCACTCCAGATCCTGCAGTCTCACATCCACTGTTGGTTACAGTCATTTTGCAGGCGATCCTCTGCCAGTGTTAGTCATCTGTATTACTTGACCAAGAGAAGAAAGAACATATCAGTATGAAAACCCTTCACAACACACAAAATAATCTGGAAGAACATGCTGAAAAACTGTCATTATATTCTTTCCCTGTTCTTTCCCCTTGGCATAACTATCAGTTCACTGCTGGGAACAGGACACTTTGTTAGATGGACCTTTGATGTAGCCCGCTATGGCTTTCTCCCTACTACATCTCTTACGGTATTGATGTGGCACAACAGCGACTACTGTAAAAGCAGTCTCAGTTTTATCCAAAATCATCCATGCTGCAAGCGTACGCACTCTTCACCTTGTTCATAGCAATAACTATCTGACTTGCAGTGGTCACTTGCGTTCTTAGGCAACATGAAAATGGTGGTGAAATCATTAAAACCACATGAACAATGAGACAGTATCAGAGGAATCACAGGATCTTTTGAATTTGACTATGAAATTGATAAATACAGCAGGTTCTAGTAGACAACCGACAATGAAAAAAGTCTCAGAATGCAAAATCTGATGGACATTACACCCAGGATGGTATGCAATTATTTTGAGAAAGTCCACGGCTCTATGGATCTCTCTCTTTGGGAACTAACCCAATGTAAACAGAGTGGACAGACTCTCTAAATCCACTAGCATCATCACAGGAATAAATGGGGTAAAATTAAAAAAACAAACAAACAAACAAAAAAACACAATTCCATGTAGACAAAACTTCAGACTTTTCTTGAAGAGCATCCCTTATCCTTGTTTTCTTTCATTATTCCACTTTAATAAGAAGAATATCTTCTCTCTTATGAGTACCTGAAGATTTGTAAACACTGTTCTCATTTGGGTTATACAGGAATGTTGTAGATTTTTTTTCATTCAGTTATTTTGGCAAATTTATTTTTGAGGCCGTGACATGACACAGCAGAGGCACATTAGATTTGAAATCTGGGACTTCTTCCTTCACCTTCATGCATATTTACATTTCTCCATAATTTACTATTAGTCGATCTGTTGGTAAAACTTATCTGGTTTGGGTAAAGATTGTTCTTTGATGGCCCTGTGTGCCATAAAATAGAAGCAGAATTCTATTTCCTGTATTGCAGATAAGGCTGCTTCTGTTCTAGAGCTGTGCTTTGACTTATTTGCTGATTTGCTTGATAAACAGAACAGCTTAAAGCCTTGAAGGAAGATGAATACATGTTGTGTCAGAATAACACAGGAATAACTGGCCTGCTAGTACTTCAAAGGCAGCTTGAACTTTCTTATTAAAGAGCTGCAAGAGAAGCGAATTTGTTATTTCTCCAATAATTAATAAGGAAAGTAGCTATTACTGTAACCAGCAATTTTGAAAGAGATTTCAAATCCTTATGTGTGTCCAACATACTGATAGAAAACAACATTAATTGCAACTTGAAGGAAACACCAATTTCTCAAGAGATTTTTGCTTGGATAATTGAGAGTGCTTGAACTAAGATGCTCCTTATAACTCTCATATCCTCAGCAACTTCTAATGGCTCAGATCTGCTTCTTCGGAGGTGGATTTGACACTATCCCACAACACCAGATATATAGATATAACAGTGGCACTTGCAGACCACAAACTGTTGCCTTAACTGATAACCATATTATCTCTTGCAAAGACACCTTGAAAATACATCTGCTTCTATGGCTTCTGTCACCTTGCTGGCACTAGGGAGATCCCCCATTGCCAGAGGCAGCTGCGTTCTTCATTCATTAAAAAACAATTATTAGTTTCAGGTAACTACTTTCATTTCCTCTGATCTCTTCTGTGAGGTTGAGGATCAATCACAGATTCTTTACAGGCCTAATGTTGAGCTAGACTGCAAATTAATTTTAGGCTACTTAACATTTAAAGAGTTTGGAAGGTAGGTAGTCATATAAATTAATTTTATTTAGTTATTCCCTCAATCTTTGAAAAGATTGCATACTGGTGTTTCTCTATAAATGCCTGAAGACTGTTCTCATGGCCTTTATGAAGTTGTTCAAATTGAAAAATATCTGCAGGCAGTAAATGCCCTTCAGTGTAACTTTGAAAATACATTATATTCTCTAGGACTCTGGCTTTTATTTGTCTTTTGTAGTATTTGTGTTCTGTTTTCCAGCTTCTATCTAGTGCTACTTTAAGATGGATGATTATTTTATTGAAAATAGTTTACCCACCTCTTCCAAAAAACCTCTATAAAAGTGATCCCAATTTTGTTAATGTAAACTTGAGCTGCCCCCCATGAAATGAGAAGACTCAGGCTGAGTGTTGACTGAATTGTTTGCCTTGATAGGAACACAGCATTTTTTAGATGCGGTTGAAAATACAAAGCTCTCCATGAATACGAAGACTGCTTGGGAGTCTGCAGCAGGTTCTCTACATCTATGAAAAAGTGTTGCATCCCAACTGTTGCTGGTGCAGGCTGTTTTCTGTTCTCATGAAAGAAACCTTGAGATCAACTGCCTTAAGCTGTTGTGACAAAGAAAAAGTGGAAGCCTGATTTTACTAGCAACACTCAGTGTTACCACCCTCAAGTAAGGGAGGAGACCAAGACCTATAGTGACCAGAACATTTAGAGCTAAGCAAATGTTGACACTGCAAACCTACTTCTTCTAGAAGAGTTGTAACATATGGAAATTAAGAAAAAAGCAATCCATTACAGGCTGCAGCTGTTCAGTGTGCTGGGAGAAAACACGGCTCGCCTACAGGAAGGCAGTCCTAGAGTAGTCTCATGGATAATACTCGGTTTCTATTGCTTAACTTCTCAAAAGGACATTGCAAAGACAGATATGATTATTCAGTTTACAGATTAGGAAATTTTGGAACAAGGAAAGTGAGGCAATTGGCCCAAGGCAAATCAATGACAGAGTTGTGAAGAGATCTTCGTTACCCTACTCTTATTCTAACCATTAATCAGCACAGCCTCCAGTCCTAGAGGAAAAGGTGGCAGCGACAGCCTAGTTCTTCCTCATATAGCCAGAGAACACAGAACGTGGGTGAGGACCTTATCTCTTCCATCTGCACTCTTCCATCTGCAAAAAATGTCCTACAAGCCCTAGTTCCCGCCTTCAGGCAGGACTGGAGAAAGTCCTAAGGTTCCTTGCTGAGGATCCTCCCTGCCTCTCCAGTTTTGGTTCCCAACAGAAATACAGTCTTCCACTGTCTAACAGGACTGTCTAGGGAAGGGTCTGCCTGGAAAAACAGAGCCAAATCACAGAAATCACCAGGAAAATGCAAGTTACATTTCTGAATGTATTACCTAAGAGTGACCTCCTGTGTCTGTACTAAGTGTTCTCATCTCTATGTAAAAACAGCTACCAGAGTATGAAGCTGCAAAAATATACATTTTTTTAAAAATAACTAAAAGGAGAATTCTAAGGAAATGTACACTTTTCTTAATGAATTCCCCACATGAGCAAATCTTAGTGCCTTAAAATTTTATCTGAACTGCACAACATATTCAACAGTAAACAGGAAAGTAATAAGTTCTAAAAATGGCCCCTGCTATAAATTTCTCTTCTACAAATCTGTAGCTCTGTGTGAAGGCAGGCAAAAGTCTATGACATACATGAATACTGAGGACTCACTGCACATCTGCACTGGACTGAGAACTCCATTTTTTAACTTAGCGTCAGTTGTTTCTCTGCTGCATTTTGCCTCCCTCCAAGATAAAACACAGAAGAGGAATGGTAAGAATTCTTGCAGTTGTCACAGGCAGAATAATAACTTTAAAAAAAAAAAACACCACTGAAATGCCTTGTGTGTGTGTGCTGCCTCTGAATGGATAATCATCAACACTATGCTACTTGCTAGAAAACAGTTTTCTAGGTGCAGGCCAGAAATGGGGATCATTTGGATTCTGCTGGCATCCAGCTACAGCAGCCAGATGAACGCTCACCTGAAGAGGCCCTCCGAGGGCAGGGTAGCACTTTGGTACGTTCTGAGCCTCTCTCCTGTCAAGGCACCAGTACCATAACACCAAGTTCCTATAAGGAGCAAATTTCCTTGTTGTAAGATGCAAGATTTCTTAAGTCTGTTGGACTCCAAAGAAAAGCACTGGAAAGCTTTGATAACCAAGGGCATATGTTATCTGTCAAACAGAACTTGGGACTGGTACACATTCACAACAGCTATAAACAGCTGCTTCCTAGACAGACTTCTCTGCTTGGACAGATTTTCCGAGCATGAACTTGAGCCAAAACCTCAGCGTTCTGCTCTCCAGTAAATTCACACAAGAATGGGATTGTGGTTTCGACATTCCTACCAGTTTCAGAGGTTGTGCATGTAGTAAAATTGACCAGGCAGGCCATTCTGTAGACCAGTGGCAACTGGCAGATCCCAGCTCTCCATTCTCAGTGAGCTGGGGTCAGCATTTTCTCAGATTCCCAGCTCACCATGACAGACATCCAGCTCTTTCACAACTCTCCCTTTGATTCATCCAAACAGCAGCAAACCAGTAGGCTCTAAATCAAATGCTTCCTGCTCAATCATTTGTTTCTTGGGAAAATGTTCGGCCCATTCTATCCACAATCTCCTTTAAGAGCTCTCCTGCTTGTACCTCTGTACTTGGCACCTTCCATTCCAACTCACCTTGGGATGCAGTGTTAGAACCTAGAAGTAACATGGTGCAGATGGCAACCTATTCCTTAGCCATGTGACAGCTCATGCTATTGCTTTTCTTCAGCTTATTGGCAAAGCAGGGAGGGGAGGGAGGGGACAAAAGATCTTTGTTAGTGCTCTGTGCAGTCTGGGAGCCAGAACTGAACCTAGCTGGGTTCCTGCGGTGCCACCATGGCCGAATTGTGCCCCAGGGACTCCAGGCAGAAACCACAGTGGGGACAGTGAGGGTTTAGCCCTCCAACACAGGGTTGGTTAATGAAGCAGAGGGACATGCAAAGCTCGTATGAGTGGGACCCAGAGGAGTCATGCCAGATAACTTTTTATTTTCCGATTTTCCTTTTTCAATTAAATTTGACATTTTTGAGAGCGAGCTTGGTTACAGACTATTAATCTGTGGCTGAGAGCCAAGGAAGGAAAACACTTCAGTGAGAAGAACTGAACACTGAAAAGCTTTGTCTGCGGTACAGCATGCTAAGATGATTTTAGTGAGTTTTGAGAAACTCAGACAGTGGCAGTTCATTCTCGTGTAACAAAGACATGTTCATACAGTGCTTTCAGAAAAGGAAATGGTGACATTTTGAAGTCCGTTTTCTTCCTTCCTTTTACGTTCAAAAGGTACGTTTCAGTAAGCGAAAGTTGAGCAATTATTGGTATTTGCCACCAGCTGGGCAAAACTGTCGTGATCAACCTAAAGTGAAAGGCTTGCAACACTTGCAACAGACTATTTTACTGGACCTTTGGAAGGAGCTGAATTTCCAATTTTGACCACAGCAGGATCAGATGACAGATTCAGAGGATAAACATGAGAAGTGCCCTGATTTTTATCTGAAACATGATCATCTACAGAAGCTAGAAGAGATTTGCATTTAAGAACTAGTTCATACCTGATTCTTTGAGGTATAAAGCTAAAAAATGAAAGCAAGCAGAAAAATTTTACTATGAAGTGAAACTACCGCTTAGTTGTAGTGCATACTTTTGAAACTATGGTTTTGACATCTAATCCTTAGGGTCCTTATTCACTTGTTACTCGGGAAAATAAAATTCCATCTCAGCAGCAATGGAATAAAGCAAAACATTGAGTTGCAAGTTCTGGAAAGATTCAAGATCTGGATTTGAACATTATGTCTTGGATACATCCCTTAAAATAAATAAACAAAAGGAAACTAAAACCATATGTGGTGGAAGTTAAACAGGCACCTGTAATCTCAGAATGAACAAGTGTCAAATGAATGTTTCCTCTGGAAGTTTTGGGAGCAGTTTTTCTACCACATGTCTCTCACATGCAGGAAGAAGCCCTGGGAAAGATTTCTAGTCAAATAGGAAATGGAAAGTGTTCAGCACCAGATGGAGGGGATCTTTGCAGAAAATTTTCATTGCATGTTAAGGCTTTGATCACAACCAGGCAGCAACAGAATACAAATTGCTATTAAAACAACTTAGCAGCGTGAGAACTGTAGAGCAAAATGAAGGCAAAAAAGTGACCTCGCTGGTAAAGATTATAATTCCCCTTCAATGCCAGTCCATTAATGACAGTAGCTATAAATAGATTTTGATCACAGTGTCTTAACCCTTTAGCTTAAGCTATAATTGCTCAGTCTTGCTGGAATCACATGTGCCAGTGAGGAAGGGCTGAAGGAGTCCTTTTATATCACTGAGCCACTTTGTAGAAGGCTTCTGTTTAATTGCTGCTCAGTGAATCATGGTTATGTATGTTAAGATAATTATGACTGGTTTGTTTAACGAAACAAGAAATAGGGAGTTTTTTTAAGCATTTAACCACTGCTGAAAGCTCTAAAATCAGAAGTCCATCAAGCCTGTTTCCTCTCTATCTATTTTCAGTCCCTGTCTGTCCTGCATTTTTGGCAAGCAAAAAGACAGCTTGCAGTGAAAGTCACTTTTGTTTCCTTGCAAGACTCATAAGCACGAGCTCATAATGCATTGCAAATATGATCAAAGAGTACAGATGTAGGAGATAAAAACCAATGGGGAAATTATACCGAGCTGATGCATTCAAGCACTGCCGCTGAAGAAAACCTCCTGAACTTTAATGCATTACAGAAGTGAAAGCCTTGTCAGTTCAACGGTGCTGTTTACTGTGGAAAGTGCTACCCACCTGAGGACCTGCTCCTTAAGCAGGTGCATTTAACTGCTCCGAGAATAATTACTAAACAGTTTTAAAGAGTAGTCTCATCTACAAAGACAATTACAGCGGTGCAGTTCCAAGGGGACAGGCTCCAATCCATGCTGTTCACTGGTCGGGTATTTTCGTAGATGTTCTAGCTTCTGTTTTAGAATAGGGAGTGAAGGGGAAGCAGGGTGAGCCCCATCTCACATACGGCAAATGAGGGCATGGAGATTCTGAAAATAATCTAATGATTTTTGTGCCCAAGTAGATATCCTGGCAGCAATGTTTTCCAGAGAGCTTACTGTCGTACAGGACTTCGCCTGTTCAGAAAGCACCGGTCCCACTCTTTTGAAATATAATTGTAAATGTCAGCACACGTGCATTGGGACAAAGGCCTAAAAGAAGGCACACAGAAAATTAGGAAGAGAGTGGTTACTTATTGAAAATTTTGTTCATGTCACTTTCCATGACATCATATGGATCTCTGTGGCAGTAGCAAGAAGAAAAGATTCATTTCTTCAGGACATCCTTCAGTTATCTTAACCATGAAACTCCACTGTATATCTTCAAGGGAATCCTGCATCCCAACACCCAATTCAGTAAACAGTTCCAATTCACCCACAGAGCAAGTCCACACTGTACAGTACACAAGCAAGGTTTCAGAGGAGAAAGAAAAAGAAGGTATGGATCATGTAGTTAAAGACTAAGCCGTATGCATATACAGAAGAGGAACAATTTCAATCCTATAGACAACCTGATGTCAGACTTTTCTAACTTTCGATTCTATATCTTTTTGTGAGTTTTTGTACCCAGACTCAGGAAGCTGAAGGAGAAAGGAATACGAAGAGCATATTGTTAAGGTTGTAGAAGTGTAGTAATTTGAAGATTCAGAATGCTACAGTAGTTAGAAATGATACACGCACACTGAATTACTCTGAAGTCTGTAATTTTAGTGAAATTTTGCTCAAATATTATATTTAGCTGCATGTAGGGACAGTGGTTAAAGCCTCAAAGAGGAATCCACAGCTGCAGTGACTAACCATCAGCTATAGATTAGATCATTTTCAGGATGTGAAGAGACCGCTGTGTCTGCACTCTTCAAAGGAGAGTGAACTGGCTCAGATGACCACAACCCTCCCATAGATTGCTTCCCCACATGCTTATCTGGGTGGATATAAATGTTACCTCTATCTCACCTCTCTCCCTTGAGTAGCACCCATTGCCAGGCTCCCCATCCCGACCTACTGCCAAAGCAACAGGAATCGTGATTAGGACAGGCCTGGAAGGAGGAGAAGGGCAGAAAGGAAGACAAATGGAGGGGAGGAGGCGAGTGAAGCTGACCTGAGAAGGACCGGCTCAGATCTGCTGTGACAGGGGAAGGAGAGGGGCCCGGTTTTGAAGGCAGGAAAAGGTTTTTGGCAGTTTGGGCAGCATTTGCAGTACCAGCTGCAAGTATTCCATGGGCTTGATTTCATGGAGAGAGTGCACTGAGTCACTGGAAAAGATACTACAATAAATGTGCTTAGATGGAGGGCTTTTTCATTAAAAGCTACAGGAATCAACACAAGCCTCTGCTTGCTTGCTTTTTTCTTTAATTGAAAAGTTTCTCACTTTGTTCTAATTCCCAACAGGTTTTCATTGCATTCATAGGACAATTAGAGGCTCCCTCCTCTGGCTATGTTTAATACCTATAAATTCCCTTCAAAATCTTTGCAGGAGATTAACAAAAAAGATCTACTTTATATTATTAACTAGGGACTTGAAATCTTGCAGGAATTGTATTTTTATGACAAATTATTCAAATTTTTTTCTTTTCGTGTCAAATCAACTAGTACATTTTTAGCACTTAATTGAATGTCACAGTTGTAACTCAAAGCCAAGCAAGATAAAGAGTATCAAGAAAAGAAGAGGAAGCAAAAGAATTCTCATTCTCTTCGCTTTTTTCTTGAAAGATCAAAAACTATAATAACATAGGCCTGAATTTCATGAAATTTGGGATCCGTATAAGCTAGGGAAATCATTTTGTTTGAACTTTACGGCTCTTATGTTCAGTTTTAGAATAACATACTTCTAAGTCCCTTGAAACATTAAATACAGGTTTCTGTAATTGGCGTTTCTGTCTCACTGATATTTCCATGACATCGTGTCCAAATCCCGACTATATTTCATTTAAATTGTTAATAGCTTTTATCACAGATCAGAGTCTTTGCATGTGAGTTTCTGAACCTAGATGAAGCCTATTGCTGTATCACTCTGAGCTCAGGAAAACACACCAACTTCTGATGGCTCAACTACAGTAATCCCATTGATAGGGCTGAACTGGCCTAATTTGACTTTATATTGCAAATATACCGCATCTGTCTGAACACTGTATTGAAACAAGCGTGCCTGGGAAGATGACGCAAGCAGGCTCAGTGTCACCCACCGCCCAGGACCCCACGTCAGCCCCCCAGGACCATCAGCCCCTGCCCCAGCGATGCCACAGCAGGGCCAGTCTCCACCTCCTGGGCAGCGGGACAGGCCCTGGCTGTCAGGTGCAGCTCTGCCACCCCAAAATCCTTGACATTCATTTCACTGGGTATTGGACTGTTTATTTACATAAGGTAAAATCTGCCGTTTTGCAGAAAGAAGGCCTTTGTCAAAATTTATGCACCACACCAACGTATACATCAAAACCGCATTTCAACACATTACTCAAGAAACTTTCCCCCGGTCATTGCCGAGCTCTTTGGGTAGGAATTGTGTCTTTTTCTTCCTGTGTCTTCACATGTCCTCCTGGACTGTGCCAAGTGCTCTTAGACAACAGACATAATAAACAAGGACTGTAGACTCAAAATTAACTCGCTGTTAATTATGAGGGTTGGATAGGGATGCAAATAAGCTATTTGGAACTGAGCAGGAAATTGTCTTATCTTGGAAAAATTTCACAATTTCATAAAGTCTTCAAAATCCCAAACCAGAGCAAGACGGATCAAGGCCAATTAAAATCTATTCTACCCAAACTTGATCAGGTAGCCCTAGGTCCGTCCTTGTCTTTCTTCCTCCTGTTTTCTCCATCCCCACAACTATTCTATCAAGCTTGCTTTAGCCAAGATTTAGGAAAAAATCATGCCCCTTCTTTATTTTTCTCCTTTTCTTAGCTGGTTTTATATTAAAATTCAAAATTCCGCTACCTTGGAAGTTATTTGAATATATGGTGAACCAGAATATAAACAGTAACAAATCTACCAAGGAAGTCAAGTTGATTAAGAAAAACATTTTTTTTCCTTATTGTTTAGAAGTTTGAGCATTTGAGGCTACATTTCATACTAGGCAAAAAAAAAAATCCTGTTTATTATGCTTTCCTCCTCTCTATTTCTTCAAAAAAATGCTGGCGAATGCTCTCAAAATATCTATGAGACATGCAAAGAATCGTCCAAAAACAGGGAAAGGAAGGTAAACCCTCAACAGGTTACCACTTCCAACACAACATCCAAGCAGATAAAACTCAGTAATCTGACAAGGCATCTTTTTAACCAGAAACAAACAACAGCTGCTTGGATGCCATGGTTTTTCTTTTGCCAGGAATTTTAAAAGGCAAAATCTGAAATTTACAGAAGTCAAAACCTTATGGGAATGATTTTGTTAGCAATTTTGTTAGAAGTCAAACAGAATTAGACTGCGCATGGACATTCTAAAAGGTAGCAACATAATGCTCAGGCATACAAATAAGTATGGGCAGGCATTGAAATCATGGTGCAGTAGGACAGAGATTGAAGAGAACCACAGTTTAGACCAAAACCCAAGTGACATAAGTGCTCTTATGTCAGTTATGTCAAGTATGATGGAAATACTGGGTGGGGATGTAAGAGAAGAAGAGCGGCTAAACAGAACAAACAAAGCAACCAAAAGACACTGTTAGAGCAGAAAGAGGCTGAAGACTTTCATATGTTTCAACTTGCAGGAGGCTGGGTTACCTCTAAGCCCCCAAAAGAAATAGCTTCTGAAGTTGCAGGTCCACTCCATAGATTCACTGTCAAATCTTACAAGACGTCATTACAGCCAAGAGGACAGCAAAGGAAGAAGAAATACACTGTGGTTAAATAGAGGATCATTAGCCTGACCACAATTGTACACAAATTTTTAGAACAAACTTTAATGGAAAGCATAATTAAAGACATGGAAGGAAGTGGAAAGAAATGCTGCACAGGTTTACTCAAAGTAGGACATGCAAGACTAAACAAGTAAGTAACTATTAAGGCTGAGGAGAGGCAGCTGATTCAATCTACCTGGACACCGGTACAACACTTAGTGTGATGTGGCATGAGAGAGGAATCATTAACTCAGAAACTAGAGATTAATGTAATATTAGATTATAAATTAGGAGAAGAACTGTCGAAAGGGGAGATTACAGGGAAATTGGAAGCCTGGAGATAAAGAATAATTAATAGGCAGTTTCTCAGGACTATGTCATAGAATAAGTTTGATTCATATTTTCACTAATGAAAAATGTGATTGCACCATTAAAATATACTGTTGTTCTTAGCACATAAAAGCATCCATACAGAGGAAGATCATATTGTTATGAAAAAAGAGTCGAATGACCTTGAAAACTGAAGTGAAACACATGGGATGAAAGTCATTTGTACCAAATGCAAGGTCATGCATGCAGGTCAAGCACTCTTGCTATAAATATATCTACTAGGAATAATCAAAGAGGGAGAAAACCTGAGAGGGACAGAGACTCTTGGATGATGATGAACTACCAATATAATTCAGATGTGAAAGAGTCAGATTGTACATCAGGATTTTATCAGGCAAGATATTTTGAGGAGATGCAAAAAAACCCCAACTATTTAAATAACTTACAAAGCACTAGTAAGATCTAGCTGATCCATCCCAAGTCTGAAAAACATGAACTCCAGATAGACCAGGTGCTATTTATTAGTCTTCCCATCCTCTTATTCAATCCACTGACAGAAACTTAACTGTACTTATCTGTACTGCAGGATCTTAAAGCACGCTCCACGTCTTTAGCTTGTGAGGTGTTCCCTGTCATGGCCCACTTCCACATCAGGACAAGGCCATGTTACACCTTGCTTCCCTCTTTTTCACTTATATTCTAGTTTCGATGAGAAGGCAACTTAGATATCTGGGATAGAAGGAAGCCATGACATACTGCAACAGGTTCCCCAACTTGAACAGGGGAGCAAATATCCCATAGAGCCGCCTAAGAGATATGACTTTTTTTGCCTAACAAACAGCTTGATGACTGAGATGTATGCTGTCCATAAAAACATAGTCAGTGAGCGGCAGGAAAAAACAAAGGAAAAGAAGCCATCAAAAATAAAATATTAGCACAAGAACAAGCCGCATAAGCTAGCAATAAATTTCAAAAAAACATAAGAGAGGGCAGGTAGCACAGAGGATCATCCCTCTAGCCTTGAAAGCAGTAAGGCTCTGGCATAGCCTTCCAGTAGGAATAAAAACTACAAAGGAAAGCTAGATTCAAACAGAGGTTGATCAGCTGTTGGAGGAGATTACGTGATCTGGTTGTCTGGGTGTAGCATTTCCAGTGACCCAGGAGTACCCTTCCAGAGCTACATTCCTAATTATAAGGTTAGTATTTATCTAATTTTATCATGCTGTAAATTGTATTTAAACAGAGCTGGACTTTCAGAAGTAGGTAGTCCACAGGCAGAATGCTTTCTACAGCTCTTGCTCTGCAGTGTTGCAGAACAAATCCTTGTAGTGCAAGTGAATTCCTACCTCTAACATACAAAAAATATTTCCCTTGAAATAAAATGGAGACCATTGCCTTGATCCTAAAGAAAAGTACACCTGCTGCACAGTGGGGAAACTGTAGAAGGAAGATGGAAACACTGAAAGCAGTTTAGAAAAGTGTCAAGGACTCTCTCATTTCAAATTGCCACCTCTGACTTTGTTCTAGTAATTTTTCAAATATTAGCCCTGTTCTCCTTTACAGCATCTCCAAAGCAATCAAAGAACACAATACAACTATAACAACAGTGCTCAAGAGTCCTTTCAGAGGCTATATTGAATTTTGTCAGCTACAGATTTTGCAATAAGGGACAGAAAGCCTGGAAAAATAAAATATGGATTAGGAATGAAGATTTCTGACCCTGTTGCCAGAGAGCAGCAGACTATTTTAATAATTTAATGAAGGCTACAATTTTGTGTGTGGTTCATGTTCCACTTTCTTTGAAGAGGATCCCCATAGAGGGTCAGGGGCTTTTTCCACTGTGAGAGATAAGCAAGACAGACAGCAGAACTGAATTTCAAAACAACTGGTTTA
The DNA here is from genome assembly GCF_009769465.1 of Tauraco erythrolophus. NCBI lineage: Eukaryota > Metazoa > Chordata > Aves > Musophagiformes > Musophagidae > Tauraco > Tauraco erythrolophus. The sequence goes on from NC_141470.1 coordinate 44,037,182, forward strand.
TTATTCATCTTTGAAGAAACTGTAAGTTTCACTAAGCTTCAGCCCTACCAACTTTCCAGGAAACTCCATACTATTTAAAAAGCTGCTGTGGAAATTGGCAATCAGCTTCAAATATTTTAGAAGGGAAAGGTAATGAGAAAATAATTGCTATGTTGTTATAACTTAGCATACCATACATCCCAGCGTTATCGGTAATGTGCTCCTTTAGAGGAAGAATAAATTGAAAGTAGCGCTAAAACTGTCCACTCTCAAATTAATATTTGTCAAACATGCACACTTAAGGAGACCATAACATAGCCTGTGACAATATGTCAAACATTTCCCAAGAAAAGTGAAATTTGGTGCCCTGCTATTTAGCTTGTAATCATTCTGCACTGTGGCAGCTGGACAGATGTTTGGATGTCAGGAACTCTACTGAAATTGTCAAGGGAGGAAGTAAGAACAGTGATCTTCAGCTTTACAGTAACAGGCAAGTATGATGTAGTTTCTCAGGGTAAGATTTCTAAATTGCAAGATGCTCCAATTTTCATTCCCATGCAAGTGGTCTAGGTAAACTTCAGTAGGGATTTCCCATGGTCAGATAAAACAAGGAAAACACTGAGTATTAGTCCTGTGGGATTTTATGTTGAGATTACTACCTCAATGTGGAAAAAAAAAAGTAGTACAATTTTTTCTGCAGGAAAACTGAAGTCTGAGATGCTTATTTACTGCAGCGAAAAATAGATTGCAATAGATCAGATAAAATCATAGAGATCTTAACAGGAGTTGAAGTGCTGCAACTGCTAACAAGGTACTTGTGAGGCCAGTAACCTCTTCTGTCTTAGATCCAAGATACATCATACTTGTTTCTCCTTATAAGGACTCTGCTGCTCTGTTAATGAATGAAGGACACTCATTATCTGACTTCCTTCAGGCCTGCTTTTATAATCCTGCTTGAAATTATCTGATCCATCGCAGGCTGGGCAGGTGTAATGTCTGTTTGGGAACCCTGCATAAGTGAGCTGCTGAGCTACAGACAGTTTGGGACAGTTCTGTAAGAGGTTGCCCTTATTCTAGGGTGAAGAATACCAACTTCACTTCTAGACTTACACCCAATATTTCTTTTGAGTCTGAACTGTCTGCCATTTGGAGAACAGTAGCCAAGAACTTGGGTACAAGCTACTCAGGCATGTAGCAGCCTGTGGGAATTTTCATTACTTCTCCTAAGGCAAGAGGCAGCTCAGGGAGATGGGCAGATATAACTGAAGTGAACTTCAGTAATTGCATTGAACAAGTGGAATGATGTTACCTCCTTGCAGAGAGGTGAAGGTTTACACACAGGCACGCGTAATTTTCTTGTCAGAATACACATGAACACAGAGGTGAGGTTTTCCTCATGGAATAGATGCTACAAAATATCTAACAAAATAAGACAAATTTTAGAGTGAGTGGGAGTAGAATAGAGAATTCAAATCTCGGGAGAAAAGGAACCTGTAACGTAAGGCTCATTTTTGCTGACCATGCTGTTGGGCTGGAAGATATTTGAAGGTAACCTGCCAATTGCCCAGTTCTCTATCTGCCATTTGTTGCCAGTCTCCTTTTCCTAGACTTCAGAAAGGACTCATTACATCAAGTTTTAATATCTCATTCCAAGTTAATTCACCTTACTTTAGTTGCAATCTCAATATGAATATAGATGACTAGTTTATGCTGGAATACATCATAGTTGTTTTCTTAATTACCTATACAACCAGTACAACCTTAGACAAGGTTGTAAGGAAACAAAGGTTTCCCCTTTGACCACAGTGCCAGGTAAAAGGATCACAGCAGAAGTGTTCCTGGTGCAGCCTCACTTTCTTCTTCTCAGCTGCAATCGCAGTCACTGTTCTCACAGGACAGCAAGCAATTGCAAGAAGAACAGGTGTGCGTTCCTCAGATTAAGGGCTAAAAAAAGAACAAAATATGTAAGTAGTAGGTTGTTCTCCCACTATTTGGATGACGGCACTGAGTGCACCATCAGTAAGTTTGCCGATGACACCAAGCCGTGTGGTGCCGTGGATTCACTTGAGGGAAGAGATGCCACACAGAGGGACCTTGATAGGCTTGAGAAATGGGCCAGTGCTAACTGCATGAGCTTCAACAAGTCAAAATGCAAGGTCCTTCACCTGGGTTGGGCCAATCCTAGGCACAAATACAAACTGGGCACACAGTGGGTTGAGAGTAGCCCTGAAGAGAAGGATTTGGGGGTGTTTATAGATGAGAAGCTCAACATGAGCCGGCAGTGCACTCATGCGGCCCAGAAGGCCAACTGCATCCTGGGATGTATCAAGAGAAGCGTGGTCAGCAGGTCAAGAGAGGTGATTCTCCCCCTTTACTCTGCTCTTGTGAGACCCCACCTCGAATACTGCATCCAGTTCTGGTGTCCCCACCATAAGAGAGACATAGATTTGTTGGAGCATGTTCAGAGGAGGGCCACAAAGATGATCCAAGGGCTGGAGCACCTCTGCTACGAGGACAGGTTGCGGGAGCTGGGATTGTTCAGCCTTGAAAAGAGAAGACTTCGGGGGGACCTAATAGCTGCCTTCCAATACCTGAAGGGAACCTACAGGAACGCTGGGGAGGGACTTTTTACAAGAGTGTCCACTGATAGGACAAGGGGAAATGGGTTTAAGTTGAAGGAGAAAAGATTTAGATTAGATTTTAGGAAGAAATTCTTCAGTATGAGGGTGGTAAGACTTTGGAATAAATTGCCCAGAGAAGTTGTGGATGACCCCTCCCTGGAGGTGTTCAAGGCCAGGTTGGACGGAGTCTTGAGTAGCCTGATCTAGTTGAGAGACGTCCCTGCCCATGACAGGGAGGTTGGATTAAATGATCTCTAAGGTCCCTTCCAGCCTATGCCATTCTATGATTCTATGATTCTATTTGGGGATGTTTTTCCCACTTAAGGGACTGAAGGAAAAAGAAACATGATTGAAAGCACAATAAGTCTGTCTGAGGAGCAGTTCTGACTGCAAGTGAGAACAAGATGGCTGCGGAGTCATCTATCCTGTCAGATAAGGTAAAATATCATCTGATTGCAACAGAAGAAATGCATTTCACTCCGATGAGGAAGTAAGATCACGCAAGTGTCATTGTTATCTGAATTTAGAGGAAACTCTAAGTCAAACAAGGAGTATTACCTGAAAAATGTGAACCAGCCAAGTACTGAGAGGAATGTCTGTCCCACAGACATGTCTCTGCATTGCACTCCAGACTGTACCTGTATCACCAAGGAAGTGTTTCACTTGATCAAATGCAGCTCTTTACAGTATAGACACCCACATCTGAGCTTCTTCAGTAAATTCCTCTTACAGCTAATAGAAAACACATATATTTCTAGTGTACAAAAGTAGATTTCTCAAGTCAAAAAAATAAATTGTGCCTTAAAAGTGCTCATTCCTCCTCACTGATTATGAGAGGAGGCTGCACAAGTTTAGATACTATAGATTGTGATGCTGCGTATACCTACAGCGATATGAAATTACTTCAACAATTAAAATTGGCCCTTTATTTACCCATTCTTCCAGCAGAAATATAAAAATCAAACTCAGTTCATGTCTACAAGATTAGACACAGACTAGAATAATGATGCACCACACACAGAAGAACCAAGTTCCCTGATGTTGACAGCAAATTTTTAAAAAGGTGAAGTGAATCACTTTTTCTCATATACTATTGTGCAGCCAGTCAGAATAGGCAGAAGCTCTTTGAAAGCACATGTTGCTTTCCAATACCCTTGATCATTATCCTTTGCACAGGTCTCCTACTCACTTGTCTACAAGGCTAAGAACAAGTCCTTTCCACCCTGCCATACAATGGCTGTGAGTAATGACTGACAATCACTACAAAACAGAAAAAAAATTGAGACCTGAAAAGAAAATGACAAAGCTTTCTTCTCTTTTCTGTTGCCTGTTGTGGTCACAGTCACTAGCTCCAAGTACTCATTTTCCCTCTTCCCAGATCACTTCATCTTCTGGAAGAGCATCTAGAGTTGTTTGAAGAATTTCTCTTCCCAAGTCTCTTAACTTCCAGGAGGGAGCCATTCAACGGCAGTAAGAGGCAGCCACTTTTATTTATATTAACTCAAGGGAAAAATCAACAGGAATAAATGAAGATCACATCCCTGTGAGTGACTTATCTGTAGCAGTTACAGCAGCTTAAAGCAGAGCAAACCTCATTTATAGAGGCGCTTTCTCTGTCAAACAGAGAAGAACTGTATGGACTGCAGAGCCTGACCACCTGCCTGCCTGGCACCCCAGCTAGGACAAACATACCATACAGAGCACTTACAGTTTACTGAAGTCTAAGTCTGTAGAGAACAATTAGACTGTCTAATCTGGCCTCTTGTCTTCCACGCAGCTTAAGGTTTCACACACATACTCTTCACTAAACGCCAAAACCTTAGTTAAGCTTAATCATTTTACTCCTCTTTGTCTTAGCTCTTGCGTGCTACGTGTAAAGGAAAAAAAAAAAAAATCTGGCTCCAAAAAACATGTGGCAACCTGCAAGGAATTTCTTAGGTAACATATAGTCAATGATTTGACAGGTAAATCATCCAACATGCAGCAGAATAGGGAAAAAATCCAAAGTCTGACACTCAGCATGACCCTGAACGTGTGAATAGGACAAGGCTGGCAGCCGCGAGGCCCCACTGCCACCACTTACTGCGTTAATGCTCGCCACAGTCCAGGCGATCTCTAATAATTCAAACGAAGAAAAGAACTTCACTCCAGAGTACATCCAAGCCAATCGCACATGAGGAGGAAAAGCAAGAGCAAACTGATCTCCTTTCCCTTTCCCCAGACGTAGGCAGGCAATGTGTGAAAGTCTGAATGATGAGATTTGATGACAGTTGTACTATAAAGCTACAAGGGTTCCTTCGATGGTGTTCAGAGAAGTGCAGACGATTCTTCCCCTTTGTGTCCTTCTCAGACTGCCAGAAAGACCAGAGTGGACAACTTTACCTATGTAGGTTTTCTGCTCACATCCATTCAGAGAGGCTGTAGGATGTCTGTCAGAACCTGAATTAAAGCCTGTATAGTCCATTTTAAAAATAGTAAAATTTGGTGACTCCAGACTTCCTTTGGACAGCAGTTCAACTATTTCATTACCTTCCCAGCTAAAGAAGTACATCTAATTTAAAGGCTGAATCTGTTTAACTTCAGCTTCCAGCCATCGGATCTTGTTACTTGTGTCAGCAAGGTTGAAAAGCTCCAGACATCTTTTCCTAGCAAAAATATGTATACACCATCATCGAGTTACCTTCTCTTTGATTATTTTAATAGTGCCTAGATCCAGCCCTGACTTTTTATTATTAGATCCTTTTCCACTTCTCTCTTATTCCTTTCTTTACTGAAAACTGGCTGACTGATAGGGAAGGGAAAAAAATTAACAAAACCAAGCAAATTAAAAAACTTAATCTGCACAATAAGCCTGTTTTCAGATTTGTTAGGTTATTTATGTATTTTTATTACCTCTGTACTAGTCTGGGAGTTTTTTCTGGTGTTATAATTTCTCAATTGAGATACTTTTTTTTATTACTATCTACTGATAAACTCATAATTTTTCAACTAGGGTGAACTGAACACTTCACCCGATAAAGGAATGAATATACTCTACCGGCATGGCTTGAAAAGTTACTTGCGAGTTCTACAAGTCATGAGTTTTCAGGCTCATGTAGTTTGTGGCCCTGAACTGATAAATTTAGAAGGATTTTCAATGGCTGACCAGTTGCAAATTTTATTATGAGGATTCAAGAACAGACATTATCCATTCAGTCTGTCCTTTGTGACTAAAGAAAGATCTTGTCTTGTGCTAGAAAGAATCATATTTCCCTTAGCACAAAATCTCCAAGTGTGTTAGACAACTACCTTATTTATTGAGTCTATTTACTGCTGCTGATGGATTGTATACTAACACAATAAACAGTGTCTTGAGGGAATGAAAAATATTTCTGCTTTCATTAGGGCTCTAACTTTTCTTTTTCTGGAAACATTTTCCTTCTAGGGTCCTCAAGGTGAAAGCAGACACCGTTTGGTGCCTTGCTATAATAAAGTATTTTCTTTTCTAATCATAATGACCTTGTGATCTATCACCACTGGAATTTATATTCCTGGGAAATTCTGAAAAGTTATAGTTTCCCTCTACAGGGAATACAGATATCCTTCTGAGCTCTACCTGATTCAGAGCTAGTTTAAAATGAATGAAGAATTTTCTTGGTATCAAATTCTGTATCAAGAATTAAAATGCCGAAATTAATTAAATGTTAGGGATAACTGATATTATATCCCAGAAATGCTATTAAACTCTCAAGTTTCTAATGAATCCACATAAACAATCTTAAAATGAGGCTGAATATTTTCCATTTAAGTTAGATGCCAGCTTTATTTCTTCTTTGGGAGCAGAAGAAACTAGTGAGAGAAGCCATAAAACATTCCTACACTGCCCAGCAAGAAGCTCCACGCTAGTCATGGAGGGCCAGACCCTGAGTCAGGTAAGTCCACTGGAAGAACAGCTTAGTAGGAAAAATATCGTTCTCAATAGGTTAGCTTTACAGGAAGAAAATTAGCTAGCTATGAAGTCAGACAGAGCTGCGCTCCAGTATGTACCCAGCCAGTCTCAGGACCCTGGGGTCATCTGTTCGATCTTCCCACAGGCACTCTCCCCATCTGTTTTCCCATGCCATTCTTACACCCGTTCCTGTCAGCCTCTGTGCAGAAGGAGATGAAAGCAGATCAGATTTTAACCTCTCATTCACAGGGAAGTAGGTCTTACATTGTGTCCTGCACAGGTTGGAGGAAAGCTAATGAGGTGTTGAAAACATGAGGTGGTTTAAGTAAATGTCAGGTACTGGATGATCAAGATTCATAAACTCTCTGTGGAGACTGTACTATAGCGAGACAGCTTATCAATCTGGGCCCTAATGCCTGATAGTCAGTCATTAGTATCTACAATAACGGGTCATCAGTGTCAACGCGAATTTCCTGTACAGGAGCCTCCAAGATTGCTGCAAGGCATTTCATTCGTAGAACAAAGAAATAAAACAACAGTGGGAACTCATTACTTCAGAGGTTTTCTAAACTCTTTGGATTGTCTAAAATAAATATTCAAAAGAAATCACAGACGCAGTTTGATCCGTACTGAAGTTGCAGAGAAGTCCATCAAGGATCCCTCACAGGCACAAGGAAGGACAGCATTACCTTTACATCCAGACTTGTAGAAAACACACTTGTTTCACTTTCAGAGTATAACCTTATTTTTTCTGAAGCCCAGAACAGTTGGTGGCAGACAAATCCCTATTATTGCCTGTAGGCATTCCTCAAATATATCAATTATCCTATCCGGTTGCATTTCAGATGAACTATTCTCTGGTTACCAAGGCAACCAAATATGTAAAACAAGAACCAACCATATTTTTTGTTCATGTATACCTGGGCTGCCAGAGCAACCTTAGAAAATGGATCACCCGAGCAACGCACGTGCAGTCTCAAGGGGACATGGTTCTTATCAGCTGTGGGATGTCTGCTTGTGGAACCTGGAATATCACCTCTCGCCCCAGTCTGCACAGTGGTGTTTGCAGCACTGGAAAGACCCAAGGGCTTTGGAGACCGTTACATTTCCTGGACAGCATGAGAGGAAGTAGAAGGCAAGCACTCATGGGAAAAGCAGACCATCCTCAAATGTCTGCAGTTAGAAAACAAAGCTTGCAAAGGCTGTAATAAGAAATCTCTGGTTTTAACTGTATTTCAGCCACAATTGCTGTAAGGAGTAGAAGATGGTTTATCCCGGTTGACAATTGCAGACAAGTTATGTTCATTATCAGCTCAATTGCATACATTGCTTACAGGCCACCAGCAGTAATTCTCTTTGTATAGGCAAGACTTCAAAGCTAAGAGGAAAGACCAATCTATAAGCAGACTTAACATCAAAATACTTCTAATGCTTTTTGGTATCAGCTTGTGTGTAGACTAGTTCTATGTGACAAGAGAAAGAAATGAAGAAAATTAATTTAAAAGCTTCTTGAAATAACATTTTATTCCTAAAGTCAGGAAAAACGGTGACCCAAATAGTGATCTGCAGGCAATACATTTATTGTGAACATCACTTGCCTATCTCTACAATAATACTTCCTTTGTTGGATTTTAATGTTTATTCAGTAAGTAAGAAATTCAATAAATAATAAAACCCTTCCTGTGACAGTACACTACACTGTGGAACACCAGCTCTCTAGACCCATAAATGAAGGAATATTATTCAGGATCCCAAGCTACAACAGGGATGAATAGTTTTACACAAAAAAAGGTATAATATATAATATCTGGGCACTCTATATTTCAAAGAGGTTTCTGTTTTCCAAAACAGCCACAGCTTAGAAACAAAGTCAGCAGGGAAGAAAGGTAAAAAGCAGATACATTTCTGCTTGGTATGGCCAGAAGGATAGGGCTCTAAACTCTCGCTTAGGAGGGAGTTTAGAAAGGTCTAGTGTCAAAGTATGGCATGATTGTTATTCCTTCTCAGCTCCAGTTTCAGATATACTGTTGAGCAGTGGCAGGTGCCATAGTGACATCCCAACCGTACAGCCACCGAGTACATCTTAGAAAAAGACAGAAGAAGAAATCGTATTAAAATATATATCCTAATTAAACGTGAGTCTATGATGTGTTAATAAAAGTATGTCGTGGAGTACGTAGCCCAGACTACAATTCGGTCCAGCCACGGGAGCATTAGAAACAGATACTTTGACTGCCCGCTACGTAAGTCACACGTGGGATAGGAGGTGAGGGTGGACAAGGAGCCCTGTCCTTTTCCCATCTCCACAAGCTTTGAGCCAAGTTGCAATGTAGAAGCTGATATGATCACACTGCAAACCAGCGGGTCATCATATCTACTGCATAAACAAGAGAACCTTGAAGAGTTTAGAATCCAAGAACAGTAACAGAAAAGCAGGGGCTAGAGGAGAGAAATGGGAGAGTCTAGAAAAGGTTTAAGGTCTGTGTTTAAGATGGGCCAATGGTCTAGTAGGAATTACTAGAAGAAAAAAATAATTAAAATTACACTTCTTACAGCAAAGTGCTAATTTATGTTATATATAGTCATTAGTCAGGAAAGTCTATCTGACTTCCAAACTGTGAAAAAAAATAACAGTAACTTTATATGCCTTGCACAACCCTGAAGGTTAAAACACCATCTCTATCCAGATCTGAGTAAAGGAAAAGGACAAAGAAACACACTAACAAAGCATAGGGAACAATGCAATTGTGTCATGGGCAAGCAGCAAGCGCCTTCACAAATTGCTAAGCAGAAAAAGTCCCCCTCTTTTGCAGTAGTTTTCAAGCTTTTTTTTCCGCCCCCCTTCCTCAATGTGAAAAAAAATAAAACCTGACAGTCTTTTGCAGAAACAGAAAGTATTTTGATGCCTTTTTTCAACCAGAGGAAAACCCCAAAGGAAGATATTTGCTTAGGGGACCAGCCTATATGTTTGCTGAGCAAAGTTCATGTCTCTCAGCAGCTCATTCCCAATAAATAGTGTCTCATATCTCAGGCCAGTGACTTCATTACTCAACTGTAAAACACTGGAAAAATGTTAAAGTTTTCATCTCTCCAACCTTATGAAAACTAATACACTTCTGAAGAATATACTGCATTTGACAAAATAGCACACTGCTTTGAAAATATCCTGATGAAGTCAACCTGGTCATATAACAAACCACTGGCAGACTCTTCAATCGTATCAGCTGAAGCCAGAATCAGCCACAAAAGTGAATAGCTAGAGAAGTGCTGTATTTTTCTGGCACTGTGAATTTAGCTAGGCACCAGGAGGTTTCTTAAAAAGACACCCACCTGCTGGAGGAAAACAGTTCTAAAAGGTGACCCCTGAATATGTACATTTTCCACATCACTAACGTTTACTAGCAATTGATTTGTTTGCAATTCTTAAAGCCCCTCCAGTAAAGACAGAGATTGATCTTCGCTGAGTCACCTCTAGAAACCAACCATCTGCCACAGGCTGTCACTTTGAGCAGCATTTGTTATTCTTCTGAAGGAAAGTGTTAAAGATGCTCTTTGACTTGGAAACACATCTATGGTACAACTGGGAAAGCCGATTGATTCTGATCCTTTTGCTGTGGCAGCAACAGCTGCAGAAATCACATGACCACCAGGTATAAATCACAGCTCCATTCCCAACCAGAAGCTTCTTAAGAGGACACTTATTCCATACCCTTTCCTCCATTCCAGCATGATGGGTCCATTTCTCTATGAGACTCTAAGGCTGTTCGTAAAACCTCCAGTGACAGGCACCACACAGAATTCATTCCAGTGCTTGACTACCTCATAGCTTGAAAAATAGCTTTAATGTCTAGTACAAAAACTCATTGCTGTGCTTTAGCCACACTGCTGCAGCTGACAGACATGTGCTGGTCCTTCCCCTCTGCACTTGTACCATGTCAAACCTACCTGAAGGCTGTTACTTATTGCTCCAGATTAGGCAGCCTCGGTTCTTCCAGGCTTTCCAGACAGATCATGGTTTCTAAACCTCTGAAAGTTCTTATTGTCCTTCTCTAGTCACTGTTGATCATTCCTCCCTCGCAAATGTCAGTTGTTCAGCACAGGGACAGGGACAGACTCTGCTTGCAAGATCTTCTGGTATCATCTACTATTCTTGCATGCTTATTCCTTATCTACCTTCCTCATCTAGAATATCCAGGGTTTAGAAATGAGTCATTTGAGCCTGGAGGTCACTGGGAGATCTGATCATGCCTTTTCTATGGTATCTGATATACGCTGCAGCTAAATAAGAATCACTTCAATTAACAAGATTCTGATCTACTGTATTAAACATAAGAGTCTCAGTCTACAACAGGTCTCTTTGCAGGGAGCTGTACATTATGGTAGCATAAAGTGCCACCATCTCATTTGCATTTAGGCAACAAAGAAATCCCACAATAATCTGCTGTACTCATCCTATACTACTCAGGAATCTTAAGACATTAAACCCATACACATAGATTTATGTCTATGCATTCAACGAACTGTTTTTAAGATAATAATACAGGCTACTTAGGAGGACACAATGCTTCTCTTTAGATTTCTCTCTTTCCAAGAAATTAGCATTTCTGTAACCACAAATTGCACCAAAATCAGCACATCTTAGCTGTAGGATAGAACAGTTACTTCTCCACACTTTAAGATTAAGTTACCCATAAAGCTGCAGGGAAAGCATCTGATGGAGTTGTTTAATGCAGGAGGAGGAGGAGGCAACAGCAGTGCAGAGGGAACAGTGCAAATGAAAGGGGTCCAGTTGCATTTGCTTCCTAAAGCACACACTAGACAAGCAAGCACAGCATGTTTCATTAGAAACAATGAAATCTCCTTTTCAGCTAGCTGGCATTTTGGCAAGGCTGCTGATAGATCAGAAACTCGGAGCACAATTTGTTTGCCACACTGTAGCCTACTTTTGTTTAATCAGACAGCCGCTGTTGAATGTGTTCCTGCTGTCAACAACAAACCTCCAGACCCGCGTTCACACGTCAGTGCGTGTGTGTTGTGTGCATGTGTATATGTGTGTACGTGAGCTTTTGCTCATTCTGTGATTAAAAATGTAAGCACCTACTATTTTCAGCCTGAAAGGCAGCCAAAACCTTTGTGTTCAAGTTGGCACAGGGAAGTCTCCCCGTGCCCGTTCCATCGTATTAGCAGCACTCCATAGAATGGCAAAGGAGGATGGATAATTTTGAAACTTTTTGTGGCCGGAATTTGATGGTTTCACTTCCAGCTTCGAAGTAAAGGCAAAGTGTGCCTTTGTGCGGGATGCATTCGTGACGCAATTGCCAGCTCTTTACAAGCAACTGGTCTCCTTAGCACTGAAAAGACTCAAAGCTGTTAATTAAGGGCCCGATCTAGCTGCTGCTAAATAAACTGAATCAGACCCTACCAAATGTGCTCTCAGTAACGTCCAGAGGTTTCACCACAGCTCTAGTAGGAGCATAAACGAGTCTAACATTGGACATTTGGATATTCAGTTTCCATCTTTCAGAAAATATTCTCAGTAGTAGGCTGAAAATTAACACTTACAAACTTAAAAAGGTGTTGTGGAAACACTGCTTCAGTGATCTATTCAAATACTTCTTTGTCTCCTTCATCATGTACTGGAGTCCCTGACTTCCTGACAGTACCTTCCACTTGGAAAGTCCTTTCACACTCAGAACATCATGAGCTGCAGACAGGAGAGGAGGCACTGACTTAGAGAGGACAACACAGAAGCTGAGGTACCTCATAAGACAGCACAGCAATATTTCTGGTTTTTGGAAGAGGGAAAAAAAAAGAGCTCTCAGTTTGCTGATTTTTTTTTTAATCAGACCTTTAAGAAACTATTCTTTCTCTTCATTTAAAAGAACAGTTGACCAACTTTACTCAGTTCTTACAGATCTCAAGAAATTTCAGCAGAACAAAAGACGATCCATCTAGCCAATAATTCTCTATAGGGACCACATAATAATGCCTTTTTTCCCCCTTTTTGCCATTAGAAAGACCCGCAGGACTGTCTGGATGCAGAAAGTAATAACAGAACTACTTCAGCAAATGTTGATGTCTTAATAAATATCAAGCTCATGTAAAAATATGCATACATTCAAGTATGCTTTGTGCACTGTAGTCAGTAAATGTATATAAAAATCCTCATACTTATGAAATCAACCTAAATATCACAATATAAAAATAGTAGCACCACAGCAGAAACACATCCTGTACAACTAGAAATTGAAAAGACTCTTGAAGACAGTTTATAGACTCCTACCTTGATGTTACTCTCAGTTTCTTCCACTCCATTAATGCATTAAAAAAAAAAGGCATTAAAGTAATATAAAGTATCAAAAGAAACTGGAAGTAATACCGTGTTGAAGGGAGATGTGCACTGACTTTGTTGCCAGAGGTTTCTTAGATCACAGTTCATACATTTTGCAGATGCCTGTGCCTCACTTGCAGGAATTTGTACCATTTGAATTTCAGTTTCTGCATGTTCAACCACTTCCCAAAGATATATCCTGTTAGGAAAATAAGCGCAGAGATTTGGGGTTATGCTCTGTATGTATGTGTGTAACTGGGGCAGGGGACTGGGAGAAATTGGGGAAAGAGGCAAAAAAAGCAAAACTTTTTTGAAGAGGAAGGGAGCAATACATACACTAAAACATTGCTGCTTCCTCTTAATTACTGTAAATGATAGGACTGCAATCATCATTCCCAGAGATGTGAAGACATCAAATCTTACTAATTACACAGGCCTGTAACAGGTTGCAGAAACTTCTGCAGGAAGTGACTTTGGTTATTTCGTTCGTCCAAGCAAGCCCAGAATCCCAATGGATACCTCTCAATGCAGCTGAAAGCTTCCATTTTCACATGAACCATTTAAAACATTAAATGAAACAAAAGGATACAGAACAAAAGCTATGAACTTCCAAGTACTTATAGGCAGGTCCCCATAACTCTATTGGATTTTTTTTTTTTCACATGCTCAAGGTATAATCCCTTATAATTTAGTCGTGTTCTGTTTGGAGTAATGGATATTATTTTCTGTCTTTCTGAATTGCCCTTGAACTTCAGCTGAGTAGCATGTTCTGCTTCCCCTCCTGATTAGGACTGTTTAGAATTGCCATGTCCTGTTAAGCAGCTGGCTTGTTTCCCCTCATAGCAAGCAAATTGTTCTCCTTCCAATACTAGTTATTTTTAGAAACATGAGCTTTTGGATTAAAAAAGAAATATTGCATATCACAAGACATCACCCTTTGCTCTCAAGGTTGGGGTTTTTTAACCCTTGCAGTGAATTCGACTCATCTACTTTTCCACTATCTTCACCTCTCCTTTTCTTCTCCCACCAGTACTTTAGTCACACCAGGGCTTTCTTAAAACCAGCTCTAACCTGTGTAAGCAGGAAGATCAGAAAATAGACAAAGGTGGGTCTGTCAACTCTATTAAAGTGAGGGGTGTTTTGATGTACTATTACAACTCAGCATATTATACCAATCATTTTCAGCCAAAATCAAATCAGAGAACGATGTTTTAAATCTGAAGGTTGTATGATGTCCTAGTATTTAACTTTATAGGAGATCAAACTTTTACCACGAGCTTTGCAGAGACCTTGAGGTCTGTGGACTACTACTAAGGAATTTACACGATAGGTAAGAAAAATAGCCTTATTTTATTTTAAGTCGAAATGCGCACTGCTACTAGAGAGCAGTGAGGCATCCAGAAGCTGGAAAAGACACCAATGGGACTGTAGCTGCAGGTAACCCATTTGGGAATCATTGCCACATGGCAGGGGCAGATCTACAAAAGCAATTTTGCACCAGTACCAACCAGCACCTCCCTAAAGGTTACACTTCAGTGATACGCTCTCAGACAGTTTTTTCCAGTTCTCTTTCCATACCAAAAACTCTGGAGCAAAAGCAGCCTGGGAGGGAGGGAGGGAGTGAGAGAAGGAAGGAAAGAAGGAAGGAAAGAAGGAAGGAAAGAAGGAAGGAAAGAAGGAAGGAAAGAAGGAAGGAAAGAAGGAAGGAAAGAAGGAAGGAAAGAAGGAAGGAAAGAAAGAAGGAAAGAAAGAAGGAAAGAAAGAAGGAAAGAAAGAAGGAAAGAAAGAAGGAAAGAAAGAAAGAGGCAAAGCATTAACAAGAATAAAATGAAGCCTGGTTGCTCCTAGCTATTTCCAATGACTGGAAGTGAGGAATCACTAATAAGAGCTGCGGCTTAAAGTGGGCTGTGTATATGCTAAGATGAAGTTCTGATGTGCGTTTTGCATCCTGTATTACAGATCTGCGTCCAGGAATGGAGCCAGAGCTGGGCAATCTTCGCACTCGATGGAGCATGTATTAAAATGGTCCCAAAAGTAATTAGATAAATTGAATGAAATCTGACTTGACAAGCAGGGGTCATCCTATTCTATGAAGGCTCAAGATGGAGACCAAGGGGCCAAACAACTAGTGATTGAAGGGCACAGCTAATTAAAGTGCCTGCTATATTAATATTTATGTTAAAGCTTCCAGTAGCTCTGGCCTTGACCTGGCAGTTGGGTATACAATGTGTGTCCTTCATTTTAATCATTTTCAACATTATTGCTCATATGCTTATGAAGATACTTTAAACAGAATGTTATACCTACCTCTTCTAGCCTCAGACTAAAATGGCTGAGAAATGCCTCAGGCTGGAAAAAGTCAGGCAAAAGTAAGTTTGAAAACAAGTCCCTCTGATTTAGTTAGCACGAAAAAAAATAAAGGTAGGAAACACTGCCATTTATTAGTGCTTTCTATTCAAAGCTGTCAAAAATGCTTTTCCATCTCTACAATACTTTATCTTCAGTTTAAGGGTAGGGAAACTGAGGAACAGCTGAAGGCTTACTGTGAGATTCATTGACTAACAGTTTGAGAACCACTACAGTCTCTCTCTACATACTTACACATCAGTATGCCAGAGGTGCGGAACGCTCCAGCTGAAAGCAAGTACAGCTGCAGATGCTTCGTATTTGTGTATAGAAAATTACTTTGTAAGTTCATCAAGTAAGCGCATGAGAGAAGGAGAGCAGGGGAGGAATTGCTATGTATCAAGCCACAAAAATAAATAAAACACACACACACACACAAAAAAATCAACCCAAACGCTCTTTTTTTGCTGAAATAACAAAAACCAAATATTGGGGTTTAAATTAATCTTTCATTCAGTTCAAAATGTAGAATACTAGATGCGCTTGAAATAATGCAACAAAAAAGGATACCTACACTGAGACAGGAAGGGAAGAGATGAGGTCAGTGGGGCTGTGAAGAAGGTACAAGGCTATTTCTCCCTCCACGAACCACCCCACATGCTTGGACTGACATGGGTGGACAGGACCCCCTCCCTAACCATGGCCCCATGCCTTCTTGCTCCTCTGAGCCCTCCTCCCCTGCAGCATCTGACTTTGCCCACCAGCCCCCGCACACACTCGGCCATTCACAGAGGGATCTTGTCACCCTCGGGTCAGACACGTAGGTGGCCACGTATTCGAGTGGCCCAGAGGAGCAGCAGCAGTCTGCAGGGCCAAGGCTGCCCCAACTGAAGCCACTGCCATAATGCTGCCAGCGGTGACATCTGCCAGTTTTTCCTGCTGGAAAACAGGCCTTGCACCCGCCTCGTGGGAGAGCCCCACCACCGTACATCCTCCTTCCCATCACGCCCGAGCAAAAACAGAGATTTAGTGGCTGGGCCAGGAACAGAGCCCGAGGCTTCCCGTCCCACCCAAAGGCTGAAACCGCCCAACGGCTGCAAGTGAAAACTCATTTCTCTCACCTTGCACCTTCCCCCTCCAGAAAAATTTAATTAAATTGGAGTTGGAATTTGGCAACTTCAGCCTGGATCTATAATGACAAAAACATTATCTTTCAGGAATAAACTTTCACCAAAAAAAAAAAAAAAAAAAATCAACTAATTTAAGTCACCTCAATCTTTTGTTTGTGGGAAGGGAAAAAAGCTAGAGAATCTCAAAGTGTTGCTTGTTCTACAACCCTACTGCTGTCAGTAAGACTGTAGACATCTCTGGCTGGACAATTAAGCTTTGAAATATCCACAGCTAGCAGGAGCATTGACTTAAATAATTTGCCTATATTAATACAGACTTGGGAATTGTGTCCTGGTCGTCTTTATCTTGATTTGTTTCTAATGTTGAGGCTTTGCAGCACAAAGGGCTAATAAAGGGGAAGTATGACATTTCCAAGATTCTCATGAGAAGCATGGCACAATCCAGATTCCATTTAAAATTATGCATATAGAGGGATGAATAAAGGTTTTCCAGCCTGGATGATTTCACTGCCAAATTTCAATAATTCTTTTAATTTCATTATTGTACTTCTATTTCAGATAACAAGAGGGTATCTGGTATTTTATGTACAGTCTGTAGGAACTAGGTGCAACCACTGGCTTTCTGGCACCTTGCCTCTGTGCCTGAGAGAGTTATAAAGCTTGGGTAAGCCATGCCAGCACGCACCATTGTTTGTACCTGCTGCAATTCAGTTGTTACAGCAGCAGTTGTAGCAATTTAGCAAGCAGAACACCCGTTTTACTGTCTGGTTTATTACCAAGATAGATAAAATTTGTACAAGTAGTGCTCAGGGAACCAGTGTATAACAGTACATCTGAATTAAAAACTAAAGTATTATCTAGCTGAACTCATTAGCATTTACAGGAATGGCTGAACAGATTTGTTTCCCCCCTCCGTTGTATTGCTCCCTGCACAACAGCCATTTGTCCTGAGCCTCTTCTAGCAACTTACTAGAAGAAAACACACAGATAAAATGTCAGGGCTGACTGGATGAACAGCCCATGGCAAACAACACTAATGCCCCTACAGAACATGGAAGAATACTGTAAGATTTGTCTAGAACATACCTTCCAACAGTTAGCTCAGAAGATTTGATGCTTCATACACTGTAGGCATTCCCAGGCTTTGTAAACAGAACACAGGAAAATGGCTTTTCAGCCTGAGACCTAAAAATGGGACTTGGGCATTCCTAACTTCTACCCTCCAGTGCCACTCATCTCCTACGTGTCCCAGTTGTTAAAAGTCCTGAAGATCTGCCTCAGGAATTCGGAACAGTTTTGAGCACCTCAAGCATATTTTTTTCAGGATCAAAGATACAGCAGTTGTGTCCACCTCTTTCTTGGGGTGTTGTTCCCATTTTGCACCTCTAGCTTCCTGCGAGGCATCATCTTTCCAGGCACACATAGGACAACAGTAGGTAGTGCCACAGCGTGAGGATAACGTCACTTACAAATACAAGCTGCACCTAGAAGCAGCACTTACAATGCAAACTTTAGAAATCTTCCCCAGATCTCCTCAAGCAACAACTCAGCATGCACAGTGCTCCAGCCAAAAAGGGGGCTCAGCAGATTAGGGATGACTAGAAATCTAGAGGCAAGGAAGGAAGCCAAGCAAGTCTAGTTAAGCATAGACTACGGAGGCGTTCGGATCAGTTCAGAAACAGCAGAGGAGGATGTCAGAGCTGATTAATAGACTTTACATCACTAGATATTGAATAATATTCTCTGTAAACACTACCACTTCTTCATATGCCTCCTGGCTGCAGGCCAAAGTTCTGGCTTTCCAGAACCACTCGGGGTGTTTTCCCTCAAGTTAGAATTCAAAACTGTTGCATACAACACACAGGTAAAGAAGCGTTTCTGCTTCTCAGTACACTTTAAAGCCCACTGCTTCTTATTAAACACTGTACAATATAGTGAGTAGTGTTTGGAATCCTATGGGCAACTTTTAAACTGATTTTTTTTACCAAAAGGAATTCCTTATATTGACTTTTTTGTAAGTACTATATCCTCACATAAATTTAATATTTTTCTGTGCTAAAATAGAGATACGCTATTGTTACAAGCTTATTAATGAGAGATGTCTCTGTCTTTTTAGTCATGATCCAATACGTAAACCATGTCATTGTGCTGCTTGGCACCCGAGGAAAATGGCATCTTAGCCATTTCAACCAATTTGCAAACTTTTCCAGCAAAAGCTCTCCAATATGAAAGTCCTTGGGACAGCAACTGGCAGTTTCCAGTGACTGCAGAGACAGATCTGCAGTCTGTACCTACACACAGTGGTGCCACACTGGGACGCAGCAAGTGCCTCAGTTAGTAGCAAAGTCAGATTTGCTTTTCAAAACTTTTCCCCATCCCAAGCCTGGCTCCAGCCCATTCCCAGTCCTGTCAAGGGGACTAAGTTTGGTCTTCTCAGATGTTTCTTCGTAAATAAATAAATAGATAATCCTAGTAAGCTCCAGAACAGATCTGTACATCCTATAGGCAATAAGGTAACACCTCAATTCCATCTGAGCTCACCCTCCTGATGTCCGCAGAGGCACTCACACAGTTATGCTCTTGCCACCTCCTCACTTCTGCTCTCCAGCTCTTGTGCCAATGAATCCACACATTTCAATATTAAGAGCAGGGCATTACACATGTAAAATCAAGTATAGCAGTTTGATTTTAGATAAGATCTAATGAGTTATCATGACAAAGATTCCCCTCAAGTGCAAGCCCTATGCACAAAGTACTCCTCTTCCAGGAAAAAAGCAGAACTGCAAAATAAACAACCACTCCCTTTGCTCTAAAGGAGTAGAAATACTTTGCTAAAAACCAATCTTTTTCCTTCATCTCTAATTTAATTTCCTTCCCATATATTAAAGTATCTAGACCTGACTGACTGATGAGCTCCCAAATGCTTGTCTTCTAGCCCCTAAATGCCTGCTTTTCTTCTGGGCTCCTGCAGACAAGCACAGAAGGGGTAGGTAGGATTTCTTCAGGAACTCAGCATGCTTTGAAAACTCTGCAGAAAGCGCAAAATATGTGCTGCCACAGATATCAACATCAAGCCACTGGCTTAACACCACTCAAGCACAGTACCTCTCCTTGTGAAAAGCCCAAGATGAAATGCAGGGGATCTTAAAGCAAGCAGCTCATTCCTTGGTTGAAAACAGTTCTTCATGAGCACTGAGCCAGAATTAAGATAGGTCTCCCACTTAGAGGACTCTCTGTTTTATTTTTCTTTTTTTTAGGCATTCTAAAATGACTTGAAGGACAATATTGATCTTTAATTTGTAATACAAATCATGTAAGCATCTATAGATATCTAAGAATCAAAAGCCCTAACCACATTCTCCACAGCTGGTGAGTATTAATAATGCCTTCCACAGACTGCTTTTTAGAAAAATGTCTCTTGGTTATACAAAGAAGAGTAAAGATTTAAATCTGTTATTGAACAGAACAAATAGGATTCTTTAAAGGTTAAGGACTCCAATCATCTGCTCAAGTACTTGAAGCTAAATAGTCCTGGCTATCAAACAACCTAATTAAAACCTACCTGGAAGAAAGTCAATAGGTTGTATATCAAGGAAAAAAAGCCACATCACTAAGGAATGCACATCTTGTGGAAATTGGGAACAGAATATGCATAGGTCAATCATTTTAAGGTATTAAGTGCTTGCATTTAGACACTACTTGTGAAAGCACATGGTGCAGTGTTGTGGATTCAGACACCTGCATACCACAGGGGGAAGGTGGGGCTGGAACAAAGGCGATGGCATCTGCTTCTATGCGCAAACAAGTCAGAGTTTTGTCCAAAAACTGTATTTGAATGTCAAATTCATTTGACGCGTCCTAATTTCCTTGCACAAATAAAAATTTTCACTTCCACATCTTCTGTCCTTATTGTCTTTCCTGGTCCATTGCAAAGGCCAGTCATTGAATGACAACAAAGAGGACAACAGTGGGAGGTGACCGAAGCAACAGCCTTTCTGCTGGATATTTCTGCAGTTCCCCTGCCCATCTAATTGTAGAAGAGTAAAGGAAAACTAGCATTTTCAATGTGTTATGTTTTGAAACTTAGAAGGACTCCATTTCAAATATTTGTCAAGAGTTCTGCCTCATCACTGTGATGTTTCTTGCCTGCAAGATACAACCAATGCACCTGAGTTTTGAATGGCTGAAAGCAAACAGTAAACAACCGGTACATGAAAGCACTGCCTCTGATCTCAAGTAAAAAAGTGTCATAAGTGAATTGAAGATTATGTAAGAATTTGGCCCAGCTAAATGCAAGAAGATAACATGTCAAACTCCTACTAAGTTACTAATTAGTTCACTTAGGTATCAATCACTTATCAAGCAATTTTTCCTCTTTAGACATTCATTTCTTTAAAACTGGTTATTTAACTCACTAGCAAAACTAATAAGTTCTTGACCATATCATCAGTGCCAGATGTAGTCCAATTCACAAAATCTCTTGGAACAAATCAAACGCTATTTTTACTGCCCGTCTGATTCAGGCAGATCTCAAGGGTTCATGTTTCCATTCATGTTTTCATTCTGAAGTTAACATAATAGTACTGAGTTCCCTCTTACATAAATTAACAGGACATCTAGGATCTCTGGTGGAATCCCAAATTATGCAGCACTGCAGCAGGTAAAATTTTTAACAAGTGAACACTGAACATTTGTGAACCAGCGATCCCCTGGAAAGAGGGAATTGAACTTCCACCCTTGCACGGCTGTGGCCTCCCAGCTGAAGCCATGCTTGGATTTCAGGGCCGGGCTGATCAAAGGGAACTCATCTCCCTTCCTTGGTGAGGAACCTGCTGTCTGCGTGGCTGACGTGCCTTTAGTAGCATCTCGCAGTGATTTACAGCCATGCTGCAGGAGTGAGGAGTCAGTCAAGCCTGTGCTGCAGCTCAACAAAATCGCTTGAAGCTGAATAAACTGGCACATTCATGCCAAAAAGAGAACAAAATCTCTTCACGGGCAAAACCACCGTGCTTAGACAGAAACATGAATGTAAATGTGCTCTGAAGATTCTCCCCTAATCAGAGTGAAAGGGGAGAAAGTGAAATGTTGAAAGTGGACATATTTTCACCTCTCTGTGTCACACAGAGAACATCTCTGAACATGACTTTTTAACTCAGTAGTTTACAGTGAACAGTCAGTTTATTATATTATAATATATTAGTCTGCTTATTCAGAAAGCCAACAGGTCTTTCTGAAGTTCAGTGAAAACATCAGTAAAACTTGCATCAACGTCTGTCTGAGAAAGAGCAATCTCTCAGGTAAAGATTTTACATTTTCAGCCTCTCTATCTTTCTCCTACAGCTCCTGGTCCGGGCTTGGAGCCGCCTCCCGCCACCTCCTTCCTTCGGCAACAGTCACTGGCGGACAGCCCCGGCGCCCCTCGCGCAGCAGCCCGATGCTTTCATCTCGGCGGGTTTCCTCACCCGTGTACACGGCGCAAGAAGCAGAGGAGTAGTGTGTGTGTCCTGCCAGCAGAGAGATGAGAAGAGGAACGAGGCCCAGCCGACAGCTGGGGAAGAAAAGGCAACTCCTGGCTCTGGACAGGGATTTGGGAGAGAAAGCATCTCTCTCTACAGCACTACCAGCTGGCCTCAGCCCTGCCGTGCTCTTCAGGAGCAGCAGGCTCTTTTCTCAAAAAAGCTAAATCCCTGGTGCAGGACACACATAGCTTCTAACAGAGCTTCAGGTGTCTCCATTTCACAAACACCTCTGCTCCCTTTGTTCAGCCTGGAGAAGAGAAGGCTCCGGGTGATCTTACAGCACTCTGAGAGTCCTAAAGGGGGCCTACAAGAAAGCTGGAGAGGGACTTTTTACGAGGGCATGTAGTGATAGGACAAGGGGCAATGGCTTTAAACTGAAAGAGAGTAGATTTAAATTAGATATAAAGAAGAAATTTTTTACAATGAGGGTGGTGAGGCACTGGAACGGGTCGCCCAGAGAAGCTGTGGATGCCCCATCCCTGGAAGTGTTCAAGGCCAGGTTGGATGAGGCTTTGAGCAACGTGGCATAGTCGAAGGTATCCCCGCTTGTGGCAGAAGGGTTGGAACTACTGGATACTGGTGCTCTGGTTACCCGGGACATAGAGAAGGCTGAGTTACTCAATGACTTTTTTGCCTCAGTTTTCACTGATAAAGCCTCTTGTCTTACCACCCAAGCTGTGGAAAGAACTAGCAGGGACTGTGAGGATGAACAACCGCCCACTGTACTTGAAGAGCATGTTCGAGAACATCTGAGGAACTTGAAGGTGCACAAGTCCATGGGACCTGATGAGATCCATCCGCGGGTCCTGAAGGAACTGGCGGATGAAGTTGCCAAGCCACTGGCCATTGTATTTGAGAAGTCGTGGTGGTCTGGTGAGGTCCCCGATGACTGGAAGAGAGAGAACATAACCCCCATATTTAAAAAGGGGAACAAGGAGGACCCGGGCAATTACAGGCCGGTCAGCCTCACCTCTGTGCCTGGCAAGGTCATGGAGCAGATTCTCCTGGGAACCATGCTAAGGCACATGGAGAGCAAGGAGGTGGTGGGTGACAGCCAACATGGCTTCACCAAAGGCAGATCGTGCCTGACCAACTTGGTGGCCATTTATGATGGGGTGACAGCATCGGTGGACAAGGGTCGACCAATGGATGTCATCTACCTGGACTTGTGCAAAGCTTTTGACACTGTCCCGCACGACATTCTTCTCTCTAAACTAGAGAGGCATGGGTTTGATGGATGGACCACTCGGTGGATAAGGAATTGGCTCAATGGCCGCACTCAGAGAGTAGTGGTCAACGGCTCGATGTCCAAGTGGAGACCGGTCACGAGTGGTGTCCCTCAGGGGTCCGTGTTGGGCCCGGCCCTCTTCAACATCTTTGTCGGTGACGTGGACAGTGGCATGGAGTGCACCCTCAGCAAGTTCGCTGATGACACCAAGCTGTGTGGTGCTGTCGACACGCTGGAAGGGAGGGATGCCATCCAGAGGGACCTCGACAGGCTGGAGAAGTGGGCCCATGTCAACCTCATGAAGTTCAACCAGGCCAAATGCAAGGTCCTACATCTGGGTCGTGGCAATCCCAGGCACAAATACAGACTGGGTGGTGAATGGATCGAGAGCAGCCCTGAGGAGAAGGACTTGGGAGTACTGGTGGACGAGAAGCTCAATATGAGCCGGCAATGTGCTCTTGCGGCCCAGAAGGCCAACCGCATCCTGGGCTGCATCAAGAGGAGCGTGGCCAGCAGGTCGAGAGAGGTGATTCTTCCCCTCTATTCTGCCCTCGTGAGACCTCACCTGGAGTACTGCGTCCAGTTCTGGAGCCCCCAACATAAGAAGGACATGGACCAGTTGGAGAGGGTCCAGAGGAGGGCCACGAAGATGATAAGAGGGCTGGAGCACCTTTCCTATGAGGACAGGCTGAAAGAGTTGGGGCTGTTCAGCCTGGAGAAGAGGAGGCTCCGGGGTGACCTTATAGCGGTCTTCCAGTACCTCAAGGGGGCCTACAGAAAAGATGGGGAGAGGCTGTTCAGGAGGGCCTGTTGTGATAGGACAAGGGGTAATGGTTTTAAAATAGAGGGAGGTAGATTCAGGTTGGATATTAGGAAAAAATTTTTTACCATGAGAGTTGTAGAACACTGGAACAGGTTGCCCAGAGAGGTGGTGGATGCTCCATCCCTGGAGACGTTCAAGGCCCGGTTGGATGAGGCCCTGAGCAACCTGATCTAGTTGGAGATATCCCTGTTCCTTGCAGGGGGGTTGGACTAGATGACCTTTGAGGGTCCCTTCCAGCCCTAACCATTCTATGATTCTATGAACTAGATGACCTTTAAGGTCTCTTCCAACCCAAACCATTCTCTGATTCTATGAACAACAGGCCATGTGCACCCCTAAGCACGCTGCCACGGAGACATACTTGCCCCAGTGGCCAGAAACACTACAGCTGCATTAGCACGGGGTTGGATCCAGCTAATTAGCCCTGACTGACAACTGGAATCATTAACCTCACCTCCAAGGAGGAGTACTTTGGCCAAGCTCTGTTGGGGCATAGCCATCCTGTTCTGGTCCTAGGGCTAGCTCTGGTGGCATAGCTGCCAATGTCCTTGCTAAGGAGGTGAAGAAGAATAGAGAAAGGCAAAGAAGAATAGAAAAAGGTACAATAAGATGCCCTGCACTTGTTAACCCCCCTTAGCAGAAAAACAGTGTGAACCTAACCTGAAAAATACTGAGTTTTTCCAGACATACAAATGAGAAGTTTAGAAAAATGTTTAAATTCTTACTTTTAATTGAGGAAAAGTTTCAGAAATGCTGAGACTCTATTTCTTTCTTTCTTTTTTTTTTCTTTTTTTTTTTTTTTTTAAACAGAATTTAAAAGTAAAGTTCATCTTGGAAATTGAAAATCTCATACAAACATTACCCTAGAGAAGCCCTCCTGTTTGTTACACTCAAGGAGTATAGTTGACATTTCTTCCTGGTGTGTCAAAGCAGCACTCCAGCTGTTTCATCACCTACAGCAGCTCGAGAAGCCAGAGCTGGACCCTCCACAGAAGTGCAACAGCAACAGACTTGAGGCAAAGGTCACAAGCTGCAACAAGAGAAATGTCAGTTGGGTGCAAGTGTGGAAAAAACGTCAATAGGAGTAGTAACACGTTGGAAAAGGCTGCCTGGAGGGGCTGTGGGATCTCCCTCTGCAGAAGCATTCATGCTTGATCGGCGTGGGCTGAGGAACCGGAGCTACCCATGATGTTAGCCCTTGTTTGGGCAGTGTGGCGGACTTAAATGACCTCCATGGGTTTCCTCCAGTTTGCTCCGTGGCTAAAATATGGCCCATTATAATAATTTCAATGCCGTCAGCTGTACTTTATTCTTCAAATCATTCTGGGCAGCTTTTGCTTTATATTAACTAAAGCACCTTATCACTTCTGTACAGCAAGTGTCTCCTGGTGGCTGAAATGAAGAAGGCTGATGTTTTCTCAAAATGGATTATGTAAACTATAAAACTGAAACGACATGAACAATTGCCAGTACCTGCATGAAATTTTAAACAAAAGTTTTCTGACAACATTTAAAATAGATTTCCAATTTCACAGGAAATTTCTGAAATACTAGTTTTACATAGCATAATAAATTCCAAAATGTCAACGCTTTCTAAATTTAAAACACTTCTAATTTTAATTCCCATCGTGCAACTAAAAAACTATGACAAAGCATGTAAAGGACTGATGAGGTGCAATTACATATAAGAAATAAACGGGTTCAGAAAACAGCTTTCAAATTATTAGAATGTTTTCATTATGACTATTGTCATATAATCATATATTGTTGTATAACAGTTCTGAGAAATAAGAGGAGCTAGTACTTAATTAGTGAAAAAATCCCTGTCTATTTATTGTCTAAATATACGTCAAGTATTACATATAAGAAATTTCTCCTTGCTTTAAGTGTCCTGTACACCCAGATGGTATTCACTGTACTTGCCCATGCTCAGACAGACTCACTGCTTCTCCCTGCTTGCAGGTTGCATTCCAGAGACAGGCAGATATTCAGCTGGGGTGAGCCAGCTTCATACCCCTGAACTCCCTCACGTATACCAACTGAGAGTCCCGCTGTGTCTCATTAAGCTGTGCCATTGCCACAAAGTCAGACAGCCCTTTTCGTCACCAGGACCTTGCCCTCCCGTTTATAGCTCGTCACTGAGATTTGGTTTTGGTCTTATTTCCATAAAAGTGTTTTATAGTTCTCTCCTTAAATCAATATTTCATGCAGTTGGCACCCTAAAACTTTCTGGCACGCACAAAAGACTGGGAGTTTTGGCTGTAGTCTTCCTCATCTACTGATTTTACCAAGTAATCTGTATTAAGGCATATTAATGCCAAAAGTTGCCACTGGAAAAATACACACATGTTATTTAGCATCTCTCTCACTTTATAAAGAAGAGGTTTGAGTATAGGCAAGGATGTCTCCAGAGATTTTATTCCTTACTAGCAGACCCCCACATCCATGCTCACACTGAACTGCATTCTGCATTTCTGAGCAGCAAAGGACAAACATTTCCAAGCTTCTGAAGTAGCCAAGATCCCACCTTGTGAACTCAACAGGCTGTACATTTGTCAGGGACTTGATGTTGTAACATTTTTTTCCAGGAAGAAAAATTTTAAAAGCATCCCTTACTACGCGATTTCCATAAGAGCAGAAATGGAAAAGACATCCTCAGAGTGCCTGCGATCTCTCTGGTTAAGACAGGATAGAGGCCACAAATTGGTCTTTGATTGATTGTCTGCAGGGAGTACTCAGCCTCCAGAAGAGGCTACATGCTCTAGAGGCTGGTTTTAAAAGTGATCATAGCTGAATTGGATAGATATAAAATTTTAGTACCTTTGGGGAGTGGGGTGGGGAGAAGGAAGAAATGGAAAACGTAGTAGGTCACTTTTAAAAAGTGCCCTGAAATTGCATCTTTTTTGTTGTTGTTGTTGTTTTGTTGTTATATCAAAGCCACATTCTTGCATCTTAATACAAGGGCAGCATCTGTTACATAATTAAATGTTTCAGGAATATCTGGACTTTCATCTGCAGAATCAAAGGTAATGAGTTTTTTCACTACAAATCTATTAATTACACTGAGGTTCATTAAAGACTTAAAAAAAAAAAAAAAAAAGGCTTTACACTCAAAATTCCCAAGAGACTTGCTTACCGGACCTTACAGAGACTCGTCACTAGAATCAATCTGCAATTTCCCAGTGAAAGGGAGTTTCATTGCAAAACGCTGAATCCCTGCAACAGCAAGAATCATAGAATCATAGAATGGTTAGGGTTGGAAGGGACCTCAAAGATCATTTGGTTCCAACCCCCTGCCATGGGCAGGGACACCCTTCACTACACCAGGTTGCCCAAAGCCTCATCCAACCTGGCCTTGAACACTTCCAGGGATGGGGCATCTATAGCTTCTCTGGGCAACCTGTTCCAGTGCCTCACTACCCTCAGAGTGAAAAATTTCTTTCTTATATCCAATCTAAATCTACCTTCTTTCAGTTTAAACCTGACAGCGCCTGAAAGGCTGCAGCCCATAATCTGTCAGGCTGCTCCAGTGCCCAGCACCCCCCGAGCACAGAGACCCCCACACCATTTTACACTCTGGCTCCAGAAACACCAGGGGTTTAGGGAAGCCCCAAGAGCCTCAGGCTGCATCCAACTCTGACATCTCCTCCTCCTAATCATGCTTTCTGCCAGCACATTTGGATCTCTAGGATTAAAAGGCAACGCAAAAGGCCTCTGAAAAAAGTATTAACAGTAGCTTGGCATTCTCTTATTCTGAACACTGACGTACTTGGTGAGCAGGCAACAGACCTGAGATGCTGCTTTTTGCCATCACTGCACTTTGCAGAGGGGGCCTGACTACAACATGAAATTCCCAGGAGAGGGAAAACCTGCATCTGACTGAACAAACCCTGCCTTACCACTCAGGTTCATTGTCCAACAAACAATTAGGGAATAGACGTTTCTTCAACACACCACTGAAATCGGACACACTTACTTTACAATGCCTACCGGCATAGCACCTGCGTACCATGCTAGGTGCTGTGAAATTATCACAAATTGCCAGCAGTGCTTTTTGTTCAAGGAAATCAGGAACTGGGAGAAGCATATCATACTGACATCTAAAAGCAGAGGGCCATAATTCTGATTTATGGTGAATATCTCCAGCTAATCTGTGTTAGAAGATGATATGTGTGAGAAGACAAGATAAGTGTGCTGTTCCTGTGACAGCACAGGAAACGTGTTCAGAAGAATAGCCTGGGCTGCATCATAGCTGCTGGGGGCAAAAAAATGAATGTGTGTCTTTTTAAGTCATATTCTGCATGAATTTAGATCAAGAAGCCCACTGAGGTCAACAGACTGAATCACTCCCTGATGGAAGACCACAGATTTTCCACTGATTACATTAGTAGGTGTAAATTTTGCCTATGCCTGCAAAAGTCTCTGTACTATTTGAAGCTCCTGCTGACCTCCCAAGTCAGTTCCACAAAGTACAGCTCAGCACAGACTACAATGCCAAGGACAGAAGTCAGGAGAAAAATGGGGGGGGGGGGAACAACTACTGAGTATCCTTAGAAAACAGACTGCAATTATATTTTGATGTTGCAAAGATCTCTCGTGTTTCTGTTTGAAATTTAATCTTAGAGGTAAACAAATCTCCTGTAGTGTGATTGCTTCATTCCTCCCTTCCTTGACCCTTCAGGGCTTTCTTGGGGCCATTGGGAGCCACTTTCCTGAGGCTGCCTTGCAAGCACCTGCTTTGCTGTGGTTCAGCCAACAATCTCACCCCCGGAAAATAAAGGAGCAGAGGGGAAGAGCTGTGAAAGATAAAGCTACACATAATTAATTGTAACTAATGCTTGCACCTGCATTTACAAAGCTAGACAGTATTACAGTTCTGAGGGTGGATACAAAAAATAATGTGGAATGCATCCCTTCTTATAGCTGGTTCAAAACTTCCGCTAATCCTGAGCTTGAAACGTAAGAAAGGAGAGAGACTGACTATACTTACTCGTAAGTACAGCAGCTGGCAAAACGCCATCGTACGTTTTAAAAAGGAGAAGTCAGTAGCTCTTAAAGCACGCAGTCAACATAACACCTCAGAAAGTAAGGAGGTGAGTGTTTGCAAGAGAATGCCAAGTTAGCACACCTGTCCTGAAAAACTCCCCCTGCCCTGTTACAAGCAGCTTCATTCCAGGGTGAACGTGCCATCTTCTCGTACGAGAACACAAAGAAAGAACACAGCACGGCACAGCAAAATAACGCACACTACTTCTAGTCCATGAGAACAAATGTTAAAAGGCGAGGATTGTGCCAAAAATCTCTCTTACTGTCACGTAAAGACTTATTGAACAAAGACTGTTTGTCTGCACTAAACTTTTTTCCTATACCTCGTACTTGGCGTGTCAAAAGTTGTTGGAAAAAAAAAATGTCACAAAGCAAAAATCACATTCAAAGCTTTGGTTTCTTCCTGCTTCCTTTTCATCTTTAAGATGTTGAAAACTCAGGTACTATCTTTGCATACACCACTATTCATCTTTAATTTAATAAATGATCTCTTCAATGTATTAATGGTTAGCAGTGCATATAAATTAGCATTTATAAAAATCAATTACATTGTCTCATAAGACAGAGGAGAAACCAAGACCTTCATCACTGGATCATTTGTATTTATCTGTTAATTATAAACCTTAATTGTCTCTTCTTATCAGATTAATTTGCATAAATTGCATAAGTTTAACGTTTAACAGGTTTTAATACCAGAATACAATTATTCTTTAAACATTCTTCCTTGAAATATTCATTATTAATTATAGCATTAAAATTAGAAGTTCTGATAATTGACCTTGGCTTCTCCTTGGCTTATCATCATCTGTCCATTGAGGTCATTTATCTCATGATTATGCATGCTTTGTGGCTTCTTATTACTGATGTGCTCAGTTTTAATTGTACTTTATAGCCTGTCAGATTTCCCTGAATTTTGACTTAAAGCAGAATATTACGCAGGGTTCCACAAAAGTGGACTTTTTATAGTAGATTCATCCTCTTAGCGTACCCACACATAACGACACAGTGGGTGACAGGACTCTTTTTATATCCAGAGTATCGGGACTATTAAGTACCATCCTGGACTATTAGGTACCACTATTTCGATCCTGGTGAGGAAAGCCTTGTTTTCATTGGATGACTTATGAAGTAAGAAAGACATGCAAGCTCCCAGGTAGCCTTGGAAAAAAAGAATTAACCACGTATTATCTTTGGCAGGTCATCTAATAGCCTCTTGTTCTTCATAACTGACCAGACATCTCTGACTGCCCTTTTCATAGAATCATAGAATGGGTAGGGTTGGAAGGGACCTCAAAGATCATCTAGTTCCACCCCCCCTGCCATGGGCAGGGACACCCTCCACTACACCAGGTTGCTCAAAGCCTCATCCAACCCGGCCTCGAACACTTCCCGGGATGGGGCATCTACAACTTTTCCGGGCAACCTGTAGGTTTTTGTTTTTTTTTTTTTTTTTTTTTTTCCACTAGCTTTTTCTTTAGAGATTGTGGTTTATTGAGCCCAGGAGGTAACGAAATATGAGAAGAGATGGCCAAGACCAAATACTGACAGATGTGTTCAGTTGAATTTGGCTGACTTGAATGTAAAGATTTTTTAAAAACTTATGCAGTGCAGAGGTGAAAACAAGTGAGTTTTCTCCTCTTTGAGATCATTCACTAAGTCTCAAATACAGGGATTTACTGTACTAGATTTTTCTTCCAGTTAAAATTACTCATATTATTCTGTTAAGAAAATATTTTAGATATCATCAGATATGTTTCCAAGGAGAGAGACTAATATTTAAAAAACATTAAACAAGGCTTTCTTATATAGTCTACAGCTGCTATTATTAAAACACTAGAGGTGCCTCAGGCCAACAGCTTCTAACTTCAGTGCATATTCCTCTTAGTGAGTGAGCCTAGTAAAACACTGAATTCAGTATCTACTTGAAATTACCAATATCTCCTTTGACTTGCCCATGCACCCTAAGCAGATTCAAATCTACTGCACTCTTGACTGAGATGCATCACTGACATATTTCCAATCAGTTGCTAGCACCAGAGTTTCCTGGAAAGTTCAGTTTCTGAATTCAAGTAAAATCTGAGAATGATTCTGTGCAAATCATTTCTCTGCACCAAGGACTTTCTTCTGCTGGGATTTCCCATGCAAAAGAGTATGCATGAATCAAGGGGGAAAAAAAAAAAAAATCAGTAATAGGTGTTATTGTGACCACACCTGATTTGGTATATCTCTATCATAACCCGTCTGTCCAAGAGCACACAGCTTATGACTCCTATGTACATATATGATGGGGAGTCTAAAGAGAACTGGTCAGATGACTATTAGGTTATGCAAAGTAGAAGTAGTGGCAAATAACAGCAAATTGCCAAGGCTTCCTCAGAGTCTTACAGTTGCCTCTAACTGAAAGAATGCATTGATCAATCATTAGTCAAGTCCATTGTCTTCATAAAAACTCAAGGCGGCTTCTTGATCCATAAAAGGAGACCAATACCTGCCACTGGCCTGGAGAGCGTTGCCTTTGGCTTTTTTGCATGCAGGTCTAGCTACAATTATCCATTTCATCTCAAAGCCAGATTACTAGAAAACCCTGCATGAACAGCACCTTGATGCCTGATTTACTAGATGGACATCTTTTATGCAAATACATTAACCACCTTGATTTACATTTAAAAGAAGGATGGCAGTATCTTGGGCACTTCATTCTTTCATCGCCTCATCTCGGGAGAAGAGCCTGAAGCAAGAAGCATTCCCCTCTGCCACCTAAAACACTTTGCAGAAATATTAAAGATGCCTGATGCAGGCAAAATTCTGAAGGAGAGAGTCCTTGGTGTACGGCGATCAGAAGCACCGCACAGAAGCGGTGCCTTGCACGTGTGCTGGATCCTCTCCAGTGAGGGATTCCAGTTGGGCTCTTGCCAAACTTGAGAGTTCCTGTTCCTCCACTACTCACATCCCCTGGGCCCAGCTCTCCCCAGAAGTACGTGTTAGCAGCGCTTCCCCACGCCAGAGAAGCAGGAACAAACAATATATAGATACCTGCAGCTTAAGCAACCGCTGCATCACAGAGCAGGAGTTAAAGCCCTTAACAATAGTCCTGCCCACATTAATAGCTATAGTCCACTCCCTTTATTGTGCAATGTGAACATTGAGATGTCACAGAAATCTGCAGACTGTCAGAGGTTATTTTAAAGGTGGTTTTCTGTTACTCTCACCCTCTATTTGGTTTCCTTCTGAGGAAACCGATCTAACCACAACACGGCTGTATTCCAGGCGGATCCATTATTGCTGTCCAGCAGCGCCGAGTGCGTGGCAGCGCGCCATCGGAACACCCGCCTACTACAGAACGGCGGTCAGCTTAGCGGCTGCTTATCCACGGCAGATCTAATCCTACCCTGAATCACACGCTCAAGATGATAGCCGCTCTCTTCAGCTGCAGGCAGCAAAGAGGTTTCAGGTAATCAAGTGTGATATTTCTGGGCTTTCCTACACAAAGCTCACCCAGCAGAAAATGCTTATATGGTTATATTTTTTGTGATTCTGAGTATTGGCTAGCTAAGAACGAGGTAGTAAGTGGTGGCAAAATGAAGGTGAGCAGACAGGATAACCCAAGTGCTATATTCCTCCCACGTTCCCTGTGATTTCATGAGCCCTCTGTCAAAGCTGTCACATATAATGTTTTTCTCAGACTGCAGATTTTCCCTTCTATCTAAAGAGAAACTCATTCAGCAGGCTTTTCAGCTGCTGGCATCAATGTCTATAATTTCATTAAAAAAAGAAAAATCAAGGAGAAAATCTGCAACACTGGAATGTGTGGCTCGCTCTGTGGTTCAGTTGATTCAAATCTAGGTTGTCCAGACTGCCTCCTCTGTGTATGCCATCAGTCTCCATCCTCTCCTCCTCTGCAAAATACCTCCCTTTAAGTCTGCTGTCCGAATACCTCAGCTGCCATTGTGCTCTGTGCGCCAATGAGCTGCAAGTGTACCTCACTTCTACTGAGCTATTTATCTCTCCCCATCTATTCCCACTTCTCCATCTGTCTTTTCTGACATCTCTACGTGGATGTCCAGGGACAGCTGAAATTGAAATTGCCGTTAAACTGCAACCACTTTTTCCCCTCCTTTTCTTTTCCACTTTGAGCAACCCCTTTCTGCAAGTCTTTTCAGTCTAGGCTACCAGAGCCCTTGCCAAGATATTAAACCATGTCATCATTGCAACTTTGCACTCACTTGTCAATGCTGCTGGAAACACTGGCTGCCAAAATCATTTCCCTTCATCATTGTATCAATTATGTCATCTTCAACCTCATTTCTTTAAGTCCTTCTATTGGTTCTCTGTCGCGGACTGCCTGTATCTTCTCACAGTGGGTCGCAACCAAATGGCTGTTGCGACCACGACGTATCTCACAATCAGAAGGCTGATTCAAACTCGCTGCTATCTCAATCCAACAGAGAGCTCCAACTCACGCTCTCTCAGGGGCTCCTACCACTCCAGTCTCCAGAAGGGAACTGCCCCCACTCCCTGAGGGGAGTGCCCCACCTTTAAGCCTCCCATAGGTCACGTGGTCTCTGGCTGGCCAACTTGACTCGCACACCTGTCTCGACAAGGCACAGGTGCTTCCCATGTAGCAGCCAGGAAACTTCCCCAACAGTTCTCTACCTTAATCCATCTTCAGTTTTGAGCAGGTCATATTCCTACTCAAACAGCCAGGAAGATGGAAGGCTACTTTGTAGAATCATGGAATCGTTCAGGTTGGAAAAGACCTTTAAGATCATCGAGTTCAACCGTTAACCTAACACTGCCAAGTCCAACACTAAACCATGTCACTAAGCACCACATCTGCACGTCTTTTAAATACCTCCAGGGATGGTAACTCAATCACTTCCCTGGGAAACCTGTTCTAATGCTTGATAACCCCTCCAGTGAAAAAACCTTTTCATAATATCCATCTAAATTTCCCCTGGTGCAACTTGAGGCCATTTTCTCTTGTCCTATCGCTTGTTATTGGGAGAAGGGACTGACATCCACCTCACTACAACCTCCTTTCAGAGAGTTGTAGAGAGCAATAAGATCTCCCCTCAGCCTCCTCTTCTCCAAGCTAAACAAGCCCAATTCCTTCAGCTGCTGCTCATAAGACTCGTGCTCCAGACCCTTCACCAGCTTCATTGCCTTTCTCTGGACACACTCAATGTCTTTCTTGTAGTGGGGTCCAAAACTGAACACAGTATTCCAGGTGCATACAACTTTATGCGTACGATTATCATACACGAAAACATGCTCATATAATCACATAACCTTCTCCCTCCCCAAACCTGTGCATCAATGTCATTAACCAGAAGTGTAACCTCTTTGAAGCAAGAACTGCCCACAACTATGTATAGCAGTCAGGGTCCAGCTCTGCTGGATGTTTCCGAGAACAATCACTGACACAATGATGATCACGCTGATAAGAAAGAAAAATTGCTCCTCATTTCTTAAGGTTACCATTCACAAATAATCCATTTAAGAATACACATCTGTTAAATCTGCTGTGAAGAAGTCTGGCATTTTTTTCAGCTGTTACTTTGCAAGAAATGGCCAGCCTTTCATCATGACAAAACTTTTGAGAAGCCTGTTTCAAGATGTAGAGCGGGTTAAGTCTCTGGGCAATCTAGACTCAGGTGACTTTGGCTCTAGACTGCAGAAGGCCGAGGTCCTACCCTATTGCCAAAGCTGTAACACTAAGTCTCACATTCTTTTGCAGTCAACCAGATTGCATTCATCCAAGTAGAACACAGGATGAACGGGTTTAACTCTGAAAGCATATTTTACAAGTCTCAATTCTAAGAGTTTTTCCCTGTTTGCCTCTAGAACATACTGACACATATTAAATCCTTTTTTGCAACCGTGTAAAGCCCCATTCATTACGTTTATGGAGAAAAAAAATCCTGTGCTGACTTCTGAGAAAACTGAGGCCAAGTTTGTTTTCTTAGTCTTACATCTATATGACAGAATACTCGGATCCCTTTCTTTTCCTGGAATACAAGCAGGTTTCATGTTTCCTCTGTGTATAATAAAAGTAGTTACCCTCTGGCCAACTCAGATTGTTGTTTCTGAAAATTGTTTTTCTCTCTGTTTTATTGGGCAATGCAATTATTTGAATTGCAAGAGCACTGTCTGAACAAAACCTGGGATTATCAAACCTATCAACTCACAGATTTCCTAGACAGTCAGGGGCTGTAACAAAGCTTGCCATCTTTTTCTTTGCAAAACAAGCCAATAAAAGCGCAGTCACTGAAAGAACCAGTTTGTGCCGTTGAGATGTGCATTTTAAAACCCAGTAACCCAGTCGTTATGAGGAACTTTAATGTGCACATTAAGTGTATATTTAAAAATTCGTGCATGCAAGTCATGGAAGCAGCAAAACATACTTTGCTTTAACACAAGTTCCCTGTCATGTCAGAAGGATGAAGCACAGAAAACGTCATTCCTTGGTGACCTTATAATCCTTGCATCTGAGAGGGATATCAGATTCCACTACATCACACGGAAAGTTTACATTCATCTCCTGAAATACGCTTACCTCTCATTCAGACCCCTAACAGAAAACCATAGGCAAGAGAATTACGGACAACACTGTCACCAACGAGTGACAATGACAGCGCTGTCACCTGCAGTGTATAAAACAGAAAACCAGTCTGTACCATGCTCTAGAAAGGCAGGCAAAGAAAATGAGAGGCAGAGGCAAATGCAGAAAAGTAGCCAGGCCTCATTTAAAAGTAGGTGATAAACATATCAACAAAACTGGGGCAATGAAGACACGCTCTGCCACTTTCCACAACACTCTGCAGCAGGGACTGACAGATTTGCTTTGAAAGAAGAATCATGGTAAAGATGCTCTGGTGCATGGGACACTTCTCTGGTCCCCCCTCATCTGCCCCTACCCAGAGCCCCTCTACTTAGCAGCACGTAAAAAAGACACCTTGTTCCTACTCTTAGTGGTTACATGTCTAACTAAAACTTTAATCATTGCACTCCAGAATATATCTAACCTGTGCTGGTTCTCTACACTCACACTTTTATCTGAGGCCTTGCATATAACTTCTGAATGGAAAAGACTAATTGCTAAACACTGTTGCACGTGGCTTCTTTTCTTAAACCACTTAAAATTGGTATAACATTTTCAAGAATCAAAGCCCAAACTTCAGAGAAAGGTAGATGAATCTTCTACATTGTATTTTTAAATTTAAGAAACATGTTTTGATTTGAGATAGCTCTGCTTTTTGATTAAGGTAAAAAAACAAGCAGAGCAGAGCCTCTCAATAATACTGAACGTGTCACTTTACAATGCATGCAATAATTTAACGTTGTGTGCTCAGCATGCATGAAGT
Organism: Tauraco erythrolophus; assembly: GCF_009769465.1. Taxonomy (NCBI): domain Eukaryota; kingdom Metazoa; phylum Chordata; class Aves; order Musophagiformes; family Musophagidae; genus Tauraco; species Tauraco erythrolophus. The sequence continues at coordinate 44,073,497 of NC_141470.1, forward strand.
AACAAGTGTTTCATATTAATGTTATATTCATAACAGTGTATCTGAGCTGCACAAACAATAGATAATTGAGTTAAAAATGAAACAAAATAAACACACTTCTTCAGAGTGCACAGTTTGAATATAAGGATTAAAAGGGATATGAAGTTGGTTGTCAAGACTGACTCTTTGCAAAAATACCAAGTGATAAGCCAGATTCACCCCATGAAAGTTAGCATCACATCAGCAACTTCAGATAATTCATATTGATTCAAAGCATCTCACTGCATTGATGTTTTGACACCTTATAATAAATATTTGGACTTTATTGTCCTTCATAATACATGAACACTTAGGGCCAGATTAAAAGTATTAAGGCTCCTAACTCTACCAACATTTTATTGATTTCCGTGGACCCTTAGACACAAGGATGGAAATCACATGGGAACCTGAGCCTTAGCCAGTCAATACTCCATGGCACCTACAATTACATTTATGATCAAAAGAAATATAAGGAATTGTTATATATAATGCAGAACAAGAATTGAAAAGGAAATAAATTGTGGGGGTTTTGTCTGGGCTTTTGGTTTGTTTGTTTTTTAAATTAAAAAAAAAAAAAATCTAGGGTCTCCTGATGAAGATGACTTTTGCCAAGGAAGTGAGTAGAGGAAAAGACATTAAATGATGGGACTGTTTAAAGTCAAGACAGAAACTAGGTTAATCACAGGCAACCTTTCGAGCAACTATCAGTAATATGGTCTTAGCACCAAGGGCCAGTAATTTTAGATTTAACACCCAAAAAAATAAAAGAGACTATGAAAGAATATTTGCATATCCCATTAAGTGTGAGACTTAACCGAAGACATTGAAGTCTCTGTCAAAATTAGTGACACTCTAGAAGCTGCATTTTCCATTAGCTGCAGGAAAAACCTTTCAGCCATATTGAATGGCAATAGCTATTATATATGCTTGGATGAGGCAGCTTCATTTCTCGTTTGTCAGGCTGGTTTCCTCTGTAAAAACACCCCTCTATCCAAGTGCTCAGAAAGCTACTTTTAAATAACCTTTTATATTTTCAGAGGTGCATGCTAGGTTTACCATTGTCATCCAAGACAGTAGTTTTAAACTGATGAACCTGTAGCTATGAGGATCTAAAGGTCATTTAGGGAGCGCTGCTTTCCATGCACCTGATTCTCACCATCTACTCAACTTCTATGCAGCTGATTTACTTCTGCACATAACCAATCCATTCCTTTCCTGTCAGAAAACATTTTTATTTCACTCCAGTCATTCTCACACCTCTCTGGCTGCTTGGGCTAAGACTGATTTTCTTAGATGTATTCAGTCTTTCCTTTCTCTGCTGTCACTACCTCAAGTGGAAAAGGATTCAAGTATCTGGGTAATTTAGCACATTCCCAGGGATTCCTCCAGCCCATCGCCGTCTAGTAAAAACACCAAGGAGGGTGGTAATACCAGCACCACAGACCTTCAGAATTTATCCCCCCTCTTCTCAATTCACTAGCGATGTTTTTGCCTTTCCTCCTAGTCTTAAGAATCACAGAAAATTTATTGCTTTAGTGCTGCGTTGCGGCTTCAAAGATCTGAAAAGCAACATCGTGTTTCAGAATGTGTTACCCTGTTTTCTGAAGCTTAAATGATCTAAGTTCAGGTTTTTCATTACTCATGTCACTGAAATATAATTCTAACTCCATAAAAATGTCTAGTAATCAAATTCAAGGAAAAAAAAAAAACAGTTTTGAAGGTTCAGGTCTATTTCTAACTCCACATCTTATTCAGTAGAATTTTTAACTAAACATTTTGATATGTAGCGATTTACGTCCAACTTAAACAAAAATCACCAAGAAATATTAAATAATCAGAATGGTGTTGCAGCATTTTCTTACGATCTAAGGCATATGAGCAAGTCTGACTCTTTTGGGATGAAACTTCCCCACGCAACCTGAGCTCTCTTGTGGCAGACAGGTATGTACATCGTTCTTCTCTGTCCCAGCAGGATTCAAAAGTCGTCCCTGGCTTTTCTACTTCTAAGTCTCTTATCAGCTCCAATCCATAACTTGTTTGATCTTCATGCTGCAGAATAAAGCTTGCCAAGCACAGTGTTGCTCATGCTGTTCCCATGTTCTCATCGCATTCATGAACACTTTAAACAAAGAAAAAGATGGCTTTGTTACTGCTATGTTTTGGAAAAGGAATGAGCTCTTGTGCACTCAAAGAAAGGAGAAGTTCTCTGGCTCTCACTTCATTCTGCTGCCAGCCGCACCTTGGAGCCTCTGCTCACATGGCAATCACCTTGCTTGGTTTCAGAGACCTGTTCTGATCCTGCTGCAAATTCTGCTGCTTCTAGTGACATCCAGCAATGGAGCTCTGTCAGGGAAGCTTGGAATGCTCCAAGTCACAGAGCAACAGGCATAAATGCTGTTCTACCCCAACTGGCTAAATACCTTAAAACCTGGGTAAACAAGGGTAGATGGGAAGAGAATCAGGTTACCTACTCCACTCCTCACTGAAGCACATCCTCAAGTTCCAGCCATTAGAAGACCTCTATCCATTTGTCTCCTGTGTCCTTCATGGGCACCGGTATCACTTCCAGATGCAAGATCTCTCCTTCTCTCACTACAAGAGTCTAAAGCAATTTGAACCCTGAAACAGACTCTTCAGGAAAGCATCCATATCAAATGGTGGTGCAAGAACCTTCAATTTGCCTCTTTTCCACACACAGGACAGCTAGTGTCAGTTAAAATTAAATGAAGTCTCACAGAATATCCTACTAGCTGCTTTTCAGGTACAAACAGCTGGGCTCCCCTCACATGGTATCAAACCACTCCATACATACAGAGCACAATTTTGATATGTTGACTGAACACAGCACAGTGCTTTTTGCTGTCTCTGTCCCTAGCTAAAGAATAAATCCTACAGAAGATGCAGTGAGTTTGGTGGGCTTCATTTCTATCACTCTCTACAATCAAATCTCCTCAGCATGATAGCATAACCACACCTTTTCCCGGTGCTGTATGGGGGCTTGGGCTGAGGAGCAGTTTCTGTTAAGCTCATTTATCCTGTTGCTTAGAGTTGTTCTTGGTACTATGCAGCTATGTGGAGGTTAAATCAATTAGCGTAGTCTAAGACACCGTTTCTGGACTGGAAGCAAGAGCATTTTCAGCTTAACAGGACTTAGTAGAGGTTGTTAAGGGTGTCTGACATTTTTTGACCTTTGCTCTTCTGTTTCAGAGTTTGAATAGGTCTGATTTAATTAGACAAAAGCAGTATAAGACTAAATGCAAGTGCAAAGGCTCAGAAGACTATACCTCTAGGAAAAATTACCAGTTCAATAACTTCAAACCACAGCCAAACAAATCATGGTTCACACTAATGAGGACAAACAGCACCAACAGGAGAACTTTAACTGATTGAAAATTATGAAGCGATCATGCCAGCACCATAGTTTTGAGCGCACAGACAACGCCCACCATCACTTTACTTTCTCAAATCACCGTTAAAGAAAGTCTAAATGTGGATCCAGTCTGTGATTTTATTTATTTATTTAAAAAATATAGTCAGCCTTTGGAAAAGTCCACACAGAAGCACAACAGTTCCTCTGCTTGGCCATCTCCTCTCTCTGTGCTGTGGGGACTGTTTCCCCTCTGAAGCGGGGAGCCTTTCCTCTGAGCAGGAGAAAGGGCAGATAAATTCAAATCATCAGAAATCCCCAGAGTAGCAGAAATTCTTGGGGTCCCAAATGTAATCTCTCTCCAGTTTGGCTTGGAGCCTGAATAACAGGCACTGACATCAAGTAATATGCCTCTTCTGAAGCTGATGATATGTGTCACTCAGCTAATAGCCAGCTGGGGGTGAGGGGTTCAGAAAACATGTCCTTTCTCCTCGGGTTCATTGTTCCTTACTGGAGTGCTAAGTGGGTAGTTTACTCCCAAATGTCACGTTTAGCTCCTGCTTTGAACTAGGGCACTCTGTCAGTACCCCGGCTTTTATCATTTTCACCTGGCCTTCTTCCACACATTATTACTATTTCTAGCTCATTCTCCTAAATATAAAGAGACACTTAACATACAAAAAAACCTGCTCTGTGCCTATGGAAATCTATATCACACTGAACGCCCCTGAAGTTTCACAATGTCAAAGTTTTGATAGGAAAATTATACTGTGTCCTAGGCCTAGGTTGTTCCAACAAACATAAACAAAACGTTGCGACTTGTGAAGTCAACTGAGCAGTAGCCCACATCCCACCATCAATGGCTTATTTACCTACATTACTGACAATACGTTCTTTATCAGAACAACTTTCATTTCGTAATATTAAGGTCAATATCTTGGGAAAGAAAAGCAAATCGTAGAGGACACAGTTGTAGTATTTTTCAACAGCTTTCTGGAAATCGTTACATTATTTAGGCTGTAGGATTGAATTTTTGAACTTAATGACACTCTTGTCTCCCATACCTAAGATGCAGGTGTGCTGATTTATAGCATGAATCACGCAAAACACATTGCAGCAAACTTGTGCAGGTGGAGACAGATGCACATACAGGTGTACGTGCAGGTGAAGCTGGAGTTGATGTAATCAATGGTGACAGGAATAAAACTCTTCAAGACGTCAGTTAATTTAAAAAAAAAAAAAAAGAGTGGTTTATGGTTTAGAATATTATCTTATAAGGGAAATAAAAGCATATTTAGACAACAGATAGGGAAAAGTTTACAAAACAAATAAAGCTAAAAAATATTTATCTCTAAATAAATTTTCTTCCAGTACCTCAAGGGGGCCTACAGGAAAGATGGGGAGAGGCTGTTCAGGAGGGCCTGTTGTGATAGGACAAGGGGTAATGGTTTTAAAATAGAGGGAGGTAGATTCAGGTTGGATATTAGGAAAAAATTTTTTACCATGAGAGTTGTAGAACACTGGAACAGGTTGCCCAGAGAGGTGGTGGATGCTCCATCCCTGGAGACGTTCAAGGCCAGGTTGGACGAGGCCCTGAGCAACCTGATCTAGTTGGAGATATCCCTGTTCCTTGCAGGGGGGTTGGACTAGATGACCTTTGAAGGTCCCTTCCAGCCCTAACCATTCTATGATTCTATGATTCTAAATCAAGATACGTTGGGAGCAGGGGAGGGGAAGAATAGGAAGTTAGTTATCCCAAAACCCCAGCAGATAACAGTGTGGAATTGAAGGATGAAAACTTAGATAAGTGTAATTAAAATATTTTCTACAGTACATTAGATTTAGACTTCATTATAGTGGTATTTTGGAGCCCACACTGACACAATCTAAAACATACTAGAGATATTCAAAGCAATCAGGAGAATTACATTTGCAACTAAGAAAACCAGTAGTCTAGCTAACAGCCAGATTCTGAGGTTATTGCCCATTTCCACCCTCAAACAGATAAGGGTGAACAGAGAATAATCTAAGAAGACAAGCCAAGCAAACTGCATACTTGGGAAACGAAGGACTTGTATGGTGAAATGAAAATGTGTATTAGAAAATATGGGTTTCAGTCGGATGAAGCAGTGTGCATTTTGGAATGAGTAAACCCCAGCACACAACATGGGATAACGCACCAGGCATTAGACACTACATAAAGTATTTGTCAAAGATTCTTTCTCCTAGATATCCAGGACAAAAGTCAAGCTGCGAACTTTCAGTGACAGTTGTAATGAGATGTTTACTGCACAGATGAAGAAAATGAAAAGACTGAAAGATAAATAGAGGCGCTTCGCAATGAATAGTATATTTGAAAACCAAATGATAGGCTTTTGGCCAATAGCAAAAAATGGGGAGTTTACCTTGGGCAAGTACTCTGGAATGAGCGTAGTTAAACTAAAAGAAAGATCCAGGCACCTTTTGCATGGCTTTGTGCCAAGAACCAAAAATTCCTGCAGCTGTTTTTATGAGGCCATATACAGACCTGATTTATTCCAGGAGGATGACAAGTCAGTCCACGTTTTTTGACAGAAAGTAAAACACTCAAAGAGATTTGCATTGATGTCTGCCAGGAACAAAACTGAGTTTTAGGCAGACCTTTCCTTGCCTCTTCTGAAGGAACATCAAGGTTTTGCTGCCAGCAAATTACAGCTTGGGGACCTGGGACTTTATTTAGCCCACACAGAAGAAAGCGCACTAAAGCTACTGAAACCAAATATTTGGTTTTTTCCAACAGTCATAGGAAACTGAGACTCTTCAAAGGAAGTGTTAGTCTCAGATGTATTTTCAGCACTATTTGAAAATTCAGAATTGCTTGAGACCAACAATTGCCAAATATTCAGTTTGATATGTTAAAGAATTTGTTATTATCCCTAACTCCTGAAACCCCATGCCTGAGATGAAGTTTCTCCTGTGGTTTTTTTGATGCTTTGCCCGAATATTTTCACTATTTTCCTATTGTAGAAATGAATACAGTATTAATATTTTCCATTTCCCAAGATACTGCATCAGAGCCATGCAGTAAATACAGACCTTAATTCACATTTCTCTTCATGGGCCTCAAGAGATGGGGTTTTCAGTTCAGGGGGATTTGATGATCCAGCAGGAATACCTAATAGAAATTTGGGCTTAATAGCTTCCATAGCTCTCAGGCATCTTGCAATAGTTTATTTCTGTTTACCGCAAGCTCAGTTATCAGCCAAAACCTCTGGCCATCAACCAAATTATCTCATGCTCTTGGGAAACACGGACATACACTTCCATTTAATCTTTAGATGTAAATTAATGAACTCATTTCAGCCACTGAACTCTTGCACTACTGCTTATTTCTTTCAAAGAGGCCAAAATACAAATATTGAAATGAAATAATCCAAAATGTTTTATGCTATGTCACAAGGGGAAAGTAGAGCCTGCTCTACTGGTGAGTTCTTGGATTCTGAAGCATCCTGAGAATCAGTCGGACAGGATACAGGCAGAAGACCAAAACAGCATGCTTTAAAAAGAAAAGCAAGCATCGCCTTCAGGCCATAATCTGCTGCCTTTTAGCCATAGCATCCACTACTGGTAACTACTTCGTTACAGTGTCTGTATTTAATTGCAGGCCAAAAAGGCCCCTCTCAAAATTCCCACAATGGTTTATACTCCAAAGGAGCTACAGAAATGGAACTCAGTATTTCGAAAATATTATTTCATGGCTTGACCAGAGAGTCATCTAGGATCCATAGTTCTGCAAGACAGTTATTTTGACAACTGTGAAATGTTTCTGCATCCCCTTGAGATAGACAGTATCTCTACTTGGAGATTTACTCTTTGGCCTTTTGGTTTACACATGGGACTGCCAAAATACCTACTGACAGGACCTCCAGGCAGAACATTGGAAGGAATAAGCAACCAAAACACATTCTGCATCCTGACAGATATCACAAATTGGCTTTTGGACCGCTTAATGCCATTTGCAGTTGTTTCAGGAACAGCTATAACACTGAATTATGCCATCCTTTCTGCTACCACAGGAGTTAGCCCTTTGGCATATTTATACATTTAAATTGTGTCCAGGACAGTCAGCAAGCAACTGACAGACAAAGGTGATACCTTGTACCTAATTAGGCTCATTGTGTACTTATACAGAACGCTGACATAAAACACCTTAATGATGTCACTGCTTTTCCTATGTGTCTGGATTTACTTAATCTAGATTAACATTTTATACTAGTGTCCCCCTTAGCAAAAGCTATTCCATTCACCTGAAGTCACACTTCATCTGATTTCATTCTCACTCTTCCTGAGCAACAAGGTCTCCTCCTCCAGGCCTCACTAATAGCAACTGTACGACAACTTTGCAACACCCTCCAACACGGCATCAAAGGAGACAAGCATCTGCTGAAACATTTTAAACCTCATCTTCCATGCCACAACACAAGACCAATCTTCAAGAAACTTCCTTCTTCTGTGTGAGTAAGATAAACACCTATTTGAAGGTAAACATCTCAGCTATTCTGTGATGTATGAAGCAGGAGAGTGAATTATTCAGGTTCAACTCAATCACTCTGAAGCTGTTATAAAGGTCATGACAAGAGCATAGACCTGACAATTCCAGTTAGCAAACGCCATCTCTTGACAGAAACTTCACCAACAGGCTGATGACTGGTTAATCTAGAGGGCTGAGTTTGCTGGGACCTCTAAAACACAGGCATCCCTGCAAAGAAAGCAGAGACAAGTTTGAACTGACACTGTTCACAATATAGACAACATGCACCAGTTTCCAGTGGTGTCCTCTGGGACCTTTCAGTAATCCTTAAGTAAATATCTATCTTTTTATTAAACTATTGCAGGGAAGCTTTGCATTTTGGTGTGGGCAGGAGTTAAAGAAGTGAGTCTCTGTCAGGACTCACTGGCACTGTTACGAGATAGACCAGCATGAAAGACCTAATCCGGAGGCCCATACAGGCATGCGGCTGGAGGAATTTCAAAGGCAGATTTAGTGAGGTGAAGAGCATATAACAACCAGCATATCACACAGAAAGAGCTTGCATTCCCCTTGGCAGTACTCTGTCGTCCCTCACGTCCCATCAGCACTGTAGCTACCTCCAGCCTCACCTGACATGGGTTCCAGAAGACCATCTGCACTGACAAGAGTTTGGCTTAGCACCATCTCAAGGCCCTGAACACATGCCTCTTACTGCACAACCCTCAGCTCAGATGACATGGATGTGGCACCTTCAAAAAGCTGAGGATGAGCTTCAGAAGCAGCCTGAGTACAGCAGAGTAACATCCCTGTCAGCTTCCCCTGGCAAAATCCACAGAATCCTTTGCTGCATCGTACCAGCTTCAGAACCAGTTTTATCAAGGAAAGCTGGGACTAACAGCATGAATAATTCCTATTTCCAGCTACTTTTCACTTCCTTGTGCTGAGCATGTCTAGCAAAACTAGTACGTTCACTTCTCTAGGAGCAAAACAGAACAATTTTCACTTACTGGAATGACTGAAAAGGGTAAGATGAATATCAAGACCATCTGAAACCTACACAGTTAGACTCAAAAATTGCCCAAAGGCATGTACTAGTTTTCACACCCTTATTCTTCTGCCTCTCCTCCCTTGGCAAACTCACAGGCACAGACTCACCATTTAAATACTTAGGTTTACTCCATTTTCCTTGCTGCTAAATAAGCATTACCTAAGAAAAGGCAATTTATGGGCCTTTCTAGAATTTTAAATCCACTCTGGAAAAAATAGCTTGATATAAAAATAAACCAAATCCCATAATGAGATCAGAACTACCTACTTGGGATGGGAACCTAGTGATTAAATGCGATACTTTTATCGGTGATGGAGGAAACCAGAGAACACCACAGATACTCAGGTTTCTCTTTTTGTATATCTTGTATTAGCCATTCTGTTGGTCAGACTAAACTGGAGCTATAAACTACTATACCTTTCAGAAGTGCTTCAGGCAAATTTCAGTGTGTTTTAGAGATAGCTAGTTTTTAATTTCGCTTAGGTATCAAAGAAAAGGGTACCTGCAAACTAGTTGCAAAGAGTTGCTCCGCAGTAGACAGCAACTCTTATTTTTAGCATTCAGAAAATACCTGACTCCTGATTGCAGAATGGATATCCAGATATTTGGATCAGGCAAAGAAGCAGTCGTGATCATACTATATTTACTACATAGCATTTAACAAACATAACATTTACAAAATAGCATGGCCATATATCATCTTATTAATGTGTACAGAAAAATACATTGCCACCACTCTACAGGCATCTGATATGCCTCAAGAAAGCCATGGAAGTGGTAAAGGATGAGATGAGATGAGAAGACAGCTCCAGAAGAAAAGATACTACTGATGCATACAAGAGATTTCAAAAGTCTCCGTATGAAAGCTGCTTATCTTTCATCATTCTGACCAGCTGTTGGAAAGTCTTTTGCACATCTAGTTACAAAGGAGCCTAGGTAATACCCAAAGAATAGAGCTGCTCCTTGATTTTATGAGAGTAAACGTATAGGAGGCAGCACAGAGATGGTAGTGGCAGGGGGCACAGGGGGAAGACCAACCAAAACACCACCAACAAGGAAATGGCAACTGAGATCGCTTTAGATAAAAAATTTGGTGGGTGATATCACTGGAACTTTGTCCTACAAAGTACCTCAATACTGGCCTTAAAGATGCCTTCTTATATGGAGCAGCTGCCATTTTAGACCTTTCCAGAAAACAAAGAACCAGATAAGGAAAGAGACTCCATATCCATAGGGAAGGTGACAAGCTAAACAAGCAATTTTAGAGGTAGCAAAATGCAATCCCCATATCAAGAGAATAATTTGCTTGGGGAGAACCTTCCTGGAGGCTCCCCTTGAGCCCACCGAGTCCTCTTGCGGAAGGATTTGCAGATAATTTTTCTTTTATTCCACTCACAAAAGCATTAATCGAGAGGCATTTTACAGAGGCAACACAAACAGTGTGGGTAGGCTTACTAGTAGCCATGACAATTTTACACAAATGACAATGTTTGAAGCCCAGTTTCAATACTTCTGCACTGTAAAAGCTTGTATAGAGCTTTTATGGGCTCCACATAACAGCAGCAGCAAAATATCCCTTCGGGGATAAAGAAAAAAGATAATGAGTACTCATTATCTAGAGAATTGTTTACGCTACACTATTTATGCTACAAAGGTTGATTAAGTGGTGTGAGCAAAAGCAGTAAAGGGAATTCATTCTCAGCCTTAGACTGCATGAGGATTTAGGGCAGTCCCCTTCCTCATCCAGGTGAGAACAGAGGAGACATGGTGCAGACGCCATGTAAACAAGTACTTTGAATCTGTGCAATCACTGAAAGTGATTTATTTGCCGAGAAACACAGGAGGTGCAAGAGTTCAAGCCCCTCAAGTTCGGGTGATAACACGCACACAGGCTTTTCAAAGTTTTACTTCTCGTGCCTTAAAATCCTTCTGAGGACTTCCTGCCCTGCAGACAGAATGCCACTAGGTTTCCAGACTAGAGCTACTATTACAGAGCAAGGAGGAATCCTTCCTTCATTAAGAGTTCATACGATAGAATTCCCTCCTACATCATTTAAGAAACCCATGAATGATCCAAAATAACTTTTTATGGAGTATTCCTTAAGTAGATTGTTTCAGTGCTTTTGCCACAGCTGTGCTTTGGGTCCTCGTCTTCAGAGGTGAATGGTTTTGGTTTCTGACGTATGGTACATGTGCACCTTAATAAAGTGGGAGGTGTAAGTTTAAATAATGCCTTCAAAAGTTAATAAAGGTGTTTTAAGTAAGGGGCAAGAATCTAGTTACATGCATTTCCCAGAGTTAGATGATTCTAAATATTTATTTCCTTAAAATTACATCAATCACCTTCAATATGACTTGTGACAGTGGTATATACAGAAAATATAATTTAAGTAAATATCACAAGGCTCATAAAAGAAACTTTGTAGACAGCCATCTCAATGGACGCAGAGGAAAATTTGACTGGAGAAAGTTAGGAAGGCCTGTCCTCCACACAGAGGAGCCTCCAGTCCAGCTGATTGTTATGAAAAAAAAAAAAAAAGATATATCAAAAACCCAGATGTTAACATGAAGTTAGATCTTCCAGTGAAGCAACTACATAAGGGGATGCCCAGAGTAAGGGTCCCACACTGCACAGCACAATCTCTCCCTGCTGACCTCAGACAACCTCTGAGGAGAAAGCATGTCAGTCCCTCTTTTCAGTTAATCCTTGGCTTTTTTCCAAAGACCTCTCCAGAAAGGATAATTAATGCTCATTATAGGGTTTGATTTTTTAAATTAAGTACACAAGCCTCCACCTCTATAAAACTGGGCCCTATTAAATATTGAAATAAAGAAATTAAAGACTTCAGATTTTTTTCCTCATCCTCTGAGCCATTCAGTACAGTTTGCATCAAAAATAAGTTGTATTAAAATTAAGTTGCTTTTAAAGCAGCAGTGCTTTCATGCTTGTGAGCCAATCTACAGCTTTGAACCTCTGTTAGGGTTCTTAAAGACAGGCAGGAAAAAAAAATTGCAAGAGAAATGCATTTGTCACTTAAAAAATATAAAATGCATTTATGGAGTGCTGTTGAATTGCTCTAAATCAGTGATTAAAACGACATAAAATATATGATCATTGTCTCTTTAAAAAGACATAAAGTCTCCAAGCAGAATCAAGTGTTAACTTTTATTTGTACAATATTTACAAATGATATATATTTACTTATTCTAATCCCATACCACACCTTTTTTTTTTTTTATTTACACAACATTCATAAACATTTCATCTCATTCTCTGGAAACAGATTTTCTATTTCTTCCCTTTTGACAGATGCCTCACACACTAAGCTTTCTATGTACTGTGCAACACTTTTGGCACCAACAATGGTATCCTGGGGTTGCCCAAGGCTAGGATTTGGTACATCCTGGTCGTATTTTTTAAGTGTTCCTTCAGGTAGCAATGGTGGGTAAATGAGTATTGCTGCTCCTGCTACTACTTATTATTTGCATTGCGGTAGCTTCCAGATACCTCAGTCAGGTGGAAGCATCCTATTGTGGCAGACACAGAGGACACATGATGAAAAGACCTTCCTTACACAAAAAGTTGCAATCCAAGTGAAATTGTGATGGGAGTAAGAGTCAGGTTTAAAGACAGAATCCACAACAGAGTTGCCTTCAGAGATATAAGAAAAGTACAAAAGGCAATACTGTAAAGAGTTGGAAAAGTCAGGTGAAAAAGATTTAATCAACAAACAATTTCTGCCACCTCATAAAATTTTTCAAGTCCACTACAGAAGAAAATGAGAGTCCTGCTCTGTATTTATAGTAGTATTTTTGTTCCAGTTGCTTGTCCTGAAAATGCTGTCCACAGGAAGGTAGAAGCAGCAGGGTGGGGTTTTTTCCACCCTCCCAGTAGTCCAATCTCCATTTCAACTAAGGAGATTTGGGTAACAAAGCAATTTGAACATAAAGCTCAAATCTGTTCTTGCATCAGTTGTGTATGAGAAAAAACAGCAGCTGATGCCAGTGGAAGTAAACTGAAGCAGTGCCAGGACAAGTGACATCAAAAGCAGACCTATGTGTTGTATTGCAGAGCTTTTTTGCCAGACCTTCCTCAATCATCCTGTCCAATGGCTTCCAGCACCAAACCTGGCATCTGAGTCCTAGAGAATCAACAGAGATGAATAAAACTAGTCCCCAGGCTGCCCAGAGCAGCGTTAGGTCAGGTCCTGATGTGCATCTTAGACATGGAGACTAAGACATCCTTTCATAAATAGCAGCTCTTCTCTTGGAAAATGATCAGAGAAAAGAGACAAAACATTTATTTTCACTTTTTTCCTCCCATCACAGCCATTTTAGATGGCAGCTGAGCAAACAGCTCTTTGTCTTTCTTCTTTTTAACAGAGAAAGTTCATTAAAAAAGAAGTAAACACACAGTTTTGCCAGTCGACACCTAAACATTTATTTAAATTTTCGTATCGTGCATGTTCCTGAGTCACTTCCAAATACCGTGAGAGCAAAGAGGAATTCTTCCAATCGCTCAGAACAGCCAGAAACGCACTACACAACACTGCCTTGATGGTTTAAGAAAGCCTTTTAGCTTCAGCTGAATGCTATTCGTTTCTGAAGGCACTACTCTACAGAACTTATTTTATCTTTGAGGAAACATCGTAAACGAGATTATCATGCAATATTACTAACTTCTTGCATTGTGCAGGTATTCAGGTTCAAAAGCAAACAACTTATTCTGTTCTTAATGTAGTCCTTATTCTCATCCTTACCACAAGCTCTTGAACATTCCTAAATATCTACATTTACTCCCAGTTCCCCAGCTGGTCTTTCACAGCTGTTTGCACTTATACCAAGTGGAGGTAATGCAGGTGAAAAACTTGACTACTGTGACTGGAGAACATGTTCCCTTTGGTGTATTTATGTGACAAGAGGGACAAAGGCAAACACTGAAGAATGGCTGCTCCTCCCTGTCACCTCTCTATATGCTTCCACAGCCTCTTGACTATCTCCTGTGCTTCCCTGCGGGTGAGATCGGCTCCTCTTTCTAACCCTGGCAGCTGCCTTGCCTCCTTCAGCTTGAGCAAGTTTCGATCTCCTTGAGCTGCTTTTCTTCTGCAGATCTTTCCTGCCAGAGTTCACATAAATCACAGAGGCAGCAAGGGTCAGATTTGTACCTTTTCTTCTAAGAAAATGGTTTGCTTTTCACATTTGTTTTTTACTCACAACTGCAAGAGGCCAACCTAATCCTACTTTTAATCTTGGTTCTCCAAATGCATACAAAAATAAAATAATCTACTACTGGCATTTTAGCCCAGAGTATTTTTCTGTACAACACTCACTGTCGCTTGCATTAGCAGTTTCCTTTCTGTTCCCCACACTGTACAGCTGACCCTTGACCAGTTTCCTTGATGTTACGAAACCTTTTTATGATGAATCTTTGGCCGTGAATAAAGATTGATTTGAAGGGACTAGGTATACCAATGTTGTTTTTAAATGTTATTTCTTTTCTGCCATTTATTATTATCCACTTTAGGAAGCCAGTCCATGAACTTAGATAACTTCGTAACTCCCCAAGATGATTAATGAAGCGATCTTCAACATCAATAGCTCAACACTAGCATTTTGAAAAACTGTTTATATTACACAGCAACAAAGCAATTTGTAACTTCCACAGAAAACAACTCCAGAACAGACTCCGTCTAGAGGAGATGTTTCCTCCAGTTAGATCTTTGTTTATTTTAACCATGATGAAAGCAGGTCCCTTTACTCCAAGTTGCATGCTGTAGGTTTCCGACATGGAGTGTTTCATGTCCACTGGTTTCATAAGATAAACAGACAATATTTTCCTACGAAGTGAAGATGCAGCTCTGTGGAATTAACTTCTGTATTTATAAAATAAGCTTGTAAATGAAGCAAGCTTGATTCCCCCTGGAAGGGATCAAGACACTGGAATGTTCCTTTTCCAAACACAGTGAGATACTGCACAAGTCAAAGCTGATATATTAATGGGTTGTATACAAAGCCAAAGGCAATTTGATGATATTGAAGTCCATCTTTGACAGCTACCACCCTAACACTGACACCACACTGTACACGACAGTCAGGTTTCCTCCTCCAGCTATTTATATTTCTAATAAACACATTGACAAATTTCTTTGTATAAAGAGAGAGTTAACCTGGAACTTCACCTGTCCAAAACTTTAAAAGGATAAAGTTGGCAGATCTAAAAAGCTAGGGTATAAGGGTTTTATAGCTTCATCTTTTAGTTTGTTTGTTTTACAGTTTCTTTGCTTGTGTCTTTCCAGGTCAGGCTATGATCAGAAACCAAAAATGAAATATCACATAGAATGGCTATTCTCAGAAATCCCAGTTATGCTGAGAGCAGTAAGTACCAAAACCAGAGTGACACCTTCTTGCACGAAGTGTCTCAGTTTAAATACCTTAAGCACTTCAGATAAGGTTTTACCAAAGCCTCTGGATATGATTTTCCAAACCTCCATGGCTGTCCACTGTCAAATATATGCATTGCTGTAGTGTGTTCAGCAGTCATTTGCCATCCTTTCTGCTGGCAACTGGCAGTTACACAGCCAGCCATCTTGCATAAAACCAACTCTTAGCTCTCCAGTAGCTTCCTAACAGTAACCATGTCTCCTAAACGTGGCACGCGAGCCAGTCTCACCTTGCTCCTTGCCCAAGGAAGCCGTGGAAGGCAGTGGCAGGAGGTCTGAAAAGTGCTGAATCTGGGCAAGAGAAAGCAAGCAAAAGCACCAGGGAGCACATCAGAGAGACAGGCAGTAACGTGCAGGAGCCCTGTGAGCCCAAATGCTGATAAGCTGCTGGCAAACCCATCCTGATACTCTCCCGTGGCATTCCCCTGTGGCTTGCAGCCCTGCCAACCACCTACGACCAGGGCCACCCCTGCCCTTCCATCACATCATGAAATGGACTTGGTGGTAGAAACCATTTAGGATGCATCAGGATACAAATTTTGCAAATTGATGAGCTTTTCCGCTTCCCTTTCATTGCTTTCCTTTCATGAATAGTTATGGTATTTGCACGCCTTCTTTTACCTACTCCAGTGTAAATAATGCAGGAAAGCCCCAGCAATCAAAGGAAGGAAATACAATATATACACACTGGTCTTTAGTTTCCAGATCACGTTCTGGAAAAAAAATTCCTCCTAGAACATGCACATCTATCCCCACTAATAATAGAAATTTCCAAATTTGAAATATCTAAGAAAGACTGTACCACTTTACCAGAGGAGGAACAGATGAGAGGTGGAATGAATGGTATTTTAGTGATGTTCATTGTCCTAATTACAGTGAATAATATTTTGGCAGAGTGACTACAGTTCTGATTGTTCTGGGAACTTCTAACAATCAACAGACTATTGCCTCACTTAGTCGCACCAGAGACCTGATCTTCCAGTCCAACAAAGCACGTAGGATGGGCTTAACTTTCGACACACGAACAGTCTAATGGACTTGTTTGGCATGACTGAGGTGCTGAGGAATGAACCTGAGACTCAAGTGCAGGTTCTTCTGCTGTTCCTCCCAGGCTACCTGGGAGGAACACAGAAATTGTTTGAGCAACCAGGGATCCGGTTAAGAAAGCTAAAGCCCTGACAGAATTACATCTGGCCAGGGACATCAAAGACAACAAGAAAAGGCTTCTATAGGTATGTCAGTGATAAAAGGAGGACTAGGGAAAACATGGGCCCTCTCTGGAAGGAAATGGGAGACCTGGTTACCCAGGATATTGAGTACCTCAGTCTTCTCCATGACTTTTTTGCCTCAGTCTTCACTGGCAAGTGCTCTAGCCACACTGTCCAAGTCTCCGAAGGCAAAGGCAGGGACTAGGAGAATGAAGAACTGTCCACTGTAGGAGAAGATCAGGTTCAAGACCATCTAAGGACCTGAAGGTGCACAAGTCCATGGGACCTGATGAGATGCACTGGTGGGTCCTGAGGGAACTGGCAGATGAAGCTGCTAAGCCACTATCCATCATATTTGAGAAGTTGCAGCAGTGCGGTGAAGTTCCTACTGATTGGAAAAAAGGAAATATAACCCCCATTTTGAAAAAGAGAAATAAGGAAGACCCAGGGAACTACAGGCCAGTCAGTCTCACCACTGTGCCCAGCAAGATCATGGAGCAGATGCTCCTGGAAACTATGCTAAGGCTCATAGAAAAAAAGGCGATGATTGGCGACAGCCAGCACGGCTTCACTAAAGGCAAATCATGCCTGACAAATTTGGTGGCCTTCTATGATGGGATTACAGTGTTGATGGATAAGTGAAGAGCAACTGACATCATCAACCTGGACTTGTGCAAAGCATTTGCCACTGTCCCACGTGACATCCTTGTCTGTAAATTGCAGAGACATGAATTTGACAGATGGATAAGGAACTAGCTGGATGGTCGCACTCAACGAGTTGCGATCAACGGCTCGATGTCCACGTGGAGACCAGTGACAAGTGGTGTTCCTCAAGGGTCAGTACTGGGGCCAGTGCTATTTAATATTTTTGTTGGCAACATGGACAGTGGGATCGAGTGCACCCTCAGCATGTTTGCTGACAACACCAAACTGTGTGGTATTGTGGACATGCTGGAGGGAAGGGATGCCATCCAGAGAGATCTTGACAGGCTGGAGAGGTGGGCCCATGCCAGCCTTCAACAAGGCCAAGTGCAAGGTCCTGCACATGGGTCAGGGCAATCCCAAGCACAAGTACAGGCTGAGTGGAAAATGGATTGAGAGCAGCCCTGAGGAAAAGGACTTGGGGGTGTTGGTTGATGAGAAGCTCAACATGAGCCGGCAATGGGTGCTTGCAGCCCAGAAAGCCAACCGTATCCTGGGCTGCATCAAAAGAAGTCTGGCCAGCAGGTCGAGGGAGGTGATTCTGCCCCTCTACTCTGCTCTCGTGAGACCCCACCTGCAGTACTGTGTTCAGCTCTGGGGCCCCCAACATAAGAAGGACGTGGAGCTGTTGAAGCAGGTCCAGAGGAGGGCCACAAAGACAATCAGAGTGTTGCAGCATCTCTGTTATGAAGATAGGCTGAGAGAGTTGGGGTTGTTCAGCCTGGAGAAGAGAAGGCTCTGGGGTGATCTTATTGCAGCCTTCCAGTACCTACAGGGGGCCTACAAGAAATCTGGAGAGGGACTTTTTGCAAGGGCCTGTAGTGACAGGACATGGGTAATGGCTCTAAACTGAAAGAAGATAGATTTAGATTAGATCTAAGGAAGAAATTCCTCCCTCTGAGGGTGGTAAAACACTGGAACAGGTTGTCCAGAGAAGTTGTGGATGCCCCATCCCTGGAAATGTTCAAGGCCAGGCTGGGTGAGGCTTTGAGCAACCCGATCTAGGGGAAGGTGTCCCTGCCAATGGCAGGGAGGTTAGAACTGGATGATCTTTAGGCCTCTTCCATTCTATGATTCCATGAAAGACTTTCCCAGTCTTCTGCATACCGAAAACACTCCAGTTTCCATTTCTTTTCCCCAGAACCTTTGAGGTGTAGTCCCTGCCGTGGGTCTTGCTGAACTATGGGACTGTGGAAATGATTAGTGTTAGGGTTAATCCAAAGAAGAGGTACGCAGCTCCCATTGGCAGCAGCTTGTAAGAGGAAAGCCAGACAGAGAAGGTTATGGAGATGAGCCCTGGCATTTTGGTTCCTGGATACTGCCTGGGATTTGTTAATACATTTCACCATCTAAGATTTCTATTGATATCTTGGCTGTTTAGCACTCTGGTTATCTTTTCAGGTCTACATTTGGATGGAGAGATGTTACTGTGCAGTCAGGAGTATGTGTCGTCACAAGCGTCGCCTCCAGATGGGACGCAGCTCACTCAATGTAAGACTCCAACTAAAAGTCACCAGGAAACATCAACCATTACAGACAGGGCCATCTTTGAATGTTTCCCTCAAGCACTGCAGTCTGCCGCAACAACCTACTTGAATAGAGCTGGTGGGATGCCCTGCCACCCACCAGACTGGCACATTTTAATTTGAAAATTCACAGTTTACTGACGGTCTACTTGCACAAGAGCCCACTGGAGCTAAAAGGCACAGCTGGGCACTCAGTCACTTAGGAACAGTTGGAGAAGGTTGAGAGGTTTTACTGTGTCTGCAGTAAAAGCTGGTAGCCAGATGAAAGCAGTCTCAAGAAGTTCACCCTCCACTTTTGCTTGTACTGAGAACCTGTAGCCAAAAAACAAGCTTTACAAAAGGGTAGAAGAATAAAAAATTCCAAGTCTTCACTAAAAAAATAAAAGTTCTCTTTCTCTCTCTTGTGACTTCCTTTGATTCATGGGTCTTTTAGGGCAGAGAAAGCTAACAAGGAATAAACCTAGAATTGGAAATCAAATAATCCCATTTAATTTTATAGTTGTTGACACAACTTGTTACATGTGTTTCCTACCAGAATAAATGAAATCACAGTCATCTGATTTCCAAATTACCATATCTATTGTTTCAGAAATACAGGGTGTAAATAATTGCAGTGCAATCGCCTATGTCTGGACCTCTCTCATCCGGAACCGTTATCAGGATTAGCATAAATTACAGTGCCATCTAATAATGAAATCACTGAACACTGATTGTGCCAGCTATTTAAACCTGTAATTATTGCTCATTAGAAACGTGTTTCACGTTATTTGCCCCTTACAGACCCAAAGTTGTTGTCAAAAGGCTTCTGCAAAGAATTCTACAGAGAAGACTGTGGAGAAATTTCAAACAACTGGCATGAATTTCATCTGCAAAGACTGTCTGTATGGAAGAAACATGCTGTGGGCACCATTCATCCACTCTGAAAGACATTTGTATCTGTTACCAGAAAAAGAAGTTGTGGTAGGACAGACTCTAAATGAAATAAGCTCCTGACCTAGCCAGAGGGAAGGCTTTTGGCAGATCTTATCATGGCTGGGTAAGGCTCAGGTGGGATAGGCAGCTACCTTGGACATCACACCAAAGACAGCAAAGGACAGATGCCAGAAGCAAAGAGAAAATAACTATAAGCTTTGCATGCTCCTCTGTAAAGGGTTCACAGAAGACACTTGATTAAGGTTTGTCTGCATCCTGGCAGATCAAGCTCTTTACAAGATGAACTGGCTAAAATGGGGCTCAGATAAGTGCTCTTCAGTCTTAATAGATATTTTTAATCAATTTTCCTTAACAGAGGGAAACATTCATTTTTTCCTATCTTCCTCCTGCTGCACACACACAAGCTTTTGCTTCAAAAGGAAAAATAATAGTTTCTACCACTTTCAGAAGCAAAAAGGCGCAAAAGCAAGAGGGGAAAGACAAATATATATCATTCAGAAAGACTGACCTTGGTTCGAAGATCTCAGCTGACAGTAAGCCTATCCATCTTCCCTGATGACTCCTTCCAACAGTTGATTCAAGTCACAGTTTAGAGTTTCATTCTTGTGGCAAGCAAGTCCGATGGACATATGAACAACTCAGCTGCCAAGGTACACATCCCCTATACAGACTGTAGATCCTCACTGCAACTGAAGGCACATCTTTTAAGTCTAGAGTACTCTTGAAAGTTTAGCTTATAGTGGTGCTTCACAAACTTGTAGGAGCCCACCTCCACTTCAGCCAGGATACAGAAGGCCCTAAGTCTGTCCTTTTTCTGACCAGAAGGCCCTTATGTTACTTACTGCAGGCCCTGGGGCAGGGACACTCTCCAGTCTCCTGATAGTTAAGTGATCCTGCCCAGCTTCCAGTCATCTGCACTGCTATAATGCCCTCATGCAAGGTCAACAAACCTAATCACTGGTGGGGCATTTAAGTAATTAGTTCTGTATCTTTTAATTTCTATCAGCTGGTAGGCATTACAAGCCTTCCCAGAGGCTTTCATTTGATAGGAGTTGGCTCTAAAGCAATTGCTGACACTAGGTTCAGATGCAGAGTGCAGGAGAAACTATATCCTTAGGTGATATAGTTTGCTCCTCTTTTTTGCATCCCAACAACTGGCAGCTTCTAAAATAAAAACAACAAAAAAATTCTTGAATAGATGGAACACAACATGTTCAGAAAGCAAGCCACAACTGTTCTACTGGCAGATGTTTGCAAATAAAACGAAATAATCCAGGAAAAGCCAATCTAAGCTTTTTTGTCCCAATACAATGTTACCTGCAGGTATTTACACTCTGATGAAGATTTGCATACCTGAATATTGCCTTACTTATTGCCTGTAGTCTATGGTGTTACTACTGCAAATCTTTGAAATTCAGTGTCTGATAGAAATAATGAGCTGACTTGGACTGAAAAAGTATTAGGAAGTTCTGATATACCACCATTAGCTCTAGTTGTCTGCATTAGTACTTACTACGATGAATATCTTCACAGAACTGCTAGTTAACAAAACTATTCCCCCCCCAAAAAAAGCCATGTTTGGCTGTTCTGATCTGTATTTTTGAATGTTGTAGAGCTCAAATGTATTTCCTTTTCTGTTATCAAACAATCTTCTTCAATATTTTGCTCGGCACTAAGCCAGATTCTGTTATTTGGTCTTTCTC
The DNA here is from genome assembly GCF_009769465.1 of Tauraco erythrolophus. Lineage (NCBI taxonomy): Eukaryota > Metazoa > Chordata > Aves > Musophagiformes > Musophagidae > Tauraco > Tauraco erythrolophus. The sequence goes on from NC_141470.1 coordinate 44,094,952, forward strand.
TCCAGCTGTTTGGCTTTGCCAGATCTTGCAGGTTTATTATTTATGTTTCTGGAAAGGAAAAACTCCAGAATATTGTTTATTAAAAAGAAAGAGAAAATCAGCACTTTGATCATTTCTCAGTGTCTGTAACCTTCAACCTAGACTACTCTGCTTTGTGGACAACCCTAGTTTCTGTTGCACAGGATGATGGATATGCCAAATGAAGAAAGCAACATTCGTCTTACACGGTATTGTTAAACTTCATTAAAACTCTTGAAACCTTTAAATGACTCGCAGTTTATGAAACAAATTGGTTTTCTTTAACAACTAACGAGACAAACTGCAATTCTATTCGAGCCATTGTTCTGCCTTTTCTGTCTGACAGCAGAAACCAGGAATTTTCTTTCCATTTGACTGCAATATTATATTTGGTGGGTTTATTCTGTTTTGTACAAATAGAAGTGGTGACGTGTTGTGACAAGAAGACAGACCTCATATTACCACATATTCATACTCTGCAGAAGAAAGGATGGTACATGAATAGGTTTATTAAAGAAGGTCGCTGTCCTTTATGCACATGAGAGGATAAGGCATCAACCGGCTTCACAATTATCTACCCACTACCTATCTGTTTACCCAATTTAACATACAGCGAACTAATCAGAGAGAAGAGATTGGGGAAAGTGGAGAGTTTAAAATAGCAGCAGTTTGCAAATTCATCATTGGAGAGCTGAGAGATTTGCACATCTTGGACAAAATACCATGGCTCTGAGTGGCTCCATCATTTTGATAGGGATTAATTGCCGTGCTTATATTCCATTGCAAGGTTTTTTTAAACCTTTGATTAAGAATTATCTTAGTATACCTCTGACCAAGGGAGAAAGAGAGCACTGCTCTTGCTGTTGGTGGAAGAGCAAACCAACAGTCATTCAAATGAACTGCATAAATGATACAAAACACACAACTTGTACTATTTTGTGTGTGTTTTATACCTGCTTTCCTCTCCTTAGCATCTCATAAAGGCTAATAGCTAAAGAAAATTCTAAAGAAAAATTAGGTAAAAATTCCCCTATTCCCTAGTCACACGGTTACAAATAGAAGAAAGGCTACTAGCAAATACTGCTTTATTATAAATATGAAGGGAAAACTAGTAAGTCTTAAAATAGCTTGAGATTCCAGATCTTAAATGCATCACTTCTCAATGGTCTGAAATAGTAGAAAAAGCCTCAGTGGAGGTAGAACAGGGAGCTGAATGCATCTGTGTAGTTAGAAGTATACACTGAACACAGTTCAGCTCAGGTAAGATAAAAATGCTATTATCGCATTTAATATGTGTGAGTATATAATGAGTTCTTTGAGAGATGTATAAATATTTGACTATTACAACGTGCGTGTGTTCACATGCAGGTATATTTAAACATGATATAATGTACTGGTATAAAAAAATTGGGAGTTGAAATCTCAGTGCAGTTATGTCTCCATAAAAGCCTGCCTAAAAAGTCCAGGCTAGTGAAACCTCAGCAATAGATGGCCTAGTTCCAAGCTGTTGGCAAAGCAATATGGTTCTAGCCTAAAAGAGTACAAAAAAATTACAACATGAAAATTGGTTTTATAAATAAAGGAGGTGATAGACCGGATGCTTAGAAGTCTTTTCTCTCCACATAAGAGGGTAAGATCTTTTTGGTATTTCCACATGTAAATTCTGAGTCTTAACCTCTCTGGGAGAGATAAATGTGATATCAGACTCTGGAGCATTACATATTCTCTCTGTCTCTGTCCCTTTCTCTCTGTATATATTAATTTTATAGATCTTTTTATTGTCTCAACTATACTGGTTGCGTGAGAAGCAGAACAATAGGCCAAGTACTTCCATTTCACACATGCCACCTCTATAATTCAACAAAGAATAGTAAAAAAGATCTATAAACTTGTTATAAATCAGTGCCTTAAACTAAATTAACCATTGAAATAGATTATCATAAAAATAACGTCATAAAAATATTCTTCACCTTTGTAGTGTGTGTGTGCGTGCGTGCTTGTGTGTGCCCACGCACGGGATGCTATGCATGTGCCAAGGCCAGTGGCAGTGCTAACAGTGTGGCAGGCTGGGCTTCAGCAGCCTTGGAGGAGATGGCAGGCAGGCGGGCGGAGCTGTGAGGATGCGCTTTATTATCTCTGTGTCGGGGAAAGTAACTCATAAACAGATCCACTAAAATCTAATTACTCCGTATAACTCACCTTTAGTAGTAGTGAGTCATCTCCGCTTTGTTATTAGCAGTGAAGTGCTAGTCTTTTTGGTTATATTTCTGAGGCGCTGTTGGGAAAAAGATAAAACCCAACCAAGCTGCAGGCTAAAGGATATGACAATTTAAGCAACACACACAGCCTTGGCCAAGGTTGGGTCCCGCTCTGCAGTCCCTACACACCAACTCCCCCAGCATTTAATCTTTATACATTAAACTCCATGAGAAAAGCATGTGTAAATACAAGGAGAGCACACAGAGATGACTGCATAAAGTCCATTACTGGATTGATAGGGCAGTGGTTCAAGAGCTGGTAGGTTTTTTCCATCCAGCTGGTATTGACTCTAGAAGAAGATACAGGAACAGCAGAGCCCACGGAGGCTCTCCTGGAGGCAACACTTTCCTCACCCATCTCCAGTAGTGCCTTCTCCCTGAGTTTACGTGTTGCCACCATTGACTTCATAGTTATCACATGGAAACACACCTGTATTACTCAGTTGTTGTCTAATTTTACCCAACAAAATGAGGCCTTTGTAAATGTGGAAATGCCACACTTCCAGCCATACCAACAGCCACCTCTAAGAACCAGTGGCACCAAGGTAAGAGTAACTCAGGTCCAACACTGGCCTCCTTCTGCAGCCTGCCATTGCTGTTGGACTTTTTACCTCACTTTCTTCATCTCTATTTTGACAAGGCGAATCTCTCAACAAAAGTGAACTGTGAAATCTTCCAGCAAGGCAATTCAGCTACTGAAACGGTAGAGCTGGGCGGCAGCCACCTGGCACGAACAGGATCTCATCAGCGCTGGGAAGCTTCGCCTTTGGTAAAAAATGGAAATGGAGCGCAGAGAGCAACCATGCCCAGGCGATAAAATGGGTTAAAAACCTAGAAAACTGCTTTCATTTCTGCTAGTGGGATGGAGAGGGGAATGTGAAGAGCAACAACCAGCTCATGAATAAGACAGAGAAAGCCTGGGGAAAACATGGAAGGGCTGAACTGAAGGAGAGGGAGTTGTCACACATGAGAAAATTGAAAACAGCAGTCTGGGAGGCATAGGCGGTTGTGTCTCCCCAATTTAAAGGGCTGGCCACTACTCCAGGAAGAGCCTGTGAGGTATTTCCTAACTGGGGATTTTAGAGCTGGCCAGGAAACACAGATCACGCTGACGAAACTGAATTATTTATCTCTGCTCACTGGGTTCACATGTGTATGTGCAGCCTGGTTTTTCCACAACCAAATGCTGGTGAATTGTGCGTACAAGTCTTTATTGTGCTCTAATGTAGGACACAGCGTTGCTGTAAGAGTCAGGCAGATCACTGTCAACTACAGTTCCCTTTGTTTGAAATTAACTGTATCTTTATCTCAAAATAGCAAAGCACAGACTATCGTTATCAGGGCTAGGAAGGAGACGATAGCTGTCGAACGCGGATGGAGGTAAATTAAAGCAGCTCTACAGAGTTGTAACATGAATTTGCTAATGTAATTGGCACTGAAGTTAATCCAACCTGTGCAGCAGTTCCCTTTTTCATACATTGTGGGAAACAATAGGGTTCAAAGCACCATTGCCCCTGAAAAGAAAGGACTGTGCATTTTGCTTTTAAATGTCTCAGTCCAGTAGATAAGACAAACTCATCCTTCGAGATAGGACAGTCATCATGTCATTCCAAATAATCATTGTTAGAAGCGCACTGAACTGCTGGGCCAGTTAATAACTACACCACATTTTATTTATATGGCTCCCATCTGCTGAAGCCTTCTAGGCAGCTCACAATGGGTTTGATTTTCAGCCAGACCTTAGCATAGCTACTGTTTATATGGATGCAAATAACACTGGTTGGATGGCTGTGTGCATAAACAGGTCTAACTACTAATCTTTGTGGCCACAATGCATGGTTTTATTCCTTCATGCAACAACAAAATCTCCATCTGAAAAATCCCTCTGACAAAGTACACAAAGCGTGAAAGTTTTCCTGAGTTTTTAACGGTTTCAAACGATTCAGCATTCAAACGACCATTAAAGGGGCATTGCCACTGTGCCCACCACTTAGCTGGGACCCCTGACTCCATGCTGCCCAGCCCTGCAAAGGTGAAAGAACTGAACTTTCCTTCTCCCATCACTTCCTCTCTCGCTCACCACAATGCCCCCCTCTTTCAGCCAGCCCTAACACTCTTTTTCACCTGACTTTGCAGGCATCTCCCCACCAGTCTCTTTTCTTTCTTCCTTGCCTCCTTTTTGAGCTTTGTTTCAGCTTTTTACATGTTCCTCACAATCCACACTGCATGGATGTCCGCACCTGAATCGCACCTCTGTGTCTTTGCTCGGTGCTGCCTCCCACCCACTGGTCCTTCATCACCACATTTCAGCGGTGGATGATGCTGCCTCTCTCTTAGGTGTCCGGATAGGACAGATTTCATCTTTTTGTCTTTCATCCTGAAAAAAGACAGAAATAGGAACACTGTCAAGCACAGTGCTTATTGTTTGGAACACTTCTATCAACTTCATGGCAGCAAGCGCTGCGCCTGGCACTGCTTGCAGATCTGGGCCTTCGGATAATGGGTATATTTATAGTATATGCATTGCTTATGTACCGATAGCTGCCAAAGTAGTAAACAAACAAATGTTCTCCATAAAACAATGAGAAAGTAGGATCATAATCTTTGATCGATGAACGAGGATGACAGGTTTAAAAAGGTTTTCTCGCTCTTTTATGCAGATTGCTTTTCTGACTGCCTGAATCTCAGCCAGCGTGAGGAGGCTGAAAGTCTGGAGACGGAGAGGGAAGAGCAGTGCCCACCCTGCAACCCGCCCGCCCTCAGACTGGGATGCAAACCTCTGCCTCTGCCTAGAGCCAACACCACAGGGCAGGAGATGCAAAAGGAGGGCCTCTCCGGGTGCCGAGAGGGGGACCATGCCATGCACCAGCCAAGCTTCACCTGCAGGAGCAGGGTCACTGCCAAGGACACAGCATAAAGTCTGCCAGGGCCTTTGAGAGATGTCTGATGCCCAGCAGAAACCTCTCAAATTAGTGGAGATCTCAGTGGGTATGAGAATCGTCTTCCAACACAAGCTACTTGGAAGAGGGCGTTTTATTGAGGTTCCCAACCTGAACCTTCTCCCTGAGGACAAGTCTAGGCATGGTTCATCCAACAAGCTCCTCAGTGAGATGTGTTGGAGACACAGGTTAAAACTAAGATCCGTATATTGGTCTGTAATTTAGGGTTGTCTGGATCCAAGATTTAAACCAGTATCAAACCTACCTGCAAACTCCAGATCTGCATTTTTATTTCCTTCCATACACCCACATCAAAACAAAGATTTCTTTTTTAATCAGATACAAACTAACCAATCTGTGAGTCTGATCTTGGCTCCATACACCTTCCTGGAAGTCCAGAGATATTTAAAATCAGCTATCTTGACTGAAACTTTAAATAACTGATTAAATTTCATTTAGAACTCTGTTTAAGTGCTACTTTCTCAGTAAATTGAAATACACATGATTTAAGAAGCAGGTTAAGTGAAAATGTGGGACAGTTGTAACACACTGATCCAAGATAGTTCATGATGTTTTTGAACTACTAGATGTGAATGGCCTGATTTTCAGATTGCCGTGCAGCAACAGCTGCAAGTTAGATCAGCGGATGTTCACATCTTTGAAACTCAGGCCATAAGAGACATTCTCATTGAAATTATATTAATAATATATTAAAATATATTATTAGTGTGGATCCACTAAAATAATATTATTATGAAGAGTCTGTACTACCTGAAAAAGAACCATTATTTGTTGATTGAAATACAGAATAAAATTAATGTTGATGACTCAGCTGTTACTAGTTTAAACAGCAAGTTTCAAGCAAAGGATCCACAGGCATTATGGAGATGGGAAGCGTAAACATGCCATTACGACTTTAGGTAGGCAGAATATAATTATCCAAATTGGATTCTGGCCAGAACAACGGGTACTACCTCCTCCTATTCTTGTTTTTTAAAAGTTCCCCAACAAAAGCAACGGCAGCTGTTACAAGAGAGGAATCCATCAGTTGCTCATACCACCCACCTACTTGAGCTAAACAGCCTCCATTACTGCCATAGACAGAGGGCGAAAAGGAAGACACTGGCCGGTCACCTACATGTGGAAAGCTGCATGCTAATTTTCTCCTTCCTCTTGAATTTTCTGCTGGAAAAATTAAAACTTCCTACTTGAACAGATGCTTTACTTTTTCCTGGAAGAAGGTGGTTCAGAGCTGTTTTGATTGAGGTCAACCTGCTGGGAAGATTTACCCTGTTGCCCAAGACATATTGAGAGATGCAGGGGAAAAAACGATTGTCTCCTCAACCGTCCCTTACCCCCTGCCACCCTCCTGTATGCCTAACATTTTTAAGACATGTGTTGCTACATCTCCACCACTTCCTTTTGCACTCAAAGTCACTGAGATCTTTCCTGGGGAAGGGATTTTGCAGACACAGATAGTAACAAGCTCTATGCCCTCTGAGGTTACCGTGAAGATTGGAGCTCACAGGAATATTCCCTGTGCCGAGATGGGACTGCAGAGCAGCGTTCTCCTCTGGCATCAGTGTCTTCTACCACTTCACTATCCCAAAATAAATATGCTCAAAAGACAAGTGTTCTCCCTACAGTTTCTCCTTAAATTACCAGTCATTACATAGTCTCTCTAGGCTTCAAGTATCATCTCACTCACAGAACAACCTCTAATGGCCATTTAGGATTCACAAAAGCCCTATTTCAGTGAAGCACTCAAGCCTGGCTCCAGACAACCAAAAACTGCAGGTCAGGAGAGCACTTACATCCTGGAAAAATGGGTAGAACTTAGGCACATGTCTAAATCCTCCCTGAATAGAGAGGAGATTATTTACCCTTAAAATGCATATTTATGTGCTTTACTGTTTTGAGGCCCGAGACTTACAGGAGAATTGCACTGGACCAGTACTGAAACCTGCCAAAAAAAACATTATTTCTGTCCCTTTCCCCCTTAAATGCCTCCAGAGCTGTTAGCAGACCAAGGCTATTCTAGAACTAAAAAGGGAAATTTATTCAACAAGCACTATAGCAGGTGGCAGCTGCTAAACAATCTGCCACCAATCAGCAGTTTATGAAAGAGAGTAAAGAATCCAATAATAACTCACAGTTGGGGAGGGAGACACCGAGCCTGCAGTTACTGAGGGAGGCTCGTAATTAGACAGAGTCAACTCTTTGGCAAAATTATTTCTCCTAAAATCTGCTTAACTGGTGAAGTTGGCACTCCGCAGCTCCTGCAGGCAGGACAGCCACAGCTGAGCCCACTGCAACATAAGCTGTATGTTAAAGCTGAGAGGCTTCTTGGGGAGGGCTGAGCCAGTGAAAAATGGGGCTGGTGGAAAACCCAAAAAATTTTGTTTGCATTCTTTTACGCATTTGCCTGTGTTCTTTTGCCCATTTCCTTCTCCCAGAGAAAGTTTATCCTTACGTAAGAGCCCTGGATTTTTAGAGCATTCAGTCCTTTCTGAGACTAAAGTATGTAGATGAGTCAATGGCACTATTTTCTCTGAACTCTTTGCGGTGCCAGTCTGCTGAGGTGACGTTCAAGCTCAAAGTACAAGGAAGATAGTGAAGGTGGCATGCCAGGGCACCTGAGTCTCTCTGCAGGTTTCTATACCTATTCATGTCCAGTGAACTGAATTTGCCACGGTTACTTAAAGCTCAAAATCCTGTAGGTAGGAAATTAGTCAAAACAGATCTGAGTTCAACTTCTGAGAACAACTGAGAAAACTCCATCCAGTCTCATGGCAAATCTGCTTTTTCCAGTTAGATTACAGCACCATCTATAGGTCTTTCCTGATTTAAAACTTGCATCAAACAGGTTATTCTACTGTCTGTATATAAATATTTTGTGGCTTCAGCAGCATGTCTACTGCAGTGACAGACTGCACAGTCCAGCTCAGTGTAAACAGCCCAAAATGCCTTTAGACTGGGCTGAGAAAAGGGTTTGCTAACATATGACAGGCAGGTTTGCTTCTTCACAAGAAATGGCAAATTTGTGAGGGCCTTTGTATTTTAATAGCTTGATTCTGAAACACAGTGTTAGGGGGTCCATCGATTCAGTTTTATTTTAAACATTCAACTAAAATTTCATTTCCATTATGCAATTCTTTTTAGCACAGTTGAATCACAACTGCAAGAGAGAAAAGTAAAAATGCGGAAATTAGATTTCAGCTAAAAACCGAACAGTAGATTTTTACTGCTGCAGTATAGACTTAAAATACTAATGTTCATGTGGGAACGCATATGCAGAAGCAGTAAGAACAGTTGATCCACCAGGATTCATTATACTTACCCTTAGCTAGGTGACACACATATGAGAACCCTCTACAACACAAAATCCAGGACATCTCTGTATGGAGACTATTATTTGGAGGTAGCACTAGATGATATTTAAAGGTCCCTTCTAACCCAACCTATTCTATGATTTGCTAAATGTCATGGTTTAACCCAAGCTCACAACTAATCCCCATGCAGCTGCTCACTCACTTTTCCCCAGTGGGATAGGGGAGAGAATCAGAAGAGTAAAAACAAGAAAACTCGTAGGTTGAGATAAAGACAGTCTAATGGGTAAAGCAAAAGCTGCACATGCAAGCAAAGCAAAAGAAGGAATTCATTCACTGCTTCCCACGGTCAGGCAGGTGTTCAGCCATCCCCAGGAAAGCAGGGCTCCATTATGTGCAACCATTACTTGGGAAGACAAACGCCGTAACTCTGAATGTCCCCCTCTTCCTTCTTCTTTCCCCAGCTTTATATGCTGAGTATAACATCATATGGTGTGGAATATCCCTTTGGTCAGCTGGGGTCAGCTGTCCCAGCTCTGTCCCCTCCCAACTCCTTGGGCACCCCCAGCCTACTCACTGGTGGGATGGGGTGAGAAGCAGAAAAGGCCTTGACTCTGTGTAAGCACTGCTCAGCAGTAATGAAAACATCTCTGTATTATCAACACTGTTTCCAACACAAATCCAAAACATAGCCCCATAGTAGCTACTATGAAGAAAATTAACTCTTCTCCAGCCAAAACCAACACACTAAATTACTTGCCAGACGAAAACAAACTTAATTGCACCTATGCGTTTAGAAGATCCTGGGATAAGCACTGGTTCATTGTGAAAATGGCTGTGGTGAAGCAACCTACAGCACAGCAATTAAATGTATTAAAATAACATCCCTCCATGGAAAACATACATGCTATAATAAAGCAATTCTGCCTTAATCAAACCACAAACATAATGTAGGTTGGCCATTCCTGACACCAAACACAGTCATTCAAAATCCAGAATCAAGCTCCAAACAAATAAGAGTTAGATGGGCTTCAAAAAATCTGGAGACTGGAAAAAAAATATGTTTTAGGGAAAACTTTACCTTCCTCCTGATGTTTTGACTCTTAGGCTGTAAAATGTTATTTGAAGCTTTTCTCTGCAGCTAAGAGAGAGATGGGCCCTTTTTTTTTTTTTTTTTAACGAGAGCTGAGATTCAAACAATCACATGATGAGAGAGCCTGGAGCTTTAAGACAGAGTATCAAATATCACAAGACTTGTGATAATATCACAAGAACTGACAGCACTGTGTGAATCAGCACACAAAGTCTACTGGAAATTTTCTTTATTTGAATCCCTCCATGAAAATACTTTCACTCTATACAATATCTATGTAATGCAGGGACCACATACATAAATGCCTTTTAAACAAGACATTCTCCCCCTCATTCCAAAATGGAGGAAGGGTAAGAGGACAGGGGGATACGCATGTTCACAGTCACCATCTAGGTAAAGATTTTGTTGTCTTAAATGCTGTTCTCTTAAACACTACACATTCTATAGAATTAAAAGCCATAAAGTTGCTGGTTTCTGATGTGTAACAGTATAGAGTGCACACCGACTGCTTCGGATTAATTGCGCATATAAAAACAGATTTCTTTTTAAAAAGTCTGCATGCAGAGAAGAATCATTAATTTCACTTGAAGTGATTCCCAAACAGGATACGGAGCCTCTAACAGCCCTTTGGGTTGTGCCAATTGTTTTGTGCAGGTGTTTAATCCAAGTGCTCAACCGCACGTAGGGAACAGTCATTCCGCAAGCACCGGGTGGAGCGGGAGCTGCGTGGTGGTGTCACATAGCTGCAAGGGGTTGATTCCTCAAAATCAGCAGAAACCTTGGGAAGCTGCTAATTCTTGTAAACAAGAGCCTGGATTTTATGGAGCAAAACGGAGGAGAAAACACTGAAGTACACAAGAACCAAATGCCTTCTGCAAAAGCCTCTTTTATTATACTAGTGAAGCACTAAAACCTGCCATAAACAAGCTGATTGCTCGTTTCAGCCTCTCTCTGTGTCTGCAGCCAGGAAAAGCAGCAGCAGCAGCCACAGACTGAGTCGAGCTGCTGGGATAGGAAACATCTCCTGAAGGTCAACACCACTTGTATTTTTAGGTTTCGTTAGAACTTCCTTGTTCACACGAACTTGAAAACAATATATACATATTTGGGATAAAAGCTGAGCTGGAATTGTTGTACGTACAATACATCCCACCCTTTGCTCTGCTTTGTAATGCAGCAGTTTGATATGAGGCTGCAGAAAGACTGGATGGCTCTGAGGTGAAGGAAAGGGAGAGGTCCCAAGGCATCGCAGAGGGCTGCTGAACCCACCATGTCTGATCGTGAGGAGTCTGACAAAGAAAGAGGCTCCCTGAAAAGCCAATATGGCATCTGTGAAACAGACTGTGTGCCCACCTCTGACTTCCAGGAAAGCGGCTCTGCTGTGGGAACCAGGCTGAGTCAGTGACAGTGTCTCAGGAGGAGGAAGAGGAGGAGGAGGAGGAGGCAGGAAGGCTGTACCTCACAGCCTTGCACAATCAAAATATGTTTCCAAATGGACAGTGACCACAGAGCTCTGTGTGGGGCTGTCTGCGGAGGCTGAGTCACAATCTCAGACTTCTGCTGACTTTTTGTCCCAGTCTTTTCATACAAAGCCACCTGCTGCCGCTTTTCCTGCTCTACAGGACTCAAGCAAGTCCCCAGAGTGGCTCCCATGGGACAGATCCGAAATTAACTCCGGGCAGTGCCAGTATAGTAGCTTCTAGAAAAGTAGAATCAGAACCTCAAGCAAAAAAAAAGGTGGAAGATCATTAAATGGGTGTAAAGGCTACAGATGATACTGTTGATCAAAACCCAGGAGGTCAGCCCCAAAAAGTGGGATGCAGTCTCAGAAGAATCTGCACTCCAGCCTGCCTTGATCCAGAGTTAGCAGTAGCTTTCACTTGACCCTATTAAAAAATCTGTGTTGCATTAAATATTGACAAGCCAAACAAGTGAGCTTTCTAAAGCAGCTGAAGTACAGAAACAAACACGCGGCGGCGATGCGACTCGCAGCACCCGGCGTGCCTGGGACGCGCAACCACAGAGAAACTCAGTGCTCCCCAGCCTGCCTTCGAAACGCCACGCTGGCCGCACCGGCTCGGCGCCCACCGCTCGGGCTGGCGGCAGCCCTCCCCACTCTGCACTAATACCATCGAGTCCTTCTGCAACGCACAAACAGGAGAACAATTTCTTCCACCAAGGGAAAGGTTGGCGCCACAGGCAGGGGCCGTGACTGGAAGGGAGGGCACAAGCTCAGCCCGTGTTGCACCAATGAAATGTAGCTGGCATAAAGCAAATGCATTCACTAATGAATCATTCCAAGATAATTAACAGTCTGAGGGAGACGTTTACAACAGCTTAATGCTTTCTGTCAAGGGAAACTAGTACCAAGCTCAGCACTGGCCTCACCAACTCACAAAAGGAAACAAGACAAAAATAGAGGGGAGGGAAACATCAAGGAAGAAAATACAGCATCTGTGAGCTGTTAATTACAAAGGTGCACATGTTGGAGTAACAAGGATGTTAAGAGAGTTTTATTAGGAGACAAGAGAACCATTTTCAGTAGCTTTGTAAAAAAGCCAGAGCCCAGCAGTCCCAACGCTGGGCTGTTGCAAATGGTGTTTTGCTGAAGCCCACGTGGATCTGGTGTCGGCACTCGGCACCTTCTGCATGGCACAGCTGGTAAAACTGCCTGCGCAGCATGTGGGGAGCCACAGGGGTCCGTGGCTTTTGCACACACTCAGTGGCCGCACGCCTGGTCTTTGACACATATTTGCATGTTTCAAGCCATAAAGAGTGTTTGTTTTCCAGTCCGAGAACTGGCGGTAAGTGTAAAACTCAGCCTGCTGAGGTGCTGGGGCGTCATAGCGCCATGCCCATAAAGAGCAGCAGCTAGCATACACAGCCTCTGCGGGAAGGCACCCACGTGAGATTAGTAGCTTACCCACGTATAACAGGGATAAATAAACAGTGAAGAATCTGGTATCAATCTTACTCTGCTCTTTTTTTCTCTCTTCTTTTTTTAACCATGCTCAAGGCAACATAATTCAAACGCTTCTGTGCAGTCATTATGCACAGAGCCAAGTTGAGCTCCCACTTATTAAGGAATATTTAGCACCCTTACTCTGAAGCTCTCAGATCAATGGAGTCCGCATTCTTAATCTCACATTGCTCTTGCTAACAATGTGGTTACTGTAATGTTGGCCCATATCCTCAAAGGAAAGAGGATATTAGAGCAGAAACCTCTGGTAATGAAATCTCCTGTAATGAAAGAGTGTTTACAGTGAAATGTTCACATGTTGCCATCAAATCAGAGCCTCGCAATGCGGTTTCCGAAAGCCTCTGTAATTATACAAGTGCCACAAAGTGGGGCTGGGGGGCAGGCAGGTTATTTAACATTTATTACTACTACATCATGCACGGTAAGTCTGCAAGCAAAAAGGGTGTGAGGGATAGCAGTATTTCACAAAATACACAGAGCACAATTAAGAATCACAGGCTCGGAACATTTACAAGTGCTTTCAGTATGTTACTCCTTATTAAAAATTAACTGCATGCAGCTCAAGAGAAAGTCTTATACCTGGAGTTACCAATAAACCACAAGGGAGAAATCTTACCAGTGGATGGTAAGAGACTGAAATACCCAGATTAAAGAAGAGGGAGCATGTGAAAAAAAAATAAGCATGGTAAGGAGACAGCCCATGTGCTATGGAAGTGCTGCCCCTGTGGAATGAGGTGTTTTAGACTACCTCATACCTGGTGACGGGTGAATCAAAGCAATCTTCTTGTCATCAGTTGTATCAAAAGTCTGGAGTCCTCAGAGTGCTGTAAGTGTGAACAGAGGCTCTGTATCTGTAAATCCTCTGAATGTGATGATCCCATAGCAGAGAACGTCAGTCATCTGTGTTAGGAAGGGTTGTAGGATTAAGCCTTCAAGACAGTTCAAGCAAAGGAGGGCAGCGTGACTTGCACGCACAAGTGCTTCCACTTCTGTCACAAAGCGTAGTTAAGATACTTGTTTTTGGCTTGCCAGCTTCACCTTTTGCAAATCTAATGCCCATTGTGACACCCAGCAGCTCACTCTGCTACAAAAAGAGTAAAACTTTGTATCTGAAACACCCTTTCAGGATGTTCTCAGCAATATCAGTAGCTTTCAGTTAGATGCACCCATGTTATCATCAACCAGTTGATCATCCATCTTTAACAGTATCACACATTAGTTACTCACTCCTGAGCAAGAAGATCCATAAAAAGACACCAGTGTTTGGTTCTTGGTCATCAACTGATTTCAGAGGTGGTGCAGGGGATATTAAGTCAGCTACTAAGCAAGCCAGAAAGCCAGACATGCCCTCTACATCCACTAGTGTGCCAGAAGCATGCCCATCAAATTGGCCAGCTTCTGCCAAGATCACCTTCCATCAAGATCACTCTTTCAACATAGTGCAGGTGCACTCTGTGAATCCAGTATATTCAACAATACAGCCTGGAATCTACATTAAAAATTGGAGCTCAATTTGATCTAGGCACCGTACGGATACATCAGAGACAGGTCCTAACATGGGCTATTCAATGTCTGAACAAGTAAGGCAGATAAAGGCTGGGAGGGAAAGAGGTAGTGCAACTCCCCCATGATCACAAAATAAAAGAAAAGCCAGAAACAGAAGTGCTGTAGCCTACTCTGTTTGCTGTGCTGTTCAAGGACCTTTTATTTTCTGTTCATTACTTGTTAATTATTTCTGAATGCTGGAGAAAGCAAAAAGCTAAAGACAGACGAGCCCCCATAGAGTTAGAAAACATCCCTGCTGTAAGGCAGACTTGAATTGGTTGAGTTTGCAGCCAAAAGAGTTCCCAGGAGAGGGAGCAGAGCTTGCTGCTACAAGAAAAGGGTCAGTTGGTTTCTGAAGCAACCAGTTGGTTGGTTTCTGAAGCCCATGGACATACAGACAGAGGAGGTAAAGCATAAGACTGAAACTTGGAGAAAATCACACCACGGAGGCTGCGCACACATGAGCAGGCTGAGTCTTTCAGAGGACGGGAATGTGCGCTAACAGGCTGCCATGTGCAAGCACGAGATGACCGAGACACAGCTGTCCCACAGTAAACCTGACTCCTTTGGGGTAGGGCTGCCCCTGGTCCCGCACACTCTGTTGCAGCTTCACAGCTTTTTAAAAGCAGGGCAGCTGAGTTAGTCTAACCTTTTGTCCCTGTAAACTAACCAGCAGACTTAAAACCATCTCAACTGCTACTGAAATCCGACTTTTCTGTTCTGAGGAGCCAGTGTTTGGTGGACTGGGAGTGCACTTTGGTGGACAGCATTCAAAACGATTTGAAGACTGTATGAAGTGTGGGCATGTGTATGCTATCAAAGCTACTCTGGCTCAACATATACGCTGTAGATGCTTATCCAATTTTCACAATAAACTCACCTTGGACATCAAACTTCCATTTTGAGGTTTTGTATCACATCAAATCACAGGTCAATAGAAAATAAAAAATAAGACCGCTGTACAGAATTTTGTAGCAATGATACAAAAATTGTGATTTCTAAAAAAAGAACAATCTTTTTTTCTTTTCTGTAGACTGAACTTGACGGGCAATCACTTGTCTAGAAAGAAATACCTTTCAGTTAAAGCCTTCATAAAGATTTTAAAACCCTGATAATGATAAAGGCCAAGGTTTAATTTTTCTTTACTTGTAATACCCATGCCTATGCACATATGCAGAGGTATTCTCTATGGCTTTGCCCAGCGGTTATTGTTCCTTTTTTTGTCCTCCTCAACAAAATTCTCAGATAAATTTCCAACACATATCCATAGCTATTTTAATATAAAGTTGCTTTTAAAAAGCATTTGTAGGATCCAATTACCAAGTACGAGAGATCTGAGCAAGAGTTCTTTGGCGGAGTTAACACTAACGTTGGGACAAGCAGCAGAACCCAACTTTACAGCCATTTGCAGCATTTATTACAACAGTGCACAAATAAGTAATCTGAAACTGTCGGCTTTTACTTCTTGACTGAGCTCTGCCCTTAACACAGTGAAGTTCATTATGAATGATGGGGACAGACAGTCACTCCTTATCTGTGTGACTCGTGACCTCTTCAACACAGCAGCAGAGGAAGTGTGCAGGCAGACACGAACACCACCGACGGCAGGAGGTCCTCAGGCAGGGGGGGATCTGATGGGGCAGGGCCAGGCAGCTGCTGGGTCCCTGGGCTCCCCAACCACCACCTCTGCTCCTGGGGGCGGGTAGTTAGGAACTTCTTCACTGAGAAGCTGCGTTAGGCTCACTGTGCTTGACAACCACCAATTGGCCTACCTCTCCAAAATAGCCTCTATTTCTTTTTTGAGACCATTTAAACTCTTGGTCTCCACCCAGGGGAAAAAAAAAACCAAACCCACAATTCAATTAGGAACTGTGCAAAATGAGAAATTTCTTTCATTTCCTGTCTGAAAAATTCACAGGTTACTCAAAGCTACAGAGCTGCTGAGCACTTTCATCTCCCATTGGCTTCAAACAGCTCCATGAGCTCTTAGCAACTATCAAAAAGTAAGCCAAATATAAACACATAACCTGAATTACACAAATATTTCCTTTCTCATTCATGTTTCTCAACTCTACTGAAATGTTGACTTTTATAGTGATGTTTTAGACGTATTGGGAAAGTGTGTAATCCATTACATAGCCATAAATATAACTACAAAATTACACTGAGTTTCTGATCCTCCAAAGAATTAGCAGGGATACAAATATCCCAGCTTGCCAAATCATTTTACATATTCAACGTAAATGTTTATCGGTCAAAACTTTTTAATTTCCAGTTCAAATCATTATCAAGATCACGCTCTGATCTTCCTGCAACAGATCTAACTTAAGTAACAAAAATGAGAGAAAAAGCTAAAAAAGGAAATCAGAAAGTGAAGACTCTGTGAAGAGAAGGTCCAAATATTGTTTAAATTTGAAACGAGGCAGTGGCATTTATGCCAATACAGAGTCTGTATTACTCATTGCTTTTACCCAGCTGGGTAGCTATGTCAAGCATTACATTCTGCTGGGTTTCAGCTATGCTTGTGTTGGACACTGCTCCACAGATATATGAGCCACAGATATAGAGCCACAACAGAGGGGGTCATATACATTGTGCTCCTATACCAGTCATTTGGTTGCAGAGCCGTAATAGTCACTATGTCACCACTAATTCTCTCTTTTCTGGTCAGCTTTTTTATGTTATGGCTGAGACCATACTTATTTCTTTTTAGTGACTTGGTAAGGTAGATAATACTTCACACAGGTCTCTTGCTTACACATGTACAGGCAGAATACAAGCATGCTTTGAAAATGCCACCACGGTTTCACAGAGCACCGATGACTGACGCGCAATTCATGGCCACTGTAAGGAGCAGGCAATCAAAGCAGTGATGGAGAGCTTCCACTAGGTAAAACATGGCCCAAATAAAATTCAGAAAGGTTTAACATACTCACTGCAGATGACGAGGATCCTGAATAATTGCTCCAGGGAGTGTGTGTAGTATACAACCATTTCAGTGTACTAAATCAGAGCAGTGATTTGGTTTGAATTAATGTCTCCCTACCACCACTCCTGCATTGATCATGCTGCCAGACTCAAGATAAAATGTCTATCAACAGCCTCAAGGAGCCAGGGAGAGATCAGTAGCTGCTGGCCACCAGTGAGGTGGGAGGTTTCCCTCTCCACAGCAATGCCCTGGTAGGAACGAGAATGCGAAGAGTAGCAAGTAGGTTGTAGCAAGTAGGCAACACGCAATTAATTTGCCTACCTCTAAACAGGCACAGTCCAGAACTGCAACTAATTTACAGGACAATCACTCATCTCCAGGTCCCCTCTAGTTCCTTCTGCAATGCCTTCTAACAGGTTTTAGCAGTTCAGCCGCAGAGTGAGTCTCACTACGATGAGAAACTGGCACCAAGAACTAACCTCACTATTAGAATAATGGATTTCATATTATTGGTTATACCATTGTTCATGGTATTTCTTTTATATGGAAAAACCACTAGATTAAATAAAAACACATGGCGGAATTACTTCTCGTGCCTGTCTTAATTTTAATTTGTTGAATAAAATTTATGAACATGATCTGTGAATGGAGATATAAACAAAGAAATAGAATGGGTAGAAATAAGATCTGAAGTCCCTCAGTAATTTGATTCAGCTTGTAATCGTGGTCATTAATGGTTGCAGTAATATGGCTGGTTTTAAATGGTTTCTGATCTGGTTTGGAAAAATGGAAAACCATAATCATTGGAATCAATCTGATGGATTTAGTACTAGGACACAACATTTTGGAGGGAGATTCATGTGAACGCTGTTGCTTTCTATGGATCAGCTCTAATGTAGGGCACAAAAGACCCTGATCTGTCTTTAGTGTAATATTATCCAGTCACACTTTTTACAGTTTATTTTTAAATCTTGAGCAGAAAGCAAGAGTCTTGAATGTGTTCCATCAGGCATTTCATAAATGTCTCATAAAGCTATAATTTCCTTCCATTTTGTCCTATCCAGTACCTTCTGCCCTACAGTTCTGTTTGAGAGGTTCTTTTTTTTTTTTGGTGGGGGTAGGCAATGGATTTTGTTTTTGAAGGTACAGTTTCACCTGCTGCAAATTCAGTTTGCCTAAAGAGGGAGGCTAATCTAAATCCTCTTCACTTGTCATTTTCCTAGGTCACAGTCATGTTTCTTGTAACATGAGATGTATTTTCAGTTCAAAAGATCCAGATACCATTTATAGAATTTCCAAAGGTCCTCAGTGTTGATCTGGCAGCGTTTCCTTTAAAAATGAACTTTCACTTGTCATCAGTGTGGAGAGGATAAACTATTGCCATGCACTTTTGAACCCACCCTTAGCAGGCTAAATAAAAAATGACTTCTTTAAGGATCATCCTTCTATTTTCTTTGATACCTTCTTTACCCACTTTTATTCTTCTGCTTATCTGTGGTCATCACATGGGTCTCATATCTTCAGAAACGTGTCCCTTTTCTCAATTCTAGCCACTGTTATTTGACCTAATGCAAAATCCAAGTGGTTTACATTTGTTTCCTTTTCCTTTCCTTCACCACGTTTTTTCCTCTCTTCCTGGTCTTGCCATATAAAGCGTATTCCCTCTGAAGGCACATTGGTAACTTTTATCAGAGCACACTTCCCCATATAGTTTGCGATCTCAGCTCTTAAAATCTACAGGAACTTGCCTGCAACTGAAGTCAAATTTACTAGCCTATTATTTCCTATTGCTATAGTGTTTCTTTCATAGACTGAGATAATGTTAGTTTCCTTCATGTCCATTTACACCTCTCTGCCTCCCTACAGAACTATTAAATATGTTAATTCATTCAGTATTCTCCTACAGTGAAAGAACCCGGCACACTCCTATCCTTCCCACTAGCCAGAGACAAGACAGCAACCAATTCATCTGAGATCACAGATGCTAAAATTTACATATGTGGCCTTTCATGGTGACCTCCCAAAATAACACAGGTCTCCCACTGGTTTTCTTGGGATTCCATTTGAACTAAATAACAGCTTTTTAGAAATATACACTCTAGGTTTTAAGAATTTTCACTGATGGGAAAGGCCATACAGCCTACATGAATTTGATTTGACTTTCGTTAACTTCAGTTTTGTCCTATAGACTGTAAGCAAGTCAACCCTAAACTTTTCTTCAGAGTAGCTAACCAGACGCTTGCACATGTGGCTGATTTATGAACCCATTTATCTTGCTACAGCCTTTTGGGTGGCAGACCTTGGCAGGGGATAGGCACTCCATCGCAGGAGGGCAGTGCCACCAGCCTGCTCATGCCCTGCCTTCCATGGTGCAAGCACTGTGCTGTGCCACAGCATCGCTCAAGGAGCTGACATTACACAGAGTATTCATTACTACTCCTGAAGCTTTGCCAATAATTTGAGCCAAAAGAAGGTGAATAGAAAATCCATTACCTCAACAACCAAACGTTCTTTCTGGGCTTTTCTTTTAACCTTCCACTCTACGATTGCACAGCCTAATAAAACCTTTATTCTTAGCAGCAACAAGCTACCTTTTCAATAAAAGGAAGTTTAAGCAACTGTGAAAGCTAATACCACGAACTTATTAGTAATTTCTAGTGACTATTACTCTGATCCCTCCTTGCTCTAGCCAATGCAAGCTTTTACCGTTTACACAAACAAGTGCAGAATCAGAGTCCTTCTCACACAACACTAGTCCAGCATCGCCCTACCCCTCCTTGTGTGGCAGGCCTGTTTAAATCGGTGGCATACAGTTCCAAAGCTCAGGAATAGAGAAGCATATCTTGGCGTTTTTACCCAAAGTTTATATAAACCTCAAAGGTCTGTATAATTAGCTTTAAAACATCCTATATTATATGGCAAGACTTCTTGGATTTCTAGGGTCGTATTTCTGCCAGACCTAAAGTTCAGAAATGCACAAAAACATTAAGTAGCACATATACCAACTCACACATATAGTCATGTAAGCTACACCTTGTAGATAGAAGTGTTTATTTAGGAGGAGGGGAGGATTGGAGGCGAGGGAGACCAGTTTTCTTCACACAGCAGTGAGGATGGCATAAACACTGAGTAAGAAGAGGGAAGTGATTCTGCCCCTCTACTCAACTCTCGTGAGACCCCACCTGGAACACTGTGTTCAGCTCTGGAGTCCCCAACACAAGAAGGACATAGAGCTACTGGAACGAGTCCAGAGGAGAGCCACGAAGATGATCAGAGGGCTGGAGCACCTCTGCTATTAAGACAGGCTGAGAGAGTTGGGGCTGTTCAGCCTGGAGAAGAGGAGGCTCCGGGGTGATCTTATAGCAGCTTTCCAGTACCTAAAGGGGGCCTACAGGAAAGCTGGAGAGGGACTATTTACAAGGACATGTAGTGGTAGGACAAGGGGCAATGGATTTAAACTGAAAGAGGGCAGGTTTAGGTTAGATCTAAGAAAAAAATTTTTCACTCTGAGGGTGGTGAGGCACTGGAACAGGTTGCCCAGAGAAGTTGTGGATGCCCCATCCCTGGAAGTGTTCAAGGCCAGGTTGGATGAGGCTTTGGGTAACCTGGTGTAGTGGAGGGTTTCCCTGCCCATGGCAGGGGGGTTGGAACTAGATGATCTTTAAGGTCCCTTCCAACCCTAACCATTCTATGATTCTAAGAAGAAACCTTTTCTACAACATTTATTTGCAAAGGAGAAACTGGAGCGTTTCTGCTCCCCAAGGCAGCAGAAGAGTGCAGGGCAGGCCCCCAGTGCCGAGGGGGCTGGCCCAGGCTTCCTCAGCTCACAGGACGTGGCCGAACAAGAGTTCAGCAGAACTTAAGCCATGAAACATTTCCAAACTCAAAAACTGGTCGGCCAATCTTGAGTCTGTCTTGAAACATGGGGGCTTTCTCAGGCAAAGAAAGAAAAAAAAAACCAGAAATAAAGCAAAGCCTTCATGGGCTAAACCACAGGCAATGTCTCAATCCCTCCCTGCTTACATTAACCCTAGCAAATCTAGGTGATGCTCTCCATATCCAAAGGAGCATGAAGAAATATTAAATTAACCATTAGCTTCAATTTATGACAAATCCTTTGTTGAACTTTAATACTTTATGCAAAGAGAGAGATGTTTGCATGTGGGCTTTTTGTGCGTGTGCCTTTTGGGGTTTTAATTAGAGGCTGGTTTTGCTAAGTCACACGCCTAGTAGGAAGCCTGGCTTTCACCCGTCTTTCTCCTAAAACACAGCCAATGTTAACAGGCCTCACACAATCAACCGCAATGGATCTGATCCTTAAAAACAACATTTGAGAAAGCAGGTGTCTTCCGGCAAGCCTCGCGCTCTGCAGATGGGCAAGACGATTAAGTACCGTAGGAAGTGCTGTCTCGCACTGCAGAAACCATACCAACAGATTGGTAATGGTGCTATTCTCATGAGAAAAGCGGGGTCATTATTAAATGGATGGAAACTGTCGTTCATAAAAGACGTTTGTACAAACGTAAACCCATCTTTACCGCCACGTTAAATTTATCACAACGCAAGGAACTGTCAGTGAGAGGGTGTTTGGTCTTCCCCCCCCGCCACCACAAGGCCATTTAAAGCAGATATGTTCATCGCTGCTGTGTTAATCCAAAACCTTACATGCAAAAACTGATCAAAATACTCATCCTCCTCAAGTCCTTTGCAATAGCTGCCACTCCCAGTGGAATCTCTTTCATTCCCGTACAACATAAAATTAGTCAATGATTGCATGAGGTGCTGGGAGCAATGCCTATATGTAGGGTACTTAACACCTTCACTTATAAAAGAGAGAAAGAGAGAAATCTTTCTTCCTGAATAAATTTGCATTCAGCTATTACTCGTTGTAGCCCTATGACATTTGGTTTGAAGAAAAATGCCCTTACTTTCTCTCATAAAATTTCACTTCTACTTTGCTTGGCTAGCAGCTGGAAAGAGAAACCTCCTCTCTTCTCTGGTTTCTATTTTTCTGAAGAATAGCAGCTCTGCAAGAAAATGTGTAAACAGACAAGCAAGCACCCCAATTTCTGCTGGAAATCCAAGAAGCTGCTGAAGCACTTGGAAAAGCAGTACAGAGACAAAGAGGCTGGCTCTGCGACCCAGCTGCAAGGTCTGTGCTGCTTACACCCCAAAATCCAGAAGCAGGAGAAGTACTCCCAGCAATATGGGAAAACAGAAGAAAAGGCTGCCCTAATATTCCCTCACTCTGCTAAACATCACCAAGACCCAACATGTAACCTTTGCAGCCCAATCCATCACTTGGCTAACAGGATCTCCTGCTATCATTAATTTTTCAGTCCAAGTGGTAGTAAGTCTCTGCTGAAATGCTTAAGAAGATGGATGAAAGTCCTATAGATGACAGGGAAAAAGCAATTCATAGCATCATACACTACTGAGTTTAACTTTTTTTTTTAAAGAAACCCAGAAAGTTCTGTTTTTAAACCAATGCTTTGATTTTTAAAGCAATGCTCTATTTTTAAAACAATGTTTGCAGATTCAAGCATTATGAAATATCAGTTCATCTGGAAATGCATCCCCATTCCCGCATGGACACATGTAGGTGACATAGTCTTGGACTAGCATTTCTCCATGGGAACCTACCCCTGTTGATGTACAGATTGAAGAACGACAATCAGAGAAGCAACTAAATCCCTCTGTGACAAAGGCTAATTTTTTCAATTAACAACAAAAAATAGCACCAGCAACAATCATCAAAACATAGAAGTTCTAAGGGTTTTGAAAACTGTGACTAGGCAATGAGACTTTCCTGTGGAAAGGAAAAGACTCCAGGCAGCTCTCATTTATAGATCCATAAGTGCTTGTCAAAATTTCCCAGCCACCTCTTAGGGCTTCCAGGTAGCTACCTTCCCAGAGTTCTTTCCGTGCATTATACTTAATTCAGGATTTTGTAATGAATTTAAGATACCAAATTGACAGTTTAGTGTTAGAACATATTTTATTTCTCTACATGGCAGAAAGGAGTGAGGGATATGTAGTCTGGCTGACACAATGCCACATTTCCACCCTGAAAACATCTCCACTAGGGAGAAATGATCCCCTACACCTTCCTCCTACTATAAGCTGATTACAGCAATCTCAAAACACACAGGCATCGGGTATGCGGAGGGCTCCTGCCTATACATGGAAAGCTGAAGTAGACACCCAGGGCCAGGAAAGGATCACCACACATTTGCCATGTCTCCCCACTTCTTCCTGTCTGCATCCCTTACAAGCCACATTGGAGATCAGGCAGCAGATTAGGTGGCCCTTTGTTCTGACGCACCATGGCCCTTCTGGTCCTAAGTCAACTATGGCACGCAGCTCTGTGCAGAGCTTTAAAGCTGACTTTCCATGGCCTGATATCTGTCACATATAATACTGCTCTATCATAAAATGCCTTAAGATATCCAGACAGAAAAAACAGGCCCTGTTTTTTGTTAATGTGTACATGAATCACAAATATGCTTTTAAAAGTAGTAGGCAAACATCACAATAAAGTCCATTCATCATGGTCTCTCTACAAGAATTCCTCTCCTCTGAGTAGAACTCCACTCCTCTCAACCACCTGAAATTACACCACTGAAAAATGTACCTGTTTCTAATATTAACTAGGCAGAAAGTTATTTTAGAGAACATTTTCTTCTGAAATTAAATCTGAATTAATTTTTTTGTGCAACACCAACGTTGTAGAGAAGTACCAATCAGAAACAAATAGACTCCTCTAAGCCCTAAGGAAATTCTAACCTGATTTTATCATTCCATCTTCTTGCCTCTACAGCTTCCCTTGTAGCACAATATGGGGAAACCGTTCTTTCAATGTCTCTTACACAGGTACTGGTTAGGACAGTGTTTTTCATGAGAAGACAGGTTACTACAAAGGTAGTGAATTTTAGTTAGCTATTAAAAAAAAAATATTTTCCCCAAAAAGAGATGAACAGATAGAGACAGACTGACCTTGAAGTGTTATGCCATTATCTTCTGTGATTTCCAGCAGAAAAAAAAAAAAAAAAAAAACAAAGCACAAATTATTTTATAGGCACCTGGCTCATTATGCCTTACGAATTAAATCCTCATTTATCTATATGCACCAAACAGTACCTATTCATCGCCTTCACTTAAAAACACATTGCCCTTCTTTCTAGCCTTGTTAATTTCCAGATGCTAATTAAATTTATACTCATAGATGTATCTGTTTAGCATGCATGACTAGATCATCCCTCAATATCCATTATCCATTGTACATTCCAACATGTTTACCTACTGGTTTTGTTTTGCTTTGTTTTGTTTGGATCCGTTTCCATCAGTTTAAAGGAGGGAGCTTAGGAATTTAAGTTTCCCATTTTGATGCTGGGTGTCTGGATTCTCAGGCTTAGTGCTTTTGTAAACACCTTTGTCTCAACCTAGTGTGAGGCAGAGGTATTTTCAGATTATAGCATCAGGATATGGAAGAGCAGAATGGGAAAAAACACTCTGAAAAGCAGCATTTGGGGCCCTTTATTGGGCCTTTCGGCAAAGGCAGAGAGTCTTTTTCTCCCCAACCCTGCCCTGCCCACTGCAAAGCCTGCTGCAATACTGCTTTCTGGACACCTCGCTCTGCTCACTGCGACTGGCACAGCCCAAACTCATTGGGAAGAGACTGGGACTGCCATGATGGAAAACCATGTCTGACTTCTGGTTCAACTCCTTTTGCAGGTTTGCAGGATCCAGCCAGGACAACGAGCCGGTAACACTACAGAGCACCTCTCTGCTGACTTAAAAAGTCCCCTTGGCAGGCAGGTAGAGGACTCTCTTTTGACTTCTGTACTTAACCACAGCACAGGGCCTCGGACAGAAGTCTCAGGAGGAGAAAGCCTGAAAGGTCCCTGGAGCTCTGCCCTTGCTCTTCTCCCACGCGCCGCCACAGCGTTCGCCTTTTCCTGCCCAGACTTGCAGCACTGGGCGGCAGCAGCCCAGCCTTTGCTGTCTGTCCCTGCAACAATCTCCTGGATTTCCCCAGCCACTGCGGGGCTTTTATGGGAGGGACAACGAAAGGCAAATATTTCCTCCTCTTTGTTTCCAAGCATGTACAAACTTCCCAGTCTCAGGGCTTGGTTCTCTCCCCGCTCTTCATTTTTTGGTATTTTGGACTTTTTTGGGCATCAACTAATGCCATTAACTTTGGTCTGCAACTTAGTGACTGGGATTTGTTGTCATGAAGGATACTCATCCCATGAAAAATCCTGGGATTTCAATAATTGTTTCTATTTCAAAATTGGGTTAAAAGTCTGCTTTTTAGCAGTGGAGAGTATTTTGAAAGAATCTGCAAGTTTTGTTCCTCTTCTCTCTCCCATACTGATATTCCCTTACTGATATGTCTGATTTTGTTATACTGAATTAAATCAGCGGGGAGGGCTTCAATCTAGTTTGACATTTCACAGTGCAGGATATGTATCAACACACTGCTACCCCATCTCACTGAAATTAAACTTTAGATCTGTCTTAGACTCCTAAGCATCTCACTCCGGGCTGCCCCTTCTTCCCTCCCACACTCCGTCCCCTGGCACGACTGCAAAACCCCATGGTAATGACTTGCAGCACAGCTCTTGCAATCGGAGAGCTCCATGTGGAGTGGGAAATGCACGTGGTCACAGAGTCTAGGTTCGGAGCAGCAGTGGGGCACAATGCCCACAAATTTCCACGAGCAGAGGTCATTGCAGCTGCTCGTTGGGGCACAAATGAATGCTGATTCGATCCCAAAGCTACCTGATTTGATTGGCATCAAGCATATTTTGAATTAGATCGGTTCAAGGCAAAACAAAACCTGCCCTCCATTTTTTTCTACGAGAAACATGACTGTGCAAAGCCTGTGTTTTTCTGTTGAGAAAATATAAGTGAAAAATTCCCAATGACGAACCAGGAGACTTGAAACTGTGATGCTTACTTAGGCAAAACTTCAAGTCGGTTTTAGCTTACCCCTAACGCGCATCCCCCAAACTACCAAAATATATCACTCTTCGCAAACTTAACGAAAAAAGATCCCTTAAAAATCCCCACAACTATTCCAAGGAGGACCGCTCGACTGATTTATTTAGCTTTTAAGTGTTACAGAGATGGCCTAGTAGGAAGAAAAGAGCAAATACAACTCTTGTCACCAGGGCTGATCTTACCGCCAGTAAAGAGAGGAGACTCTCACCCACTGTAAGACATACCTGAGGCTCTCTGTGCTGCACAGTGCAAAGGCAAACAATGCAGGTTACCGGTTAGCTTACGCGCCACCGAATCAACGATTTGCTTCGGCGCAGGATCTGCAGTGATATTTCATTCACTCTAACACAGACAATCATTATCTGCATGTGGGTGCTGAGAGGACAAGGCGCGAGCGTGGAAATCAAGGTCAAGGAAGCAAGAAAAACTCTCCCATTTATCCCATGGAACAGTTATTCTATTCTGCAATAACTCGGGTTAACAAATAACATAATAAAGATTGGCGTGCTGCCAGGATGACTGAATTGATTCCTACACTGCACAGCACAAATCTTTTGATCTCCCCATAAAGAATGGGAAATTATAGCCACAGTGGGTACCTCGCAGGAAAAGCAAATAAAAATGAAATGAACATTTCTAGCAGTTTTGACCTTGCTTTGGGGAATACTGCTTTAAATTTGATTGCCCTGCCCACTTATTATTTCACGAGAAGACACAAGCAAGTCACAAAGACAGTTTTTAGTATTCTCTTTGATGAGGTAGAAAACTGGATAGTCTTCTCCCATCCTTTTTTTTTTTTTTTTTTGTTCATATACTCAACAGAAAAGATTTTATCCAGGCTTTGATTTGATTTTCGGGATTTCTGGTGGGAAATTCTTACAGCAGATATTTTGCTTCCATTGGGGTTTATGATGCTATTCTGTCTAATTATTTCTGGCATTTTGCCCATCAAATTGTGAGTTTCTTCAAAGGAACGAAGTGACAGGAGGCCTCCTTTAGAGCAATCATGGACGGGGTTTGAATTTTGTTGTCTTGGAAACAAGCTAGTTCTTGTCATTGAATATATTCATAAAATAATGGTTGAAACATCACTGATAATAATGGGCTCTTTCCTTGTCAAAATCTATGTTCTAGGGACTTTGCTGCAAGAGGCTCTGTCAAAGAGTTTTTGCAGATGTTGAAGCTAATTTCAACACTTCTGTTTAAAAATCTCCAGCTCAGATGTCCATCCTACCGCACCTGCAGCCAGCTCTGCCCATGGGAGGTGGCCAGTGGGGGTCAGGAAAGCCTCAGCATCCCTCTGCACCCCGAAGAGCACTGGCTAACCACGTCCCTGTGACAGACACCAAGGCAAGTACCCTGCCATCCCCGTTTGTCAGTGCCAAATGCCTCCAAATCGTGAGAATGGCACACAGCATGGATAACTTTGTCTGCGTTATGTCCATTAGGTAGAAAACACATTTTCCCTTGCCTGCTGATACAAATCCCAAGGTTCAGGGTATTTATACTCTGTGCCAGGAGGTCTTACCAGCTTCTCAGCAGGTGCTTCACTTTTCAAACAGATGGATATTGACCGATGAGTAAAATCCAGAGACAGAGGTGTGTTTTTTCAGGAAGGCTACTCAAATCGGGAACCTGCTATCACTTTTCGAGCTTCTATATCAATCAATCTGCCTTTGGTTTGAATTTTTCATATACATTTAAAACCAAGAAAAAAAAAAAAGACCCCGCATCGAGATGCTACGAGTTTCTGAAGGGTGTGAATTTAGCTGAGAGTTGACAAACTCCTACGGCTCCCTGAGACTCCTAATGTGTCTATGTGGATGTGCATGTGTGCGCTTGAGTGTGGCACACACATACTGGGGCGGGGGGTGAAGCTGTAAAAAGCCACCAGTGGGGACAGGTCGTAAAAAGCTTCCATTCTGCTAACTTTTCCATGAACCGTTTGGCTGGATATAGTAAACCTGTGGGACACTTGAGAAAATTAAAACTCTAAATTATTGCTAGTGAGACTAGCCATAATAGATCTGCCGTGAGAATCTTACTAGCAGTTTTACGATTTTTTTCTGTTCTTCTCAAATCACTACATAATGACACTCAATACTCAAATGTCTAACAAGGCCATTTAACATAGCCTGCAGAAGAGGATTCTCCTGTGAAATTTTACTACAGCCTCTTTAGCACAAAGCTTTCTCAGATTATTAGTAATTTGCATTAGGTCTATTTAATTTTGAAGAGTGCCAGTTCAGTGACCACACGCATATTAGAGCTCAGCAAGTACATGTGTCTAAAAAGTTACAAAAGGTCATAGGAATTCTACAAGGCGTTTAGGATTTTCAAATCTTCTCTTCATTGCAGCAAGGAAAACCAGTGCGAACCCTTTCACAAGGCCAGAGCCTCTCATCTGAGGCATGATGAGTTGCGAGCATTAGCTGTGTGACACGCACGTCCCTGCCACAGAATCCTGCTCTGCTACATATGGAGTCTTATAGCAAAACTTTCCCGTTTTACCTGTGAAAGAACAGCCTGATTAGTGGAGAATTCCTTCTGGGCGATCTGAAGGAAAAGGAAAGCACAGCTTTTCTTGCAAGCACTGGTAAGAGCCACCTCTTTCCAAGCAAGAAACACATGGACCGCTGGCGTGACACACACGCTGCCACTGAATTGTGAGTCATTAGAGAAACATCGTTTCTCTGACAATGCTGCCAGAACAATCAAAAAACAAAGGACAACAGCAAATACAATCTAAAGAAAGGTCAGTTTTCTTTCAAGAAGGCATTCCTACCTTCTCCTTCCAAAACGTCCAACATCATGTTTTGAGTGCTCCCAAAGCCCATGACAAGCGTAGCACCCAAAGGAACAGGTGTGATAAACCCTGGGCATCACTAGGACTCTTCTGAGACCCCAGTTGCTTGATAACTGTGTTTCAGCAGAAGGACCACATCCTGCACCCAACCTTAAAGCCATGTCTAGGTAGATGTAAAAACCAGTTTCAGAGCCACGCAGTCTCCTGACACAAACACCAAGTAACAAACTGCTTCCTCACATTGGTGAGACGAAAAAATGCCCTCACAATGTCTGCTCTCCTGTGCACCAAGGGCAAGTAAACTGTTCATAGCCTCACCATTCCGTGAGTATATTTTTATGCCTTGACTATTTTGCACGCATGCAATATTTCAGACTCCTATCACAGCCACCCGAGCACCGGAAAAAAATGTGATTGTCCTGGCTCAGGAAAGCAGGATTGTGCCAACAAAATTAGCTCATCCTTGTGATTCAGACACTCCAATCAAGAACGACAGAGCCTCCTACAGCAGGTCTGAGAGGAAAACACAGCCTTACAAGGACAGAGCGTTTCAGGCTGTCCCATATCAAGATTCAAAAGGAATCGGTGTTATCTGTTGTACCATTGCATTAGTCTGAATGCACACTGAAGTATGGGAAGGTAAGGAGCAGACGGGAGGGGGAAAACTCTTTGCAATCTGTTCTTCATAAGTCAATGATTATGAATCAGATATCTAATGAAGCAGTAATAGGAATGATGACTAAGTAAAGTAGCTAATAAAGCTAATTTATGTGAAGTTGAAATTTTTAGTACTGTGCATTAAAGCAAGCATGATGTCTCAGCATAGTAGGGGCAATGTTAGTGCTATATATACCACGCACTTGCAATGCTTCAAGATGATAATACAACTAGATATGCTGAGCTTCTGCATTTCTGATTAAAAGCTTTGTTCTTCAGCACAGACCAACCTTCTGCCCTTTCCATGCCACCTGCATGCTCCTTGGGGAACGCACCCTGCTCAGCAGTTCTGGGTGCTGGCATATCTGCTCAGCTCCACCAGGAGAGAACAGAAACAAATGAAGGGCCTAATAAGGCAGACAGTTTTCCTATTACTAGTGTCTCCATTTTCCTTTTTCAATTTTTAATTTTTTTTTAAATATAAAACCAAACACAAATGTCTGACTAACCTTGACTGGAACGAACCTGATACTCTGCAATGTGTATAGTGGGCAATAAACTATGGCACATACAGCTTCTCAACACTGAATTTCCATTTTAACTGCTCAGCTATGAGAGTATTTCACTCGTACTGTAACTCAAATGATTACAGATTACTTTAATGCAATTTGCTCTTTTTTTGCTTTCATGGATTTTAGAAAATTAATAGACACCAGCAAGCTTGCCAGGAAGTTTGAAGGCAGAGACAAATGAAGGTCTTGGGAGCCCAAAACACAAGCTACTTAGCTACTCAAACTATATCCTTCTGAGAAAGGAAATATGTAGTGTGATATATTTGTTTGCTGTCACCGGCAGGAAGGCCTGCCAGGATAGCCTCACTGCTCTGGCATATGGTCAAGTTCTCTCTTCATACACAAAGTCAAACCAAAGCCAGGGACACAAGGACACCCTGAGGCTCTCGCTGCCTTTGGCCTGAGAACACCTTTCCTGGTGAAAAAGTAGCTGAGGTGAATAAAAAATGAACATTTGGGAAAAGCCTTCACAGTTCAGGTTTCCCGGCCAGGAATTTAAACGCAGCCGTCAAGCCCTCAGTTTGTCCCAGCACAGAGCCAAAGAGCTCGGCAGTGGGTGTACAGGGAGATGGCAAACTGGGGACCCCACAGAGGCACAGTGGCTGGCAGCTCCCAGCACTGAGACACGGAGAGCATGTTCAAGAGCCCTGACCAGACAAAACCGCCCATATCACCCCTAAAGTACATCTCACCTCAGCTGAACACCATCACCTGTCCCAGAGGGACCAGTGTGCAACGTATAGAATGTCCGTGATGCGGGGAACGCCAAGGCGCTCGTGCACAGCTCCCTGCAACCCAATACCCTCACCACTCTCAAATGAGAGCGTGGATTTTAAAAGTTGATTTTTCGTACTGGTATCAAGAAACAGATGATACTTTATTAAGATGTAATTCAGGGGCAAGAATGATCACCTAAAGGCACTATCCAAAGGGCTACTATTTCTGAACACAGGCATTTTATTGCTTATCATTTCTCCTAACCATTCTCTCTCCCTCTCTGAGCCTCCGCCCATGAAATTGAAAGATTTCTCATAGAAATGCCTTTGTGGTATCAGCTTTGGAAATATGGATTACAGTATTCTGTGAAAAACATTTATTACTCTGAACTGTGACTCGGACATTGTTGCATTTCTAGGGTTATAGATTTTCTTTCAGCTAAACTAAGGCTGTAAGTCACAGTGACAGTTGTAATGTGTGTAATACCACAGTACCAGATTCTATTACATACATATTTTTGCTAGAGGTTTACGATGTTAAAAATATTTCTTCTTTTCCCAATACCTTTCCCTACCTGTTGTGTAAATATATTGGAACCTATAACACTGAAGTCAATTTCCAGATGAAATGTGCATTGGAACAAGTAGTTTGTCCTTTTTCATGAAAAAAACCAAGGGTGGGGAGGAAGGGAGCACTGCATACAAACTAATTATATTCAAGCACAATATTGAATTGTAATAAAAGATGAATGAGAGAAAGTGTGTGTCATTGTGAGGAATGGGGAAGGTTACAGAAAGCTGAGACTAGGGAAGGATTTATCATGTGTGATGCTTCAGGCATTGTGTTGAAAGATCCGCAGACTTATTTGCAAGAGTGTTTTACGGGAAAAATAGAGCAGTCTACATAGGAAAGAATTACTATAGATTTTTATCTTTTATACAAGACAAAGATACAAAGATAAAACACTGTTTCCATTAAAAAAAAAAAAAAAAAAGAATCTATGGAAGAAATCCCAGTTGCAATACAGAGGGGGAAACCTTTCAAACTGAGCACTGAGGCCATCAACTGCATAAATTCAGGGAACAGACATTTGTTAAAATACAGCTGATCTATATTTTTTAATGTAAGCACAAAAGTGTGCTGGGTTTAAAAAAAAAAGCAACACAACAACTGCGACAACTAGAAAGCTTTCCAGTTTTGCTTGCAAAACCTCGGTGCCCATATACATGCAAACAAACCTTTTGGCTGGTTGTTAGAATTCAGCTCTAGTATAGTCATAACACAGCTGTGGAAGCTGGAAAAATAATGGCATTCGGGGTGTATTAGTATGCAAACGGGCATGCCAACACTTCCACTTTGCTTCCAGAATTCCTCCAGCCTGCACATGTCGTATTTCAAACCAAATACGGCTGGAAATCAGGAGGGTCAAGTACAGCTGACATCTCGTCTTCCGTTGTTCCTCCTTAGCATAACGCCTAGCCGGGGCAACGTGAGGCTGCTCTACTGCGTCTCCAAGCAAAGGTGGGATCAAGATGTTCTAGCACCATTCCTCGCAAGTACCACCCTGCTGGTGGTGTTGTGTTTAATGGCTACAGGAAGGCTCTGGTTGGGCTGTGGTGTGCGCCGGACCCTCGGAGTGGGCTGGAAAATGAAGCTCCCTACTGAGATGCACGCTTTGCACTTCCATCGTGCTTCCAACCACAGAGCTCAAAGCCCTCTAAAAGACGCCTCTCTGAACTAAGCTTCAGGACATACTTACCCAGCTCACAAGGGTATTCAGTTCTATATTTTACAAACGGAAAGAACTGGGGCACCAAGAGGTTAAGCAACTTGCCCAAGGTCATCAAGCTGAATCAATTTCAAAACTCGGATTAGACTGAAATTCACTCTGAGAGTCTGATCACAGAAACACAGACAGCATTGACTTTCTTTTCCAAAAGAAGCTACTTATATGCTAAGCTATTTAGGGTTGAAAGGCAGAAGTAAAGAGCTTATTTGGGGAGCAAAGGGATTTGTTTTTACAGAGTTTAAATTCGAGGAAGAAAGAAACAAGAAGCCACTGTACAGCATTCTCTTCAGAGCTGGAGCCTCCCCTTGGGTTCCTGGCCAGCTAACCCAGTCCTTAACCTCAAGGGCTGCATGGCCCATCTATACACTAAAGTCCAAACTGTGGCACCTCAAACAGAGCCATTGGGACAGGGAGGGCCGGTTCCACCTGCCGGGGCTCAGCATCCCCATGCATCCCAGCGAGTGGAGGAAGGGGACCACAACCTCCAGCCTGGGACTCAGGCCCCAGCAGAGCAGCTTTCCAATGGCAGCATGCAGGTCCAAGCTACACCAGCAGCCTCACAGCCCACGCCAGCCAAGAGCTGGGAGAGAGGGCCTGCCTTCACCCTCAGCCCACCCCTTCGCAGCCCATTTGAATGGCATGGGGATACTGACATTTCAGCTCCTTTCTAGGAACTCCATTGCGTTCAGGTTTCTCCATGTGGCATTAAAAATAACATTAGGAGAGAAGGCTTACCAACCACAGCAACTCAATTTAATGGGGCTGTCAAAGCTCTGGCAGACTTCAGTGCCACCAGGATTTCAGATGCAATCCCCATGACAACCTTAGCTTGACCCTTCCGTACATATGAGCTATATAGTGTCTACACAGCTTGAAAAACATTTCCTTCTTTTAACCACAGGCAAGTGCATCTGGGCCTATTCCCATGATGGATCACATGAAAGAGGATGTAGCACACCCTTCTGGGCTGCTGCACAGACTTTTATCTCCTCCGCAGCCTTGAAGGATCCAAAGCTTCAGCTGAGACCATATGAGTTGCATGAGCTATTAGGGGAAATTAAGACAAGGGTCACTAAAACAGCAAATGCCCCCTATGTTCTGCTGCCAGTAAATTCATGTCTATTAATTGCAATAAATTATCAGGTTATACTGGCAAAGTGACACACAAGAAGTTCTCAGAAAAATAGATAATGACAGGAAAAACAATCAGGCTAGAGGTTTTGTTTGCCATCCCCCCAGAGACTATGTAAATTAAAGCATTTTTTTCTTATGCAAAGAGTGGCACCATGTAAAGAACAGTATTTGCAAATCTGCTGATAGTCATATCGAGTATGAATATGCATTATAATTACAAGACCAACTTTTAACTGCCAGCAAATGCAGTGACGCCTCGAGGCATGGCAGGGATGGGCATCCCGTCATACCATCAATGTATGACCGCAGAAGGACATTCTTAACCTGAAGAGCATCTCATCCAAAGATACATTCAAAGACCTACCTTCTTCTCCTAGAAGGGTCTGAAAAATACTAGTGTGTGAATGAACACGTACAGACAAGAGTTGCTGTCTTTCTGTATTCAGGAAAACATGCAGAACCTTTTTGAAAATTTCAGTCTCTAAAATGACATTTCCCATATATTTAATTTGTTCTAAGTTTACTTAGTGCTTTGCAAAACTCTTTTGGAGTGAAAGTGAAACACCTCATCATTTTTCAGTGTAAGCAATGTTTTAGGTACTGGCCTATGTACAGTTCAAAAAAGGGTTGTGAGATTATAGGCTGAGCTCCACAGGTTAACTAGCAGGTTTAAAAGCTTGGCTGTAAAGTTACATTAACATTGATTTTTGTCCTTAACAGCCTACTGAAGTCTATTGCATGGGCACGAATTCGTTCCATTTTCCTTTCATCACAGAAAACCTCCTGTTTTCATCCTCTCCTATGGCTACGCCTATGTGGCCGTCACCACTGCACTGCTTGTCCCACACGGGAAATCCACACACACGGAGTCACTGTGCTGCTGCTGGGCTGCCACCAGGGTTTGCATCAGCCAGGTAGCACAACGGAGGCGTTTCCCCTGTGATTGCAGTGCAAACACCTCCTCAGACTGTAGGTTAGTGTTGTATTCCATCCTTTGTGCAGCTCCTGACCACAGCACGTGGGAAAAGACCACGAGACTTGCTCAAGGTCGCGCTGGGAATGGGTGGCATAGCCACAGCTGACCCTAACTCAGAGCTTCAGTGGGTCCCTCCAAAGCTCTAGACCACCTTCACGCTGCCCTTCGAGAGCCGGGCTCCTCCTTCACCCATTCATTCAGGGAACAAACGGCAAAGAGGCAGCTTTGGCAAACTGGGCTCCTTGAAAAGAGCTTTCTTCTGGATCCTAAGAGCCAGCCCTCAGAGTTGATCCAGATCAATACGCCTAACTTTTGGAAGCCTTTCCTTCTAACAAAAAGCTTTTGGGGAGAGGAGAGACATGCACACAAAAGCAACACAGAAGTCATAAAATGCTCAACAGAAAACAGCAGGAAGAAATTGTGCAGCACTAGACCAGAGCCCGACCACTCGGAGATCAGAGTGTGCCACAGTGCTCACCAGCAGCCGTGCACGGCAGGATCGGTTTAATTCACTTTCCGTGAGCAGGGGAGTTATTGTGAGAGCTTTCAGCAGGGAGTGATCTGCAGACACCTTATTATAAACTTCTGCAGAGGTGAAGTCAGCGCTGAAAAGCACTTCTCGTTCTGTCTCCTTCCTGCCTGCCTTGTTCCTCACATATCATTTTCTTTTATCAAAATGGATGGCGGTATCAAAATTGAAAGGAAGTAGAAGCTGTGAAAATAACAGACCCAGGAAAAGAATTTTTAATTTTGCCTCAATTTCTTTGATGATGAAACCAGTGTTGAATATTAAGCAAGTCCTGAGAGTTGAACATCAAGAACAGCTGAAAGTTTTGCTTCTGTCAGAAATGTGAGCAGAATTCCTCTATGATCCATTTCAGCTTGTTATTCAGATGCTGTTAAAACTCTCCTGAACTTAACAGGGCAGATCCTGCTGTGCTGTGTCCATATTCCCGTCTTTGGGCTTTCCCACGGCATCACAGTTAACAGCATTTGTCTGCGTTTTTCCTAGAAAGGGGTGGGGGGGGGTGGGGGTTCTCCATTGAAAACTAGGGTAGATTTTTATTTTACTACACAAAAATATTTTTCAGAAACTCATCTAATAAATGGAAAAAAAATAAATTCTATGATAATGATTATTCTATGATTCTGTTTGGTTCATGAAAAAGTTAAATTAAATCTTAAGGCCTAAGGGCAATGGAAAACAAATACCATTTTTCTTTTTGACAAAACCCAAAAACACCATGGAAGAAATTTTCCAAACTAGATTACGGTAATGGTCTCTCCTAGCCCTAAAAACCTCTGAGCCTCTGTTGATGTGATTAATAATAAAATTGTGTCTAGAGCAGCTATACAAACAAAAAGCTCCTCTCCACCAGCCCTGTGCAGGGAGGTTAGCAATTTCTAGAACCTGAAGTAGAAACACTACCATAGGCAAAGTCACAGCTTCCCAAGAGGAGTGGAGCAGAATCATGCCAGAGGGGCGAGCTGCACCTCCCAGCATGGAGCATAGGCAGGAGCTGGCAAAGGGAGGCAGGGGTACCACCGGCCTCCCTCCGTGCTGGGGACTTGGTCCTGGGAGGGAAGAGCAGCCACCCACTGATGGTGGATGAGGAGAGGACTTAGTTGGGTGAGATGTCCCAAATGCTTCCCAACAAGAAGGAGTTTGAAATTACAGAACCTTTCTAAAAGTCTATTTTTTTCTTTTCTATTTTCTTTTTAACTTGGAAGGTTTACAGTAACATCAACGTCTCATTGCTGAATCTAATTTTGGAAATTTAATATTTCCCCTTTATAGGCACTTCCAAAGACTTAAGAAAAGTTTAGATGAGAGCAGTGGGCTTCTCATGAATTTTATCAGTGCAACTGGGCTTGCCTCTGGATGTTACAAACAAGCAGATGGGAAACCCAAGGTTATTCTAGTTCTGTTTCTTTTTTTACCTCCCCACACACGACAGGAAATAAATAAATAAATTTCCTGATATTTAAAAATAAAAAAGTGTTTGTTATTCATTAGACCTGCTCTACATCATAAAAAGTTCCGCAAATCTTAATTTTTCTACATTGCTCGATTATTGCAAATAACCAGACAAAATCCTGCCAGAACAGGATCCTTGAATATTAGATCCTCCTTGAACATTAGATTTCATCTTTGGTTTTGCATTGCATTACATGTTAAGGGTCCTAATAAGAACATCAGTTACTAATTTTTAATCCAACTTTCTGAGTTGATGTGGCTAATATGACTGTGCTGTCTGTATCTACCAGTTCTGCCTCCTGCCAGTAATTTCGAACTTGCTGTCCAGTTTTAAGCAAATCTGACACAAGCATACTGCTTCTGCTAAAATGAGTTTCCAGCGGGAACAAAACTGTATCATTAGATGCCAGAAAATCTACATTGGAGATATTTTATACTTGCCGTAACCACAGGACAAGCTTTGATCAATCTTTGCACTTTGTTTGACAAGAGAGAACCTCACCATGAGATGTAAATCCATAGCAAATTAAGCACAATAAACTCCACTGCTCACAGCCCAAGAGCCACAAAAGAGAGTCCGCTCCCCCACATAGGAGGGAAGAGCCCAGGAGGCACCGAGTCCTCCTCATCTCGCCGTCCCACCTGTCCAGGTCCAGAAGACCTCTCTTATCCACATCCTCTCCATTGCCATCAGAAAGGATCTTCAGTCTTACAGAGGGCTTTTCAAATGACACGTTTACAAAATACTCATGCTGAAGACCAGACAGAGATTTTTATAGTCATATAAACTTGACCACTTTTGCTGGTGTCTTGCTCACCAGCAGCAGTGATGGTGAGCTGGGCTCCCAGCACCCTCTCTCACGGGCCTGGATGTCAGGGCATGCATAAGAAACGTCTGCAGCGCTCAGAAGCAAAGACCAGCGAGAAGAATTACCCCAGTATCACACCACTGGGGGAAATCACAGGCCAGCTGCAGGCACCTGTGGCTGACCCCAGTGGTCCCTCTGCAGGAGATGACTCATGGTTGAGGACCAGAGCCCAGCCAGGTTCTGGTTCTCCGCAGCACGGTCCAGGGCCGCTCATGCTGCGGAGGAGGCAGAGCCAGCAGGCTGATGCGACACTCTCCGAGCACCTTTACTCTACGGACATTAACCTGTGGCTAATCCATCAGCTCACAGCCAGCACTACACTTCCCATCCCATGTCCAAGGTCCCCCCATCAGCTTCCCTACCCTCACCGAGCTGCTTCTGACTTTCCCGTGTGTCCTGTTGAGCACTGAACCCGCTAACCAGCTGCACCCTGCCTCAGGCGGGATGGACGGAGCAGCAGCGTGGCTGTCGCACCTCGCCACTGGCAGTGCCCGCGCTGCGTGGTTAACTACGCACTGGTGGGTAAGCCATGGCCCACAACAAAAAAAACACTCCGACAGTGAGGACGGGGCCATTGGATATAAGAGGTGGGATGGCCTGGAGCAGGAGACAGCAGGTGGGCAGCGGCTCAGGAGGGTGCTGCCTGCAGGCCTGAGCCAGCTGCAGAAAACGAACCATGTGAGGACGCTCTTAACAAGCCTCCTGCCGTAATTCCCACGCTCAGCTCCAGAGAGTGCTGGGATGGCCACCCCGCCTCCGATGGAGCCACTTTGTCCCTGAGCACCACTAAATCATCCCATTGCAAACCTGGAGCAGGTGAAGAGACTTCTCCACTGTCTTGCATCAAGTGTGTCAGGGGATAAATGGAGAAAGCCAATGCAGCTGGAGCCCTGCTCCCCGCCTTCCCCTCCTCACCAGGTCTCACGCCACTGCCCCTGCACCAGTGTCCCGCTGTACCCATAGGCTTTGACCGTTTTTAGGGACCCAACACGGTCATTTCCAGTAATCATGCTTACTATCAGTTTGTTTGCAAATACCTTTCATTTTGGCCGTGACAGGACTCATGATTAAAGTTGGAAACAACACACCGGATCCTCAAGCTTTCCTTTTTTGCTAGAACCTAGTACCGATGGCACGGCACAGGAGCATCCAGAGGGAGTCCAGCAGGACTAGAGCAGCACTTCAGCGTTGTTAGCACAAGTTCTCCTGCCAAATATACTGACCTGACAACGAGAAAACAGGCAACTCCATTGCATCCATCGGACGCACGGCAGCAGCTGATGGAGGGTTTTCAGCACGATACATTATCACAGCACAAAGGAGACCGATCCTTGCGCTTGGACACAGCCCGGCGGTCCCCAAACCCTGAGCACAATTTTGGCCTTTGTTGTCAGAAATAGCGGGATTTATTTCGAGGGCTGACAAGCCGGTTTGGGTTGTGCTGGATTGCCCCCTGCAGCTGGAAGGTCGCATCGTCCCCAGCGCAGGGCTGGCCTCTCGCATCGAGGCGTAAAACCCGAGCGCTAGCAAGCACCGATCCCCGAGAAAAGGCTCTGCGATAATTTTAATAACGTTTTCCTTCCCGACTGTAACCAGAGAAAGCTGGTTTGCTTGTTTGTTTCCCCATGTTCCTATCTGATTACAAGGGCAGCCTGGCAAAAGAAATTACCTTTTAAGAAACACTGCAGCCTCCCTTATTCTTTTCTTCTGCTTGTGGATGGCAAATATCTTTTTCTAGCTATATCCTCTCTTTTCACGATATGACAAGTTGGGGAGAGAGAAAGGGGACAGGGAATAGGTGATGAAATATTTTCAAATCCTCCCAAGCAAAGGAACGCAGCATAACAAAGGCCATGTCAAGAAAAGGCTTTTCTTTCCCCCCCCTCCAGACACTTCAAAGAGACGTACCCTTGTATAGAAGATACGGAGCAGAAGGCCAGGCAGAGACAACTCTGAAAAGCGCGCAGAGCGCAGACAACAAGGGTGGGCCCCATTTTGTTTAGCAGCAAAGGCAGTACCAGCTAATCAGTTATTTTACTCAGGTACTTACGTCTCCGCCTCGCCACACTGCTGTAAAACTTTTGAAGTATCTTGATTTACTTGCTAGTAAATGCTGGACTTCAAAGGAATAGGAAATGGATGCTGAATGGCAAAACGACCTTTTATTACTCCAGCTACAGTTTGTAACCTGGAACGTGACAGAATATTTTTCATTCTACTTTAAAAAAAAAAAAAACACAAAAAAACCCACATTCCGCTAAGGATCACACTTTCAAGGTGGCTTCAATCAGAGCGTTACAGAGGAGTTTTGACAAGATACCAAAGTGTATTTCCTGGTTTCAGACAGATAGCATGAACCAGGGTGAGAGGAGGTTATAGCTGTGTCTCATTGCAAAAGTCTCTTTCTGGCTTCATTAGCTGTCATTATAGGCTCTTTGCTGGCTTCAGGTATTGCCCTCTCGCTCCATCTCCAGATGTTTTCCCTGGCAAAAGCAATCTTCAATTTCTATAGCTAACCAGCTGCCAGTGTACACGGCAGTAACCAAGGTCTCCTCAGCAAACAAATAATTCAAATCTTTGTGCACCCGGTGCTGTATGTCAAAATTTGGTGGCCATTTTGGAAACACATCTGCTAGTTTGATAGTGTCTCTTAAGAATACTCTCACCGTGAGAATAGCCACTACATAACACCTCTTGTTCATATGTTTTGTGAATTTGCCTTCAGCTAGGGTAACGAGAGAGGATTCTGGTAGAGACTGGAGACAAAATGCTGCCATTTGAGGCTTCAGGCTCCCATCAAATGAAAGCAAAAGGGTAGCTTCAGACTTCAAAACATGGTACATAAGATATACTCAACCTTCCTTCCAGTGCCCACAATATTTATTTCACCTCAGGCACTGACAAGAGTGGAAATTAATATGGTGTGTATCAGTACATCGATTTACAGAACTCAAACCAACTCAGGAAAGAGAGTGACCATTTGTGCTACTATACCCAAACCATGCTGTTTAAAAAGCACTAACAGCAAAGACCCCATCACTGTTTAGACATTGGTCCCTGGCTCTAAGTCTTGGCAAGATTTCTAGGCTGGGCAACACAAAATGACCAGATGTGATGCTTGTCACATCACCAGTGCTCACACTACATTGAACCACAGCACCCATGTCCTGCGTTGGCACGCTTTGGCATCCCTCGGCAGCAAGGGCTAAAGAAAGGCAGGAGAACAGCTCCCCAAACCATACCCAGCACAACAAATCCTGACATTGTTCCTTGTGGGTCTCTGCTCACAGAGACTGGCACTCCCCAATGCCCCCAGGCTCAGATGGGACCTTTGATCCACCCCTCATCCCCCCCTTTTTTTTTCATTTAAGATGAAGGCTACCGGGCCTGCCCAAATCCTCTTATGTCAAGGATGCAGAGGGGATGAAAATGTGGCATTTAGCAGCAAGCTAAATATGAAAGGACTTTGGAGAACAGGAAGAGTAAGCTGCAGCATCCATGTGATAACAAGCAAGGCCAAGCTGATGAAATACATTGGCAAAGAGTGGTCAGGGCACAAGAAATAAAAGAGAGAGAAAGAGAGAACGCTGAGAAGGAGAAGAGGAAAAAAAACGTCAGAATGGAAAGGGAAAATATTCAGCAGTTTTAAAATGATGAGGAATTTAGCTGGAAATAAACATATGCTAGGAACAGGTGGGAGAGACAGGAAAAATGGATGAAAGGTCACAATTAGAAATTCGTACAAATTGCATAGCAAAGTGAGAGACTGAATGAAAAGCTCAACAAGCAAAATATTAACAAGACTGGCACGATTTGCTATAACCATTTTAGGTGTGTTACTACATGACCATATGAGGGCCTCTTTCCTTTTGCTTTTCCGGAAATTGAAAACAATATGTGATAGCACAGATAGGCACTCTTGCCCAGGCAGAAAAGAAAACCCAGTGGTTAGGAGGATAAGCCAGGACTTACAAGACTTATCATTTTCTTGTTCTGTTCTGGAACAAATGAACTGAGCACAGCAAAGGAAAAAAGAAAGAAAGAAAATATAATGGGGTTAAAAGGAAAGGTAGGGGTATCTAGAAAAAGAATGGAGAATAAAAACATAGCTAAAAAAACAGGGCAAGAAGTACTGAGCGTGCAACATTATGGATTTTAAATCCCACCAACATTTTAATACTGCACTTTGCAAATAAATACTGAGTTTAACAATCACACGCATGAATTTCATTTCCCTTCGCTTAAGAGGTGTCAAAAGTTCCTCAGCCAATGGTTGCTCTGATGACCTCCTTGCTGGATCCCAGAGCGGCTCAGCTTCTTCCCAGCTGACTCTAACGGTCTCCACCAGCCTTGCCAGGGAGGTGGGTACATACAAAGTGATAAAAATGTTGCATGGGCAGTTCTAAAAAAATTCAGATGAGCTACTCAAAGGGAAGAGCCTGAGAAACCCACCTCTCCAATGGAAGAAATAAGAGAAGGCCACACTGCCTACACCACGCCAGCTGAAACCAACAATTAGAAACTTCACTTCCCACTTAGTCTGTGGGTTTTTAGGGAAATCATTTTAAAAGTGTGTTTCTCTCCACCTGGTGAGGAGTAGAGCCAGCCTTTTGGCTGAACGTCAGAAGATTTGCTAACACAAGCATGGAACCTCCATAAACAGCTTAAATCAAGGTTTTCTTCCAAGCATGCTGATACTGAGAACGTGTGGGAGGCAAATTTAGACATCAAACAAGGGCCTGCACAGTAGAAATCCATCTGGCTACACTCAAAAATGGGCATTCACCAACTCAGACGTGCTTTTACATTATATACGAAGCCATTTGGATGTCAGTAAAACTGAGCCAGTCAGGAACATCATCGTGTTTATATCTGCCAGTCCTGCCAGGATAAAGTTGGTACATCATTTATGAGCGTTCAGCATTCCACAAGGCTCACAATATGGGAAATTTATCTACGGCCTCCTGTACATAAATAAATATTGCATTATCTCCTATGCTGGTACGACCGATATTGTGTGGGAACAGATTTTGTCTTCCATCAGCAGACTGGTGGAATTTAATAACATTTGTGGTCATCCTGTCCAACTGGAAAGACACATCACACCCATCATTCTGAATGGCTCATCATCAGCTGAATATATAAATCTGAAAGAGCTGCAGACAGCAATAGAGTGACAGAATCTTTTATTGAACATGGATGCATTTTTCTCTGACAAATGGGAGTCTCCAGGGAGTTATAATTTACCGGTTGTGCACCAGCAGTGTGCTCAGTATTGCACATGGCTCAATGAGATGATGGCCCTGAAGAGTCTGCAATCCAAGGTACTGGATTTTGCAAATGCTCTAGTTGAAATATTCATGTTCATAAAATTAACCTGAGGTGTCTGGTGGATCAGGTGGTGTCTAACGTCCATGGAGAAACAAAGCAAGTGGAACATAACATGAAATACAGAAGAACTACCATCACAGCTACATAGTCTGGAGGTTTCTCTAACGGCAAAGGATATCAGCATCAGGTAATTAGTTGCCATCAGATACACCACTGTACCCAGTGTCTCTAGGGCTTTCTTTCAGTGCATATGATGATTTTTTTTCTCTCGCTAACTCACAAGTCCTTCCTTCCCCAGGCCAAATTATATTGGCCAAAAGACTGCAAACCAGTTCAAAGCCAACTGAGACACACAGCCCTCTGCCCTAGGACTACGTGGCCGATAGACATTACCTAAACGTTGCAGCAAGTTCCTGCTTCCCCTATGTAGGTTCAAACTGGTCTTGGCCCTGGAGCTTCCTTCTAAGTAGTCCCTCAGCTGTGGTATTTCCCCATTACTCCAAGGTGGCATTATCAGATAGCTCAAATACTCCCGTGACTGCAGATTTTGGTTTAGATGGCAGCTGCCTACTTTTGCCTTGGCTTACACTGTTTCTCTTTGGATGTCTTTCCCAACTTCTGCCTCAGGCATCCTCAGAAGGGGCCAGTTCAGTCTGTGTTCCCAGCTTCCTCCTTATCAGGGACTGAATTCGGTCCTAAGCCAGGTATTGGACCCCTGGGAAGCCAAAGAGAGTTACTCTTCCATGAGACTCCACTGAAGTACTTGCATGTGGCTTTGGCCAAAGTCTTCCCACATTCCTCCCCTAATAATCTCTTGACCCTACATCCACTTTCAGCCAGTCAAAGACCTGCCTTTTACCTCCTGCTGCTTTGCTGTAGCCTTGTCACCTGCATCTAGGAGGAAAATCAGAGGCAGCAAACGAGGTGGAAGTGCTGCCGCAGAGCCTGCGAGGAGAAGGTGGGTTCCCAGGAGCCAGGGAGCACCGCTGCTGCAGCAGCAGCCAGAG
Source organism: Tauraco erythrolophus (assembly GCF_009769465.1). Classification (NCBI taxonomy): domain Eukaryota; kingdom Metazoa; phylum Chordata; class Aves; order Musophagiformes; family Musophagidae; genus Tauraco; species Tauraco erythrolophus. The sequence goes on from NC_141470.1 coordinate 44,138,885, forward strand.
CACAGCCAGCAGCTACCTGGGGACAGGGAGCAGAAACCAGAATGAGGGAAAGAGACAGAAAGATGTAATGGTGGTAGAGCAGTTTTAGGAAACACCTAGTCCTTTGAAAATCCCTGACAAGGCATCCTTTTGAGTTCAGTGGAAGTATGATTTCACTCCAAATGTCGCTCCGGCATGTGCATGCAAAAGATTGTGTTCCCTTCCTCTCCAGTGAAACCTCATCTATTATAACTATTATACAGTGATAAGGGGCAATGGCTTTAAACTGAAAGAAAGTAGATTTAGATTAGATCTAAGGAAGAAATTTTTTACATTGAGGGTGGTGAGGCACTGGAACAGGTTGCCCAGAGAAGTTGTGGATGCCCCATCCCTGGAAGTGTTCAAGGCCAGGCTGGATGAGGCTTTGGGCAACCTGGTGTAGTGGAGGGTTTCACTGCCCATGGCAGGGGGGTTGAAACTAGATGACCTTTGAGGTCCCTTCCAAACCAAACCATTCTATGATTCTGTGATTCTACTCTGAAGTACTGCTCTATTAACCCTGCTCTGGGTGCAGTGCCTCATTCTGATCTCTGTTCTTTGCATGAAGGAGAGGAGAGAGGAGAGAGATAAGTAAAGTCTGTGTAAAGTCTAAGGCATTACAATAAAAGCAAAGCACACTTTAGGTGTAAGAACTGGTTCTAAGTTGATGCAAACTAATAGGAACCACATAAACTTTTACCAGGTTCCCCACAGTCCTTCGACTCTCTCTTTTTCAATCAGGTGAAGACATCAGAAAGGCTGTTGAATTTTGATAATACAATAAATCTGTCTTAAAAAGAGGCTGAGTTCTGGGACCATTCACATTTCCTTTGGAAATCCCATGTGTTATTTCTGAACCTGCAGACACCATTATGTTTTTTTAATTTAATTAACTTCCAATAAAGCTGCTTATACTGGAAACAATAAAACTCTTTCTACCATGTCACTCTTCCTTCTTTAACGTACACACAAAACACGCAGAAGCCTCAAGAAAGCTCCAGGCATTCTAAGAAAAGAAATAACCAAATACCACCAAATATTTAATTTTCTATGCCGGAAATTAGAAACAGGTGTAATTAAAATAACACTTTTTAAATTAAGTGACCTCTCTTGACCAACCATCTGTGAATAATTCAGATTTTTCTCCCATTATTACTGTAAAATTAAAACTAGGGCATATAAATGACGAGATCCTCTTTAACTATCTTTAAGCACCAGCAATATATATTTTCCACCAGTTAAAATCCTTAATGATACCAAAAATCTGTCAAGCATAACTCCCCCAATTCATTTGCCTGAAACCATCAATATTTTATCATGCATTTGCAGTTGGCTTTAATTTAACAGTCCAGGTTACTAATCAAACAAAACACCCAAGTCATTAAAAGTTAGCGTGCCATTTAGAAAGTGCATTTCACGTTTATTAAAATATCTTTCATGGAGCCATTAGAAGGCTAAAGTTTTAATTACAATCAGATATTTAGTTCTACTTCAGTTATGCTTTTGGCACTCTCTTGCAACTGCCTTGATTAATCTTCCAGACAGAGCTCATCCATTACCTCCTGAAATTATTTTCCTCTTAACTTCTTCATAATTCATCTTTTTTCTTCCCCCCTCCAAACATGTAAAATGCATTAAAAAGGTGTGCACAATACCTGCCTGAAAGATAAGTCATTAGAAAGATTCTATTTCAAATGCAATTTATTCTCAAAAGTACCAAATAGCCATAATTCAAACAGATGTATTGAAATTGAAATGTAGGTTTTCTTGTCTTTGTTGTCATTTTAACTATTTTCCTACAGAGGAGAGACTAATATGTGCTGCTCTTTCTCCTGTCTCAGGTTTTGACATATGCAGTTCAGCTGAATTTCGCCTGGGTAATTCTGAGGGCACCTCAAGCTCACACACAGCCTCTGTCACACAAAATTTCCCATCTCTTTCCTTCTCCTCAATATAATGGTCATATTGCAATACATTTTACCAAACTTCTGTGCTGAGACCATTTCAATGGCTTTTTCCATCCGTTTTAACAAACATTGTGTGGAACCTCAGTCAGCAGTAATGAGAAAATACTCTCATTTTGATTGATACTTTAGATCCTCGGTGTAACCTCAGCAACAGACACTTACACTACATTTTGCAAAGATTCACCCTAAATGAAGGTAAGAATTTGAAAAAAGACCAAGAAGGCAAATTTGGAGGAATGAATTCGGCCCAGAGACCTCTCACAGCTCCAGCTGAGCTTTCACATTTCCCCTGGATCCACAATAGAGACAGATTCAAGCCCTCCAAACTCTGCATTTGGGACCCGTATCTCGTTTTGCACGCTTGTTTGCTGGAGGTACGGCCAGGTTTGTATTGCACGCACAAAAATCTTGAAGAAACCCTAGAGGACAGCTGAAGATCAGGCTCATTCCTCCACAGGTTTAGATACTTATGCACATTGGATTTTTCAGCCCCTTCTTCAAGACTCGACCTCATCCTCAGATTGAATGGGATCAGAGAACAGTCTTCCTCACCTCTGTTCTGCAACATCATCCTTTACTTCTTCCATAACTGCAGGAAGTCTATTGAGATATAGACTGGAGATTTCCTGCCAGACCTCAGACAGCCCTTTCCCCCCAGCTGATAAGCTCTCATCTGCACCTGCCTCTGTGCTTACCCTGCAGGTTCTCACTGCCTATTTCCAGGTGTCTCCTGGAGAAGGACGGGCTGCCCAGCCTGCCCCGTGCCCCCATCCCCACGGCCAGATCGGCAGCCAGCCACCGATGGGGAGAGGTTCTGCCACGCTCGCAGCAGAAGACTCACAACAGCACCAGATAAACCCTTCATCTCCCCATCCTCCTTCATCAGGTGGATGCAGGGCCACGTCCTCCTGCATGAGGAAAGCCTCTGTGCTTGTGCTGGTCCGAGCCAAACACAAATCGGCATCTCTCCTGCGACAGCATCTCACTGCAACAGCAAAACTTGGTATTTCAAACCAGTAAAAACCTGGGGAGGGAGGCAGAGAATAGACCCTGGGCCCAATTAAAGGGGCCCAATTAAAGCCTTCTACCCTCACAGATGCGATTGGCAGAATTGGCTCCAGGCAAGCTCAGGAGGAGAAATGTAGAAGCAGTTTGAGACAAAGCTCAGTTACTTAGACAGCAAAATGGGACACGTCTGAAAAGCCTTTCTGCAGAGCCCTCGTACAGCACTGCATGCCTTGTACTGAAAAGCCTGCCTGTACCGCCTTTTGCGGCAGACAATATTGATTTTTTTCTTTTGAACCTATGCACTCCATTTTTTAATTTATATTTTTATTGTTGAAAAATACAGCAAATTGTTTTAAACGGATCTGTTGGGGTCTTTTCTTCATATTTTTAAACAACATTTGAAGAAGGAAGTTGAGAAATGGGAGCATGTAAGGAGGAGGGAGAGAGATGGAGAATTACAGGAACAGATTAAAGAGATAGATGGGACATTGTGATTACCAGTAATCTCAGGTCTCTGATGAGCATCACATAATCCATGTGGGCCAAGGAAATACAGGAATGGCAGCATCATTTTTAGAAGAAAAGAAAACAAGCAGACTTGACTGGAAGGATTTTCAGGTTTGGAACCGGCCCTGCACTGACAAGAGCTCAAGTTTAGGGTTAGAAAAAGGTCTTTTTACTGTACCCATGTTTCCGACATGGGTAGAGAAGCCTTACAGTACCTGAAGGGGCCTGCAAGAAAGCTGGAGAAGGACTTTTTGCAAGGGCATGTAGTGATAGGACAAGGGGCAATGGATTTAAACTGAAAGAGGGGAGACTTAGATTAGATATAAGGAAGAAATTTTTCACTCACAGGGTGTTGAGGCACTGGAAGAGGCTGCCCAGAGGAGTTGTGGATGCCCCAACCCTGGAGGTGTTCAAGGCCAGGTTGGATGAGGCTTTGGGCAACCTGATCTAGTGGAGGGTGTCCCTGCCCATGGCACGGGGGTTGGAACTAGATGATCTTTGAGGTCCCTTCGAACCCTAACCATTCTATGATTCTATAATACTTCTTCCCCTGCGCTGGAAAGCAAATCAGGGTAAGATTGAACGCGTTTTCTGCAGCAAAGCCCAGTAACGCAGCACCATCTAGTGCCCGCTGTGAAAAGCAGAGAGGAGGAACAGGCGTTCCCCCAACTACCCGGAGAGAGCGGAGTTCCGTGAAACCGGATCCTGCTGAAGAATGAGCCTTTAGACCGTTTTAAACATGTGACTTCGTGACAGCCAGACAGGTCAAGGAAAATTCCTGCTGAGGAGCTGGAGAATGGGGCTGCGATGAGAGAAAAAGAGGAAAACGTGGGGCTATTTACAGCTCTTCAAAGAAGTGAAGGGCAAAAGTTGTGGCTCTGATGCTGATGAGGCTGTATGAACCTTTTTCTCATGAAATGGACTTTTATCACTGAACCCCCTAGACATTCTGTTTTTGAAGGAAAACTTTTCTTTCCTTTAATTTTTTCAAAGACGGTGATCTGATCATCTTTGGAGTTTGGGACTTCATCATTATAAAAATTGGCTGTTAAATTTACTCCCAAGCAGACCACTGAGCAATCATAAACCAAAACTACGTTTAAGATCCTCTCCACATAGGACATAAGAAAAAATCCAGTATGCAGAACCATTGAAGAGAAGCCGGGAACATCCACTTACCAATACACATGGCCTGAAATCCTGCCCTCACTGGAGTGCAGTGAGTGTTACCATCAATTTCAATGGGACTGTGATTTCTTTCATTCTACCTACATCTTGTTATGGTAAGTGCCAGGTGCTGATATAACTTACCTGAAAAGCCTCCCGTCATATGTACTGCACTTCACTAAATTCACAGGTGTACCAAATAATGAAAGCTATTGGAGCTACAGGCCGTGCTGGAGAGGAGAACACAGGAAGAAAATTTACTCCCTTTCATACACAGCTGAAGTATTGCCAGCTGACTGCTGTACTTGAGTAAAGCAAAATATTCAGAGAAGCACATTGACTAGTCTATGCATAGAAATCATTATGTAGGTATAACGTTGGAAAACATAGACTTCTCCTGACAGCAAAATTGTGATGTCCCTTAAGAGGGCTGGAGCTCAAGGAGGTAATACTTACTTTAATCATTGAACTCTTTTTTTTTTCCTAAAAAGTGTCTTCCTTTTCTTGTAAATAGCAGAATAAGGGCTGCTGAACCAACTAAGAATGGATTTATTCCTCTGCTTATAGAGCATCTGTCCAATATGGCTCCTATCTCTGTCAGATCTTGGGCACCATAATAGTAAAAATTACCATCAATTGACACTAATACTTCTAATAATAATAAATGTTAAGGAAAAAAATAAACTATAATAACCAGAGACCAACAAAATGCCAGTTGCTCTTTTGCCATAGGTGAGATATATTAACAGGAGTGGAAAGTATCAGTTCTTCTTTACCTCTTATCTTTGGTGGTAAGAGTAAAAGCATATAACAAGAAAACAAGGGAAAAAATCCAATGTAGAACTAATGCAACATTTACCACTTATCATCTGATTATTGTACTTGCATGAAATTTCTGTTTTTCTAATCTTTAATCTTCTTGTATGTAGATTGAAAGACCTCCAGGGCAAGCCTCTTCCTACATGTCTGTGTAGCATCTAACACAGTGAGATTCTGATCCTCCCTCTGGCCTCTAGGTACTCATGAAATTAAAATAATCAAATGATAAGGGTCTCCAAGCTAGACTCACCAAAGAATTTGGGCAACACAGTACATAGTTTCTCAGCACCCCTCGGTACTTTGCCAGCTTGCAGAACTGAGCGCCCTAAATCAGGTGCCCAGCTTCTGCTGGCCTCGGCAGAAGCAATGGCAGTGTGGATGACGGGCTAGTGCTACCATATAACCAGGAGCCCACGTTAGGAAGCATTAATGGGACTCTACTGGTAAATCTGCAGATACTTTAGCTGTCTGACAAGGAACTCGACAGAGGCATAAGCGCACACATTACCCCAGGGCATACGTACTTTGCAGGTAGTCATGGATTTGCCCTGCGTTTTATGTTGGCTCAAGCAGTGCTGTCACTAAACATCAAATGGGGTCTAAACAAGGCAGCCCTGAGCCCAGGTGGTGCTCTAGCACAGCAGTGCTCTTCCACAGCCCCACAGCGTCTGCCTTGCTCAGGGCTCACACGGACCTGCAAGAGGTGACCCATGGGAAATGCAAAAGTGAAATGCATGTGTTAAACCAGAGACTTACTGTAAGGAGCACTCCTCTCTGGTCTGGATTCACAACCTTTAGCTCTCTCCTAAGTAGCTAACCAAGCCCTTTCTGATGGACCCTTGTGGCCACCATCCTCACCTACAGCATGAGAGACTTCAGTACAGCATCCTCCACATCCTTCAAGAGTTCAAACTCCCATGTCTCACATCACAGGAGCGCAGTATTTAGGGTCGGGATGCTGTCAATACCACAAGGAATACTTAAATATTCCTTGGGCCAGAAGAGGGAAAGAAACTCCAGCTACATCCTTAAAGCCTCAACTCGAAAGAGAGGAACAAGTTCCTCATCTAATGAATACTTAGATGTTTGATTCTAAGGATTCATCAACTGCTGTGTTTAAAGCCAACTGCAAGATCATTAAAGCCCTTGTAAATATTACTTTCCCACTTAAGCAATAGCCTACTTTCATAAGAATTTTGGCAGCTATTAGAAGGATAGACGAGCTGATGAAATACAGATACAAGATCTCCACAAAATAATTTGTCTTTTATAACAGTTTACATTCTAGGTGAGTTTGAGAAACTTTGATTAGAGAGTGATTGAATAGTCATATGGCTGAAGCTCTTCTCAACACACATTGTAGAGACAGAGTTTAAACTGTGTTCAAACCAGACACAGGAGCACAGCTTGCTTTTTAAGTTTCTAGAACATCTTGCCTTTCTCTGAGGGCACTCCTATGTTTTATGAGTACGGCAGTGCATTCAGCTATCAAACACAGCACTTCTGTGCAGCAATTGAAATTTGCCTTTTTCACCCATTAGTATATGGTTACAAGAAGATATCTGACAGGGTAAACTAACTGAATTAAAATATAGTAATAATCATAAAAAAACCAAAACCAACAATGGAGTGAGGTCACTTCTGCCACTCAGTCTGCCACAAAAACTCTGGGAGACAGAAAGATGCGAGCTGGTGGAAATCACCCATGGAGAACTCCTACCTGCTGGGCTGCCATCAGCACTACAGTGGATGTTGAAACAGTGGAAAAGGAAACCCAGCAAGCCAGCAGTGAGCAAACTGCCAGAAGACAAAGTGGACTGCAGATTAAGAAGGTATGAGCCAAGGAAATCAACACACAGCCCCAATGCTCCTGACTGCCTGGCAGCTCCCCATGAAAACTACACAAACTCATTCCAGAAGGGCAGGATGACTAATTACTCAGGAGAGGCTTTTGCACTAACATCCTAATTTGAACAGAGAGAGATTTGCAATAAAATGTTTGGATACGTATTTTGACTGTTTACATTTCACAGCTAGAATCATTGTTTCTAAAACCCAGGTAACTCACAGAAAGGAGGGTGCCTCAGGACGCTGAAAATTCGACAGGACAGAGAGCAAGGCAGCACACCGCCACAACTAACCCTTCTCCGGCCGCAAGGTAAGAAACATAAACCCACCTGGACTCCTTCAGGCTCTTCCCACCTCTGATTTCCCTGATCCCAGATGATTTGTGCTGAACGGCTATTCAAATACCTCAGGAGCACTTGCAGGGTTCAGGCTACACATAGGGGCAAGGTGCATTTGCAGAAGCGGAGCAACAGCTACCGGCAAGTGGCCCAGCAAATTGGATAATCTAATCTCAGCAACCATCTCCTTCAGACTGACAGCTCTCCTTCCTTGGTGCTCCTGAGCAGCGGGGAACATCAGCCAAAGGACTCTGTTGAACGGAGACAGTACAAGACGTTGACTAAATGTCAAAGAAGATGCTATTTTAGAGGTCACAGGCCACTTCAGAAACTTCCAAGGAAGCTACACCAACAATAAGGATAAAGGAACTGCAAAAACCAGAATTTTCTCTGCAGAGCAGTCAATAAGAGATTATGCAGAAGAGTTGATGGCAGAAAGAAATTCACAGTGAATGATGGTCAGGAATACTAAGGCTGGTAGGGAGTTAAAGCATAAGGAAACAACATGGTAACATTTAATTAGTCTGGAAGGTATTTGGAGTAAAAAAGGGAATAGAAACTCAGGTGTATGGACGAGCCTGCAATACCATTTTAACTGGGTTATAAATCATTACTCATGGTTTGCTAATGTCAAGAAAGGAAACTAGTAATAGTAGTAGACTGGATAATCAAAATGAACAGTCAGTCAGCTAAGGTGATATTAATTGTATTTGACTGATGAGAAGGGGCGGGAGAGTGAATAGCTGGCAGAGGGAACATGTAAAATTTGATGCCTGCTAAATGAGGCATGATGAATAATGGTTTTTCTTGTCAAAACCACTGCTAGATTCCCCTCAAGCTGCGAGCGAGTATTCAGGAACACGTGTCTAGTTTTAACCAGGGGTCTGATCCTTCTCCTAATAAAGGCAACAGAAATGATTATAACTGATGCAAACAGGAGCTGAAAAAGACCAAGATAATGTCCTACAGCCACAAGCTGAAATTCCATCTTATTTCACAGAACGTACATCCAAAGCAAGTGAAAAACAATCCAAGGAGGGTGTCTATTATCTTGCATGAACAGCCAGCAGTTGTTGACAGGAGTTAATAGCATTTCCCATGAAATTGGGCTTAATCTGTTTTTTGTTGAAACCGATTTCTTTTCATGTATTTATTAACAGTAAGTAGAAATTCTGACAAGATACTCTATAAGCAAAGCATTAAAAGTGGGTCTTGGCTAAATAAAATACTATAGCAGCAACATAAGTCATCCAGATCTTAGGATAAGGTTATTCAGAGAGTTAATATCAGTGGTTTGTGTTTATCGTCCTTGATACATCTTTCCAGAAATTGTTCAGCTGTTAGCCTACTCTATTTATGTAGAAAGTTGTCCTCTTTCATTGTGCGTAAGGCTGAATTGCATCTTTTTTTATTTTGGGGGGATGGGGGGGGAGTGGGAACAGTAATAATTACATCTGTTGGCTGTAATCCAATGTATTCTAAAACTGCTCTCAGTGTTCGTTTAATTTTAGAGAATCAGAACATTTCCTATCATTGTTATAATAAAACGAATTTGTGGTAGGGCAACTCAAAAATCATTACTCTCTTTAGTTTTCTTGTTATGCAGAGACAATTCTGTCCAATTATTTGGACAAGAGCCCCAGGAGTGATGCACATAGAGACTTACTCCACACAACAAACCAATAAAGATGCTGAAAGCTGGGAGCAAAAGAGAGATGTGCTATAAAAGCAGCAACACCTGAGATTCATTCTCTCTAAACTCCCTTTCAGATATTTTTTCTGTATCATTGCTGAAGCAAACTGATGCTAGATGTTTAACAGCAGGCTGCAGAAATAATTTAGGCATAGAACAAGGAAGGCATGTGCTGGGGATGGACTGCTCGGTGAGCAGAGCCACAAGCCCTTTGGAGTCCCACCGAATCCAATGCAGAAAATGCTGACCAGCAAGGGCTGTGGAGTAAAAATCATGCAGGGAGGCTATGTGGTCTTCACATGCAAAATTGTAAAACAAAGATCAAGAAAATTGATGAATAGGGGAAGAGCAACTAAAATCATCTACCTGGACTTATCCAAAGCATTTGATACTGTCCCACATGACATCCTTGTCTCTAAACTGGAAGGATATGGTTTTGATGGATGGACCACTCGGTGGATAAGGAACTGGCTGGATGGTCGCTCTCAAAGAGTTGTGGTCAATGGTTCAATGTCCAAGTAGAGACCAGTGACAAGTGGTGTTCCTCAGGGGTCAGTACTGGGACCAGTGCTATTTAACATCTTTGTTGGTGACATGGACAGTGGGATCGAGTGCACCCTCAGCAAGTTTGCAGATGACAACAAGCTGTGTGGTGTTGTGGACACGCTGGAGGGAAGGGATGCCATCCAGAGGGACCTTGACAGGCTGGAGAGGTGGGCCTGTGAGAACCTCATGAAGGTCAATAAGGCCAAGCGCAAGGTCCTGCACATGGGTCGGGGCAATCCCAAGCACAAGTACAGGCTGGGCAGAGAATGGATTGAGAGCAGCCCTGAGGAAAAGGACTTGAGAGTGCTGGTGGATGAGAAGCTCAACATGAGCCAGCGATGTGCACTGGCAGCCCAGAAAGCCAACCGTATCCTGGGCTGCATCAAAAGAAGTGTGGCCAGCAGGTCGAGGGAGGGGATTCTTCCCCTCTACTCTGCTCTTGTGAGACCCCACCTGAAATACTGCCTTCAGCTCTGGAGTCCCCAAAACAAGAAGGACATGGAGCTGCTGGAGCGGGTCCAGAGGAGGGCCACGAAGATGATCTGAGGCCTGGAGCACCTCTGCTATTAAGACAGGCTGAGAGAGTTGGGGCTGTTCAGCCTGGAGAAGAGAAGGCTCCGGGGTGATCTTCTAGCAGCTTTCCAGTACCTAAAGGGGGCCTACAGGAAAGCTAGGGAGGGACTTTTACAAGGGCGTGTAGTGATAGGACAAGGGGCAATGGATTTAAACTGAAAGAGGGCAGATTTAGGTTAGATCTAAGGAAGAAATTTTTCACTCAGAGGGTGGTGAGGCACTGGAACAGGTTTCCCAGAGAAGTTGTAGATGCCTCATCCCTGGAAGTGTTCAAGGCCAGGTTAGATGAGGCTTTGGGCAACCTGATGTAGTGGAGGGTTTCCCTGCCCATGGCAGGGGGGTTGGAACTAGATGATCTTTGAGGTGCCTTCCAACCCTAACCATTCTATGATTCTATGATTCTAAAAGCCTCAGCCAGTCATTCCATTACAGAGCTTCTTGCATCTCACCCAAAGCATCTATTACAGGCCACCTCAGTGGATCTCGTGATGGTTTGACTGCCATGTGCCAGGCACACAAAAGAAAATTAATGTTTTGAGAGATACAGAATCAAGATTCCCAGCCCACTAAGTCACAAGATTGGAAATGAGACCACATCACCAAGGTTCAGGCCCAAATTCAAACTTCCCCCAAATTTAGAGGGACTGAGAGCCCAAGATCCAACTTAGGCCCATTGTTGGCTGGAGCTAAGACTAACTAATGAGCTCAAGAGTCAGCAAAGTCTGTGTTTGAATTATTCTAATGGCGTATAGGCTAAAGTACATGCTGCCACTGCGATGAGAGAGCAGACCTGAAGACCTTACAGAGCCCTTCCAAACCTCGCAAGCAACACGAGGCACATGTAGAGGCCAGGCTGGAAAGGAAGAGGAACTGAAGAGCACAGCAGGACTCAGCTCCAGCATCTGCATGCAATGTAAATTCAAAAGTGGCACAAGTCACACATTAGAGCTAATGAACTGATCCCAGGGAACCTTGAGTTTGACCACTTACCTGTCACCATCTTTGTAACCCTGTAACTACGCAGATATTTCTAGTCCAAGAGCTCTGCTGCACCGATGGAGTACTTGGAAGCCTACCTCTGCTGAGTTCTTCTCACCACAGAGGTGGCTCCAGGCTCTTGCAAAGGTCTTGTAACCACAACTCCTTCCTCAGACACACATGCATCTTTGTGACTTGTGCCCATCTACAGCCACAAGCACCACCTAAACAGAAATTACTACCCAGAAATTTTTTACATCGAGGGTGATGAAACACTGGAATAGGTTGCCCAGAGAAGCTGTGGATGCCCCATCCTTGGAGGTGTTCGAGGCCAGCTTGGATGAGGCTTTGAGCAACCTGATCTAGTAGAAGGTGTCCCCGCCCATGGCAGGGGATTTGGAACTAGATGATCTTTAAGGTCCCTTCCAACCTAAACCATTCTAAGGTTTTATGAAACACTGCATTTCCTCCTTCCTTCAGACACAAACTGTGTAGCACCTGCTGAGATGTTCCAGCATTCACCCCACCATCAGGAACAGCAGGTTTGCAGGTAACCTGGAAGCACCTACCTCCTGTACACCTATACTGGGAGAGACATCAGATCAAGCTCTAGCTTTGCATGTGCCAGAGGAGGAGTCTGGCTTTCTGGGCAGTGTTTGAGCAATAGCATAGGCAGAAGTACATGTGGACCCCATGCAGTCTGTAGATTGCCACTGAGACCACACTGTCATGCATAATTCAGAGAGAAGACATTGCATTCTATTAAAGTCTTTTCTGTAACAAAGCCCATGATGTGGAAAGTACAAGTAAATAGTTATTCCTACTTACTGCCCAGGTAGTAAATCATTTGAGGTTTTGATTCCCTCTATTTTGAGGGGGGTTTTGCATTGCGTCAGTCTTTTTTTAAAAAAAAAAACACCTCACAACATATTCTACCTTTTTTTAAAAATTACTATGCCTCTGAAAGTAAAAATATTAGCACTGGAGTGACACAAGCAAACTCCACATAAACTTGTAAGCAGATTCCTACAAACGCTTCTTCAGCCCAGCCTGAAATACCCCTGCTGATCCTATGCAAAAACTGCCAGTTTCATACCACTGCTTGCAGATGACGTGACCTTTCAAAGAGTTGAAGTGAAATACAGAAGAGCAGGGTATGCCTCAGACAGGCACTGGGAAGAAAGCACAGTTGTGTGTGTTGTTCAGGAAAGAGGAAAGCGCTATTATACATGTGCCTTGCTGGAAATCAGCCTTTCATTTCCCTGTAACAACAGGGTCTCCCATCCCATGCTCGTTTCTGCAAGGAGTATACATTGGTTTGTTTGATAACATCAGTGTAAGCAACAAACAAAAAAAAAGGAACTTTGACTCCTTTTTTGTTTTTGCTCTTTTCCCCCACAGCCTTGTGTGTATATGTGAGATTTTTTTCCTTCTATTGTCCTAAATTGATTTTAGCATGATGCCTCTTAATCAAAGAGATGCTGAAGTTGACAGGAACCCTTTGCAGGTCATGTAGCCCACCTCCGGCTTTTCTGCAGATTTCTAATCTCTGTGTTACAAGCACGCAAAAGCAGAGCACAGGCAGGAAGCATTCATCCGTGCACTTTTCAGAGGACTCAAAAGCCTTTCTATCCTATTAATTTTGCCATACATTGCCCTTTTTTATTTTTTCCACCAGATGAAAAAAGGCGTCTTCGTACAGCACTATGAGAAACAGGGAACTGGTTGTTGCTGAAAATGCCCAGAAACGCAAAGTGAGGATCGCTCCTCGATAGGGAATATGCAGTTAGACACAAATGAAGCCTCCCTAAATTCAGAAATCTATTAGCACAGTCTATTGTCAATGGTAAAACTGTCAAGAAGGTCGTACTTCCATTAGGTGTCATTTCCCAGAAACTGCCACGTTTGAGGTAACTTTACCTGTAAATGGCAATACACCATTTGCAGCTCCTGCTCCTCCCCCCGAGGTACTTTGATCAGCCTGTAAAAACAGCCCCAATGTGAGAGATGTCCTTTACATCTGCTCACGCAAGCGTGGGCTGAGGCTCTCCTTTGCAGAGGTGCTTGGTGGGGTGAAGAAGGGAGAGTGCTCATCTGTGAATTTTCAGAGAGGATTGATGTTTGGGATTTTTTTTTATTTTCCAGCCAAGCAAAACACTATGTAGCATTAAACTGATAAGCAAACACTATACCAGTCTGAAGTAAAAAGGGAGAGTAGGTGGGCAACATCAGCATAAGCTGCATGTGAAAAAGGGCCTTGCAGGGATGGGTTGAGGCCAGGTTGTCTCTCAGACTTCCCACTGGCACACAGCAGAGGGCTGTGTTGGGCTTAGCAGAGCCAGGACTGACTCAGCTGCAGAAAAGAACATAGGCCCTAATAAGCAGAAAGAAATCCCCGAGTCACTGTAGGATGGGGAAGAGTCAGGAAGGACCAGTACGAACCCCTCTCGTCTTCCCTCGTTATAGCGCCAGAGGTCCCACCATCACTTCTGCTTCATCCCTGTAACTCACAGTACAACAGGAATTTTCAGTCGTGCAACCCATCTTCCCCCAAAACAAGCTTATCTCTCCTTTGATCTTGCTCAGTTTTAATTGTGAACATTCATTTATTTTGCTACGCACATTTATTCCAGGAAAGAGCAGCTCCTTGGCTGCCTCTGTATAAATCAATAGCTCACTCTTTGCCGGAGAAGTACACGCAGTTCTGCTTGTCCCATTACAAAAGGGATGTATCAGCGCTGGGAGCGTTTCGGGGACACGTGTTACGGATGATTAGAAACCCAGGAAGTATAGAGCAAGTGCAATGAAACGGGGCTGTTGTCTAAGAAAGGAGGCGGGTGCTCCAATATATCCTTTAAAACAACACAGATACCGCGTACCTGATAGGACACAAAATGTTTTATCTCATTGATATAATGCGGGATACTCTGAGATATACAGTATGCGCTGTTGCTATAACAACATGCCAAGAGTGCTACTGCCATAGCATTAAAACTGCAGATATTTCTGACAGAGTTTGATTTATAAGCAAAGAGACAGAAGCCTGGAAGGCTGTAACGAGCAGATGCTTGAGGTCAGATCAAATACTTTTACTTTTTGGGGAGGAGGGGGAAAATAAAGAACTGCGGGACTTGAACAAAGGAAAAAGAGCATTAGACAGTTGTAACGACCACTCAGCCTGAACAACTGCCTAGCACCAATGCTGCTTAACCGTAACAGACTCAGTTCTGCTGTAGTGACAAAAAATGGCCCATGTCAATACCAGGAAGAGCTCTCTTTCACCTCTCATATGACTAAGCACACAAGGCTGACCTACCGTCTAAGAGGTGCTCATTAAAGGCTGAGCTCTTCTGTTACTGGCATACCTTGGGAAAGATGAGTTTGCTCTCATTTTGCTCGCTGTGGTGTGTCAATACCCTGGAGAAATGACAAGTATTGCGGTCTAGACGAATCTATTGATGAGCAGCTGCTTCTCATGTATTTTTGAGAAGTAATAGTTTTGGTGTCTCCTGGAGTTTTATCAAGGGAGCTCTTTCCTAGCAATAACATGAGGCAGAATATCAACAGAGAAGAGCTCAGTCTTTATGGCACTTACTGTTGAGTGGGCTCAGTACCCCATTGCTATTTTCATTGTTTGAGTCACCCAAGCGCCGAGTGACTTTGCACAGGAACAATTTGTATCGGAATCTGTTTCAAGAAGGAAAAGGCTTGCTCTCGTAGGTACAGGGATTGCACATCAGGCAACTCAGCCTGCTCTCAAATGAGTCACAAAAATCCCCTCATCAGGGTAAATGCCAAGATACAGTGGCCATGACTCACAGCTGTCATCCTCTGTTTTAAAAGGTTTGAATCCTTATGAACTGCTAGTGGGATCAAGACAGAAGCGTGATGATGCTGACCTTGAAACACTGGAAGTGTTTCCACCATAATTTAGACCAGTCTGTCCCACAGCACTATTTCTGGTGACTGAAGTAGCACCTGGACCAGAAAGGAGACAATTTTTTATACATATATATAAAAGAAAGAGGGAGGGAGGGAGGGAGGGAGGTAGATAGATAGATAGATAGATAGATAGATAGATAGATAGATAGATATCATGAAAGAGCAAGAACTGCTAGAAACTCCAGAAAGTCAGCATCTCACCTAAGCAGTATATTTAAATCTCAAAAGTTATATGAGATAAATCTCATTTAAAGGTTGTGGGTCACTGTCTCCCTTTTTGTTTGCCTCTACATCCAGTACAACCTAGAGATGGGGATTACTCTGAATATAATCAATCTTATCAAAGTAAAAATTAGGCAGCAAGCATTGTGTGAGAAATTGCCGAAAGGATTATACATATTTTTCCACCACCTGAAATGACGATGGGTCTCATTCAAGAGGCACAAATCAACAACTGAAGCCAACTTTAGGAAAGCATTGCCAGTTTTTTTCAGACAAAACTGGTCCATTCCTGCCAGCCTGATAAACAGAATGATGTACTAATACAAACAAACTAATCTCACTGTCACATAGTTTACGGCTTTTTAAACATTTGCAACTAAATTCATTGTCACTTTACAATGAAGCTTAATCGGCTGTAGATTATCACATTGTATTTTGTATTCCTGACTTTTCTGTATTTCAATTAACATTGCTGACACTGTAACCTCATTATTATTATTATGCTGACAAAGAACAAGCGTGCACATGTTGTCTATCTGCCTCCAGAGCATCAGCTTTATGACAGGCTGTGAGGTTCACCACTACTATGTTAACTGTCCCTCAGTATTAAGTTCAGAGAGCAGTAAATATCAAAAATCATGGGATCTGGCCAATGCAGATTCAACCTCCTCTTTGCAGTGCTGAAGATTAACTCCATACCGCATACGATGTGAGCACTGCAGCTGGGCCACCTGCATGCAGCATCAGCATCTGTTCCCTGGGATTGCAGGACAGACCTATGAGAGGTACCAGACCTACTCAGGCATGGTATCACCCATGTCTGCTTCCCTTCTCCATGGCCATCACAAAATCCCAGAGGAGGTGACAGTAGAGTCACTAAGACACATTTATCCAGTTATTAGTTTAAAGTATGCACTTTCCCATAAGCAGGGAAATAGACTGCACAGGGATGTTACAAAATCACCATCACTGGTGATCTCTCAGGTTAGACAGGCGTTGGTCTAGCTCAACATACAAGATGCTCCTGATCTGCATAGCTGGTTCTATACTTGGGTGAGAGATGAGTAAGGCAATGTCCAGCCTCACTTTTTCTATGGATCTCAGATTTTGCTACCTTCACAACACCATTGTGCTTTTTTTTGTTTGTTCGGGTTTTTTGTTTGTTTGTTTGTTTGTTCATTTTGCCTATTCATCAAAACAAACACCCAGTTGACTCAAAACCCCACAAACGTGCAGAGAAGTAAGAGCTGCAGCCCCCTTATAGCAGTCTAACTGGTTTTGACCATTACTACGCTGATCATTACGCTGTCTCGGAAAACATACATAAACTGTCACCCTTCTGAGCAGAGGGAAACAGAAAAGGGGCATTGCACCAGCTGGTCTACTCAAGATCCCCTCGTCAACGAAAGCACTCGCCATAAGGTAGAACAGTATCACGTACGGGTCCCCTCTGTCCAAATACGTGGATGTATTATTGCCCAAGAGTAGCTGGAACACTTAAGACCAGGCAGTCAGGTAAAACACCTCCTAGATTAGACACAAAAGCACAGTGCAATTAGAGGCGTCGTAAGAGCATAGCCGAGCCAGACCCGCGCTGGCTCTGGCCGAGCTAGCTCAGGAAGAGCAGCGAGGTGATGGCACAGACCCAGTATGGGCCAGGTACATGCATAAACCACCTGCACCTCCCCAGTGACGTCAAACGCATTTTACTTCAAACTACCTGTTTGTCAACATCAGGATAAGTAACCTGACACAAGCTGAGAGATCCCCCCCGCATCTCAGGAGCTCTTTCCCTCGGCGTTGTTTAGCTTCTCTGCTAAAGGCGGATTGTAACTGCATCTTCCTCTGGGCTTCCAACCAGTTGCTCTCTAAAAATCAGTGCTCCAAGCTGCTCTGAATCGCCCATCGAGCAGGATCCTCCAACAGTGCCGTTCACAGAGGCTTTGTCACCTCCTGGGACAGGAGCAGAGCTGCCAGGGATCACTGTTCCATATTTGTTTTACCATATCAAATATGGTAAAAACATACACTCCTGCCAGGTTTCACCACAGAGCCAAGATTTATATGGACTTCTGCAAAGCTACAAAAGCAGATGTTTGTTCCATTCTCATACCAAACGCTTCCAATAACAAGAGTCAGCAACCCAGTTTCCCTGACTATGAGGGGAAACCTCCATTAACGTGCAAAAGCTGCCGGCTGGAGTAGGCAGTAAGTAATAATCAGGAGTTATTTTATGGCAGACCAAGCCAGAACAACATGCTGGAAATTGTTTGGCTCACCAGCGGAGCTCCTAGGTAATCTGTAACCAGCACTTCACACTTCTTTCCAAACCAAAATATCTACAGTTGGGATGGGAGTATGGGAGCAACCTCAGCACCTAAGTACAACAGAAGCATGACTCTAGATGTTGAGAAAGCTCAAAGAGAGGTGGGTAAGCAAACAGGAAAAGCTGTTATTCAATATGATGTGTTAAAATCAGACCAAAGAAAACTGGAACAGTCGAGTAATACATATGGAAAGGGTACTAACCATCAACTAAAACACCAATGTCCTTGCCTCAAAAGCCTTAAAACAAGGAAAATAACCAACCAAAGGCTCAGAAAACAGGATGAACCAGGAAACAGACTTTCAGTACAATCTGACAGGGCATAAAATTAAAACTGTATAGGAAACGAAAGGGAAAAGAGTGAGCAAAGAGGGGAAGAGAGACAACTGTAGATCAAAGCAAGAAGGACAACAGAAAAGAGCAGTCTTGTCAATTTTCATCTTCCTAAAAATACAATTCCATCCCCAAAATGTCACGAAATTAAAAAAAAAAAAAAAAGAAAGAAAAAAAGGAAAAAGAAAAGGAAAAAGCTGCAGGATTTCAAGACTGAAAGGACTTCTCCCCCACGGCCACACTTTTTTTTTTTTTTTAAATAAAGAACAGGCTTAACCTTATTTTGTTTATTAAAGATTTTGACTGTGTGCAGAGCCTGAGCTTGGGTGTGCCTTGTTTGGCACTGACTTGCAAAATAAACAAACTCCAGCTGTGATGCATGAAAAGCCTAGGAGCAGTGGAGAGCTTAATGTCTCTAATGTCTGTTTGGACCTAAAATGAGGCATTGGAGACTCCAGATAAACTTTGGCATGTAACACATTTCTAAGGGGAATTAGGAACTGAGTAAATAAGAGTTTGTCACTGCTGTGCTCTGGATATAGTTGCAAAATAGAGATGGTGATGAGACCAGAGTATTTTCTTCTGTGCTGTGCCCAGGCACAGTCATCCTCGTGTCGCCTTTTTCACTGCAAGAGCTATGGCAGGTCAAGAAGAGCAGAGAGATGTGAAGAAATACTGTGTTTAACTTCCCTTCGGGTCTACCCTTTAAGCACTGAAGCTATGTCCAGATTTGACTTGAATCATAAACCGCCTGAAGTACGGGTTCGTGCCACTGTAACATAGATAGGTTTTTCAACCAAAAGCAGATAAGCTTTTCAAACCAAAAAGTGTCTGAAAGTCAGCTTTAAGTGGGGATAAACAAGACCAGGATTTCAAAGCTTTCCTTAAACCAACAGGCCAGAAAATAATCATAACCTTTCTGCGCTCTGTGCATCACAAGAAGAAAGTTCACAGGGAGTGCATAGGCTCCTGCTGCTGCGGGAAAGCTGAGAGCATTTGTGGGCACAGGCCATCCCCACTCAGCTCCACCGTTTTCGGAGTGCCAAGCTTTACTTGACTTCATATTCTCCTGCCAAGGTTTCACAGGCTGAGATAAAAGCACAATTAAAAATAGCGTATAAATCCATATGCCTGAACTCACAGCCCAGAAGCCCGGATATTTACTCTTCGCCTTGGTACTACTCCTTTCCAGGCAACGCTACGTGCCTTTATGCTGTTGTTTCGTTACCTAGGCTCTCGTTACAGCCTACTTGCCCAGGCTTGACCACAAGTACTTAGATCCATAATAAAAAGATGCCTAACTTACCACCCTGTTAGGCAGCATACCTCTCACCCTTCACAGAGGCCAGCAAAACATTGCAACAGGTCTGGCTCTGAGGCCACCGGTTTGGAGCAGCAGAGGCTGGCACAGACACCAACCTCGTGCTTCCCAGTCAACGAAGCCCAGCTGGAGCAGACTATGGAAAAAAAAACACAGGAGCTGAGGTGGACCAGGAACAACAAGGTGGTGGCGGCAGTGAGGTCAGCTAATTAGGAAGCAAGGTTCTATAGAATTATTTCAGCTTCTCATGCCTAAGAAGAGACCTGAGACACCGAGAATGTGGCAAAGTTGCTTCCTTCCACAGGTGTATGGTAGGATATAGCATAGAAATAGGATGCTCACAGAGTGCAAAAATTAATTATCATAGTAACAAACAACAAAATACACACACGCACACTCTGGGATAAGTCAATATGGAAGAGGAAGTCAGTTCCCCCTGTTCCCAAAGCAAAGCATAATGCTGTGGACATCTACAAACCCTCTCACACAAACTGCCTGGAACAGGCCAGCTTTAAACCAGCACAT
Source organism: Tauraco erythrolophus (assembly GCF_009769465.1). NCBI lineage: Eukaryota > Metazoa > Chordata > Aves > Musophagiformes > Musophagidae > Tauraco > Tauraco erythrolophus. The sequence continues at coordinate 44,159,016 of NC_141470.1, forward strand.
ACAGGTAACTGGCTTCCTCAGCCGTCCATTTTCCAGCAGGTCACAGCTTTCAGAAGCAGCTTCTAGCAAATCGGAGTCAGTAACGCCTCGTGCAAGGCTCCCTTTCCCTTGAGAAACGCACTGTGAACAGGAACTTGGTTTAATCCAGTCTCCTGTTGTCTTCAGTCACAGATGACCATTGCAATTATCTATCTAGTGGCTCATAACAAAGCCAGTAATTAATAATCAAAATTTTGAAACGCAAGTATCCAGCATTACTGGTGTAATTATGAGCTTCCCTTGAGTAAGACATGAACATTCAATACCAGGCAACCTCATCTTTCAGGTTATTACCAGTTTTCCAATACCGTATGTGATAGTTTGATGTGTGGGGGGGTGTTCTGGTGGCAGGGGAGGGGATTTGCTCCCTGTGCCACCAGATCTGAGTCCCATCCCCCCCGGGGGAGGTTGAGCCAAGTCGGCGCCTCTGCGAATTGCCCTATTTAAGTTGGGACAAAGGGGCGGGAAAAGGGCTCTTTGCTCAGGAGCGAGGAGAGAGCAGGAGGGCGCTGCCCTCGCTCCCGGCTCCCGGCCGAGCGGTCGCTCGGGCCCGGGCCGGCGCCATGTGCTCAAGATGGCGCCGGGGGAGCCGCATGGGGGACTCGGTAAGCGCCCCACTCCCGGGGTGCCCACCGGGCCGAGCTTTCCCAGAGAGGATTAATATCTAAGAGAAAACAACCACAACGACCGGGTCAGCCAAGATGGAGCAGGAGGAGGTGTACTGGAGCTGAGGCTTCCCTTGCAATCGGTGTGAAGATGGCAGGCGGCCCCCCTGCAGCCAGGGTGTACTCGGCGGAGCAGAAACCCACTCGTGGCCCGTGGAGAGACCCACGTAGGAAAGGAGATGCCTGAGCCCGGGAGAGGTCGTGGAGCAGGGGATGCGCGACCAGGTACTGTTAACAATGGGGCATGGAATGCACGACGAGGTCGTGGAGGCATCTGGAATCCGTGGGACGGCCGACGCGAGTGGCAGCAGCTCCCTAAGAGGCCGAGACTGGTAAAGCCCAAACTGGTGCGATCCATGGGGAGGATTGCAATCCTGCGGGCAGGACTCATACTGGAAAAGTTTGGGGACTTTTTCTTCGTGAGTAGGGGATCCACCGAAGCAAGGGAAAAATGGTGTAAAGACTCCTCCTCCTTTAAGAAAGGTGCGGCAGTTAACAGCATGGATGAACTGACCTGCACTCCCCCATTCCCTGTCCCCCTATGCCGCCGGGGGGGGAGATAGAGCCAGGAAGGAAAGAAAATAGGGGGTGGGGAGGTTGTTGTTTTAAGATCTGGCCTTGTTTTCTCTTTTCTCCTCTCAAGTAACCGGTTTCGTTCCCTTGTCTCCCGTTAAGTAACTGTTAATAAATTGTTTTGTTTTATTAAGAAAGCCTGAGTCATGTTTTGCCCGGGACCATGGATGGTGGGTGCTCCCTCTCGGTTCTTGTCTCGACCCTCAGTCCAAAAACCACGACATCGTATCATATAAAATGGCCCTTACTTCAAGTCACAATTGAATCATCCTACCATCTTACCGAAAGCAGGGAAAATTAAGATGTATGGATGTTTACCACTGCAAATCACTCACCAAGTATGATAAAAGGTTAACCGTGAAAATTTAGTTCCTATCTCCAAAATATGAGGCATTAGGAAAATGCGTATTTTTTTCTTCCACAAAATACTTGTATTTCCAGAGGCCAATAAAAGCCAAGAAGTCCATACGAAAGATATGTTCAACACAAAGTATCAAAAATTTATTCCATCCTTTAGAAATGCCTTTGTTCCTTGGAGGAAATTTTTGGATATTCCTCAGCTTGAGGTCCCACTTTAACCTAACCTGGAATACAGTTAATATCAGTGGAAGGAAAGAAGGCATGGAACTGATTAGATTGGATTACCCAATTTTTGGCCCTTCATTATGCTGAAAGAGATTGTGTTTATCACCTGTATAGGTCTGTCGGAATTAAAAATCTCAGATGTTTTTCCTTCCCAGTTATCCCTGGTTACCATCCGCTTCCTCAACTGTTGTCAAGCTCCCCAGTAAAATTAGTGGGAATCAATCTGCAGAAGAAGGTAAGCAGTGGAAATCTTTCTCCCTAATTTACTAGGGCACAGCCCAGTCTCACCCATGACGTTCTGGTTGCGCTGCACGGTGCCGATGGGGGTAGCACCATCACTGCTGGTGGATCACAGAGCTGGTGGTGCAATAAACGCCCGAGCTGAGTAAGGATGAGGTGGAGTTTCATATGGCTTTTAGAGGTCTGAAACAATATCATAAAGCTAATGGAAGTAAGTCCTACTTGAACATCTCTGGAGGGAAGGCAAAGAGCCCTTTCCACCCAACTCCCTAAGCACAGCCTAAAGTGCAGTCTAAACCATGAGAAGCTTTTTAGGCAGTTCGCCAGTGATGTACTCATTACGAAGCACAGCAAATGGACTTTCATCAGAAAACGTATTTTAATTTTATTCTTCACTGAAGTTCAATATACTTAACTTCCTTAAATAAGAAGTAAGGTTAAAAAAAAAAATAAATCTCACATGGAGCTGCGCTGTGCTGCCACAGATGGAACTATATCCCGTACTGGAGTCAGCTCAGGCTATCTGCAGCTCTTGGTCCTGTGCAGAGCCGAACTGTTCAGCCAAGGATTTTGCATCAGCAGTTCCCTGTTGATTTGCCTTGAGGATAGAGAAGGCTTCACAGCCTTCAAACAGGCACGCTTCATCAGCGCTAAGTTCACTTTACAGAAGCATTTACATCAAGTGCAAGGAAAACACAAGTGTTTATGGTTTGAGAAAAGACTTTTGCTTGGTTTTTCACAAATATTCAGCTCCACTTCAGTGGATTTAGTTGGCTTAAGGTTTGAATTTGAAGTACCCACTTATATAGAGAGAATAAATAAGTAGTAAATACGTGGCATTCAGCACACAATGCAGCAAGGTAGCACAATCTCTCCAAACGGTTAAGACACACCGATGTGAAATCCTGACACTTGGCACATCAGTGATACCAATTCCACTGGCTTGAACCGGGATTCCTCAGCATTTCAGCCAGGCTAATTACTACTCTAACACCAGAGTTACCTAATCCCTGCACTATCTGAAGACAACTAGGAAATTGAGGAGAAAAGGAAAGAAGAGCGCTGGCTCAAGAGAAGCAGAGGCCTGTCCTCTACTTGCAGCTTGTTGCTATGCCATCACCGTTAATGCACAAGGCTCAAGAGGTCCAAACCACGGGGCCCAAACCACAGCCAAGGTGCTGCACCTGCTGCAAGGCTGCACTAAGCAGAAAGAAAAAGGAGCCGAGGGGAGGCAACAGGCTCCACTGTTTCTTAGAAGTACCTGAAGTGATAGGCTGTACCCCTACCAGCTTCAGCAAAGTTTCAACCTGAGCTACAACGTGTTTCCCTGGTGAGAATCTGAACAAAATCTTCTAAAGAAAGAGAAAAAGAAGTGTCACAAAATTATTATCTGCTGCTATAATCCATACATCTTACACTACTGTTTCTCTGTCTCTACTTGGTTTCATTTTAGTTACCAAAAAGGGAGCTTCAGCAGTGAGCATCAGAAAAATCACCCAGGGTTTCTGTGGAATGTGCTGGATTTTGAAATTTTTATGACAATTTGACAATTTTCCCAGCCTCAGCATGCAAAGCTCTGCTCTCTGCGTCTGTTGACATTCTGTGCCCCTCATCTCCCTTCGGCTCCATCACCTCTATCAGGTAGCCTTGGACAGATACGCTTGCACTGAGTAACGCTAAACTGCCTCATTGATCCAGGTGGAGATGGATCTCCACTTCTTCTACAGAGAAGACATTTAGCTCAGGGTTTCTCATCAGCACTCCCTGCTGCCCTCCCTGCAGCCTCATCTTCCCCCACCACTTTCCATCACCATTTTTCTTTTGGGGAAGAAGAGAGTATTTTCTGGGGGGAGGGGGAGGGGAGGAGGGTGGAGGGGTGTATGTCTTATTAGTTCTTCCCAAACATACTTCATAGTCACTCAAACTTCCGCATTTAAAAGTGCTGGTTTAATGCAGGGCTGCTGTCATCCTTTCTTTCATGACTGACATATCGCATCTCCCCTTTAAAAGGAGAGTAAAGCGGCATGGGAAGCATCATACATCTGAAGGTCTCCTCCCTTTCTGTTACAATGCAGACGCTTTACTAGCTCTGGATGGGATTTGCAAATATTTAAAGTTGTTTTATTTTTCTTTAGACATTGAATACAAGGCATTTGCTACGATGCCTAAGTAGCATGCTGGGGTGGGAAGAAGGGTGCCAATCAATATTTCGAACCTCAGTGGCTACAGTGCTGACAGCCAGAAATGATCGTTTCACAATTGATTAGGCCACACGATCTAGTTGCTATATATATTCAGTGGCCTTATGACACGTCCTCTCCTTAATAACTGATGGGCGTCTCTTCCCTTGCCCATCTTCTACTCCTCCCATAACCTGGTATGGGTCAACGTTGTGTACAAGAGCTGTACGTGGCTCTGCAGGAGCACGGAGGGGACTGTATGGCACCTAGGGAGAGGTACTGATCCACGGGGCATACAGTTTGCTCTGCTACACAGACCTGAACGGGCAAAGTTTCTTATGGAACGACAGGTAAGCCAAAAAGAAGAAAAGTTGCTTTATTTAATTTTGAAAACGCTGTGAGGTCTGGGCTGCATCAGGAGTTAAACCTGCCCTGTGGTAACAGTGACGACTGAAGAGGAAAAGAAATGTGAAGATGTCTTACCAAGGATTGATTAAAGTAACACGATAAGGCTTCACACCCCCCTCACTTGGCAATGGTACCCAGAACGCAGTAATGGCAGGGATCTACCTGCCCAGGCTGCTTTTGGGCAGGGAGCACAGCAGGATGTAGCCCTGCGGATGACAGTAATAAAAATGCTGACACAGAGGGAGAGGTTGGGAACATGAGGGAGGCTGCTAGATTTGGCGCTGACATGTAGGGAGGGATCAACCGGGAAAGTAAAGGTGACACCAACCAAGACATGATAGACTGAGTGATCCTTTGGAAGGCTCAGTCAAAGATATTATGAAAATTACCTTCCAGATAAGACAAAGAAACTTGCCTGTTATGAACTCTTAGTCTGTATTAGATTGGGGGGGGGGGGGGAGGTAATTAGGTTGCCACTTCCTCAAATGCCAGTTCCTCAAATAAACTTCACAAAAGCTCTTTATTGACCTCAGATAAAAACAGGGAAGTATACAGAAAACAATCTAGGTCATACTACTAAAGATGAGTATAGAAGAATAGCAGGAGTGCGTATGGACAAAAATCAAAAATGGCAAGACAAAGTGAGGAGTTAACTAGGAAGAGACATTAACACAAAGACTTCAGCAGCTAGAAGAATAGGAAATTTAGAATAGGAATTCAGAAAAGAAGAAAAATATCAAAAAATGGCACAAGTCAGTAACACTTAATGTCATCATAAAGGAGTCTTCACTAGAAATGTTAGCAGCATGTAGGTGGTTAATACAATTAATACCAACATCAAAAAGGGTAAGATTACATACAGCACAGTCACCGAAATATTTCTAAGAAAAATATTTAAAACTTAAAGTAATGAAGTAAAAGCAGATTCATAAATCGCTTGAATTTTTAACCCAAAAGTCCAAAAAAAAAGAATAGGTTATGATTACTTGGCCATCCTTATCATACTGGTCGGGCACGATGCTGTTTGTTCTAGGATAATTAAAAAACAACAACAACAACAACAACAACAACAACACAAAAAAAACCACACAAAACCCAGAGGAATTAATCCCAGAAGTGTTGATGGTCATCCTGGAGAACTCATAGGCAGTTTCTAGCAGACAGAAAACCTATTGCACCTCTAACAACGGGAGGAAAAAGAGGAGTTGGAAATTTAAAACCTGTCATGTTCAATTACCAGAAAACTACTAGAACATATCGTACCATCTGTGAACCCACCAAAGGTACTAAAGCAGATAAATGGTAGGGAACAGATCATACTAAACCAGTCTAATCTCCTTCCACAACAGACCAACAGGCCTTGTGGATAGGAAAGGGGGAATCGATGTCAAAACTCAATTTCAGTAATGGCCTTTGATGTCACCTATTATGACAATCTCAGAAATAAGCTGCAGAAGCAAAGATTAGATTAAACCACCATAGGATGGCTACAAAAGTCATCAGACACTATTCCTACGGGTTAATTTTCCACTCTTCCATGTCAAAAAGGAAAGATGGATATCCACTATCCATTGAAGTGGATATTTCATGGATAACTGCACCACTTCCAACTTCATTCAGTGCTTTCACTAAAAATTTGGACAGTGGAATAAACATTATTACATCTGCACATGAGAAAGTGGAGAGAATGCAAGTGTACTGGATGGCAAAGAGAATTCAAAATAAATAAACTGGACAAGCAGTCGGGAAGGAGACAAACTGAGCAGGAACTTATGTAAAGCATTGCATTTTCCTAGTAACACCCAATTGAATGACTCCGGGACAGGAGATGGCTGGCGAGGTAACAGATCTTAAGAGAACGAGAAGGCAATAGATACCAAGCAGAAGGCAAGTCAATATAATGTCACTGAGAAAAGGCAAACAGTAAACAGGATGTATGAACAGGATTATTTCATGTGTCTTTCAGGATACAATTTTTCCACTTTAGTTGGTACTGATAAGGCCTCAGATGAGATAACATCCAGTTTCAGAAAAGATTTGAGGCAATTTAGCTTATAGAAGATTGTTAATTTCTTGCCTCATGCCTCCAGCCATCAAGTATATAAAAACCTGTTGCAAAGAGAAAAAGAACAACCAGTCATCTTTGTGGATGGTGGACAGGACAGATAGCAACAGGCTTAGATGGAAGCAGGATTATGGTTAGAAATGAGGAAAATCTTCATAATCAGACGGGTAACAGCCCCACCCCACAACAGATTACCTGGTTTGTTCCTTTATTTGTATGCATCATATGCTTGTACAAAAAGCATCTTGAAAAGACATGTAAGGACAAGAACAATCAGAAGACCCTCTGGCTCCCAAAACCATTGATGACCTCATTGATCATGAAAACAGATTCTCTTCTCTTCAAAACCATGTACTGCTCTTTGTTGTGCTAGCAGTCCCCAAAATGAATCTCTAATTGGAACTCTGGAAGTCTAATTGCTCTTTGCAAGAGCACACAGCTGGGGAATCGGCCACTTCCAGACAGATGCCGCTTCCCTTTCCCTACTGCAAACTCCTCCTCTCACTGACAGCATCCTCCTCCTTAAAGGGTAATTCTTGGGGAGCTGTCATTGGTTGATGGCTTTGTGAGAAGGTTGATCTGTCTAGAAACTTTAAACTTACAGCTCATTTAAAAGCATAGCAGTTGTCATTTGATGTTTGCAATCCACTTGACATTCTGGCTTGTTATACTACTACATCAAGCTGGTATGACAAACAGGCTAATTAAATTGAGAGCAGGGACTATTTTCACAAGCTTCACCCACACCGTAGAGGTGAACTCTAATTCCTTGAGTGCTGTCACTCAAAACAAGTCGCTGCGTTTAGAGTTGTTGCCAGGGGGGTCGCAGGCATCAGGTGTAGTTACCTTGACATATCAATCCAGTTGTCAGCGGGAAACCTGTCTCATTCCCAGAGCAAAATTTTCAATTGAGTATAAACAAAAGCTGGAAGCTAATGCACTTGGGACCAAACATGCAGTGTGGATCGAGGGATACTTAGTCTGGATGTGTGCTAATAAGGATGCTACAGGTGAGTGCCCATACTACTGCATTTTAGCCATGTAAGTAAAGCGGGCACTAACTTCAGCTAGCAAGGGTAACCACATCCCTTACCGTCTAAACTGGACATAGTGACAGAAGAAATGCAAGTTACACAGATCCTCATTTTTGCTGAGATCTCAGAGTCCGAAGAAGCTAAAAATCACCTCTAGCAAGAGCAGAAGCTCCCTCCCACTCTTTTCAACTACTGGAAGAGGACACAAAATAAAGGTCTAGGCTCTGACTGAAGGCACCTAAGTGGCACTTCTTAAGTGTTCTGACATCTACGAAAAAAAGTTCTATACAAAGTGGGTTTTTTCTTGTTGATGAAGATCCAGGACTGGGAGACAACAAAGCATTCCTTTTTAACAATTCTTAACCACATATGGTTTGGGAATTCACAAAAGAACATTAACAGCAATTCTATAACAACCAAAAGGAAAGAAAAATTACTCCATCAATACTGACTGCAAAAACAAGCTTATTTTCTCTGGTTTACAGTTTCAGGCCTTTCATGAGAACAATCAGCTCCCATAAATAAGCTATTTTCAAGTTTCACAGGGAACAGCCTCAAACTGAATTAGTGGAAATTAGATTCTCCTTTCTGTTTCCTTTCAGAACCAACACTTTACAGAAAACGAAGATGAGACATTTTGATTTCTTAACAGCAGTCATTCATGACTACAACACGTTAAGTCTCAAGTAAAGTCCCTAGATGTGGATGAAGACGAATCAACCTTTGAGCCCAGAAGACAAGTCGGGACACACATCCCAAGGCAAAAAAAAAAAAAAAAAATCCCTTTAATGTGGTAACAACAACAACAAACTATGGGGCAAGTCCATGAGACTCCTATTTTGAAAACAGAGCTTCATGAGAAAGTAAATAACTCTACTCAGCTCACAAGCTGCTCAGTTTTATAAGCCACAGACTTCCAAGACATTGCAGCACATGCCTCTCCTGATTCTTTTTTTCATTTCAAGCTCAGAAAATAGTGCTTTCCGTTCTGTTGGTTTCCGTCTCATTAACTATACATTTTTATTGACTAATAATAGCATTGAGCAAAATGCAATGTTGCTGTAAAGACCATCTTGGGATCAGGTCACCACTGTCATCTCAGCACCTTCCCTATACTTTCACTCTCTCATCCTATGAGTTTCTAACACTTTGGTTTCTGTATAATTCTCCTAATGTCTACTGTTTCAGTTGCTATTAATTATTGAACTTTTTGCTATTGCTCCTTCACCTGTCTTTGAAAAACAATAGAATAGTTGGTTCGACGGGACTTCTCGAGATCACCTAGCCCAACTCCCATGAAAGCAGGACTATTGTCAGCACTAGTTCCAGTCAGGTTACTCATGGTTTTGTCCAGCCGAGTCTTGAAAACCTTCAAGGACAGAGGTTTCACCACCTCTCCAGGAAACGTGCTCCTAACTCCTAACCATCTTTGTAGCCTCTTCTGGACCGTCTCTAGTTTTTCACCATGCTTCTGAAACCAAAGAGCCTAAAACCAGACACAGTACCACAGCTGGTGGCCATGTTCTCCCACTGTAGCCTAGCATCCAGGCTGACTTATTTATGTTGTGAACTCACTGTTGGCTCATGTTCAGCACATGCCACTAACTCCCAGGTGTTCTCTCAGCAAAGCTGCATGGGGTTATTCTGCATCAGGTGCAGAACTTGTCATTTCTCCTTGTCAAATTGCATGAGGTTTCTATTGGCCAAATCCTGAACCTAGGCTCTGCCTTTCAGTGTATTAACTCCCTCACTCATACAGAAATATTGTCTAATTATCTCAGCATCAGCCCCAGTATCACCTTAGAGGACTCCACTTTTAATCACCTTACAAATGAACATTGAGCACCTGATTTGAGTCCAGTGATCCAGCCAGTTCAAACCACCAAACAGTCCATTCACTTTACTCATACTTTCTCTGGTCCAGATGAAAATGCTGTGGGAGATTGTGTCAAAAGCCATTCTAAAGTCAAGGCTCAAGAACATCCACCACTGCCCTCATCCACATAACAAGTCATTTAATCATATATGGCAATCTGGTTGTCTAAGCAGTGCTTTTACATGTCTCCTCTGTAGCATGTCCTTACTTCTTTCCACTTCTTGAGTGCTCTTTTTTGGCCTTCTAGTTCACTAACAAGCACCTTGCTTATATAAGTAAGTCTTTTGCATAAAAAATTCACCTTCTTCACCTTCATAGGCAGGAGGTCACAGTAGACCCTCACCACAGCATCCTCAGCGTTACTTTCCATATTTTGTTTTCCTTTGTAATTGTAATGCAGTGCTTTACCCTTGGTAACTCCAATGTCCAACTATCAAAACCCAGGTGGTAACTCACCAGGTGAAACAAAATGGACATGAATCAATTTTTCTTGTGTCTGAGGTCCTTCTAATCTAGGCCTGAAACTATATGAGAAAGTACATAGTGGTAGAAACCACTCTAATGCACAATGCAAAGGGTTTATCAGTAGCTGTATGGAGAACTCAGATGTCGCTGAATTATCAGGCGAAAAGGAGTTTCCCAACAGGACTCCTTCTTGCAGCAGGTAAAGACATCCATGACAATGGCATCATCAGATGCATAGATGTTGGCTTTAAAAGGAATAAATACTACTATTGTAAGTCAACTTAGAGACCACCAATCAGCATAGCATCTGCTGCCCAGATTGCAATCACCAGCCAAAGAAGAAGGAATGAAAGGCTTGAACTACACCTGCCACTCATCTGAACAAGCCTTATGATTTTCAAAAGGCACAAGACAGAACGTTTGTGCACACATGTGCACATTACATTTAGTAGAAACAGCACTGCAAACCAAGATGTCATGCAGATGTCTAAAGGTTGTCCACCTCATGCCATGTGGCACAGCACAGAGACAAGAGCTTCCATCTCTGTGTGCTTCAGCTTGTTCAGGATTCCTTGCAAACACTTCCAATCTTTTCAATGTAAGCATGGCTTAATACAACTCTTTCCAAGGAAATGCGGAGAAGTTGCACGAGCCCTCCTGCAAAGTGCTTTTGGATCTCAGCATTAGGCACCATCACATTGCACAGGCATACCCTACTCTGCAGCTGCGTCCTGACCTTCACTTCCACACAAGTTGTCTTTCATCCTCTGGGGCATAGATAGCCCCTGGATCACTTTCCAGTGGAGTCCACCTTTCCATGTGATTAGATACCAGGAGTTCAGCAGACCCTCTAAATATGGTCCCTGTTTCTGTAATCTAAGACAGATTGACTGTCCCTTTTATCCTCTGTCCCTTTGATCTCAGCACTACTTTTTTGTCGAGCCTGCTGGAAGAGTCTACAACCACACAGGAGGGATTTTGAAGAGTATTTTTTTGAAACAAGGCTAACAACGAAAAAAATAATTTCATATACTAATTCAGTTCTGAGTCTGGGAACAATCTGCTAATTCTGATTAAAATTCAGCAAGTATCCCTCAAGTGTATAAACTTCTTGTGTCCCGGGATGCAATACAGGGGGCTTTCTCTCCAAAATGTTAGCTTTGAGCTGGTAACATAACATAAGCAAAAGAACAAGCTGTCATGAGTCTGGCACCTGTAACTAGATACCCAAATTCAGACCAAGCGTACCTCTGGATGACTCCTCAGATGATCTGATAGCACAATCCCATTATGCCAGCAAGAATATTATGCAAAGATGCCTTCCAGAATTTTGTAACCTTAACAGTATGTATGCAATAGCAACACTGAAAAACATATAGGAATATTAGTGAAGTGTTGATCATCTCTTAGTTCCAACTACCAGATAGATCTTAGAGCAGGGAGTTCGTACAGGAACATTCAGGCTTATGAAGATTTACATCCAAGAACTGTCAGTTTTAATGAGAAAGCAATCATCTACAACTATAAATTGAATCTTGGGCTTCCTCCTCAAACATTATCTGGATAATCTCTTCAACAGGATTAAACAAAAGAAATACTATGATTCATTTTTTTGTGGGAAGATAGTAGTAAGCTGTTTATTAATCATACACTTCATTTCCAGAACTCAAGCAATAGAGACTAGAAGAGCCAGCTACGAACTTAGTCAACTTTTCACCATGAAAACACCCTCAACGTAATGAGCCTAATGAACTTATTGCTGACAAGATTGATACTGTACGCAGCACACGCCCTTCAAGGTTAAGAAAGGGTAACAGAAGACAAAAAAAAAAAGGTCTCCTGTTAACCTGTAAAAGCGCATTTCAGCCAGTAACAGGCTGTGAGAGAAGATCACCACCATGATCACCAACACAGAGGATGGCTGTTCCCTGCACAGACACACCGTCTTTGGTGAGATTTTTACGTTTGGTTTGTAGCTGCAACTGGCATGGCCCATATCCAATTTAGCCATTACTGTTCCATGATTATCTGTCTGCAACCAGCACATCCTATATCCAATTTAGCAATTACCACTCCACAATTATCTGTCTAGCTTAAGACAGGTGTCGAGGCTGCAGGTTTTTCCATCAGTTTCTTTCATCGAAACATCTGCTTACGTAACACAAGATGTAACAGTAAAGCCTTTAGGATGATTACTAAGTCTGCAATCCCAAACGTCATCACTTCAAGCCTTTAAATAAATACATAAATCGGTGTCACATCCTACCAGTGCAAGCAGATGCCTTTACGGCATGAAGTATCTCCAACCCACGTGAAACCATGGGTCCACACATTCCAACCACAGTCTAAATATGCAGTCGTATCAGGGCAGTACAATCACCCCTTAAACTGACTCTTCTGTAATGTAAGACTCCTAGCTTGGTTGTCTTTACATGAAATGTTTACTTTCTTTCGTCTAGTAAGTTCTGGGGTTCAGCACAGGAATCAGCTTCAGATTTGAAAACCAGGCTACACTTTCTGTTTAGAGAAATAACTCTTTATTTCTAAATAAAGATAATAAATATAAGATTAATAAATTAATAAATTTTTCAAAACATTAAAAAAACCCATTTCATAAAGGTTTAATTTTCATAGAAACCAGAGGCTTTGTAAGAGAATTTTTATCCCTCAGTTCATCCTGTCACTTGTCCAAAGACAAACAAAATTTTCATTTCCAGTTTTTCTTCTTTAGTATCAATTCTACTGTATGCACCTTTCCTTTGATTTTATGTAACGAACCAGTTTTTGATTAGAACCATTGTAACTCATTTAAAAATTCCTCCAGAACGAAGAATGCTATTAACAGAGGGTCTTCTCCACACAGGAAAGTGGAATCTCTTTAACAGACTCCAAAATGCCAAGGAGTTACATGCTTCTGGGGCCACAAATCTTAGCAACAGCAAACACAGGCAACTGTTTAAAGTGTAAAATAAGAGTATCTGACACTTGACAGGGCTCTGTCCAAAATAAAGCACCCTTCTGTATGTTCATATTATAAAATCTAAATACCTGGTCCATAAACAGATGGCGGCTTATAAATTGTACATGCATATCATCATCTTACTCACTATTAAAATAAGCAGTACTAAATACAAAATAAAGGGCTAGCCAGTGCCTTACAATTAGCTTGGTTTCAGGGTTGGGTTTGGGGTTTTTTTAATATAACAAGAAGCCCACCCAGGAATAAGGCTAATTCCTATAAGCGTACATGCTGGATGGCTCACAGAATCCACAAAACGCTGCAAAGAGATGCACCTGGCAATACAACCTCGGCACAATGTGGCTTCCAACCAAGGCCACCTCCCAGCTTTTGTACATTGTGTTAAAACATTTAGTGGTAAGGTATTGTGTAACGTAATTCCCCATTTTATTTAAGCATAAGTACATGTAACATTTGGGATAGATACCTGCAGCAATTGAAAAGTAATTGGGGGGGGAAGCATTACTTTAATGATACTTGAGAAATCAGATCAGTGTTTGAATCAGGTTTACATCAGGAACTGTTCAGCTCTCATCCAGCCAAACTCTCAGGGAGCGGATGGTCCTAATTTCTTAAGTCTTTGATCGTGCTGACACTTTAGATGGGCTGAGGATCTTGTGATGAACATGAATGTTCAGAAAAGCAGAGGGGTTTCTGGTGAAATCCCATGCTGACATATATCTGATCTAGAATTTAATCTCTCCCCATTATAGAGAAAGGAAGTTTGATCCAGCTTGATCCAGCTCTGGACTATGATGCCAGATTTTCTCCTTAAACCACCACTACACAAAGAAAAGGCAGAAAAGACAGCAGCTGTTGTGCTAAGTGAGGATTGCTGTTTAAGGCTGACCTAGCAGATCAAACTGAGAAACAATGCAAACCGCATGAAAAGCTTCACACTTTTGTCTTTAAAAAAACAGAAAAAAAATCCACTGGTGTCAGGATAACATGTCAACAGGAGAGGAAGAAACTGTCTTCCTACAATAGCAGTTGTAGAAAACATGGGGAAACGAGCAGATGAAAGAAAGGAACTTCTGGCACTGAAAACCTTCATTGGGGTCCCAAGTCAAGAGCACGCTGCTCTGGTGTTACAGAGGATGGCTGCCATCTCCGCTAACCCCGTGGTATCAGATCTTTTCAGGCTGTGTCTCTTCACCTCAACATAACCTTTATTTCTTGCTGGCTAACAGCAGGTACCCCTTTGTCAGTATAGCACACTTTGTTACTGCCCCTGAACGAAATAGGGCAACGCTTCACGACACCCTGCCGGTTGCACCAACCGGCAGTGATACAACGCGCATCCATCACACGGGATTCAGCTTTACCGTGCTAGGCTCCTTTCACATCTCTCCCTTTCTAAATATTGGATATTTAAGCAAATCCACAAACAAATGGGTTTCTTGCTAAATTTTGCCAAGACATTGTACATTTAGGATTCTCTGACATTTTCTTCACAGTGTAGTTACAAAATCAAAAGGAAACAAACAAACAAAAAGAAAAAACACCCAACCCCCAGCCTCTGTCTCCAAACTAATTGCTATGTAGTAATTTCTGACAAGAAATAAACAGTTTATATATATATATACACACACACACACACACTTGCGTGCACGTTTATATATAAAAGAAATAACCAGTGTGTATATATACACACACAAAATAACTGATCCAGGACATACCTACACACACATCCTGGACCCGTTTCTGGCTCCAGACTGACTTTCTGCAATACTGTGCCTCGGTTTCCTCTTTTGGTTATGGCAGCTCCTTCTGCAAAGAGTTTTAATGATTATTTTTACAGCACCCAGCCCCCATATCTGCCAAGGTGCCTCTGCAGAGCCGGCTCTGGAAGCCGCCACAGCTGCTGGCTATACAGGCTCCTGACAGGGCCACCAGCACAGCAAGTCACCCCACCCAGGCGGGATGCTCCAGCCACACCTTTTGCCAGCCGCAGGCAGGGGCTGCTGATGGAGCTGGTATTATCAGTTGTGCTGTAACGCGGTTATTGCACCTCTAAACGCTTATTTCTGATGACTCAATCTAAACCCCAAGAGCTACCACTATTAAAGGACTAACATAAAGCCACTTGCTGTCAGTTTTTTTTTTTTCCCAACTTTGTCTAAATTACTGATGGCTCAATTATTATCACCCTGTTTAAAGAGAAGCGTAACTGACCAGGTGTCTCCAAATGGTATTTAAACTGCCTTCGACTTTCAGCTTGCACATTCATTTATTATTCAGATTTAACGATTAATCAAATCCCTACCAATACCCTTACTTTAAAAAAGAGAACTTACTCTGCTTCATAATCATCACCCCTTGAGTAATCTCTTCACTAGATCACCTTATGAAATGGACACGTTGCAGAAACTTTCTTTTAGAAATTCAAACTCTAATAATCCAGTATTTTATTAATGAAGTTACTCCATCTTTAACAAAGTATCCGGAATCTAAAAGAACAGTCCAAGACTATGAGATTCTTGATTTATAATAAAAAAAAAGAAATGCTGAAGATTGTATTCAAATTAGTAAATAGAATTCAAGTACCATATTGATCCAGCCCACTCCAACATAACGCAAGTGATTGGAGATTACGGCTACTCTTTTTTTCTCAACAAAAAGCAGACAGTTAATAAAAGTCAGTATATCAAAGCCCTTTTATAAAACCTTTCACAATTAAAAATAATGCTTAATATTCCTAATGCCCCTGCACAGAAGGGCCTTTCCCCAAGTGAGTCCCTTTCTCATCAGTAGATGTGTATCAATCACAGTAGTAGTTTGCAAAGAAACATCACAGTGCCAATTTAATCCATGGACAGCAGGAATTGATGCTACTTCAAAAACAGTATGTTAACTGTTAACTTACCATTATCTCCATATATACTTAAAATAGTCACATATAACTCTGGATGCTTTAAAAAACAAAAACCAAAACACCACCCCAAAAATCTACCAGTTTTAGACAGACAATAAGGGAAGGCACTAATTTAGTGGGAGGCCCCTACCACCTTCAGTAAATCTAGGGTTCAGCTAAGAAATTTATGGTCCACTGTTTATAGCTCCAAGACAACAACAGAGTTTTTAATCAAATAAACCCAAAGTTCTTGAATACAGAGGTGGGAAAAACACTCTTTTTCTCGTGAGTGTGCATAAACCTAAAAGACAACAATTTAGTTGTACAATTTAGGTATAGTTTCTGATTTCAATAGAAGTTGCATTAAAAAAATCTAACAGTATCTATTACTACTAGGTCATTAAAAAACCACAATTCTTCAGTCAGGTATCATTTTTTGCCTTTTGGAAAGTTCTGAGAAAAGCGAGCAGCATTTGGAAACACATTAACTTCTTAAAGAAAGTTTTGCATCAAAGCTCTGCTTTTAAACTTTTATTTTTTAAACAACAACAACAAAAAAAGTCCTCCACTTAGGAAAGTTAGGTTGTCACCATCTTACATTTCAGAATACAAAACTGAAAAAAATCCCTATTAAAAAAAAGACAGGACTTCAGCCAAGTATTCAGCTACTTATTGCTGTAGTTGTAACTCAAGTCCATTTAAACCCCTATGTTTTGGTTGTTTGTAGCAAGAATATGTTTGGAACACCAGCAGCAATAGAAAACCCCTTTAAAACCTAGGCATAGTAACACTGTTGAGTGAAAATTGGCAGAAACCATAACCACTGGAACATAATAAAATATCCTGTAAAAGTACAATTGAATTGGTAGCTAGAAAAAACAGGGTTGATTTAAAGTGCTATCCCAAAGCCTTACGTGGGCCTATGTCAGTAAAGAAAAGTTCTTTTTCCCCCACCAGCTAAAGCCCTGAACCACAGCACTACTCCAAACATAACGAATGCAATCTTCATGCCATCTCCATGCCTCACCTCCCCCACTCTCCTCCAGCAGATGGAATACAGAAAGTTGAAATAATTGCTAATTCCAAATTTAGGTGATATACACAAATACACTGTTAAACAAAGCTTGGACAGCAGACAGTACACCTGAGTTCAGTCATACAAACTAACTTTTGTAAATAGCGTTAGACGAATATATCCATGTCTCTAATATGAATCTAGATGTATTTTCTTACAAAACGCATTAATAGAAATATCCAGGCAAATACATACCATACAATAGCAAAAGCTTTAAGCCCCATTTAATAAGATGACTTTCCGATTAAAAATAGAAGGCAATTAGGATTTACTCAAAATTACAATTAAGAAAAGCTTTCACAGTGCAATATTGAAACTGTCACAAAGTTAAGAAAATACTGATATCAAAGTACAATCACAATGTTAAAGTAGACAAAACTACTATAGAAGGGCGTATCTTGTAAAACTAAAAGGAATGAACACAACATAGGGGACATCTCGCGTCCCTGCTCTACATGTCTCGTTTCCTAGTCTTCAGAGTCATAATCGTGTCTTTCTGACATTGGCAGAAGTCTTGTTAAAACTAAGAGGTTCATTCTTCTTTGCAGACCAGATTTCAGAGCCCGATTACTCCTTGAAAATACGTTCTTCATCACTGCACGATTTCAAAGTAGTGCAATATTGCCATGATGTGCTGAGGCATGAACACATAGCCCGTGTACAGTGCCATTCCAACGATGGAAACTAACATGGAATCTGAATTACAGTTGAGGAAAAAGGCATTTGAAATTCAAAGCGCAAGAGACATCACATAACTTAGAGCATTAAAACTTTCCTGGTAACTATCTTACAACATTACACTTTTAAATCAGACCCTGAATACAGGGTGAACTGTATTCAGCAATTACAGCTGCAGGAAGAACCAACTGAACACTGAAAACCAGAAGACTGGTAGGAGTGACTAGCTGAATTATGGAAGGATGCCTTGCAAGTTATCCACTGCCTTGTCACAGGCACAAGAGGATGGGCCAAAGCATGGGAAGGGTGAAGGAGGAACAGAAAGTGGGCACTGAGAATATACAAGTTTTTATATGCATCTTCCTAGGTGTTAAGCAAGTCTCACCTAATGAAGCCAGCCCCATTCGGCTGAGCAGAAAATAGTCAACCATCACAAAAAAACCCCAAAACAAAACAAAAAAAAACCACAACAAAATAATATGAGTAGCTGTGCTGAATAAGAGTTCTTATTTGTGGATGACCTACTCGTTTTTAATCAGGTAGCATGAGATATTGACCTCAACTTCTTGGAACAGTATGACCCAACAGATTTAATCTATGATGCACAAAACACACCTAGTGTGAAAGTTGTACTGTTGGCGTAATAAAGGTGGCAAACCTCAAATCTGTTTCTAGCTGCCAGTGTCTATGCTTTAAGTCACAACATTATTTGGTTTCCTTCTCCATCTGCACGTCACGCTCAGACCTTTCCTCACGGGCAAGCACCTCAATTTATGTGTTGTTTGACAGCACTTCAGAAATAGAAACCGCAGGAGGAATGAAAAGTATGAGCAGCATCGTGACATACACCTTTCTAACTATTTCACTCACAAAGCCTCAGAGCATCAGCATGGCTTGGAGTCACCTTGTGTATTTAAACAAATAGATACTCCTTAGTACTTTACTGTAGCAGATCACACTGCAAAACAAACTTCACATGAAGCTATCTGCTAAACAATCTTAAGACCACCACTTTAACAGCTGAACTAGCAGGGACCTTTTGTAAAAGAAGTGAGATGACAGCTTATAACGTATACGTCCAACTGGACCTTTGTTGAGCTTTAAGGTTCACAAAGCTTTATCTACAGAAATCATGGCATCAGCTTACAGAAAGATTATGCCATTTGAAGTTTTAACATTTCAGAAATTCAAAAGAAGTACTCTAAATTAATAACAACCTGTTGATTTCAGCCAACTACCTGCAGAGATTCAGTAAACTTAGACAGAAACACTATAAAAAGCACGGGAGATTAACAAGCATGATAACACTGGACTCAGTTTCCACAGGTGAAATCAGAGGAGCTGCAGATGCTCCATGTCTTCAAGAAATCAAGTCACCATCGCAGGCGTGTAACAAACGCTCTATGACCAACTTCCCCGAGGCAGAGCAGAGGTATTAGCTGCACTTATTAGAGCATACTAGCTTCTTCGTGTATTTTTAGTCCCAGAAGACTATAAGTGCAAGATGCTACAATGAAGGTCAAGTCATAAATCCACGTTTCCGTATCAGCGCTCAGTTATGATTGTGGAGCACAAGCAGCAGCGAGACAGACACGCAGAAGAACCACACACCATTAACTCCCAAGGCCACCGTGTCTGTGCCGTGTCTGTACAGCACCTGGCAGACCTGGCCCACCTGCAAGGAAAGTGTCCAGTTTCAGGACAAAAACCAGTTTTGCTGACCCGAGATCGCAAGCAGTACTTGTGTCGCTCATGACATTTTTAATAAGTTCAGTGATAATTACTTCACTGCAATATAAGTATTTTATAAAAGTAAACATACACACAGACTTTCATTTACTTCAAATATTTTACCTAAGTCAAAAAGCTGCATGGTTAACACAAAATAAGAAAAATACTCATGACTAATATAATTGCAAGAAAAGCAAAAATGAAATTTCCTCACTGATAGAGGCATGGCATAAAAAGAGAAAGTTATGTTAGCAAGGAACACAGTATTTTGAAAGTGAGAACCCCTACCTAAACAACTGTGCACAGTAAGTCTATAAATATTAGAAAAGAGAAATAGTAAGTTATCCCCACTTTAACTGACTTTACACAGGAAAAAAAGTCTGATTGCATAGCTGTAACTTGGGCAACCACTTTCATGTAACAAAAGCGAGTTCATTTACAAAATTGACCAGTATGTCAGTAAAAGCACCTTCTCACTACCTCTTACACCCTTCTCTTTGGTAATGTTTGGGAAGTTTCTCTCTTTGCCTCTCTACATTAATTTGAGACAGCTCAGGGTCGCTCATATGAGACATCATTTTAAGTCAAGATCAAAACAGCCACACTTAAAATACTTGTGATGCCATAACAACACTTGAGAGAACGTACTGCCTGTATGACAAGGTGGGGTAAAGAACCAGACCTATAAATAGTCTTTACACAGATGCCTGCACATTAGCATCTATCAAGTTCTTCCACTCCGAAAGAGCCAAGCAAACTTACCAGCTCGAGGATTAAATACTCATCTAACAAAAATCATGTGGCAAAGCCCCATGCGAACGTAAGCTTGCAAGGTTCTGCAGCATGCACGTTTACTTTCCACTAGGCAAAAAACCAAAAGAAATAATGAAAGACACTTGCCTCCAACACAAACCTTGAAATTTCAGTGAAAAAAAAAACCAAAAACAAAACAACAGAAGAACTACCATAACTTTACAGAAGAAAAATTAAAGGAGAAATAACTTCCGAGATCTAAACTTATGCCCAAGAAGCGGAACACCAGCACGAGGATCATTCCCCAACTCGGGCAGCACGTTAGTCTGTGAAGGTGAGCAGCTCCAGCCCCTGCCTGCGAGGAGGGGACAAGCCCCGGTGCCGGGCGGAGGCTGCCGATCCTCCGCCGGCCGCAGGCACCGGCCGCGCTCGGCGCCTCAGGCCGGCTGCTCCCCCGCACGGCACGGCACAGCACGGCTCGGCTCGGCACGGCACGGCACGGCTCGGCTCTCCTCTCCTCTCCTCCCGTTCCCCCTCAGCCCTCACCTCCAGGAAGCCCCGCGGGCGGCCAGCCGCCCTCCGCACGGCCACGGCCCCGGCCCCGGCCCCGGCCCGGCCTCTTCCCCGGCACCGGGTCGCCCGCCCGGCACCGCACCCGCCGGGGAAGCGGAGCCGCCACACCCGGCCGCCGGCCTCAGGGCAGCCCCGGAGCCGCCGCCGGGCACAGCGCGGCAGGGGGAGGGCGGCCCCCCGGCCCCCCAGCACCGCGCACACGCCCGCCCGCCCCGCCAGGCCCCGCGGGCAGGGTCCGGCCCGCAGAAGGATACTGAAGACGGTGCGCTCCCAGGGCTCCAGCATGTAGAGCGCGGTGACCAGCAGGTACTGGTAGTACAGCCACGACACCTGCTTCCAGGCCGAGCCAAGCGCCATGGCGCGCCCCGCGCTCGCCGGGCCCAGGCCGAGCGCAGACGTGAGGCGGTGGCAGCCCGCGGCCCGCCCTGCCGCCGCCGCCGGGCCTGGCCCCGCCCCCGCGGCCGGGCGGCCGCTGCCCCCCGAAACGGAGGCGGCGCCGACAGCGCGTCACGGCGTATCCACAGCGGGGCGCGTCCAGCGCGGAAGGGCCGGGAATAGCCGAGGCGGGCGCGCCACAGGGAACGTTAAAATCCAGGAGTTTGAGTCCGATCTGATTAAATTACACGGCTGACCGTGAAGCTGGAGTAAACTGCCGGTCTGAGTCGTACCTAGGAGACAGTCCTGCAGGCTGTTTTCTCTCATCCTTTTTAATCTAAATTGGTGTTCTGGGAATTGCGGAAGACACGAAGACTGCTCAGCAGGGCCCACGGGAAGCGTGTTAAAAATGCTCTGCAGGAGTCTTCGGTTGTCAGAAGGTAAAGCCCACCCAAAAACGTGGCTCAGATATATGAGACACTAACATGGACCAGATTAATCCCATATGAATAGGAAAAATAAAGAGGCAGTAGGTCAACTGTTGACTGTAACTGTTGCTAACTTGGCACTTCCCTAAGGAACTTGGGGCCAGAGACCAGAGGGTGTGTGACGCTCCTGCCCGGACTGCTAATTGGCCTAAGATAAGGAGAAATTCCCAGAGGTTGACGTGGGAGTGCACAGTTAGAAAGGCCGTTGGCAGTTTATACTGGCACTGTAGTTCACTACTGGCATTAGTTGCAAGCCAGCAGGAAGGGCACGTTCAGTTTAATCGGGCACCATGACTAAGCAGAGCAGGGAGTGCAACCACCAAGCACCGGAGCCGGGCCACCAGCCAGGACCTCACACACCAAGCGTGCACA
This sequence comes from Tauraco erythrolophus, assembly GCF_009769465.1. Lineage (NCBI taxonomy): Eukaryota > Metazoa > Chordata > Aves > Musophagiformes > Musophagidae > Tauraco > Tauraco erythrolophus. Next base: position 44,181,064 of record NC_141470.1, read on the forward strand.
CTGCTGGTGAGAAACTGGTATCGACCCGCTATGCTCACCCTACTTAGTAAATCGATTTGCGATTATGTCACTAAGCGGTGTGATTGTGTTCTTGCAGCCATCCCACCCCTACCTTCACCTGTGCTACTAGTGCCATGAAAAACAAGAATACACAGTCACAGGAGGAGGCACGTATGAGTTATTTACACAGCTGCAAAATACAACTACCGTACCAGGAGATAACTGTGAAAAAGGAAACCAGTCGGTAGAGACAACTGAAGACTGTACTATTTGGTGCAGCAGAATCTGAAAAGGGATTTAATTCAACCAGAAGATATTTAGACACATTATCTATGCAGACTTATTTCAGCACAAGAAGAAGAAATGAGAGCATTCACGCGATTAATACCCCCACACAACTGGCTACAGGAGCTGTTGTCCCTATCCAAGGCCACTGTTGCTTGTTGCAATTGCTGCTGGAGGAGTCTTGCGTTGGTGTTGCTGCTTGGAAAAGCAGTGGTAATCATGAAAGCCTTCTTTCTGTATAAACACAAAGTTCAAGGACGAGTGAGGTGTTGAGCACAACTAAAGCATCACTCTCATTCAAAGCTGCAAGAACATTATTAACACAGGGCAAGAGTCCCAGTCCCGCCTGCTCCAACGGATCCTAAGAAGCAGCTCTGCAATTCAAGTGATAAGCAAGAAGCTGCAGCAAGAAAGTACCTGAGATGAGAGGAAAGGTAATGTCTAAAGGCATACCAGCTTCAAAATCTCCCACTACATCTGCTCTAACCCACCACGTGGTGCCCAGGCCCCTTACACCTCTTCAGTATGGCGCATACTCATGAGACTGTTTGCTAGTTAACCCCTTCAGAAAATTGACGAGATTCTTCTGTAGTTTCCCCTCCTTTGCCAGCTCTGTTCTACCCCTGCTTAGGGGCTGCCATCACCTATTGTTCCTCCTGCTACGACTCACATCCACACTTGAGCCCTTGAACTACATTCCCGCATTCTCATGTTCCCAGTATCTCAGTGCGAAGTCCCTTAACCTGTCACTACACAGAGCCTGTGTGCTTCACCTGGAATGTAAAGACAGCTGCATCCAGGCCAGCGTGCCCTACAGCACAGGCTATGTATTCTCTATCACATCTGCCTCTCCACACTTGTAAGAAACAGTTCTTTGAAAGTTCAACGTTTTCCATATACGTCTCCTGGCTCATGGCACACAGTAACAATTTATCCTACTTTAGATGATCCCATAGCTATCAATATGCCAGTCAGGCACTGCAGTAATCAGTCTGAATGTAGGTACCAAAGTCGAGACTGAGGTCTTCTCTCAGGCAGATCCCAAGCCTCAAGACAAGGATGGCTCCGTTTTGATGGTAGGTTGCACGTGCAGAGGAAGGTATACCGTACTAGCCAACCAAGCGCTCAGCAGCTGCCTCAACAGTTCTCTACTTCACCAAGCAGAGGTGAAGCTTCTGCTCACTTGAAAATAGTACGTCAGTGTTTTCCTCATGTAATTCTGACAGGAGAATCAACGTATTTTTTTCTTCCTGATCTCACGTCACGCTGTGTAGAATGAGTGTGTGTAGATTAGCAAAATACAGCACCAGGGACTACAAAAGGTAACCAAAAAGTCACAAGATTTTATTATAATCTAAAGCACAAAAGAAGTATGTTCTTCAGGTTCCTACCTCCTAAGTTTAAATATTCTTCACAGCACATATAACAAATTATTCCTAGTGCTATTACAAGAAAAAGCATAAAGATCAAATTTTTTTCAGACAGACCCTTGTTCAAAGTGAAGTGTTAAAAAAAATACCAGGCTATAAAGAGGAGACATTATTAATAAAAACAAGAGTTCACCTCTTGGGAGCATGGCTGGAGGAAGAGAAGGAAGGATCTATTGTTAACATTGCAGTGGCTTCATAGACTAAGGAAGAAGTCTAAACATCAAGTAGCAGAAGCTCTTTATGCTTCCATAAAGAAGCTGTAAACATACTAAAGAAACAGAAAAAGCATACAGACTAGCTCTATGGTCATAGATCTGACCATAAATTTCTTCTTAAAACATGTCATCGTAAGGAAAAAGGATAATAGAAAAAACGTCCAGTGTTTTCTTCATACACATATTTACATATAAAACTGTATTACTAAGCATTAATATGCTGATTTAAATCATCCATGCCAGCAAACTTGCTATAAGCTAGTCTTCCACTCTGCAAAAATCAAAGTTTCCATTTTTGAGATCTTAATGGGCCAAAAATCCAAATATAATGGCAATTCCTTATCAAACCTACCTGTGTGCAAATCCACCAAGAACACCAGCCTAAGAAGCCCAACAGGCCGCCCGAGAGTGGTTTACCCCACGCCACAGAAATGACCAGTGCAGCTATGCCAGAACCAGTTACTACACGGTATTTATTCTATGCAGCAGTTCTAATACATACTGAGATAATGGATAGTGTATATATACAGGGAATGATCATTAACACACAGATTTTACATTATATTTACAAAAATTTAAATCCTCCAAGCTGCAACCACCTGACAGCATGAAAGAATACTGCTCCCAAATGCAGGGAGTTAACTGCATTCCAAGCTTTACAAAGTTCCCTGACAGAAATGTACATTTAAGAGACCGTATTTAGAAAAGGCGAACATGTCTGCATTTCTGATACTTCACACAGTCTTAGAACAGTGCAGGATTCCCCCCCCCCGCTTTTGCACATTAGGAGTGGCTGGCTAGAACATTGAAGAAGTGAAAAACTTCATCTTTATCCACTACTGCCACTTCAGTTGAGCATTCAGTACATAATACTGGATGATACACTTCCTCCTCTTCTTCATTTGATTGTATGGAGGTACAATCTTTGCTGTGCTTCATTTTCTTACTTCTTTTCTTTATCTTCTTTCTGTATTTCAGAATTTCCTCTTTGTTAACAACGCAGTTCATCACAAACATTGCTCTATACTGTGTTTTGTAAGATTCATGCCTATGAAGAAGGGGAGAAAACGCAAATCACACCATTGGTAAAACCACTTGCAAGAAACCTGTTACCGTCACTGGAAACGGGATTATAGGTAGGAAGCACCATGCCAAAGGGCTGAAAGCCAAATCACAGAATCACACAATGTTAGGGATTGGAATAATGTGAAATAAATTGAAATAAATGTGAAGTTTTATAAACAGAACAAAAGTCACAACTACAAAAATAATAATAATAAAAAGGAATTGTAGCCATCTGTCTTTTTTTAAGGTGTTTTTAAAAACACACTGGTTCTTGCTGAAATAAACACCCGGGAGGAGTACGATGGTATTGGTACTACAGAATTAGGCATTGGTACGTATAGCTAATGATAGGCGAAAGATCATGAAATTGCGAGTGCAAATGACTCAACTACTGGCATTTATATCCTAAAATGTCTTGCAAGCCTGAAATTCCTTATTTATAAATAACAAACACTGACAGGTAAAACTGGAAAAAGCATGTCTGTAATAAAATATAAAATGTATTTTCAGCTGTCATGAGTGTAACAACTGTATACCTGGAGTATGCAGCAAAATTCGGGGCTGCAGTTCAATTCAATTCAATTCAATTCAACACAATGTCCCTCAGGCTGCAGCTTTACAGCAGCCTAAACCAACGCAAGTCCTGTCTCCCCTTCTGCTGGCTTTACTGCTTGTATACCACTGTGCTGAGCTATTTCAGTTAATTAAACCCACAAAAGACCAGTCCAACAATAAAAATGAACAGTGTTCTGTCAGCTTAGCAAACTGAAATACTGCACTATAGAACAGGGTCAAGGGGTACTAGAGCCAGCAAAGGGAGGAGAGTGAGAAACAGCACTCAGTACTTAGATGATTTTAGGCTGCTGTGGAATTTCATCCAAAAATACTCAAATAAATGAGAAGTAGTTTACTGCTCATTTCACAATATTTCTCTCTCCTTTACTCCCAGTTCAAGAGTGCTGTCCTTAGCAGGAGTTAGCAGTACTAACTCGGTTTGCAGTGCAGTCAGATGCTGGAAAGCTGCAAAACACACTATGAATTCTCACCTAAACGCTTTCCAGGCACTTTTAAATATAACTATACTCAAAACCACAACTGCTAAGACTCAAACCAAGTAAGAATACACTGTCTTGATTTTGCTTAATCCTCCCCTTTTACAAGGCACTTTTACACAAAAATAACCTGGAATAATTTTATGCCTCTAAACATCAAGCCAACATATTTAAAAAAAAAAAAAACAAACAAAAACAACAACAACAAAAAAAAAAAACAAACCAACCAGCCTGAACTGCCTGTTTACTCTCCATGAATTATTATCTTTTAAAAACAGTTTACCTTCTCTACTATGCTAAAGTTCTACCCTTTTCTTCTTCATCTCCATGTTGCAGGTTAAGGTGACCATCATTCTCACAAACTAGCGTTCACCCCTAAATCTGATTCACATATACCTGCCTTCTCTTCAGTAGCGTCACCTTGCAAGACAGAACTGATAAAATTGACTGATCAAATTTAATACGCTAAAAATAGTACTGACAAAAAAAAAGACATTTCAAAAAGACCCCTATTGATCACTAATTACCTCTGGCAGTCCAGGCATAACGTTGTCATGCAAGCAGGGCAATTCAAAACAGCATCGCTGTTTGGAACAGCTGAAGGTTTTGGCTGCTGCTGCTGCGGCACTCTTCTTTGATTACGGTACCTACCGAGGCAAGAAAGGAGGAAGGAGAGACAAAAAAGTGAAATTACGCACCCTTGCTGTCAGGCTTATCAATTCAACTGTCAAGCCTCTTTTATACTAAAACATACCAATTAATATTTGGGTCCTTCTGGACATCTTTTTTTTCAGTAACTCAAAGCACATAAATAAATAAACTGGGGGGAAAACCACATACCAGTATCTTTTAATTTACTTTGTACAGTAAATTTTAATTTGGTGAGAAAAATACATTCGGCATGAGAATTTGTGCCAAAAAACCTTTCCCTCTGATGAGGCAGGTATCTCAAGTGCAATCTCTGCAGGCAACATACATTAACATTATCCTTTTCAATAGATTTACATGGAGAATTTTACTTCCGCTGCAACAACTGTTTTTCTACTTAGACCTTCAAAAAACCCTCAGTAAAGCAGCTTTGTGCTGTTCCTATTTTATCTGAACATTCTGTGGCTTGCTAAATTCAAAGTTTTCCAAAACTAGAAATACAATATTTAGCAGGAACAGATATTAATTTAGCAAAGTATCTCGCAACCTCTTCATTCACAGCATGGTTATTCAGATGAGACCTACAGACAAAACTGCCTTAAAGAACTAAGAAGTCTTGATTTTAAAAAACTGCAAGTTTTAGAATAGTGTAATTTTGAAGACCCAACTTCCATTACATACACATAAAAATTTTACAGGCTTTTAAGTTTCATATGTTGTAAATTCTAAATAAAAAATATTTTCACTGCATGGACTTGACAGCATAGGCTTTTTCTCTATATTCACAATTTTCATTTAAATTTTTCAGTTTATGTTAAGTATTCTACAATTCAAATATTTATGGTTTCTTACCCCCTCCTCTGTGAGTCTACCCATGCTTGATCTCTGCTGTCTTCTTCTGGGTCATATAACAGCTCATCATTGGAAAGAATCCGACGTTGCTGTTGTTTTCTCCTTTTCCGGACATCCTGTGTAACTGGAAAGATTTATGCAAGCACATGTTACATCCACCACACATATGATGATTCTCTACTTAAATAATCAAAATATCAGTTTTTCAGTTTTCCTTTTCCATACTCGCAATACATCTAAACTAAAACATAAAGGTCTAGCTCATTTCTCCCCCAAACACACCACCCTGAAGCATTAATGCACCTTACCTACAGTGGGATACTTCATAAACTTGCAGGAACTACACTGAGATGATACAGGCTGGTAATTCCCCCACAAAAGGCTGCCTTCAGGAACAGCCTCTTGACCCCTCCCCCTCCCAAGAGGATTCTATAGGATCTGAGAAAGAGAGGGCTACTGTAAAGATGTCCTCCTCTCTCCTCTCCTCAGCCATTTACCCATTTTATCTTCATCCTCTGAATCAGAATCGAAGTAAATGTCATCATAGTATTTTGAAGTGGTGGCAGGTCCAGTACTTGAAGAAGTATCTGTGTGAAATTAGGGAGAGAAGCGGTAAGAACACCCTACCAAAGGGACAGCGAGTATGCAGCCCAAAACAAACCTTCGTTTTCAACTTACTCTATCCAGAAGTGCTCTGCTTTATCTGGGTGTGTTAAGTAACAGCTCTCTCAACTTACTGCCACATCCTGACCATCCACATCGTTTATGTTATCTCATTTACAGTTGCTCTCTCAGAGCAAAGCGGCTCACTCCCTCTGAGATGAACCTCAGTTCAAAGGAAAGTTTCTCCCAAGGTACGCTCCCGTTAGGCATAGAGGACACCACATCAAATATGCCTGTCTCTGCCCTGTATAATGCACATGACCTTAGACACTCATACAGGTGTGGCACATTGTTTCACAAACTTTGATTACAATAAAATTCACTAAAAAAAATCCCCCAAAATTTCAGGGCCACAGAAGTTCAAAAAAGACCTAGATGAATTGCCAAGCACATCTGTCACAGCCAGTCTGCACCAAAACCTTTATTCTGTGCTGGATGGATGTGGTGATACAACTACTGCTACATCTTCCTAATTGCATAAAACCTACAGATCAGATTTGCCCACTAACACAGGTAAAACTACTAATCCTGCTGAATGCAGAGTCAAATCCCTACATTAAAGGGAAGACTATGTTGATTCTCCAGGAAATTAAGAACACTTTACTAGGTGTCCTGCAATAGGTAAAAACAACACATCCTCTTCAAACGCCAAAGCAATCCATCTCTTGCACCCATAGCAGAGAGACAGCAGAAGACTATATATCTTTAGTACAGTTTTACTATGTGATGTAACATGTAACTGTAAACAGATAAGGGAGGAAGAGATTAGTATTTTTCCTGACTTTTTCCTCCAACTGACTGGGGATCTCAATCTACCATATGCTACTCCTTTCTTCAAGAAAGGTCTCCAGATGCTGACAGCATCCAGAGTCAGTAGATAAAGAGACTGCAACCGGCTCAAGGGACTTCTAAATACATGTGAAAGAACAACTTCAACCAGAAATTATAGAGATAATGGAAAAAAGGGGAATGATCCAACAAAAAGAAGTCACATTAAAGCAGGAAATCAGAAGTTCAGAAACACCAAAATCAAAGTCTTAGAAAAGATGAAACAGAGGCATCCACTCAAGTGGCACCTGGTGACCATTTCTCCAAAAGCAATTGGCCGTTTTAGGATTTTCTGTAGGCTTCAAATGGCACTCGACTGTCACTACACACACCTCTAGCCACAAAACCACCACATCAACTTCACACTTTAACTGGACACCCCTTAATTCACACTCTTAACTCACGCTTTCACATGCAAGCAGATGTTAAGTGTGATTTACCCGTTTCTGGTGATTTCCATTTGCCTTCCATAGTCCTCATGGTGGTGTTCAGTTCCGCTTCCATCTCCTTTTGGAACTCATCGTCACTGGAAGACTCGCTCTCCCCAGTCAGACACTCCCGTATCAGTTTCCGCTTCTGGTCAGGAGTGCCGTGTAAGAGCACATCCACCTCATCTTCTGAGCTACAAATGTTTAAGCATTACACACCTATTACAACCAGCTCAAAACATTGACCTAGGCCCTTAGAGAACGAGCATGTGAATAGTGTGAGTGCACGGGGAAGCACTTACTCATGTGTTTATGGGAAATGTTTTTATTAAAACGTTTTATTAGCTTCTTAGTATTAAAACTCTGGTTTTAATGCAAAGGAGCTTCAGCTGACTGGCTGCGGCCTGCCGCGACGCCTCTGCCGCTCTGGTCAGCGAGGCTCCGCGCAGGGGCAGGGGTCTTATTTACACACTGGCGTTTGCAGGGTTATAAATGTAAACACGCCGCTTCCAAGGCAGAAAATCGCCGCAACCGCGGCGAGGCCAGACTCCTGCAACGCCCCGGGCGGCAGCCCGCGGCCTCGCCCAGCGCCCGGGCCGTGAGGGAGCCGAGCCCCGCCCCCCCCGCCCCGCAGGCACCGCCGGCCTCAGCGCCTCGCGGAGCTCCGCACCGGGGCCCGCCCTTCCCCCGGGCCCCGCGGCGCCTCTCCGGACTCCGGCCAGGAGGCGCCAGGCGAGAGCGGGGAGCAGAGGGAAGCGGCGGCCCGCTGCCGCCGGGACGAACTCCCCCGGCCCGCCCGCCTCAGGCAAGGCAGCGACAGGCCGCCCCGGGCCCGCCCGCGGCGGGGGCTCTCCGGCACCTGCTGAGCGCTCGCTCCTCGTCGCTGGGCTCCTCCACCACGTACGGGTCGTCCTCCTCCCGCAGGCAGCTCATGGCGGCACCCGGCTCCCCGCCCGCCGCCACTTCCGGGCGCCCCGCCGGCTTCCGGCGGCCGAGCCCGTCCCGCCCCGCCCTTCCCCGCCCCGCGCCGGGCGCTCCCCCTCGTCTGGTGCCGGCGGCGGCCGCCCGGCCTGGCGGGGCGATTCCTTTTGCCCTTCGAGTTGCAAGTCCTCGGGTCACGCTCCAAGGATTTTTCGTCACAGTGATGCAGCCGAGGGTCAGAGCCTTAAGAGACACACCCAATACCAAGAGGCTTGAAAAAAATTTAATGAGCCAGTAACACCGAACAACGAGGACTAATCTAAAAACCGTTCCCACATCCTACTTAAAATATTTACAATTTTTTTAACTGTATATACATTGTAGCCTTTGTCCCTTACAGTTTATTTATAATGAGTTCCTTAGGAATTATACCTGCTATATCTGGAAGATGAGCAGCACAGTATTCCTGCAGTAGCCATTGCTGGAAAACACTATATATACACGAGTTGCTAATAGCCACTGGGCACTGGTAGTCAAAGCCTGAGGCTACGCGTGTGCAACCCAACGCACAATGCGAACAGCGTGGTCAGCTAAGAAATTCCTCTGCCTCCGAAATATCCTGATGTGCAAGACAGCGGGGTAAGTATAGTACGCTGTGCAATTCACCCTATTTGAGGGGAAAAAAAAAAAACAACCAAAAACAACCACAACAAAACGAACCGTGCGCCTCTGTGCGGCAGTACAGGGAGTCTGTAATCCCAGGGACATCGACTTACATGGATCTGCACCTCCAAACATGCCATTCACCCAAAATTCCGTCGCTCCGTTGAAGGTCTACAAACCCACATGAAGCAGCAATCCCCCTGGGAAGAGCAATTCACCAAGTAAAGCCCAATTTTATGACATCCCGGAATCACAGAACAGAACAGCACCTCTTGGGAAAGTTTCATGGTTCAAGTGAGAGAGACAAAGCAATACAACAAATAAAACTGGATTCATAGCTCTAAGCCCAGTTAGCAGAATGAGATCCTTTTCGGGCATTCCTTTATTTGGTATACCTTTACTTTCTATATTCTGAAGCAGAGCTGCTTATCTGTGTCAAAGTGGGGCAGTACTACTTTTCACTGATATTTTATGCACTTTCTGAACTCCCTTCCACTACTTCATTTCCCCTTTCCGGAAAGAAACACGAGAAGTTCTCTGAAAAGCATTTCTGCCAGAGAAATTGCAGAGTCAGCAACCAAGCTCAAAGCAATTTAAATACACTGGATAGGAAAGTCACAGACAAACGGACAGGCAAACAGGTAAACCTGAGAACGCAAGTGAAAAACTACTGGGCAAGTATTTAGTGTCAGACCAATCGAATACTTACTCAATGGCTTTACAGGATGAATAGAGAAAAAGCTAATTAAATTAATCTGATTTACTAGAAAATATTAAGCTTACAGATGATACAATGTCTGCATAATTTTAGAAAAATCATCAATTTCATGGTTTATTTTACAATAATTGGATTAGTCTACAAGTTAAGGCAAATATCCTAATGCATTTGCTTTTCTTTTTAAATCATAGTTATAAAGGTTACACAAAGTTCTCCAAAATTTCTAAGAAATGTTCACAATTGAAAAAAAGATTAAGTTTCCTGATATCAGTACATGGAAAAAAAAAAAGACTACGACAGTGTATACAATGCCATTATAGTAACAATATTCAAATATCTAATGGTAATATTCAGGCCATTTGAACAATGTGCTTCAAATGGTGAACTTCAGAAATTACTTACAAAGGTAAATAAGATCAGCAGCCGTATCATAGTATTCATAACATGAACATAATTATATTGGCTATTTTCACAAAAACAGAGCATTTGGTTTCTGAACAATGAAAGCATATAATGATTAAATAAACATGAATATGTATGTATAACAAGTATGTTGTTGCTTCATATAGTCTGGAGCTACTTTCAGGTGTTTGTTTTATTTCTTTTGAAAGAAGGAGCTTGCTTATGCCCGCTTTGTCAACTGTTTTCTCCAGGGAACTGTAAATGCCTATTTAAAGTCATGAAAACAAAATCCAGAGGAGGGCAGCCCTTGTTAGTGGGAGGACGGAGCGTAGCTTATGTGTCGCCATTTAACACTGCCAGGCAGCTCTGCAGCAGCTGTAAGTTACCCTGTAAAAATAAAGAAAAATATGACCACATTTCCTGACTTTCTTTTACGCTTGTGACAGAAAGATGCGTTTTAAACAGCAATGACACCACTGAAGGAGAACAGACAGTTATTAAGCTTATGTAAAAATATTATGTAAGTAACTTTCATCTTAAAGAGTTTTTTGAATGTAGGAGCATTGTGTCTTGGAACTAAACAGAGCCAACTTGAGATTCAAAAATAAGCATTTAGTACCCTTTCCATGTTTCTTCGCAAGTTTCTTACTGAAGACCTAGTCTGGCCGCAAAAACCACCCACTGCAGAGCCCTCTCTTAGCAATGAAGTTCAAAGTTACAAAGTTTTCATTTTTTACAGAGTATTGTCATTACCCTATCACTGCAATATTATTCCCAAAGCAGAAGCATTCATATATTATACTGAATACCGAATTCATCAAGGGTTAACCAATGCACAGCACTCAGTATCTCCTCCCTATAGCAGCCATCCAAGCTGCTGGCTCTGTTCAATGGCGGGCCTCGTTTGAAAGACAGACTGATTTACACACTTAGCCAGGTGATTTAGCCATCAAAGTTGAGTTTAGCCATTAGAGCCGGCTACAGAAGTGATAATCAGAACATTAACTAAGCTTTATCTCTAAGGCCAAGTTTTGCCCTTCTTTTCAAACACCTCAGGTCAGTTTTTAATCCTATTTAAAGCATTCTGACTCTACCATAAAACCATATAGGTTGACTTTCAGATTTCTGAATGAATTTACAGAACTGACACTTAAAAGGATACCCTTGTGAATTGAGCAAATCTGATCGACAAGTAAGCCAGGATGTACTTTCCAGAAAAAAAAAAAAACACAAAACAAAACAACAACAAAAAAAACAACTCTGGTATTCACAGTATTCACATTGTTTTGTGCATTCATTTATGCTTACATCACTTTAAACTCCTGGCTATGCACTACTAAATAGCTGTATTAGATTTGTTCTCAAATCTGAAATCTCTGTGTAAGAAACACTACTACGTTGTTCACAGTGTTAAAGAGTAATTCCTATCAGGTTCAGGTAAAATGCAAGTACAAAACAGTCTGAATGCCCAGTTATAAACACGGGAGAAACTGCTTCCTTCTAAAAAATTTTTTGATCCAAAAAGAAACCTGTAAAGAAAACTTCAAACAAACAAAAGCATGTAATTAACCAGTATCAACAGCTGTGAGTTGCATGTCCTTGATGAATAGTCCACACAAATACTAAACAATTTGTAATTCTTAATTTTTCAGTTGAAAGCATTCCAAGTGACCTGTGGTAGACAGGCAGAAGGACACTTGTGCCTCAGTCCAAAAAGGTAAGAAATCATAAGAGATCCCACCTGGAATACTGCATTCAGCTCTGAAGTCCCCAAAACAAGAAGGACATGGAGCTGCTGGAGCAAGTCCAGAGGAGGGCCAGGAAGATGATCTGAGAGCTGGAACACTTCTGCTATGAAGACAGGCTGAGAGAGTTGGGACTGTTCAGCCTGGAGAAGAGAAGGCTCCCGGGTGATCTTATTGCAGCCTTCCAGTACCTGAAGGGGGCCTACAGGAAAGCTGGAGAGGGACTATTTACAAGGGCATGTAGTGACAGGACAAGGGGCAATGGCTTTAAACTGAAAGAGGGCAGATTTAGATTAGATCTAAGGAAGAAATTTTTCGCTCTGAGGGTGGTGAGGCACTGGAACAGGTTGCCAAGAGAGGTTGTGGATGCCCCATCCCTGGAAGTTTTCAAGGCAAGGTTGGATGAGGCTTTGGGCAACCTGGTGCAGTGGAGGGTGTCCCTGCCCATGGTAAGGCGGTTGGAACTAGATGATCTTTGAGGTCCCTTCCAACCCAAACCATTCTATGATTCATTCATAAGTCTATCCCCCATTAAGGTTCTAATAATCCAGACTAAGGAATTAACTAAATTCAAGGCTTTCACATAAAAGATTCCCAGTTGTGACTACTGGATCCTTTTCGGTCTTCTCCAAAGGACAGCAATTTCAGTTATGGCTTCAACAGCTTTTTGTCCTTTTATGCTTACACTGGCAGAGGACAGTCACAAGCCTGAGGCCTGTAATTCTGTGATAGGAACAAATTCAATATACGTGAGGTGCATGGGGACTTGGTGGCCCATCTTCATAGTGTACAGGATTCGTAAATCTAAGGTCTCTGTTTGAACAGCTGATTATTGGCCACAATGACGTAATGAATGAAAAGGAATACTTCAGTCTGAAGCATAATTGTGGACTGCATGCATGTTACCTACAACAAAAGTGTGACAGTGATCTTTTGGCCATCTCTTTACATCCCATCAGCAGAATGAAGTATATTTGCAATTCACAGGCCACTATGTAGCACTCTAAAGAAAAGAAGGTACCAAGATGGCCTTTGTACATCAGTCATTTCCAGACTCAGCCAGCCAGTCTACTGAAATTTTCCAAATAGGCAATCATTCATTTTCATTAGATTAAATTTTCAAAGTTTAGGAGAACCACCTTATTTAAATTACAACAAATCAAGGACAATCAAGGCTGTGAGCCATTTTTCTTTCCGGCTGCAACATCTGACATACTTGATCTACATCAGCATAGCTCGAGAAAGTCATAGAATTATAGAATAGTTTGGGTTGGAAAGGTCCTTTAAAGGTCATCTAGTCCAACCACTCCTATAAAATGAGATTCAGAAAAGTGTTTCTTGCCAACTCAGATTCCTAAGCTCTAGATATTACAGCTGTTGGCAAAACCACAGTGACAGAAACATCCTTTTCAGGAAAGAAAAAAATCACTGACAAAGCATTTAACCAAATCCCTTAGCACTGGATTTTCCTTATTCCCTTCTTCTGTCAGTTCCAAACAGACATCTGTTGCTAGCAATGCAATAAATTCTTTTTCCGCAAAAACTCATAGCGGCAAGAGCATATATATTAGTATGTGTGGAAAGAGATGTTTGGATTTTTTTTTTTATTTGAAGGAAGTGGCTATCTTACTCAGCTACAATTCATTTATCAAAAGACTCTAGAAGTATAGCCAAAGCTATACATGCTTTGAAGCATATGATTATAATGTTAGCAGTTTCACCAACTATCAGACCTCCCTTCTTGAACATGAAGTCCAACACAGGAACACCTCAAAATCCAACTGTTTAAAATACTGAGTAGGTTTAAATGCAGCTTGTGCACTAAATGCCCAAACACTTAAGGGTCTTACATTAGCTGCAGCTGCATGAAGTCATGAAGAAAACAAAGCTAGGAAAACAGAAGCTAAACACTACCTAGAGGGATAGTCAGACAGACTGACCATAGAAAAAGAAACATTGATCCATTTAGTATAGATCAGGGACCAAGCAGAATCTAAACCTGCAGTTTGGCAGCTATTTTAAGTAAATCTAGGGTACACGCTGCTGATAAGAAAGCAGCGCTCTCTTATTCACAGCCCCTCCCAGCCAAAACTGTGTGTTTTTACACAAGGGATGCTGTGAAAACAAGGCTGAAAGTAAAACTTAGAAAAACCTAGAGCAACTTTTAGCTCCATCGTACTATGCAGCTGCACACATAATAGTGCCAACATAAAGCAACGGAACAGAGTCATGCATCGTTATCCTCCCTGGCAGTAGTCTGCACTTGCATCAACTTAAAGCAAACTGAACCAACAGTCTGATTTTTACGTTTTTCAAAAGTCTTCAGCTGCAAACAGGAAAGGATAAAAGGATACAGGCAGATTAAAGCAAGTATTTTATAAGGAAGTAGTATAAACATAACTGGTATAGAGGATGCACCTAGTATTTGTATATACAGTGTCGTTGAATTACTGAAAGCTCTATTTCTCTATTACCCTCCAGTCTTCTAAAGCCACACAGTCAGATACAGCTCAGGAAATGCAAGCTGTCTCTCAGAACCTTCTCTTGATACTTTGGTCATTCTGACTTCTTCAGTGCAGTGATCTCCGTGGTTTAGGATTTGTGGTTTTCTTGCCACAGAGAGCAAAACTTTTAACAGTAAGTCATGCAGCAGCCTTCCCTGTGGCTGAATTCCTCCCAAAGATAGCCTCTCAGGTAAGTTCCAGCACCCACTGCTGCATCAGATTTCACCTCCATGCTTTCTGTGCCAGGTAACTCCAAGTCCAGAAGACATATGGCTAGAACGATTCAGAGACAGACGCATCTGCATGGCATCTAGTCTGGAGGTACTTGTTCCAGAAAAAAAAAACAAACCACAAAACCAAAGAAGACAACTTGTAGCAAAAGCCTGCAGCAGTGTAATCTGTTGTCTCCAGTACCTGCTCCTCAGTTAGCTTTTTTCCTGGAAAGAGCACTTAGACCTGAGTAACAGGTCATGTTGCAAAGTTTGGGAGTGCCATGCTCCACATGCCATGGACAAGCCAAGTAATTTACCATTTAGGGGTGCTAAAACTTCACCTGCCTGCAGTAGCTGCAAAAGCCTGAAGACAGGGACTGCCACAGCATCAGGCAAAGTATTTTGTCCAGAACCTTAAAGCAGGAGACTTTCGATCTGACTTCATTAATTTATTGCCTAGATGAAAAAGTAGCTTTCTTTTTGCTACTATCAGCCCTCTTTTGGCGCTACTGCCAAGAGGAATTTAGGATCTACAAACACCCCAGCTTAGCCCAGCCAAACCCAGGGCTACTTAGCCTCCCTTGTTCATGATTTGCGTTGCAACAAGTATAAAAATGTCCCCTCTGGGACAAGGAGAAACCTTCATATTCCCCTAACATTGTTCTTCACACATCAGGGCACAATGCTATCTCAAAAAAACCCCAAGTCTTTTCATATCTTCTTTCTTTCTTTTATGAACTACATCAGAAGGTCTCCACCAAACTATTTCATCCTTCAATACTCTGTACAGACTAAAATCTATCTGTAAGACTATCCTCAAATACGCTGGTTATAGCATTAATAAGAAAATTTCCCATTATATCATCTATTGCACTTGTAAATGCTATAATAATCTTACTGAGAATCTGCAGAAATAGAAGCACAGCAAGCAAACCAATTCATCTGCAGTAGCTTGTTTTGAATAAATACCAAACACAGGCTTTGAAAAACACAGAACTTTCAAATCTAGTGAGAAACAAAATATCCTTTCATTCAACAAGTCACAACATTTGTTAACATTTCCAGAACTGTCCCCCTTAGTCAAAATGACTTATTGTATTGCAAAGCTTTAAGTATTCAAAACTGTCTAGTGACTCTTACAGTGGTCCATGATAAAGTAGGTGCAAAAGGTCAGTAAAAAAAAAGTTCACCTTCAAAAACAGGACTACAGTTCAAAGCTTCTACAATAGCCTTATATACTCCTTGTCAGTAAATTTACTAAGGCAAGGCAAATCACAGACTGAAACAGACTATCTGAAGAACTACATCTTAAATGCAAGCTGTGGTGACAAAGGAAGAACAGCTGAAAAAAAATTCACAATCTTCAAGTAAACTGAGGACACTAAGAAGCACACACCAAGTAAGCTGAAAGCTACAGAAATTAAGCATTTCCCCCCTGCCTTTTACAGTTATTAGCTGTCAAAATTCAAGAGAACATTACTACAAGATTTTGACTTGCATAGAGAGTTAATACAAGTGATTCTTCAAGGATGCTTCAGGAGAAAGAGAGCTTTTTTAAGCATTCCACTCCAAGGCATTCGAGGACTACAGCAAGGGTCAGTTACAAAAGATAATGAAGAGTCAATGACTGAAGCAGGATGAAAGCACTGTCGATTCATTCCCTTATTAAAGCACGATATGGCAAATGAATAAAAACTGTTTCAAGTATGACTGTTAGGACTACTAATTTCAGTAAAACTCATAACCAGTACATTAATGACCAAACATTGGGATTTCTGGGAGACTCAGGGCTGGATATAGGCAGCTGCTACACACAGAGAAGCAGGAAGGCTGAATAGTACCAAGTACTATAAGAAGTTTTAAGACTTCAGGGGAAATATAGCTGAATTTCTGATACAGCATATTAAAGGAAGCACTGTTCATCTGAAAAAGGAGTCGAGTATTCCAGACCTTACTGATTACTTTACCAGCTAAACATCCCATCAAGTTGAACTTACACCTACAAAGACTAAAATAAAAAAAGTCCCCAAAACAATCCTTTTTAGAGCGCACTAGTTTTACAAACAACACATTCATCAGAATGAAGAATGACACTGTCAAGGCTACTGAAAAGAGTGTAAAGCATCAACAAGTTAACTCAGCAACACTATACACCTCTTCCTAACTAGTCCTTTCAACAAATATATTCCGAGTTAATTCAAAGCTGGTTAGTACACACAGTTTCAGATTTGCAATGAGAACAAGAAATGCTAAAGAGCTGACTTTTGAAAGAAAGCTGCCTACTGCTATAGGAAGTGCTAAAGTAAGAGACTGCTATACTTGCCTATGAAATCAGAGCAGCTAACTTGATTTAAGCAAAAGCATGAATTTCATATGGATTGAAAGAATCAAATACATTGTGAAATTTAAGGACAGTACAGGCCCCTTAAAGTTCTTTTCCTGCAAAATTTATTTTAGTGAAAAGACTATCTGCGACTTTTGTTAGCACTTAATAGCTTAAAGGTAAAGAGCTTCAAAGAGCATAGTCAGAGTAACACTGATCTGACTTCAGACAGGCCTGCGTGAGCTTATGCTTAATAGTTAAGTCTATCCTATAGGTTAAGTCCCCAACATCTGGATAACATGAGAAACCACTTCCTATCTCTCAGTAAAATGCTGAGACGAGGTTTTAAAAATAGGCAGGTATTCAAACTCTGCAGCTATAAATATCAAACAGCTAGAGAAACATAAAACCGAAGCCAAAATTGTCTTCAAAGAGATGTTTTCCAAAGACACCTCAAGCATACCAGTCCCTTGGAGACATTTCACCTATACTTTTTTTTTCTTCCCTATTATTCAAGGAAGTTCACCTTCCTGGATGATGCTTACCTTCAAATTGCCCTTCATGAATGTGAAGTGTGTATCACACAACATGTTACCAAAAACCCGGAATAAGAAACTTATCAACACCAATGGGATGTAGATAAGCAGACACTTCTTTATTGCGGCGCCGGGTGCACGGGGGATATCTCCTCCTAGAGTGCACACCTTGCACCAAAATTAAACTTCTTATATAGAGCTTACACATGCATAAACAAATTATTTCCCGAAAATCATTAGCATATTCTTCCCCTATTTCCGATTCTGCGCAATAAAATTTAGAATCATCTGGAAATGAGTCTGGGGTATAGTATGGGTAGGTGGCCTATGAGTCGGTGGTCGCGATCTCCCCCTGCCGGAATTACATTTTGCTTAAATTCAGTTTCTGGTAATTACCTCATGGTTTCTTGGCAAGTACCCATAACTCGTTAAGGCTGGCCTTCTTCATTCTCATTAACCCAAACCTTGATAGCTACATGCATTCTTCTAGTTCTATGTAAGTATCATAAATCAATTGGTAGGTCAACTTGTACTTGTTATCTAATTTCTACATGATTCTAACTTATCCCTTTGGTCTTGATACAGGATTATACAAAGACTTTCATAGCAGCATCTGGTTACTGTATGAGCATACTTTTCATTGAAATATTTCTTATAGCTTTATATTATTAAAATCAATTGCAACCTATATTAATTACAAACTATTGATTAAATTCTAATTACTAAAATTCTAAGTATCAGTAACAAACACATGTAGCCATTTTGGTTATTCAAGCATATAGCAGTGAAAATGGAGGCCAAAAAGGATCACAATTACCTTAGCATGCTTTAATTCCAGTTCTGCTAGTTCCACCAGATTTTTTCTGAATGCTGCAACTCTTCTTGTCTTAAAGTCTATCAGTTCTATAGAAAATAAAAATGAATTCATTAAAAGTATTATTGCTCGTGGCCTCAAATGTTAACAGACTTTCCTTCAAGATAGAAGAGGTAAAGGGTAAGGGAAAGCAACAGGGAAAAACTCAAGTCTAATCTCAGCACATTCTGGGCTCAAAGATGCTGCTACACTGTTGGATGAAAGCAAACAATAATTGCAGTTCTTCGTCTCTAGCTAACCTTTTGTGGACACAAAGTTCTTTTGAAAAAAGACTGCAATGTGGATGCTTTTAAACATTTAATTGTCTTATTCCATGTGCACTATTCTTTCAAGGCTGATATATAAAAGTATCCAGGGAAGATACTAAGCTAAAACTAGCATGAAAACCAAGAGGAAGCAAGTATGCTTTATGGATATACCTTTGTGGCTAACAGCATCACTCACTTCCACTGTCTCATTTGTAGGAATCATTAGCCAGATTTATAGGGTCAAACAACTCTTAAGCGATAAACACAGAAAAGCATGGTGTTTAAACCTTGAACAAATCTGACCCAAATAATGAATCAGATGACTACTAACTCACAATAATCTTAGCCTAAAAAAAAGAGACATTAAGTTTCCAGGAAAAAGGCAACATGTAAATAAGGTTCCTTTTCTCTAGAGCTACTGTAGCACTGCAACTTCAGTGAAATCTCATTCAAGATCTTTCCCTTTTCTAATGTAGCATCATCTCTGCAGCAGACTGCTTCTTTCACAGTACAATGCATAAAACCAAAAGGGGAATTTCAACAACAGTGTAAAAGACAAGCTTTTCCTTTACTGCTAGAAATTATCATTTTGTATCCCATCCTATTCATATAAAACAAGTGGTTAACAAATAATTTAATAACACTTAGATCTTGCTCTGCCTAATGGAGCTATGAGGAGTCAAAGGAAAATATTATTTGAATTTTCTAAAATAAGTTAATACTGATTAAAAGATAATAGTTCAGCTCAGGAAGCAGAACAAACATCTATTCTCATTAGTAATATCCTAAAATATATTAATTTTCAAGTAGCACCATAGAACCAAAGACCATCCAACTACCTTGTTTTGCTGATTCAGATATTTTCTCAAATTTCTGACAGCATATTTGCTGAGTAGTTTCAGCTTGCAGCACATCTTTGTTTTTTGCTCTTGCTTTATCCAATGCCTTATTAGCATTTTCATAATCCACTAGTGACCTAGATCTTCTATATAGGAGATCCTATTAAAAAAAAACAAACCAAAACATAAAAGATGTATAGAATTCACAAGAATCTACCCAAGAATTTTAGTATATACCAAGTAATAAAAAAAACACATTAATTATAGTATTTCTTGCCGTATTTCAGTTCTTACTAAACTATTTGCACTCGTTTTACTTCATCCTGCAAGTCTGTACTGGATCAGACACACGATTTATTATTGTTTGGTCTGCATCTTGTCTGACAAAGGCGAGCAACAGATGGCTTAGATGATACTCCAAAAAGCCTAAGAAAGGGCAATCATGGGAAACTTCACAGCTTCTTAGATCAGAAACAAACTATATTTAGATGATGTATTTGAAATACACACAGGGCCCAAGAAAACAGCATTAGTATTTTCTGTGCAACAGTTATTGCTGTGATCTTCTAACTACAGACATTTTCTGTCAAATGCTTCGTCACTCTGTCATGTTACTTAATCATCTTACATCAAACAACACTAAAAATGAAATTTTCTGTAGGTATAGAATATCAAATTTAGCCCATGTGTTATTGTATCAGCACTTGCAGATCATCTGGAGTATCCATTTTGAATGTTAAAAAAAAAGTAGAATTGCTTGCAATCTACAAGCAGCAAACATACTGCAAACACAACAATCCACCAACAGTTCTTCCACCATTTTTAATTATCAAAGCCAAATTGTACAGTATAAGTGCATCACACAGTTTCAAATAGTCAGCCCCACAGTCAGCAACTGCATTGTTATTTCTAATATACAACAGATATCCAGTTTTTGTAGCCAAGGGAAAAATTGCAGGCTAGAGGTGGCAGCATTTTAACCTATCTACTGTGTTATTTCTCAGGATGATCCCTTATCTCTCTTTCACTGAATAAAAAAACCCCATAAATTCACCTTAGCAGCTTGAGATTCCCTTAGGTAATATTTCAGAAGATCAGAAAGTTTAAGATCTTCATCAGCAGATACCCGGGCCTCTATTTTCTGGAGAAACAGGTAAAAGCATCAATTTAAAAACATCCAGACTTTGGGTATTTACTTGTATGATGTCAATACAACATAAAATATACAACACTACATGACAGATTTTCTTTTTCAAAAACCAAGATCATGCATTTGTAACAGAATACTTAAAGATGCATCATGAGAAGCACTATTAGGATTCTGTATTAAAATGTAAGCAATAACCAAATGCGCAAGTAGTAACGTGACAACAAGCTTTCTATTTTAAACGATGCTTTCTTCCTAATTCAATTATATGTACCATATAGTAGGAAAACAGCAGAGAAACAAAAACTCATCTAGTATGAAGAGTTGCACAGGAAGTTTCATGTTGTTTTTGAGATCGAAGGAAAACAAATTTTTCAGGCACCTTTGCAGACTAGTTGTGTGACTGCATGTATCAAATGGTCCAAAAGCCCAATGAGCTTACTTGCTTGTATTGGAAACAGACAGTTCTGTGAATTTAGACACAGAGTCTGCAAGTGCATTTTTAAAATTTTAATTTAAAAAAAAAATAATCAGAAAGGCAACATTTGAGGTCAAAAGTAAGTAATTCCATTAACTTCCTTTTCTGCAAAGTATTTATGCAGATATAACTGTGTTTAAAAAATGCACACATTTTTCATTCTAAACTTTCCCTGATACATGGCATGCATCTTCTGCTCTACCAAGCCAAACAAATATGGCAAAAGAGACAAGTATTTGAAAATCTGGTTAGGAGCATCAGCAATAGTATTTCTGAGACAAGTAATTGCAGAAACAGACCTTGGCTCTAGATAAAAGCTGCATGACCACCATTCTCTGGATTAAGGATTACATTTCTTCATTTCTTTTTTCGATAACAAGTTCTACGTTACCCAGGAACAAGCATGGAAGGCCTCTAAGCATTTTAGAGGAACAGCAGCTTTACTGGTGTATTACAGAGAAGACAGGAAGATTGCCTAGAAATGTTTAGTAGACTGAAGACTCCTAAGGATCAATCATTTTACAAAACAGATAACTGAAACCTTATGCTTTTTCATTCCCTACCACACATTGCTTAAATGCTTCATATAGAAGCATCCATAAAACATCCACATATTAATGTCTAGCTGACACAAGATATCCTGACACTTCCAGGATGTACACAAAGAATGTATCTAAAAAGGTTTCACAGTACATACCCTTGTTTTGTCAAATAACTCTGATACCTTCAGAAAAAACCTGCACAAAGGAAACAGCTTATATTACGACATTAATTTGAACAGTCTAATTACTTTCTAGAACTCAAAATATAATAATATTGTGTCTGGCAATAAAGACTGTAAAGGCACTGCTTAGAATTGTAATTCACAGAATCCAGAGAACGTAACGGTTTCAAATTGTAGCACTTCCAACAGCTGGGAATTGTACAACTTAAGAAAAGGTAAGGGACAAACAAAGCCTAACAGATGGATGGTTTTTACTAAAGAATAATTGCAGAGCTCCTCAGGGATTCTTTATGCTTCTGTGAATTAAACCCCAAACACCACCACCCTGGTTAACAGTCCTACGCAATTATCAAGCGTCCTTCACTCAGATTTGAATGTACTTTTCTTCACACAGTAAACATGACGCATGTCCTACTTTGAATCCAGGGAGGCTGAGCAACAACGTGGCACATCTTCATCACAGGAGACAATACAAGGGTTCAGTATAAGAGAAGACTGAATTACAGTCAAATCATACTATTTTGACAGAAGACAGGTGCGATTCATGACAGACTACATCAAACCTTAATACTATAATCAAAGTAACTGATATGTAAGGTATCATCACATTTCGAAGTATATCACTGTAATTCAGGTAAATTAATAAATTAACTTTCATACTCGTCTCCTACCTGTCATCGCGCTAACTCTAAGCATACATGTTCACAAGCATCGACATCTTTAAGCTACTTAATGAGGTTTTACTTTCAGATACACCAAACTTCATATTCAAGCAAATCACTGACAGATAAAAGGAAAAACATCTGCACATAGATACCCTCTTCTATTTTCAGACTTTTAGGGTTCTCCGTAGATTTCTCTCTTTTCCTAAAGGCAGTAAAATTGCCAAAAAAGCAAAGCAATTTTTCAAGATGTTGGTACAGGGAACATCCACAAAAAATCAGTATACTCAGACTGAGACCTGTTCTTGCTGCCCATGTCAAAGCACTTAAAATACTTTAAAAACAACTGGTGAAAGAGTTGGTGGTTTTTTTTCATATTCTATGCAGACTTTTCCATCTCACGCGTAATTTTCTACAACCTGCAGAAACCAGCATTGTTTTCCAAATATTAAAGCAAAAATATTAAAGCAGCCTGTTACAGAAATGAAATACTAAAGAAGAAAATCTCTTCATGTGATGTAACTACCTAAATTCTGGTTTTCTCGTAACAAGAGAGCTACCCATCTCAGCAGGTCACCATTAAGACTGTTCCTTAGCAAATTCTCCTGTGAGTTATTAACAATATCTTACTTGCATATATCTGTGGAGTCCTGCGTTCCTAATGCATATAATGAAGAACCAATTCTATTATAGTCATCCGCCACATCTAGAAAAACAAACAAGCACTTGTTTTACTATTTCGTTCCTCTTCTTTCTGAAAATTTTGAAGTTCCTCTCTTTCTTCAAGAGTAGGTGTTTTTCTGAAAGGAACATGCTTTAACATAAAAGCAGAAACAAGATTTCAATCATGTCACTTATTATGAAGGATAACTTCACACAATAAACAGGGCATTCTCACCAAATCATGAAATCTGTAATTTATCTAGGAATATTTAATACAATTAGCACCTGCTGGGTAAATTTATTGTGCAGCTTTGTTAGGTATTATTTTGGTGGAAGATGTACAAACTCAATGGCTAAAGTCTGAATTGAAACCTGAATCTAAAGTGTAAAGCTATTTAAAAAATAAAAATAAAAAAAATTCACAGTCTAACAGTAACAAAGAGTAAGTCTGTGTGCTTGAGAGCAGTAAATCGAATACAAACTCCAAACTACCAAAATACAGTGCTATATGCACACCACCTTTCCTAGTGCACATCTAATTTTCAGGAAACCCTTACCTCCAACCTCAGTGGTCACTCGTTGAAGTAGCATTAGTGTTAAAGCATTTTACACAAGGAAATTAGAAGTAAGGTTTGTAAAGAAGGCTGCATAATTTGACAAGTGAGGTATTGCTATATAGTAAGCATAAAAATCAAATCTTTGCACAGATGGCTTTTTTAAAAAGCTTTTAGTATAAACTCAATAGATGATGAAAACACCACAGATCCAAGCGATGAACAGGAAAATATATTTGCTTGTTATTTTTGAAGTTTTTATGACTCGAAGCAGAATTTTTAAGTGGATTTTTTAAAGTAACACAACCTTGTTTTAACAGATTGAGCGGGTCACTTTCCACCCAATTCATTACTCCATACAGCCCAAGGGAATCAGTGCAGTTAGTTACAGTAAAGAATGGTATTAGGAAGCCATTAACCTCCCCTTCTATCTCTCCCATTTAAATGTAAAAATAGATTTTCTGCTGGAAATAGAACGTCAAATCTTTGCAAGCCCTGCAGCTCTCTGTCAGTCCTAAGTTATCCATAAACTACAGATTGCCCATTTCCAAAACAGGCTTCCCAGGTCATTGCTCTACTCCTCTACCCAGAATTTCAAAAGGTGCCATTTGTCCCAATTCACAATTTGATAGAAGTTGTCAATAAACATCCTAGGTGACTGGAGCCTGAAAACCAGTGAAGCTTTGTCACAAATTTGATCAGTTCCAATCAGATCCTCTATAACCTAATTTCTAACAATTTTCCTGGTTCTACAACCAACATGAAAGGCTTTTTAACTACTTAAAGTTTGGCACCTAACTACCATGAAAGAAGAACAGTTTTCATTTTAAGAAAGCAAATAAAACACCAGAAACCACTTCAGGTGGGAACTGAATGAAGACACAGGGTCCCTTAGTACCTCATTAAGCCGCAACTGACTCTCCCTCATCTTCTAGCATAGATACTAAAGGTCCAAAAGACTCAGTTTCGAGTCCTTAACCAATGGAGATTCACAAAAGGTTTGTGGCCTTGTTTTGCGTCAACTGTGTTACTGTAGATAGCAAAGGCAGAATCTGTGAATCTGACACAAGCTTCAAGAAAGCAGATAGAACCTAGTACTTCAATTTTGACTTATCTAGGCACAAAAATTTAAAGTCAAGGGCAATAAAGGTCAACTTTTTTCCGAGCTTCCCAAAACACAATAATCCTAAAGCAAGCAGTAGTCCTAAACCAAAGATCTTCCATTTTCTCAAAAAATGCACTGTACTTAAGAAGACTATATAGAGCTTCCAGAAATCATATTAGCTAGCACTTAGCTCAGGAAGAGAAATCAATAGCTAAGTGGAAAGTCGCCTCAGTAAGAAGAGGCATCTTGCAAATCAAGCTACTGAATGTACACATTCCAGTCTCCATTCTAAAAGGCTGAAAAATGGAAACCTTACTTCCCAGTCTAGAACTAATGGCCCAAATAGGAGTTTGCTGCTCAGCAATGTAATGCAATGCCTAGTGTGCCAAGAAATTGCACTCTGATGAATGCAAGCTCATCCAATCAAGAGAAACTTCATTAGGAGTAAAATCACATACACTGCTATATTACCCACCTTTACACTTTGAAGATTAAGAATCAGACTTCAAAAAAAATATTATTACATAAAGTGTGTTGCTCTTCAAAGGGACAGCATGAAGAATCAAGATATTTTCAGTGTCACATTAGGCTGTTCTTACTCCCTCTAGTCTATTACAGGAAAGGTTGAACTTTGAAAGCCAGATTACACTTTAGACTATCTGAAGACTACACTTGGAGAAATTAACTTTTTGCATGCAAAATGAAAACTAAAAATTACTGCTCCTCACAAACCACCTCTGTGAACTTTAACTAGTACTATTTTCACCCTGGAAAAAGAACTCACTTTTATGTGATCTTGTCATTTTATCCGATTTGGCAGAGGCATCTTTGACTCGGTTGTGATATTCTACAAGGAATGTTCTTTCATGTTCAAAGAAGTCATCCACATCCTACAAAAAAACAAGCACCATTTAAAAACCAAGATTTCACTCACTCTGTACAGAGAGATTGCAGAGTAAATTTGCATGTATTGCTGTTGCTGTGACATGAAATCCAATCTATTTTTATTGTCAAAAACACCATTTATGTAAACTGATTTCTTTTTCACTTATTTTATCATGATCTGAAGTTTTATTAAGAATTAAGAATTTGTAACAAGTATCTTTAAGATCTAGATAACTAAACCTGAAGTGAAGGAAAATTTCACTACTAACTACCACTTTGGTGACGGAAAAACAGAATAATTGTCAAGTACTTAATAAAAGGACACCTATCTAGAAGAAGGGGAAGGGGGAAGAAAGACACTCAGTTGCACAAATGTGGCAGTCATAGCAGAGACGATATGAACTCCTAGCTCAGGAACACTGATCTTGACCACAGATTTCTTTCAAGTTGGTAAATGTAGGTAAATTTTAATATTTTCTGTATTACAATCTGAGATATTTGGTTTATATTTATTTTTAAAAACCCTCTAAGATAGCACAGATACTCAGTACCATGGAATAGCCTACAACATGGGCTTTGAACAATGTGCTTATGAAAACTGTTGGTTATTTAGACTTCATAGTTTTCTCCCAGTCATGGTTATATCCACTTTCCAGCAGATGCAAAACTCAAGATTTTACAACTAGGAACTTTAGCTTCTCTAATTTGCTTGCAAATGGAAGGTTACCACTAAAAAGAAGGGAGATTAAAATAATATTTTGCGGAATTTATGCTTGTTATAAAACCAATCTCAACTTTTGGAAAAGTCAAAATGAAACTGAATTTTCATTAACTTTTTTTTTTTTTGTCTCAGTTACATTCTTGCATCTACTGGGAAAAATAGCATTACCTCTACTGCTGCTCTTAGCTTTGAAACAGTAGAAGGATGTTATAAGGCTCGTAAAATTCACACTGTGTTAGTAACTTCTGAGCTGCAGTAGTTGTCAAAACTAGTGCACCTACCCACTATATAAAATGACAGGCCAGAACAAAAACCAGATTATCAATCTTCTATGGATTAAAAAAATGCTTAATTTCCTAAAACAGGAGAAAGTGTACTGAAAGCCCTCTTTCACAGGAGCAATCACATAGCTCTCAGTTATCTGGCATCCAGCGCCACAGGTTCCTTCCCATTCTCTACCTCTAATTCTTAAGTTAGACATCACTACAAAAATACCTTTTTTGTAGCTATGTAAAATTCTACTTCATTAAAAAGAAGACAACAATGTTAATACATTTAAAATCCTGATATATTAAGCAATAATCACCTTTACTCCTGAAACAATGACACCATCTGCTGATTTAACCATATTTTTAAAGAAGTCTTCAAGTTTCTCTTTCTTATTTTTCCCACGAACACTCAACTGAAAAACAAATGCATTTATCAAGTTAGTTCATTTTCTGCAGGCAATAAAAGCTTTAAAAAAAAAAACAACACAAACAAAAACTACATACCACAACTTGCTACTCCTAAACCAGTTGTCCTGCTCTCTGCTTAGTCTTATACTCTACATTAATAGGGACAGGGCTCCACGCACCCAGAATGACAGACTATGTCATTTACTAGACTACTAGACTGTTCTTTATCACCTAAAATACTCTTTCAGAAAAAAAAAATAATCAGCAACATTCTAGCATCTACAGATGATATCAAATGTATCATGTGTACATTTCAGTTATCAATAATACGGTATTTATCATGCACAGTATTGCTGTTGAGTTAACCCAATATAACCAGGTTTTCCTCTTTTAAGTGCAGAATGGCAGGTCTTGGACTTTCAGAAACTACAGAAGCATTTACCCCTCACTGCACTGAGGACAATGTTGGTTTCAGACCCTCACACTCTTCCTGTCCATCCAAATTTGCCCAATTTAGGTAAACTGAGTCCTGAACCAGTAAACATTTCTACATCAAGCAACAAGAGGATCCTCTGAAACATATTTGGAAGTTAAGCATGTATTCAGTTGAGCCAATCTTTGTAATGATTTCTTCAACATTCAATGGTGATTTCTGCAATTTTAAAAAGCAACTAAGAACTGAAGAATATGAGCAACCACTAACTCCAACACCAAAGAGTTATTATGAATCCAGAAAGTCCTCTCCATCAACTTAAACTTAGATAGCAATTCAGTATGTAACATGTGGACAGCCACACTAGTCCAATATTTAGAAAAAAATTAACCCAATTTTCACCTACATTATTAACAATAAGTCTTTGCTTACGAGAACATTTCATTAGAAATCCTCTCTAGTTTTGTTAGCAACAGAATTTAAACCACAATTCCAAATCCTAAAAACTAGCGTTCTGTCTTTGTTGCACCATCCTTCCTCCCGCCCAAAAAAGAAAAAAGAAATTAGTCAAAGAGTGGACAAGCATAACGTCATGTGAAATCACCACCAAAAGCTAATCTTGTTAATCCAAAACATATTGGATTCCCATTAATATTTCTAACGTTGAGGCTAAAGCACATAGTGCGTTTGGTTCCCCAGGTGGCAGCAAAAATGAACTCCTACACACTAAATGAATTTCTGACTTTTACAATACAAATATGTGAGGTATGAAGGAATTGATGCAATTTGCTCCAGGAGGTAAAGCCCTCTGAATCAATTTTCCATCCTACCATAAAAGTACATCTTGATTTGTCTTGCCAGCAATTCAGTTTTCAATACTCACATCCTGATTATATTCCAAGAATACATGGAAATTTAAATCCTTTCTCAAGATAGGATGTGCTGCCACGCGACACAAAAACACTTCATGCATTGCAACTGTCTTCTTGAATATTGCCAAATATTCACTGAAAACAAGAAACCAGACAGACATAAGAATTTCACACAAAGCAATTAAGTTTGAGATAAGCTTAGTGAGCAGCTTTAAGAGATCCTCAGTAAAGACACAAAATTATAAGCTGATACAGTAGAGGTGATCACTCTGATATTTGAGACATACATAAATAGTACAATGTTAATACTAGGGGGAAATTTGAAGCCCTAACATATTACAGAGATACTTTTAATGAAGACTCAACAAACGCATCCTAATTTTTAAGGCTAGCTAACACAGACTGGTTTGCTGAAAATGTAACCTCATTTAATTGTCCTTTCCCCAACTCCCGAAAAATCAAGAAACTGAGATACAGACTACAGTCACTAAGCACTACATAGCTGATGTGCAAATTCCTTCCTCCCCATCTCCATCCCCTTGCCTATTTGCACCCTCCTTACTTATTTAAATGTTCATGTAGTTTTGTCAGCTCTTTAGATAGCAGTCTTTCATTCCATGTTAAAGCACCTAGCCTTTTTGGGCTGAAGCTCACATGGGTGTCTTGCTTCATAGTGGTTCTAAAAGTGAAATTAAGCACTGCATTTGGCAGGTACAACCAAAAAAATTGTGTTTAACCATGACAATTGCATAGCTGCCCAGTTCAGCCAACTCAACTTTAAAACAATTACTCATTTGTGATTTAATTAAGAAGAAGGCATTCTTATCAATACAAGTTTGTTAGAATCCATTTTGCTTTGCAAATTCAATGAACAAAATGTAACTCGTCTAGAAATGAGGAAGGGGCTCTTTTCGCCATTGTGAGGTCAAATGGTGAAGTGATAATCAACACTTTTGCTTCCACTATGTGCAAGGAGGTTAAGATTTACATACCAGCAAACCAGCAGGGCCAGTGTTGGGAGATGTTTGATCTCAGTGAGAGTAGTAGTCATTCAGTGAAGACAAAAAAGGAGGATGCAGAGGATGGAGGTGGCAGTAGAAGAAACCCAAAGTTTTCTGTGTTATCCAACCCCTAACCAGACCACAAGAGAATCATGATCAGGGCCGCTGGAAAACCACAGATTCTTTAAAATCTATAGTTTTTTGCTAATTTCCAGTTTTCTGCATATGAAGTGTATATCTACTCTGCTATAAATTATGTTGCACGTAACACTAATACAGAGCTTTTTATGACATTTGCTCACAGCAGCTGGAGTTCGGAGACAAAGCAGCAGTTCTAAGAGTTCTATGTACTTTTCTTGCCAATTCAGAGCTCTTGATAGAAGCAGTCTAGAAGCAGCATAAATATACACTTGAAAACTGAAACCAATGACAGGAAAAAGATCAAAGAAGTGAATGCATGATAAGGAAAGTGGATGAAGTAAGGAGAAACTTCACTGTGTAACTCAATATGGAACTAAAAGCCTTAGAGCAGATATTTCAATACACATTAAATTCACGTAAGGGAAAATACTATTTTCAGGAAGTATATTCTCCTTGTGCAAAAAAAAACCCAATCACGTAGTGACAAAAAAAGTATTTTCTAGTAACCTCCATACTTCTTGGGGAACAGAAAGTTGGCATATATGTTTACAGTACCAACCACACGCAAAAATCCCTATTTCAAACACTACATGTATAAACCTTAAAATTTCATTATGCTTATAAAATCTGGAACACCAGAACCAAAAGACAGACGTTACCTCCTCCCTTTGCAGGTGTTCTGTGAAGAAAAGGATCCAACTAGTTTTTTTCCTCATAAAAGAATGTTCAAGAACAAGCTGATTTTTTTTCTCCTGTTTCAGAAGATCTTCCACGAAATTATTTCTACAATTTTCCTAATGGCTCTGATCATGATCACTAAGATAACCCTGGTTATGTAGCAACTAGATTCTCAAGTCTATATCTCACAGAGAACCATTACAGTGAAATCAGAAATACGGCACAGCAAACAGCATTCAAAGTTGAGAGATTAAAAAAAAAAAAAGTAGTAATCAAGTCTACATACGCCTCCAGTTCTTGTTTCATCTTGGTGAATTCCTCTTTAGTCATCGATCCCTCTCCTTCTCCAAGTTTCTGCAATTTCTCCCTTGAGGCATCAAAGTCAGGCCTGGGTGGTGCTGGTGGAATCTGGAATTGGATCAATTTTTTTTTTTTTAATTGCTCATCTTCAGTTAAACAACATCCATTCAGTACAGGAACTGTAAATTGCCAGCAGCTTTTTAATATACGGCTCTCTCTTTCATGATTCATTACAGCATTCATGGATAAATTCTCTCATTCAGGAGTCAGACATGCTGCATTACTACAATTTTGACCAACTGTTCTTGAAGACAACTGAAGAATTAACTAATGGCTTCAGTAGTTTAATGACAACAGAAACCAAGTAATACCTAGCTTTCCCAATACCATGAATTAAAACTTGAAATAATTACTTTATAATTAGTTTTGGTTTAGCTTATTTGGTAAGGACTGTTTCTTGTTTGAAGGAAGAAAAAAATATTCTGGAATTGTTTTCACACCACACATTTACAATTCCCCAAAACTTTAAATCAAAAAACCAATTCCATGTTGTTTGCAGGCACTAGTTCTTTCTTGCTGCACTGTTGACATTAAAGATACATCTGTTGAAATAACAAAGCACACAGTAAACAAGTCTCTAGGTTAATCTTGTAATATAGTATATCAACATCGAAAGAGAAAACACCACAGTCCAACTAATCCTGAAATACTATCAGTAATGGGACACAGAACAAAACATGCCTAAATTTTAGTTCACTGATATTTGCCCATTACACTAATGCATTACCAAAAAAGAAAAATCCAGCATCTATACAGTCAACTGCCTGAAACTAGTTATTATCACACAGAAGGTCTAGTCATTTCAAATAGCTTTTCTGACCAAAATAAAAGACTAGCTCAAGAATGGTTTGACACAACACAGATTTTATTAATCATAACGTACCCACTAGTCACTTAGAAATACATGTTTACCTTCTGAATCAGTAGACTGCTCCCCAAACACAAAATGAATACCTAACTTTCACACCAAGATGACAAATATTCCTATTTGTAATTAAAGGTTGAACAGCAGCACCCATTTTTAATAGGCAGTATTGTAAGGTGACTATTTTGGGACCTCTGTTTGCCAGAGGCCTGAAATAAACTTCAAACCGTAAGTTGTTAAGCTGTGTATTAAGGTTCTCTGTAGTTCTAGATGGTATTTGCATTGTCTTTTTCCCCTCCAACTGACTTATGGTAAAATGATTCTGATCTTCATAATGAAAACTGTAAAAGTCTAATTACTACAGCTCAGTAACTGCACTCAGCCATTCCGGCTAAAACAAAGGCAACGTGAAACTTGTAAGTAAGTCAAACATTAGCTTGCAAAAACAAAACCACCAAGTTATACAGTTCACGTATCTCCCACACTTTTAACACCATGAACTAAAAATATATTTGGATACAGATTAAACTACTCACTCCCTAGAAGTGAAAGGCAAGAAAGTATGACAACTACAGTAACCTTCCTCCAAGCTTCCTCCAACCATTAACTCTGTGTAATTGCATAAAATGAAGTATTAGAGCTTCTGATGTGATTTTAGAAGGAATGAACATCTGCTGCTCCCATTGCATTTAAAAGTACTCACAAGTACTTTTGATACAGTCCACATAAACCAAAAGAATGGTAATACTTACGATATAGCCAGCATAGTCCTCATTCTCAACAAAAGAATCATGAAGCCAAATAAACTCTTCATGTTGCCGGACAACAGAAAACTCGTTTTGTTTGAAATTTGGTAAGGAACTCTAGAAGGGGAAAAAGAGGAAGAATTCTGAAAAAATAAAACCAAAAAAACCCCACACACCAAAAAACTAAAATGTTTTTCATTACTGTATGAAAAACACCTTGAAGGAACAAGAAAAATATCCCTGTAAAAATAATTAAACCATCCAAGTAAGGATTTGACAAAAAAAAAAGTTCATACAGCAATAATTACTCCCATCTTAATTAGTGCGGCAATCAATTGGAATAGGTTGCTCAAAGAGGTTGGGGAGTTTCAATCCTTGGAGATATTCAAAACACAGACAAGTCCTGAGCAATGTGCTCTGGTTCACTCTGATTTAATGGTACAAGCTGAGAAGGAGATGGGAATAAATGATCTCCAGAAACTTTATTCAACCTCAACTATTCTGTGATTCTGCGATCAATAAACATTCAAACCTAAAAAAAGAAAAGCCATAAACAAGCAGTAACGAAAAATGATTCCTGAATGTAATTCCATTATGAAATATATTTTTAGAATCTGAAACCATGGCTAATCTAATAAAAAATATACTGAAGAATATTGAGGTACATTAAACATTCTACCTGCAAATAGGCCAATCAGTATGCATGGGAATGGTGTGACAACACATCAGTACAAAAAACTGAACGTCACTTTTTCTAAACAGTTTTTTTAACTACTTAACTTTTTAGCCATCTTTTTCTTAAGCACTGCAGCTACCAGTTGCTTAAACATGAGATAACACTACTTTCTCATTTCCTTTGGATTGTGTTACACTTGTTTCAATAAACAGGTTTTTTTCTATATAATTAAGAAAACGTTCAGCGTACAAACCCAGGCTTTTACCTTTGTATGGACAGTGAATTTCACTTTGTCCCTCTCACTGAGCGCATCTGAGATATCCACTTGCAGAGCAGCATCAGTCTGGAGATCTACATTTATTGCTCTAAGCTAAACAAAGAAAAATCTATTTAGCTTAAATTAAAAAAAAGTTAATTATACTTCTCTTGAGAAGAACCCTGATCCTGCAATGCTGAACATCCTTAAAAGACTGAAGATAGATTACAAAAAAACCCCAACATTAAAAGATTATTTCCATCAGAAAAAGAAATTCCAGTAGTACTCATTATGGCACACATGACCATACAAATAATTTCTTTTACTGTAGTCCTTGTTAGTGCACTATTGTAATTTCTGTGTATTGTTAACTTGCTGCTAATTGAGATGATCAAGACACAGTATATCTACAGACAGCAACAAGCTCAGTAGCTTTTTCTCTTCATTCCCCCCATTTCACCGAACAACCTGCTGTAAGTAAACGTACTTGTAAAGGTAATTATAAAGGTACTTAACAGTTGGAAAGGTACTTTTAAGGAGAAAAGCAGTCCTATATTTCAAAGAAGCAAGAGCTATTAAAAACCTAGTTTACTCATATTATCCTACACTATTCTTTTGTTTAACATTTCCCATGATATATTGAAAAAGCTTAAAAATAAAAAATATCCTGAAATTCAGAGCTAAGTCTCCCTGGAAATATTTTTTGGGAAAAAAAAAAAAAAAACCAACAAACCAAACCAAAACAGCAAAACCACTAACAAATGAAAAAACTCAAACCCAAGACTTCAGCCTCTTCAAAACCAGCATGAGAAATGGCAAAAGTGCAAGGAAAGTGCGTAATTTTTTCCACAAGTGGTGAAACCTGAGCTCTCTCACAAAATAATTCTGAAGTCACAGTGAAAAGAAAATGAGAAAATTATCAAATATAGAAAAACTGAAGATTATCTGAGCACTGCAATGTTTGGCAGTAACTGAACCAAAGGCTTTAACAGTACTTGGTGAAACTATAACCTCCTCTAGACCCCAACTTAAAATCCAAGTCCCCTCACCCTTGCATCCTTGTTGTTCCAGAGCAATTTGTTCCACAACAATTTAATCATCATCATGATCAACAGACATTCAGAATATTTTTACAAGTACTAAGACTAACTTGGAAATCTTCTCCAATAACACCGTCAAAAAACATTTCAACATCATGTTCGTGAGGCTTACTTTTTACTGAGACACCGTTTTTTCTTTGATGCTGCTTTTTTTCTAGAAATATCACACTCTCCAGGATAAAAATGCTTTGCCATACAAAGATATAGACTTTTTCCCACAAAACTTTTCAGCACTGCATTTTGAAGTCCGTACTCATGTACAAAAACGCTTTAAGTATCAGCAACACACACCACACAGGTTACACACTAGCAGATTTTGAAGGTAACGCTGCAAGGCACTGGAGCAGCACTAGAAGAGAAGCATCAACTGCCACATCTTGTTTTCCAGCAGTTACCTTAATCCTTATCTTAAATCACAGTGTGGTCAGCTCCCACTCTAGTTTTCTTGTTAACTTCACTGCACGGACAACTCTGCAGCTTACATAGCAGCAACCAGACTAATATATCTTAGAATTAGTGTTTTAACGTAAACCAAAATCGTACAGTCCAGCATATTCTGCTAGGTTAGCAAAATATAACATTTCAATGGCTATTACACAAATAGCAACAGCTTATCCTCACAGTAAATTTGGAAATCATTAAAACCACTGCACAGTAACACATTCACACATGTGATTCAGGCATCCCTTTTTGTTTTGTTTTCCCAAGGTTTAGGGGGTCACTGCCTCACACAACGGCATATTATCATGCAACGATCCAATGCAAATCACTTCTCAGAGGCAGAATCTCCTAGCTCCTACTGAGTTTCCAACGTGCTTAACATCTAATTTAGGAAAGAAAAATATAATCGGACATACCAATGTCTGCCTTATGTCATGACACTACATTTTTCAGCTAGTAAAAAAGTTTTTAGTGGTTACATTGTCTGGGGTACCGTTTGTTTTCCTCCAGTCCCCCAGAATACATTAACAAACAGAGTAACCTCAGCAGATAATATGGATTATCCAAATGGTATTTATGTAGTCCTTCACAGGTAAAAAATTTCTACCAAAATGCTTTTTTTCCTCCTTTTTTAAAAAAGTGGTGCAATACAAGATTTGAAGATTCAGTATAACAGCTGTTGGAGTTTGTCACTGGCACGTACGCAGCCCCCAGTGCAGTGCACCCTGGCCACACGCACTATTCACAACTTGAGAAACAAAACACTTCTCTGTGCTGAGAAAATTAAGAACTACCTAAACATTACAACTTCGCTCATGACACACAGCTGAAAAGGACTATTTGTTTGATTTATACTGTGTTAAGTTTGTAACAGTTTTGAAGAGTTTAATCATATGTTAAATTATGCTGCGTAGCCTGACTGCCAACAGGGAACATTTTCATCTGCACTGGTAATGAAGCGTTTATGAAAGGTGTCAAAGACAATCAGAAAGTTGAAGAACTCTAAATGTATTCATGTGACACAATGGTTCACATTACATTACTGGGAATTAAATTCACAAACAACGTCATCACACAACAAACTTAAGCAATCTCTTCATCACTACTTTCAAAAGAAAACCGCCACCAATGGATGGCCTTCTAGAAGAAGGGAGTAGAAAACAAAAGAAAAATAAAATGCTACAAAACCTGGAATGTAAGTACCTTAAACTCTGGAAAAAAGAGAGGTGGCATACAGTCCCACTGTATTTCGCCCCCCCGCCCCCCCCCCCCAGTCTAGTACACACAACATAGCACAATAATTTTATGCTTAGATACATGCTCTACACCCATGCTGAACAACTTGCAAAACAAAAGCTAACTTAGTTTAGCTGCTTTACAGTTTTCCACGCTATACCAAGAAAGTCCGTTTTATTCAAAGGTCCTAGAAAATACCAGAAGACAAAATCAGGGCCAAGCAATGTTACAGTACTAAAAGAGAACACAATGCAAGGAGAGGATTTAGCACCTAAGCTCTTGCTCAAGGATCAGTTATACTTCAAATGATAATGGAAGGAAACTGGTAGAGACAATGGAAACAACCAAACCTTACATTCCTAGGTAATGTTATCCTTTAACAACTGTAACTACTCTAAGCTTTTTCAAAAACGTCAGAGAAAAAGGCTGCTTTCTTCGGCAGGTTCTTTACAGGCAGATAAACACACAGAGCAAGGGAAACAAACAATCCTTTTGCAACAAAAGATTACAAAGTGCCACCACAGCACCAAGTTTCTAGCAGACCTGTTCTAAGGGATAGCTCATTTCCCCTAAATGGGCAGACAAGAGCATTAGCCAAGTTGCCTAAAGTTTGCATAGGTATATAGTACACAAGACAACACCAGTAGCACAATACTATCCCACCTTTCAAAGTATGTATTGTTTACGTTAGAGAGACCACAAAAAAAAACCCCAACAGGAACTGAGTTACTCCAAATGAACTCAATAGTATTTTCCTAAGCGAGATTCAGAAAAGCAATTACCGCAAGTTCGTTTTATGCAGACCATTTATAATAAGTTCCTTCTACAGACCACCCACTGTTACTTCCTCAAAGAGGATTCTCAGTGCTCTGTTTTACAATTCTCTGGAAAAGGCTCCACATGGTTTAACATAGTAGTTTCAGAATTACTGTTCTATGTGGCATCAGCATAATTTCCAGCCCTCTTTTCATCCCATAACCCCCACATTAAACTTAACACAACCGTAGCTGACCAACATGATTCTGAAGAATTAAAAGTACAGTTGTCATAGTGATATTTGAATTCTAGAGAGGGAAGAGTACAGATTTTCAAAACTAAAAGCACAATTACTCTAACCAGAAGTTGCCATGTATGCTCTCAAATAAAGGCTTGACCTACTCTTTTTTTAAATTGCAAACAGAGGAAGACAACAAATCAGAATCAGGGAAACACTTTATGAAAAGCTGTTTATTTTTACTACTGCTAGTAAGAAAAAAAAATCGTGGTTTTGAAGATTAAAGCACAGCAAATCCATTCATGAACAGACTGACAGTATTGCCTTTGATTAGATTTTCTGTATCACAATCAAAATCATGCAGATAACTACCTGTGTTTTAACCCCAGGGATTTACATAGCAGTGAAAAAATTAAAACCCCAGCGACTGAAACTAAGAAATCTAAAAAAAATAGGGAAAGGAGAAGAAGATAGCTCTGGTTTAATTCCTCAGTGCTGGATGAAGATGGGGGAGGGGAAAAAAAAGAAAAGAAAAAAAAAAAAGATTGCACTTGGCCAACGGAGATGATGTAAGTTGTCCAACAGCACGAACGAGACTGCTAAGAGATTTCTTAAGGCTTTCAAATTACCTTGTGAACTCTTGACTACCTGTAGCCTTAAAAGGAAAACTAATAACCAAACAAACACACAAGTTTCACATGGGATCAGATCTGCACTGTTATGTTCTACCTGCACCTTCAGATAAAGACAACTTAACTGTGCACTTAATTGTCTGTTCCTAAATAGCAGTGACAATCTATGTAAAACACAACTCCGTAATTAGCAAGTTTTTCAGTCCTTGTTCTGAAGGCACTCAAAGGACAACAATTTCCACCTTCTCTCTTTTTCATCCAGTATTCTGACTAAAGTAGCTGCATAATTAAAGGCAAAAGCTCTACAGTGGCCAGAATTGGCCTAATACAGTATCAGAATTCCGTTTTTAATTTCTGGTCATGAACCAGAACATAAAATGCACTGAAGTCCTACCACATGTATATAGTAAAAAATCGCTTAGTACTCAACATTATGTTTGACACTTGAGTATGGCATGCATGAATCTGTGGTTTTCAGATTTTGTATTTTTAGTAATATACTGGATGTAGCCACTTTAATAATCAGCAACAGCCAAGGCAACCTAAGCAACCCACAAGCTGCTCTCCTACTTGCTCAGAGTCGATCCTTCTCAAGATACTAACCGATAGGGGTAATCAGTCTGAGCAAGTTATCCTAGATTAGCCGATTTGTTGCTTAAGTGAGGCAGGCAAGTTAAAGAAAGACGGATGCAGCAGTTCGAAGAGAAACGAAGGCCAGAAACAGCAGGACAGAGAAAAAAGGTTTTCTCAGTAAGAAACATAATCGCAGCATCCTGTCCCAACAACAGAACTTCTTTTCAATAAAGAGTTTATTATGCAGCATGCGCCTGCAACGTAAACGCCTCATTGTTATCTATGGGAGAGCCTCTAGGGCCCAGAGATTGCTGAGAGGGGAAGGCTGCTTCACTTAGGCCCTGGCTCACCAGGATTGAAAATGGAACCTGGTGCTCTCCGCAAGGCCGGTCAACCTGGGCAGGACCACGGCACAAGGTGGGTGTGTGCCGGGGGAGGGGGGCACGTATCAGCGCAGGGAAGGACACAGAGGGATAACAGGAATCTCCAGCAACACGCACAACCCCCTCTGCAAGCTATTCCAACAAAAGCATGAAAGAACTGCCCTTCCAAAACTTGGGTGACAGAACAATGCAAAATTTCACGGCAAAACAGGCGCACACAGAGACTGATTTCAGAGGGAAGCTGTGCTATTCCCACGTTAGCAGACCCCGGCAGGCAAACAGCCCGGACCCCGATGGCCCGCCGCCCCCCGCCATCCCGCGTCCCTGCCGGTACCCGCGCAGCGGGCTCGGGCCATGCAGCGGCCGGAGGGTCCCCCGGGGGAGGGGACCAACCCTGCCCTCCTCCACCCCACCCCCAGGCGCCAGGGTCCCTAACGCCTCCCCGCGGCACTTACACCTCGGTCCTCCTCCGAGAGGAAATCTGGGCCGTCGTCCGAGCCTTCCTGCTGGGGGCGAAGAGGAGGAGGCGGAGCGGGCCGGGGGACGCGGAGGGGCACGGCCGAGCAGCGGGGAGGGTGGGGGGAGACAAAGCGCACAGGTTAGCGACCCGGCCGCACACGCCCGCCCCGCCCCGCCCCGGCACCGCGGCCGCCCCGAGACCCACCATCATGGCTGCTCGCAGCGCTCCGCGCCCGCCGGCCCTCCCCGCGCCGGCCCGCCCGGAGCCCAGCGGCGAGGCGGGGCTGCGGCGCGCGGGGGCGGGGCGGGGCGCGCGGCGCGGCGGCGGGCTGCGCCTCTCGCGAGGGAGCGGTGCGCGGGGGCAGCGCGCGCCTCAGCTTCCCCGCCCTCGCCGAGGCGCGCTCGGCCGCTGACGGGAGGGCGCGACGCTCGGCAGAGAGCGGGCGGGAGCGTCGGCTCCGAGCCCTCGCCGCGACTCTGGCGAGGCCCGGTGGTTGCGGGACGGAGCCCTCTGCGGCGGGAGGAGAGGAGGAGACCCGCTTCCGGCCGGGGAGGTTGCGGCCGCGCGTGTGTAGCGGCCTGGCGGCGTTTGTCCCGGGCGCTTCGGTTTTCCCCTTCGCGCCGTGGGCGTGCGCTGGCCCGTGCGGCAGGAGCGGGCTTACCGATAGGTCTGGCGAGCACCGAGATCCCAGTGTTCAAAGTGCAGCCACGCTTCGGTGGTGGGTGTCTCCCGTGCGCAGCTTGCAGAAGCCAGAGTGGCTTTGTTCATGCGTACAAAATTCAAAATGTTTGGCATGCTGAGAGCGGGCATGCAAAACCTCCGCAAATGTGTGACAGGCGGAACTCTGTCTGCTGCCATCCCTGACCTTTATTGAGAACAGACCGCTTCTGTGCTGTCCTTTTCTTCCCACCATTTCTATGAGATGGGCTTTGCAGCACCAGCCCTTCACTACATGAGTTTTTTACAAGCATGTGTGTATATGCAATTATATAGTGCTAGAAATAAGCGGTTCATAATATGCCTTTGATTTATGGGCAGTTAATGTGGCGAAGATGGACGGCCGCCTTTCATTCAGACGAAGAAATGGAGTTGTTAAATGCCCCTTTGTCTGATGACAGTGGAAAACATCCGACTAAACTGAATATAAGCATGGAAGGTAGGGAGTCCATGCCTAAGACTGCATTTTTCTGTGAATCGGAGCTAGAACAGCCAAGAACAGACTCTGGGTGGGGTTTTATGATCAGCAGTAACCAATCTGAGTGCTGTTGCTGAGAGATGGTGGCAGCTGTGGACATTAGAACTCCCACAGATGTACAGTTTAGGCAGATGAGGGCATTGATCCAGCTGCAAATTAATCCTGTAACAAATTACTAGTTT
Organism: Tauraco erythrolophus; assembly: GCF_009769465.1. Taxonomy (NCBI): domain Eukaryota; kingdom Metazoa; phylum Chordata; class Aves; order Musophagiformes; family Musophagidae; genus Tauraco; species Tauraco erythrolophus. Next base: position 44,221,355 of record NC_141470.1, read on the forward strand.
CCATCTGAGTCAACTCCATAACCCAGTCAAGCCCACAGTTACACAAGCACTAGTGGGACGGGACCACTGCTTGCCACAGTAGCACCATGGATGGAACAAAGCAGATCAGGAAACTACACCTTGAGAAATGCTACTCATGCAGCCTCCAGATATATGAAGAGAAAGCTTTCTGAGCGCTGTGCTGCTTAGAAGTGTGCTTTGGAATTCAGAAATGGAAATTGCCTCTTGGAAATTGTTCTTAGTATGGCTGTGGAAAGAGGCCTTTGAATATGCATTTTGTAAATTAAAAAAGCTGTTCTTTAAACAGTTTTCATGTACACAGTCTGCTTCTGTCTTGATACAGACACATGCCACATCATCCAAAGTACTGACTTAGCACTTGGGTTAAGAGAAGTAGAAATATTTTACAAGGTACTGAGAAAAAGTATGTGACCCCTGTTTAAACACTGACCTTGTGCTGAAAAGTCACATAGGAAACTGATTTCTGGGGCTTCACCTGCCTGTGTTAGTGCACTGTTCTGTGCACAGTCTGGGCTCAGTCCCGTACTACCATTCCACCTTGCAAACATCTGTTTTTCTGGAAAAACTAAAATTAGTGACAGAATGAGCTTTTTTTTTTAAAAAATAACCAGGTTATTATTTATTGTTAATACGTTTTTGTGGGACTGAAGATCTCAAGTCAAAGAGTTGAGAAAGGCTTCACAAGCAATAAAGAGACAATTCGCTGTTCCAGGGAACAGCTAAGTAGTCCAGCTGACTGGCATGAATCTGGCAGGATAACCATCTCAGGTGCATCTACAAAAAATAAGGTTATATGGCTTTCCAGTGTGGCTCCGTGGGCAGTCCAGTCATGTTCTGGATGGCACAGAGGTTCATGAGGGAAGTATTCAAAAACAGCAGCACTTTTGTGTCTCTGAAGGTGCTCTGTACCAAACAATACCAAAACTGCGAAGCAGCAATACTATCGGTGATACTAATCTTTCGTCCTGCCCCCATCAACTTATCCCGGCCCCGTGCCTTGCCCTAATTTTGTCCCTGTGCTCCTCCCCACTGGCAGAGCCATACTTGCTGCATGCTGTTTCTGCTTCAGCAGCTGTGACAGGTCACGTGCACCACAGAGACATCCCAGCTAGGTGGGAGAAGAGCACTACCTCTTCTTGGTGCTCTTCCATCAAGGCTCGGTTCAATAAGCCCGCTCTGAGGCTGCAGGATCACGTTCAGTTCAGTTTCCTTTCATGGGTGAGCTCGCCCCACCTAAGGAGTTGCCATCTTGGCTGTTTGCACACTCTCCTCCATGTCTACATAACAATAATAAACCAGGGCAATGAACTAAATATAACCCAGCAAGAACGGAGTAACACGTTGTGACTGAGGCAATCTGACAGCCCGTTGGTACCATTGCACTCCTCTGCTCCTTCTCCACACACCTGGCTGTCTACTTTACTCCAACCCTGGTCTTCAGCAGGCCCTGACTCCAGCCTACCTGTCTCACCAGCAGAAAAATTACGTGGGATAAAAGAAGGAAAAGTGTTTTGATGAGTGAGTTGCATTGACTCTGATAACCTGTATGGATGGCCCAGAGGAGGATGCAGGAGTTTGAAGCCAGAAGAAAGGAAAGGTTTGGGGCTCTTGACATCTTCAGAAATTATTCCTCTTACCAACAACATCTCACTTTTGCTCCAGGACACGCTCTGACTCACTCAGCTACTCATTTTTTGTCTAATTTTTTCCTCCCTTTTTTCATCATTTTTTCTTTTCAGCTACCGTGTTTTATTTTGTCTCATTTTTAGCTGCTAAACTCTTGAGGCAAAGATTATCATTATTCTGAGTTTTCAGAGCCATATAGAAAGAGGGACCGATCCTGCGCCAATTAGGGGAAAACTGCTGCACTGTTGTCACCCGTAGGTCTTCAGATTTTTTAGGAGCATTCCCCTGCAGAGACTCATAAAGTCAGTAGATGGTGCTATATACATATTTTTAGGAATGCTTTTCGGCCGAGCCTTACTCAACGAGTAACATTTCCTTTGTGTTTGAGTATGATATCCCTAGAAATCTAGAAGCCACGCAATTTAAGAAATATTTGGCTTTTATCAGGGAATCGCTGCAGAGATCTAAAGGCTTTTCACTCCATGGCATCATTTCATAGAGTACTACCTGTACTCCAAGAGTAATCATGGAGTGATTCAGTGAATGCAAGCTCTGATATTTCATTAGCTGATACATATTTTTAAAAAGTGTGAGGCAGTATTCTTCATGCACTTTTCTCTTTTGAGAAGTCCTTCAGCTTCCCTCTCTAAACCTAATTACTCTCAGTTTCCTTCAAACAACCTCACGTATTGTTCACGTGGAGCTCAGATACAATATCTTGCAGGCAAACTGTGGTCATCAGGACCAGCTTTCCTGTATCTCAGTGCCAGATTGATTCCTCCTTTCATTTCATCTTTGAGATGAAACTATTTTATTCCCTCACTTCATTTTAATTTTTTCTACTGCTGCTAAGTGAAACTGTATTAAGGAACCATATCATTAAAGCTATATTGCAAGGCTTTTTTTGTGGCAGAGCAGATAATTACATTCTAAAAAGATGAATCAATATTTACCTTTTATTTCTGTGGAAAACTAGAGCTTTTAAGCGTAATGTTTTCAGAAGATTAAGGCTGAAGGAGAAAAAGGCTTCAAAATCTTATTACAAAACCAGTCTAAAAAACTCAGTGAGCAATAAAGGCTTTTTACCTGTTACGGAGATAGATCACTTTACAGCAAAAAATGACTATCAAACCAATTATATTCCTTTAGAAGCACAAAGAGGATGTGAGCTGTAGGATTAGAAGAACAGAGAGGGAAAAAAATGTATAATATTCTAGCGAAGAAAGTGAAATACAGCTTAGTACAATACGTGCCTAGTAACTTCTAGCCACTCTGAAGAACAATAATTTCCATAAGAATAAAAAATATCTGTTTCTCAGTGTGGAACAGACTTCTGTGAATTCCAAAGCATGATGGGGCCATATGCAAATAATACAGATGTGTGGGTTTCTATTCAGACTGCAGGGACCCTGAAAAGGCTCGCTCTGCAGTTTTAAAATCCTGGCCTCCTTGTGCTGGATGGTGACTATACATATGCATATACATTGTAATGCAATTCAGCACACTTTTTCCCTAGGAAAGAATCAGATTTTTTTTCTTTTTGCCTTTTTAAAATTAATTTACATGGCATTATCGACGCATTCTGTCTTTGTTTGCCATGAATGACCGCCCATGTACAGCTACACGAATGCAGAAAGTCGAACTATCTAAAGCATCATTTTTCACCAGTGCCATGAACTAATGCCAAGAAGCTGTACAGGGAAGAATACTTTATCCCATGAACAGAGGTAAAAATCACTTATTGTGAGCTCTGAACATTTTGAAGGTTTTTTTCCTCTTTGAATTACATACTGTTATTACCCTAATTGCTATATTTCTATAACAGATTGTAGGCAATGAAGTATTGATCTACACAAATACTTCATTGCAAATGGGTGCACAAGGAAACTGCATCTCCCATAGCTCCTATAGGATTGTCTAGGAAAGAGCCTATAAAGAAGCTCTCTCCTTCCCTGGCACACCAGGATGCATAAAAACGTTTATAATCACAGACTGATGAGTGTTTCAGCTGCCTACTCTGGATTTAAAGCCATTGAAGTCATCTCTTTTCCTAAACTCCAGTCCCTTCTCCTTTATAAACCAGCTGAAATATGGAGCACTTCAGAAAATATTCTGGGAGAGTACGATTTTATCACTCTTCCCGATTCTTAATGCATCTTTCTTTAAGAGAAAGCCAGAATTTCTGGTGTGACCTTTGCTTCAGACTAAGGGGCTTACTTACACAAAGTACTGGCACAAAATTCTTCTAATTATTGTAACAGAATTTATTATCAGAACAGAAACACCTTTTTGTTGACATCCCAGCTGAAACTAGAGATCCTTTTGCTTCTCAGGTTTTTAATTTTAGAGCTGCCTGGTTTAATCCCTGGGTCGTGGAAGGCTATAGGAATGCTTTGGGATATCAGCCTCCCAGTAGAGTCTTAACTCTATCAGTCAGTAACTGCAATGGTGGGAGCATTATGGGAGGCTTCTCCGAAGCAGTTTTATTACTCTTTTCACGTCACATGTTGACGAGTCTGAGGTAAAAGTATCAGAAAGCCATTTACAGTAGTGCTTTCATCAGGGCTAGCATTGATGACTCCTGTCAGGGCTAGGCAATAGTAAAATAGATTCAGAAAAAAAACCCTCAGTATAAATAAGGCCTTGTTGGTGAAAGTGTGACCAAGAAGGATAAAAAGCAGATTCGCTAACACTGACCTCATACGCGTCATTCCTCAAAGGCCAGCTCTGCCCCAGCAGGGCAGCGCCAGGCAGGGCAGACAAAGAGGCTCTTGTCGTGGCGTCTCTCTGGTACAATAATGGGTATCAGGAAGGACCGCACAATGATGCTTATTTTGCCAGAACAGACTGAATGACACTTTCTGCCTAATTCGGTAGATACGTATTGTTAGGGACTATTAGTCATTATTCTTTGTCTTTTGCTCCCTGTTACCTTATTTCCTTTTCTCCTAATACTTTTTTTTTTGTTTGCTTTTCAATTATTTTTCCCTCTTTTTCAATATTTTCCTTCCTAATCTCTCATTTCCCATCTAACCTGTCTCTTCCTTTCTCTTTGTTAGACCACCCAGTTCCATGCCCTGATTTCCTCTGGTCTTGTCTGAAGGCAACTGTCTGTCCTCTCCAGCTCATTGCAAAATGACACCTCTCCCCTCACTCCCAAGCCTTCAATAGTCAGTAATCTCTGTAATCAGTCCCAGCTCATTCTATTTTTGTCTCTTCTTACTCACAGTCTTGCATTCAGTCTTCTATTCTCCTTCCTCACTGGCTTCTTGCTCACTTAAATTCCATTGTCGCCTCTTTCATGTCTCTCCTGAAAACCTTGGATGTCTCCTAGCACGTCCTACGAATGCCAGTAGTGTTAGAGCATCACTTGCAGCATGAGAGAACATGATGACCACTAACCTGGTCTGCTTGAGGCAACATTCACAAGCTTGCCGAACAGTAACCAGGTGTCCTTTGTTTTCCTACACATATCAGGTGAGCCTTACCTGAGCAGCATCCTAAAGACTTTCTGACCACAAGGGTCTTATTCAAAATAGTCAAAGATAAGCCAAGGAAAAACAAACCAACACATTATTTCTGATATATGTTTACCAAAGAAAAAGCCGAGTTTGACAGATGCCATCAATCAGCACTAAAACAACAATCAGCTGAAGCATTATTTAATGGCCAGGGACAGCTCTTCAAACATGATGATGTCTGACTCAAAACCAAAGCTGCTTCCATCTCTAGGTGAATGAGTTTTAACACTCACATTACAGCATAGCCGCATGGGAGCAGCCACCTTAAGACACATCCTGTGCTTCCTTAACAGTCTTAAATACCTGCTTGCCCAGTGGACAAGCCCCCCCAAAAATAAAATTCTATTCTGCATCTAAATGTGTTCCTTTCTATATAGTGTCTTCAGAGCCAGAGGCCTTAGGACTGACTTGAGAGGCAGTCAGAAAAAAAAATAAATCAGGCCAAACATATCACCCTTTGAGTTCTCTTTTCTTGACTTAACAGCTATGGAGATGCAGATGCTTGTTAATTTTAAATTTAAACTGTGTGGGATAGCCAGTTGCAATAGGAGGCATGGGTTAACACGCAACTGCACAGAGCTCTCACTGTTAGGCTTCGCTGTAGTTTTACTTCCAGCTATCTGCTTTTGAGTTAACAGCTCCTGAGACAGCTTGACTTGACTGATGGTGCTCACATTGCAAAACAGCCAAGATGTGCAGGGCGATTTTAATAGCTGCACTGAATAACTGATTCCACAGTGTGACCACTAGCGCTTGATCTGCAGTCCACGCTTCCAGACAGGCCACTTCTGTCTGGTTCATCACACCATCTCTCTGGATCTGAAAATGCTGATCTGAAACAACCATAGAGTGCAGTAAGCCCATCAAAAGCCATGCTGCTGCAGGAGGGGAAGTCTCGCCTCCCCCTGTGCCCCTACTCCCTCAGCACAGCCCCAGGGGCTGGCCCAATTTACCTGCTTTTCTTGCAGGATCAGTTTCCAGCCATCTCACTTGAGCCAGCATTATAGGAACATTATAGATGAATGTGAAGGGTGGCACCCAGCTTTTCAGCAGCACAGCAGTTTTAGATTGGCTTAAACCAATCAGGAAACCTCCTGGGGCATTACTAATTGATTATTTCAACCTGCACTTCAGTGAAGATGAGCCCACAGGTACATTACAATCAAGCACTCTGCTGTGAAAACCTGGTAGGCACATCAGGAAAAACTCATGTGGCTCCTGCTATGGCATTTTAGAGTAGTGTGGTGGTTTCACTGATGGACAGGACGTGCCATTGGGAAAACTCACTGAGCGTGACTCAGAGGTCTGCACAAAGTATGCCTGACTACAGATAACAAAAGCATTTGTCCATCAGCCTCTAGCCAGCGCAAGTTTATGATGTTGACCGGGCCAGGCTAGAATCTGGAATGAAGGCTAATGGAATCGCATTTGGATCTCCATTAGCACTTTATTGAGTTGCAATAGTCCTGTGGTTAAAGCAAAGATAATATGATACTATGAGAGGTTGTATCTTTGTAGGCAGAAATTAGAACTGTAATTCTGTATTTGGGAGCAAACAAGTCTTGTGTTGCAATGTGGGGAACTGAAGCATTCGGTATTTGAGACACTGACCTGTACTGCATGTGGTCAGAAAGAGAGATACTTGTAATATTCGTGAGCAGGACCAGGAACAACTGTTCAGAGAAGACCTGAGCACTGTTACAGGATCAGGTCTTCAGAGAAGAACCGAGCAGTATTACAGATGTTTTTTGTCCCAGCTGGTCAATGTATGGTGGAAGGAAGAAAGGAAAGTACTGGTGCTTTGACTTTGTTTTTTCTTTTTCCACACCTATGCCTTTTGACTTCGGGATTTTTGCATCTGAGTGGGTGGATCTGATGGTGAACAGATGAACCATCCTCGGTGAGAATTTTACATGTGGCCAAAGGGAATGCTGGGCCTCATGGGTGGCTCTGCAAATGGGAACTGAGTGATAGGAACTAGCCTAGGAAATGCTTCGAGTCCTCCTGCTGGGATCAAGCTCTGTCTTTCCCAAGGTACATAAGCAAATTCGGAACATTAGTTTGGGTTTGGGAAGGTCAGCTGTGTTATTGTAACTGTTGCATTCAGAGCTATCCACAATTATCACAGCAATCGTGACATGTAGGGCCAAATCCTGCTGAAACACAGAATAACATGGGCACCAAAAATTGTTCTATCAGGGCAGCGTTTGACTCCATGCAAGAGACAGGGGATTCAGTGTCCTATTCATGGCTGCTGAGTTCCCAGGCCATGCCTCTCCCTGTTAGCTCTCTGCCTCTGTGGTAGACACTATACAAGTTCACAAAGCAATACATACCAGGAGTCGAGCAGGGAGCTGTGCCTCAGGACTGGTGAGGCATCCTCATTCAGGCCAGGGGAAAAAGGGAATAAATTCAGACCCTCCTCTGGAATGGGTTCCTTGCACTTTGTGCACTAGAGTTGCTAAAGACAGCTTTGGCACTGAAAGTATAAGGATCTGCAGAATGGAGCTGCAAAAGAAACACAGACCCTTAATAATCTTTATTTTTGAGAATTATTTCAGGGAGATTACCCACATGAGCAAGACAGTCAGGAATGCACCTCCTTCCACTCAGCTCTTCTGCTAGTACAAATCAATGTTATTCCATTGAAGTCAATGGAGCTTTGCTGATTACATGAAGTCAAAATCATTATGTACAATTTACTGGCTCTAGTCATTTGATAATTATCTGCAGTGGGAAATCTTTTTACCTCTGCTTCTTTTATACAACAAGAAGGACCCATACAGTTTCAGATCATTATATTTTGCTCTAGTCCCACCTTCTCAAAAAAATTCCTTTTGTTATTTCTCACTTGAGGGGGCAGCTATGACTAAGTGGCTGAACAAAACCTTCAGATTTACCAAACCTGCAATGCAGCTCATTTCCCACCATTTAAGGCAATGCTGTTCTTGGAATTTGCACTTTGAAATCTCCCTACCCAGACAATCAGTGCTTTAGGACAAAGGTAGGCACCAGTGTAAAGCCCAATTGCAAATGCATCAAATAAAAGTTTTATGTTATTTTTTTTACTTTCACATCTTACAGAAAAAGAGTCTCTTTGCTATATTTCTTATTTTACAGCTCCATATAATCACCCAGCTGTACCACTGAAAATCAAGGAGTTCCAGTAATACGTCCTGGCAATGGATTCCCCCTCCAGTCTGGGCTGACCTTTCTTAGCTCTAGGCTTCATGTAATCCTGTCTCCCAGTCATACAGTCACAAAATCAGCTCTGAGCCACAACCAGCTAAAACTTTTGCTTAATCATGACTACTATATCTTAGAATGTACATTAATTTCTGCTCCATAAAACACGCCAGCGTGCTGTAGTAGTACAACACTGTATCAAATCCTGCAAGCACAACAGAATCGAGTTACATCCAGTTGGTAGCTCTGGGACAAGCTTATGGGAAAGGACAGCAAAAAGTGTCATATTGGTGATTCCTTAGGTGATGCTCTTCCCTCTGCAAGGATTCTGAACCAATGCCCTAAGGTACACAGGGCTCTGGCTTCTACATGAATCATAAAATGTTTTGGCTGCTTGAGATGTGATTGTGTGAGACGTGTAATCTTTGTGATGAGATAAAGCAAATAACAAGAGTGAATAAGGTTCAATCAGGTTCAGTGAGGCTCTTCGTTAAATATGAACATTTTCAGCTCAAGTCCCCTCCTAGTGTTCTAGTAATTCTTCTAATCCCCTCCTCTTCAAGTCACCTGCAGTTCACATCTGGTTCTGAATCTAAAACACATCGATGCTGAACTTTATTTTAAGGATGTGCAACGTCACAGCTTAATCTGAAGTGCTGCCAGCTATTGATTCCTATCAGGCAACAAGGCTATCATTGGGCTCCACAGTAAGACAGAATCATAGAATCACAGAATGGTTTGGGTTGGAAGGAACCTCAAGGATCATCTAGTTCCAACTCTCCTACTATGGGCAGGGACACCCTCCACTACACCAGGTTGCCCAAAGACTCATCCAGCCTGACCTTGAACACTTCCAGGGACGGGACATCTACAACTTCCCTGGGCAACCTGTTCCAGTGCCTCACCACCCTCTGAGTGAAAAATTTCTTCCTTAGATCTAATCTAAATCTCCCCTCTTTCAGTTTAAAGCCATTGCCCCTTGTCTAATCGCTACACACCCTTGTAAAAAGTCCCTCTCCAGCTTTCCTGCAGGCCCCCTTTAAGTACTGGAAGGCTGCAATAAGATCACCCCGGAGCCTTCTCTTCTCCAGGCTGAACAGCCCCAACTCTCTCAGCCTGTCTTCATAGCAGAGGTGCTCCAGGCCTCACATCATCTATGTGGCCCTCCTCTGGACCCGCTCCAGCAGCTCCATGTCCGTTCTGTGTTGGGAAGAGCTGAATGCTGTATTCCAGTTGGGGTCTCACGATAGCAGAGTAGAGGGGCAGAATAACATAAGATAACACATGACCCGTAGTGGAAAGTTGGCTAAATGATGCTTATATAATTTGTGAATGCCACCCACAATAAAGTTGATAGCTGTTTCATTGTTTTCATATTTCCCCTCTTTTGTACATTTCTGAGAGACTGTTTTATAATTATTAATAGAATATTAGAAAATAACTTAATTAGTTCCAATTCTTAGCATTTTTATCTTGAGTGAAGTACCAAATATTTGAGGCTTAATTTATTAGCAATAAAAGTGAGATACCAATCTCTTACTATTAATTTTAGACATATTCAAGAAAGGGAATAAGTGAACTAGGCAGCTGCCAAAGCATGTACATCTGAGCTGAATAATGATCAGGATTTTATGACACATTTGGAAGGGAAATGCAATAAAAGATAAAGACGGATATGGAAGTGGGATAAAAATACACACTTATAATTGATAAATTATTCTACACTCGTCTGATATATTTATTTGATAAAATTATTGCCTGTTCTTTACAGAGATAGACACCAGACTTAATCTTGCTGGAGTCCTGAATGCTTTTTGTGTAACATTAAGATGAAAATCTTAATATGAACTGTAAAGCGTATAAGAAACTGACTGAAGAGGAGTCTTCTGTCAGGAGAAAGGGGAATTAATACTGGAGTTTCCTAAATTCACTCTAGGAACAATCTTATTTAATCTTCTCATTAATGACCTTGGCACAAAAAAATAGGAAGTAAATGAGCTAATGAAATCTGCTGACAATATAAAACTGGAAGGTACTACTGATACAGAAGAGGACTGGAGGATCATGCAGGAAGACCTTCATGACCTTGAGGTCTGTAGTAACAGAAATAGGACAGAATTTCATTGTGAAAAATGCAAAGTGATGATCTTAGGGGCCAAAAGAAATTTCTATAAGCATAAGGAAAGAGCAGAGAAGGCGAAGGACGTATGTACCGTCAGTCACATGACATATACCAGACTTTAATGGAAGAAGGCATAAGATCCTGCAAGGCAGAGAAAGCAATGCACTAATATCTTCACAGCATATAGTGATAAGGCCTGGTCAAACATGTTTAGGAAAGATAGATTCAAACTGAACCAGGTACCAAGAGGTGCTGCTAGGACAATTAAGGGGATGAGGAACACTATCTTACTAGAAATCATAGAATCATAGAATGGTTTGGGTTGGAAGGGACCTTAAAGATCATCTAGTTCCAACTCCCCTGCCACAGGCAGGGACACCTTCCACTACACCAGGTTGCTTAAAGTCTCATCCAACCTGGCCTTGAGGTGTCACCTCAAATATCACAAATATCACCAAATATCTTAATGTGAAAAAAATAAAAGAAGAGCATATAACATCAACATAATAAAAGGGGAAAGGGAAGGCTATTCAAACTAGAGAACAATATAGGTATAAAATAAAATGTCCAAGAATATATTTAGGCTGGAATTAAAATAATTTCAAAACATCAATCAGGATTCTGGAACATTATCTCCATCATAGTACTAGAAAGAAAAAAATTAACTAATTTTAAGGTGAACTTGCTAAATCTGAGCAGGGGAAAGGGGTAGGAGGCTATATGGCATGATAGCTGGCAATAGCAGGTGCCATTGGGTGGCATCAGGTTCTCCATTTCCTGTCAGCCAGATTTGCATAGAAAAATGATGTGCAAACTTTCCCATTCACATCATGGAGTCCTGACCTGTACCACGTCTGCTTACTGCAGGACCGGAGCTCTGTGATGAGACTCGCAGACATTTCAGGTGTTGTGGAACATCAGATGGCCAGAATATGGGTGGGGAAAGTCTGTGTTCCTTTGGCTGTGGCAGCCCTATGCTTCAGCAGTGCACAAGACCAAATGATTCCCACGTGGGAAAAATTGAACAAAATAGCTTTGACCTGTTCAGTGAATCTACTGTGCAAGCCCTGGCAACATGGATAGTGCAGGAATTTATTTTTACGGAAGTTGCTTACAGGGACGCCTCTCTCACTTACCAGAATGTGAGTGTGTGGAAATATTTCTTGGCATCTCATCATGGGAGCTTAGGCTGAGAAAAACACATTCACCTCTGATCAAAGACAGTGATGGAGAAATGATTTCTGGAGGAAGTAAGTTAAACACAGAGTGATGTTATGCCATAAAAATAAAGAATTCTTCTGACAACTGAATCTGATTCCTCAAAAAACCCACCAGGCTTATTAAAGAGAAGTACTAAACAGACGAATAACATGAGTAAAGCATGTGTTAGATGTGGAGATATTCATGTTATAATCTCTAAGAGCTGAACCTACAAAGAGCAAAGTGAGTGGATGTGATGATACATCATAACCATGATGATACAGACATCACCATGTGTGAGTTCTAGATGTCTGCTCCCTAATCATTAACTAGTGACTTCTTCATACAAAACATTTGTACAGATCTGGAGGCAGAAACCAGGCAAACAAGACCCTAAGCAGTACCCAGTGTCCTTCAAGATGTAAAGTTCTGCTGCATTCAGCGTGAGGGTGACTGTGTGGTAAAGCACTTGAGAGAGTGACATTTGTACCTTGGCAGTATCACAGGATGAGTCGTGGCCATCAGGTCAGGCTGACACACGGGGATACCAGTGAAACCCCTAACCCGCAGTCCAAACAGAGACAGGAGTCCACAGACCTGGTTGGGGCACTAACGTGAATTAGAACCATAACTAGTTGAGAGAGAGGTGAATACAGGCTTCTTCCATAATGGGTGTATTTTCTAATGGTTTTTCTTATGGTTTGTATAAAAAATGGAGGAGACTCACTCATTTTCTAATTAGTATGGCGGTAAGACTGGGCTGTGCAAAGTTTGTGCTGAATCCAGTGCTGCCTGTGAATGCTAGTCACATTTAAAGTACCATTGCTACACTGGGCACCCAGGGAAGCTTGGACAGGGGAGCCCAGCTTCTGCCTTACAAATGGGCCTTCTGTGTCAGTGCTACCTTCTGAACTTAAATTCACAAAAACGAGGTGCACTTCTGTGCAAATACAGAACACAAGGAGACAGCACATGGCTGTTGATCCGAAAAGATCATAATGGATATAAATGGCCATGTGATAAAACAATAGCATTTATCATTGAATTTTGTACATTTAAACTGAAAGAGGGCAGATTTCTATTAGATCTAAGGAAGAAATTCTTCACTCAGAGGGTGGTGAGGCACTGGAACAGGTTGCCCAGAGAAGTTGTGGATGCCCCATCCCTGCAAGTGTTCAAGGCCTGGTTGGATAAGGCTTTGAGCAACCTGATCTAGTGGAAAGTGTCTCTGCCCATGGAAAGGAGGTTGGATGGATGATCTCTAAGGTTCCTTCCAACCCAAACCATTCTATGAATCTATGATTTAAAAAGTGAGCACTGTTAGGTTAAATTAATAATGCATATTTAAAGCAGCCTTTTGATTAAAAGAATCATGGCTGAATTTCTTGTACGTATTGAGACCCATCACATTTCAGTCTGGACTATATTATCTTTGTTGTCTCAAGCTGCAAATCTGTGATGCATGCTCTGAAATCCATGTAATGCTGGTAAAACATTTGTCTTCATCTACTGCACACCTAGAGCATTCCCCTGCTGCCATCAACATCACACCATACTGTTCTAATGATTTCAGACACTAAAGAATTTGTATTAAGCATTTCTAACTTCCACTGGTCTTAATGGAGCTACACTTGATTATGCCTGGATTACATCAACCCTGACAAAAAAACCCAGACAACTTCATATATACTTAGCACATGCGTGCACCAGTTGAATTCCAAATACACATCAGGTGAGCTATTTTGCCTATTACTCTTGGTTTCTAACTAGTCTGTAATAAACTCATAATTTACTTTTCCACTCAAAACACCACAAGATACAATTCACCTGGAATACTAACAGAAAGCTAACATTGAGGAAACGCAGTTTGTCTCACTAACTAAACGAACAAAGCAAAACCCAATCTCTGTAGAAGTGCTGGTCCTTGGATATTCGAAGCTCTGCGACATGCTGTACGGAGAACATGCTTGCCTACACCCTTAGGAATACTATGGCATGGCAGGACTCCCAGTCTCTGAAAAGCTTGTAGTCAGGACTTCAGAATGTGAGGAATTCAGTTAATTCATATCACGGATCTTCATGGGTGGAGGGTGGCCAGAACACTGTTAAAAGGAGTGAAGCGAGGAAGCAAGAGCTGGAGTCAGGCACGCACACGTCTGATGTAGCGTAACTCCAGGTTTCACCTTAAGTTAAACATCAAAATGCCTTTACATGTCTTGTGCAGCACTATCAGCAGCTGAGATTTGATGGAATGAATTTCACCACTGCTGTAGACATGTACAGGAGTCAGAGTACTGAAGAATATGCAGTTTAAAGTATGTACATGACAAGAAACTGAGATGCAAGTGATTATCAGGCTTTCCAGATTTTTGCCTGAGATTTGCCAGCAGAGACATGTACATCTGTGTCAGAATCATTCACTGCCTACCAGAGACACAAATATCCGATGCTTCTGATCTATGTTAAATATACTGTTAAGTGTACATATCTGCTGTGTAATATACAGGCAGAGAATGTCCAATTCTTCCTGGAAGAGCTGGACTTACTGTACCAAGATGTATGTAATGCAATAGCCCGGCATCGCCTGGCAATGCCCAGAGCACCGCGCAGGAGGACAGTGGCTGCCACGAACACAAAGTTGTGCTCCTCCACAGATGTCCTGCATACCAGACACTGAACCACCAAGACAATTCTCAGAAACGTCTGAAACATTTCAGGCATTGTGCCTTCCTAAAAAAGCAAAAAAACAACCTTTCCAAAGTAAGTGAGAAGTGTAGATTCCTAAATTCGCTGCCTGGTCAGGCAAGTATAAGCACCACTGGAAAAGGGGGAGCATTTAGCCCAGCTTTTGCAGGAATCCCTCTCTCATCCCACACGTGTCATTGGATCGCCCTCACTATGCTGTCGAACAGCACCCTCAGATGGCCCTACTTCATATATCTCTTCGTGAGACTTTTTTTCTGTTCTTTTTAAGATCAGGAAAAGGAAATAAATCTGCACTGCAATGCTGTCAGTTCCTAGTGCTTGTGACAGCAGAGAAAAGCCCAAGGAGATGAATAAGCATAATACAAAGTTTCGGAAAAAGAAGCAGATGAAAACTCTTAGAAGATATTATATTAATAGAACTTCTGATTATACAAAAGGCTACTTCATGATTTATTGAACCTTTTAAATTTTTTGAACAAGTAAGGTTGTAATATGGCCTTTAATCCTTGTAGCAGTTTTCTATACATTTTATAATACTGAGATTTTTTTGAGTTGACTATGAAGTAGTGCATTTGACTATGAACCAATGAGCCTTGCAATTAACTTTCAGGTTTTTATGTTTACTTCACACTACTTCTACAGCTTCAGTTTTCAACATACTATAAGTTTATGCATCCATAGCATCTTCCCACACGGTAAGTACTTACCACTTTCGTGGAAGTTAACAGCTGAAAAAGATGCTTTAATGATCGCAAAAAAGGATAGTTCAGGTTCTGGCACTGAGGAAAGCATAAAATAACCTAATAGGGCAATTCCCCATCTAAATGATGGAGTCTGGATTTCACAGTTAAATCCCGTGGACAGAATGGAACTGTTCAAACATCTCAAGAGACTATTTCAAACTGTTTGCCACTTCAGTAAACTGTAGCCAAGTTTACTCTTTGAACAACTTCTTTATAAGGTTAAAATTTTTAACAAGAGAAACCAGTAAATGGATCAAAAGTGGTTAGGGTTTTTTTCTTGTTTGCTCTATGTTTATGATAAGGACTAAAGCACACTGCTAATATGAGGGAACAAGACCACAGGAGAATCGGAGCTAGCAGGGAGCAAAAAGGGTGGTGATGAGAGGAGGTAAAACTGAGGTAACTGAGATAAATGGGAGGATCAGAGGGAGCAGGTGAGCAATTTCTGTGTGGAGGCCACAGTGGGGGAAAATGCTTTGGAGGAGAAGGGACACAGAAAGCAAGTCAAAGGAAGAGGAAAGGCTCAATTTTGTCATTTTCCTCTGTAAAGAAACAAAGGCAGAGCAGGACACTTATACCTGTTCAAAGGGAACAATATATTACTGTCTATGAAAATGACAAATTCTGATCTGAGAATATTTTTTATTCCTTTTGCATATAGCATGACTTGTAACTTCACTACCATGAAATGCATTTAGTATCAGTGATAACAAATACTATGTCACCACAACACCCTTTCACACTGTGCCCAACAGATGGAAAAGTGATTCCAACATTATAGTGATTCCCAAAAATAGATTAAGTGAACGGGTTGCTTCTATAATCTTCACTTTAATTTTCAGCCCCTCAAAGATGTTGAAAAACTACATTTTCCACTAGTTACAAAACATCTTTTAAAAAACATAACATATGTGAAAACATCGAAACATTCATCACAGGTATAAATAGTCTATTCTATATTTATCTGGAGACATCCAAGTTTATAACAATGGAAAATGATCTCAGACTAATATCATAAAGTAGCTAGAATATTCATCTCTCTCAAATGCTGGTGCAAGGTTGATGAGATGGTCTATGATTATTTCAGGATTAAGCACTGCAATAATAATCTCATTCCCACTGAGTGCTCCTAAATACTCTCAGCAGATCCATTCGTCCCTTTTCCTTAACTGTGATCCCATCCTTGTGGAAAGAAATAGCTACATAAAACTGGGTCAAGCAAACAGTTTACTCTTTCCTACAGTAACTGTATATTTTACATACATAATACTGCCTTCCTTTGATAACAATTTAATCCAGTCCATATTAGACTGAAACACGATGTACTGTAGGGAAAGTGAGAACACCAGAACCAAGTAACTAACAAAACAGAACGAATGTAACTTCATGGGCAACTTACAGCACAAAAAACTTGTTAGCAGAGAAAAAGATAAGCTATAAAAAGTTACTATTTTTTTCCCCCCAAATATGCCCATTGGTAATTGAAAGTTTTCATCTCATAGTTCAAAAAACGTGTGCGTGTTCATATTAAGAGTGTAAAATGTGACTTACAAAATTCCTATATTCTTGTCTGTTAACCACTGAATGTGATCCAAACACTATTTTAAGAAGAAAACAAGAGGATATGTATTTGCACACAACGTAAGAAATAACTCTTCTCATCTTCCCACAGTTTGCTATTACAATGAAAAGTCTGGTTCTTAACAGCATTTCTTAAAAAAAAAAAAAAAAAGAAAAGGTAAAAGCAGGAAATTCCAGGTTCCTTAAATATCTAGACAAAGGATATTTAAAGCACAAACATGAAAATATGTTATTCTGTTTCCTGGATATTAATTAGTAAACCTTTGGAAAAATCTTATCCTCACTATTTTCCAGAGAAAACAGCTGTGAGATTGAAGCAAGATTCTGAATTGCTATTGGTGTTGAATACATTTTTATGTATCATGACTTTGTGCAAAGGATAACTGCAGATAAACACAGAGCCAGGAGCTTCTTGAATATGATGTGCACGAAGCTATTTCTGGAAATATCTCGACTTTGTATTTCACTATTAGAACAATAGCAGTCCTGGTGTTCCTGACGATGTTTTGAGCTACCAGTCACTCTGACTTCTGAAGTGGGGTAGCGCAGCAATGTGCAATTACTGAAAGAGAAATTCTAGAGCAGGCATAGCCTCGTGATGTTAACGGAGATATTGCAGGGATAGAGAGCTACAGTGCCAGATACTCAGACTCACCACAGCTATCTTCTGGAGATCGTGTTTTGTACCTGCTAGAACAGCCACAATAGCTGAAAACAATTACATGCACACACCTGCATGTAGTTCTGGTGCTTTATTTTGGCCTTATGCTATGAGAAGCATTCTTTTCTCCCTTCAGGGAATCAGGAAAAATAAAATTCATAGCTGAGATGGTTGACTGTATTACCATAAGAAAAAGCTATAATTGCAGTCTGTCCCTTCTATTCAGAATGAAAAAGGAGGTGAAACGCTTTAGACATTGATGCCACAGTAACCTCACATATCCCAGAATAGGAAATTTATCCAGCTTTGCAAGAAAGCAAAGCAAACTGCTCTATATGAGTGCTCCAACGCTGCTTCAAAACTATCATGGAGATCTATGGCAGATGTTTGGTCAGGAGCGCACTGGAAGACCACTTGACTTTTAAGAGTCATCATCCTCTTTGCAAAACTGAGATCAGGCTATAGAAATAAAATTGATTTAAATTACTACTGATTTCAACCATGATGACTTTTAAATGTTGTTTATGCTGTGTTGTGAGCATTATATTGGCAATGCTGAACTCCAGGCGGTTAAAATTGTAATGGAGTTGAAGTTACTGAATTAAAATAATAATGAGACCGAAACAACTAATAGAATTATCAAAAGGTTATATATCTAAATATAGCTTGTCCTGAAGATACTTTCAACCATTGCACCTGTCAAAGTAAATCTGTAAAACTGGCTAGAATCATAGCCAGGTGTTGTTGTCAGAATAGGTAAAAAAATTTTTATTTTAAAAGCAATTACTGTGACCCTGACAGCTGTTTCACTCAGCCTTACCAGTGAACAAGGCATTCAGCCAGCTCGTGAAGTATTTATCTGAGAAAAAAAATTAAGAATTTATTTTCTGTTTCCACAAATTTTCTGGGTTGGGTTGTTGCACACAAACCTGAACGGGCTGACGTTCTCATCAGAATAACCCAACAGGCAGAGATGGCATGCAGGGCCAAACATGTTCAGTGGCCACGTAGGCTAATGCCATGCATTTGTTTCCTACGGGCATTCTACAAGATGCCTTTCTACTTTAGTCACGCAGAATAAATATTGTTTAGGAATTCTGGTTACTTGGAAAGAGAGTTCTGGGAACTGATTTTGAAGTGTGGATGCAGAGAAATAATGCAGCACTACAAAGGGTAGAAGAATAAAACCAACGCAGAAGAATAAAAACCTTCAGGTGACAGATTCTGCCTCAGTATAGCCAGCAAAGAGCTAAAATTATGCTACTGCTTCTTAAAAGAATTTATGCAGGCAATGAATTCTGTGGACCAGGAAGTGTTTAATTTCTAAGTCATGCTTAAATAACAGGGCTAAAATATGACCATAAATTATATTTGTCACTTGCAATCACCTAATTGAGGACTACACCAGAACATCCTCACTCCCAATGTAATAGCTTAATTATTGTATTTGGTATAATAAAAACATATACATTTTTAAAGAGTTGTTCAACTGCAGCTTAGGTGCACCACCTACATGGTTTGGTATCGCTAACCAAAAGCCTCATTATGGCATGGCTTCACATTTATAGGAGCAAAACAAGTTTCACCGATACAGAGCTCTATGTTCACATTTCATTGTTTAAAAGCATGGAGACAGTGGAGACTCTGGAATCAGTATGTTCAGGCAGAGTAAAAGATAACATAAGGTCAGTCTTTACAGTTGCAAGCTCATGCTGAAATTAAAAGGAAACAAATCCTGTGCTGTAAGCCTTTCCACCCCCTCAGATCTACAGGTCTCCATGAAAAACTCCTTCTTCTAAACCTTCCTCTGCTTCTCTGCACCTTGTTTGCTACATGCACGTTCAATTTTCTGTTGAAACAGCTAAAATGGAAGAAAAGCTTAGCTCTCACATTAGCCTTAATAGAAGGTCACAGATGAAAGCAGTGCTGCCACTAAGAGGAAGCAGACACAAATAAGGCTCTCTAAACCGGTTCTCAAAATCACATCTCTTTTTTTTCAAGCCCATGTATACCCTTGCAGCTGTGCTCACCAGAGGCTAACTGATGCTTTTAACTTTCGGCATAATAGAAAAGCTTTTGAGGAGCATAATATTACAGCGTTTAGTTTTTCTAAATCAAATCCCTACAATCACAAACAAGAGAGGGGAAAAATAGATACTAAAAGGTACAAGTGGAGATTGTCCGTAAAGCTTTACAGAAGATGGTGGGCAGATGGTAGGGATTTGCAGTGACACAGCTGTTTTTAAAAATAAAGAGGTGGAAGAGGAGAAGGCATGATTACAGCTACACACACATTCCGAAGCCTGTTCACACTAGAATGAAAATTAAGCTAACAGCGAGAAATTGAAGTTGGTATATTCTTTTTATCATCTGAATTGACATTTAGAAACTTCTTAAAATAATCAGCAGCACATTCAAGTTTCTTTTCCAATCATTAGTTTTCTAAGTAACTACAAAGTAAAGCTGACAACAGAAATATTTAACTTACAATGAGATATTAAAGACAATGTCAAAATTACTTTCAGTGCCTCCAAATAGCACACATTTTTGCTGCAAGCCATACAATATAAAAATTCTATCTTATCATCAAATAAACAACATAATCTATGTTACTGGTTTGAATTTTCTATGAAAGGCTTTAATTTTTCACTTTGGTGGGTTTTTTCAAATATCTTTAGTAGATGGCAGGGATAAGCAGTAAGATGCATGGGAGTTATTGTGTATTAACAGCACGGGGGACGAGGCAGGGAAATGCCCAAATTAAATAGGATATCAAGCACTGGATGTGAATACAGAAAGAATAGAACATTTTTTAACTAAGCAGTAATTTGTATAAAAAAACTTCACAAAGAGACCTTTCACTCATTTTTAATGCGTATTGTCATATATGTCCCCTACAGCCACACAGAAAGCTTACGTTAGGTAAACACTAAAAAAATTGTTCATCTACAGCGTAAAAGCCTGTCTTCTCCAGAGAATCCAATGAAACCATTTCTTGACAGTTCTGTTTACAAAATTAACTCTCTTCCAGCTAAGCTATTACTAGGTTCGAGAAATTTTACATTAACAGGAGAGACACCACTGATACCAAAAGGATAATCTTTTGATCGTTCTTCATGGTGTTACCTTTCTCACACTGCATCCGCTCACTTTCTTCCAAGTTATTTACTTGTCGGTGTAAACATACTTTTTGCTACCTTTTTTTAAAAAAAAAAAAAACAACTAACCCAAAACCATCCAATTTTCTGAACATATGAGCTGGGACCCAACACGAGAGAAAAGTTATCCAGCACCAACCCACTAAAAACTTCTTTACACCCATCTCCAGAGGCACCAGTGCTGCCTTTTACCACAGCTGGGTATTGAACTGAATGGGCTGTAGGTGAAACCCATTACAAAAATGCACATATTCCACATGTTTACTCCACAATCTTAGGATCCTTTCACAGTGTCTGGGCTGCTCCCAGTCCAAAGACAACAGGAAAGCGATTAGCGTAGGTGCTGCCTAGCACACAAACATACTCAACATCTGAAGACATTTAAATTAATTTTATTTATACCAGGTTTTCAAAATCAGAAATATTTCAAAGAAATTCAATACTTATAGACAGGTGCTACATTGATGATCTTTCATCCACCATTAGTGCCGTGTTTTCACTCTACAGTCATTAATTCGTCACCACAAACTAAAGGGAACTTACATAAGTTTATAAAAAATAGGCAGACATGAAAATTTGGTTTATACTGGAATTGGCATAAGAGAGTAAAGCTTATTATCAAATTGTGGCAATTGCTGTATTCCGTCACTCGTTCTGAGGGAATGGCGCAGCAGAAGGAGACTCTTCCACTTAGAGAAACACTCTGGGTGTTTCAAATTGCTCAAAATCCATTTCATTATCTGACTAGGAGCAATTCTTACACTCCAGTCTGTATAAATTTAAGCTTTGCATTTCTCAAAAAACGCCACAAGCATAAACCTCACCTACTCACACTAGTCTTGGACCGATTTCCCTTTTCAGAGAAATCAAACCCGTATGTCTATACCTCTTCCAGGATTTACCAAATCAAACAAAACAACTGCTGGTTTTTAAGTCTTTTTTTAGAAGAAAAATGCCATTTCTGCACAAGCTACTCTCATGAAAATTTTATTTAACATTTCTTTATCGATAAAACAACTGAAGCCAAGATACTCAAAAGTCATGTCTACACGGAGATACACAGAAGATATTCAACTTGAGAGGATTTTCCTCCACTCCTCGATCACAATGAGGCCCTCACCATTTTGCATAATGACAGAAAACAACAGCTGACAAACCATTTTGGAACAGATGCCAGCTGTCTCTCGTTTGTTTTATAATTCAAACAGTAACAGTTCTGTAGCACTTTATTGAGTTGTGGGGTTTTTTTATTTTTTAAAAGCAAGCCATCTGAATTGGACCTCGCATCAGTCAGTCAGTCATTTCAAGAACAAACCGAAGGCAGGCTGATCCTTTTGGATCCAAAACTTGTTTTGGTAGGAATCTTAACATAAATACAGTTTGTGCTTCAATTTCATATCTACTTGGACTGAGTGAATACACACCTAAGCTAGTTTAAAAAATAAAAAAAAAAAAGCAACCTTTAATATTCAACTTAGAAGCCACAGACATCTTTTCAGACTGTTTGCAGCAGAGACAAACAATAAATTTAAACAGAGTACGGCTTAAAAAAGTTTACTGTCTAAAATGAAATTCAAATTTATTAAACATTTTCAGTTTTGGCTTTTTCTAAAGAAACAATTTATACCTTGTGAAAATCAGTTAAAAGATAATTTCATTACACTGTACTGAACTCAAGTCAAACATAAAGCACAAAGTAGATCTTTACATTAAACTGGGCTTCGCACACATGAATAATCAGAAATAAAGAGACTATTTTGAGGAATAAAAAGTGGTTTTTTTTTTTAATCTAGACAACATGCATACCGTCAGTTACGTCTCAACCTTAAAAGGTACCTGAAAGGAGCGTTTTGTAGAACAAAACCAAGACTCATTAATACGCTTAGTAAGCCAGTGGTCATCATGCCTTTTTAGTTAAATTCTAGTAAAGCTTAGTCTACATAGAACAGCTAACACAATGAGGTGTGCAAGTCATAGGGATAGCCAGAAGCCTGAAACAACCAGGACACAAAGTCTTAAAGTTCTACAGGACAAGAGAGCCTAAACACAGTACCGCTAGGTTATTTAAACTATGAAAAAAAAAAAAAAAGGGAAGAAAAAAAAAGATTATGGTGATTATCCGCTTGCTTGTTGAAAAAGGGCTATGGACTGAACATAAAGGGCCTGTATTTAAAAGCTCCACGGTTCTACTCTACCAACTTTTTAAAATAACGATGAAGAGCATTCCTTCTAGCAGCATGTACAGTTCAGCTGCGAGCAGCTGCCTAACAGCGCTCCTTTATGCATACCAGGAGAATCATGTCCAGTTTTGCCATTTGTGGATAACGATGACAAGATACAAAAGCATGTGTTTGCCATAAATAGCTCTGGCTAACGGAGGATTGCTCACACAGAGCAGATCAAATTCTCTATAAGGAGAGCATTACTTGGCCCCCAGCCAAACCATGTCCCCGGTGCAAGCCTCGGTA
The DNA here is from genome assembly GCF_009769465.1 of Tauraco erythrolophus. Taxonomy (NCBI): domain Eukaryota; kingdom Metazoa; phylum Chordata; class Aves; order Musophagiformes; family Musophagidae; genus Tauraco; species Tauraco erythrolophus. The sequence continues at coordinate 44,244,348 of NC_141470.1, forward strand.
GTGGCAAATGCTTTCCAGTTCTATTTACATAGAAGCTAACAAGTAGAAGGGTTCACTTAGGCTACTTCTTGTACCAAATCCGTTTTAACTGCAACACTCAAGAAACAAAAGTTATTTACCAGATTCGTATTTGCATATCATGTAATGTCATTACACATCACCTTACCAAAAAAGACGGCGAGCTGTTAAGATTTTTGTGCAAGGTTTCACTCTGACATGTAGAACTTTAAGAACATTCAGGTACAAAACACACTGCGTGGTTAATTACTTTGTATTTTTACATTTCTGACACGAGTGTTTCATGGTACTAATGGTCTCTAGTAGTGCTAGCTTCTTTAACAGTAAACTAGGATGAGGTCCTTTATCGAATGACCAGAACAGAGCCACAAAGTATTGTAAAGCAGTGCCTAAATCATGATCAGGAATGAAAAACTTCCATTATTTAAGATGAGATTAACGACTGTTTACCTTTACAATACTTTCCACAGAAGTTATTTGAAATACGCTTAAATTAAACATACTTAAAAACTATATTTTCCAATGAAAACAAGGCAACGTTCTGTAATAAGCCACAAGTTTTATTGCAACGTGGCCAGTTTTTGATCTCAAAAAACAATGTTCCATTTAAGGCTCTTTTTAATACAGAAATTGCCACCATGACTGATGTTTTACAAAACTTTAGTGTATCAAGACTCACATGGTAAACAGATAACTTCTACTCCTGTTCAGTAGTGTACATTCAATGGAAAACAAAAGGCATCGTAACAGCTACTTCATTTATAAAGATATGCATGTAACAGGAATGAAACTGAGGTACTACAATAATTTGATGACACAGTTACAGCAACTTAATTGGCAATCCTTTTTTTGGGGGGGGGGGGGGGGTAGGGGGGCGGGTCAAACATATTACAAAAAAGTGCTTTAAATGCATAGTGTTGTGTGCTGCCATGTCACAAAAATAGGCTTGTCAAGGCAGGTGAGGTGTATGAATGCACAAGAGCCTCATGGAACTGCAATCAAGTGCAACTGTAAGTAATACTGTATAGAGTCTACCACCCGACCAGTGGACAATACTTTCAAGGCATTCAATTAGCTTACCCTTTGCTGTCTGCTAGACTATTCACATTAACTATCACATTCATTGTACATGTTGCAAGGAATGCCTGCAACGTCAGTTTTGGCTAAGAGTATGACGTGAAAGCATTCCTTGGATCCTACATAAAACTACCAGGATTAAACAGTCTAATGGCAATCACTGGTAGGCTGCTTAACAATGACATCTCCTTCAGGGGCATTAGGGAAGGGACTTATTTTTTGAGGAGGGAAGGGGACGGGGAGACTAATACTATTCCAATTGAACGAACGAGCTGCAAAAATGGAAGCTCCTTAGATCCAGATGGCACTTGTCTGTCTCTTTATAAGGGTTTTCCTTCAAGTGAAACTACCACGTTGCCTCCCAATTTCTCTCCAAGTGTTGAACGGTCCTTAATATCATCCAAACCATTTACTTGCCACTCATGTTTAATACCTGAAAGACAGACGGACAACAACGTACTTGTGAGAAACTCAACATCTAAACAGCATTGCAATTAATGAGTGAAACATTTTTAGGTCTGTACCTGTAAATTTCTTTTTAATGGCATCTTTAGAGCTTGCGTAGATCATCTTGCTTTTTAAAGGTGCACTTTCAGGAGCCCTTCAAAGGAAAGAAGAAAACCACAACAAAACAGTTATTCAGTCATCCAGTGTTAACTCCAGAATTTTCAATTTTAACAGCAAGCTTTGCTTTCACACACCAGAATATAAATACCAGGTCTTCTTTCTTAGATTCCTTTGTCTCATATGTGGCATCATACAAAGCGTATCGGCAATCATTCAACGGTAGCAACTTCACAAAGGCTGTATAGGGGTCCTCCACAGTATCTCCAATGTCACCAACCAATATCTGCTTTGACTCCTCTACAATTATTTGTTTTTTGTCATCACTTAAGCAGAAGAGAACGGCTTTCTTTCTTTTTTTAATCTCTTCTGGAGTTGAAGATTTCCTTACTTTCATGTCATTAAAAACCTTTATGACTTCATCATTCACTGTTACTCCAGAAGCCTGTAAAATGAGATCAAAGGAATAATTTAAGCAGCAAAAATTAACACTCACTAGAAAAGACGAGAGCCCACATTGCTAGATAAAGAAGTCTGCCTGCCCCTGTAAGAATAAAAATACTATACTCAACCTGAACACACCATCAATTTAGCAATCCTTGCAGGACTGAAGATATAAAGAAGGTGTAAATTCTGTACTCTCTTGTTGCAGATCTCAGCATCTTCAGCTGTGATTCTGGATAGCAGTTTTATACAATTAGGCGCACAATTGTACTACTCAAGCAGTTTTCCACTACCTTATCGTGGATTTGGCTTATTTGGGGGAGGAGGAGAACACGGACAATGGGGGAACTGAAGATAGGAGAGGAGTATAGTTTTTGGTTGGGATGGGGGGTGGTATTTTTCTTTGTTCGTTTTTGGTGGGTTTTTTTAGCAGAACAAACACTGCAGCAGCAGCTCACATCCAGCACTGTCATGACTCTCATTTTGTTGGGTGATGTAAGGCTCCACAAACAGCAGAAATGTTTTCTGCATTGTGTCAGCTTCAACACCGCGCTTCAAAAACTCCTGAATTTTACTTTGCACTGCTGCACGAGTATTATTTGATTGCTCTTCCTTCGCACAAAAATACCAGTTACACCCTGTACAGCTCCCCACACGGCTCGCAAGCCATTCAAAACCCGAGCCTAAACCTGCAAGGCGACAGAACACTGACAGGGCAAACGGGGAGCTCACAGCAAAAAGAAAACCATTTAGCAAAGCCCGTTGCGAGCGAGCGAGCTAAACGCATCCGCAGCGCCCTTGCTCTCGGTCCAACAATTACACATCCGAAGAGGCGGGCGCTGCCCGAGCGGGCTGTCTGGGGAAGGCAGGTGCACGGCTCGCTGGGAGCCGCCGGCTTTGTCCCCGAGGGAGCCCGCCTGCCCCCTTTCCCTGCTTTGTTCGCGGGGACGGCGTTCGCCTCGGGGGAACGGCCGCCCCGCCGTCCCGCGTCCTCCGGCCCTGCTCTCGGCCCCCCGCGCTACGGCCACAGCGGCACTGGCGCTTCCAGACGATCGCTCCCGGCCGCCCCGCTCCCCCGCCGGCCGGGGAGACCCCTCGGGCTCGGGCGGGCCGCCGCAGCGGCTCTGTCCCGGAAGGGCGCCGGGAGCCCCTCTCTCGCCCCTCTCCCGCCCCGCACTCGCACAGCCCGGCACTCGCACGCCCGGGCGATGCCGCAGGGAGCGCTGCGCCGCGCCGTGCCGTGCCGCCCGGCCCCGACCGCCGGCCTCCGGCCCCGCCGCGGCCCAGCCCGCCCCACCGCCCGCTCCTGCCCCGCGGCCGCTCCCACCGCCCCTGCCCCCCGCACCCGGCTAAAATTAGACTAAAATGGCCGCCAGAGGCCGCGGGGCCGGGCCGGGCCGCGCCGGGCCTGCTCGGCTCAGCCCCGCGCCCCGCCGGGCCGCGCTGCCCCTGCCCCCGCCCCCGCGCGCCTCCTCTGCCGCCCTCCCCGCTCGGCCGCGCCGCGCTGCCCTTACCATGGCGCCGGGTCCCGGGGCGGCGGCTGCCTGCGGTGCGGGGCTGCTGCACGCAGGAGAGCGCTGCGCTGGGGGCGAGGCGGGCGGGGACTCGGGCCGGGCGGGGGATGAGCCGCGGCGGCCGGGGAGGGCCGGTCACATGGGCCGCGCCGCCACCACGTGCCGCCGGGCCGGGCCGCGCCGCGCCGGGCCGCCCCCCGCGGGGCAGGGCAGGGCCGGGCCGGGCCGGGCTCGGCTCGGCTCGGGCTCGGCTCGGCTCGGCTCGGCGGGGCGCCCGCCCGCTCGGCTCTGCGAGGCGGTGCTGGTGCTCCGCGGGTGCGGCTGGCAGCGGCCGCCTCGGCCTCGCAGCCTCCGGCGTCCTTCTGTGGCCGGCCCTAGGCCCACACCAGCGGGTCGCTGGCTGCGGGGGAGGCGGTGCAGCTCTGCAGCCCGGCGTGGGGCACAAGCAGCCGGTAACCGCGGCAGGTCGGGGCGCGATAGCGGCACCGCAGATTCTGGAGCCAGCCGCGAGTGCCCGGAGTGCGGCTGCTGCCCGCCCTGTCCCGCACCGCCCCTCCTGCCCGGCGCTGCTCCCCTGCCGAGGTGCTCTCTGCTGCTTTAAAGTCACGATTTTGGTGTTTCCCTCCCCTCCGCTCACACTCCATGGTCTGTCCGCCCGCACACGGCTGACGGGCCGGCGCAGGGGGCATTCTGTGGGTGCGCTGCGCCGCGGCTCCCGTCCCTCCTTGAACTGGAGCTGTGCTGCCCGCGGGCTCTGCAGGGAAGGGCCCGGAGGTCCTGGAGCAGAGATGGCACCGTCTGTACTCGGGCGATGTAAGCTGGAAGGAGCAGCGTTAAAAGACAGGAGGATGACTTACAGGAAAACAAAGAAGGATAACCCTTCCCAGCTCCATGTGGAGCTGGACGAGGCTTCAAGCAGAGGACACCAAACACGGAGCATTTCTCTCTAGCTCATCCAAGTTGACAAGAGGATTGCCACTACAGTGGTCCCCGAACTGGTGTATCTGAAAACCAGGAGACCCTGAACATGCAGGATCTCAAACGGCTGTATGCGAGAGCACCCAGCCTGTGTTGTGGCCTGTCAGCTGTCTGCCCAAAAGATCCGAGTTGCTAATGGTACGTTGGTGGAAACCAGCAAACTAGTGTTTGTCAGCACGCATGTGCGTATATACACTTACAGACGTATACATTCATACTACATTGTAGAGGAATGTGGGATTTTTTTCCCCTTTCTCCATTACTATACACCGCCATGTTGACCAGATGAGCCACTATGATTCCAATCTCCTTTTTGAGTTACATCCTGCCCTCTCTGTATGCAGAATTCAAGACTGAATGGCATTCATTAATATTCAAAATTTGGCTTATCAGCCTTGAAATCACTAACCTGGAGCTATATTACCCTCAGTTCATTACAGCCACACATTCAGGACTCCCCACTTCCACTGAGCTGAAAATGGCTGATGGCCACTCGTTTACTCTTACTGCCTTTTCAGTGCCAGCAATGTGGGACCCAGGAAGGAATACCTCTATTGCATATCTGCATTTAAAGAGTCAGCCATTAACCAATTCTGTTTTCAAATACAATATATGCTGCTTTTTGATCAAACGAGTAACTAGTTAGGACAGGTGAAAATTGTTATGGGAATTAATAGCACAAATACTAAACCTAATAACTCAAGGCATGTTTTTCTGGTTGGCTTAAACCAGCGTAAGTCCACGAGAATGTCTTGACAGCCCCATTTCTGGGCATCTGCTGCTTTGCACAGCTTCACGGACTGGGGTGGATTTAAGTGGTTTCAGATCCTCATTGTCAGGATGATTTCAAGCAGCTCAAAACAGCCTTCACGACACTGCAGCATGTCATGGCATGCTGTGTGTGACACGTACCCTTCTCAGTGTCCCAAACGAAGGTCTGCACCCTTGCAGCCGTACACAATGTCAGGAGGCCACTGTGGCAAATAGCAGCATGGGGGTTCCTTTACTGTTGTAGGCAGAGGTAGCCGTGCACGTGCGCAGTACATCCAGCAGTGCCGGTGACCACAGTCACTGCCATGGGCTCAGCAGGCTTCTAACGCTCCTACGCTACCATGAGACTGCTGTGTGTGAGTGCCCTAATCTCGTGCCCTTGCAGAGCACCCTCAGCCGCCCATGCAGGGGCACATCCCAGCCTCGTAAAACGAAAGGTGGAGAAAGAGTTACCAGCTCCAGAGTTGCATGGCTGGGTAGATGCTCCAGGGATGACAACTACAAAACTGTGCATGACTCACCCTCCGTCTTTACTACCATGGAAACTGAATAATGAATCAGAAGCGTTTGTTGTTTTCTTCACCTTTCAAGGTGCGTACCTGAGGCACCCTGGCATGCAGGGCTGCTGCTGCACATCACTGGCCCCTACCTGGCATTCGTCAGGGTATAGAGGAAGCAAGGGCTGAAGGAGGAGTATTTTATGACTTTATCGATATCTCGGAGAAAGAAATGAATTTGCCAGAATGAGAGAACATTTCTCAGGGGTGACACACAGGTCACAGGTAAACAGGAAGAGGCTTCTCATTTTCAAGAAACTGAGCTATAGACTCCTGGTGACTGCAGCGGTCAGAGAAGGAACTTGTGATAGAGCCCAGTGGTGACCTTGGAGGCCACAGAAGTGGCCAGTATCCAGCCAAGAGCAACAGTGGCCAAGCAAATCGTATTGCTGGAGCACACTCAGACAAAGCTGGTTCCCCACCTTGGCATCTCGCTGCACTCAGGAAGCATCGAGTTTCACTACCCTTGTGCCACAAGATCTGCATCCCACCAGGCACCACCGAAATAGCCTTATGATTCAGAGAGCCCAGCAGCAGCAGCACTAAAAGCTTTGTGAATGATACCCTATGCGGAGCGCATGCCTCTAAGGAAGCCCTCCAAGCCCTCGCCTCACCCTCCATGGATGGAAGAAATGACTCACCGTGAAGCAGAAGGCACTGTTCGTTTGGATTCAACTCCTGGATGCTCATTAGTGCAAAGTGATTATAATGGACTAAGTTGCCTTACGCATTGAAGCTCTCTGAAATTGTAGTCCTTTCCTTTTGTGCACTGTCCCTCCTCTTTGCTTCTCTGTCAACATCGATAAACTCAACGTTACCGCTTCAGCCTCATTTCCTGTGGAAGCAAGGCCTCTGCTTGGCCTCCTCGGGCATCCCCTCTCTCACTTGGGCTAGTCCTTGTTCCAGTGACTTTTTAACTTGTTAGCTTATTTGAGTTAAATCTGGCAGAAGGATAGAGGTCACAAAAGTAATTAAGATCCTTAATTAAGTAATTAAGTTTCATAAAATAATTCATTTGAGATAGAAGAAAGTGGGGCTGTATGTCTACCAGTTCAACTCAGGAACTTGTTGGTTTTGGCTAGGAGACATCAGATCTCTTGTGATGTAGCCAGGTTACCTTCAGGAAGAGAACTACAAGGGGAAAGCAGAGGAACTTGCGTAGGTGTATACTGAAATAACAGAAAGTCTTAATACTGTTAAAAATATTGATCAGTCGAGAGAGAGAAATCCATAGGAATCCATGTTTGATAAAATCTGTTGCTCAGGGCACATCCTTTCCCGCTTTGCTCTCCTGTTTACCTCTGGAAAATGTCCAGTTTCCCTCCAACAATTCTATATTTTCAGTGGGAGTGCAAAGAATGTAGGATAAAATCTAACTTCTCGTAGCATAAGAGAGTATTAGAGAAAACCCCAGTGAAAGGCAAAGACTGAGTTTTTGTCTTTCCTTACACTGTGGATACATTAATTCTAAAAAATGATACGGTAAATATGTGTGACTGTAAGTGGTGGATCCTAGCACAACTTTGCTGCAAGTTAGCAAGACTTGCCATGTCTCCCATGTGCGCCGATGCCGAGAGCCCGCAGTGAGGGGCAGGGTGCGTGGGCTGGTGCGGAGCATGGGTCCCCAGCAAGCCCCGCTGTTGGGTCGGACCACGAGGCTGGATTTCCCCCTAAGGGAAAGCTCCAGCTCCACGTTCCTTGGCAGGGTCACTTCTGCTGGTTTGAGCAGCCTCTTCCACTAGTGTGGTCCCCAAATCCCTCTTGGGCTCTGAGCTATTAGTCAGCTTCTCAATGGCTTGGGCAGGGGTGAGGAGGAGCGAGGCGCCGGTCGCCGCTCCCTGAGGACTCGGGCCATGCCTGCTGGCCTCTGCCCACCACCGAGACGGGAGCAAGCTGGGCCCATTGCGTCACCCTCACCGAGTGCCCCGGCCTCCCGTGCCAAGACATTCCTCCAGCTGAGTCACGATCGATCCAGGCTGCCGCTCCGCTCCCGCCACGCTCAGCGTGGTCCCGAGGGTGCTGCCGCCTGCCAGCTGCCACCCGGCGTGGGAGGGCTGCCTGCCTTCCCCACTGCCTTCCCCGGCCACCACCCGGGGCTCCAGGAGTCCGACGCTCTCGCTGCAGCAAGGAGATACGGCTGTAAGAGCCGGGGTAGGATTTCCTTGGGCTTCGATGCCGGCTTGAGCGCTGTGATACTTCGATGGGTTTAAGCAGCCCCTTTCCCTGCCAAGTGGAGCTGCTTTTCTGACCGTGCAGCGATGTGGCTGAAGAAAAGCCTTTTATTTATTTTTTTTTTTTGCCTTGAAAAACTCTTCAACAGTCTGCCTTCCCTGGCTGAGTTCTCAGGGCCGTACGCCAGGAGAGCAGGCAGAGGGAGGCAGGAGGAAGCAGCAGCAGCAGCAGCAGCAATAGCCCGGCACGGCCAGCGCGGATGCTCGAGGAGCAGCAGCCACATGCTTTTCGGGGCAGGGTGGAATTCCCCCCTCTCCTCCCGTGACTCTCAGCGCCGTGGTGCTGGTAAGTCACACGTGCCAGTGAATCATAACGCCGGGCAGCCACAGGCCTGTCAGTGGTCAATGGACAATAAAAGGGAGATTTAATTAAAATGTTATGTCTTGTAATGACATCATTTTAGGGATGGTATTTAAACATTACAAAAAAGGAAATAAAAACTCCTCCTATGAGAGAAGCGTGGAAACTAATGGCAGAAAAATGGCTAAATGGAGCTGAAAAATTCCCCTGAAGTCTAAAATATGGAGAAACTTTGGTCAGTCTTATGAGTAAAAACAGAAGATAAAAATTACTTTTAAGTAATTCGCAGATATTCAACATTCACAAATGCCTGCACATTTATAGCACTAGAAAAAGTAACTACTATTTACCCTGCCAGCTCTCATAAATTCCTGTATGCCCTGCAAAATGCATTTTCCCCAGGAACAGTTTCTTCCCAAGTCTCTCTTCTTGCTGCCATTTGTTCACAGCTGAGATAAATTTACAGCATAACCTCAGGTATGGAAGGATTTATAAGATGACCCACTGACTGTATCAATTATTCAATTTATTCACTTTTTTCCCCAACTTTCACTTCCACGGTAAATACAGTTGTTTGGTTTTTTCCACCTCTACTTGTAGCATTTTTATTCCAAGGTCTCAAAGCTCTTTATTAAAATTATTAATGAAGTATCGCTGCCTGATGAGTATTATTTATCCTGTTTGATGGGTTGCCTTGGATCACCCAGGAAGGCTGTGGCAAGCCGAGGGGCAGGGCAGGGAGGCTTGTATGTCCCCAGACCATCCCTCCTCCTGAGGCAGGAAATGTAGGTCAGGCAGAAAAATTATTTTCTTGAAACCTCTGTTTCAAGCAAACAGCAAAGTCAGACTTTCCTTCTCAGTAAGCATCCTCTGACAACAGTAGGTCTGAGGAGTTTGATGTTGGCTGTTATCTCCAACCACCGATGTGTCAGAGACACACATATATCTGTACATACAGTGAAGCAGAACCCCGGTTATATAGGAGACAGGGATGTGGTATGCTAAATCCTCTCTAAAGACAGGAAATGTAAAAAGCAGCATCGTTTTCTGGGAGGCACGGTGGTTGCTGTGGATCACAGAATAGTGCTTCTTACAGTGAAATGGCAAGAAGGGAGTGAAAGTGACCTTTAGAAAACCAGGCGTATATAGCTGACTTACACGCTGGGTAAGTGGATTAGGGGAAAAGCTGCCTGAGCACTTTGGAAGAACAGGCTGTAACACTAAACAAGATATAGACTTTAATTATTCTAATAAATATAAAAGTCTATAAATTCTAACAAAATAAATGTCCAGAAATGTTCTTCAAGCAACCAAAAAACAATGGCATAATTTGCTAGTTGTATCAGTCTCCTGGAAAAAACTTCCATTCCCTTTGTCTGCTTGTTTCATGTATGTAACTTTTTCCTATAAAACGAGCCAATGGCACAGTCCCCTAAAAAGTGTAAATCTCGCACTCCAAAAGCACGCCAGCTGTGAAAGCAGTAGGAGGAAAAACCAAAATGTTTTCTGGTACTGCCAGCTTGTTTTCAGCTGAAGAACACAGCTTTTAGTTTGAAATATGTTACTCTTGCTCTCTGTGTCTGCAGCAGAGGAGCTGCTGCACCGAGGAGAGTAACACACGGGAAGTCACACCTGGGAGCTCCTATTTAAGGGCCTTTCCCCAGCCCACGGCATCCTCTCGTGGCTGCGGACAAATCCAACAGCCTCATACTCCTTCCTGGCACTATTCAAGGACACGCATACGAGTAACGCAGAGGAGATGCCATTGATGGTTTTGCTGGTTTCTGTCAGGAATTTCTAGCGGAGCTATAAAACTGGGATGCCTGAGGTTAGTGGGGATATTAATCAACGCAATGGTCCCCGGAGGTGCTTCTTTAGCAGCAGTTTCACACCCCGCTAACCTCTTCGAGTTTATGGCAAAAGATCCCTGCTTTGCCACCAGAAGGAAGCTGTCAGTTATTAACAGTGGGTGTTCAGCACTGTCGTACACCTCGCTCGAGCCGTGTCTTCTACTGCTGCACAGTCCTTTTGCTATGTACGTGCCTCAGCAGCATTCGGTAATTTTGGCTCTTTCTCCCATGTTTTACAAACTGAGTGACAGTCCTTATGCTGGCAGTCTCCAAGTTTCTCCCTCCAAGCTTAGGAAGTCAAATCCTCTTACACTAGGATTTCAATAGACTTGCCACAGCACAGAAGCAGAATTTTTTGTTTCTTTTTAAAATCAGAATGGAGATAAAAACATGGTCTGTTTTCTTACTCTGTGCTCTGGCTCAACAGTTGGTTCTTCGCTTGCTCGCAGTATGTATAATTTAGTACATAAATATAATGAAACTTACACAAAGAAGGAGTGAGGACAACAGTAGCGTCACCAAAATTTCCTAAGAGTAGTTTCGTCTTGTTTGGTTTTCTGAAAACTTATTCAGTCACAGAACAGTGACTCTTCTCAGCGGAGGAGCAGAATGGCTGGACAGGGTAATGTCTTGAACAGCTTCAGCCTGGTCACAGGAGGACAACTGCCAAAAGTTAGGATGCGGTCAGACATCTCAGCAGATGACACAATTTAAACTGGTGCACCTCCAGGAAAAGGTGGCGATAATTTCAGACAGCTCTTTGCCTTCTGGATAGATGCATGCAGACCTTCAAGATGCAGGGGCTGGTTGGCACGTAAGGAATAGAATGATTGAACTTTGTTATGCTCTTCTTTATGGAAGAACCCCCCCAAAGTAGGCCTCCTGAGACCACTGGGGTTCCTGGTGGGACAAGGAATCCTTGTTTTCCTGTGGCTGGACAAGTGCGGAGCAGCACCGTACACAGATTGCACACACATTTCAGGCACTAATCCCAAGTCTTGCAGCCTTGGTCTGATTCTGCTACTAACCTTCGTTGCTCCGTGCTTCCCCTCTTACTGGGGTTATGTCATCGTGTTGGAATAAGGTCCTTGGAAAATGGACTGTTTCTAATTACGATTAACACTTCTATGGCATTGTAGGTCTGATTTAAGGAGACATCTTTGCAATACAAAAGCAATCTCCAGGAAAGGATTAAATCCTCTCCAGGAGATGGAGGGAGCCATGACAAAAGTGCCAAGACAGGAGAGATTAATTCATATGGTCTGTTTAGACTGGAAGTTGTGAAGGCCAGACAGAGAACAGACACTTTTGGTTTTGGAGTTTTAATACTATTAAAATTGCTCCAGACAGACCTAGGACTCAGTTTGCAGCATTGCATCTGAATGGAAAGAAATTATGTTTGATGAAGGTTCAACCCAAGGATTGGTTCTAAGAAACCTCTTAGAAGCAAAGATGAACAACTATGCAACTATGGAAACAAAATATGCACAGATTAAACCCACTCCAGCATTTGACACTGTCCCACACGACATCCTTGTCTCTAAACTGGAGAGACATGGATTTGATGGATGGACCACTCAGTAGATAAGGAATTGGCTTGATGGTCACACTCAAAGAGTTATGGTCAATGGCTTGATGCCCAGTGGAGGCCAGTGACGAGTGGTGTTCCTCAGGGGTCAGTACTGGGGCCAGTGCTATTTAACATCTTTGTTGGTGACATGGACAGTGGGATCAAGTGCACCCTCAGCAAGTTTGCTGATGACACCAAGCTGTGTGGTGTTGTGGACATGCTGGAGGGAAGGGATGCCATCCAGAGGGACCTTGACAGGCTGGAGAGATGGGCCTGTGAGAACCTCATGAAGTTCAATAAAGCCAAGTGCAAGGTCCTGCACATGGGTTGGGGCAATCCCAAGCACAAGTACAGGCTGGGCAGAGAATGGATTGAGAGCCCTGAGGAGGACTTGGGGGTGTTGATTGATGAGAAGCTCAATATGAGCCGGCAATGTGCACTTGCAACCCAGAAAGCCAACCGTATCCTGGGCTGCATCAAAAGAAGTGTGGCCAGCAGATCAAGAGAGTTGATTCTGCCCCTCTACTCTGCTCTCGTGAGACTCCACCTGCAGTACTGTGTTCAGCTCTGGGGCCCCCAATATAAGAAGGACATGGAGCTGTTGGAGCAGGTCCAAAGCAGGGCCACAAAGATGATCATGGAGCACTTGTCCTGTGAAGACAGGCTGAGAGAGTTCGGACTGTTCAGCCTGGAGAAGAGAAGGCTCCGAGGAAACCTTCTAGCAGCCTTCCAGTCCCTAGAAGGGGGCCTACAAGAAAGCTGGAGAGGGACTTTTTACAAGGGCATGTAGTGATAGGACAAGGGGCAATGGATTTAAACTGCAAGAACGTAGATTTCTATTAGATCTAAGGAAGAAATTTTTCACTCAGAGGATGGTGAGGCACTGGAACAGGATGCCCAGAGAAGCTGTGGCTGCCCCATCCCTGGAAGTGTTCAAGGCCAGGTTGGATGAGGCTTTGAGCAACCTGATCTAGTGGAAGGTGCCCCTGCCCGTGGCAGGGGGGTTGGAACTAGATGATCTTTAAGGTTCCTTCCATCCCAAACCATTCTATGAATCTATGATTGCAAAGCCCTCTCACAAATTATGTTGCTTAAAAAGTTGATCTTGCCTTTTAAAACCATTCAGTTTTTCTTTCTCAGATAGCAATCTAAAAATAAAACATTAGTTAAGCCTAACATGCTAAATACACGAGCTGAGATCACTTTCCGGTGGTTGAGGATGGGCTTTAGGATGACTGGGGCACAGGAATATTTATAACTGTTGCTGGATCGCAGGACCCGTTGGTCAGTGTGAAAGTGTCCTCCCGTGACAGCAGCGCTCTTGAGCGGTGCCAGGACTGCAGAGCCCAGCATGTGACCCTGACGGTGGGATCTGCACAGGAATGCTCGCGAAAGGCAGCTATGAAGCCCTGATCCCACAGGCAAATCCCCATCCTGCCCCGAACCAAATGCGGAACTGCCATCCAAAACCCAAACGTTTCAGCATCCTGGCTCACATTTCTGCCATTTCAAACACGTGATTCACAGCGGCCGAGCCACAGCACAGCCCGGCTCTTCAAAGCCCTTTCCTCTCCAAGCTCATTTGAGCTGTAAGGTGCTTGGAGATGAAAAATAGGAAAGCACATAGATTATTATATACGTTCTTATAGGACTGTTGATCTAGGAAATAGTTATATAAAGCCTAAATAGATCGGTAAGCTAAGAATAGCACGTGGGCAAAACTCAAGTGGAACTGTGCGCTACCCTCCCAGAGCAGGATGATCTTCTACGAGACAACCTTGTTACAAGGGAAATTATGACACCAGCTCACCGTTTTCAGTTCCTCCACACGGCACCATTAAACCAGGGTGCGTGTGGCACCCGAGTAATGCTGCGCTGCGACACAATGCCATACCAGCGCGGCGGCACTCCGTTACTAGGACAGAGACCCCTTTCTTTCCTGGTTCATTGAAACAAACCAAAGGAAGGCACAGCGGATGACTGCAGAGAAGAATAGGTGAAAGCTGATCTTCCGTGGGCAGCAGCCAGCGCTATGGAGAGCGCACTGTCACCTAACATCCTTGTAGGAAACTTGGCCCGGTCAAACATTTCTCTCATCAAAAGCGAGTGACCTGAACAGCTGGACACACACCATGAGCCCGGCGCAGGCGGAGCGCTGGCCCTTCCTGGGCAGAGGGTGAGGGACTCTCGCTCGGGGCCGAACACCTCCGGCCATACCCACAGCCTCTTGCAAGGCAACAGCTGGTACACTCCTGCATTTGGAGGCCCAGAAAACATTTTTTTTTTCCCCTTCTTCTTGCATACGTTAAAAATTCTAAAGATGGAGTGGCACCTAAAAGAAAGTAATTTAAAACTAGTTTCAGTGATTTCCCAGAACAGAAGCACTACAAACCCAGGAAATGGATACATTACGGAAGAGAAACAAACCCAAAGTTGGCCTCAGTGCACTTTTTGGAAAACATAGGCAGCCTGTGGCCTTCTCCCACTGACAACATTTCAGGTGTAGTTCATATCGATGTTTTTAGCATTTTAACGCACTCCAAATATTAAAAAGCATTGGTCCGGAAAAGTATCTGTTTGCCAGAATGCAGCTGCAGGTGCGTGGCCGAGGGTGGAGTGTTTCACCACCAGCAGATCAGCTTTGTCTGATTACTTAAAAATAAAACTGAGTTTAAACACAGATCCAGCCGCACCTTGCCACTGAAGCTCAGGCTAGTGGGGAGCGGGGGGAGGCAGGAGGAAGCCGGGCTTTGCTCCCAGCACCACCCATAGTCCGAGTAAATCACAGTTTTACCAGTGCTTTCCTAGGTACTGGAGATGAACCCTATAAAGAAGTGCAACACTCACGAATGATAACCATTATTTAAATAGTCAGTGGCTTACAGCAATTAAAAGTAGAAAACTTTGCACAAGTATACACACGTACATCCTCAAACACACAGAAACAGTTTAGGGATGGTGCTATCCCAGCATCCCTATTAGGAAGCAGATGGGAAACAAGGTGATGGCTTTACTTATCTGTCTTCATAATTCTTTTCTTTTGCAGCACAAGTCATTTTCCCTTTTGCATCAGCCTTAATCCAAACATCCTCAAACCTGAGTGTGCCTAAATGAGAAACTTTCTTATCAGTAGTAACTGGAGATTCTCCAAGAGGCATTGTTATACAGGCCTGATGCAGGACATACATACAATCAAGCACTTCAAGGCAAAGTTTTAATAGAGCGCTGTTTAAAGAAGCACCAAATTAAGGGAAGTAGGTTGCTGATGAGGGATGGGAGGAAGAAGACATTGCTTGGTTCAATGGCAGCAGGCTGAGAAATCTCAGAATATCCCCTTACAGCAAGCTGGGTAAAGCACAAGGAGCACCTCTGCAGAACGAGACCGGGAAGTCACCACTGTGAAGATCAAGGTGGCAGTCTGGCAGTGCAGGGGAGAGATCTCTGAAGTTACAGCAGGTGAGCCACATGCCCTACAGACAACTTCCTGCAGCTATCTGGACACTTGTAATTTTTTTTTAAAGTGAGAAGACTCTTGCAGGGTAGAAAGAGTCCTTGGTAGCCTCAAGAAAGGTTAGCTGGAATTGTTGCAACCGGTTCTGACAGTGATGCCCTAAGCAACATGATCGGTGTTAGATATTATTTATTTGAATACAAACAGATAAAGCTTGGAAGATATGAGATTGTTGCAGGGTGAGGCTTAATTCAGTGGTTACATCAATGATTCTAAAATCATAAACCACACATGTAATCTCCTAAATCCTAAAGTACTGGATTACCAGTCCAGCAGCAACGTGATATTGGGCAGGACTCTGACATGGTCTGGTGTCCTCAGGGATCTGCTCCCTGTACACGTCCATAGCAGAATCTCCACTTCTGGACTGTGATAGTTGCAGAGATGGCTGGTGGTGAGGCAGCTGGTCCAGCAGCCTCTGCCTCCCTATGATTATACATGGAAGTTCAGGCTGGTTTTCAGCTGCTGCTTGGTGGTTTCTAATGCCCATATTTGCTAAGATTATGCTAAGGTCATGTTCCTTTACTGTTAATACTAACATTTATGTGCTCTCTCCTGCAATGCTTAAAACTTCATTGTCCACAGAAGAGCCATGCAACACTGGGTGCAGAGGTGGTAGCCCCAGCCCAAATCCTTCACAAAGGAGTGCTGGCTCACAGCTGTCACACAGTCTGCCAGACCAAGGCGACTCAAGCTTTCCAGCATTCATTAAAGGTTTCCAGAAGTTAAAGCTTCCAGCAGGGGAATCCAACACTGTATATGCCAGTCAACGCAATCACCTGCCTCCTCATCCAGGTGAAGGGACATGACACAACTTCGTTACACTCACGCCATGGTCGGCCAACATCAGCTTGACTGCAACTATCACGCAAGGCTACATCCAGCTTTTGAACAGGCCTTCTCCTTCTGACCTGGTCCTGCTTGGATAGCAAGGGCAGCTTCCAATAACAGCAACCACTGTAGGGATTTGTCTTTTGCATCTTCAGCAGCCTGTGGTGGCCGGGAGGTGAGCAAGTTGTCTTGGAAGAAATGCTGAGATTTCCTGGAAGAGAGTCCTTTGGGTTGGAGCCCAACTCCTCCAAAGGAACTGGCCTCATGGTTATGAGAGCTATGTACAAAAAGCATCAGAAGAAATTGCCTAGGGTATTTAGTGAGTAATTCCTAGCCCTGACATGAATTAAAGGGGCAGAATTTGCGCAGCAGGAAAAACAGCTGGTAAAGCAGTAATCTCTGGACATGTGCCAGGGCTAAGATATACTGGAGATACCAAGAAGGGAAAGATACTCACTGTTGGATCTTGTCAAAATGCTGCTTGGAGGACAGATGCTAGACTTGGAGTTGAAGAAAGATTCCTGAAGAGTCTGGTACAGCCCCATTAGTCAGGGCCTCTGAATCTGAGACGGAGCCATTGACCCTACCAGTTTCTCCACCTTTGTGAAACTTTGGCATGGAGCCCTCCGCAGATACAGCACATCCCTCACCCTGGTGGTAACAGCACATGGGATGGGTGATCATCTAAGACACAGGTTGGTTTGGAGGAAAGGTGGACAAGGAGCACGAATATCTTGGCCCTTGAGACAAGAGGGGAGATATGAAGCAATTCCTCTTTTTTCAAATGGGTAAGTGTGGGGGAAATAAACAGCCATAAGAAAACATCTTGACCTAACTCTGGAAAAGCAGAGCTGAAGTTTGAAAAAGCTGCAACAAAAGTACCAACTCAGGCAGCCTGCTGCCAGAATAGAGGGCTTGGTTCATGCCCCGTGAGCACCGCGAAAGCCAAGGACAGTCAGATCTGCGTTGCGTGTGCAGCATATATGAGTATTTTAAGCACAGCTGCTCAAAGGAGAAGTGGGCACTTTCCCACAATTCACCTTCAGCATGTATAAGTAAGGCCTCAAGTCTTGCAAACTTACTGACAAATTGGTAACTTGGCTCATAGCACAAGCACACAAATACCACTGTCACAAGCGGAGATTTGGGTTAAACTGTTCCCACCTGCTCTACCGAAACTCAAAATTCTAGTTATGTTACTGAAGGGAAGTTATTGAAGGAAACAACCTTGGAGAAAGAGCGACAGGAATGAACAGCTGGCAGTAGGTTGGGGACAGTAATAATTTAAATTGCATCTGCCACAGACAGACTCATTCAGCTCACTGTGGGCCTGCCTCCTCCCTGCCTCCTCCAAATAAACATTCACATTTAAGTCAATGGGGACTATTCATGTGAACAAGAACTTGCACAACTGTTTGTGCAACCTGCTAGTCAGGATGTTCACGTCCTCTTGGGACTAGACAGATGCAGGGATATCATGTACAACCTACACCCTGCAAAGAAGTCTTCTGCTCCTCATATCCCTTACGGGATTCAGTGTACTTTGTGGTGGCAACAAGAAATTTGTCTTTGATCTGGACAGGAGAGAGATGTCGGCTCTGAACAAGGAAAAGCTTGCACAGAAACTCTGAAGTATTAACAGACATTTCTAAACAATATCCCCCCACTTCTCTTTTTCTTTTTTTTTTTTTTTTTTTTTTAAGGAAAAAACCCCCAGAAATCCAACACTTCAAACTGATCAGTCTCCTGTCTATCACCTTCCCCAGGCTCAAGGGAACGCCCGTTCTTGCCACCTCTAAGGCAAGGTAAGCACTACAGCAGCAAAGCAAACCCCAACTACACAGCAAGTAATTGGTTGGGTCTGTGGCACACAGGGGTCTTAATGCTATGACGTCAGCTAGCACAAACGCAGGGAGAAAAGTTGCTGCAGCAGCTAGCCTCCCGTTTCAGCTTTTCCTACCCTCTTCACTCCTACCTCCAAATTTCCACTCCATGCTGTTTCCTCGGAGTACGGCATACCCCCAGGTGCACAAAATGGTTTTAAAGCTATTGACTCAAACTGAGTTTAATAAATTTAAATTAAACTAAAAGTAAAACTATCGAGGATAGTAAGGATAGTTTAAAGAAGCTGCTGGTCAGATAAATGAAGCTATGAGGTTTGACACTGTTAGGATAAAGATCCTAATTTAACAACCGTACAACTTATACACATACTTCTTACATTACTCCTTACACACTGATGAACATTTGCATCACTTAGAGACCAGGTATCACCCTGGCTGCAGCTGCCAAAAATGCTGGTTGGGGTACTTGCATTGAAACCAAATTCTGCTGTGCTCTCTCCAGCAACCTGTCCCAGTAAATTAACAGGAAAGATGGTGTAGCAGTTAACTCAAAAGGAAATGCCAGAAGCTCAAAATACTTTGAAAAATGTGTCATTTTATTTGTACGCTTCCAAAGCTGTACGTAGAAACTTATAGTACAGTCCTGTAAATTTACTCATTGCTAGAAGAACTGCCAAGGACAGGGGAAGGTATTTATTGATTGATCATCAAGTTAGAGGGGAATAAACAAACAAAAAAACTCACCAGCAAAAAATTAAAAAAAGTTATGGAACTCTCTTTTTTTTTGTTTTTAATCCCCCCAAGTACAAATTTTATAAATACAAAACAAATTCACAAATTACTTTGAATGCTAAATAAATATCTACTTAATAAACTCAGACTGAATACCTCCAGCCAGCACTGGTACAGTACTTAAAAGATATGCAGTTGTACTCATTCATGTGTAGTGTTGAGAAGATACACTCAAACAAGTTTCAAACATACACACAGTTTCTTCAACTGTGCTACAGCAGAAGATTTTATCTGAGTTGATAAAGCCCTCAATACCACAGCTCCTACAAAAATCTAGAGGATGAAACAAGGTCATTTGGTGCAGGTAAAAACCATGTACTTCTGGAAGATATTTGGACACATGAATGTATTAAAAATGTACAAAACCTCTGTAAACCAGTACTGTATCCAGTACATCTATCAAAATTATTAGACACTGAATAAAACTGTAGCAAAGGTAATCTTTCCTACGTTCTCCTGAGTGCTTAATATTACATTGAGAATATAGTGCAGGCCACACTTCAAGGTGGTTAAACAGTTGTTATTGCTTTAGACAGATATGACGACTGCGTGGTTTAACATTTCATTTTAATGAACATAACAGATTCCCTCAAAAAAATCCTTTGGAAGGCAGAGGTTAGATTCGTGACTTCTTTGCCACAGGAGTGGCGTGGTCCACATTACCAGATGTGATTGGAAGTCCAAGCTTTTGAGCCTGAATGTGGAAGAAAGCTTGAAGTCTAGTTCCAGCTTTTGCTTCACTCGTGTTACGAGGGTTGTATTCAAAGCAGTTCGAAAACATCAGCTCAATGTCTTCAATGAATTCCGCTAGTAAATGAAAAGTGAGTAAATTAATT
This sequence comes from Tauraco erythrolophus, assembly GCF_009769465.1. NCBI lineage: Eukaryota > Metazoa > Chordata > Aves > Musophagiformes > Musophagidae > Tauraco > Tauraco erythrolophus. Next base: position 44,264,037 of record NC_141470.1, read on the forward strand.
TAGCATGTCTCAAGCCATCAAAGAGCTACTGTATGATAAGGCAGTATGACACCATGGGATTAGTACAGTGATCCTACACAGAGTTGCAACAAAAAAAGTGTCTTTACATATGTATCAAGTTTCCATCATTGTATTAGTGAAGTGCCATGCACACATTCTTAAATTTCTCTGATTATCAATAAAAGAAATACAAATCAAGCTGTAACAACTGTACCTTTTTTAAATATTTCATCAGCATCACTCACTGACATAAAAGGCTTGAGAAATTACCAGCAGTTTCTCAGCTGCTCATTTCTTAGCTATCTGTACATCACATATTTTGGTAGTAAAAGAATTGTGTTCAATAGATCTTATTTTAAAAATACTAGTAAATGCTCTTTTAAACAAAACAAAACCCAACCCACCACACGACCTCAAACGAAACAATTTCAGCTTTCTAATCCTCTGACACAGCTCTATTTCAGGATGACTTAAAGAGAGAGAAAAGGGTTCATTATATCTTTCAATAAATAATACTTACATGCTAACTTATATTCACATTTATTCACTTTTTCACGGATTATATTTAAGGCAATAGGTTTTTTGATGATATCATAGTAGTCTGGTACCTTTAAAAAAAAAAAGAATGATTCATAGACAAACAAATAGAAGCTTAAAATTCTACCTATGTAAAAAATGAAGCAAATCAAGCATTAGCAAAAAATATTTTGGTTTTGTTTTTAAATAAACAGAGGAGTCCCAATCAACCATCTCCATTTCCTGAACTGATATTAGTTTTCAGGTATTGCTTTTCCAATTTTTTATGTCATTGAAGTAGCAGACCACAACAAACATTACCCAGCAATTCAATGAATAAATTTAATCCTAAATACCCTGCGAACAACTAAGAAAATTGCATGAGCAGACAAGCATTACAGTGTTCCAGCTATTCCCATCTGTCAAAGGCAAAAATTATTTCCAAGACTTTAAAACTTTTCATTTTCCTGTAACATATTACAATATTAAAAGCTCCTTAATCACAAATAATGACCATTTTTACTCCACTACTATTCACCGTCTTGCAAGAGAAATTAAATCCTGAGATTCCATTTAGTTGTGTTGAAGAGAAGGTAGTGAACCTTTGTGTAGTGAGCAGGACACAGTATGCACATACCAGAGATAAACAGCCGCTCAGAACAGTGTTTATGTGATAAAAGTGAAGGGAGGAAAAGGATTGCCTAACCCTTAAAGGCACTGATCATTTGGATCACAGATTTTGAATTCCAGCAAAGCACCAAGCTTAGGGTGACTGTCTCACTCAGAAAACAGGGCAGGGGGATGAAAGGGAAAAAGATACCTGATCCAAATTTGACTTTTTTATTTTTTATTTCCCCTCTTTCTTCCCCCCGTCCCCCCTCCCCCCCAAGAACAGATACCCATATGCACCATCATGTATGATGTAAAACCAATTTCTTGGTTATGATCTGTAACTTTACTATATCAAGTGCAACTTGCAAACAAACCTAGAGATATAGAATTAGATTGACACGTTTTTCATTCCCTTCCCTTTAGGAGTGCTGTTTACATAAGTACTAAAAAGAAAGGTAATTTTCTAGCTTGCTATGCACTGATCATTCAACATATTCTTCACATTGTCTTAAAGGCAGCAAAAAGTTTAACCTAAAATTTCTCTCGTGATGAAGAAAATTTGGGTCACTCAAGTATGGATTTTTCTCTCCAAACTATACAGAGACTATCCCTTAGTGACTGATTCAGGCAAACCGGAACGCACTGAGTTCTAGCATCAAAATTAAGTTGAATTCTCCATCCGTCCTTAAGAAGTTTCCTTGCATTCACCAGATTCTTGCACTTTCTAGTGTAATTCCTGTAGGCAGACACTAGTCTCTGTTTCATTCAAAATTCCTCTCCTCCTCCTCTGTGCTTAACATCTTTCATTCACATTTGTACACCATTCTTTTTGTCCAGATACATTAATCCTTCCAGCTATCTATGACTCTGAGTTCAGAGTTTCAAGTCCTCATTTAACAGCTATCACTGTTAATTTTAATAGAGCACTTAAACACCGAGCTCTAGATCCTGCAAGAAAGTCTGTGCAGAGTTGCTCCAGAGGGCTCAGAGAGGACAGGCACTTTCTTAGGGGTAGGATAGTTCCAGCAGCGCCTTACAACTGACAAGCTAGTGCAGCCTGCAGAAAAGCAGACGAGCTTTGGGAACTTTTATTGTAATGCAAACCTCTAAAGCAGCGCTTACTTTGGGTACCTACTTTACCAGCAAGTATTTTAAAATTTAAATAGCAGGGAAATTAAATGAAGAACTAAGCTAAGAAATCATCTTTTTACTGCATTATAGTTAACATCGGAGTGAAGTTGTTCCTACGTTGTTATTTTATTGCAGGTCTGTTCTTAAAATACCTTTGCACAAATTGAAGATTAATTCAACTAATAAATAACCATAAGCTTACCTTTAGCAGTCCTGCGCTCTATTTGTTTGTTTTCCAAATCAAAGCATTTCACATTTTCAAATGCCTGATGGCAAGCATATTTAAAATCTTCCCAATAACATGTCAATTGGAAAAGTTGTTTCTGGCACTGAATATTTGTGCTGAAATATTAGAGTTCTCCTCACTCTATCCCCCTATGGGCAATGCTATAAAATCCCAGCAAACAGGATTCTCAACCATTATAATTCCCCCTACAGTTCTATCAGTTACCTGGATTTTGGAAACCAGTTTCATGAAAGGCCAGCTGTCATCATGTCGTACCAGTTCCACTACAAGTTGTTCAAAAGCTGAGAGTTCATGGACTCCTCCTTGACGTCCTGAACTTCTCCTGTTCAATGAGGTCTGAGGAGATGATTCTGGAAAAAGAACAACACCCCACCACATAAAAATAAAAACCTGACAAGTAAGATTTTAAAAAAAAAGCGAACACCATTATTCTTGGGTAAAACTAGTTTCACAGCACAACTCATGTAGGTTGGCTTCTGGTATTAACTATACTACAGCCTTGTTATTAACCACTAAATGTCTCTCTTGCCATACAAAATGCTAAGTACCAGGACTTAGCTGGGTTCCTCCTTCATCACATTAATTTTGGAAAGGAATTTTTCCACTGATTTCAATTTTAAAACAATTTGTTAAACACTTAAAGAAAAGCCCTATTAGGGAAAAACAGAATAAGCTGCCTGTTCATAACTTTTACTTCCACAAAACCTCTATTCAGAGTGGTTTTATCTGCTTTCAAGAATAGTCAGCAGGGTGGTTAGAGGATAAGCCCAGAAACTCCCAATGAGGAAGGACAGAAATGGTGCAGAATACAAGGCTGCCACACTGGAGTGCAAGCTCTTTTACCCTCTTCAGTCTCACACTGGGTCCTTTTTGTTTTTAAAAGCTTATTGTAGCTTTCCAAGTATTTCCCTACCATCAAATACTTGGTATTAACTTAACAAGCAAGGACACTGTTAGGCCTATATCAGACAGACGACATTTTTCTTCTGTTATCAATTTCTTGACGTACATATATATTCTCAATTTCTCTACCTTGCCTACATCTGTGTTCTTCACCGTTTACCTCTTTAATAAAATAAACGATAAAAGCTGTAAGTAAACATTTGAATTTGCATGGGTTAAGGCATAAATATCACTTTCACATTTTCTATCCGCTTATTAGCAATTCATCCATATTGTGTGCAAAGATGAAATTTCAAATACAGATATGATAAATCTCCCTGGCAAATTAAGTATTTCTTCTTTAGATGATTGAAAATTTTTTTAACGTTCACTTCTGCCACAGCAAAAATAAGGGAACTCTCTCGTTGGAAGTGGTAAAAATGCCTTCGACCACTACTTCTAATCTCCCTGTTCTACCACACAAATATTTTAGCAAGGAACAGAGCGCGGTTTTCGTTCTGGACAAATACATTTCTCTAACCTGTGGATTGTCGTTTCCTGCCTCTTCTCTTGGGTTCAGTAACAGGAAGAGAAAGCTTTGAAGCAGAAACTGGATACTTCCTAAGCCGTTCATTTGAGTCTGCAGTATCAACAATTCGAAATCCAAGAGAATTGGAAGGGCTGTTTTCCAGTGTGCTATCAGCACTCTTTCTTCCTCTTCGTCTTCTTCGAGGACCGAGTAATTCCACGAATACATCTGCTTGTAATGAATTTTGGCTCTGACGAGTGGTCCGGCTATTAAGTCTTAAAGACGGCTTTGTCACTGATGAAGGGGCTGATTTTACCTTTCTTAGGCCCCTTCTGGTAACTTTAGATGAAGGTTCAGTTTGCTTAGGTGTATTTTGCTGACTCCGAGACGCAGATCTGGGCTGACGCTGGCTGTTCCGACTTGAGAACGGATTGTTGAGTTTGGCTGCTCTCATTTTTAATGGAAACTTGACCTGGGGTCTTCCTTGCTTTGATGGGCTACAAAAAGTGAACAATTATGTTTATTTATCCCAAAACTCCATTCCATTCTTTTCCCTCAGTTTTCTAATTCAGCTTTTAAAAAAACCAAACCATTCAAGGTTGGGCTGGTAAGCAGCTGTCTCTCAAGCCGATGCAGTGATCCAATTGCTGTTATCTTAAACACTTCTCTGAAGTCTCTTAAGTACTACGTGGAGCCCATACGTTAAAGAAATGCTCAGAATTCTAATCACTCTTGCAGCTTGTGCAATACGAATGCATTAACTGGAACATCAGCTATCAATTTCTTTAAATCACTTATTTCTCACAACAACTGTAAATACTAGGATTTTTGGACAATATTATCAGCTACATAAATAAACTGCAGTTCTAAAACACTAAGTATAGAAGTTCTGCTCTAGTCAGGGTTTATAACTAATACTCAAAACTCTCTTTCCATTACAGGAGAGAAGGAAGATGCCAGAGAGAAACTTACTTCTCAAGGAGATCATAGAATCATAGAATCATAGAATGGTTAGGGCTGGAAGGGACCTTCAACGGTCATCTAAGTCCAACCCCCCTGCAAGGAACAGGGATATCTCCAACTAGATCAGGTTGCTCAGGGCCTCATCCAACCTGGCCTTGAACGTCTCCAGGGATGGAGCATCCACCACCTCTCTGGGCAACCTGTTCCAGTGTTCTACAACCCTCATGGTAAAAAATTTTTTCCTAATATCCAACCTGAATCTACCTCCCTCTATTTTAAAACCATTACCCCTTGTCCTATCACAACTGGCCCTCCTGAATAGCCTCTCCCCATCTTTCCTGTAGGCCCCCTTGAGGTACTGGAAGACCGCTATAAGGTCACCCCGGAGCCTCCTCTTCTCCAGGCTGAACAGCCCCAACTCTTTCAGCCTGTTCTCTCCAAATATTGAAACCCAACTGTCAGAGCAGCAAATAATCTTGCTTCAGTCAGTTCAAAAGACAGTACCAAAAAGAAGAAAAATACTCTGAGATCAGGAAAGTTTTCAACTTTTACACTCCTGACATGTGTATGAAATCCATCACTATTGAAATTGTCACACTGGATTAGATAGTTGTTCAGGGTTTTTGTTGGTTAGTTGGTTTTGATGGGGGGTTTCTTGGTGGGGTTTTTTGTTTATTTGTTTTTGTGGGGTTGTTTGGGTTTTTTTTGAACAGTTACTGCAGAAGTCCTTATGTCCTCCCAATGTGTAACATAGCCTCCTATAGATGACCTTGTCTTCCCTAATGTTCCAATACTTACTGTATGCATCTAGTCCCCCAAAAGTCAAAACTGGATAAAAACTGCTCCAGGTTTTCTCCAAGAAATCTTTACTGTTTGAAACTCTTTTCACTTTATATTCAAACAGTGGCTGTACAGAACTGCAACTCTGATGGCCATCTCTCACCCATACAACCAGGGCTGAAATTTTCATCCTGAAAAGTGAGTCCAAGTCCAGTGGATCTAACTTGCTAATATTAAATCCATCTGTAAGAGCCGAACTCCTAACAAGCTGCTGCTTTTATTAATAAACGTCTTTTTCAGACTGGATTTTCAAGATATGTGCTTATGTGAATAGTTACTACCTTAATAATCAAGATGATATTTCAGTAGAAAACCACTTTAATGGATGTCTATTTACCTTATCTCTTCTTCCTCTTGAGATTCATCCTCCTCATCTGGCTCTTCTTCATAATGCTCTTCTTCACTTTGTCCCATATCATCATAGTTTGCCTCTTTTTCCCCCTCTCCTAGTCGTTCAGCAGTCTCTTCATCACTTTCCACAGAAGGTCTCTGTCTGGAGGAGAGACGTCTAGAGCGCTGTTTTGGTCGGCACTCTGGACAAAACCAGTCTCCTTCAGGAATGACCTAGAAACAAAAGAAAAAAACGCAAGCATTAGTAACATGCAATTAAGTCGTAAGAACTACTGAAGTTTTGTGTGAAAAGGAAGCACTTATTTTTCTTAGATACCTTCAGCTTGGGTCTGATACAGTAAGTATGATAGCCTCGATCGCAGCCATCGCACAGCACCATGCTCTCTGCATCACCTTTCTTTCGACACACTTTACAGCGAGCATTGAGGATGGACTTTGACCAGATGACACTTCGATCCAGTGTAGACAGATGAAGGAAGACTTGGGACAAGCTAGTGGAAGAAAGAAGTGACTCCCTCCAGCGATCCAAAACTGTTTTATAGGATCGTCCACCATCGCTGGCATCTTCCATTAAAGAAGGGCGTTAAAAAAAAGAAAAAGAAAAGAAAAAGCAAAATGATCAAAATTCTGTTTCAAATATCCAAGTTAGACTTCTAGACATTCTAGACTATGAGGTAAGGCTCTGACTTTCAAATAGATAGCAGCAGTAAACTTGGATAATATCAAAACTTTTGTCTTATCTCTTCAATACTTGAGTATTTTCTCCTTAGTTTCCAAGCTGTTGAAGCCATAGGATTTTACTCTTCAATACCAATTCAGCTTAGAACTTGCACATATGCAGGACAAGAGTAAGACATAAAAGTCTTACTCAGGTGTCAACCTGAAAACCTAACAGTTTGATTCAATTTATAAAGTATAAATGAAGATTACTTAAGATTAAAATAAATAAATAAATCACACTCCCAATTTACTTTCCCTGGTAGGTACATTCTGAAATCCCAAAATATTTATCTTTGAAGGAAGTGCCTGGTATTAAACAGAGACTGCACTGGCAAAAGACAGCTTAAAGGGCTCCTCTCACCTGCACTTGTCCCTGTCCCGGTATAGTCTAGCAGACAACCTTTCAGCTCCCTCCCCACACCTCCATGCCTTTATTCCTGCCCTGCGCTCTGCCTTCACAAGAACCTGCACGTCTATGTGGTTAACCAGATTTGGTGACTGGTCTGGTTGAAATATAAAGGTGTCCTTGATATCTTATAAGCAATGTAGCAAGCACATGTGAATCTGTAGTACACACTTAGTGGCAAAACAAGTAAGACCTGGGATCCTAATTAAGGTAGAAATAAAGGTGAGGGAGGCAGGGGTGAGAAATTATATTGTATTTTCAGACAGGTTTGGTTTGCAATCCAGGCCACTGAAGCAGCCAAAACACACGGAGAACAGTGAGGGGGGCAGTACCAAACAGGAACGACTAGCTGGAATTATGGAAGCAAATGCGCTGTTTGAGGAACTAGAGAAAACGAGAAGGTACAAATGACACTCCGCACTGCTGCTGAGCAGAAACAGAATTTCTTTATGAATGTTGAAAGCTATTTCTTGCGTTTTAAAGCAAGAAAGTTTAAGGAGAAGAAGACACAACATAGCAGTACTTTTGATTATAGAAATGCCCAAGATTTCCCTTCTGAAAGTCCAGTTATTGCTGTATGATCTCTAGCTGATTAATGATGCACTCCAGTGTAAAATGCCACCTTGCCTGCTGCACTAGTCACAGTTGGCACAGGAACAGCCTACGATCCACCTGTCTGCCAAATGTCTCTCTAATAACAAATAAAATGAGAGGAACAAATAAATATCTAATAACAAATATCTAATAACAAATAAAATATCTAATAACAAATAAAATATCTAATAACAAATAAATATCTAATAACAAATAAATATCTAATAACAAATAAATATCTAATAACAAATAAATATCTAATAACAAATAAAATGAGAGGAACAAAAAGGACACTAATTGCTCTCCTGGCAAGGCTTTTCTGCCTTCTCATCAACTGGCTACCAGGATTTGCCTAATCTTGCATACATTTGCATTAGCAGCAAGCAGCACAAGGGAAGCGATGGGAGAAGGCAACACAGCTTCATAAATAAAATATAGCCGCTCCCGAACTGCTAATACAAACTGGATTTCCTAAAATTTTGTATTTCTTCATCCTTAGGTCCTTTTCACAGCACTGCTGTATATTTCTCATTGTAGTTCTTTTAAATTCAGTAAGAAGAAAATTAAAACCGCTTGTCAGGACACCAGACTCTAACGTGACACCCACTTCAGTTCTGCTGCAGATTTCTACTATAACTCTGGCAAACACATTTTATCTTAAGTGTATACATAGTTTGGCGAGCATTTCTTTTGCCGACAATGGCAGCTGGAGCATTATTACTTTTTTTGGCAGTTATTTCTAGACTGGATTGGTTCACTGATAATGTTCATCACACAACACATCACACATTTGCACTGCAAAACTGCAGTTGCAATATAGAGATAAAAATTACTGCCCACGACCTGCTTCAGCAGGTCCTGCTGAAAGAAACACGCTAAACGACACCTGCTGTTTCAGATCCCAATTTGTAAAATAAGAACAACACTTTTTTCTTCCATCCATCATCTTTCTCATCTATATTGTTAATTTGGAAGGAGAAACAGCCTCTTCCTTTGTGTCTGAGCAGCTCTACATTGCGCAGTGGGATACTCCTCTGTCGGCTAAGCCCTCCAAGCCTTGCTACAATGCAAATGAAGTTGTTTGACAGATCTATGCACTCATCTATCAATAGCTAATTGAGTTCAGGGAAGGGTTTTCTATTTTAGTATTTCTAGAAAGGATATGCGGTTGCACAATGCTGCAAAGTTTTTTTTTAAAAAAAACACAACAGGAGCATTAAAAGGAAGGGGGAAGGGGGGGGAAAGGATTATGTGAACATGCAGATTTCTGTCCCAAAGTGATAAAAAGAAAATACAGATCTTTATCTCTGGTTGCAGAAAACTTAATAAAAAGAGAAAGATACTTTTTGTTTGTAAAAATCTTTGAGCTGTATTTGTTTTACTAGCTATGTTTAAACCTTCGTTTTCAATACCACAATCCTTTCAATGTAAGGAACTGGCTATAAAATTACTAAACTTCAAAAAAAACAACCAACAAAAAAACATCAAAACCTGGTAAATATTCAATACTTTCTAATTCTTAGCAATATAAGTAACATTTAAAATTTAACATCTCTCTGACTAGTCTTGTCTTCCACTCTCTTCCTCTTTTTATCCCCTCAGTGGTTTCTTTTATCATCTTCTGCATTACCTAACATTAAATTCATAAAGTTATTTCAAATACCTTTTTGAAGCGTGGTGGACTATTTCTTAATTAATTTTTATAATCCATACTTGCGTAGTCTAAAAGTGTAACTAGAACAGTGGTTCCCAACATGTGCACATGGAAAAAGGTAGGCAAGGAAGGGTAAGAGAATAATGTGCATGGAGGAACTGCACATCTCAGAATTTACTTTGACTCCCTCTACTAACGGAAGGCTTAAACTGGAAGCTCAGACCTACCCTCCCTTACCTTTCTGTCCATCTCCAGTACAAATGGCTATAGAAGCAGCTTACTGACCGCAGGTTTCTCTCTCAGCAAACTTGTCTGGTTTATGCTACCGCAAACCTCCTAACATCTCAAAAATATAGCCAGTTTATGGGCACAATCCTCAAGGACCAAGAGAACTGGCTCATCTGTCCATGTGAAATGACATACTTGAGATATTTTTCTTCAGGAGCGTTCCTGAGTATTAAAATGATGAAATTACTCTCCCAGGGAGTAAAAGCCATAGTAAACCTTATCGGCTCCCAATGCAAGGTCCCTTCTTTGACTACCTTCTCTGAGGGTAAGCAAAAATTCTTCATCAGAAAAGACGACCACTTCTACCTTTGCTGCCTCTGCTCATGAAATTCCACAAGGAATTCGGCACAAATTCAGCACTGGTGAGGCCGCACCTGGAATATTGTGTCCAGTTTTGGGCCCCTCGCTTTAAGAGAGATATTGAGCTCCTGGAGCGAGTCCAAAGAAGGGCGACTAAACTGGTGAAGGGGCTGAAAAATAAAACTTATGAGAAGTGGCTGAGGGAGTTGGGGCTGTTTAGCCTGGAGAAGAGGAGGCTGAGGGGGGACCTGATTACGGCCTATAAATACTTGAGAAAAGATGGTGGGGAGGTAGGGGAAGGGCTCTTTACATTAGTGATGGGTGATAGAACAAGAGGAAATGGACATAAGCTTAGTCAGGGGAGATTCAGGTTGGATGTTAGGAAGTATTTCTTCTCTGAAAGGGTTGTCAGCCACTGGAATAGGCTGCCCAGGGAGGTGGTTGAGTCCCCATCCCTGGATGTGTTTAAGAATAGGGTGGATGATCTACTTGAGGATATGGTTTAATGGGGATTAGAGATGGTTGGACTCGATGATCTCTAAGGTCTTTTCCAACCTAGAAATCTATGAAATCTATGAAGTAATGAAATCAGGAGAACAAAGCATGCATATATATACTAATCCTATCCCAGTTCACTGCTGGAAGATGACTGATGCTATTATGATGAGGATAATTACAAATAGAAAAGGAAACAACTTTGGGAGCAGGGGGAACAAAAAGAATCAGAATCTAGAAAGAAAGGAATGGAATGAAGACAAGCAAAAAGGAGTGAAAAAGCTGTATTTTTTTTTTTTTTGTCCTGCAAGAAGTACATGGCACAAATTAAAAAGGAGGTAAAGGGTTCCCAATATCAGTTACAAAGGTGCTCCCATGAATTAGAATCCAACTTTTCGTATGGAAATCTGAAGGATGCTTAATGACTCGAGTCCTGCACTAGTGCAGAAGGCAGTTGGTTGTTTTTTTTTTCCGATGGCTGCCTCACTGGACTCCAGGGCAACCAAATCACTTCATCATTTTATACCTCAATTGTCACATATATGTAACTGGAATGACAAGACCTACGTCTCCGCTGCAAAGTATTTTGAAATGTAAGGAAAAGTAATTTATACTCAAAAAGAAGCGAAATCCACAACAAAAATTGCTTGTATTTTTTCCCTCTCAAAAATACTTTATCTGCAAAGTAGCACTTCAGAGTTTCCATCAAACAGCTATTAAAAAAAAAAAAGAGAGGGCTTTTTTACATCATAACTCAGCATTTTTGCAGCAAAAACGTGCTGCAAGCTGCACCCACACCCCCACACCCCCACACCCCCTCCCGCCTTTTGCCATTGTCCCGAAACACTACCTTGGGCTGGACGGAAGGAAGGAAAAACATTTTTTTATAGCTTATGTGCAATGAAATGCATTCTAAACCACAATTCCTAATTAAGAAATGCATCCAATTCAAGTCATGTCACATTTAATCACCAGACAACAGAAGATCAGCACCCATCTAGCAGCTCTGCAAGGCAGAGGGTGCTGTTCCTGGGGTTTCTAGATCTCCTTTTGCATGACTATCTTCCGTGTCAGCCTTTGCTTGCCCTTCTACTTGAACATTTGGTATGCACCTCAACTCTAAACTTATCAGAATCACCAGCGAGGCTCTTGGCAGCCCGATAGAGCCTCAGAACAAAAACAGAGCAGAGAGGAGCAGCTGGTCCTTTTATTGCTGTGCTGGGTCCCTTTGTCTGCTCCGCACTCTGGAGGCCACCGGCATAAACCCGCCAGTGACTGCAGTGAATTTCACTGCGCTGTCTTTAGTACTACAAGCTGCAAATAGAGTGAAAAACTCAAATTTGGTACGTATGGCTCCGTTCCCTAATAGCAACGGAGCACAGTGAAAGGGGGGCAGACAGAGAAAAGCAACTCTGCAGCCAAGGCAGTGACTGAGATAATGACAAAGACAAAGCACCTTTGGTTTGGTTTAAAGCAGAAACACTAGGGTAGTCTTTTACCAAAACAGTTCCCCTGTACTGCTACCAAAACTAGAACTCCTAACACTTGCTTGACTTCCGATGTTTTCACTTCAGTGGCAATTAAATCAGCCTGAAAAGTTGCAGTTGTCAGGTTTAACATTAGAAAGAGATATGCGGGCATTTTGTCTAGGGGACAGTTCCATTAAATAATTGGAACAATTATTAAAAAAAACCTCCTGTTAGAAAACAATGAGTGTACAGATACAATGATCTATACAAGAACAGGCAAACAAAACCAAAAACACCCACAAACCAAAACCCAGTGGTTACAAACTAGAAGCTAATTTCTATCGTCAGAGTACTGCTGGCCACTTTCTAGAGGGGTCAATGAAAGAGGGCATCACAGTTCTGAGCACAAGGCAGTCCCCAAGCAAGAAGCTATGTCCATTTTTTTTTTAAAAAAAAAAAGCCACTAACACCTCCTTGTCAAGCTAAGTAAACAACTTGTCTTTGCTTGTTATACATATGCAAGTTGAAACCAAGAAACAGAACTTGCTGCAGTAGCATGCAAAGACATTGTTTCCAACTGAGGAGCTTAAGTTGAATATAAGATTCTGTAAATTTTACACTCTTGTTTTTTTTAAACGTATCTGAACCACTGAAGAGTTATATCCAGAAAGGGTTGCATTTGGAACCACTGCTTGACCTCTGAAGTGCCTAAGTTCACCAAATGCCTCTCTAACACACAGGTTTCCTTGACACTTTGCAGTTGCACCTTCTGGTCACGTGCAGAAGTTCCCAAGTCAGAGCACCTTTCATATAACTAACTGCCTAGCAGCCACAAAATTCAGTAGTGAATAGGTGCGCGTTTTAAGCTCCCTTTACTACAGAGCCACTCAAAGCCACTGCTCCTCCAAGAGCTGTCTAGTGACAAAACTCAAGTCTTGCCTTCATTCAGACTCATCTCCTGCTAAAAGCGGCCCATTACGCAACTGAAAACACGAGACGCTTGGCACCAAAGGTAAAGCAAGGAAGAGGGAACCTGACACTGTCGATTAATGGTTAGGGCAGTAAGCCACAGCAGGAGACTGGGGATCCTTCCTGCTCCCTCAGCTATGTAGGTTACTCTATATATTACAGTCCTCTTAGAGCGGTACCATTTTTCAGAGCAGAAGAGATGCACCAGCTCAGTACGGTAAATGAACATGAGAGATTTAAGACACGCAAATCACATAAGATTGCTTTCCTTATACACCTTCTTTGTCCATGGTATAAAGTATCTAAAGGAAGACAGGACGCCCGAGTTAAAAATCGAACAAGAAACCTCACCATCATTCAAAAGGTCGAGCAAAAACATGAACCATCATTAGACAATGGCAGAGCTTGGACCACTGAAAAAAAGACACAGGAGATTGCTAAAAAACTTTCTCTCCAAAACTTCAGGAACACTTTTTTTCTTTTAGTGTTTTTCCTCCTAACTCCGAATGCCTGGATCTATGGCCATAGCCTACTAATAGTCAAGTTTTTCCCCTAAAGGACACACTATAGTAAACTTACAGCTGTCAGCAAGATGCTGTTGCCACAATACTCTCAGAGTCTGGAAATGGAAGCACATACAGCACAATGTATTTACAACCTGAACATGCAGAGTAAATACAACAAACGCTAGACGTACTGCCAATTAACTGTCCCACGCACATGTTGTAAATCTAGTTATATAGCAGGAAATAAGCCATATCATGCCTGGCTTGGAAAGGGCAGACATGCTTGAGTTGACCAAACACTTAGCCAAGTAAAGCTTTTAAACAGCTGCCGTTTAAACTACTCCTGCACTCACCCCTTTCATCTCAATCATTTGCTGCGTTTCCCTCTTCTAGAGGTCACCACACTGATAACGAAAGCCTGTGGAAGGGAACCTATGCCTGCGTGTCAGAGCCTCTGGCACAAATCTAGCTCACACTCATCTTCAGTGGCAACAGATATCCAGACACCAGACTCCACGCAGGAGCAGCCCAGATGCAGAAACAGTTTTAGGTCAACGGTGCCACGGGGCACTAACGTCTACTGTCAATACACCAAAACGTGCATTTTCATCTTAAACCACTGCAGCAAAATCTGCCAGAGCCTAAGGATTTTGTATGCAGTCATTATCAGAGGAGAGCGTCAATTTAAGAGGACATGTAGGGGTTCGTGGAGAAGCCCTGGTACGTGCTGCTCTGGCAAACCACGCTGTGCTCCCGCGGGTGAGAAGTAAAGCAGTCCAGCCAAGCGGAGTACAGCTCGTCCTCGGCACAGCATCCAGAAGGGAAGGCTGGTTGAGACAGCTGCCTCAGGAAGGACAAACCACCATTACATGCTTCTCCAAGACAGAACCCCAGTTTTGAATTGCAAAAGGATCCTAAGGAATCCAGACCTGAGAGATCACTGGAACACAAAGTTACTTCATGCACTTTGCATCCCCTCTCTCTCCCCACCAAGAGCACAGTCAGAGGAATTCCAAGGGAGGGATATGTGTTAAAGTCAAGCTATAATTGTGCTTTGGTTTGAATTTGTCTTGCAACCTTTTATTTGCAAGTTTTACAGCATAAACACAAAACTTGAGGATCTGAAAGGTTGCTATGTAAGTCTTTACTACGTTTTACTGTAAATATTCTGTTATTGCTGAGCAAGGTGATCCAGATAAACCAGGCCTATATTGCTTTCACAGAAACAGTATAAAAAGGAGTACATATTTTTACAATCTAAAAAACACACAGAAGAAACTCAGGGTATAGTTACATGATACATTGGCCTCAATGGTAATGCTGAATTACAGAGCATTCCCTCAGAAAGCTAAGGGTACAATTTCTACCTAAGGGTATGATTTGCGTCCCAATGCATCAGTATAATTGTAGGGCCATATAAACAAGATTACTGAAATGATCCAAGTTAAATAGACATGTATTTAAGAGTTAAATAAATCGTTACTTAATTAATACATGTAATTCAGCACATGCAGAATAGTTAGAAAAAATATTAATATTTCCTCATGATCCGTGGCCTTGTAAACCACCAATCTAACGTTTAATAATTTTACAATGGTATATAGCAATAGATTAGTTATTTGTTCTTTTACCAAACACATCCATCTAAAGCATCCAGCCTTACAAAAGCAGCAAGTGGGTTGGTTTTTTTTGTGTTTTTTTTTTTTCTTTTTTACAAAATATTACACAAAATTAGAGACATACAGTTTCAATTCTGAAAGCTTACCAAGAGGTGCTTTGAGAAACCTGCGCTCAATTCCTTGTTCTATCTGAAGCAGTGCAGATGCCAAGTAGTGGACCACATTATTAACTGGCTGAGGAGTACTTGTACTTGTTGACGCAGCACTTGGAGCTTCAGTTTTTAATCCCACAAGTCTAGAAATAGAAATGTATTATATTACCTTTTTTTTAAAAAACATACTTTGAATTTAACACCATAGATATTGGTACAGGTCTTTATCCACAGTAGATTTTAATTTTTGCTTCATTTATATGCATGGACTACGGACATGAACAGATACTGCACAGGCATGACTAGTTATCCCAGTTCTTGAGTTTGCTTAATTAATCTAGTTAATACAGATACCTTCATTACCTAAAGATGATTTATCTAACTTTCAAGAAACGTGGATTACAAATTTTCATACAACTATTCAGATTTCCAGAAGATTTCAAGCAACATCCATCAACTAGTTTATGACATATTTCTGTGGAGAGTATAGTCCCAATAATTCTTCAGTGAAAATGTGTAGCCTTTTAGTGTACTTCCATCTGCAGAATTGCAACTACATATATCCTCACAATTAATGACATTTTTTGAAGAGAAAATAAATGAAATAAAACCAGAAAGTAATTTTGGAACGTTAAATCACAAATTATTAACTTATATGTTTTAATCCTTGGAGGATTTTTCTAAAACACTAACTCTTCATGTAAGGGAAAAAAAAAAGATAGTTTTCTAATAATACAGCCTTTGACCAAAAACCAAGTAACCATTTCAAAGTGTAGTTAATCTTCCTGAACCACAAACACAAGTATAGCATAGGAGAGCTACTCACACTAATGAAAATAAAATTCAATTTCTACTTGTTTTGTTTTGTTTTTTTTTAAATAACTCATTAAGAGTGTCTGGATTCTGCTTTATTCTGGTGAATAAGTAATGCTTTTGGTTGTCCCTGTTCTTTTTTTGCACTTAAAAGCTGTTCATTATATTTTGCAGTCACACACATTTTGAGAGCCTGAAAGCAAACAGAAAAAAGCTGCACAGTTATTTACATTTCACTAGTCAAACTCCAAGGTCTTAATGAGATGTCACTCGCTCTGAGGTGGATGAAAAGCCCAGCATCAAAAGCAGTCTGTCACATGATTTCAGAATCTCATAGTCTCTGTTTTAATATGCAAGACTTTTTTTAGAGCAGACTTTATTCAGAAACTTTGACAGAGTCAGTATCAAATGGGTAAAAAAAAAAAAAAAAGAAGCAACAAGCTTCTGCAGTTGAACTGAGAGTTGGCAATAGAAGCAAGTGCCCAAGGTAACTGGAGACAGGCAAATTTTAGCTCCTTAATTAAAACTGTGGAATATTTCTATGCTGTGGTTTTCAGGAAGCAAATGTCTGTAAATTGTGTCATTACTATAAAGAAGGATGACCCTATCCATTTTGCATGCAACTAGAGAACTCTGATCCAAGGGGCAGCCTTACATAAAAATACTAATTCAACAAACTGAAATAAAAAGGGAAAAAACTTAAAGAACTTTAGAATTCAAATTCCTATACACAACACAGCAGGTGACAGTCCACTTGGAAATACATTTCCTAAAATAAAAGCCTAATTGCAGAAAACCTCACAGAATACAAACTGGTAATGCAGTAATCACCTCCAATGAACCTTTTTTCCTTCAATATTTCAACATTCACATCCCGTCAAGCATATAATTTTGTATGTATTAAGGTAGATCTTTATTTCTGAAAAAATGTAACTCCTGAGAATTAAATATTTAGAAATCCTCAGTTTCCATAGTTTCTACAGTTTGATTTACAACAATCACCAGTATAGAGTCCTTCACTTGTCTCAAAAGCTTGTTTAAAAAATAAACAAAAACCAACAAAACACTTTTATAGTCACAACACTGTATGATTTGAAGTTTCCTCTCTTTTACTATGTTGCAGCTTGCTCTACAGAAGCAGCATCATTCATAAAGTTTAAGATTATATCTCTGTTTTGCTGTAGCGCTAAAGGTTAATCCAGACCATGGCCTGTTGCGTTCATAGCTCTAACTGTGACTCATGAAGAGGTACACTGGCCACTTCAACCAGTAATTTGTTACTATTACCATTTTCCGTTTCAAACACTCCTACTCTTTCCCCAAAGCGTTGGGGTTTGGGTTTTTTGTTTGTTTCGGGTTGTTTGGGGGTTTTTTGTTTGTTTGTTTGTTTGTTTTTTCCCCTCCTTCTGGAAAACGAAACAGAAATTGCCAAATTAACTTTTCTCTGCATTTTAAATGATTTTAAAATGAATTCACATATTCCTTATTTGATAATTAATGTTCACTTTTGAGCAGTGTAATACACGAATGGTACAAGTTGTAAAAACTGGTGTCTTAGTCCTATATGGTAATAGAACAGTATCATTTAGAAAATAGAAACCAATGCAAAAATCTCACGTTTTATAACTCAAATCTTAAAAAATACCATTCCAAAGAATTTGAGAGTAAAAACAATTTGAAAGTTAAAAGTAGAGCACTGCTCTAAAACTAAAGAGCCATTACGTAAACCATAGCTCTTACCTGTCTTTCACAATAAACTTATCCTGATCATCCGTTTCCATTTCTTCAGACTCTTCATTCACAGTTTTAATTATACCATTTTCTTTGTTTTCATCATTCAGAAACTCATACCGCCCATGTTCTAAGGCTGCTCTCCAAGCCTGTCTGTCTGTAACCTGAAGCAAACACACAAACTTAGAGTTTCTAAAGAATCAAAAGCCACTTTTAGTGCCAATTACCGTCTACACTTAATTATGCTTTCAGTAAAACATAGCATGCAAGAGCTCTCATTTAAGCTACAGACTCGACGGCACCACTATGCTTCTAGGTACTCTACAACTCCCAAATACCTTAATAGCTCCCAATGTTCCTTGGTAGATCCTGTCTTCAATGTCCAAAAGAAAGTCTCTAAGTCTCAGTTCAAGCTGCTTCTCTGCAGATATGTAAGATCCATCGTGGGCACTCACCATCCTTCCCCGTCCTGAAGGAGGTCTGATGTCACTTTGAGGTTTGTCTGCAAAAATATCAAGTAACTTCAAGTTAGTGGACTTTATTCCTGAAAGTAGCTGCTGGTGGAGGGAACAAAAGTAGTGCAGGGCAGAACAAACTAAACACACAGGTTCAGAACTCCCTTCCTGTAGTGACAGCTGGCAACACCAACATCTCCATGTCAACTAAGGCATTTGATCCAGCCAAGCAGACTACACTTTTAAGGGAAGACCTATAGATTAACATTTGCTCATCCCAACACACAGGATGAGAAATTCTTGTCAATTTAAAAGTCATTCATTTGTCTTAAAATGCTTTCTGAAGTAGTACGTAATCAACAACAACTCTCTGCTATAAGTGTAAGGAGGAAAAAAAAACACCAATAAAAATAATTAAGTCACATCTCTAGTATTTCTCATATTTGATGGCCCTTACTTTACAGAACTCCTCAGCTTTCTTTCCTGCATGGATCTTTATCAAGACAATCTTTAGAACAAGCATGTGAAACTGACGATCGCAAAAACTAACAGAACAAGATACAATCCCTTTTAAAAACCCAACTTTAAACCAAAATAAACAGATAAAAATAATAAGATGACACAGGTACAGACTAGGCTGACTGTGTCCTCTAATTAAAGGCAGGGAAAAAAGGAAGAAGACAGCAAGAAAATTTATGAAAAATAAGGGAAAAGCTGATGATGGGCTGTCAAGCAAAAACCGCTTTAAAAGAGAACTGAAAAATCATGCAAAAGCTCAAAAGCCACAGGAAAGAGCTGAAAGTATGTCCAGATCCTAAACTAGTGCTTGCAAATTTGCATAAGTGGCAAATGTTTCAGTTCACAGGATTTACCTTAAATCCTGTGAGTGCAGTGAGGAGGCGGTACATACAAGGACATAGAGGTATTTCATCAAAAATTACCATAAAGCTATTGTTAAGGAAGCAGACGATGAATTTCTAAGATCCTCTCAAGTGCAGAAACAATTCTCTGTAACTGGAAGTAACTATGCAAATATTCTCAAAATGTGTACAAGCATATTCTGATGTCTGGATGTGGGAAATACCATTTTTGGTTTAAAAGAAAAAGAATAAATCAAGTGTTTTTTCTTGAGCAGAACTGAAACAGCAGCAATTGGCTTGCAAATAATTGATGAGGAAAAGGTAACGGGTACTGGAATAACATCAAGTAACAGCACATATCAATTTTATTTCCATGCTTTTTTGAGTGGGAATTGGAAAAAGAAGAAGGGTCATCTAGAGCATAAGAGAACCATGGAGTAGTTCTCACTTGTCCTACAAGTCATTTGAGTGAAGGCAATAGGGCAGCAGCTGGAGTTCACAGCAGTAAAACTCTCTCCAAAATACAGCTACACTTATCGCTACTGATCACACACACGGAGACATTGATATTGGACCACTGCATTTGAATTTATTAAAGTGAAGTTCAAAGCTGCCTTTTTTTTTTTAAAAAAAAAAAGTCGATGTTATTCTATAATTCTAACAGAGAAAGAAAAGAAAAACCTATGATTGTAGAAATCAAGTTGCTCCAGGGCAGAAAGCAACACACAAAATACAGATAAAGGTGTGTATGCAGAATTTTATCAGTGATTGGAGCGAATGCCTTGCCAATACATGCCAAAATACTTGGTGCCCTGGTTTTAGCTGGGACAGTGTTAGCTCTTCTTTTTAGCAGCTAGAAGAGCTCCGTGTTTTGGTTTTACTCAGAGGCTCGCTTCTGAGAA
This sequence comes from Tauraco erythrolophus, assembly GCF_009769465.1. Taxonomy (NCBI): domain Eukaryota; kingdom Metazoa; phylum Chordata; class Aves; order Musophagiformes; family Musophagidae; genus Tauraco; species Tauraco erythrolophus. The sequence continues at coordinate 44,284,041 of NC_141470.1, forward strand.
GAATGCTGATAGCAAGTTGATGTTTGTGGTTGGACGTGAAACTCCAAGGACTTTTCAGTGTGCCAGAGTGCAGAGGCACAGCAGAATAAGGGGGACACGATTCCCCTTGTGATTTATGGTGGAACTTAAGATTGAGGGCCAAACTGGCCAATTGGTATTCCATATCATGCAGCGTCATGCCCAGTATAAAAGTGAGGGTCAGCCGGAGAGAAGGGCTTTCGTGCTTTGGCTCTTTCGCCGCTTTTGCTCTTTTGCGCTTGCTGTGCTTTCACTCTATTGCTTTTTTTTTTTTCTTCTCTCTCTCCCAGTACTCCCACTCTCAGAGTACTCTCTCTCTCTCTCTCTGCCCCTCTCTATTTTGGGGCCTCCCGTTTGTCTGGGATTTGCAGTTTCGGGACGAGACAGGCTTCGCATACGAGGGGGTGGTGAGCATCTACACTGTGTATTAAATCATCTGTATTAAATTGTTCTTATCTCAACCCGCAGGTATCCCATTTATCCTTTAATTCTCTCCCTCATCCTTGGGGCTGGGGGAGGGTGAGTCAACGACTTGGGCGGGGGGGAGGGGGCGGTTTAGTTGCTGGAGCAGCCTAACCCACAACACTTGGCTAGGAGAAAAGGGAAAAAACTCTAAATCCTAGGTCTAAGATGGTTTTAAGTATACTCATACACTTTGAAACCCATAAAACCAATATTGCTCTGCAGATGTCTCCTCCTCCTGTAACAAACATCTGCCAAAAGAAAAAAAAGGGGAAAAAAAAAAAAAGAAAAAGAGAAAATAGTACCACAGAATCCACTGCACTGATGTTAAGTCACAAAACAACCAACACAGCTACACTATTGTTTTCCTCCCAACGGTTTTAGTATGACCCTGCAATATGCTATTATTCCCTTGTTCACAATAAGCCAGGAAAGGCTTTTGAATAATTTCATGCATTATAGTGTTATGAAAGAACATGTCCTACTCAACAAATTGAGGTAACAGTAATTGCTTCCCTTTGTGATGTTTCTGTTTCCAGTGTCCTGTCTTTGTGTCTCCTTTCATCATACTGGAAATGAGGACATCAGATGATCAATACTACGATTTACCTTTAGCAGATATTAATCTTTCTTCCCCAGTTAATCTTTTTCCAAAGCTCAAATTACTTCCTAAAGATGTTTTAAAGTTAATCCCGTTTTACTAAGCAGTGAGATAACAGAAAAATAATTGGGTTTTTTTAGCATAAAATACCAGAAAAACACCACAAAGATCCATCAGGACAATAAAAAAACAAAGAAAAAAAGAAAGGAAAAAACCAAACTTGTTTTCCATAGAGTGAAACAATACTTTAGAATAATCCTTATTTCTTAGGAATTATAGTTCAATGAGAATTAGAGGCTTCTAGAATATTATATAGAAAACACAGCAGTGGAAGGACATTAAGATCAGGAACCTTTCAATTACCTGGAATATGGAATTTTTCCACAGGAAAACTGCTTAGTTGCTCATATATTCGACTTTTCTCTTGTAAAAGAGTTTCTTTTAAGGCACTCTCCCTATGTCCTCGGGAATTGAGAGCCTCTAGGAGTTGGTCCAGTTGTTCCCGAGAATTGTAAAAGCACCAACGGTTTGGTTTATATACTGGCCTTGGCACCTCTACAACAACACTGGTGTGTGAATCTTGGTCAATATTGGAGGTAGATTCAGAGGATTTCAAAGACTCTCCAGTTTTACTGAATACCTGAGGTTGACTTGTGCAAGACTGTACACTATTCTGAAAGGAAGAGGTTCGAGGCAACAACATGTCTTCTGTGAGACCAGAGTAGTCCTCTTCTATAAACAATCCAGGAACAGAGGGGAAAATCCAGTAGCGTCGGTACAGACGGTCACGACCTAACGGGGTGATATTTGTGCAGGCTGTTGCATTCTGAATCTTTTCTAATAGTTCCTTCTCTTTCTTTTGTTGCTCCTGTTTTAAAGCTTCTTCGTCTTCAGCAGTAAGAGGTTCACTCTTTTCACAAGTGGTCTCTTGTCTTGTAAATTCTTTATATCCATTTTGCCCTCTCCTTCCTAAAAGATAAAAAGGAACAAGAATGATAACAACATGCTTATAAATTCTTTCTTTAACCAAAAACTCAAGTGAAGTGTTGACCTTACACTGACAAGGACCATCAGTTCAGTCAAGAAACAATACTGGTTTTATTAAAGAAAAATTTGAGTGGTTAGCTCCCTTCCCCTCGATAAAGAAGAAGCCATCTTTAGCATACTTTCACTTTGCAGAAACTCGATCAAGTCTCATTTACTAACATTGTCATTTTTAACACCATAAAAAAAACCCTCCCAAATTTTAAGAATTTAAAAATATGTTATAAAAGTATCTTACCATGATAAAGTAAAATTCTAGCAATTTCCCTATTGAATGCGAACTGTGTTTTGGACTTAATTTATCATACTTAAAATGATCAACTTAAACCCCTCAAAGACCTCAAGCAAAACCAGAATCCTTATATAAGAGCTTTTACTGCAAACTCAGTTACATTACTTTATCCAATTTTAAAAAATTTAAATATATATACTACCATTTTTTTCCCCCTCAACTAGTGCCAGCTGAAAATACTCCAGTTCACATCTTAGTTTAACAAAGAATCAGGTCCTGGTAGTTATCCAGAAAACTGTATCTTGTAATTAACACATGCAATGGTGAAATATGCCATCAGCACTCAATTTCTACCGATTTCCAGTGTGACCTTCTGTTTCTCTAATTGCAGGAATGAAATAATACTTGTTTGCCCTCCATGCACAGTGTCTCAAACATGAGCATTTGAGAAACTCGAAATTCTGTTTAAGACTTCACTGTTTTGCCATTAGAAAGCTGTAGTAAACATGCAAACTTGTATTACCGAACAACTCAGAATTTCTCTCCCAGTTACTGTTAGGAACTGCAGAAGTTTGCAACCTTAAGCCCACAGTGGTCCAGGACTTTCAATGGCACAGACACTAGCATGAAGCCTTCACGGGAGAAAGATACAGATGAGCTAACAGCCCAAAGCCATCAACAATTGATCCTCCTGTGGTAATATCTTTGTTTCGTTACAAATAGCAGGCTGTGCCATTTACTGCACCACAGTTCCTATTTGCACATTGCTGAGGAAATTAAATCCAGGGATAAGTCTGGTTGCATTCTTGTATAGAAGGCATGCTGCTTCATTAACAAAGGAAAACTAAACCCAAACACTCAATATAACAGGTTCTTTTAAAATACTCTTTGTTTCTGCAGCTTCCTAATAAAAAGAACCAAAACCACGCCATCTCCCATTAGATGAGACTCCTACAACTCTGAGTGCACTACCCGTAACTGTAGTAGTTTGTCAGGCAACAGCTTGGTTTGTTGTTTTGGGGGGGTTTGGTTGGTTGGTTTTAGGTTCTTTTAGACAAAACTGGAATCCAGACAGCAATTACGGAAGACAAGAAGAAACAGAAGCATAAAGAACATACAGCTGACCACTAGAACTACATCAGGCCACCTCAATGCACTTAATAGCCTGTTATGATCATGTTTTGGTGTTTGGTTTTTTTTTTTTTCTTTTCCTTTCAAAATCTACAGGAAGGATTGATACACTGAAGTTTACTATAAAACCCAGGAACTTCCTGTGTGCATATATGTATACAAATGAACAAATACATTATAGCATTACCTCTTCCTCGTTTTTTGTTTGGTCCCAGCTCTTCTTCATCCTCTGTCACTGTGTCCATGTCTTGCTCTTTACGTTCAATTTCTTTGCTCTCTGTACTAGTATCAAGGTCTTCCCGCTCCTCCTCTCTGATACAATAGAATAAACAAGAGATGACCAACTGACCAACCATGTATTAAAAGCTGAATGGAATGGAAGAAAAAAAAAAAACCCACCACACAATAGAACATGGCAGCTTCAACACAAACAGTACTTTCCTCTCAGAAGTACTTAAGCTGTCAAAGACCTATAACGCTTTTCAAAAATAAACTTTAAGTCATGGAATATGTTAAAATCCAGAAGAAACCCACTGAACTGTAAATGGAAAGTTCCATACTAAAGACTAAAATCCATTCTTTGGTATTCACCCTTTCATTTGAAAAGCATTACTAGTTTTGGTGACATCTTAGTGTAGTTCTACTGACCTGTATATTTTTTTTCACGACTGAAAAAATGTTTCCTTATTAACATGCACCCAGTTTCATAAAACGCTTGTTACACATTTTTCCCTCTTCTAGCAAATATAATTAAAACCCTACAGAACTACATGCAACCATTACAGGATAACATTTATTTCATTATTTTTTCTCAATTATAGTTTCAAAACTATAGCACAAATCTGTCTTTGGCTCATGCTCACCTTTTGCAAGCAGACTTATTTAACTAACTCCCTCAAACAGGTAAAGATATAGTGTTGTATGTATACTTTGCTTTTTTTTCTGGAATCATATACAGCTGCATGTGCATGAATCTTACGACCTGAAACCATACAATTTTAATAACAGATCAAAAAACTTGGGTTTATGGAAATCACCTGAGATGGCATTTTTTAAAAAAAATGCTGTGCTATTAAATGATTCAAACTGTTATGTGAGATCAGTATTACTCAGATTACAGTATTAGCTCAGATCAGACCAACTTCCTCAAATTAGAAAGTGAACTAGAATGATCTATTATGCACATTTTGATAGATATGAAATCAACTCAAGACAAAAAGTAATGCAAAAAACCCTCGAATTAGATTTTGTAAGTTTCTCTTGTCAGTAGGTAAAACTGTCGAGCTTTCAACAAAAGTATAGTAAAAGCTGATTTTAAAAATGATATCACTTTCATAAAGCAATTCTAGAATATTAAGGGCTATGTACTTAAAGTAAAATATACCTTTGTATACTAAGGTATATTTTATATACCTATAATATATACTTAAATATTGTATAATTAAGTCAATGAAAACTACATAAGTAAGGTCTGGCCACATAACTGAAAAGCGCTATATAACACATCGTGTTACTGTGATATATATCATACCCAACAGATACAGGATTTCTTTGCTCCTCTTCCTTCAGCTTTTCTTGTTTCTCTTTCATTTTTAACTCTTGTTCTTTTAACCTTTCTTCTCTCCTCTTGCGTATCCTAATAGCAAAAAGAATATAGAAAACCGGTTGCAATTTATCTACTATCTGATCTGGCCACATCTTTTTTCTTTTTTACTACAGCATCATCTAAAAGTAACAGTAACATGGGAAAGCACAATAAAAGTTTCACTCTTGTCTAGAGTCTCAAGAAATCAGCATAAAACACAAACACTTCTATTGTTTTTCATACTAATTCCTCAATTGCAAAAATTTAGCTTTCTGTATCCTAGTGTTACCTTGCTGCTGCTGCTTCTCGTTCTTTACGATGCTGCTCTGCCTTTAATTCTCTAAACTCCTGTTTTGCCTGTCGTAACACATCAACAGAGTCCTCAATGAAATCTCGAGTGGAGACGAGAGTCAGAAGTTTCCCACAGAGGGCATGAAGAATCTTCATCTTTTCTCCTAGTAAAATTCAGACAAATGTTTATATTTCATTATACAACAGATAAATAAGCCTTACTCTTACACGCTCCAGACTGAAGACTACTTATTCTTGAGTGAGAACCAGAGTCAAACATTTACAGTGCACCAGCTGTACTTGCAAAAAGGCATTTCCTCAAACACCTGCTTTGCTCAGAGATGTGAGTCTTTGTTTTTAATTTATTAATTTTTAGCACCAAAAGGAGAACTAAATAGAATATTATCTTCAAAACAGAGATAAAAGAACAGCAGATAGTAATTTTTTTTCCATTTCCAAATAATAAACAAAAGATCCAAACTAGAACAGCAATAAAAGCACGGGTTGAATCAAACTCTAGATGCTTCTCCCACAGACATTCCCTTCTTCAACTAAACCCAACATTTCTTAATGGAATTTAAAAACCCAGATACTCAAAAGTAATGAGACTGCCTAACTCTGCAATTTCTCATCTGGTGGGACCTTCTTGCAGAGGCCAGAGCACAGTGGGTTGGTATTGGTCTAGATGACCTCCAGAGGTCCCTTCCAACCCAAATTATTCTGTGATACATTAAGTTTTGACCATTACTGATCTGAAGCAGCTACAAAAGCAATCACTTGATAATTGATCTAATCATCTCTAGCATTTATTGTCTTTAATTACCTGGCAACAAATCATACACTGAGGTACTTGAAAGTTTCTTCAAGAGACCAGGATTACTTAATCTCAGCTCCATGCAAGCATCATCAGTAGCATCAAACCCTCCTCGTTTCTGGTAACGGTATTTTGCATTGGCTGATGTTACATCAGCACCTGATGCTAGAATGTGAAGTCTGAGAATCTCAGAAAGAGTGCAGCTATCGAGATCCAAGTTTTTCAAATTGCAGCCTACAGTTGAGAAGAATGAACAGTTATTTTATATAGACATTTACACGTATATAAATATTAAAAATGTGCTTTAAAATACAGATCAAAATAAGAACAGTAACAAAACAAGAAGTGAAACCCACACATACCCTGATGTAACTGGGGCCATGCAGCTGCCAAAGTTGCAACTGCAGACAGTGCAGATTTTGTGGGGTCTGCATCTTCATCCAAAGCCTCTGTTAAATCTTTAAGGAAATAAACACTTTATTCTAGTGCAAATTAAAACTTGTACTGTGGAGGGGAGGAAAGCAAGCCGTTTTTTTAAAAGTTGCAGACAAAGCAAAAAGAGGGCCGATATTTACGGAAGCATCAAACATAGTCAAAACTCAATTCAACATCCAAATTAAAACTTACATATCTTTAAAGGCAACTAAAAATCAGACTAAAAGCTAAGGACATGCACCACATGCTATACGCTGTTCTCCTTATACATAAGCTGTTAAAGCAACCACAATGTCTAAAACATGCACAATGGCAACATAAAAAGCAGCAAAAACAAATCCGTAAACACACTTGAAACCAAAACCAAGTAACAATGCAACACCTGTATTTCATTCCCTCAAATCAACCGTTATTTCCTACCACCATTTTGTTTTTAGGAAAGACCATCCAAACCAATCAGACATTTTGATACTGGTTATCACCATTCACTGTACTTTTAATCTGTAACTCAGATATAGCCTTAGTGTTCTGCAAAAATACAATTAGTAAGGCATTGCAAAGAAACCGTATTTCACCAAAACAAGCACCTGCACTTAAGAAGCATCACACATTAGCAAACTAACCAGGAAAGCAGGGCAGTGAAAGGCAGAAACAGCAAAATTCCTGTTTCTTAGACAAAAGTTTCCTTAGCACTTACAAGCATTTCTCCAGAGGGCTGGCAGAATTTTTTCAGTGTCGTATGCTGTTTCAACAATTTCACTTTATTCCAGTCCAAATCATTAAGGAGTTATAAAGTCACTGAGTCAATAAAGAGCCACAAATCCAAACTAAGACACATAAAAAGCAAATCCACAGAGTCTTGTATGATGACTGATGCTGTTTGAAAACGGTCAGCCAGACATTGCAAAATTAACCTCTGCACCTCTCCTTCTCACTGTATCTGTGTAACATGGTTTGAGAAAGCATTGGACACACCGCAACCCCACAGCCATGGTGTTTTCTGTTGCAGAAACACTGCTTGTACAGAATTTAAGTGAGAAAACATGCTGACTACTACTAATTTGGTTAGCCAGAATTACAAAGGTGAGAACATGTAATTCTTTCATGGGGAAAAAAAGATTTACAGGAAAACGAGAGTGACAAGCAATGAAATTTCAAAGGCAAGTGAAATATAATAGATAAGTGCCCTGCCCACAGTTCTGCAAAATCAGAAGAGAAACGGCAGTTTTTTTCAATTATCAGCCCCATATAGTCAAATTAAAACATGAAAATTACATTTTTTTCTGATCGGTCCTACGAATAATAAAGAGTCAACTATTCTATAATTACCTGCTAATGGAATCCTTGCTTATATTGCCCAAACAATGCTCTCATAGTTGAGAGATACAGTTTAATTGCTAAATTCAACAGTAATTAAAATACAGTCTAAATTTGTTGACACCATATCAAATCTCTAACTTTATTCAATTAACAAGGGCAGTCCGTATTGCTTAAGATAGTGCTTATGTCTTATATAAAGACGTTTTATGAATTGGACATAAATCTTATGCATGAGAATACATATAGTCTTCAAGGGAGAAATTAAAGGAATCTTCCTGTACCTCACACATCTGTCTTATGAGGGAACCACAGGATTCACTTGAGCTCAAAGGGGGGAGTGCTCTTATGTTCCTATCTACCTCTAATGACATAAAGACTAGCAGGAAGAAGAGTCCAAGGGTCAGCAAATTTGGCAGTCCATAAGCAAAGGACATACTGGACCACAAGCAGTGTGGCAACAGCTGCCTTCCCTTTCCACCAAGCACTGCGGGAGAGGCAAGAACTGGGAGAAACCTTAGACTTCACATTCAAAACACAGAAGGTAACTGCAACAGTAATATCTTACAATATTTTCAAGGCTCCCAGTTTGATGCTGCTTTATCTCCTCAATTACACCAACACACTGTCTTAAGAGACTATCACTAGATAGTTATCGAGAAGCCCTTTGCAAAGCACTCCACGTACCATCGGTGAGATCTTACAGGTACAACACTCTACAGAATGAGGCTTAGAGCATTCACAGACCATGGGCCAACTCACTAAGATGCCTGAACATAAACCAGAAAGAGTCTACTAAGGATGAAGACACACATCTAATGTCCCTGACCTCATAAATTTGGAACAAAGTTTGTACTTCCTTCTGATTAGTGGTTAGCATATACTACGTGTCCCAGAAAACATGGGCAGCTTTAGCCTTAGAGTGAAGGCCAAAGGCAGAGTGACTGTGAGATGATTTACTAGGAAACTACCAAAACATGGCACTATCTGGGAGATGCTGCTGCATACTTCTAAGTCTTGAAGGACAATGAATATTGAATTCTCTGTTACAGCTGTGCTGGGAAGTTTTAATTTTTAATTTAGTTAGGTCCAGAATTTTTTTTCTAGCTACAGATAAAGACCTTTGGGAAGCTTTAGGAAAAGGTCTCTCTTCCTGACCCTCAGGAGAAACATGTATCAGTGCTGAAGGAGAAGGAGGAAGGCAAAGACAAGTTTCCCTCACCTCCAAAACAGAAGCAGTGATGTTAAAAGCTTATTATGCTTTGCAGATATAATCATAGTAACAATGAGCTTGCTTTTTCTCTATTCCCCCCACACCTCACTCTCTGTGCCCAGTTTAAAGCTTTAATTTCAGATAAAAGAGAAAAAACAAGTCAATTTACATACAATACCCATGCATAATAAGACTAGGTTAAACAAAGGAATGCCATAAATCATGCAGTTTAAAGTTAATTCCAGTGGAATTTCAGTTTTTCAGCAGTAAAATTAAGGATCTGACCTTTGGTCTCAGCATCAGCTATTTGATCTTTGGCCACTTCCTCTTCCTCTTCGGCCATTGCCTGAAAGATGGCAGTCAGGAAGAAAAACAGCAATTCACATAGTGGGCCTTCAGTGTCATTTCCTACAAGAGCTTCCTCTAAAACTTCTGTGAATAAAGTTTAAGAAGCGTCACTTTTGCCGCAAAGTTGGAAAACACTTATGTACTGAAGAATGAAAACATTTTTTTCTTCCTTCAGGTATGATAATCAAGTTACTGTTCCATAATTTACTGCAAATATTCCTAAGGTGATGCTGTCAGAAAGAGTGCTGACAAAACAACATTATTTTCTTAATATATAACTGCAAGAATAAAGTACAAGCAGAAATTTTAATAAGTAGATTAACAGCTTCTATATTGACCTCCGCTTTGATTTTATAAACACTGCAGAAGTTGACTGTGAAGAAAAAACTGGATTGATATGCACATGTAAGCACCGACATATTAAAGCTGCACAGAACGTTTTGTAGCACTGGTACATGGATACACTTAAGAAGTTTGGTTGTTGGGTAGGAGAAGGAATACCACAAAATTGGAGCATCTTGCCACATAAATGACAACTTGCCTAAAGTCACTCCTTCAGGAAATTCATCTTGAAGATCAAAAAGTTCCCCAAAAGCATATAAAAACTCCAAAACCATCAGAGCATCACCAAAGATCTCAGGAGGAAGTCTCGTCTTCACTGGCATTGGAACAGGAAGTTCCTGCAATCCAAATGAGACAACTTAATATTGTATTTGGTTTCCACTGAGTACATAAGTGACTAAACCCAAACAGTCTATGATTATAAAGGAGTCTGTTAATTTTTTTTACATTTTACTGAAAATAGTTCTGCAAGACACATAACCAATTATCATGGTAACATCTGTGGTAGTAGTAACTTTAAAAACCAATAAGCATCCAAGGTAAATATTTTGAGATAAAAGTTTATTCACATTCATGAAGTTGAATGGCTCTGTATCTTCATTTAAATAAACTCAAATTCACTACAAGTTAAGAACACTGGCTCTGAAGATTGTTCCTTTAAACCTGTATTACTTCAAAAGAGTTTTGAATTTAAGGTTGCTGGAACTGTCCAGACAAGTAAAAATAAACATGTTCTTAAAAAGTTACTCATCATTGCTTGCAAAGACAAGCAAACAAAAACCCAACACATTCACATAAACACACACCCATCTAATACCAGGATATGCAAGATCATGTCTAACAATTGAGTGTTGTGATATTTGAGTCTTTGCATTGGTAAGGGAGTTATGATAACTCAAGACATTTTAAAGGGAGCTGATGTAACCATGTAAGGAGACCATTTGACACAGACACCACCTCCAAATCACAGAGGACAGTGTCTAACACTGCGTTTGACTTTCAAGTTAATATTTTGGTGTAACTCTTCAAGATTTGTCTTCACTTAATGTTTCTTAGCAGAGTCAAACAATTTCCAGAAGAATGACTCCTTTCCACAAAGGTGGTAGTTCACAAAACTTAATGAGAAGAATGCCGAATACCATACTTTCGGAAGAACGCAGTAAGGTATTTCATACGTTTCCCAAGAAGGGAATGTTTTGAAAAGCAGTCTATGGGTGGATCTTTCTTCTTGCTTCCTCACCTAAACTCATCTTTATTCAAATTCTTGTAAATTATCACTGTAGTGATGATACTACTTCCCCATCCCTCCTTTTTTCTTTTTCAATTGAAACAGCAGCACTGTTTTGCACAGCTTCCTCTTGTTTCAGCAAATCTTTTCTCTTTCTTCAGTTTCTTCTCCCTTGCTATATGCAGCTAAGAGTTTTCACTCTCATCCTTAGGGACCTATACAGCTCTCCTTGCAAATATATTCAATGCTCATATTTCTCCCAACCAATGCTATCACTTCAACCCATTTAGCACTCTCCTCTATTCCCACTTGTCCTCTTTGCGCTTCTGTTATGTTTCCCTGTGTATCTCAAATAAACCCCCGTCCTTGTGTTTCTTTTTTGCCTCCTTTGGAAAGTCAGGCAATACCTGACCATCAATACCTTCCACTCAGTAAGATTAGCACTTTAAAAATACATCTGTTGCACATCAAGACTTAGAACAGCCTGAAAAGTTCTTCTGGAGGGTGAAAATGCAGATGATCCTATTAGCATCACCACTGGGAAATATTACATGACTGCAGGTGATTCGCAACCCCTACCAGTCAGATCAGATCTAGATCTGCCTCTGCATTAGAGAAATCTAGCTTGAAGACCCTGTTAAGTACGAGCTTGAGCTATTCCAAATTCAATCATACCTTAAGATCATCACACTCCATATCTTCTCTAGGCTTACTCCACTGTTTCAGGTATTCCACATATTTTCTTTTTTCTTCACGCAGCTTCTCTCTTTCCTGAAATAAAAAAAGTCACAGTTGTATATAAAATATGATCAGATTGCCCTATTATAGTTTGTAGAACTACACCACTTACTATTCCAATCACACTGAAAAATAAAACAAAACCATATTTAATTAGACTGAAATAATCCAGTAATTTTTTTTTTGTATAAGCAGATAGTGGCAAAAATATTTAGAATTAAACCATGATGATACTTTGTTGGATTAGACTCAGAGTTTTGTTGGTTGTTTTTTGTCGTTTGCGTTTTTTTTTTATTTTGGTTTGGGTTTTTTTTAAACAGAAGCGGCTGAGGAAAACATATCTCAAAATAAGAGTATTTATGAGAGTTACCACAAAAAAGAGCATCAAAATAGATAGTGGATGTGGCTGTGGAAAAATTTGGTGGAATAAATAATTTGTTCATATTCAAAGTGACAAAAAGTTATTTAGCAATTTCCATCCAAAAAGAAACCACAAAGAAACGCAAAATCATTTAATATACTGTGAATCTGATGTAGTACAGTGTCTTTAACACTTAAGTAGAAGACAACCATCACATGAAATTCTGTCATGCATTATTGGCAAAAAAAATCCTCATCAAATTACTTCAGAAGTAAGTTCAAAGTGAACATTTTGTGAACTAAAATTATGATATAGAGAAGGTTATTCAGAAATACAAATCCATAATCGTATCAGATAACTGCCTATTCTTTTAAAGTGTAGCTCTATGAACTGAAAACAGTTAATGGAAAATAACTTGAAGCACATAGCATCTAAGGAATTGTTCCTATATGAAACACATATACTGCAAATGCATTACTTTTTCCTTTTCCATTTTGAGTCTCTCTTTCTCTTCTTTCTTCTTCATCCTTTCTTCTTCCACAATCTTCTTTAATTCTTCTCTCTTTTTTTCCTTATCTTCTTTCTCCTTTTTCTTAGCTTCTATAGCATTTGCCTTCTCTTGTTTTAATTTAGCTTTTTCAAAAGCTATAGAGGAAAAAAATAAACAAACCAAAGTTATTTCTTTCATAAAATGTTAATTTTATTTAACTGTGCTAAATAGATTGATCTATTTATAATTACCATATGAAAAAGATATTGTTATGAAGACTGAATTGTTTCTATGCCAACCAGAAATTCAATCGCTTGAAAGTTCTTTAGAGAATCAGAATTTTAAGATTAAGTATTACACGTTTCAGAGGGTTGTCATCACTGCAATAAAGACAAATTTCTCTGTTTTTATGAGTATACAGAGGTTTATTACTGGTTTATTTTTTTCTATCAAGTGACATATAAAGATGAGAACTGATTCCAACTGCATGTAATTACAACAACACATTTAGTAATGACTGCTTAATAAAAGCATGTCAGAACTAGGTGTGGCACGTAACCATGAAATATTTGTGACGGTAAAAACCTTTAAATAAGTGATCTTTAAATATTTATTACTGAATTACTGAAAAGTCAATATGTTTGAAACCTATTTAGTATTTCAGTGTTTTCTGTGCAAGTTTTACTTCTGTAACACAGTTTAAACAGAACTTTAATTGGTAATAAATGTTACTGCCTGAGGAGATCCAGATTTCTTTGTAGTTGTCTGCAGAAGAACAGCGGGATACAAATTTCCACTTTCTGAGGACAGACAATGTCTGTCAACTCACACACAGGCTAATAAATAAAAGGAGGTCAGGTGGTTTATAATTTTAATTGAATAAATAAGAAAGCTAGAATCACAAGTGAAGAAAATGGAAAAAGGATCCTTACTTCTATCACCAAGTGGATGGCACTCAAAAAAAGATCTGGATTTACATTTTCCTGTAAAACTATGAAAATGGACTAGATTGCTTTTAGGCATAGCTACTACACATAACAGCAACGGGTCTCACCCAGTCAACAAAATCACCTGATTCCCCCGTAGCCTTCTACATACCCAGAAGGTTTATTTTCCAAGGTACTTGGTATTTTGCTACTTTTTCACATCATCAGTAAAGTACTATAGCAGCTCTTTATAAGAGACTTTATGAATGTCAGTAATTGTCACTCCAATTAAACATTATTTACAGGTAATATGTTTAGATTAATATTCAATTACATTAATATAGTACATTTGAAAGTGAACTTTTAGGCTTATTGTATGGGTAGGATTCTACTTTTCAAACAAACAGTATAATGTGTTGCTGGTTGCAATATTAAAGAACTGCATCTTTAAAAAGTAAATAAATAAAAATTTAGAATCATGGGCCAACACTGGGCCAAAATTGAACACACACAATAACTGTGACACCACAGGTTGGTTTTTTTAATTATTATTACTTATTTGATGCATTCATCATCATTTTTTGTCCCCAACAAAGAACAGAAAGCATTTACAAAGTCTGAAAATCAACATGCTATGACAGCTTTCTAGTGAAGTGCAATAAAATAGAAAGAATACATTTTGGATCTCCATGTTATATAGTTTATTTCAAGGCTGATTGCTCTTTCATTGTTTGAAACTTTGTTTCAAGGGCATTGAGTTTTGGTATGCAACAGGACAACACAAAGATCAAATTAAGCCCAAACGTGTCTTAACGAGCCTTCTAGAAGCTGTAGTTAACACCACACAAGAAAGGAAGCAGTTTTGATATTGATCAGTGGTTACTTTGTTCTGCGCTGTCATTTCCAGCACATAAACAGATGTTGTGCAAAAAATTGGGTACACAAGTTAGCGGAGCCCATCAAACCCTAGTGTTCCCTTCTGCTAGGAAGATAGGCTTCCTAGCTGTCTGAGCAGCCCGAGACAACTTTGCAGCTATTTAAGCCAATGTTGGACAAGATAATTTCCAGGCATCCCTGCCATCCTAAAACATTCCATGATAATGGAAACAAGAGGTAAAAATCAGAAGTCCACGGAAATATTTCCACAGATTAATGCTTTTCCTTAGGAAGTACACCAGTGTTTAAAATCCAGAAGAACATCTCCTTGTCTGAGCTTTGTATCCTCACGAAGACGCACCAGTCCCACCAGTTAAGCCCATTAAAAAGCCCCTTACTTCATCTGAAATCAAGTTTAAATGGATCAGGAACAGGTCAAAACTATGCCGAAATAATTCAATCAGTCAAAAAACCAAATTCTTACACGATTTGTGCTCTTTTAACAAGAAAAAATCATAAACATTCTGTAAGTAATCTTGCAGAACATTTAGACACACATGAAATATCTACGCACAGACATCTTCAGAAAGACTCAAGATTTTCTTAAGGATTATTACAGGTTTAGAAAGCATAGCAGTTCTTTTAAATTTTGGGGTAGTTTTTCCCTTTCCAGATTTCCCTCATACAACAGATTGATTTGTGTTAAGTTGGCAAGATCATGGAGCAGATTCTCCTGGCAACTATGCTAAGGCACATAGAAAACAAGGAGGTGATTGGTGACAGCCAACATGGCTTCACTAAGGGCAAATCCTGCCTGACTAATTTGGTGGCCTTCTATGATGAGGTTACAGCACTGATGGATAGGGGAAGAGCAACTGACATCGTCTACCTGGACTTATCCAAAGCATTTGATACTGTCCCGCACAACATCCTTGTCTCTAAACCGGAAAGACATGGTTTTGATGGATGGACCACTCGGTGGATAAGGAACTGGCTGGATGGTCACACTCAAAGAGTTGTGGCCAACGGTTCAATGTCCAGTGGAGGCCAGTGACAAGTGGTGTTCCTCAGGGGTCAGTACTGGGACCAGTGCTATTTAACATCTTTGTTGGTAACATGGACAGTGGGATCGAGTGCACCCTCAGCAAGTTTGCAGATGACACCAAGTTGTGTGGTGTTGTGGACACACTGGAGGGAAGGGATGTTATCCAGAGGGACCTTGACAGGCTGGAGAGGTGGGCCTGTGAGAACCTCATGAAGTTCAACAAGGCCAAGTGCAAGGTCCTGCATGTGATTCGGGGCAATCCCAAGCACAAGTAAAGGCTGAGTGGAGAATGGATTGAGACGAGCCCTGAGGAAAAGGACTTGGGAGTGCTGGTGGATGAGAAAACATGAGCCGGCAATGTGCGCTGGCAGCCCAGAAAGCCAACCCTATCCTGGGCTGTATCAAAAGGAGCAAGGCCAGCAGGTCGAGCGAAGTGATTCTGCCCCTCTACTCTGCTATCGTGAGACCCCACCTGGAATACTGCATTCAACTCTGGAGTCCCCAACACAAGAAAGACATGGAGCTGCTGGAGTGAGTCCAGAGGAGGACCACAAAGATGATCCGAGGCCTGGAGCACTTCTGCTATGAAGACAGGCTGAGAGAGTTGGGGCTGTTCAGCCTGGAGAAGAGAAGGCTCCGGGGTGATCTTCTAGCAGCTTTCCAGTACTTAAATGGGGCCTACAGGAAAGCTGGAGAGGGACTTTTTACAAGGGCGTGTAGAGACAGGACAAGGGGCAATGGCTTTAAACTGAAAGAGGGGAGATTTAGATTAGATATAAGGAAGAAATTTTTCACTCAGAGGGTGGTGAGGCACTGGAACAGGTTGTCCAGAGAAGTTGTAGATGTCCCATCCCTGGAAGCATTCAAGGCCAGGTTGGATGAGGCTTTGGGCAACCTGGTGTAGTGGAGGGTTTCCCTGCCCATGCAGGGGGGTTGGAACTAGATGATCTTTGAGGTCCCTTCCAACTCTAACCATTCTATGATTCTATGAAATGTTCATATTTTCATATACCTTCAGCTAGTAAAATTTATATATGACTCCAGATTCCAAACTTCTGCAAAAAATCATTTTGCTCTTTATTTACCTGAGATAAAAATCAACATAGCTGGACCGCCAGCTTCCTACACTTTCATAGTTTACTAATATAATAAAAAAATAAATAAATAAATTCAGGAAACAACCATTCTAACCACTGAAAGGAGCACTTTGTAATACTGCTGCAGCAGTGCACTCATTACATTTTCCCTTTGAAAGGTAAATCTCAAAAATACTCTAATTATGGCTGTCTCAGACCTGCAAAAACTGGTTCTACTAGTCACAGGACTAAACCTCAACTTACCCATGGCATGCATATCTTCTTTATGCTTCTGGAACCTTGTCTTTTCCCTTGCTACTTTCCTTTTGTTTCCTTGGATACTCTGTTTAGCAGGAATCTCATCCTCCTGACAGAGAATTCAAAGGGGAAGTAGAGAAAAGACCATAATGTCTACAGTGAAATGACCAGCAACAGATATTCCCAGTTTTTCAACAGTTCTCTAAAACAAGAATAAAACCAGACTGTAACAGTTTCCCACAAACATACTGAGTACTCAGAGATCCTGTCTAATAGTTGGGGGAACTGCAAAGAGAAAACTCAAAACTTTTTCTTCTAGCTTTCTTTTTAAATAAAATAGTTTAGAGCACTAAGCTTCACTGTGTTTAAATACAGGCAAGTGACATAACTGTATCTGAGGACAAGTGACATAACTGCATCTAAACATAGAAAATAAATCTTTTTAGCAAATTATTTATTAATCATTCCCAGAAGGGACAAGTACTCTATGTGCCTTCACAACTCACTGAAAAGCTAGTTTCTTGGTGGGATCACAGAAATGAGAAAGATAAAAATAAGTAGATAACGTATCGAGTACGGTCCCTTTTACGAGCTGAACTATAAAGCAATCTACTTTAATAGCAATTATGTAATATATCTCAATTCATCCTCAAATTAAAAAAGCACAATGTCAACCTTGCATTCCAACTGTTGTGAAAGTTCAGAGAAAACAGAAGAATTTGAAGACTATGCTGATGTGCCTTCATCTAGAATTAAAAACGTTATTACTTACAAGACTAGTAGATGCCCTCTTTGGAGGTCTCCCTCGTCGCCTGCTTGCAGGACTGAAGATAAATGTGGGTGGGTCATCAGGAAACAAGTAGGAGAAATTTTGTTCTGCTAGATTGTATTTTGCAATTGATGTTGCCTTAATAAGAAAGATGAAAACAGATATTCGTTGTGCAATTCTTACTTTTTCATAAATACAAGATAATGAATCATTAATTCACAAAAAAAGAAAATAAAAGTAACTAAATTCACAACTAGTTTGCTTAGGATAAGAAATAAAACTCTGAAATAGTATAACTGTAGAGTTAATCCACCAAGTAGATAATAATATAAGCAGTACACATTTGAAAATAAAAATTTACCAAATGAGGTCAAACTCATTTGTTTAGATGCCTTTTAGCAAACATAGCTGGACAGAGTCTTCCTAGCAAGTTACTGAAACATGTTGAGAATGACTTTTGACAGAGAAAGCTGGAAAATCAGTTTACTGAAGAATCTAATTCTCTATCATACTTCAACATTTCTGGAGGAGAAAATTTATGACTTCTCTTATTCCAAATGGTCAAAGTTTCTTTTCAAGTCAGCTTTTTCAACCTGGTGACTTCAGGAAGTCTGCCCTTATCAAGCAATACAGATGAGGACACGAAGGAGACACTCCAAGTACAACATGATCAGTTAACTGCTGAAACACAAGGCGATCAGCAAGGGAACAAGGAGACACTCCACAAAAAGCCCAAACAAAGAGAAGATGACAAAAGCACGCACAGACAGAATACAAAAATTTTCCTGAGGCACCAGAAAGTGTCACTAATAGATCACTAGACCCAGCACACTATCACATCAAGGACAACATGATCACTAACAAGCCCAAGGAAGGGGGTGGTTTACCCATTTCAAGCTCTATTTTCTTCTATTTTTATTTCCTTAAAAGAGTCAGACTTTAAAGTTACAAACTTATTTAGAAATGAGTTGCCGTTGTTATTTTCCACAAGTTTCACAGGTAAGACCCTCATAGATTGTCTCATCTCTCAGATCTTTCCTGTGCAGAAGGAGCAGTTACACAGCTGCATGAGGGTTCCACTTAAACATACACACAAAATACAAGACGCAATAAACAAACACGCTACTTTCTACAAACAAGATGAAGATAAGGAGGATTTCAGGGTCAGGGCTGCAATATTCAGAGAAAGAGTCCAGGATCTCCTGCAGCACAGCAAGCAAGGCAAGGGAAATCGCTGCCTATTTGGTTACGCGTGGGAAAAGCTGCTCAATTCCTTGAGCACAAGGAAACAGAAATTCTCAAAGTCATCCTGCACAGACTAAGATGTGAACTTTAGTCTGAACTTACCACTGAACTTATCTGAAGTATCACCATATACCTCTACATAAGATAACAAAAATATGCATCTTCAACAACTAAGGCCACATCAAAAGCCCATTCCAGCCACCTGAACTCATCAGTGCTTCTGTCTCACTGCAGAACTGGAGACTGAATTTGATCAAATATTCAATCAAATAAAATATTTTCAAGCTAAAAGCACTACAACAGCATATTAGCTTATTGTACCAAAAGAGAAACAGTTATTTTTATTTGACTTTGAAATATCAGCTGCACACACCTTGAAGAATGAAAATAACTCGTGTGTTAGACTAAGCAAAAACATATTGTTTTGATACATAGCATTTTTCTAGCTAAAAGCTCCCATTTCTATTTCGCAGACTTTTCTAAAGTGGTAGCTAAAGAAGAAATTAGAGAATTAAATTCTGCTTCATGTACAGAAAAAACTACTGTCTTGTTTACAAGCAAAAGTTAACAAAAACCTGTTTTACAGAAAAAGTTGCTGTATTCAACCTTTTCTATGGAAAAGTCAAATACTAACACAATGTATTAGACTTACAAAAAGCTAAACTTGATGTAGTTTAAAAAAGAAGCTTTATACAGCTAGAAGAGAAGAGCAAAAAGACCAAGTAGGGTCAATACTCTATCTCACAAATTATTCCCTCTTATTTACCTTAGTTATAATGACTCCGTCATGTGGTTCACAGTGTTGTTTCAGAAAAAGTTTAAGTCTATCACGAGAAAAGAGATGTTTCCTCCGGCTGTATTAGGAAAGAAAGGTAGCATTATCAACCAACATCTTCAATTATTGTTCAAGTACAGCTGAAAATACATGTAAGAACACATGTAACAGATCATATGATTGACCTTTTTCTCATTTTCTTAACAATAAATTACACCCGTACTATTGTAACGAACAGCCATTCTTTGCAACCCCAATTCTATTAAAAATTTCCTTATGAACAAAACAAAACTCAAGTAAAACTCAAACAGTTGTTTCACGCATCTGTAATTTTTGTTTTGAAGATCCTGGTACGTCCTCCTCTATATACAGACAAACTCCAGAGCCTGTTCATCCCTGCTGGATCCTCCAAACCTTCCTTTCTATCACAGTAGCTTTTAAAATCCCCAAATAAAACTAAAGTCTAATTGTTTCAGAAGAGGGTGAAAACAAACAAGCAAACAAGGACAGCGGGAAAGCAGCATGCACATCTCTCAAACGGGGAGGTAAGGCACAGAAGTTTCAAGCCAACAAGCGAGAGGGGTGAATCCACACCCAGCTCGATCAAGCTGCGGCGCTCCTCGCTACATGACAGCGTGCACTCCAAATGCTTCCTCGCATCCCAGGGAATCTGCACTACTTCATGGGAACAAGAAAAGCCAACTACACAGGAGTAATTAACAAAAAACCTAATCTTGATTCATGATGGAACTAAATGACTTTGAAATCAGTGAAGGTTTTTTTTTTCCCCCCAAAGTATCCAGTTTATGAAGTTTTGATGCACAACCTACTCTAAAAAAAAACGTTTTAACTAATTTTGAGACAAAAATCACGTTATTTGAGAAGCAAAAACTCTTTGCAGCTTTCTATTTTAAAGCAGTAAAGCAGTCTGATTGTCAATGTCTGCTCCAACATTTCAAACCAGTAACACTACCACACAGACAGCGAACTCACAATGCCAAAAGTTCATCAATATTATAGAATAGGGTTCTCAAACTTTTTTTCACCTACTCCTCCCATTGGGCACAGCAGTAAGCAGAGGTATCAGAAGCCACAGCAGGTCTCACCTGCATGCCAGCAAAAGCACAGAGACTTGTAAGGAGTCAGTATCTGTATTAATATTAGCAAAGCCTGGAACCCTCGCTACAGAAAGCCTGTAAAACATGGTAGTACCAGTGCCTCTGGTAACATAATATTGTAACATATAAAACGACATTTTAACATAACATCCAAAACATCTTACAGTGACTTACACAACTCACACAGCTGTAAAGTACAATTGTAAATTTCATATACTAATTTTTACCTTAGTTGAGATGCTTTAACGGTAACAGTTTCATATAAGTCTTTTTTAATAGGCTGGACTTTGTATTTGAACAAAGAAGGATCAATTATGGCTTTCTTCTCCCTAAAAAGAAATGAAAAAAGTTAACTACAATCACTAAACATCACTCTTATATTGTACATGTTTAATATATTCATATGGATACACAATGGACCTCTTGAAAATACCCAGCCATATTTAATACAGGCTGTAACTTTCACTGGTACCAAAGAGGACCTATTAACTTCTGCCAGCTTTTCTTCCACTGGATTTAGATCTACATCAAAGCCAGTTCCTGCAAGGAACAGGAAAAGGGATTGAGGATGTTCGTTTTCTTAGCAGGGAGATGAGAAGGGAAGGAAGAACTAAGTCCTCTTTGTAATGATACATCCCTATCTCTCAGAAAATCATCTCAAAACTCTCAGTACTCGTGATAGCAACAGGAAGGCAGGAAAAAGGAGAAGAAGATGAGGAAGTAGTCCAAAAGACAGAGTTAATTAAAAGGAATAAAAATAGTAGCCATAGAGCTACAGATCACATCTCAAAATGATTTAAAAAAAAAAATCAGGTAGAATATTTTTCTGAAGTACTAATTTACAAAAATCACCTTCACCAACAACATTCTGAAAGTAACAGGAATCACAAGGTAATGCATCTACATTTTAAAATAAATGCTTATTGAGTTATATGTTTTTCTCCCCAAAGTGTACTTCCCTTTCACAGCTCTCAGCTATAGAGAACTACTTTTTTTTCCCCCCACAGAAAATATTTCTTCATTTTTAACATGACAGTCTGTTTTCTTACACCTCTTCCTAGGAGAAGAACCATCCAGGTCTGGTGTGCTACTAAACCAAAATTCACTCCTTTAAAAGACTAAAAGGTTTTTGCTAGAGACAATGTACTTTAAATAGCGTGGCATTTATGGACAGACTTCATGAACAGAGTTAAACGACTGAGATTTTCTTTAATAACATTGCATTTTGCTATTAAATAACAGAACTAACTTCTCCTAAGATGATAATATGTAATCAATAGTCATATTGCTTTATCAGGAAGAATTCAACTGTCATCTTATTTCATCACTAAGGGAAGGTGAAAAAGTTATGCGGATGAACTAGGAGATTTATAGCTACGCATTTCATCATTGTCAGTCCTTCTGGCATTTATGAAATGCTTGAAGGTAGAGTCTGTGGCAAAACAAAATAAATCAATATAACACTTATTTTTCTTTACCCCATGAAGAATACACATAAGATGTAGTGAACTGTACTTTGCAAGGTTGTTGAATATGAAATTTGCTCCAATTCTTATTTTTTCCCCTCACTAACTCTGTGAAATAGAAGTTCGAAGAAATGCAACATTCAGATGCCTAACGATAAATACATTAATTCATATAAACGAAGTGTAAAAGAAACGGTACTTTTCTACAGTTAGTGTCATTTTAGAAGAAAATTATTTGTAATTCCTAGAGAAAAATAATTTACAATGATTAAATGATCAACATAGTTAAAAACAAATGAAGGGACAGAAAAGAAGATTTAGACTTGGAAATAGCAACAGGTCTACTGGATAAGCACTATGATATACACTCTTTGCTTTGCATGATGCTCTATCCAAGTTAAAGTCTCAAGTTGAGTCACTCAGACCAACTCCAATTTAAGAAAAACAATTTTGAAGAGCCCACTCAGCTAGTCATATTAGCAAAACAGAAATGAACTGTATAAACAAAGTAATTCAGTATACCCACTGGCATCTGGAATATTGTGTCCAGTTTTGGGCCCCTCGCTTTAAGAGAGATATTGAGCTCCTGGAGCGAGTCCAAAGAAGGGCGACTAAACTGGTGAAGGGGCTGGAAAATAAAACTTATGAGAAGTGGCTGAGGGAGTTGGGGCTGTTTAGCCTGGAGAAGAGGAGGCTGAGGGGAGACCTGATTACAGCCTACAAATACTTGAGAAAAGATGGTGGGGAGGTGGGGGAAAGGCTCTTTACATTAGTGATGGGTGATAGGACAAGAGGAAATGGGTATAAGCTTAGTCAGGGGAGATTCAGGTTGGATGTTAGGAAGTATTTCTTCTCTGAAAGGGTTGTCAGTCACTGGAATAGGCTGCCCAGGGAGGTGGTTGAGTCCCCATCCCTGGATGTGTTTAAGAAAAGGGTAGATGAACTACTTAGGGATATGTTTTAATGGGAGATTAGGGACGGTTGGACTCGATGATCTCTAAGGTCTTTTCCAACCTAGAAAAATCTATGAAATCTATGAAATCTCTGCCTATAATTTTAAGTTCATTAAAAGAAGCTTCGTATTTTGGTCATACAGTGACTTGGTCTTCCATGATCATCCTCACTCTCAAGATAGGAAAGCTAAAGTCATGAAGGCTGACACTAGGAATTTCTGGATAGTATAAAATACAAACTTGTTCCCTCATACACCCCTGCGTTTCCAGTGCTTCAGTCTAACGAGCTGAAGAAGGACCCAAAAGATAATGTTCAGATACAAAATAAAAGGCATCAGAGTCTCAATGTTACACCAAAAGTGTATTAACTTACTTACACATTTTGAATAGATTCTCAGCTCTCATACTGTCTGTAATCAAAACCACGGCCCAAAGAACAATCAAATGGTTAACTCTTGTATCGTTAACCTTTACTTTTTGGCTTGAGTAAATCCTTCTCTCACCTTCAGTGGATCATATATAATAGCCACAACCTAATTTCCAAACACACTAAGTTTTTTCTGCTTGGTTTCCGAGTTGCCAATTATTATTCTAATAAATCAACATATTCATAGAATCATAGAATCATAGAATCATAGAATCATAGAATCATAGAATCATAGAATCATAGAATCATAGAATCATAGAATCATAGAATCATAGAATCATAGAATCATAGAATCATAGAATCATAGAATCATAGAATCATAGAATCGTTAGGGCTGGAAGGGACCTTCAAAGGCCATCTAGTCCAACCCCCCTGCAAGGAACAGGGATATCTCCAACTAGATCAGGTTGCTCAGGGCCTCATCCAACCGGGCCTTGAACGTGTCCAGGGATGGAGCATCCACCACCTCTCTGGGCAACCTGTTCCAGTGTTCTACAACTCTCATGGTAAAATATTCCTGAAATCCTCCTCCATAAATCCTAATTTAACGTCAAAATTTTGCTTAGTGCAGAAGAGAAGAAAAAGGTCATTCAGTATATGTAGAAAGCTTTAAAAGTTAAATAGATTATCTAGTCGCTTTGGCATAAAAGTTACGATACTATATTTTTTATTTTACTTTGTAATGCATTATATAAAACACATAAGAGTTAGCAAAGGTTCGACCCATTTCACAGCAGAGATTCTCTACAGCAAGTCTTCACAGGACAGTTCGGACAGACCACCAGATCCAGGGCAAAGAATAACAGGATCTCTAACTTAGGTGATTACAGGAATTGCCTCGCCCATGTTATACTAGTTTCTACTGTGCTTGGGTAAACGTGCCTAGCACCTGGCAGAGTCTTGCATATTTTGAACAAGGTTACTCTGAACCTCGCTGGCAGCCCAGAAAGCCAACCGTGTCCTGGGCTGTATCAAAAGGAACAAGGCCAGCAGGTCGAGCGAAGTGATTCTGCCCCTCTATTCTGCTATCATGAGACGACTCCACCTGGAATACTGCGTTCAACTCTGGAGTCCCCAACACAAGAAAGACATGGAGCTGCTGGAGTGAGTCCAGAGGAGGACCACAAAGATGATCCGAGGCCTGGAGCACTTCTGCTATGAAGACAGGCTGAGACAGTTGGGGCTGTTCAGCCTGGAGAAGAGAAGGCTCCGGGGTGATCTTCTAGCAGCTTTCCAGTACTTAAAGGGGGCCTACAGGAAAGCTGGAGAGGGACTTTTTACAAGGGCGTGTAGAGACAGGACAAGGGGCAATGGATTTAAACTGAAAGAGGGGAGATTTAGGTTGGATATAAGGAAGAAATTTTTCACTCAGAGGGTGGTGAGGCACTGGAACAGGTTGCCCAGAGAAGTTGTGGATGTCCCATCCCTGGAAGTGTCCAAGGCCAGGTTGTATGAGGCTTTGGGCAACCTGATGTAGTGGAGGGTTTCCCTGCCCATGGCAGGGGGGTTGGAACTAGATGATCTTTGAGGTCCCTTCCAACCCTAACCATTCAATGATAATCTCATCAGCCCTTCAATTACTTTGGCACAGTGACGACATGACCTGGACAAGCTTCTGCTTACAGACTTGCTATACAATATTCAGGCAGCATGGTCTTAAGGCAGCTTTACCAAGAAACTTCTGAGACCTTGTCCTTCTTGTCTGAGTCTTTCTGGAGCTATCTGTACCTTGCAGTATTACCAGAACAAGAAAAATTACGCAGAAAAATATTGAGGGTTAGAGGATTAGAAACGCATCTAAAACGAATTATGCCCTCCTTTTCCAAAAAGAGGTAGTGGCTTTTATTCTTCTCTTTGATTAAGTTTTGGAATGGGAAAAGCTCCCACAAAAGACCACTTGCTAAATAACACAATCATTTATGGTCTCCTTATGCTCCAGTGCAAGGCTTACACAGACGTAACCCGTCAGTGTATCAATCCTGATAGAAAAGCTGGCCTCTGCACACCTTTGAAGGTTCCAGCTGCCAAGCTGCTCTATACTGACCCATCACAAGTGCCCGTTTGGAACTGCAAATATTTTCTGGACTACGACTATAGTTTCAACATGGAAATACAGCAACATGAAGACTGGGAACAGCATGCTGGTTATACCGCTCTAGGGACAAGACAACAGCACTTTGCAACAAAATCCTGGCTTTGAACCTTCTGGTAAAGATTTTAAGCTGCCTTTGATCCAGTACTTTGGTCCTTCCTTACAATACAAAGTGGACTAAAACCTACCATCATTATTACTAGGTTCAGGGGATGGAGAGATGAGAGAAGAAGAAAAGAAAGAGGAAAGATAAGAATTAAAGAGGAGGAAAGATTTGTTCTACTGAAGACATTGTAGAGCTTTAATGACAAGCTATGAATGCATTTTTTCACATATCCTGTTCATAATTTCTTCTCCAAATACAGAAAGAAAACTAGGTTGAAGATGGCAAAAAAAAAATCTGAATTACAAGGTTCCACTTGCGTTGTTCCCAAAAATTTCCTGTTACCTTTGCTTGCATCCCAAAATTTGCAGAAACAATTAACTCTTCCCCGAACTAAAGATGATACCTTCACTTCAAATCAAATAAACACCCAAATTTACTGCCATAAACCAGCCAGCAAGCCAAGAAGAAACTTTTTCTTCTAGTATTTCTGATGTGGTTGTTAGTTCACATTATAGCCCTGGCAGGAGGAATGCCATGAATTAAGTCGCAGCTAGTATTGTATGTATTCGGCAGTACAAGCCCCTCAATCTCCAGTCTGCTGCTGTTAAAGGAAATGCAAGAGTTCATACTTTAAACTGCTCAACTTAGGGGTAAGGTTGAACACTGCTATTCTGTGATGGCCACTATCCTATGGTACCAGAGGGTCCCAGGGCATAGCATCAATGGTTTAAGATCTACGGTGGTTGCTACCTTTTGCTTCACAACCTGGCCTTGCAAGGCTGTCTGTTTTTCTGAGGGAGCGCAGGAGTGAGAGTGTCCTGGCTTCCTTCTCCCCGTACAACCTCAGTTTTTACTGCAGAACACAATAAAAAAGGTCAGCAGGAACATTTGTACAGGACGCGTGGTTATTTCTGCCCCACACAGACAGGAGTAGGGTCAGAGAAAGGTTGGGATCTCTAATGACATCTATTTTCAGTTGAGATTCTCTAGCCTTACAGATTCTTTAGGAAAAATATTTGCAGATGGCCCATCAATCTGTGCTGTGCTCCCCTCCCCCTCTCTCACAAACACACCGAGCATCTGCTGTACCATTGTTTAACGGCACTACAGCTTTGCACGAAGGCCGGGTCTCAAAACAGGGAGATTTGTGTGCAGACGAAGGCAGAACTGTGGTTCTGCACCCATCAACTTGACACTGGTCCCAAGGCGAATAACATCTGTACTCTCCACATCCAAGTTTCTCTATAAACAGCAAAACATAGTCCCTGAAGGTTTAGGGCTGCCAAACAATGTCATTCAGTTCAGCGGGATTTCTTATTGTTATCAGTAAGGGTATAAAGAACCTTAGATGCCAATATACAAAAATTGACAACAATGCTCTACTTTCAGATAGGTTTTACAGGTACAGCAAATAATGCTTTCCAAGTTTGCATATACCCATAGTATACCCAGAAACTAATTAGAGCGTTATTACTCTTGCATTTGTTATGAAAAGACTCATTTAAAACTTCTAGTAAGCATTTTAAAGCCCTAAGAGGTTTGCAATTTAAGCTTGTAACATAAATGTTAGTTAGGTAAAGCACAGAACAGTGCTTCAAAAATTTGTACAGTCTCACAAGACTTCTCTTTTGAGGAGAAAGAAATTATTTTCCCTCCCTTCTCTGCATTGTCAAAAGAAGTAATCAGCTGGGGAGAACTACAGACTGATTGGGAGTGTAAGACTGCGTCCTACTACCAGCTCTGCAGGCATGGAAGTGACAGCAATATAAAGGGATCAATCCCACAGTCAGCTCTGTGCACGCTTGCATTATTACAAGAATAACCTCCTTTCAAATGCCATATGCCTTGCGGAACACAGAAAATGCATTTATTTTCTAAAAGATGTAGGACTTCTCCACGAACAACCTGGACATTTCCTTCAAGAGACAGAAGGGAATTAAAAAAATTATTTATCTCGTGTTATTTTCTTAGCCAAGTGAGGAGCTCCACCCTAACTATTCAAGGCATGTCAGGACATGGAAGTCCTCATGCAGCAGTCAATAACTTCTGCATTCACATGACATCTCAAAGTCAATGACAGTTCATGTGAAGCCTCGATGTTGCTAGATACAAGACCAAGGCCCACTTCAAACTCTCTTCTTTCATCAACATTGTGCTTGTGAAGCACGGAAAACTTTTTTCTCACTAAACTGCCAGGATAAGCTCAATTACTGGTCAGTAAGGAGATACTCCAAATTAAACACCACCATTACAGCCAAGCAGCTCTCTTATTCAATATTAAGACACTTCAGCCTATAGGCAGTTTCTTAAGACAAAATACACACAGTATTACTGCACCTAAAATCATAACCAAATCCACAAAATACAATGGTATATATATTTACATTGACACACGCCCAATGAAGCAAGCTTTGTACATTTTTATGTTTTGGACACAAACACATTAAGTCTCTGCAAAGACTTTTCAGGGAGTTCCAGTAAGAGCACGTCCTCTTATTGTAGGGCAATCTCAACTCTGAGTCCCCATGATGGAACTGAAATATACGTCATGCTAAGTACTGCCAGACTGTAAAAATCAAGAACATGACTGCGTTTTCCGAGCTATTAGCAACACAGAGAGGACAAATGATAGGCACACATGGCTCTTCCACCATCTCTCAACAGAAACACTGTCATTCCAAACAGATTAACAGTGATTATTCTGTAGGTACTCCATTTGTCATAATGCACAGGTCTCTGGTGATTATACGTAGCGTAACTGGCACCTGTGAATATTCAGCTTGTCATCCTTAGCTGGCTGAACACTCACGATCCATACAGATCAAGTAATTTGTTTTGGTCAGACCCCACCATGTCTGCTTCAGTCTCATTTCCACCCAGCCCAAATGCTTTATACTGTGAAAGTATCATTTACCCATTTTGTGCAGAGCTATTGTGCGTTTCTGAGTCGTCACTGTCGCTGATGACAATTGTGTCTCCATCAGTGCTGCTGGCGTGGCCATTGGCCATTCCATTGTGCTGGGCTGGAGCTATGACTTCCAAAACCTTACACTGCAACCTGAAATAAAACACAGACATTTATTCCCATCAAAGTCTTTCACTAATGCAAGGAGCCTAAAGTTGTAGCTGTTATTTTAAGAATAAACATATAACTGAACATTGTATTGTGTACTAAATAAAAAAATATCTAAGAGCCTTGCACTGAAATACTAGGTAAAACATTAATTTCATTATTTCCATCTAATAAATAAACAGTTCTTCCACTTACACAGCTATTAGCTTCACTACTCAGGACAATGAATCAAGTCACTGGTAGAATTATTCATGGTTGTGAATTTTTTTTTTTTCAGTTCTCATTTAAGTAAACTAAAAGTTAACTTGATGTACTACTTTAAAACTAGACACCAAACCTTTTACATTTATTTTGATAGCAGTCTAAGAAAAGCAAAAGATTTTCAGATCCCAAAGTATTTTTACTTGTAAGAGATCATCTTCTACTGCTGTTGATGACCTAAATAAACAAGGCTGAAATGATCATTATGCATCTAATCTTAATAATGGCCCATTTATCTGCTGACACATATTAAGGCTCCATCTGGCATGCACACAATTGACAAAACAAGTCTATCCCTTTGCCATCCTGAATGCTAGTTATAAAAGGCAGAATTAACTACATATTAAAAGTGTAATTAATAGACACTTCATGCTGGGTAACTGTATTGTAGCTGGTTCTTAACCACTAACTTTCACCCCTTTCTGGAATTCCATGGTTGATATTTTTTACTTTAATCTCCTAAAGCCTTATCTGCTTCAGAAACATTAACTATTGCAGTCAATGGATGCTGTCACATACTACTACTAAAAGCTCAAAGGGTGGGGGGAAAAAGAACACATAATTCTCTTCTCTGGGCACCAAACACTGTCACTTGAAATTAATAAAAATGGAGAATTTGTGAAGCACAGGGCTTGGATTAGCATGGCATCACGCCTAAGTTAAAAACAAACAAGTAAACCCCAACAAATCTATGACAGACAAATTCTAAGTGTCCTTCTATCTTAACTGAATACTGGCAAAAAGGAAACAATGTAAAAATATTTCTTAAGCACCTCTTTCTGCAAGCAGACAGTTCTGTCCAAAATCTGCACCCATTGAGGGGGAAACAAGAAGGGGGGAGGGGGAGAAAAGTGGAAAACATCAAAATATCCTAGGTCGCACTGTGACTTCAGCTAGGACCAGTAACACAGTGCACTGTAGCTGTCCTCCCCAAGCCTCTCTCCAACAAGAGCTCCACGATACTCCAATGGCATGTTATTGAAAAAAAATATAAAAATAATTTTAAAAAAACCCAACCTCTGAACATCTTTACATGTTCCTAGAGACAACAATGCTTCATTATCCAGGGGGACATCAGAGCTGCCTGAAGGCAGAGGCAGCCCGAGTCCGCCGGACGCGCTGACGGCAGGCACGCTGCCATTCCAACGCAGCCGGTCCCCTTTCCAAAGCTGGCTGGTCTAGGGCTGGAAGACACGTTTTCCTGGTGAATGGAGCCTCGGCTAATTAACTGTGAAAATCTAAATAGACTCCGTGTAAAGAACCAGAAGCACCCAAATATGTAATGGAGACAGAGCCAGTGGCTGCCCACAGGGTAAGTCCAAGTCCAAGGAGGCTTATTAAGGCCTGGCCCAGCACCAGACTCCGGCTGAGTCCAAAGCGAAAAGTCTGTCATTAGAGCATCTTGGTTTTCCGATATTCGGAACATCACAGCCTCCCCTTCATACTAAATACTACGGAGCTGACTGCATAGCAGAATGTGTACTATGAGGCTGTTTTTTTTAAATCCGACAAAGATCAGCTGATTTAAAAAAAAAAAGACTTCTTAGTAGAATTATTTTTGTTTCATATTATAAAATATATTTCGTGCAGAGCTCAGTTCTATTTAAAAAACAATTTAAAATTCATTTCTAATGGAAAAAATAATCAAAAGCATCAACACTTAAGGCTGACACTTTTTCCAATTTGTTTACTATTTGAAGACCACTAGAGGGGGTGCATATACACTAAATTTGCAATCACAGTAAAACAGTCACATGAAAGCTAAATCCCAACGACCTACGCTACCCGATGCCATGAAAGCACAAAGAGGCTAACACACACACACGAAAACAATCCTCCTGGACAAAAAGACTTGAATTTAGTCACCGAGTATTTTACCAAGACTTAATTTACGTGCTTATCCATCAGACAGCCCTGTAATTTACAGGGTATCACATCTCCTTCTTTAAGGATATAAATTACATATTCTATACACTTGATTCAGTAAGTAGCAAAATCCCCAATACAGCTGCCCTTTTGGTTTGGTTTTTGGTGGTTTTTTTCCGTTTTTATTATTAAACAGGGAGAATGACTAATGGAATAAGCTATCACAGAAAGCAAGTCATTCTCCATCCTCTATACCTTCATTCAAATCATTACCAGAAATCTTTGGGGAAGGAATCAAGTGAAAAACACATTACCTGGACCAAGAGAAAAAAAAAAAAGCTTAATCCAATGAAATGTAATGGTTACCGATAGACAGGAGATTAAAGGAAGTGATGCAACCGTTCCTTCTGGCATTAAAGAAGTAACAATCTACGAATTTAAGACTTTTTTTAGGCCTGCTACAGTCAAGTCATGGCTAGAAGCTGCCAATTCCCTGGCCTAAGGGAGGCAAAGACATTCTGCTTCTAGTGCAAACGAAGGTCTGCTCTTCTCAATAACCTAATCGTCCCCTGAGTTCACTTATTACAACTCTTATATCATAAACCACATAAAACAGCAGAGTTGACAGCTGAAGCAAGACCCTGAAATGAAGCATACTACTTGAAATACTTTCTAAAAAGGATACCTTCAGATCTTTGCAGAGCTTATGTCAAAGTCAAACCATGCTCAGTATTTCCCATAAAATAAGAATTAGGGGCATCTCAATCTAAAGACAGCATTAACAAGCCTGGAGGAGGCCTACAGGAAAGCTGGAGAGGGACTTTTTACAAGGGTATATGGCAATAAGACAAGGGGCAATGTCTTTAAACTAAAAAAGGGTAGATTTAGATTAGATATAAGGAAGAAATTTTTTACATTGAGGGTGGTGAGGCACTGGAACAGGTTTCCCAGAGGTATTGTGGCTGCCCCATCCCTGGAGGTGTTCAAGGCCAGGTCGGATGAGGCTTTGAGCAACCTGATCTAGGGGAAGGCGTCTCTGCCTATGGCAGGGGGGTTGGATGGATGATCTCTAAGGTCCCTTCCAACCCTAACCATTCTATGAAATAAATACATACTCTAATATCTGCCTTAGGTCAGCACACATTTTCTTCAAATAACAATAAATATTGTGAAAAAGCTTACAGCCACTCTAAGTGAATCCCAGAGGTATTTAGAAATGTATCAGATAAATTGAGAGCTATCATGAACTTTTATACAACAGCCAAAAGCTATAACAGTAAACCTGCAAAGGAATTATCCTATACTCAAAACAGTTTTGCATATCGCTTTCCACACTACAGGCTGCTACTAACAACAGTGTACAGGTCCTCTGACCTGTCCCAAGGATGGCCTTTATGGTCACAGCTTTATTTTTTTTTGCTACACTCAGAAACCAAGCCCTTTGAGGTATCTTACGTTATGGGAAAGGCTCTGAGAAGGCCTACATGACTAAATCTGTGGGGGTTTTTTAAGAAAGAGAAGAACAACACAGAAGCCCAAAAATGTTAAACACAAATGCAGAGGAGATATCACCAATGTAATTTTTTAAAAATACCAGTGCACATCTCCTTCTGTCTTAAATGAAAAAAACCTGAGATCTTCCATTGATTTCCATGAATTTTGGGTAAGGCTGGTCAGCTGCACAGGTGAAAGAATATAACTGACTCCAGCAATCAAAGGGCAAGAGACACTGACTGGAGACGGTGGCATAGGACACAGTTTCTCCATAAGCCCAACTCCATCACTCTCTCTGTCTCTAGAGGAACGATTTTGGGCCCTGCTTTGAAGAGCAGCTTAACACAACTAGCAGAAAACTTTAAGGTCGAACTGAACCTTGTCAATCCCAGAAGAAAGGTAAGGAAGTGGCAGGCTGAAGGTGTACAAAAGCAAATTGCACCTGCAGCCTCAGGCTGCTGCTCCACAAGATGCAGAGGTGACTTAACAGCTCAACACTGCCAAAGGGGAAAATCTTCCCTTGCCATTCCTCCTTCCAGCCATATACTCAGTGCAGTGCTTGCTTTTTGTAGCTCTGGCACTCAGTATCATTTATTATTTGCCATTAAATTAAATTTGACTACCTGACAAAAAAAAACAAAACAACAAACAACCCAAACAAAAACCAACCAACAACAAAACCCAAAACTAATGCAATGTGAAGAGCTGGGTAAGTTTGTGTCGTATCAGCTGCTTCAAGCGGCTCACTAAAGGATGTGATGGGAACTACAGCACGTGGAAGAGGCAAATATTGGCCACAGACAAAAGCAGAGAAGGAAGGAAAAGCAGCAAGCCCTCCCTCATTTAGAGGCACTGAGACACTAATTTCTGAGTGATTCCAGCAGTTTATCCTTCCTAACTGAAAAGTGACATCTAGGCAAGCGAACACTTGGACACTACTAAAGTCTGTTCCATGTAGTAACAAGACTTCACAAGAGTCAACAAGGTAGTTGGGCAAGACATGGTACATGCTTCAAACTCATCAGTAGTCCAAGATGAGAGTGATTCAGGAAAAACCAGAACAAAGGGTAAGTATAACTTACTTGCCAAATTTCTCTTTCATTCAGCTCAGCAACTCAAAGGCACGTACACAGCTATCGCAAGCTACAGGACAAGCAGGTATCTCCATCTAACTCTGCTGAAGCAGCAGCAGAACACAACTTGAAGAAGAGAAAGAGAAGCTGCGCTCCACTATGTGATGGGTGGAAAACAGCCATCACAGGATGTCAAGCAGAAACCTGGACCCTGCAATTATCGGCACTTTCACTTACTCAGAGAAGGTCTTCCCAAATGCCGAGTAGGTCTTTACATCCAACCAAGGCTGGAGTTACAAGCTGTGAGAGGAGAGACCAATTCTCACTGCCCATCAACTGAGCATTCTGCACAACAGCTTTTGATCTGGCTGATGCTAACTACTGCGATAGAAATAATAGTCTGGCACTCTGCTGTATCCTCATTTCAAGCCAAAAACCAAGAACCCTTGAAGGCCCAGGTGAGTTATAAACGTGCCTCTGTACACTCTACAGTAAGCGGACAAAAACCATCCCTTGGACGCAAAAGATTGTTTCACATGGGGTGATGGGGGAATATTGCAATACTTTGAGGGCAAATTTTAACATAAAGAAAACAATGATCAGTGAGTCAGAAGCAAAAAGAAATTCACTTTTTAAAACAGACACACGAAGGAAAGTTAAGTTTTTCAAATGTTAAAATTAAAAAAAGCACACCTTTTCTCACAGTATGTTGAACACATAAAACCCCAAAAGTAATACAAGAAGCTACAGCAGCAAGTACCAAAAGGCTATAGCCTTACTCTGTTTTGTCAGCTTTTAGTAAGTTTTTAAGAAGTAAATGTCACGTAAGTGCAATAACTCATATCCTTGTCCTAGCAGTTCTCATACACTTGAAAATAATTAGACAGAGAAAAGTGAGACAAGATCTGAAGGAGCAAGTGACATCTTTTACTAAGCTAACTGGTAGAGTTTAATGCAGACACAAAACAAAAGCACACAAGGAGACAGATTTTATGCACATAATGGCTTCCTGAAGTACAGTAAGAGCTGCTGTTTTCAAGTTGTAGCATCTTCATTTGTCTGTCAAGTTATAGGTAAGATTATACGCTTCAAAGAAACTAGTTAAGAAGCATGTATTTGCTTAGGATGAGAAAATCCTACATGCACCGTAGCTACATCAGCTGTCTCCTGTAGAATTAGGACAGCACTAACAATAACATCAGTATATGCATGATTTTGATTGCTCAGCCTTCAGTTCATAGTACTGTACTGGTTAAAAAAAAAAAAGAAATAACCAAAAATCATAAAACAAACAAACTAAAACCCATACCTTTAAATTTATAGTTATAAAAGTAGAGAGTGTGCACAGAAATGAGAGCTAACAGAGATTGGCAGTGCCCAAAAATGGTTGTAGCAGCTGTTCAACAATCTGTAAGAAAGGAGTTGCAGGTTCTCTCCCAGATATCATCATCTCATAGCTTCCATGAGTCAAATACAACTATATTTATTAGTCAACAAACACATTTATATCCCAAAGAACTCAAGGGCAGTGGAAATTGAGTTCCTTGTTTTTTCCAGGCCAGGAGTTGACTGATCCTTAAATGGCAGCGCTGGAAGAATGCAAACTGTACTTGCTCTATGAATAGGTAACCTGCTCTCCAGTACTGTCAGCTATGCTGTTTCACAAGCACCACATTAACTTTGCTACTGGAATTCAAATTCACCTGTCAAAATAAAGTAGGAAACTTTCTTTGTATGCAGAAACTTATGCTTAAACCACTACAAAAAAAAACACTACAACTTTCTGATTCTGTAGATATTAGCTCCGGTGCCTCTGCATCCAGTCTCCTTTGAAGCCTACATGTCAAAGGGGAAAATTTGTTGGTGGATTAGAAAATAATTTAAATTCACTGTAACTCATTAGGGTCTAAACATGGAAGACACTTTGCCTTTTATTACCTACTGGCCTTCTATTAACTTACCCTAGTGCTCAGAAGACAGCTCTCTCTCTATATAAGCAAGTAATACCTTGTGCGAGTTGAATGAAAAAGTTGGAAAATTAGCTATTACCTTCTCTCTTACAGGATTATCTTCTACCATCCTAACTCTGTATCAGCTAGACATAGTCATGACCAGCAACACACTTCCTGTGCCCCAGTTAAGACTTACAGAGATGAAAACAGTATGCAAATCTTTTAATTGGCCTAATGCAGTGGTTAATCCACTATGAACAGTCCTAAAGCACTGGGACACCAGCCAAACAATTGATGAGTTAAAAAAAGAAGTTTCACTTACAGACAAGGTTGCTCTATGATTATCTGAGTTTCCTACAGCTTGGCAATGGTCAACATGAGATCAGTCAAAGCTGAGAAAGGATGTTAACCTACACCTAATGTGTGGTCAGATGCAGCAAGCTTCCTAACAGAGAACTTCATCTACTACATTCTTTAAGAGAACATAGTGTTTTAAAAATGAACTTACTTACAGAAGTAAATGGTGTCACTTGCTCACAGACATTAGGCAAGCATTCTTTTGCAGTGGTGTCATCTAGTGGTTGCATTCAATGAAAAAAGAAGATATTCGTGTTTTCTATCTGTCACATTCTGTATGATTTCTTCTTATACATTACCTTTAAGCAACCAATTTTAGTCTGCAGGTGTTTGACTTTTTAATTAATTTCCACACTAATTGTTGGACAACAACTGGCTGTCCCCCACCCTCCGTGGGGAAGGAAAGGCATTGTCACATAAGCTATTTTTAAGGGTGGGGGAGGGGGAGCTGAAGAGCTAGTACAGTTGTCCAACCTAAAACCTCAGATCTCTTCACTGCTCAAGTCTGACTGCAAGCTTATAGATCAATTAACTAATTATCGCACTGCTCACTTGTATACCCATATAAGGACAGATATTATTTCTTGTGATAGCACCCAGACTCAATACTGATGATAAATCACAACTGGTTGTTTATACACGCTTTAAATCGAATTTTTCCTCCAACAAATTAAAATTATTACAAAAAAAACACACACTGCTGACCTCAAGCAGAAAAGAACAGGTCCCACGGCTGAGTGCATTCGGCAGTAGTAAGTTTTACTTTATGCATCTGAGGCAATAACTCACTGAGGTTATTTCAGGTACACCTTCCACACCACATCGTTCCAGCTTTCAGGTAACTGATTTCAAGTGCCAAGATGTTGAAAAATGAACTTTGCAAGTTTTAAGTACCAATAATACAACACGGTACCAAGACAGCAACAAACAGACAAGTTACTGCAAGAGATGCTGCTCCTTGTGGAAAACCAAAACACCAACTAGTACGGTATGGGCCTTAAACTTTCAGTTCTGAAGCACAAATATGGGAAGCAATTTCAGTGATGTGGTCAGTTTTCCCTCTGCTTCAATAAAGTGGGAGCTAAAACATTAGCCGCTTATTTTACATCTTAACTGACCATGGTTGACATGAAATATTGCTCTAATTTTCACTCCCCCTCCCCCAACAAAATCTCAAATAATTTCCATGCCTTTTTAAATAAATTACTTACCATAAACAGCAATGTGACATTCTAACAGCACTTGTAGCATCAGCTGTTTTCAATTTCTTGGCAATTCAGACAAACTTGATTTGAGATTAAGTTTTCTGCCTATATCATATGATGTTTCTGACTGATGTCTCAAATAATAATCATGCCTTTTATGAAGGCAGGACTATGAAAATGTTGCTACACAACTCCTAGAGTTCTTTAACCGGGAATCCAAGCACTTAATGTTTTAAAGCATAGCACAGCTGACACTTTGGAGAAAAGTCAGACCCAGGTTGGCCAGAAAAGCTGGACACATAACAAACAAAAAAATCTGGCTGTTTTTAATCAATACATCATCTGAAAGAGTTAAAGAGCAAGCAGAATTATCTCCTTGTTGCTTCTACTAGATTACCAAGTTGCATGCATTATTTTCAGAGACTGCCTGAACACACCACATCATAGGACCGGGGGGGGGGGGTTCTCTTCAATTTTGTTCTGGTTGATAAGGGCTGTTAAGACACCAGACATACCAAAACAACAGGAAGACAGAGTATCTCCCCAACTCTCCAAGTTCCTCCTACCAGACCTCAGCAACAAGGCAGAAGCAGCTGAGTTCAAAACTGAGCAGCAAAACAAAAGGCTAGAAACAAGAAGAGCTTGATAAGGACATAAGACCAGAAAAGGCAACAGGACATCAGATTCTGCAACAACCAGAACACATGCGTAGATATAAGAACCACGGGTCTCGAAAAAAAAAAAAAAAAAAAAAATCTTCTTCTGCCTAGCCTCTGCACAAAGCATTTGCCCTCTCACTCTTTTTAGATCACCTGTCCATTGCTTACAGTACTATGGACTACTTCATATGCTCAAGATAAAAACATCTACAGTAAGCCAAAATGCTAACCCTTCTAGTGTTCAGATTGCCTCCCACCTACTTTGTTCAAAATCTACAAAGCTGCATCAAAGCAATCTGGCCTACAAGAATATTATGTGTGCAAAGTTAGTAGTTATAAGATATCAATACTTAAACAGCTTGAGCAAGCACTGGTTACACATGCGTTATGTTGTAGGCTTCGCATTAAACAATGCGCGGAGCTCAGATAACAAATGATGCTGCTGACGTTACATGTGCAAAAAACTTCATATATAAACGCAGTGGAATAGTTCATCACACCATGACACAAACAGGTTTTCACGATCTGCCAAATTCTGCTGGTCTCATAGGATGCTATTTCACTATAGATGGACTGTGACCATTTTTGCTAGAAAAGATCACAAAAACGTAGCTGCACATAACAAACATGCAAATCCCTCTGTTGAACAGCTGTGTTATTTACAAGTAACATGAGTTGGTATACTTAATCCCCAATGTAGTAGTCCAAAATATAGGTCAAAGTCAGCTGTTAATTGGGCAGAAGAATAACTATGCCTCACCTCGTCCCACTTTGTATTCTTTAATTATGTATCTCGAAGCACAAAAATCCCTCTGCATTACCGTGTTATTTGCACTGTTTCCTGCACTTCAGTGTTAAAGGTCTGAACTAGCTCTCTGCTATACATTTGTCTAGAACATCAGTGGCATACAATCAGCTAAAGAGAATTTCTCATGCTTCATTTTAACAGCCGCAAATTTATACTTATGTAGTTTAAAACAAACAATCTCTAGCATGTCCGTTTTTGATGGAAATAGATTTTATCTGAATCTTCGGTATTGTGAATGATATCTAGCCTACCCCAAAGGCTTAAGAAATCTAGCTTATATCCTATTAATACATTGATCTGTGTAAGTGAAACAAACAAAATTGTTAGATATTTATTCTCAACACAATTTTGAACAGCCAAGACGACTGAATTAAAGGCTGGTAAAAAACGATAAATCTATCTTCATGAAGTAGAATCGTATCACATCATCATCTCAACAGAACTTAGCTTACCATGGCTTTGCAGACTGGGACTTCACTGATTGAAACAAATAGAGCAGGGAAGACATGGAAAGTTTTTCTATTAAGCACCAACCTTATGTACATACCCATACAAATTTCTTTACAATTTATCTCCTGCAGCACATCAACAAATTTTTGTCCTACATAAGGAATTAAAAATCTGTCTTAAATAACATCTGGATCAGCCACTAATAAACCCCATACAGAAAAACTATCTTCTCTGACAACCATTTTGAACCAGCCCACTTCTATCACCAACTATACACCAGATTATGTCAAGACCTCGGGCTACCCACAGAAACCAATAGGTTGTGCCCAGTCTACTCTGCAGTGCAAGCTAGCACCTTCCTTCCAGGAGAAAAAACAAAAGACAAACTAAAAAACCCAAACAAAAAACAACAACAACAACAAAAAAAACCCAAAAACCCAAAACAACTCCACAAACAAACAGCAACAGCTGAACTCAAAGGTTTTAGCACTCATTCTGCAGGTATTTCCAAGTTAAGCATATTTAAATCTTTTCCATTTTAAACCTCAGTTAGGAGAAACTGCAAACTAATTTAGACAAAACACGCACCTCTTCTAGTCCTCTCCCAGAAGTCAGTTTAAGAAAGACTCAAGCTAGGTACGTGTTGTAGAAAAACTTATTTATACTATAGAGCATATGCACTAGTGATACGAGAAAGCATCTGAAGCTTTCCATATTTTTAATCAGTTTAAGATAACAATAAAAACATTTGCAAAATATACATTATTATAAAAGAGTCAAGCATAGCACTGAGTGGGAAAAAAACACACTAAATCCCAGACAATCACTTATTACAAACACTTTACAACTAATTCCCAACTTTTCTGAGAATCCACTTGCAATTTTCATCACTACCTAAAAAACCAAAAATGCAACTTTCATCAATTTTTTAAGCTTTCTATAGTTTGGCCATTCTGAGTACACAAAACACCCCGTGATGAATTGCATTCTGCACGATTTCATCAAAACTTTTACATGATTTTTAATTCATTCTAATTAAATATCATTCTACAAACAAACCACCTTTCTCACAAAAATACACCAAGGGACTGACATTCCTTTGCAAATCCACTACTCCAACTGAAACACTGCTGTGTCAAGACCTGACAGAGCTCTACTGCCTCCACAGCTGCTTCTAAGCTAAGGAAAGAGATCCCAAGCCCAGCAATACAACTCTACTCTTAATTAAAGCAAGTAGGACCAGTAACAGTATCACTGCCTTAAGCATCGCATCTCACTTCTGGTGTGCTTGATGGAGTTCGTTATCCTGATCTTTGGTAGCAATTTCCAGAAACATCCACACCAAACAACGAGAAATACACACTTAGTTTTAAATATACTTACCTTGCACCATTATTTCTAACTACTTCCACTGTTTCACCAACAAAATACCGGTCCTTGACATAAGCAAAGATTTCGTCACAGATCTCATGAAGTCGGGAGCGATGGGTAAGGGTGGCCAAGTAGAGAACTGGAATGATGAGTGCCTCTGGAAAACTTTGAAGATTATGTCTGGCTTTCTTCTCCGATTCCAGTGCTTCCTGATATGTGAGTCCTGGTTTACCTGTGACAGCACAGCTCCACACAAGGCTGTTGCACAGAATGGTGCGTTCAAAAAAATCACTGAAAAGAAAGGCAGGGGGGAGAGAGAGTAAGAAAACAGTTAAGTTCTGACTAACGTTTTCAATTTGCTCACTATTAATAGAGCAGCAAATTTCTTTTACAAGCCTGAAATGCAAAGGCAGCTCTACTCCTCTACAGGCTGTAGATACTCAAGGGTTATTTACCAATTTTTAGCCACGGCATGATAAATTGCTATTGTAAAACTAAGGTCTCGTGTCACCACAGACTACAGTAACAGAGCATCAAGACCTAGAAGTGCTGCAAATAAATATTCACATAAAAGAAACCTTATGCATAAGAACAATCACATCAAACGTAACAGGTATCGTATCCTCCTCACATCCCCCACATTTCCACAAATATTTGCAAGAGGAGAGCCTAAAACTGTACAAACATAAAACAACCATAAGATCACAGAAACATGTTGAAACTTGAATAAGTTTCAGGTTTTGAGTGTCCTAGCTCAAAAACGAAAAGATGAGAGGGGTAAAATTTAATGTCAAGTAGTTCTCTAAATAGTTTTTATTCCTTCATTATTTGCATTACTCTTAGAAAAAGCATTTAACTATTTTTTCCTACAGATTCTTCTCCTCCCTTGTTCCACTGGCAAATATTGATTCTCCTCCTTCCCTGTATTTCCAATTAATGCTAATATTATGTTGTTGTTATTGCTTGCTTACTAGTTATTATATTGGAATCAAGAAAGAAGAGCTTTCATTAGTCAGTATCTGTCAATTTTTGACAGGTATCAGAAAAATAGCAGCTTGTTAGAACACTTTCTAGATGAAGTAGATTACCCAGCTACAAAACCATGTTAAAACGTATCATATGCTATGGATCAGTGACTGGACAGCAGAGCAATCTTTCAATATGCCCCAGTTCAGACAATGATTTTTATTTGCCTGCCTTTAAAAATCTTAACAGACTAGTATTTATACGTATGCACAGCACAGCATGACAAAATGAGTTTTGCTTTGCCTTGTATCAGTTGATACGACAGACATACAGTACTTTCAGAACACTGCATGCTACATGAGACACCTGCACTGAGGTTTCACTCCTTTAAAAAAAAAAAAATTACACTGTGCAGTGTTCCTATTTTTAAAAGGATAGAACTGCTCAAGTCACTTCTAGTAATGGGGTTAGAGAATTGGACAGCTCTTGCAGGCTCCCTGCAAACTCAAGCTGGCAAACGTGAATCCGTTAGACTGATGCAGATGATGATGTTCACTGCAGATGGACAGATGAACCAGAACATTTTGTAAATGAAAATGGAAACTCCAGATTGAGAACAATGGAGAGTCCTGGCTCAGATAATCCTTTCTGTATGAACGTAAGATTCCTCTGAGTGAAAGAAAAAATGCTTTAAGAAGAACATCAGCTGCAAGAAGGAGAGAAGAAGAAGAGATATATTGTACGAATAATATTTAATAGCTACAACATTTCAGATTTTTATATCACCTGCATCAAATAAATATATTTGAGAGTACATGGGTCTAGCACTCATAAGTAATTAGGAATAATTTGGGTTTACTTTAAACAAGAAAAGAAGAAGAACAAGGGAGAAATAATGAGAAATTACTCTTTAATATATGAAGAACGGATGGCTGTCAATCATTCTTTGTGCGTAGGACAGAATAGCTTTTTTTTTATGTCAACCATGGTCAATCAGTATCTTTAAGATATAAAATAGTTACTTAAACATTTTAAAGAACAGGTTAGACAAAAAAAAAAATATGGGTTGTTTTTTTTTTTAAGGTGATGGAATACATAAAACATGATCTCTTCAGGTCTCTTCCTGCCCTACATTTCAATACTTCTGTATTAGATTCACAATAATTTTTAGTAGTCTTACTGACTTCAGCAGATAAAGAAACATTGACTCTAACCTTCGTGCAGCTGTGTCTCTCTACATATATTTTTGTGTCTCAATTACCAAAGAGGCTCTTGGTAATTATCTTTAGTCAGAAAAGAGAAAATCATCCTAAGCATCACTAAAAAACGTACCAGAACATACTTTTTAAAAAGAGAGAGAGCACACACACAGAGGGAGAGACTAAGGTTGATGCTGACAGTGTCCCTTTAAGAGCTGCTGTTATTCTTTGTGAAGGGACACCGGGCAGTCATTCTATTTAAAGCAACAGCATTGAACTTACAGGGGAAAAAAAAAAAAAAAAAACACAACACCGAAACACCAAAAAAAAACACAAACCAAAACAAACAAACAAACCACCCCAATAAACTTCTTTCTACAAATTTTTAATCCATGACTATTACAAGTGTAAAATTCTAAGATTACTTTAACTGAAACATATTTGAGGAAAACATGTGCCATTTGCATACAAGAGTAGTTTGTGTATCTAGTTTCATTCTCCCTCATTTCCTCTTTTGTTTTTGTGTGGATTTTTCCCCCGTAAACTTACAGGGAAGAATAAAATTGTGCAAAAAAAATTACATTCTATTTTGAAAGCATGATTTGTCTTTAGGTAGTCATTACACACAGCACATCAAAACCATCTGTGGCTCAGCCTGTTAACACAGTTTTATTGCAATGTTGTAACGATCTCAGTTTAACTTGGTTTGAGAGAAAGCAGAAAAAGTCCCAACTGTATAGCAGTGGATTTTAGTTGTAGTACTCTTTCTGTCCCTGTCTCTCCCGGGTGCACGCCAGTTATCGCACAAAGATTCACAAAGAGCAGACACAAGAGCTACCAAAGCAAGAGAAGAGCAGCAGCAGCCATACCCTTTCTCTTCACCGAAATAACACACTACATCATATTCTGCGTTCAACTTGAATTCATAAAAGCAAGTGCATCTGCTGCTACGTCACACCTGAAGCCTTATCTACATCTTCATCCAGGGTAT
Organism: Tauraco erythrolophus; assembly: GCF_009769465.1. Lineage (NCBI taxonomy): Eukaryota > Metazoa > Chordata > Aves > Musophagiformes > Musophagidae > Tauraco > Tauraco erythrolophus. The sequence continues at coordinate 44,327,548 of NC_141470.1, forward strand.
TACAGCCTTTGGGGCTTCCTCACTGGTGCAAGATCTCTGCAACTCTTGACAACATGGAGAAGGAAGTTCATACAAAAGATGTCCATGAAGCTCACTTCTCACTCTGCCTGCGAGAAGACAAACGGGACCACAGCACCCTGCTGAAGATGTCCACATCAGCTCAACTACTTGAGGAGCAGGGACTAAAAACCGAGTTGTCTTTGTAGTAGTAATTAATGCTGACTTCTCAGCTATGTGTCTTTTATCATTTACGTTACATAGTTAGTTTTCCACGCAAGGTAAGGTAAACAGAAAAATTACTAGCAAATCATTGAGAAGTAGCTTAATACTGCTGCTTGGTAGGTGTTTGATAGGAGGCAGTTCATTAACAGAGGCCAGAAATAAATTACTTGCCAACTGTGTGCTGACTGCACTTGCAATGGATATAAAAATCCAGCCAAGAAATGACAGATGCCTTTTGCCTGAACTAACCAAGTACTCCCATTGAGTCCAAGACCCACTGTATTTTCAGTGCATTTCAAGAACATGTTTGTTTCAAATCATTTACTTCCATTCATTTTCTTGGCATATATTAAAAACAAGTTGGGGGGTGCTCTTTTTTTAAAACAGAAGAATTACGTATCTGAGAAGGCAAAATACAAGAAAGTCGTGTTAAGTAAGTGAAATTTAAGAGAGAGGAAAAAAAAAAATCTATGCAATGGCTAATTTGTAATTGTTATTTTTAATCCTGAAGACCCTATAAGCCTCTAATATATAATCTATTTAGTCTATGGTAGAAGAGTAATCATGGAGGACCAAATCTGTCATTCTGGATCACAAAAGCGTTCTTGTACTCTGCTTTGTCTCCAGAAGAGGTCAATAATACATATTACAAAACAACGCACAAAAGAAACAAACAAACAATCAAGAGACATTTATTCCTCAGCATTTACAGGTTAATTATGCATTAAAGAATATATTTCAATTTATGAATTTCTCTTCAACAAAACAGAAAAATCCACCTAACTAAGGACACTTTTAAAAGCCTTTTTAAACAGATCTCTTGACTGTAACCCAGAATTCCACAGGCCAATCTATGAAGAAGTTCCAGTAAGTTTTGAAAAGGCAAAACTGTTCTTCCCCCCGCCGTGTTTTAGAATGAGGAACATTCTTACCACTGTATCTATACTACTCATCATTTTCTTTTTCAGTCTCTCTTCACGAGCAAGACCTCCCATACTTTAATAGAAGCTTTCACCACACATCTGTATCAGCTATTAACTTTCACAGACAAGGTGTCAAAGACTGGTGGTAAAGTCCCACTGGTTTAATGCGTTTCTCACACATGCCCTGCATCTCATGCACCCCCGTACTTGCTTTTCCAGATACTGCTATGGCCCCAGAGACTCTTCCGATTGGGTTTCTCTCTCTAACCAGGAGTGCAACCATGCATGAAGACCATCAGTTCCCCCAGTTCCTGTTACTCCTGATAAATACAATCACACACTGTCACCTCACTGCACCCCCTTTTAAAGGGTTACAAAATTACATGACAGTATTTCAGATTAAAAAGGAAATACATTCTTAACGGGAAAGTCACTTTACAAAATACTAGTCTTGCCAAATTCTCCTCGCATTAGCATAATGATTTCTTTATATAGACAAGAGTAATACTAATGTTTGATTTGTACTCACCTCTACTAAAGCTGCCATGGGCATGAAAGAAGCTTTTCAACACTAAGTTTGTGCTTTTTAAAAAAAAAACAAACAAAACCACAACCAAAAAACACCCAAACAATTGCAATAACAAAAAAAATAAACAAGAAAACAACTTAAGTCTTAACTGCTTATAGTAATTAAAAGCATTAATATAGCTGACGAAGGGAGAGAATACAGATAAGTATCTATACAGCCTGCTTGTTCTAGTCACTCTAATTTTTAAATTCTCCCCTCGGAAAAGTCAAGTTGCTATGGCAAAAGTAGATTCAGAGAAGTCCGATTTAGACAATGGTTTTCTGTCATGAAACAGCTAACACAATTTTTAAAAAGTAGGCCCTTCCTATCTCTATTAATCTAATTGCCCTTGCTTAGGCAAAGAAATGGAAAATGTTGTTTTCAGAAGACATTAGCTATTTGAAGCATCACTTCGCAACCAACAGCGACAACAATCAGCATCTTTAAAACTTGCTGAAAGATGACCCTACGTTCTCCAGTAGATTATGCCACAAATTAATTACGCCACAAACATTAATCTCAATTTACTTATCTGTGCCAGGACACCTTAGTAAATAAAAAATACTAAACTTTGCAATCCGAAACACCAATTTTACCCAATCTAACAAAAAAGCCAGAAGATAATTTAAAAAAAAAAAAACACAAACCACAACAAACCCCACCCCCCAAAAAAAAAACCCACAACCCCACCCCACATATACAAAAAAATAAGCATAGCAGTTTGTCAAATACCGTATTCTAACCCCTGACCTCTGCACTAACCATCCACTGATATTTCTAGGGATCGCCTGTGTGAACACAAGCCTAAATTTATCCCTTAATTCGTGAACTTTGGTTAAATATGGAATTCAGTCTTTCATAATTTTTCTTAGTGACATCTTTGCAATGTAAATATGCCTGTCAGAGTTCTTTAAATATTCACCGAATACTTTGAGAGGAGAAAGATGTTTTAAAAGGATACTTTTCATGCCGAAATTCGAGCAAAAGTACACGTATTTGAAACATATTTCAGTGCCGTGTCAACAGGTACATGAGAGTCATCTAATTATGTGATAATAATAATTGTAACCAGAAAAGCAGCTTTCAAAATATTGGAAGCTGGGGGAGGGGGACCTACAGAAACAGGAGGTTGTCAGCTCTTGCTCGTTAGGTCCTTATACGCTCTATAATGAAACACTCCTTACAGAACTTCCAACCAAATATTCAACACCCCCCTTGTCCCCCCCAGAGTATATCATCTAGGAAACAGTAAGGCATTACCCTCCGAAGTTACCTAATCCAACTTCTTTAAAATTTTATTAGGTGAAGTGTATTTGAGTAAGAAAAACAAGTCTAAACACGAAAAAGATTTAGGTGTGCTCTATTTTCACATGCTGTAAACGAAAAGTATTCCAGATTTAATCTCATTAGTCTGCACATCTTTAAAAAATAAATAAATAAAAAGAGTTTGGATGCGGGGGCCTTTTTATGGGCAGGGATGGTGCCGGATCAGACTGAGGGTTGAAAACACATACATTTATCAGCTTTTGAATGACGTCTCGCTAAATACTTTTTGTCTATTGTTCTTACAAGCGACAAAGTAAGCGGCAAGCAAGTTCGGTACTATCCGTGCAACGCGCCTTCAACGGTTTAACGACAATTTCACAATTTCCATTGGTCTTTTTACACACGGAGAAGGAAAAAAAAAAAAAAAAAAGAAAAAAAAAAAAGGAAGGGACAGAAAGAGGGAGAAAAACCTCACTAGAAAGAGCGATCCCGAGGGGACAGCTGCGCCCGCTCGGCTTCAGGTCGGGTTCAACCTCCGGCGGTGCGGCCCGGCCGGTAAGAGCGGGCTCCGGCTGCGGGACCCGCGCCCCGCCGGACAGGTGCGGCGACCCCCGCTCCCGGGCCGCGCTCCCTCCCCGGCCGGGCGGCAGGGCCCGCCAGCCATTTCCAACCGGGTTAGCCGGCGGTTCCCCGCGGAGGCGGGGCGAGCGCGGCCCTGGGCGGCGCGGCGGCTCCGACACCCCGGCCCGGCGGAGGACCGGCAACAACGGCTTAACGGCGGCGGGAGCCCGCCAGGGAGCCGGGGCCGGCCGAGCCCAGCGGGGCTCCGCTGGCGGCGCCCCCCACCCGGCCGCTACCGCAACAATAGGGCGGCCGGTACATGCCGGGCGGGCGGCCCCGGTGCCCCAAGGCGCCGGCTGAACCCAGGCCCGGCGCGGCCCCTTCCGCGGGGCGGCCTAGCGCCGTCCGCCGCCGACACGCGGCTGCCGGCGGGGGCGGAGGGGAGGGGGAGAGCCCTTGGCCCGGCAGACGCTCGTTACCGCCCGCCGCCTCCCACACGCGCAACTTTCACTTCCCCGGCGGGGGCAGAGGGACAGGGGCGAGGGCGACACCGCGGAAGGAGCGGGGATGGGGGGGACTTGAGGGGCGGTGAGAAAGGAGCCGGCTCCCCTCCTTCCCCGCGAGGGGAGGGGGCCGTGGGATACCCCCGCCGAGGAGGGGCAGGGATTCCCCCTGCCCCGGGCAAGAGATCCGCCCTCTCCCCCCACCCCCTCGGGAGGGCACGGGCTCGGCGCCAGCCGCTTCCCCCCCTCACCTCCCCCCCACCCCGGCAGGGCTCCCCGCGGCGCTGCCGGGGAATCCCCTCCCTTCCCCGCCCGCCCAGGTGTCAGCCGTTCGGGGATTAAACCGCTCCCTGCCCGCCGCCAACGGAGGGCGGCGGGGGGGGGCAGGACGGACACACGGACGGACGCGGACACAGACACAGGGGGTTGTCTCTTACTCGTAGTTCCTGAAGATCTCGTTAGTGACCTTGCAGTAGAAAACGCGCTCGTCCGGTCGAAGGTCGGCGGGGGGCTTCTCCCTCACGAAGGGCTTTCGGTGCAGCAGCGGCATCGCCCCGCTCCGCGTTCTTCCTGCCCCAGGACCCGCTAAGGGGCAGGAGCGGGGGAAAAAGAAAAAAAAAAAAAAAATACGCGGAGTTAGCGAATGCGGGCAGCGGCGCCCCCCGGCCCGGGGAGGAGGGAGCCGGTCCGGCGTATCCCTCCCCCCGGCGGGACCGGGGAAGCAGCGAGAGAAAGCGCCGGCGGCGACGGCGGTACGACGGCCTTTTGTGCTGCCTGACACGCCGTTGCCTGCCTGGAACTGCGCGCGGAACGAGCGGCGGATCCTTCCTCCCGCCTCCGCCTCCCTCTACCTCACAATGGGGCCATGACGCCGAGCGGCGGGCGGAGGCGGCGCCCCCCTCCCCAGCCGCGCAACGTGCTCGGCTCGGGGATACCCCTGCCGCCGCCGCGCTTTGTCTCCTCCGGCTCCCCTGCCCCCGGGTCACCCCCCTTCCCCCGCCTCTGACCCACGCACGCCGGGCCGGACACCAACTTCCACTCCTCCGCCGCCTCCGCCTCCTCCTCCCCGCAAACCAAACACCCAGGAGGGGCAGCGCCGACCACTTATCTCCCTCTTTCCCTTCCTGCCGGGACGCTGCCTATTACGGGTCCTCGCCCTTCCAGCCACCCCCCCGCCTCGCCCCGGCCCGAGCTCCGCCGCCGCGGGACAGCGCGACCGCGGCGAGGGGGGCTGCCTGCCCTCCGGCCTGCCGCAGCGGGGGACTCCGAGGGACTCCCTCCCCTCCTGCCCACCTGGTGCGGCCGCAGGCTGCCCTTAGCGTTCGGCCGGTGCGAAGCGCGGTCCCCCTCGCCGCGTTTCTCCCCTTTCCTCTGCCCCCCCCCGGCTCCTGGGAAGTTTTTGATCTACTTCTTCAAGCCCTCAATCAGGAAGAGCTGCGGGGAGGAGCCTTCCCCTGCTCTCCCCTACATCTTTATTGGCCGCGCGGTGCCTTCCAGCGTGTGTCACACAGGAAGACAGCGAGCTACATTATTAATTAATGGCTGAGAGGGCGCATCCTCCATTTTTGAATTATCAACCGGAGATCTCCGGTGCGAGGGAGGGTGGGCCCAGGCCGGCTGACCGCGGCTGGGAACAGGGATTTTTCCGTGCGGCGTTGCCGGCCGGGCTGGGCTGAGCTGCGGGCAGCAGGGCACGGCACGGTAGGGTACGATACGATACGATACGATACAGCACGGAGGGGCGGCCGAGCCTGCGGTGTGCGGCGCTGCCCGCCCCCACCTCCTGCCACCGGCGTTACCGGCGCATCCGAAACCGGCGCCGAGGAGCCGCCGGGCAGCTGGGAGACCACCGGCCCTTGGGAGACCGCCAGTCGCTCGGTCCCGGAGCCATCTCCTGTCCTCGGTACCTGCCCTGCGAGCGAGGGCAGGCGCGTCTCCTGCAGGGCTCTTCCCTTCGGCTGATCCACGGCGGTTTCGGCGTTGGACAGTGCAGGTCCGGAGACGTTTCTCTCTCAGTCACAGCCCAAAATCCAAGGGGTGTACTGCCAGCAGGGCGTCCAGGGGCATAAGGAAATGTTTTGCTGAAAGTGAGATTATATAGAAATAAGATGAGCGTAGGAGTTGTACGTGGGCGTCTTAACGTTGCCTCATTTTTTTCCGGTTCACCGAAAATGTCACTACATGGTTTTACTAGTGTATTCAGTTTTCACTGCTTTTTTTCTTTTTTACACTAATGCATTTACAGTGCCATTGGTAATTAAAACTGGGGTGTTAATTTAATTGTGTTCTTAAGAGTGCTAGCCAGCTTGAAGACGTAAAAACACAGAAAGTCCACATCCATTTCATCATCGCAAGGTCCAGCGCTTATATGAACAATCTATAGAATAAATGTAGAAACTCCATAAAACTACTGAAGTGAATATCTGAAGGCTGACATCTAAATATAATGCTGTTAAATGCAAATAAAAAAACTTAAAATGCTGTTCCTGCAAATAAAGGTCCCGATCAGTTTCCTGCACCTGTGCACAAGTTTGTTTTCTTTACCTCTGCAAGTAAAGGCACCGATCAGCACTGCTGTAGCCTGTGTGACTAAAACCTAACAGAATGTTTACATCCAATCCATCAATTACTTTGTCTAAAAAGTGATCAGGTTTTAATCAAAAGCACTGAGAAATGTTAATGCTCACCTCTTCTAGTCAAATTTACAAAATATGAAGCCTGAGCTACAAAACAAGTTAACTCCGGAGTCCTACCAGCTTATTTTCATTTGCCAGCTGGCTTCACTTTCAGTTTTTAGTTACTTTCTAGAAAGGGCACAAATGCAACTTGAGTTAATGCACTTGTATCAAACATCTGGTAATTTTTAGTTAGTTTTGCATCAAAACTGTACAGTATGCCATGGTTATGACATTTTATGTTGCCAGCTCTTATGATCACAGCAAGATTTTGCAACACTTAGCTTTGTTTTGAGCTCTGGCTCTTCAGCAGATGTGATTAAATTGGAACCTCAGGTCTCCTTAAAAATAATTACATTTCTAAATCTGAAGTTGGAGAGAAAAGCTTGAATATGTGAACTCAAAAGGCTTACAAATTAGAAGAGAAAGAAAAGTTTTGAGTTTCAAATTTTTGTACATGTCATTATTTTTAAGCCAGCATCATGATATTTGGGAACTCGGCTGATTTTTTTCATGCTCAGATTATCAGCACAGCATTACTTTAGCACTAGTTGGTACCCATGAAAAATGCATGAGCTGATAGAACTGTGACATCAAAAGCAAATTCCCTTTTCCTTTTTGCTCTCTCTTGCCCTCTTTCTATTTTCTTCTCACCTTTTCCTCCTCCTCTTGTTCTTCCCCCCTCATTATTCCCTCCGTGACTTTCCAGTGAACAGATCATCACTGAGTAATAGGGTTGCACTGTGTTTTCATGTTCTGAGGATACAGAGGAGCAGTTCATTTAGTTTTCACCCCTGAATCCAGCTCTGTAGTTTAAAATCCATGAATCCAGGCTCTGATACTGCTCCCAATATGGTGAGCAGGAACTAGAACAATTTTTTATGACATCAGCTAATGTCTACTAAGTGGGCATTGAGAATTCAATGGAAATTAATTCTGAGAAATCGGAAAATGGTTACTTTCCTTCCATATTAATATTTATTGTATTTTTACACTGTGTTTAATTTTTACAATAAATTGGGGTTTTTAACACATCACTGGAAGTATAGTTTTGATTCAAGATACAAGAATGGGATTATTGATGACATTCAGTGGGACTGTTGATGAGGATCTTGCTACAAAGTGGCAAAAAAGAAGCTGCTTTTTTTTCAAAAGATGACTTACACACTAACAACCCTACTAAACGGAGTTCCCTAGCCAGGGAGGTTGCAGTTCTCATTCATAGAACTTTAAAAATAATTGTATTTGGAACATAAAATCTTATAAAACCCTTGGTCTCTATGCTTTACAAGTAGAACAATTTCCTTGGGACAATGTTGGCCCAGGCTCGAGGCAGCCCCCGGCTGCTCCTTGAAAGCTCCCCACAATTTGCAATTTTTTTGTTTCTTTCACTTGCTCCCTGCTTTATCACAGATTTCTTTCCTTGTCCTATTCTATTTCTTCCTGCCTCTAAACCACCAAAAACTGTTCTAGACAAAGATACTCCAAAATATCTATTCAGATACTCCAAAATATCTATTCAGCTATATCCATTACTAAATAATTCCGCATGTGACTATCATTATTCTGGAACAAGTAGAGCAAGTTATTTTACTAGAGTGTTGCCACTTCAAATTCACACCTGACTTTATATTGGAATCACTAATATTTAGCCAAATCATATACTTGGAACCATGCAAGAGCAAAACATTTACTCAGTTTACCTGTATTATCATGCAGTTGGGAGAGTTTTTTCTGCAGAGTATGTTTAGCCACTTGCTCGCTTGCTTTTTTTGTTCTTTTAATTTTTCCTCCAAAGTTGCTGCCTTGTTGTCTCAGGGTTTGGCTGAAGTCAGAGAAAAAAAATAATTCGATTTCTTCATAAAGAAATTCCTTGGACTTTGAATGGCATGCTAAGGTCTCAACTCTAATTTTTCTAAAAAACATATGGTTGAAAAGATAAATGTGAAAAATGCACTTGTTCGTGTAAATGATAGATGGCTAGTGAGTTGTTCAGTCTAATGGCATAATATCAGTAATCTCTATCTTTTTCTTAGTTGACTAGAGCATGTGAAAAAGGAGAAGTATAACACATGTGAGCATTGACTCATTTTAATGCACTGAGTAGATTTTCTTTCCAAATGCTGTTTTGAAAATCCTTCACTTCAGTAACGCAAACAAACCGTAGATGACTTTATTAAAGCTTATGGCAGCCAGCAAAAGCACCTTGTATATCCAATTATGCATTTTATAACTTACTGATATAGCTTTTTTTCACCTTTTGCCCTTTTACCGCCACCTTGCTGAGCCACTTTACTCTTTTGATCGTATACCTTTGTTTAGACTTTTAAACTATGTGAGCAAAGACAATGTGCTGGTTTTATCAATCCACTCCAGCTGTGGGTAACAGTAACATTTGGTCTATTGTCTTTTACTGGCTGTAAAGCACTATGCTCAGTTTTTAATAACGCTCACTTATAAATAACATACTTCAGTCAAAAAAAAAAAAGGAAGAGATACGCAGATGATTTTTCACAACGCATTTCATTTTTCTTTCATTCTAGCTCAGTTGTATTTCAACACGCTTTTAAAGTAGTTCTGTAATCGCAAGGATAGGAGGTTCCTCATTCTGCAGCTGCTGGACGTATTTGACACTTGTTGCTTTCACATGACTCACAAATAAAGGTAAAGAATCAATCCCTGTGGTCAGTGAATTTTTGGTACAGTTGCATTTTTGGTAGTTTCTTAATAGTCTTAACCTGGGCATTCCGCAGTTGCAAATGCAGGCATCATCTTTGGGTCTGTCGCTATCATAGAGGGCAGTAAGTCGTGGCTGGAGTCTGCTTCGCCCGTTGCCAAGGTTCAATAACACCAAATACAGCAGGGTCCATCCCTCAACGAAGCCCTCAGGGAGCACTGAGATGTTGTATCATCAGACTTACACTACAGAAAGGCATTCCATCTTCTTCATTTTTTTTCTCAGTTTAATAGGATTTAGACATACAGTTCCCACAGCTTTTAATGGATATTGCGCGTTTAATTTCCATGCAACTCCAGAAATGAAAGGATATGTTCCTTTAATTTTACTTTACTCATATCCAATTTTTTCCCTCTCAGAAAAGGCTATTGAAGGTATTTAAACCGATAACCTTATACTAGTGGAGAGGAACTCTGACCTCATCTACTTTGCAGCAATGACAATGTATGATTGGCCTCTAACCTGATTACAAAATTATAAAATGATGTTGTGAAACCACTGTTCATTTCCTAACAGTGTCTCTGAAACCAGCTTAAATTCTGGGGGGATTGGTACTGCATTTTCTTTCTTACAGTTGTAGTGTACAGGATAAAGAGTATTGACACTACTGTAATTTTCTGACACTGAAATATGCAGAATTTATCACTGCTAACCAATATTTAGAATGAATGATGACTGCTGAATGATTTTGAATGAATGATGGGTGAATTTGCTATCTTTTGCTACATATGCACAATGTCACTACTCGAGTGATGTATGGCATTTTACAATAGATTTAAATATCCTGCGTCAGCCTGCTTGAAACCTGGATCTGAATCTATAAAATACTCTTTATGCAGTCAAATCTAAGACTGAGAACTCTTGAACTGAATAATACTAACCTACCATTTACTAAGTTTGTATTCATCTTATTTGAATTACTTAGATTGAACACCTCTCTGTCCAGTTGATGAGTAGAATCAACAATTTCAAGGATGTTACTTTATGATTTTGTCATATGACTATACAGTCCCAAGGGTTTTTTTTCAGTAATTCTGAGATTAGACAAACCTGATTGCATATTGAAAGAGACCCCATGCAGTGCAGTTTTTGTTGAGGAGCACATGAAGAGAAGTTGGCCCAGTAGCTGACCTGGGTTATTTAGTCAAAGATTATAGTGATTAGCCCCTCTGAAACATGTAATTCTGCTCAAATAGAGACCATGTTGGATTTTCAGTCATTCATTCGACAAATGCAATGACTCGTGACTGTGACTAGTATTCTTACCCATTTAATATGAGACTCCTTTGGCTCCCACCTTATCTTCTTCTGTCCTGCTACTCATCTCTCATAGAGGGCTTTAGGAAGGATGAGGCAAAGAGATTCACTATCCAGGCACTATTCCGATGGTAGATGCCAAATAAGAGCAGATTTGAAGATGCCAGTAGCTGGGACTCTGGATGTCTCCCCACTTGACAACACACGGGCGAGTTGTGGTGCGTGCAGGTGGAACAGTCCCACCATGATGCTCCTGCACGTGCCTAGACCCTGGCTACCACTTCAGCACAGGCAGACAAGGGCTGGAGTAAAACAGTAGCTTGTCCTGGGTACAAAATAAGCTGCACTTTTGATTTCATGCTTTTGCAGGACACTGCTTTTCCATAACTGGTTGTATTAACAGGGTGCTGGCAGAGTAAGCCAAGCCTGGTATGCTGAGTCCTAAAGCTGGAGGGAAGCCCGCCATACTAAGTCACAACCACAAAACACTATATTTAAGGGACATCCTCAGAAGGGAGAGCTCCTGAGGCACATCCTACATGCTCATTCTCCCTCCTCCCACAGATCCAGGGACAGGCATGTATTAGGTGGACACTGCTGTCCCACAATGCCCATGTTGGGGCCTCACACTCAAGAGAAAGTGAGATACTGATGGAATTTCTACATTTCTTGTAAGTCAGACACTTGTAAATGTGTTTGGCTTATATAAAGCATGCATGTAGAGCAGAACTAAAGGAAAAACAAAAGGTGATAAATCCAGTGTTTGCTTTGGTCTTGCTGGCTTTAGAAGACTTAGGACAACTGGAAAGTTAGTAGGATTGTTACCGTACAGTTGCTAAGCATTCACAGCAAGGAGGAAAACGTAAATATTTTAGTTACCGGTACCAATTTAGCACAACAATTGATTGAATGAAATTGTTAAAGATTCAGTAACTTGTGAAATAAGAACTGAAAATTATTTCAGTCGTAACTTCCAGTCATCCAAGAAGTTTCTAAACAAAAAGCAAAGGCAAGACTTTCCAATCTTAAGATCCCCTCCACACATGGAATTTATAGTACCTAAGACCTCATTCAGTACAACCCCACAGTGTGGAAATATAATGTTGTAAAAATGCTTATATCCACATAGTTTGTTGTTCTACAGGAACACTTCCTAGTGAGGCAGTTTATTGTTATGCATCTCTAAATGTACCCATGTTTAAGGTCGAATTGGTATAGATATCTCAGCCCAAAATACATTTTAAAAGTTTGCACTCTAGTTATCGTCATTACAGAATGTCAGAAAAATTTGTATGTAACTTGAGGTTTAAAGAGAGAGTAACACTTAAAACAGCACGCTGGTCATCCTGTTGCCCCCCAGAAATCAGAAAGTTACTTTTAGCTGCAAGCCTCCTTTAGGGCAAAACAAAATCTCACCCACAGTTCTGCCTAGTCCCTAATTGATGGAACAGGCTAGACCTCTCCTTTAAAAAAGGTTTCAGTTACACACTCAGTACCACTGACTCGTCTGAGGTCCAGTGACAGAAACACAGCTAATAATGAGAAAAAGGAGAAAGTATCCCTGCTAAAGTCAGTACCAAGAAGAAAGGTTTAAAAGGTCAAGTGAGGTTTAAAAATGATCCATGCCTTCCCATCACTGCCCTGAACTACCTTGGGTTTTGTTTTCTTATGTCTGTGAGTGGGTGTGTTGTGCCTCTGTGACAAAACTAAAGTTCAGCGAGAGAATTTCCTGCTTCGTAGATAGGTTTTTAACCGTGCAAGACATATGCATGACCTCAATTCTCCATTTCTTGCCTGTTGTGCAACTGAGAGTTTAGCAGCAAAAGGAGTTACAACCTCAGCATTATCTAATACTTGTGCATATTGCACGCGCACATGATTGGATAAAAATGTTTAACAGCTGACATAAGTTGAAATAAAACACATTCCCCCCCCCCGCCCCCCTTTCAATAATACTTCATTCACACAGTCTGAAGGAATCTCCTGGCAGGAAGACAATTTGTTGTAAAAATCGGGAAAGGGTAAGGTATGCCGGGAAACACGGCCTGAGTCTGTTGTGAGTTCCACAACAGCCTGTGACTACAGCCCATCTCTGCAGCCAACACGTATGAATTCTTAACGTTCACATAAGACTCGGTTACAAAAAGTTGTGGCTTTCCAAACGACTTTGCAGAAGCAAACAGAAGAGGTGCTCTTGGTCTGGCAAAGCTTGGTCCGACTGTTTTGATGAGTAAACACTGCCAGAGCAGCTTTATTCGCTGCTGTCAATTTGTATCTTAGCGTTAGGCCTACGCTGCCACCCCAGCGGGCACCACCGCCACGGGCTGGCCTGCCAGTGGGATTCGGACAGACTTTGGTGCTTTCTGTGGGATCCAGAAGAAAACCACTTTTGGGAACTATACACTTTCTGATGAGCACGGAAGAGGCCAGAACCACTGCTACACAAGCCGTTTTTTAACCACTGTGGCACCACCGCGGTGCCTGCGCAATAGCATGAGCTTCCATGTGCGGCTCCTGGCTTCCCTGAGGAAGGGCTGGACATCTGGCTGTTTCCACATCCCTCCTCGCTGCTTCACGCCTGCCTAAACCCTGAGCGGTTCAGCGTTGGTGCAAGACGGAGACATCCATCCACCAAGCCGCCTGGAGACCCTCAAGCCGCCAGCGCAGCGCGCACCCGGGCGGTGGGCGGCAGCGGGGAGGCCAGGCTGGCAGGACAGGCCGCTGCCTGAGGCTCTTCGCCCCCGGGCGCCGGCCCCGCCGGCGGCCCGGCTCGGGCCCTGCAGGCCGGGGTGGCGCCCGGAGCCGCGGCCCGGACGGGGCGCCCCCTGGCGGCGGCGGCGGCGGTGCGCGAGGGTCCCGGGCGGCGGGCGCCGCCGCTGCGGGGCGGCTGCGCGGGGAACGGGGCCCGCGGGACAAGGCCCGTCAGCCCCTCACGAGCTGCTCGTGAGGGGCGGCCCCGTGGCGGGAGGCGCCCGCGCCCGCCTGTAGATAAGGCGGCCGGTTAAAGCTTAACCTGCGCGGGCCGGGGCGTCGAGCGCCCGCGGGAGGAGGCCTTCCAGGGAAAGCCCTCACAGTCTGTCCCACCCTGCTTCCAGGGGGTGCGCGGGAGGCTGAGAGTCGCCACTCCGCAGGCAGGCTGCCTGGGGAGGAAGGCTCGAGGTTGTGGCGGGTCCGTCACCTCCAGCTCCTCGGCAGCCCGCCGTGAAGCAGGTCGCTCCCTGCCTGAAGGAGGCCCACAGCCCTCTCCGCCTCGTAGGCCTTTGCCGAAATAGTGTCGGAAGCGTCCTTTGGCTCCGAGCCATGCGAAAGCTTTGAAGAATGTGGATCCCGGGCACCAGGTTTGGCCAGCCCTTCAGTCAACAGTGGAGAAGCGGCACTCGGTTCAGCGCGGCGAGCTGCGCCGTTCCTCGCACACCAGCCGGACCCACCGCCTCCTGTGCTCGGCATTGGCGTGGGGTGTATATAAAACCTCTCAGAAATTAAGAGGTCCTTCTGCTGAGAGTCGTAAAATGTAATCGGTTCCAGTGGGGGGCTGAACAACAAAATGCTGCTGGGAATAATTTGGTCTTTGTTTCTTCAGTTAAAGCAGAATTAATCTATACAACCCGTCTTTCATATTTTCATGGTGTATAGACCTTGTGCACGTGACCGTCCTTTTTTGTAAAATTAAGTCTGTCCCTGTATTTTATAAACTACCAATTCATAAGGATTTATGGAAGGATAAAAGCCCCTGTAAATTGTTACAGTTTCGTAGTACTAGGGAATGCAGGAGGGAAGTTTCCTGACTCCTCTTTTTTTCAACATAGTTCACTCCTAAACGCTCCTCTTAGATGTACCGTGAGCTTTGCATGCAGACCAGACCGTGAACTAGTTTAACTAGAGTTATTTTGGCATTGGTTTAGCTGCTGTGGTGTGAACTGTCAGGTGGACACGGTGAGAAACAAGGTGTAAACGTTACATTAGCACGTTAACACAGGGGTGTAAAGGTGTTTAGTTTAGGCATAAAAATGCATCTAGATGTGCCAGTGCAAGCTTGGTGCATAGACTAGTTTTAGCATTATTTGGAATTAAGTTCCTTTTGTCTGGAGTTTCCCTGTGTAGGAACGCTGCCCGATTCTGTATCAGGTGACTGGTGTAAGTATACACTTGTCCCACCGAAGGGAGATTTGCCTTGAAGTATCTGAAATATGTGATATAATATGCTTTCTTCCTGTAGTATTAGTAAAGCTAGAAATCCAGCCCTGTCAGCTGACTTGCATGCTATTCTCTTGACACTTAAATGTAATTTATTAATTCCTTTCAGATAGTGACAGTCGTGTATTTCAAGACATAAGTATTTTCCCCATATGAGTATGTTCCAAAGCCTTTGTGAAGGGTTCCTGAGAGAAAAATCTCATTAGTGTGCTTGAACTTCTAAAGAAGTTAAAGGCAGACTGAGCAGTAAGATGAAAAAATATTCAGAAGGAGAAATGTTACTTACCCCCGTAAGTTCAATCATACTAAAATTACTCTTTAGTTAATTATGAAATCTTATCATTTTTTCCTAATAAAAATAATATGGATGAATATGATCTGCAATTTTTCTGAAGGAGTAAGTGATACACACACACACAAACCCCTTGTGGGCTGGATCTTTAAAGATTCAGTGATGTTCTGTACGTCAAAACACTTGAGCAGCTGTAAGATCAGAACCCAAAGGCCTACAAGCAAGGATGCAGCACCTGGAGGGTGATTAAGGTAAAGTGAAAAATGCTTACATGGGTCCTATTGCAGTTGCTATTTAAATAATCCTATCTGAACTTAACCATTGTACTAGAAAAAAAAAAAAAGAATCAAGTCTTGCAGGGTACTTGCGCTTATGCAACTTGAAAACAAATTCTATCTGTTGAGCCAGGTCCTTGGCATTACTCCAACAGTTCCAAACAGGTCTAGAGCCAGCCTAACTGCCCCAGCCGTAACTATTTTCACTTCTCCAGGAACAGCTCTGCAGGGCATAGAGCCACTGGGACAGCCTACGCTTCCCTACTTCTGAACTCTGACTCCCAGAACGTACGCAAAGAAACAAACGGCATGAGCAGCATGTACCTGCTCTGCAGTGCTTCTCTGCCTCAGGAAACGCTCCCCCTGGGGCTAGGAGCAGCTGATTAATTCTTTACACAACAAAACAAACCCCAAGATAGTTGAACAAATTGTTCTCTGTACCTTTCATTTTTTTCCCTTTTTTTAATTCTTCATCTTTGGAGATAGGATAGCATGAGCATTGAGAAACTATTGTTTTTAATGTCAACTGATAGGGTTTGTGCATGTTTGCTTTCCCTTGGTCTCCAGTGAATAATCCAAGGTATCATTTGAGTTCCTGCTGCTTGTTTTTATACAAACACTCTCTCAAGCTTCTGTCTGGTGAGGAAGTAATGAGAATTTGTGGAGTAATAAAAAAGAGTCAACATTTTACAATGTTGAAACTGTTAATAATCAACATCAAAAGGCTTTAATCTGATGACAGTCATATACTTGATTTATACAGCTGGCTGCCCTACAGGCTCTTCTTTCAGGCTAACTGAAGGGTGCTCTGACATACCTGTCTTTGTATGATGGTAACTCTGGAAACATTGAGGTAGCAGCTATCCAAAGCGATGGGTTGAATTTGAAGGCCTGAGCAAGAAGTGGTCCGGGCAGTACGTGTGATTTTCCAAGGTTAATGTGAACGAATCAAGAGCAAAGGCGCTGCCTCCAGGAGCAAAAAACCCAAACAACCCCAAAACAAAACAGAACAAAAACCCAACCCTCTATCTAGCAGTTGCCTAGAGCAAGGGGACGGAAATTTTGTTTTTGTGTTCCTGTTGCCTGGAGTCATGTAAAACCTTTGCCCTTTTACAACTAGCTACACATCCTGGGGCTGACTGGGTATTACCCTGTGTGAGAAGGAAGAAAGAAAGAGAGAGAAAGAGCCCTTTGGGGCATTGAATGGGCCTGAGGGCCAAGCACAGGATTTGGGAACAAGAAATTGCTTATTGTCTGTTTATTTACAAAGACTTTAGAAGAAGGGGTAGAGCTGTACTACCCCTTTGTCCTGATAGACGCACTAATTCAAGACTCCAATAATAACTTCTAAAGCCAAGAAAAAAATGTTATTTTTCCCTTTATGACAATCAGAAGTTTAGTGGGAGGAACGCTCAATGTGCATCTACAAGATAGGTGATGCCAGTTATGAGGGAAAGAAGACTTCACACCCTCAAACTAACCAGTTTGTTTGCCAATACAGTAAACAGCATAAACAGTGCAGAGTTAGGTTCACAGTAATTTGAAGTGTAGTAGGTAACACATAAGAAACCTTATCTAGAGACACCATAAACTTGCAGGGCTTGCTTAGCAACATGAAATGACAGCTCAGGTTCTCCAAACGCGGGCTAGTCTCTTTCCAGGTTTGACTGAGAAGAGAACAAAACAAGGACACCTGAGAAAGATGCTGATTTCAGCCGTTTTAAAGCTGCTTCACTGGCATAAGTGATTATCATGTCCTGTCCTCTGTTTCTGCAGGTGCATGAAACCCTGTTTCAAAGAAGGATTTTCATCAGGACCATATTTCGGAAGGTAAGGCAGTGATAGTGATGAAAACATGACAGCCAAAAAATTAAGAGGCAACACAGGTGCCTGTTTGAAAGTACTCTTCTCATCATTTCAGCACTCACTTTCTCCTAATTTGCTCCATCTCCTTGTCGTTTTGTGCGAACTTTGTCTCATGAAACGATAAGAAAAAGATTATGCACCGAATGATTCAGCTGACTCCCTGTTCTGACACTCTGCAAGGAAAGTGGTCTATAATATTACCTGTACAAGGTGAATTTCACCTTGCTTTTCACCACCCAGTTTCAAAAATATTCGATTTATAATATTTCTGTTAATGTTGCCCTTTTCAGCTTGTTGAGTTTTTTTTTTTTTAATATCTTTGAACATGTTACAGTTTCATAGAATTTCTAGTTCCAGAATAATTTAGATCATTAAGAAAAATAAACTGCTAGTATTACTCTAAGTGCATCCTTATCAATCAGAAACACAGCTCAGCGTTGGACTTTCATATCCAGTTTTACGCCGTAGTGTACAGCAAAAGTTATCTTGCTCTGATATTGTAAAATTTGTTGGGGGGAGAAAGAAGTCACAGTTCCTTGGGATATTTATAGTATTTAAGAATGCTTTAAGTAACTTGTAATGGCAGATGCCATCGGGTATGTTGTCATGAGTGGTTTTCTTATTCATAACAAGTAATACATATTATGGTATGTTTCAAGCTAGGCCCACATTACACTTTGTAGAAAAAATAAAGACCATGTCTCTATTACTGTATGAATTTCATTTGGATTTTGTTAATGCCACATTGTATTTTAATTTTTGGTTTGAATACAGCTCTTAAGTGGAGTTTTTAGCCATCAGTCTGGTAGTGTAACACACGATGGACTTCAGTGGATTATGTTTAAAGCTCCCACACAGGTATTGATGGCACACGCTGAATGGTGTGTTACCATGGGGTAGAAAATGACTTGTTGCAACAGGACTAACCTTTGAGTGGCTTGGGCAAGAGGCACACACAGTGAGATTCCAGCTCTTCCAAGTGCTGGCCCCTTTGTCCCTTTCCACAGGAGGCTACTTTCTCCCACCTCTACTATGCAGCAAGCTCCCCAGGAGCGCTTTTTCTTCCTCCAGGGTACATGGTTGTGAATTGCTGCCCCAGCAAACAGAGAGATGGCTACAGCACATCCTGGCTTGGGTTAGAGGAGCAAGAGGGACTTGGAGGACCACTGGGAACTTAGAAGGGCTGGGGTACCAGTTCTGGGATCTAAACAAGCTCCCGCTCCTCCAGAAGGATCCCAGATGTGGAGCTAACAGTCGGCAATGCACTGGAAAGACAGGGTAAAGAATTATTGACCTGTAAGTGATGGATCAATTCACAAAACAATAAGTCTTCCTAGAACAGGACCAGGCCAACATCTAACAAAAATTGCCAAATTTAACCAGATTTAATGTTTCATTCAGGCTTCTCCATGTTAGAAAGCCCCACTCCCTCGGAAATGACAGTGGCTCCTTCTGCTACATGCAGAAGTCTCTTAGCACTACTACAAGGAGTTTTTACTGTGTTTCAAACAACCCCTTTCTGTTCTGTATGCCCCAGTCCCACTTACTGTCTCTGGCCTTACCTTTGCTTTCAGCCCTGATCTCTTCCAACTGCTGCTCTTAATCATCCATCATAAACATCCCTTTTAACACGTATTCTCAGTTACCAGCGTGCTTTCTTCTAGAATGGCTCTGGTCATTGATTATTCTAAGTTATACTGTAATTGGCAAGTAACAAGTGATTTCACAGCTGTTTAAAAACTTCCAAGAAAATAAAGTTGGATCTTCAGGGGCATGTAGATAAAAATATTTACAGTCATTAATAAATAGGTTAAAAAGTAGGTCATTCTTCTCTCTATTTCTTCTCTTTTCTCTGCCATTTAATATCATGTGTGAGGATTTTCCTTTTTTTACATAGCTGCCTTAATCAGCACTTCTCTCCTTTCTCATAAAAAACAAAGAAACTGGTCTGGGAGCTTCTCTCATGTTCTCATTTGAGGCCTCTAATCCAAGCTCCATCTTCAGCACTGTTGGTATGATCCTCACTGGGAGATGTAGTTCTGCTGATTTCTGTTTTTCTTCCCTTGTTTTTGATTTTAATACTTTTACGTAGAACTAAGCAGATAAGTCCTTGTGTGGTGTGCCTCGACATGCTACTTGAGTCACTCTGGCTTTGTTGAAGGACTGAATTGACACCTTTCTTGGTTTACTGCTCTATTGGTAGCTGCTGAGTCCTGCCTACCACAATTGTTCCACAGCCTCATAACTCAACAGCCTGTCGCTTTTCCTGTCAACACTGCATTTCTCTAAAGAATGCTGTTGACCAAACAAATACCTGCAGAGAGGATGAGTCTGCTATTGCATGTGTAGCTTTTTTAAAAAGTCAATCATCTGCTGAGGTGATGAGAAGTTGGGGAATTCTGTGGTATAAATACACAGATGATTATGCTACATATATGACTTGCTCGTGGACAAAGCCAGCACTCAGGAGACTCAGCATGTAGAGAGAAATGTTTAGATGAGATGTTTAGTTCTGTCCTAATGAATTATGTACCAGACACAGAGACTGAGGATTCTGAGGATTATTTCTGAAAACTCAAGTGTTCAAGTCCTACACCATTCCTAAGTGGCCTAAGCAAAGCAGGGGCTGAAAGAAGAGAGGTCAGATTTTGGTGGCAAAGGAAGATTTTATATTACTGCTAGCCTACAGTTTTCAGTTATTGCCTTTAACTATTCTTGAATTGTATCATATTAGGCATAGCTTATTCAGGTGTTTCTCAAGGGCAATGAGTGTTTTTTATTTCAGCGAAGTGTAAGGGTTACCGAAAGAGTGACTCCCAGCAAGTAATAATTCAGTACAGAAATGTAGATTTCATTCAGGGGAAACTGTTTTTAAGATGTGTCATCACCGACAGAACAGACTTCGGTTGGTATAAGCTAGTTATTAATGGCTTTCTGATGTTAGGCACGGTATAGGTCTGAATGTGATTAAGTTAGCAGGAATTCTGCCACTCTTCAGCAACAGTGGCGTTGAGTCCTGAACTGAAAAATAGGACATCTCAGCAAGAGAGTAGCTATTCCGAATAATTCAACTAAAACATCAGAAAATTTCAGGGTAAATAGAAAGAGCAGACTTTAGCATGAGTGATTAAAAAGAATTACAGTTGTTAAGATCTAATTATTATGCAAAGATCGAGAAGCTTAACGAAATCCCTAATGTTGCAGTTTACCACTATTAGCCTTTTGAGTACCTTATTTTTAGGTGATGGCATGATTAACATCTAACTATGAAGGCAGCTCGAATTCCTTATAATACTGCTTTAGCTGTTAGTAATACTATCAGCCCTCGCAGAATCCCTAAACCTAGTTTTCAGCATATTAGTACAGGAATAAATTGCTTCTCAACTGTTACTTTGAAACATATTGATTTTTCAGCCTACACATGTTTTTACTTGTTTGTGATTTTATCTTATTCAAATTTCAGAACCACACAATTCACCACTAAGATAAAGAATGCAAAATTATCCACCCAGTTTGGCTTCACACAAACAAATGCAACTCCACACAAACAAAGGGACTTGTATCCAAGCCTTATTTGCCTGTGTTCTTAATATTCCAATACTCTGTGGAAGAAAGCAAGTTGGGTAACAGGCTGTTTTGACTTCATATCCAGTACACTTTCAGGTTTTCTCTAGTCTCCAAAGCCA
The DNA here is from genome assembly GCF_009769465.1 of Tauraco erythrolophus. Lineage (NCBI taxonomy): Eukaryota > Metazoa > Chordata > Aves > Musophagiformes > Musophagidae > Tauraco > Tauraco erythrolophus. The sequence continues at coordinate 44,348,573 of NC_141470.1, forward strand.
AGAATCCAGTCTGAAGATGCCACAAAGCTTCAGCATGCTTAAGGCAAGACAGTGCCATGCTTTTTTTCAATCTTTGTTGACATACTTTGGAAGAAAATAAAAGTTTTGCCATAGATAAAAAGAAAAGCATGTCTGAGACGTTACCTAAGTCTTCTGTGCCTCTTGCATATATGATTTATGTGCAGAGGAAGGAACCTTGGGTTGGAGCTGGTTAGATTTGCTCTTTCTGTTGAAACAAGCTCTGAGCTTCAAGCGTTTCATTGGAAGCACTCTGCTTTGATGAAGTTTAAGCAATCAAAGATGAAGCCAAGCTCCCCAGAACGGGGCACTGCACCGGCTGGGTCTCCAGTCTCCGAGCCGCTGGCAAATGGTTTGTGGGAGATTCATCATCCAAATCATCGATCTTGATACTGGCTGACACAACTTCCTCAAAGAGCAATTTGTGACTTTTCCAGGAAAAGCTCAAGCCTCACAAGCATGGACGTAGGCATGTGACTGTTGCTCTTGCTATCATGTAGGAAATGGGGTCAGCTTTGCAGAGAGCAGCCTCTGGACTGCTCTGGGTTATTAAACTTGCAGCTTGAAAGCAAGCCTCCTATAGCCCCAGAAACCTCCTCCTGAGGGTTTGCAAGCCTGAACTGCAGCCCTGTGAAGGACTGCACTTCCTAGCTAAGTAAAGCTCTTTCTCATTCCTTTCAGTGCAGTTTTCATTTTGGAGCTACTTGTTTGTCCCCTCATTACCAGGGAGGACAGGACTGGACTTTTCAAGTAACTTTTGTTTGTCCCCAGCAGGACTTGACACTTGTGCACGTTATGCGCTGCTGTCCTGCCCTACGTGTGACAGAACCATTTGGCAAGATCTGCCACCACCTTTCTTTACAGACAGGGCCGCTCTTTCAGTCCTGACTGAATGGAAAGTATTTGCCAAGTTGTGTGTGTTTTATTTCAATTTCCTCTGCACAGATCTGGAGAGTGCCTGCCCATAAATACCTGCTTATATGGTGCTTGGGGAACCACTGTTTTCTCCAGGGACTAGATCATGTTTTCAAGTCATATCTTGCTGTGGAAACAGACAGCTAATGAAGGATCTGAATTTGAGTTCTCTACATCAACATCTCAGTCACTCATTCAACCAGGTGGCAGACTCTTATTACTAAATAAAGGCTGCAATCCAAAATGATGACTACAGTAAAAGCAGGATCCCAAACCCAAATGGTTCACAGTTTAATAGAGATAAGAAATCCTTTCCATATCAAAATAAGCAGTGCAGTCATACCTACCAAATATGATAAGGAAATTTTCAAGTCTTACTGTAAAAGGTTTCCAGTCAATTCTGAATGCCTTTCAGACTGGCCTATGAATTAAAAAATGTATATTAAAATAGAGACCAGAACACGTGACTGAATTCTGATTCAGTCTTTGCAATTGAATTCCAGACATCATAGAATGATTTTCAAGATGTTATGCAAAGCAATGGAATATGTATTTTAAAGCAAGCTTAATCTTGCTCAGATTTTGCACAAAATCGTTTGGAAATGCAGGCTATTGCAATTTTTGTTACACCTTAATCTGTTACAGTATTCAAAAAAGCGATTGGAAATGAAAGGCTCTGATCCTGCAAATATCACCATTAACTTTAGTAAAACTACCAGCATGCTATTAGACGCTGCTAAATATCAAGAATTAATAAAGAAAAGTTTTCTTAAAAGTCTTTGTTGAACCAGTACAAAATGATGTCAGCATTAACAATAAAACTCTTCCAATTTTTTCAGGATGCTATTGAAATTATAATGAATTTCTGAATATACAGATCAATCAAAACAACCAGACAAAAAAAATAAAAGAGGGTTTTGGGAAAGATCAGACCTTTTTGGCAATACACCACTCTGAAATGACTAGAACCACTGAAATGGATGTAAAAGTTTTGCCCTGGAACATCTCTCTGTGCTTTTGATTAGAACAAGAGACAAAGAGTATTCCCCAAAAATTCACCATGTGTTTGACACCTCTTAGTGAAGACTGAAAAAGGGCTTTAGAAATAATTTTCTTATCTTTTGCTTTGCTTGGTCCTTTTTCCTCTTTTGTGCGAAAGAGTAGTGGTAGCATTTCGTTCCTTATCCTCATTACTCCATGGAATTATTATTTGTGTCTGATCATCATTCAGCCCAGTTTGTACCTCGCTCATGACGCTGGCACAGTAAAAAGAGTGGTAGGAGCGTTCTGCCAGAAGGTGAGGGGAAAAAAAGCTATAGAAGCACCATCTAAGTGAAAATGTTTGGAAGTCAAGGGGAGGGCACATGTTTGACTTCACAAAAGAAAATGCTGGTTTCTGTTGCAATGTTGGTTACACAATCACATAAGGTTTTATTTTTAAAAGCAAGTAAAAAAATTACAGTGCATCGGCTCCTTGACTGGTGTAAATCAACATGGTTTTATTGACTTTGATGGAGCTATGTCGATTTATACCAGATGAGGATTTGGCCCACTGTATGGAGATATTTTTATTTCTCTTCTCACTCTATCAGTTAAGGAAAGGGTAATAATCAACAAGCTGGAAGCAATTATGTGTGTGTGAGGAGGGTTAGTTTCATAATAGCTAACTTGATATTATTTCCTGTAAAATGCATCAGGAGAATAGGGCCTGGAGCCTGCTGACCAGTTTGTTTCGTAAAGAAATATTTGTTCAAATCTGTTTATAATAATTTGTCAAACGATGGGCAGACTCGGCTCAAGCACTTGCCTTCCACTGACACCAGAGGCAGCAATTCTGGTGCTGACCAGGGCACCGAGTGGCAGCTGGAGAGGAAAGACCCAGGCAAAATTTGGCTTCCGCTTGCATCCGCGTAAATCTGGAGTAGTTCTATCAAAATCAGTAGAAATATTCTCTGTTTACAATGGTGTGCCTAAAAGCAAAATTTGGCAGAGTTTTCAACTGAGCATTTATAAGCTGTTTCTGGCAGTAAATAAGAATGGGGGAGGGGAAGATTATTCATTGCAGATGCTTTGTAAGATTAACAGAGGCTTTCTGGTGACAATGAAGTCTAGTAACATAGTCACTTTTGGAAAATGCTTTTTTAAATGTGATTTGAGGGAGCTTTCTGTCATCCTTTAATTCTTAGAGCATTTCATGGTGATAAAAAGTGCTAACCCAGACCTCAAGGAAATGATCCCGATTGTTCTCTTCACCCTGGCGAGGCAGATGAGTCCTGACCTGCGATACCAAGTGGGCTAAAGCAACTGACGGGAAGCTAAGATTTCTAAGAAATCACTTTGGATAAATGCATTTCATAACGTTCAGCTTTAATTATTGTTAGCAGCCACACATTGACAAGGGAGCTGAAGACAAACTAGTCACAACTAAAATAAACTGAAAGATTTATCGAGTTATTTTTAAGTCATAATGCAGATTACTCTAAAGTACCAACATTAGCACTACTAACACTAAAGTATTCCAACTAGCTCCTTCACTATAGCTCACTCATCTGTTATCTTTGCTCTCAGGGCTGATTTAAACATATTTTTGTAATGTTTTTAACTTACAAATATAATTAAAATTACTTCACACCCTGTTAGAGTGGATGCAGTTATAGCAGGCTAGCACTGTAGCTTGTACCCACATGGCTACCTCCTTCTGAACTGACCTACAGTTACATTAATCCCCAGAGCAGCAGGTGGGTGAACCCTTAAGCATTAGCAGACAACTCATAAAGACCGAGAATATGTGGTTCAGAAATTATTCTGGAAAGGTGCATAAATGCAGTTCCTGCCCTGACTACGGAGAGCTCCTCAGAGCTGCGCAGCCCTTCTTCCCTGCACCGGCCTGCTCCAGCCCTCCGTGCTGTCTTTCTCTGGGAAAGGTCAGGTAGCCTATTAATCACACCCTTGTCTTTCATTTGCGATATATATATGTCCACGGCTTCCTGGATCCTTTTGAAGCAAGGAACAATGAGCAACTTTCCAAGGAAAGAGTGGGCTTGCTTATTTTGGGATTCTTTTTCTAATAGCTCAAATACAACCTCCTTAAAACCAATATAGGATAAGGCACCGTTCAGGTAAAGTACGTGACAGTGTTCTGACATTGAATTTAAATCCACCTTCTGGTAGTGAATATAGAACTTTAGGTATAAGCCGGTAGTTTTTTTCTTCTGTATGTTGTTACAATGCATCTTTCACTGGTTTTGTTACTCAGCCTTTCAGCTAGTCACGGAAACTCATAGGATGTTTTTTTCCCAGGAAGTTTCAAATGTATATGCTGTTCTGCACAGGAAAAGACAACTGCAGGGTCATTATCATCTTTTCTACTGAGAACACAGAATTGAAAAACAAGTGCAGTATTGTAAGCAGCCCTACCTCTTGATTGATTGAATTTCTACAGTTATGTGGATTGTATAAAAGGATTATTCTATTTTTTATAAATACATGCACCCTTTTTACTATTTAATATATTGCAAAAAATATAAGTGCTTACAGACAGTATTCCTAGAATCAATATTGCAAAATCAATTCACGCTAAGAATAATTTAAAAAGGATGAGAAAGCTTTGAGCGTGACACATCAGAGAAATGAAGGTAGGCTCTTTTCATTATTTTTTCTGCTTAGGTTTTAGATCTTTACAGAAAAAAAAATGATTAAAAGATCATTTTCAAATCTGGTATGAGCTGTGAAGATGATGTCCCAGCTAATTTTGATGTGGACATAGATTATGACTGAAGTCAGGAATACACAGAAGATTAAATCCTAAACTGTAACCCTGTTTCATAGAAATGTACTAAGGAAACAAAATAGAATGACATACCTAAACCAAAGCATTTCTAAGTAAGGCATCTGAAAGATTTTTCCATGAGGTGTAGGCAGTTTAAGATGAGCTGTGACGGTATTTGAGATTGTTGCATTTTAGTATTTGCTCAACTTTCAGGGTAAGAGCGGTCTAAAGCCTGAAGATGAACGTCAGGGACAAGCTAAGCCGTAGCCAGGAAAAAGGTTAATGTTACAGTAACTACCAGTTCATACCTGTCAGCTAATCTTTAACTTGAGAAAACACTGGACGAGGTCATCATTAAACCAAGCGAAGCTTGAATGTATGAATGAATTTGAGTTTGGTGTCAAACTACATAGAAGATCGGGTATTACCCCAGTATCTGACCCTGTACATATATACTAATGGAGTTAGTGCTTGGCACAGCAGAACTTCAGGCTGCAAGCACAATATCATAGGCAATATCTGTGGATGTGGTGCTTCCCTGTTTGGTCTTGATCAGGGACCAAGATAATCCTGTCACCAGACAGAACTGAAGTCTGCTGAGAGATCTCGAAAGGCACCTCTCAGGGTGAAGACGGAATCGCAAGTTCCTTCCAAGTGCTCTAGCCTGATCTGAGAAGAAATATTAATCACGTTGTACTGTCTAAAATAGAGGTCAGCTATTCCGAGGTACATACTTAAGGTTCTGGAAGCCTCCTATGGTTTTCCGTGCGTTGTTTTGGTTTTTGTTGGGTTTGGGTTTTTTTTAACTACAGATGTAGTAGATTTGTTTTACCAATTGGAAATAAATCTTTGAAAGCAAGAGGCACCCACCTCTTTTTGATCATCATGTTCCCATAGAAATTGTGAAGACTGGAAAAAGTAGGGCTGGAAGAGATCTCTGAAGGTCATCTAATCCATGCTCCATTTTAAACCAGGTTGAAACAGCAAAGATCAAATTGCTGTAGTATCTTCACTCACGTTATCTGTTTCTAGTGTGCAGGCTGTGTCTTGTCTCTGCTACAAGGTTTTACAAAAAGAATTAGTGTGGGACTTACAGCTCCCCAGAGAAGCTATGAAAACAGTAGCAGAATGACTTCTAAAATGCTGTTGCTCAGCTTGGCCTCTGACTGAGTATCAGTTTAGTAGAACTGTTAATTAAAAAAACTTAATTTGATTACTCTGGTTAGTCCTGAAATTTAAGAAGCCAGTGTCAAGGCCCGCAGAGCCTGAGACCAGCTACAGTCTAATTACTAGGCTGGAATTTTTTAATTACTACAGATAAGAGTATTGGGGGAAAACTGTCGTGAATCAGAATTCGGAAACCACATCCTCCCTGTTTTCTAGCCATCCCACTCAGCCTCTGAGAGGGAGTGTTGAGAGTGTAGTAAGTGGAGGCAGATAACCACATCCCCAATCTGCTTGTCATCCTCAGACAGCAGAATTTCCGATGTGCCTTCTGCTTAACAACGAGAAGTGATGAAAACAAAGAGGATGTAAGTAACCTTGCTCGTTAACAGGTGCCTTCAAATAATTACTCCTAGTAATTACTCCTAGTTGGCCTTTTGCCTACTACAGCCAAAATTTCCACTGACTTTTTAGCAAATTTCTGCCATATCTCCACTTAGAACACTCAAGACATATCAGCTAAAGGCATGAAGACAATATGAACAATTTAACACATCTTAAATCCTACGTAGATCCTCTCGTTCAGGAGCAAAGGGTCTGCAGAGCTCTGATGGATCTCCCCTTCTGAACGTCACCTTGGCGAAAAAAGTTTAAGATGTCATAGTAATGAAAAGTTACTGTCTCTTTTGCCAGGTAGCAGAGCAGGATTCAGGCCTTTGTGAGGGACAGTCTCCTTCACAGCTTGGTGTCTTAGCACGAGCCCACCTGTGGCAGTGGCTGCAGCCGAAACGCTGGGCTGGGAAGGGTGAGGTGTGGTGCCCCCATCCTGCTCGGGGGGAAGAGCAGCAAGTCGGTTGTGTTAAGGCATTAAACTGCCTAGCTGGTTTTGGCAGAGGGTGCCTGTCCAAGTTTGCGGTTCGTTACGACCAGACCTGCTAAATAGCACCAAACTGAATGTAACGGACGCCTCCATCTCGGGACTGAAGGCACTTTAAGGGCTCTGACAGACGGGCTCTGTCGGCCTGACCCGCAGCGCTCTTTCACACGTTACCCGCCGTGTCGGCCGTAACGCTCCCGCAGAGCGGCCTGTCCCAGCAGCAGGGAGAATGCGCGCGGAGGCTGACAGGCCGGTGTCCCCTCAGAGCCCGGCCGGGCTGAGGGAGGCGGCCAGCAGCTGCTCTGATCGCCTGCGGGTGCAGGGGCAACGACCCCTGGGGCAGAGAGCAGGGCAGAGGGAGGTGGGCAACACGCAGCGACACTGCTCAACCCGGCAGAGCGCAGCCGCCATGCCTCACGCTCAGCTGATTGCCGAGACCTCCCGCAGCCGCCTCACGCCGGCAGCTTCTTCACACGCGTGGTAATTTGACCACGGTGAATGTTTTTGCTTAAAGCGCAAGAGAGTGCCGGAGAGCAGGATGGATTCAAAAGCCCTTCCACAGCTTTGATCCGGACTTTGTTGGGTTGCAGTGAAGCCCTTTTGCCCCGCCGGCGGCAGCCCCACGGAACTCGAACACAGCCGTCTCCTCCCGCTCACAGGCCCACCCCCCACGTCTGGGCACGCTTGCCAAGCTTTGTGCATCTCTGCGTCTGGCACCTATGCAAATTAAGCAATCTGTATCTAATTTATATGTGGTCATAAATACGGCTTCTGAAAAAACACTGGGTTCGGGCATGTTTAAAAGCGCCAGGCTGAGCCCAGGCTTCCCAAGGAGAGCTCCTTCGAGTGCCAGGGTCTGAGTGCAGCGGAGACGGGGAGGAGCCTTCTTGCCAGCCAGCCTGCAAAGAGCAAGTTTTTGTGGAAAACATAGGTAACAGGCGAGGAGCAATGAACATAGTAGCCAAAGGAGAGAACCTGAAAGCAGGTTGTTCCCCACAGAAGGAGGAGTGCTAGCTGCCACCCCATGCTGTGTCCATGTTGGGTGCTGCCAGTCTCTAAAGTCCTCCATTGGCAGAGCCTTCCTCCTGCCGACCAGCTCCTTGGCCCCTCTTCCCCCTAATCCACCTGTTTCTTTTCCTTGGATGCCCAGTGCCTTAAAACTTCCCTGGGAACAGGAAGCATCCAGGGTAGGAAGGGAAGGTTGTCCAGCAGCTGTGCATCACCCCAGCTCCCAATGACAGATAGAGAAACCACAGCTCACGCTGGCCTCCTTGCCTGGAGCAGTTTTCCCTAATTCTTTCAGAACAAGTCTTGCTGCTCCCAATTTCTCGTGCTTTTCCATCTCACCTTGCCCCTTTCCCACCTCACAGGGAGGCTGGCTGGGAACCAGCATCCAGGTGAACCAGTCTGGGCAGAAAGTGATCCCAGTCTGTTGACCTCCTACTCCAACAACCCTTACTGAGGTGAGGGGTAACGGGACAGCCCGCATGCATTTCTGAAAACATTGTAGGAAAAGTAAAGGTGGGAACACAATTGGGAGAGGTGGGACAGTTCTGCAAGGCAGGGGAGAGAAAACTGGCCAGGTCATGCAAGAAGCAAAGTGGGAAGCTCGCCCATGGGGAGAGGTCCTGACTTTGCAAACCTAGTGGCTGGAGCAGCAGAGGGTTGGGCTTTTCAGGGCTGCAGGCAATGGAAAGGGCTCAGCTATGGCGCAGCACTCAACAGGGCTCATCCCTAGGCTCAGGTCACCATCAAGGTTGTAGACTTTACTTCTTTTTTTCTGAGGCATCGGGCAGTATTTTGCTACTTTCCCCACCAGATGACCATTAGTGTTTGCTGCTCTGGGGATGCTGAGAAGTTCGCACTTTGTTTCTCCTGTGCTGTGATCACAGCAGTGAGGTGACACCATCTCCATGGGCTGGAAATACCTGCTCTGAAGCCTAGATAGCTCTGCCAGTTAATCTAGGCTGTGAGCATGGATGTTGTCCACATATACAGGATGCTTGTCCCCTCTCCCCGGGTCCTTCACCACCATTAAGGCCTGTGTGGGGAAGGGGGAATTAGTTTCTGACCAGCTGTGTGTCTTTTCCTCTCCCTTCATGCCCTTGCAGCTCCTTGCAGCAAGGACAAAAGAATAATCCCAAGTCTGAATACTGTAACACTGTAGTTACAAGACTGTAAAACCCCATAAATCCTGAAAGCCCAGTAGCTCTGGGTTGAATGGTCTGCTTCTAAGTCTCAGTAAAATACCTCTATCTAGCTAGTAAATAAAAACTCATCCTGTTATTTGTGGGAGCTAAACCATAAGTACAGTTACGATGAAATGTGGGTGCTGCAACTACTGTTATTTCAGAACACGAATATCAATTCAAACCAAGGAGTGGTAAGAGGAAACAATAGCAAAACACGTAAGAATATCCTTCTGTTACCAGAGTTTCAAGGTGGCATCAACTGTTCTGAATACAAAGTTTGGGCAAAGCAGTTGATCAGAAAAAAAAACACCAAACAAAACCAAACACAAAACCAAAAGACAAAACCAGGAAGGGCAGCTCACAGCAGCTAGAGAAAAAGGAATGCAGTGGTGGATTATATGTCATACAGGCCCTGTAAAAGAGATCAATTCGAAATGGGCTGGAAAATTTCACAGAAACCACCTTGTGATCTATGTAAGTAAAAATTAATCTAATTCTCACGCTGTGGTCAGTTGTACTGTTCCCGTGAACAAAGCCCTCGCAGAACTGAACAACAAAACAAGTAATTTTAAGGTTCCTCTTACCTGCAGGAAAGCCTGAGGAGGATGGAAAGGAAGAAAATAGTAGCCTTAAGAGACGCTTTCAGCCTTCTAGATCTTAGCTGGTAGTAGAGACCCCGGGATAACATAACCAGCTCATATTCAGCTATTCCACAACTTAAATTATAATTTATTTATTTTTAAAAATCAGAGCAAGCAAATAATACAGATATGGAAGAACTTCAAAGGTATCTTGAAGCCATTTTTGTACTTTCTCCCTCAGCCCACACCTTTGGCTGTAGCTCAGGATCTGAGTATCTGTGCATAAATAGGCTTAAAGATCCATCTTCAGAAGTCTCGGTGCCCTGAGTTAAAGGTGGAGAGTCAGATATTCAGCTGATAAGACCTGAAGGAAATTCACTGAAGTCTTGCATGCACGGACTTACACCAGCAGGCATCCAAAACCGCGTGCTCCCCTTTAGTTTTATCTAACGATTTCCGTGCTCAGTGCCATCTGATAGGTCACGGTGACCGTTGTAAAGGGAAGACTTTTAAATTGTGCAGGCTTTGTGCTGCACAGAGATGCTTCAGCTCACTCAGTTAACCTGATGGGAAGGGAGGAATGGCTTGTAGCAAGCTCTGTGCTGGTGCCAGACTTCTTCTGGCACCTGAGATAGCAGGTCTCCCATTCCCGCGCATGCTTCTGAGGCAGTGGTTCCAGGGAAGCAGCGCAGTCTGCCTTGCTGTGGAGCACACCAGATTCAGAGATGAAGCATGGAGCAGAACACAGGATAAAAACCTCTGCTAGGCGTGAGCTGAGGCTCATCTCCAAAGCTGGCACTTACCAGGAAGCAGTAAGCTAGAGCCTGGGGAGTTGGGGTTAGCAAACAGCCTTGCAGAGAGGCGAGACACAGCAGAGCTGGCAGCAGCCAGGGACAGGTCAAGAGGCAGGATCACGCCAGTGGGTAAGAAGAGCTGAGAAGGTAAGAGCCAGGACAGTGCAGCCGCAGCAGGAGGTGGCCCAAAAGCAGGAGCTGGGAGGAGAAGACGCTGTACTCGGAGCCTGCAGGAACATAAAAAGTAGCTACATCTGAAAGGTGGCTCCCCAGCTACATCCCACCACTGTGCGGGCACAAGTAACGCGGCAGAGGTGGCACTAAAAGCTGGTCTAACACCACCACAGCTAAATGTCAGCAGTAGCCTAAAGAGAGAACTTCACTCTGAAAAATGCATAGCTGTGAAATCCATAGACAAAACTGATGTCTGCTTCTATTAGTACCAAAACAGCAGTTTGACCTAAATAGCAATTTCTCTTTGGCGTTGAAAGACAAACAGGAATAAGGTCCAAAATATGAGTCATTAAAAAATAAAAAAAGCCCAACAACATGTAGTGTGCTCCACAATCAGTCCCTTCCTGAAAGAGGGCCAAAAGCTGTACATACTTTAGAGTCTTCTCTTCCACAGCAAATCTTAGTGCAGCTTCAGAATTTTTGGCTCACACCTTGACAACACTGAAATAGAGTCAGTCTACAAAGCACAGATTTTAACTAGGCAGTGGAGGACCTTACTATTCCAGCAAGTACATCGGAATTACAGACTCGCAGTATTGCAACACTGCATGTCGTACTCGCACGTGCAGTAGTTTTGATTATAAAAATCCTTGAATGCTTACTGTGACCCACTCATTGCCTGGCTCCGCTTTGGACTTTTTGCTGATGACCTTCTGGGTTATTGCCCCAGCAGGAACGGAGCTCTGACAGTGACCTACCAGTCGTCGGTCCAGTCTTTCTAACATGCCCAAGTGGGAAAGGATCAGGGAGAATGTCTGAGATGCTCCTGTGCAGACTTCTGAGAGAGACACCCCTAGTACGCATACACAGCATAGTAGTTCACGATTACTTGTGAACTTACTAGTTCAAGTAATTGTTTTCCCTAATTGTCACAGTTCCTAACTGAAATGTACTGACTATTCAAAATGCTTTCAAAATTACCAAGAAAATGAACCAGTTTATGCACATCCCACACCTTATGGAGGCCTGAAAGACAATATGCAGGCATCTGGTATCCCTAGTACTGCTCCTCAGCACCCAGCTCCAATTAGTCAGCAAGTGCTTTTGCAACATCGTGTTTAGTTTCATTTTAAGACACTAAGCCTCGCGTTCTGTTACCTTTGCATTTAACTTACTACTGAAACTGTTAATTTTTCCTTTGTTTGTTTCTTTGTTCAAGCAGTTGGAAGCAGGCAGCTCCACCCAAATTCTTCTTTTCATTACACCAGTGTCCTTGCAATGTTTATCTATCTGTCAGCTTGGTGCCTGTATTCTAGTGCCTTAAATGTTTTGCCAGGAAGCTGTCAGTGATGTTCCTTTCCCCTTCTCCCTCCCCAGTAAACTGTGTAATATTTATCTTCTTAATGGCATTTTAAAAAGAGAGACGATTTCTTTTAACATCCGTGTGCGTATTTTCATGCTCGCTATTGTAAGTCCCTGAATATATTAACCACAAGAAGTGCACTCACCAGTCCTGCAGCAGACCGTGTGCGTGCAATTACCTCATTTACACAATCACAATAACGACACGAAATTCAATGCCCCATCTGGAAGATAGGAAATCATACTTCCTTTCTTCTACCTTTGTCAATGTACATCGTAGACCCCTGAGGATAGGCAGAGTCTCATTCCATGAGTGGATATATATACACACGTATGCAATACACACGCTCACGCAACACTGCAGACAATGGGGGGCCAAATCTCTGCTGGAGCAGCCAGCAACTCTGGTAAAATATTCTGCTTTGAATTTTGGCATCAAATCTCTTGCTGACTCTCCCCATCCTTGCTATTTCCAGCCCAGGCTGACAGTTTTGGCTGCCTGCCTTCCACGCTTCGGCAAACCTGGGGACGGACAGCTGAGCAGAGAGGTGGGAGGAGAGAAGCAGAGCCTCCCCTCTCCCCCACTTGCCCTGCGGACTTTTGGTGGGGCTTGGAGCAGGTAATGGAAAAGTGAGCCCTCACAGCCTTTTTCACACAGAAAGAGGCAGATCAGGAAGAGCCCAGGAGGACTCTATGGCACCCTGAGATGACAAATGAAAACCGCTTTCCTCTTCTTTCGGTCCCATCAAGGGGAAGGAGAGGAATCTCCAAAGAAGAACGAATCTCTGAGATAGGATCTGCAGGTAAAGAAGAACCACAGCTGCAGGAGGGGCTGGGACATCACGCAGCAGAAAAAGGGAGGATGCAAAATGCTTAGTAGAAAAGACTTGCAACTAATAGGGAACTTCTGGGTTGCAGTTTTAATTTCTATTTGTTGGAATTCCTGAAAGAAAAGTTGGGAATGACTCCAGCATGTGTTAGTGTAGGGGACTCCTACATTACAAGCTACAAGGGACTCCGGAGGTGATCAGCTCCAAGCCTTCAGGCATACTGCTACCTCATTCCTGTCGGAAGACTCATCCCTAGGGCCACACAAACATCTCATTTTTTTTTAAATGATGCAAGCTGCACTGAGTTACAGGAATTGAAAAAAAAAAAAAGTGTTTTTAAGAACGATGTTCCAGCTCTCTTCCTTCCCCAAAACCCTCTGCCACATCGATCTGCTCTCAAATAATGAGTGGAAATGTAGGTGTTTCCAGAAAGAGCATTTAACGTGCATTTGTTGGCCAAGCAGCATTGCCTCCTTCTCCACTTATTTCTACGAACACAAGCCCCTCTCTACTGCAGAGGGCTTGTGACAGGGCAGATTCTGAGAGGCCATTTGTTAAAATGCTGGCAATGAGCACCGGCATTATGCATGCCGAGCTCCCCCTTCACCAAGAGGGGGGAACCGGAGCCTGTGTGTGTTGTGATGCCTCAGAGATCAGATGGAGCTGGTCCTGCCCGTTTCTCTGGAGTCCCTACCAAGAATTCCTGGAGGGTGTGAAGCAGCCCCTTAAAAACGTTTCCATCGTTATCCCGCTCAGCTAAAGTTACCGGCTCTGTTCGCTATTATTGTCTTCCAGTAACAGAGAAAACATGCAGTCACACTCAGGCGCAGCTTCTGCTGTCTCCCACTGCACCATGGCCCAGTCCTGGCACTGGGAGCGGGGAGAGAGGATGGCTGAGAAGAGACAAGAGACAGAAGAAACCTAGGAAAGAGAGGACACAGATGGTGAGGAATGAAGGAGCTGGGTTTGGGTTTTTTCAAGTTTGCCCCACTGTCAAGTTTTCCCAAGCATGGGTCATTAGCCCCTTCCAGTACTGCTTACTGGGAAAAAGGACACATGGAAAGTGACTCACCTTTGACAGCCAGGCTGCCCATAACCAGGCATTTGATAATTTTTTGAAAACACAATCTCAAGCAAAAATATTTGCAATGTTTCCTGTCTGCAAAGTTAATCTATCATTATTATGGCTTGACAGTTTCTGTGCTACTACACTGGATCTGAAAAGACTTCTTTGGTTTACAGAAGTTGTTCTTGATGGATTTAAATTTCAGATAGCTTGTTCTGCAGAAGCCAGAGTACTACATGGAAAGTTATGCTGCTAGGGAAGAGCAGAGCTGCTTTCTGTGTGTGCCAGAAACTCCTAGTGATTACAGGCAGCACTGCAGATGTGCAGCTCCCTCAGATTAATTTGTTCTAATCCAGGTCTACAAATGTGAAATTTTGTGATTTATGAGTTGTTCATGACCACAGGGTTTTGGGGTTGTAGCTGGGGCTAGGACCTCTGTCAGGTCATACATGGAGCTGTCTTTCACGGGAAGATGTAGCACACCAGCTGTGCAGCCCAGGAGCTGTTTGGGGCAGCAAGCAGCTCAGGGGCTGGCAGCTTGCAACAGCCACCGTGCCATCTGCAGCAGCTGTCACGGAGCTGCCCTGCATGCAAAACCAAAAATCTGGGTACCAGGGGGGGTTTGCTCCCCACCCCTCCCCCTCCTCCCAACACCAATGGCCACCTAACAGCAAGGACAGTGTAAAAACTGAGGGCACTAGGAAAGAATTATGCGTTTTCCACACTAGCGTGGTTTATCTAGGCTTCCTTTTCAATGCTGTCTTGAGAAGAAAAGAGCCAGAAAGTTTATCTCAGAGAGGTACTGACAGTTTCTTTGCCCTTCAGGTCTTTTAAATTAGGTCAGTTTATAAAGAACAGCTTGGCTGTTTAGCACTTTTTGTATTTCAAAGCAATTGACATTTAATTAATTCACAACCTTGCTCTGATTTTGGATTTGTTATTCCCATTTTCACTGGAGATACCGAGGCAGAGAAAAGTTCAATCATCTGCCAAATACCACGCAATACAGCAGTGGCAGAACTGAGAACAAGGACTCGGCACGCTGGATATACCCTTGGCAGCTTCCTCAATCTGAACAAGCAAAACCTGAGCTGAGGCAATACACACTCGGAGGATTTCAGCTGATGTCCGAGGCCTTCCAAGCACATACAGGGAGAACCAATTTTCCCACTTTCACACAGGGTTTTGCAAACCTCCTCACACCTTACTTTTGCTACCTTTGTGTGTGGGAATCTACAGCAGGACTAAAAGGGGGCAGGTAACAATAGTTAAAGCTGGAAAATGGAGAAAATCAATTAATACCTTCTTTTACACACTAGTTGTTTCTGGCTCTCCAGAAGCTAAGTTAAGCAGTTCATAACATCCTTAAGAATGGCCCTATGAGCTCCAGCCCTGTGAAGCCAAGTTAGGAAGAGATGTCGAAAGGGAGAGAGAGGTTATATTTCTGAGTATCAATTTAACAAAACCAAACTGAATTACCACCACCTCTTCTCTGTGAACATGTCGGGGTGCAGGTTTAAATCACGGACCTGTTAAGGGCAGGAGAGGAAGACAGAAGTTTCAGCAGCTTGAACTCACCTCTTGAGTTCCTCCTGATGTCTAAAAAAGACAGAGGGAGCTTTCCTGCTGCACCCTCTGTTGCATATGAGCTCCAGATGCATGCATGCTATTTCCAGAGTCAAAGGATACAGATGTCATTAAATATGCTAGTGATCTGCTCCAGTCTATTGAAAATTTTTTTATCTGAGATCAACACCCAAAAAAAGTATTTGAAGACTCAGCATGAAGAGGGGAAACAACTGCAATGAAAGTTATAGTTCCCATATTACCAAAACAAGGTGCAGGGCACAGATTACACCCAGTATCGTGAGCCAAAAGGCTTGACAATTGATTTGGGAAATCTTGCAGGACTTCTGGAAGAAGCAGGCAACATTCCGACATGCTGCTTTCTTCTCACACGATAGTAGGGTTATGAAGTAGATTTTCAAGACTCAGTCAAGTTTTCCTTTTATAGCAGTCTTTTTACATGCTCCTAATTCAGTCACGGCTTCCACTGCACAGTACTGATGACTATAGTGCTCATTTCCTCATTCTGCATTGCGCAGGCATGTCTTTCCTCATTTTTTCATCAAGATCTACTAACCTTGCATTACCTCTACACCGTTGCTTAGCCCCTCCTAGGTTCCCTTTCTAGGGGCATTTGTCTCATTGACAACTAAGTAAGCAACAGTTCAGTTATTGTACTTTAGTAAAATAAACATTTTAAGAAAAGCTTTCCATCTTTTTTCATTTTTAAATGCATGAAGAACAGATTCAACACAGTATTTGGGCAAAAGTTCAGTATCACTCAAGTTCAAACATCCTCCTCCACTCCGAACAGACCATGAAAAATAAGACTTCTTAAAACTCACTATCCTTTCTAGAGCACCATTTACTTACGATGTTAGTGAGTGCCTAATGGCCACTGCTCCTTTTTGCTTTACAGCACGTATCGGGTTCACTGACCTGTAAACCATCTGAAGACTGAAATCCAATTTAAAGTTTTCCCATTTGCACTAGATATAAGTTGTGTAGCAAACTTTTAGACATTAATGATGCTTCTAAATTCACAATGCGCTTAGTCCAGAACTCCTTAACATTTTTGCACTTGGGCTGTTAATGTTTGCTAAGAACTGAAACATTCTTCAGCTGACTAAAAGCTTCACATCCTTAGAACGTAAAATCTAAATATAAATGTGGTGGGCGTATGTGGATCTTTTCTCTCTGAGGAGCCTCTGTTAAGAATTTCCAATGTTTTACGCCACCACCCAAGCCTTCGCTAAGCCGTGACACCTGTTCAGAATTTTCAGCTTCTTAACCCCTTCTTACACTTCCTACCATCCCCAGCAGAAGTGCAGGAAGTGGAACAGAGTTCTGTCGTCCCAGACTTGCTGTATTAATTCTCAGTGGCTCCTCGGTGTCTTTTGGTATTTTACGTTAATAGCCACCTTAAGGACAACAAACTAAATGGAAGGACTTGCTTCTCGTAACTGGTGCCAGGAGATGCTCTGGTTATCAAGCAGACCCTGGAAAGAAAACCTACAAATTCCACAGGAGGAGCATTAAAGATAATACTGTTAATAATAAATATAATTACTGATAATAATAAATGGTCTATACCAAATAAAACAGCAAACTCTAATGTACTGCAGCTTTTAGGTAACATTATGCTAAATGTATTCTTATCATTCATATTAATAATGATTTGCTGTTCTTAGGTTTCATATATTTAGCAAACATTAGCAGTGCATAATGCTAGTGAACAAAAATTCTTTTAGCATCAGTATGTAGCCACTCTTTCTAACGTTTCTGCAAAAATTAAACTTTAAGGATACCTCCTAGTTAAAAGTCAATATACTCTGTTGAGACAGAACGCCCCCATAAGAAAACCCGTTTCAGAAGACTTTTTTTCATTACAAACCACAGATATGACTCGGATTAATCGCAATAAGAATTCTGACCTGATTTATTCACACAAATCAATCCAAATTCATTGTAGACCCAAAATATATGGTATTACTAGGATACTAGTAAATTTTTCCAGGTACTAGAGAATCTTGTATAAATGTATTTGTTCAAGTGCTTCTCTGTCAACATCCTTCTCCATGTACACATCATAGTTTAGCTGCATCTCTTCGACCCATTGGCTGAGCTGTATATCTGTCTGAAACAATGAAAACAGATCCTTAAATTAACACAATGTTGAGAAACATAGCAGGAGTTTCAAGGTCAGTACAACATTAAGAAGGGAAGACATAATAAGAGAGATTAGTCCTTCCAAATTACGCGGCTATGATAACTTCATTTCTGGAAACACTACTTAAACTTAAATAGGAGAGAATAAAGGTAACTTTTTAAAATTATCTCAGTCAATAGTCTAGATATTTTGCTGGCATGTTACAACTGCTTCTCTATATGCATTTGTATAAGCCTCAAGCATCCTGATCAGAGGGCAATATTCTGACAGAAGTGTTGAGGAAGCAGCTAACTGTACCATGGAAGAATTCCAGGTACTTTCTTGTTTTACACTCAGGGAGTATCGTGTTAAGGCTACAAAGGGCTTCTCAGCTGCTGTGTAACTACTGCCTCCTCCAAGAAAAGGTCGAATGACACCATTGCTGCTGCTGGGGCTCAGGATCTGTTTCACCCATCAGCATTCAGGCAACAAGTGATTCAATTTCTCTACAGCAGACTACTGTGGTGAGCGAGCCACTTTATAAATAACCTTGTTGGGTACGGTAAGTGTTTTGTTTCCTAGCTAAAGCCAGCCCACATAATTTGTCTAGGCATCATACACATAACAACTGTAATCTACTGATGACCTATGGCAGAACGGACACGGAGCAGAGGCTGGTCCATCGGAAGTGGTTAGTACTCAGGGAACAGCAGCAGCAGCACAGGGTGTCCAACATCTTTGAACGCTGCGCTGTCATCATGTTTGTTTCCAACTGCAATTTAAAGCCATGTCACTGATCCAAGACGCCTGATGGTAATCGCTTGGTTAGTTGGGAGACCACATCTCTGCCTAATCTGTACTTCTAACAGCTCATACTGGCGTATTATGAGTCATTTTCCATGCTGACAGAAGACAGGGTATCCTCAGGGATGGCCCTTCTTTAGTATGTCCCTTTCTCCCACTGGCTTAACAAAATAGTTTGTCATGTTTCAAGGCAATGTGCAAATGCAGAGCTAAATAGAGAAAACGTTTCAAGGTTTTGCCTCTAGAAGTTTATAAATACTTCTGTACTTCTGAGGTTCTACCTCTATACCTGGAAGAAGTCCAATGGAAGTGGATATGATTATCACAAAACTTACTCACATTGTAATATGGTTTTGCTAATGTTTTGTGGTTTTTTTTTAACCTCACAGCTAAGGTATTGTTAATAATACACCTGATAATACAATGATTCATGCAGCCTATTAATGTAGACTGGGATTTCCATTTTACAGGTGGGGATAAACAAAGTACAGGAAGATCTGTTGGTGGTCAACCCAGAAACAGAATCCAGAGTCCTACACGTATTAATCTATGCTCAAAATTACATATCCTTCCTCAAAGCAATAGTGGCAAGCAGCTAACCTCAGCTACAGAGCTGTCACTTTCTCTGAAAGTGACAAAATGTGTTGGCTACAACCAGCTGAGGAAACTTACCTGGAGCTTTGAGAGAGACTCTTTAAGGCTTGGAACTGTCACTAATAAGGATCCGCTTTTTCTTACATTACAAGCAATAAAATCCCAAGCTCTGAAACATATTTAAAGGAAGGTTACCCATTTTTAGGAAAAAAAGCTGCATTTGATACAAAATGAATCTAACACTTTTACAATTTAGTGGCCAGAGGTAGATGAGGCTCAAAGACTTGTTATATATGCTTATCAGTCACTACTAATATGTAAGCAAATATGTTTGCATGAA
This sequence comes from Tauraco erythrolophus, assembly GCF_009769465.1. Taxonomy (NCBI): domain Eukaryota; kingdom Metazoa; phylum Chordata; class Aves; order Musophagiformes; family Musophagidae; genus Tauraco; species Tauraco erythrolophus. The sequence goes on from NC_141470.1 coordinate 44,367,768, forward strand.
CAAAATCAAGCTTCATTTTGAAAACAGAGGGAATATATGGTCTTACAATGTTAGTTTTTGTAACTTTTAACTCTGATACATGCACGCATGTCATTTCGTACAATCAGCAACTTCACTTTGGACTAGGATTAAACATCGACATTCGGTCCCTTTAAACTTTTGGTTTTGAAGAAAATCCAGCCTCTGAGTGCACTGTTTTATTACGCTTAACAACAAGCTGCTCTTTACACACATACTTTGCAGTTATGACAAAACACTCCTCTTAAGACATTAGCAATAGGAGTATTTAAATTTAGCCCCCAGCATTCCTTTTTTCTGATTTTGCAAGTCAGATCATTTCTCACAGCACAGCAATTCAGACTAAAAAGAATTTAATTTCCAGCGTTCTTCAAATGTCATTTGTCTTCATGGTACTAATGCAACATTAAACCACTACCCCTGAGTTCCTGAAGAATCAAATGAATCCTCAAGTCATGTGCCTGGAAACAAATCTCCTGGCAATCTGAAACACCCACTACCCTTCAGCCATCCATTCTGTGCCTCTCTGTTAGCGCTTGGCATCAATGGCACTAGGACAAGCCTCAGATGAAACTGCTAGGGAATGTCAGACTGTTGGCTGGGATGGTGGAGACACAGGCACCCTTTCTTTTTGACTGCCCATTCTAAAGGCACAGTAACTTTGGACAGTAAGTTATTTGCATTTTAAATGGATACTGCTGGATTAGCAAAAGCTCATCTGTGAGTGTACTGTATCTGCAAGAGAAGAACCTTAGCCACGCTTTTGTTTGCTACCACATCCTTGCGAAAATATATTAGAAATATCATTAACAGCCATGTTTTGCAGTGCATCTGTATTAAAGCTGTGACATCCACAAGTCAGTGACCTGTGTTCTTGCTGAAGATTAAGCCTTATACCCATCTAGTAATTTCAGATCTTTTAACAGCAAGATACTATTTTAATAGATCAGTGCAAGTATTCAGGGCAAGGTGGAGGTAAACAAAGCAGCAGTGTTTAGTGGGTTTAACAACAAACAACTGCCATAACACTTTAGCAGTTAAATATAACAATTAAGAGTTGGCAGTTTAAAACAATTTCCTTATGTAATTTATGTATGTGACTTCAAAAAACGCAACCTTAAGGTTTTCCAGAACTCACAAGGTTACACACACATTGCCAAAGAAATAGATTACTTGTTTGGACACATAGCTTACCTGGCCTGTTCCTGTCTGTCAAGAAAATATTCAAAGACATTATTCATTACAACAACATCAGCCTTCTGAAGAAGTGAAGCCTGAGTACAGATGTCTGCGTGAACCACCTGAAGGAGAAAAATTTCACAAGGCATAAATTAATTTAAGAGACAAATACGGCCTTCAAGTAGCCATGAAGCCTGTCAACCTCTGCAGCACCTGCTACCACCACTTTGAACCAGTCACAAGAACGGGTATTTCACTGACTTCATAGTAGATAAAACTGAAGCAAATAACCAGAAAAAACTTTTAAAAATGAAAAACTATAAATCAGATTTATCTCCTCTAATTAAAATACTCGATTCATTACATGAAGTGAAATAAACTATGTCTGACTTTTGGTCTAGAACACTGTGTGCCATAAAAGAGGAGATGATGTATGTGATGGCTGTTACATTTCGCTTACCTATATTTTATGACAAATGCTCATTGATTTTAAATAGAGGGAGGTAGATTCAGGTTGGATATTAGGAAAAAATTTTTTACCATAAGAGTTGTAGAACACTGGAACAGGTTTCCCAGAGAGGTGGTGGATGCTCCATCCCTGGAGACGTTCAAGGCCCGGTTGGATGAGGCCCTGAGCAACCTGATCTAGTTGGAGATATCCCTGTTCCTTGCAGGGGGGTTGGACTAGATGACCTTTGAAGGTCCCTTCCAGCCCTAACGATTCTATGATTCTATGATTCTATGATTTCAGGAAAGGAGCTAAGCTAGCTAAAGCTTTTTTGAGTATATCAAAAGGCACCTCACAGGCTCAGTGGGTTACTAAAGGATTATATCTAGAAAAGGACACTACAGACCCAGGTTTGACAGTTGAATTCTCATGACATATATTGGGACTGAGAATGCTGGAAATGCAGGATGCTCAGTGGCACTGGAGGACAGCAAGTGCTGTACCTTACTAAACAACTACCCCTTCAGTCAGCACAGGAGCTGGTTTGGTTTCATCTACCTTCACCTACCAAAAAGGATATTAGCACATCATGTCACGTTCAAACAGATGAGATTATAGTGGCAGGAGAACATGGATGCTCATTAACACTCTGACAAGATGTGTTTGATTTCCTGTTAAACACAGAGAAATACATCACATCTCAAACCTGAGGAGAAAGATAAATTGGAACATCTTTTGAAGGGATAAGGGAGAGAAAGCCAATCTGAATATTACTTGCATTCCACAAATTTTTTTGAAAGTGCATGTGTGTATGTTGAATATGTTCAGAAAATCTGAACAACTCTTCTTTCCTGTGTGACTTATTACTAGGTTATGCTGGAAATACACTAACCCGATGGATTCAACATTTCACATTTTGTCAAATACTTCCAATATTTGTTGTAAAATTTGACAGATATAAACATGAATTCTTAATTCTGACAGGAAAGATGAATGTTAGTACACAAGATTAAAAACACTTATCTGTTGAAAATGTTTTGCCCACTTCGCAATCTACCGATACTTGTTGGGAGGGTGAATTATGTATTCCTCCTCATAACGAACACGCAAAGCATGCTGTTCTGATTGACGGAGGAAACAGATATACCACCTCCGCAACTTGTACGCGTTCAAGTGTGGAAAAGATGACGGGTTGTCACAGTTTATGTCTGTGGTTCATGCTATCAGAATGCTTGATAGTAATTTCAATTATAGCCAAATATTTCAGTATCAGTAATAATAGAAACAAAACCCTACTGTTCATAAAAAATCAGGCATCACAGCGTTTCATCTTTGAGAGCTATACTCCACGGGTTCTCTGCAAGTGCTTCGACTCAGTAAAACAAATAGCTTTATCTCCTTGATCACATTACCATGTCAAGTTGTTCACCACTGTCTGTACTGAACGGAGAGGAAGCAACTGTGTTCTTGTACCTTACCCAGAACTGGCAGGTGAGTGTTTGAAGACTCGCTCTCATTGAGAAACAGGGACAGTTTAGTTGTCAGAATGACTGGTCAAATTGCTACTTTTGCTTTTAGTGTATGGACATCTGAACTATTTATCCACTAGTTCATGAAAGTTAAGAGCTTTTTAGGACAATTAAGATTGGCAATAATTTATCTTAAAAGAGTGCACTGTAAACTGTAGCAGTACAGGAGCTGATTAAGGAGAAGATCAAGCATTCGGGCAGTAGAGAAAGACAGACCACCCAGGCCACCATCAGCAGTCCTAAACACAGTAGGTCCTGGCTGTCAACTCACATCCTCTGCATAAAGCCACTGCTAACTGTAAATTAAAATGAAAGACCATAAACTGACGTGGTAGAGATTTTATGGATACAGGCTTGACTGGTGCCCTGTTACACAGGCAACAGCCTCCTGCAGTGGGACAGGAGAGACAGCTAAGGGCAAAACATGCCTCAGCCAGATCTGCCAGAACTGACATACCAGAACCCAGATCCACCTAGACTGTAAGTGGGATTTGGTCACTATTTCTGAGGCTAAGGAAACATTTTACTGTCTTATTCTCAAGGGGCAAAAATAACAAACCCACAGAATTTCTGTACAAAAAACCTGAGGAGCAGTCATTTAATCTAAACAGAAGTGACTGGTGGACTGTTCTACCAGTGGACTTCTTGCAGCACAAGAAGTCATGATTAGCAGTAAATTTTCTTAAAGTGCTACTAATGGCAGTCCTAATATTTTATGCCTCAATTCAGAAAGACACTTTAACTACTGGGAAACTTTGAACATGCATTGATGTTTCCTTGACTTGAAGAACACTCAAATTTTAACTTAAAATTAGTTTGCATTTACAAAGTAGATGACCATGCTGACTAAAGCGACCTCAGCACCCCATCTCCCCAAACACGTCCTCATTCCTACTGAGGAACGTGGGACCACATACGCATGTGTGGTTGCATCATGAGCTAGACCCAGGTATTGCTCCAGCCAAAACACCACTTTTTTGCTTGGTTCCTTTTCGGTTGGACCAGTTCCCTGACCTGCTTGGCTGTGTGCTGGCGCAACAGAGGAGGCAGCAACTGATTTTAAAACCACTCTGTTGCCCAATGGAATACACACCAAGCTTTTCATGATTACAGCCAATTTCTGAATTGAGGTCCCAAATTTCCTAAGATCTGTTGAACTGTTTACTTTCCACCCAGCATCTATGTGTTTGCTCAAACGGCAAAAGATGCTGAGCAACTTTCTATGTACTGCAACAAACCAAACGTTGACCAAAGAAACACAAGGTTCATTCCGAGATTTAGCCACTAACGATATCATTCCACACTGCTGTCCTTTGGAAACATACTCTAATAAAAATTCAGAATATCCTGAAAAAAACAATCATTATTTAAGAAAGGTCTCTTAAAAGTTTTTCAAATTTGTGTCATAAGTTATTATCAGCAACTGGATTCTGACTATTTTTCAAGCTGGCATGTATCTCTAGAGAGGATTCATTTGGGGGTGAAATAGAAATCTAAGATTGAAATGTTCAAAGCAGTGTGATAACAGGAGTCACATGGCTAAATTAGCATCTAATGAGACTCAAATAGCTAAGTCCTCAGGCACTGCTTTGAAAACGTATGATCTTCTTATCTTTATGCTCTGAAATGAACACTTCAGCAGAATTACAAGGTGTGAAGGAAAAACAAAAAGACTTATAATAAAGAATATACGCGGCTGAAAAGCATGCATATAGATCTCCAGCTCCACTGAATTAACTTGACAGAGTGAGTTCCCAACTGCACTTTCAGTCTCATCACAATAAGGTGTTATGAACACAAAACATATGCAAAAACCCAAGGTTATGGATAAACTGGCAGCAACTGGGATTGAATTGGGCAACCAAATGATACCACTTACCTTGTGTTAAATATTCAATGTTTATTATTTCTTTCCAGTTTAAAATTGGTTACATTCATTCCCAAGAAACTACTACACTCAGCAGTCTGTGTGACTCCATTCAAGAGCACATGCACAACACAGGATTAAATTCAGTATTCTACCCAGCATATCCTACTTACTGACTTTTGCTGGTAACAAAATAACTGGTATTCCTCAAAAAGGAAAGAAAAAATATTTTTTCTCACTAAACAGTAGTAGTTATTTCCACAACTGGACTAGGGAAATGGTTCCCATAATGATATCACATTGTTTGAAACCATCTTGTGTGGAAGGTACATATACACTGACATTCCAAGAAAGGAAATACCAATAGCCATAAGTCCTTCAGGTGTTCTTAGATGCAAATTTGCAAATCCTACAAACATCTTTCTCCTAACATTAATGAAACACAGACATTTAGTTTTGTTATTCATGACAGAAACTCTTCATACACTCAGTTTCACAGAAGCTAGTGGCAATGACATCGTTGATTTCACTGAGAGAAACAGCTAACATATATCTGGTTTGTGTAAGCCAGTAGGTAAGTCCATTCAGGAAAAAGGCTAAGCGATTCAACACATGTTATCATACTTTGATAATTTCCCTCTTCCTCTCTGCTATGAGATTTTTTTTTTTCCTAAGGCAAAGTCTTTGTTTAGGACCAAAACAAGCAAAGGCAGAAACAACTTCTCAGAATGCTGATTTCCCAGCCACTCATATGAACAGGATACTTAGTCCACAGTGGTTAAAAATACATACACTAAATCATATATTTAATTACCTTTATTCTGTCAATGAACTGGTATTTTGTAATCATCATTTCTTGCAACTGGCAGAAGTCTGCATTCATTTCTACTCCATATAGTTGGGATGCTGAGCTATAAAGATAACCCTACATTAGAAAAAGGAAATTTAGTAACTGTGACGCCTTTAAAACAAGTTCAAAAATTTCAGTTAAAATGGAAAAAATAAAACACCAGTTAAGATTAAGAAGGCATTTTTAAACAGCAAGTTGATAAACATCTTTCTGTGGACGTGACGTTTTTCAGAGCTAAGCCCCTGATGTGGCAATTCCCACATACGTCTCGTGAATTTTAATAAGAGATCAAAAATGACACATCAAAATAATAGAAAGAAAAGGAAAGCTCCAACTTCCCTTCAATTGCGAAACAGATGGAAAATGATCCAAGAAGGAAAAAAGCAGTACAAACCAAGTTACAAAAATAGTGTGAATGGAAAAGACTGCACGTTTTTGTTTCTTGAGAGAACAGAAGAAGAAAATAACAAGAGGAAAAAGAAAAAAAACACCATGAGACATACACATAGTCAAAGTGAGTGAAAATAGAGGACAATGTACCTGTAATATAATGGGATATTTTGGCATAGTCTTTGTCAGCATCTCTAAGTATTGCACTACTGCCATTTTCAGGTGCTTCATACAGGTACATATGAAAAAAGATAAATTATCACTTAATCATAAGCCCAAAATAATGGTTCAGTTTCAGACTGAGACTTTGGAAAGTTGTTGGAGGTGTTCAGAAAAAAACCCAAACAAGTACAAATACTTGAGCCTACACGGCCTTAATGAGGATACAGCTTTAAGTGTCATTGTCTCCACTGAACACCGTAATTACACTTCGGCAACAACGGCGAAGGCAAACAATGCTAAAGATACACAGCAGCTGAGATATCCATGTATACCAACCTAATCACTAAAGTTTGCTGAAGCCATTCAACTCGGAGAGCAGAAAAGCAACCTGTGAAGGTTAAGGCACCCCTCCTCCAATACAAGCCAAGAACATGATTAAAAAGAATAATTCTCTTTTTTTAAACATTTCCCCTGCTTTATCTTGAGTCTATCTTCTACTATAACAATATAAGCATTTAAGTACTTCAAAACAAACTCAGGCTAGCAGAAGTGTTACCATTTAAGGACTCAATGCTGCAAATATTTACAAATGGGAGTAACTTTCCTCATTTGAGTAGTCCCAAAATTAGATTATTCAGATGAGTAAAATTACATGCTCAAGTGTTTCCAAGATTGAGCCCTAAACAGCCATTGACTTTTGTAAGAAAGTTGTAATGTGTGTTTTGCGTTGCTGTTGGCCATATGTTGCACCAGCCATGCCAAAAGCAATCAAAATTGCACTCAAGTTTCTCGATGAAGTATTTTATGTGCATTTTAAAACGCAGAGCAGGACAATATGTTTTTGGAGACAAACTCATATCAAAGTCTTCCTTTGTATAATTTAACAGTTTGTCAGCTTCACAAAGGAATTTAACATAACTAATCTATATATAGACATGGTCAAGACATAGAGGACAAACTCACTTATGAAGGAGAGAGAGAGCAGAAATTAGCAAAATAGCAGCATGTGTGACAGCAATATGCTACTCTGTTGGACAACAGACTTTTCCTCTCCATAAGCAAGATCATTTGTGTTCCCTCTTGTGAGGAACACAGCAAGAACTAAAATTCCTAGTAAACAGCACCTTATGCTGTTCAGAGAGTCAGATCAGAGGTGCCTCTCACAATGACCCGTCCAAGATGGAGTAACAAGAGTAGGCAGTCAGAGAAAAGGGAAAATGTTTGTCACAGTAATAAAATATGAATTCCTGTGCTGGAAGTTACCGCAAATAGCACTGCACCAAGCCTGGAGCCAACGTCAACCACTACCTTTCCTGTCAGGTCAGGCAGTACATGTTGATAAAGAAACTTCAGTTCCATGAGGGAAAAGGAATGCGAAATAAACTCTGGGAAACAAGAACAGAACAAATGTGTTGGGTGGGCAGTACTAACTACTGTGTTATTAACCAATGAAATATTAATCTGAAGAGTTACCATAACTGAAAACCTGTATGGCTTCCTGCCTGAGCTAATGTTGGGGACCCTGGAAAACCAGGGTTTGCAGATCAGAGGTAGCCTGCCAAGTGGTCTGCCTCGAGTCTGAGGATTCCTTCCCTTACACAGAGAATTTTGAAATCCTTCATGAAACTGAATTACCTTTTTCTGCACAGTGACATATATTAAAGAATACAAAACAAAGTAACTTGGAATTGTTTAAGTGAGAAAGGAAACACAGCACCTAAGGCTCAACACAATTCATGCAAACCTTTTTATGGGCAGACATATTAATAGCTTTAATTTCTACTCCAAGGTTTTAAGGAACGGAATGTTCTCCATATAAACCATTCCTCCTTCAATGCCTGTGCTATACTGGCAATAGCACTCATCTGTACCACACCACGCACAAGCTTTAAGACAGATGGTGCCTTCTATCGCTTCGCAGCCTGCAAGAGGCGACTAAGGCGACTGCATGGACTCCTACAGTATTGTCTTCCTCTTCCATCGTCCTTTTCAGTGGTACATAGCCCTGCCTCTTCCCTGCCCAGTTCCTGTGGGCAACTAGCGTCACTCATACACTACAAATTAATTCAACTTACGTGTCTAGGAGTCTCCTTTCATTGGTTATGGGAAATAATTCTGGCCTGTGTACTACAGCAGTCTGGACAAAGTCCTCCATCAGCTGGATGCTGTGTTGTCCAGCTGAGTCACTGCACAAACCAGCTTAGTTAAACTGAATTTGTTTCTCATGTTCCCAAAAGAGCACTTACCTAAAGATGCAGTCTTGTATGAGCCACACTCTGTGCAGTAGCTCCTACTCATTTTCCCCTCCTCACACAATGAATCAACAAAGTCATCATCATAAAGGAATGCATCAACATGAATCATGGGCAGTGGATGCTGCTGTATCTGAGAAGAGGAGAAAAATCTAAGGCGGCATAACCAAGTCTCTTAACTTCACCTACACTGTTGCATAGTTAATGGTCCCACCATCCTACCTTTCCCAAAATCCCCGAGATCCAAGTTTTTCCTTACTCAAAAGTTACAAATCAAAACTAAGTCATTGGAATCCTGCACGTAGTCTGTATCATCAAATTCCACTGAAATAACCAGTAAGTGGAAGTCAGCAGAGGAAAGCAAGCTGGTTTTGTAGCTGAGTAGGAGATACGCTGTGAATTTAGTCTCTTTAGTGCTTGCTTGGCTGTAGAGGACGTACAGGGTAAAGGAAGCTTTTTCTCTTCCACTTTAATGAGACGAATGTAACTTAAATTTAGGAGAAAGGACAACTTTGCTTCTCAACTTCAACTGTCTGAATATTTTCATCTTCATGCCTTACGCGTCAATCTAGAAACACCCCTGATTAACACAGGTGTCATTTTCAATCAAAAGCATACCAGTTGAGACGCTTGCCTTCTCATCATTTCAAAGGGTATAATCTTTATCCTCCTACTCCTCTTTCTTCCCTCTCCCAGGCTTGCTGCCTGTGGCCAATCCACTCTTCCCATTTAAGAACCACACACCACTTTCCTGGGAAACATGCTAACTTTCCACCTATACTGACAGCTCCAGCAGAAAAGGTGCTCTCCCCTCCCACAGGACTCACAGCCCACCTCTTTCTGAGCAACCAAAATCTGAAAAGAGCTGGAAATCATTTCTGGGCTGCCCACATTATGGCAACAGCAAAACACTGGCCCTGTATTTCTGTTTCCTTTAAGGGAGCTGTTAGAGTCTATTATGGAGCTAGCATTAAAGAATCACTGTGACAGGTGCCATAACACACAGAACTAAAGCTATGCCAAATAACTTATGATCAAAGTATTAAGAACTATAAAGCAACTTTCTTGGGGTTGCACAATCATGCAGCAATAGACCTGAGAACCAAACTCCGACTTCCTATACCTCAATCCAGTGCTCATTCCCTATTATGAACTACTACTAAAACTGAAAGCAGCATAGTCCCCGAACAAATGATGTGGTTCAGCAAACGAAGACCATAACAATTAGCTTACTTTCTGAACAGCTTGACGTTCCGAATTAAACATTGCCTCCACAGGTAAACGATTCCGCAAATCTTCAGCGATATTTTTGAGCACAACGTCACTGTTACTCATCACAAGCTCATCAAAGTCATCTATAAATTAAGACAAACAAAAACCGCTGAACAATCATATGTAGATCATGTGGACTAGGCAATGACCAGTGCAATACAGTTTCAAGACATAAACAATACCAGATGGATAAGGTTTTTATTTGAAATGCATTTTTCAGCCTTTGTTAGCTTTTCCAGCCAATGACAGATTTGGATTGTAATAACTTTGCCACTTAAAATAAATGTAGTGCTTTTTCAAAATCTCGAATTATTTTCATATTTATAAACTTATAACTCACATACAAGGGTCTGGTCTGCCACCAAAGTGATACTGTTTCAGCTTAAGATATAAAAACATCAAAGATGTTTTTGAACTATTGGAGAAATTACAAAACTCATAGTTGCCTGAATGCAGGCTTTTTTTTTTTTTATACAAGTTTCTTTTTATACATACCATCTTTCTAATAAAATGGTTACAAAAAAAATCAGGAATAACGCACAGTTCAACAGTTCAACTTACAATACATTTTACATGACTTAAACTACGAAAATATTTCAAATGTGAAAGAAAATAGGAATGGATGTAAACCAGCACGTTTTTGCAAAGCCACACTGTAAATTCTAGCTATTTTCCAGGCTATTTCTGCATTACTTTAACACCTATTTTTTTTAAAGACATCTAGAAAAAAGACTGAGAGGGAACCTTGGGAAGTCACCAATCCTTTCTTCTTCCAAGGCTGAATCAATAACAAGTGTCACTACTTCTCCAAACCATTCTTTTAAAAAACGTTATTAATGCTGGAGACTCTACAACCTCCCTTAGCAATTAATTCCAGTGCTTGACTACACTTACTATTAGAAAGGAATACTTTTCTTCATAACTGATCTAGATTTCCTCCGCCACAATTTAAACTCAACATTCTCTGTCCCACTCGCAATGGAAATAGAAACGTTTGATCCTCTCCTGTATATAGCAACTTTTACATCTTTAAACTTATCATGGGTCCCATCAGTCTTCTTTTCTAGAAGAAACAAGATCAACTTCTCCGGCCCTTTCCTGCATTTTTTCTACAAGTCTGATCATTTTCATCACTCCCCTTTGCATCTTCTGGACTCTCTCATATTTTATGACCTGCAGTATTGAGAACTAGACACATTACTCCAACTAAAGGTTTATTTGCACTAACCAGACTTTTCACATCTTGCAGCCAACATCCTGCTTACACCCCAGTTTCATGTTAGCTCTCTTCTCAGAGTATGATGTTCCTAACTGACATTCAGCATGAGATCTGCTGTACGCCTGTATTCTGTTCCTTTTTTGTCAAAAGAAGGACTAGATGAAATTCATTTTTGTCTGCACATCTCACTGCTCTGAGGACAATGAACTGGTTCTAAACAAAGGCACATCTCAGGTCAAAAGTACATACCTGTAGAAGAAACAAAAACCACACAACAAAAAGCAACCACAAACCTAATCCTGAAAAATACACCAAGCCAACCGCAAACCTAATCCTGAAAAACACACCAAGCCCATCTATTGATTCGTGTCTAAAAATATATGTTTGTCCTCTCTTCCCTACCCCTTCTAGTTTGTTTCTTGTTCTATTTAGTCTGCCATCACGTTGGGCAGGGAGTGTGGTTTTTACATATAGGTATATCACTCACCAAAAGAAGATCTGGCAGCTTTTAGAGGTGTTTTAAAAAAGTTAACGTTAAAGCTAATGTTGTCATTGCTGACCCAGGTGGGAGCATTAGTAAAGACAAGCCTGATGGCAAGCAGGTTCAAAACAAATCTATAAAACATGCTACAAGTTTCTCTATGCTAACATACTTAATGTCTCTTGTGGAACACAGGCAATGCTAGAAGCAGTGATAAATTTTAAGGCTAGTATAAGAAACAGAGACCAGCTAAACTTTTAGCTATGAAATGCTTACGAAACACTTTTGCTTAAGCACTGTAGTGAGAACAGTATGATTAAAGAAACCCTCATTTGTTAGCGCAAGACACTCTCTTCTTAGAGCGTAAATGTAAATGGTTCTTTCAACACATCCCAAAACTGACTCCCAACAGATAATCCTCAATCACTCAGCAGAAACTTTAAATCATCTGGATTCCCTTAACACATATTTGGTTTATTATTTATTAAATGTATAGCAGTAACACTCCGAGGCCCTGATGGGCACAATACCATTGGTAGTTCTTATACGACAGGAAGACAATTTGCTGTTCCAAAGAGCTCACAGTTAAGTTCTCCAGAACCTCAGCTCCTAAAGAGATGCAGACTTTGCATCGAGGCACACAGGAGGGACCGAAGAGGCAGCTGCAACAGCAGCAGCAGGAAAAACACAACAGGTGCAATGCAGCAGCTCCAGCTTGTCAGCATTTTAACGTGAAACCTCTAATAAGCACCCATCTCCTGTTAACCTCACGGTCCATCCAACAACTTGCAGATTTGTTATGAGCATCTCAGCAGCAGTGAGTGATTTTTCTGGTCAGCTCAGGGAAGATTTCTATGGATATGACACTGCACAGAAGTAAATCCAGAGATTACGGGAAGAGAAAGTGGACAGATTTAACTGTGGCTTAACTGAGACCGTCAGCACGACGACAGGCTCCCAGAGTGCAAAGGAGCCAGTTTGCTGAGGTGGATAACATCTGAGGAAGCAAGAAGAAACATCATGCTACAGACAGAACGAGAGAGTAGAAAGATGATACTAGCAGCTGTACAGACCAGTGCCTGTGGGCAATAAGCCCCTACATCTGGCACATGCTTTAAAACAATACTATTACTATGCAAGAGAACTCATCCAGCTGTTATACTGCCTGTTAAGAGTATCAAATTCATATATAGCATTTAATGAAATGCAGGAAGTTTTCATAGACCACCAGGCCAGGCACATCACACTGCAAACGTAGAACTTCATCTTCCTCTCTGCCAGAGCTGGTTCATCAATAGGATCTGCTCCCTCATGGCCTGGGTGACCTTTTCTGGCCAACATCAGCAGTGGACAACTCTACAGGCTATTCAGTGTCCCAGCAATACGGTAGAGAAATGGATTCTTTCACTGGGAGAGCAGTAGCACACCCATCTTCCTCAAATCCAGAATACCTCATCCCTGCCTTGACTTCAATTTGTGCAGTATTTATCACAACACTGACCGTGTTACGTGGGGCCTTTTGAGTGACTCTTATGAAACAAACTATGACCCACTATAGTTCTTGTGGATGTTCTGTATGAAACAGGTCCTAAGGAAAACCTTACAACACATGTGCAACTCAAACAAAAAACTGTTGAAACACTGATACTGAAACATAAATGCTGAATGGGAATGCTCCTTCCCAACAATCAGTTAATATCGTAAAGCATAAGCATGCAGGAACGAAAAAAGAGGAGGTCTGAACATTCTCCTTCCGAGATGACAAAATGGCACTTCAGCAGAAGCTGCGCATGCAGCGCTCTGCGCTTGCGTGTATAGTCTGTGACTGAGCTCAGACGCCGAGCGTCGCCTAATTCCTGCCAAAGCACGAAACAGTAACAGCTCCCACAGTAACGCGCTTACTTTTGCAGTATGTAAATATTTACAGATTGCCATCAAGTACAGAACACAGGTGCCAGATATGAAAAGATGCATTTCTGCCTCTGCCGGTACAGTTTTATCAACTCCACCCTTGTGTTCAAGGAATTGTTCACTCTTGAGAATCTCAGTATTGCCTTACAAGGGATCTTCAAAGAAGAAACAAAAATAGAGAACCATTTTTGATACCACTTTCGTGCCTGTTATATGTATGTGAAATGGAGAGTGTGGAACCACTGTGTTCACTGAACAGACAACTAACCAGGAAAGAACCGTACAGTTCATGAAATGCTGCAAGATGAAACAATCATTTGTTTATGGAGGAAGTCTGAGTGCACAGTGTTTGTATTTTACTTCAAAAACCGGTTCCGCTGGATCTACTCAGCGTGCATTTATAAAATTTAATTAACACATTGCAAAAAGCCTAATTAACACCCTGGTGCCGCTCAGCCTTTCTACAGCAAATACAACACGAGTTAAGAGAACATCACAAAGCCTCACGCCGGATAGAGAGCACCGCTATACCAACATCTAAACGTCCTGGCACTGTGAAATACATGACTGAAGACAAACAATACATGATTTCCAAATGACAACAGAAGATTACATGTCACGTGGAAAGAAGAGGATTTAGCAAAGAGAACCGTTAACAGCCAGCACCTTATGGCCTTCTAGATACGTGTTCAGAGTCACAGAAGTAAAAAGCAAGTATTAACATCCATGTTACTTAATACGAGGTTAATTTAATCATTCAGCGTGTCTTAATGATACTGAACAAGCAGGTCAAGGAGGAAGTCCCGCATCTCTATAACATTACTACCACCTTTCTCAGCTAAACAATTTGAGAAGCAATCTGTGACCTCTGTAAACCAACTTCTTTAGGAACTCTAAATACTTTATCTATCCCTAAGCCTACTTAGCTATTGGTAGAAACTGACCAGCTTTTTCCAACAGGAATATAACCAGAGCTTATTTTATTCGTTCTTTCAGTCTTATACATTCATAAATTGAAAGAAGCTTCAAAGTTAAATTTTAAACAAGGTAACTCACATACCTCTTTTACAATCGCTAGTTTTCCCCACCATTATTAAGTTTGAATGACTAACGTCTTAGAAGTACTTGGTATTCTTGAGACCTCTCCTACAGCAGTATCATTTGTCACAACAAAGGAAATTAATGCCAATTCCTAAAGTTGGTGATTCATCAAATTACAGGTAACATCCCATCTTAGTTTACCAAACAGCAGAGTAGTGGGAAAGATTTTTGGTACGGCACGATTTTAACAAATAAATACATTCTAGTTACTGTGGCTCTGCAATGCTATTTTGATCTCTTCTGAAAGGATATTTTACTTGGATATATCAATTCTATCAATTTGGATATGAAGGCTTGTACTAAATTGCTTTTTTACACACAAAAAAAAATCACATACTATACTTGTTACATTGCAGAAACCCATGCTTTCATTCTTTAAAGAGACTCATTCCACTTCAGTTCCACCTGCAGTGACAATAGTACTGAAAGGAAACATTAAAGACCATTTCCTGTAAAAGAGTCAGGTTTTTTCTTATACAATTTCCTATTCTTGTCGCATGAAAATCATAATCTGATAGTATTACCTAGCAGGTCTGGGAACACAATAATGCCTAGATCATGAAGTACATAATAGAAAAAGCTGGACAAACTTTGTCTGTTCCTAAGAGTATGATGAGAAGTTTCTTCTCCATATGCAGAACACCGTACTAAAGCAGCATGTACACAATGGTCCAGTTAAGTTAATTTTGTCAGATAGCCCTCCCTCACTGCCCGTTAAAAGCCTGAACTTACAGCACTAACTGTCCTCAACTTTCAAGTCCCGAAACTAAATCCTAAGCCAATCTCTTAAAAAGCTGATTTGCTTCCGGTACAAGAGAACCCACAAGGAAAAAATTAATTCATCCTTAATTATATGTTGTTTATCCTCAACTTAGAGGATTTGCAATGGTTTATTATTCAACGATTATTTTGAGTAATATGTCACTGTATGAACAGCTGGCAATTCAGACCAGTACATCACTTTGAAATTTATATTTAAATTATATAGCTTTAAATTTAAATGCACAGAACGGAAAAAGTTTGTAAGATTGTTTTATTTTACTGTCACATGACTGAAAAAAAAAAAAAAAAAGCTACTATTAGAACAGTCAGTTTTAGCCCTGCTGAAAAAAAAGAAATTTAATCTATCTTAGACCCTGCGACAGTACACGAAAAACCATAAAGGGTCTTTTTATCACCTTATCTGTGCTTCACTGACATGAATCAAGGGATGGCTTTTGTAACCTGCATTAAAGCTCTAAGTACAGCAAAAGTGTTCAGTAGTTGCCAGTAAGTAGAGCGGTTTGGTGACTCCAATCTCAAATTTGAAATTAGGATTCTTGTGTTTACTTCCTTTGATTCCTGTAAGTCTGTTCACATACAGAGATAGCTTGATCAATTCTGCTTTCACTGCTTATCTTCTCCAGCACCCATTCTTATCAAATGCAACTTCTCCTGCTACTGCAAATTCTTAAAAGAGTTTGGGCAGTGAAGGAGAGAGAGGGAATATGACCATGCACACATTTACATAGAAGCTATACATCAAATGCTGAGACATAACTGAGGGAGATCTTCAGGGGGGTTCCCCAAGTGGTTTGAATTAGCTCTTGGGCTTCACCCAAGTTTTATTAGCCAGAACTTCTGGAACGTGGTTATTGCAGAAGGATATTAAAGCATTAATCATCTTATTATAAAAAAGTTCAGTTAAGACACCAAAGGTTCCTGTTATTTTTTCCAACTCTTATTATTTCATTTTCTTTGAGATCTAAGACTAACTCAAAAGAAAAGCTGGAATGCAAGTCACCGTGAAATGACGTACATTTCACTGCAGTGTGTGGGAAGAGCGGGCTGACTGCAAAACAGCGAAGCAGTGTTGCTAAGCAGCTGCCTTAAAACAGTAATGCCTTCTTCCATCATGTGTAAAGATTTGGAATTTCTAAAATTTGCAATACCAAAAAAAAAAAACACCCAACCCCAAAACATGACTGGTTATTTTATTCTGTATTTGTACAAAGAAGAAAATGAATAGCATCTTGCATACACTCACATTCCTGTAATTAATAAGGAACATTAGTCAGAAATCATGAGAGTGAGAACCTGTTCAATGTTCTCTCAGTTCCACATATGTAAGAGTCTTTACTTTAGACAAGGTAACTTGCTTTACCATAAAGTAGTTTGGCTCTTCCACGGAAAAGTTTCTCAGCAACATTCCACGCATACAGCATGCGAATCAGAAAACACCAACTAAGTCAAAGCAATAAACAGGCTGTCTGTGACAACGCTAACGCTGAAGGGCAATCACTACACACAGGGCTTTACTCTACGGCTGCACGTACACTTCACTTGAGAGAGGCATGAGGGACGAAAAAAGCCTGACTGCAGCTAACACTGGAATCATGCCCAGTCCTCCTCAGCTGGAAGTAAAGCTATAAGCTCAACATCTTGACAGAAACAGGAATAGGATGGCAGTGGGAGGCAGGGGTGGGAACCCACACACCACAGAAAAACAACTTGTCTGTGAGGATGCCATTTTTGTTTCCATTTGTCCTATCCTTGTTTGCTTACACTTTTTTTTTCATTTAGAATATTATCCCCCCATCCCTGCAACTTTATTTTGTTCATCAGAGGTTTGTTTCTTTCCTAAACCTGTATTGCCAAAGACCAGGCTTTTATTTCTGTGTGGTACAGAGATCTGGCAACTTTTTAGCATTTCCCATAAAACTGCTTTCTCTCTGCACAGAAAAACTCCAAATTCCCTTATAATATTCAAAGTATAGCAGCAGAAATCTCAGTACCAGCTCCTCACTATCCTCTGTCCAGCTGGTATCAATTATTACAGCACTATCTAGGTGTTGCAACAGGCAGTATATTTACTCAAACATAACAATTCTGAGAGGAAAAAAACCCTCAGTAAAAGTTACTGTCAGTATGCAGCCACAGAAGCAGTTCAGAAAAACAATACGAAGAGAAGTGTCATCAAGAGTGTTGTGCTGGGGACATCACCCAAAATATTTGCAACTCTGGGGAAACTGCAAAAAGGGTAAAGGAACATGACCTGCTGGACAAATGCCTCTGCTTACTTACTGTCCAATCCTGAAAATAAAACTAGTAAGAGAGAGCTAGCTCTCTTTTACTCCAGTTCTGTATTCGCTCAGAGTGAAGAAAAAGAAAACTAGAGATAAACCAGAAGGACACAGCCATTCAGGGAAAGCAGAGTGGAAAAACATTAACAGGTTAATGGCCTAAAGAGTCAATGAAACATATCTTCACCAGATAACAATGAAAAATTCTTACAGATAGGCACAAAGTTTTCTAATTTCCTCCCCTCTACCATTTACCTACAGGTACATATATATATGTACGTTAGTGAGGGAGACTGCAGCACCTCAGGATAGCACAAAAATTGGGCAAACGTTAATACTTTTACTTAAAACACCACAACCAACAGATTCAGAAACTGTTAACTTCTACAAGCAGTAGCATGAGACCAAATTCTTTAGGCTCTAAATTTCTCCACAAATGTGGCAATCCAGGAAATAAAATTAGCCCAAGTCATGCATGTCCCAAATGACACATCTAGGAACAAATATGGTTGCCTACAGCTTTATACAGCATCAGCACTTGGCAAAATACAACCACAAATTGTAAGGAAACGCCAAAGTTGCAGACGCCCCAAACTGCGTTTCTTGGAGAATAAATTAATAGTATCCAGCCAGGACATTAACGATGACCATTTTTTTTTCTGAAAAAGAGAGAGAAAATTAATCTAAATTACCAGAGCACAAGCCTGTAAACAAAGATAATCAAGTATCATGGATAGTGACTATAGGAATCCTAAATCAAAAAAGATTCTGAAGATGGCCTGTCAAGGAGACTACAGAGACGAAATTATATTCCTTGCTTCAGCTGCTTGATCCTGATTGCCCTACGTATCCAGCCTACTCTGTCCTCTGATCTGCAGGATATGAGCTAAAAAGCCATGAATGGCAGCTTCGAAACTATGTTTGGTTTAAGATGATGTACATAACGAAGCAGCAGCAATCAGCACTGATGCAAACAATACAAAAATAGAAGGACACAGATTGCTCAGATGTACCAAGCACGAAATAGCTCAAAATTTGGAATGTGATCTACACTTAGTTTCTAGTTTAATTATGAAGAGTAAATACAAAGAATATATATATCTTTTCACTGAAAAACCTAGGCACAGATCTAGATTATTAAAATTCAGAAAAATATATTTGAGAGATCACAATCTAATAAAGGCTAGGAACCATACCATACTTGTCTTTCACAGAAACTGTGAGAATCTATGAGAATTTTTGGAAGCTGCAGCATAATAAGAAAAATTTTGAAAGTTATTCATTGACAAAAGATTTTTGCAAGTCTACATAAACTATGGCATTGGCTAAAAACTCCTATGGTAGAGGCAGAGCACGATCATAGAGTCACAGTGGAGAAAACAGTAAGTACATGTCTCCTAAGTGAAACAGTTCAGCATTTTCAAGTTTCACTAGGAAGTTCTCATGAGCTTTACTGTATTTGTAAAGGAGAAGCCATATATGCATACCTCATGAACTAATAGAGTAGAAGGAGCTGTGACGGTTTACCTTAAGCAGACATGCAATATGAGTGATTGCATATGAAATTCAACAAGATTTTTGACTTAGATGGAAGAAAAACACTTCTAACACGATTATTTACAGCAATGCGGGCACTGCTTAGCAAGCAGAGCGTGCTACTGCAGACAGACAGGGACTCAAAAAGGAAAGGATGAAATATTACTTAAAGCACGCTGCTCTACCATTATGTCTACACACACATGCATGTAGACATATACGTGTATATATATGTGTACATGCACACACACACAGAAAGAAAGAATGTTTAGTTACAAATTAACACTAACTACATCCATCAAACATCCACCTTCAAGTCTTAGAGAGTCCTATCTCTGCTCTAACCGTGAAGGCTGACTCGCAGATGCTCTGGCACATCTGGCAATGTCTTTCCTAGGAAAGAACCCGTTGGAGTGGGAGGGAGGGCTGCGTGCCCACCAAGGAGGGTAAAGGCTGCATTCCCAGGGGGTTCCTTTCCCGTAATGCCAGCAGAGGGCCTGCTCTGCCACAGATAGATCTTTCCTGCCTTTCCATCTGAGTAGCTGTGGGAGTTGCAAACTACAGGACAACAGTTGAGTGGGCAGCTCCAAGTACTTGGACACCTGGACAACTTCTAGGTGTCACAGATGGCCTTTGTGCAACAGTCCCCCTGTGTTTGCCTATGAAGATGCTTCTATCCTAAGGCGCAGGTGCTGGTACAAGAGACCTGAACAAGAACGATCCCAGCACAACAAGGCACAACTTGGGGAAGTAGTGTATTGAAGGACAATCCTTTCCCACCCAACACATGATGACCAGGGACTGGGTTTACCATCCCAGCAGGCAATGATTAATAAACCCAATACACACTTATTGGCTGCTTGAGACTGGATCAAAGGATTTAGGGGGGCCTTCAAGATTCTTATCTGCAAAGCAAAATGCAAATATGCCCACAGCCTAAGCTGTGTTTAGTTAGTTTATTCAGCATGGCACTGTGTGCCCATAGCTTTAGTGCACTGCCTATATTCAGGTTTTCCATGTCATCTTTTTGTTCAGTTGCAAATTAACAGCTTGCGCACTGACCCACATTTCCTTTCTTCATCTGTCATGAGATGCTCGATTGCAGCAAGTTGATGAAATTACACTGAGGCACAAACAAGAAAATAAACAGAAAGCTACGTTAACTTAAGATGACATTGAGTGGTGAAAGTAGTGCTTGCAAATTAGTTCAAACCACTATTTTCAAGCTTCTGAAAGGTCGCTGTGAACATGTGTGAAGTTGAACGACACAGGACTATAGCCTAAAAAGCTCTAGATTATGCCAGGAGCAGAGTTCCTCCATATGACCGCTGACGTTTCACACTGGAGAGTTTAGAGGTGACCAGTCTGTCCTGCTCTTCTGCCGGGAGCACCCACCTCTGCAGCACGGCCGGCAGAACAACCACGAGCCTGCACCTCTGCCAACACTCGCAACCCTAAGCATGCCATCGCCTCCACCTCAGGCAGACGTACCGACTGCTAGTCAGTAGCTGCTGACTACGGCGGCTGAGAATCGCGGGCCGGCACCAAGGGACGGCTTCGGGCACAGCAACCCTGCTCAGAGTCGGAGAGGGCGGGCAGCACCAGCCGGGCTGCCCGTACTACGGCTTCGGGCCTCCCCCGCCCCCCGAGCACTGGAACCGCCGCCGGCCGCGCCGCCAGCTCCCGAGCGGCCCCCTCGCCCCTGCCAGGCCGCGCCGGGCGGCAGCAGCGTTACGGACGGGGCCTGCCAGCCAGCCCCGTGCCCCCGGCAGGGCCGAACGCCTCGGCCCGGGCACGGCTTCCCTCAGACCGGCGGCCGTTAGGCGGGCGGGCGCGCGCTCCGCTCGCGCACAGCCCCGCGGGAGAGGGACGCCGCTTCCTTCCCCCGCGGCTGCCGCAACTCCTCCCTCGGCCGCAGGCCCGGTACTGGGGGGGGCGCCCGCTCGGTGCCGGCACCGTAACAGGACGGGGCAGCCAGGCCGCAGCGCCGAAAGCGGCTCGCCCGGCCGGGGAACGGCTCAGGCCGTCTACGTCCAGCGGGCCTCCCTCTGCGACAGGGGCCGGCCCGCGGGGCGCTGCCAGCTACCGGGAGGCGGCAGCGGCGCCCGGAGCGCAGCGCCCGGGCCGGGCCAGGCCGGGCCGCGCTTACTGGTGTTGCGCATCCAGTGCAGCAGGCGGGGCAGGTCGGCCGCGCACGTGCCCCGCACGGCGGCCCGCACCGCGCGCCGCGCCGCCTCCAGCTCCATCGCAGCGCGCGGCGTTGCCGCGAGGGGGCGCCGCTACCACTGCCACTGCCACCGCCCCGCGCGGGCGGGGCCTCGCGCGGCGCCGCGCCTGCGCGGACCGCCTATCGCCGCCTGCACGTGCCCCGGGCGCAGAGCGCCAGGGGAAAGCCCCGCCTCTTGCGCGCGCTGCGCACATCTACCCCGTAGTGCGCACGCGGGAGCACGCCGCCGCCCGGAGCGCGCCTGGCGCGCACGCCCAGTCGGGCCGTTAGCAGCAGCCTCAGTGCGCATGCTCACGGTGCTCGGCTTGTTGCTGGCGCTCTGCCCGGTACCGCCTCCCGGCTCGGTGCGCACGCCCGTGGGGAAGCCCTGCCCTTTCCCGGCCGGCGGCCGCGGCGCCCGCCCTTAAGCTGGCGCGGCGCAGTCCGTCGCGGGGCTCAGCCAGCCGCGGGCGGGCCGTTTCCCTGGGGCCACCTTAAGGAGGCAGCGGAGGGCTTGCGGCCCGGAAGCGGAAGCGAGCCGGGGGCCGCGGGTGAGGGCGAGTGGTGACGTTTCCGTGGCTGGCGGGCAGCGGCGGCCGGTGGAGTCTCACGGCTGCCAGCGACGGTAGCGGAGCGCTGGGCGGCCTTGCCGCGGCGGGCTGGGCTTGGCTTCGCTTCGCCCGCAGGCCCCGCGCTGCGCTCCCGGTGAGTGCTTGGGCTGCCGCGCGAAGCGGGGCCGCTCCCGGCGGCGGTTTTTCGGGACGAGGCGAGGGCCCGTGGGCCATCCTGGCGGTGCGGCGGCGGAGAGGGACAGAAGCCGGGTCCTGCTGGCCCCGCGGGGCGGCGGCCGGGCGAGGGCCTCCGCTCTGCCGAGCCGCTGCTTGGCCGCGCCGCCCTAGCTCCGAGGGAGCGGAGCTCTGGGGCTCCTCGGCGGGCCCGGGCTGTCCGCGTCACCGGGAGAGGACTCGCCAAGCCCCGTACGTGGTCCGTTGGCCGTGGCTGACTTTGGATGCGCAGGGGGAAAGGCAGGGGCCGGGCACGTATCTAAAGCTGTGTCTTCACTGTTTTTTTTTTTTATTTTTTCCGCGAAAACGAGAGCTTCAGGCCGTAAGCAGAGTAGTCGTGCCCTGCTGAGTCTCTGGGGGTGCCTTCCTGTCGCTCTGTCAGATAACTTTAGAAGATGGGAAGTAGTAAGTTGGGATTGACCGTCACTGCAGTAGCTCAATCGATTTCCACCTGTGAATCAGCCTTTTTTTTTGCTGTAGTATTAGACTTTCAGTGGATCTTAACTCGTACATGTATGTATTTAGTATAGGTTTACCGTACAGCCTTTAAGTATCCCTTTTGCTTGCTATCTTTAAAACAGCTGTTATCTGTTAGAGCCGTTATCTTTTAAAAATTCTGTGCCTTAAAGAGTTCTGCTAGTTTAGCTAGACAAATTTTGGTTAGAGGTTTATGCTAGATGGATAGGCGGTCTGTCTCTTCAGAGTTGCTTCAGTGCTATTTTGCTGTGGCTTAATAAAACTCCCACTATTGCTGCTGCCTGTTTGCTCCTGAAATACCTGCTGTTCAGCAGCAAGTGAAGAGGTCTCGGGACTCTGTGCAGCAGAATGATGATCTGGCAGATCAGTGCGGAGGTGCCCAGGCTGCTCCTGCCGAAGGCAGCTCAGACTTTGTAGAGCTCACAGCCTTGCTCAGCATGAGGCCGGCTCAGTACAGCCTGGCTTGTTTACCGTGGGGCCCTGCCAGATTTAAACTTGTTCAGTGCGTTCACGGAGTGCTGCATCAAAGCTAGAAGGCTCTTCCAGACTTACAGATCCTCTCAACACAGCATATATGCACTCTGCAGTGCAGTCACTGCTAATGCTGTTCTGGCTACCTGCCAACCTAAGTTGGCTACCAGCTAAGATAGCTTATGTGTCTTTTTGTCTGTAGTTTGGCTTACAACTTGGATGGGCTGTACATGAAAAGCTATATTAATTTCTGTACTTGGCATCCCTTAGTAATTCTGATGGCTTATGAGTCCTTAATGTGCTAGAGAAAGCAGTTGATATTAAAATGCTTAAACTCATGCCCTTAGCATAATATTTGCATTGTTTTTATTGTAAGGCTGTTGGAAGAAGCCTTGGAGCTCTGCAGTGGAAGTATTTGTTCATTAGGACATAATTAACTTTCTATACTTGTATATCTGTAGAACTCTGGAAACTAATTTTAAATATAAATAAAACTAATTTTAAATATTAAAACGAGAACAGGTTGCGGGAGCTGGGATTGTTCAGCCTTGAAAAGAGAAGACTTCGGGGGGACCTAATAGCTGCCTTCCAGTACCTGAAGGGAACCTACAGGAAGGCTGGGGAGGGACTTTTTACAAGAGTGTCCACTGATAGGACAAGGGGAAATGGGTTTAAGTTGAAGGAGAACAGATTTAGATTAGATTTTAAGAAGAAATTCTTCAGTACAAGGGTGGTGAGACTTTGGAATAGATTGCCCAGAGAGGTTGTGGATGCCCCCTCCCTGGAGGTGTTCAAGGCCAGGTTGGACGGAGCCTTGAGTAGCCTGGTCTAGTTGAGAGGCGTCCCTGCCTGTGACAGGGCGGTTGGATTAGGTGATCGCTGAGGTCCCTTCCAGCCTATGCCATTCTATGATTGTTTACCTGGCTGCTGTAGGTTGGTCATACTATCAAATTTCTTAACAAGAACACTTGGATATGAGAGTTAAGTTTTGTCCATGGCTGCAGTTTTAGCAGCTCAAAGCTTGCTGAGATGCAATGCTCTTTTTAAAGGGGATTTTTTTTGCATTATTGTGATTTTCATGGGAAATAAGCTTGATAAACATTTTGAACATCTGTTTTGCTGACAATCTGTGGTAGATCATATTCATGAGAATGTGTTTTCAGAATTATAATAAAGGAATGTGACTTGTATGCCCTGTAAGGAAAACTTGGAGTTTTCCCACTTCAGATGTCATGCAGAAGTCCTCTTCCAGCAAAGAAAGAAGATGGACATCCATATCTGTGTGTGTTATCCATCTGTACTGATCTGCAAATATTTTACGGGCAGAGTTCTTTAGGAAGTATAGGCAATTTTTTTAATGAAAAAGAGGGCATGGTAATGTATGTTAGTTCAGAGTTGCCTGTATGTTAAATGTACATTAATTTTAAAATGTGTAAATATATATATTTGCATAATTTGCTACATCCGAGGCCTATACTTAGGCTGAATTTATTTATTTTACATCTTCTGAAACTTCTGGAGAATTTATTCTGCATTGTGGCCTTAGTATAGGAGGAGTTGGACTGGCAGTTTGTTTGTATTTGTTTTAATTTGCCAACTTTGTGACAATATTGTCTCTCAATTAGGCAAAGGAGTCAGGAAGCTGGCTTACATGGGTGACTTGTTTTATCTACTTTGGAATATATCTTTTTTTATTTATTATAAATATCTTATTTAAATAATATAAATAAATATTAAATTTTATTTGAATAATATTTTTAGTAATTTAAATATATAATATTGTCTTAATTATTTATAAACACATCGTAAGTCTTGCTTTTTTGGGGCCTGTGCAGCTAGTAAATCTGTGTGTGTGTGTATAACGAGCTTCCTTCTATCTTACTTCGGTTGGAGCCCTGTCTCTTAAATAAGAATATAGTTAATGATGTATTCTTAATTTTATTAAATGGACGAGCCTTTCTTGTCTGTTTTCTCTATCTGTTTGAGGGGGGAGGGAGGGAAGTCCAGAAAATTTTGAAAAATAACAGCTACTTTGATTACAGAGGCTCTCGTTATTGGGAAGTTTTCTTTCAGTTCTGAAAGGAGGAACTCGGATGTGAGATTCTGAATTCTGCTGTCAGCAAGGGAGTAGTTTCAGTTGGGTACGAAAAGACAACTGAAATTGGAAGATAAACAAGAAAAATCTGAAGTACTCCATTTCAGCAGTAACTATGGTGTTGCAACTTTTTTGCTCTTAGATTGCTGTTTCTGCCATATTTTCTCCTGAATATCTTGCCATGTTGTATAGGAGCTGGAGCAGTTTAGCATGTTGACTAGACTATGCATACTCTTCAGAAATTAACTTTTTATGGTTTCCTATCTATAAGTTGTGGTATGCTTTGGGCATAAGATTTGTGTCTGTAAGTGAACAAAAGTAGTCTGTTTTTACAATAAAGCTGTTACAAAAAAAAAAATGTGAATTTTTCTTACTAAAAATGCAAGCATCTTTGTAGGATTACTGAAATGGGAAATTCAGTTTGATGTAGTGTAAGGTAGATAAAATAGAACTGATGAATAATGTTCAATTTTGCTAGCAAAATATTTTGCTTCTTATTGTACTGTCTTTGCGGGATGCAGCGCTTCTAGGCTATTCTGCTTGATTTTATTCTGTCATGTAGCATATTGCTGTAAGAAGATGAAAAGCAGTTAGCATTCTTTCTGGAAGTCTGTCTGGACCTTTTTTTCTTGGTGAATTCAATGCAGAAATACAGCAGACAGTGAAATGTTGCCTCATTGCAGTATGGTATTTCTATTTTTAAGTAGGCCATCAGGATAGCCTAAAATTAACTTCAGGTCAATATTTACTAAAAATAACTCTAAAAAAGTAAAACTTGTGTGCTTTTTGGAACGCAAAACAGATTTCTTAACCCAAAAGATAATACAGTAATTAATTTGCGAAGGCATAGCTTCAACTGGTTTTATATTTAATTTTTAATTGCTTTCCAGATTCTTCTGAGTTGTACTTGAAGCCGCCAAAATGGTTCTAGCAGATCTTGGAAGAAAAATAACTTCAGCATTGCGCTCACTGAGCAATGCTACAATTATCAATGAAGAGGTACGTAATATACATATGTGATGGCACTAATGTTTAGAAAACAAAGTCCTGAGAAAAAGTTCTCAAAGACTGATGGGAAGCTTTAAGTAGGTTGGTGTTATCTCTAGGCCCTTTTCTTCCTTCAAGTAAAACTGCTAGCTAGAGGTTTTAACCCCTTGATAGCACTGCAAAAACTTAGAACTAGGTTTAGACGTGTGTAATCGCGTCAGGCATAGTGGGTCCCGTGGTCAGGGGATCCTTGAGCCTGGTGGCTGTACTTACGGAGATGAGTGTTCTGAGGAGGCAGCACTTGCCTAAATCTGGGTGGCAGGTAGGCTGTGAGACTACATAGAGCGTTCTGATTTCTCTGTGTGTGCGTGCACCTAGACTGTGGAGGTGTGTACTAGGCTGCTAGAAGCTCAAGCAGGGAAGAACTAGTATCTTTCATTGTAAACTTTGCAATCTGAAATGTGAGTATTATGTTATGTTTGTTGCATTTATGTTCAAGCCAATACAGCATGTGGTTCTGGAAGCTGTTTGACTTGGTATAGTTTATTTTTTTTAGTTAAGAATTTGAAATTATAAGTCAGTGTTTTCTGTTATATGAACTGAAAAGCAAGATGGGAAACTAACTGATGTGATGGTTTAGAAGTGCTTCTGAGTAAATAAATTGCTAGAAACTCTTTTCAGGTAGGCAGACAAATGGCTTAAAGTAACTAAAAAGTAGGCTTATCAAGGGTTGTAGGGTTGGAACTTGTGCATAGAGGAAAGGTTCTGACAAACCTTCAGCTGGGAGACAGCAAATCCTTGACTGTGTCAAATACACCCCAGTTGATTTTTTCAGCAGTAGAAACTATTCTCCTGCAAGAGCTCAAGCTGTGCAAATGAGGCCATTTATGCAGGTGTTACTTTCAGAAAATCTTTTTGTTCAAGACTTTACACTTTGAAAAGTCTTACAACTACTGAACTGGGTTCCTGACTGAGTCACCTGTTTGCCCGAAAGGCATATCCTGGAGCAGCAGTCCAGTTTCTGCTGAGAATGCAGATAGCGGTCTGTCCATCTTGCATTTAAGGAATACTTTTATTTTCAGTCTTGTGTTCAGAGATTCTTTCGAGGCTTGCTGTTACAGTTGTCTCTAAGAAGTACCCGTTGGGAAGTTCAGGCAGTCTTGACATCATACGAGCTGCTGTTGTCCTTAATGCAATAGGAAGTGTTCTGTATTACTTTATTGTTACAGTGTGCATATTACAAGTTGAGGACCCTTCTTTTCTAGTATTACCCTTCCAAATTTAAATTTCATTTACATAGGAACGAATGCATAGACTTTTTTATGTGGCAGTCTATGATGATAGGACTACATGCATTTAGTTTGTAAAAGCCTTGGTTATATCATAAATACACTTTCATATTTGTATTTTGAACTAACACTGGCCTAGTCAATACTGTGTATTATAAAACCATTTTTCTTTTATACTCCAAAGGTTTTAAATGCTATGTTAAAAGAAGTATGTACAGCATTACTGGAAGCTGATGTTAACATTAAACTTGTGAAGCAACTCAGAGAAAATGTCAAGTAAGTGAAATAATCAATATGCATTTAACTTCTAGTGTTTGTAAAAGTTGTAATTTGAGGTTACAGAAGAACAACTGACTTCTATCTTTATGTGGTTTTCTTAGACACACTCATTTTACCTTAAACAGGAAAATACAGCTTGAACTAAATGTCTAGCCAGTTCGATCAAAATAGTCGTCGTCAAGTTTAGCCAGTTCTTGCTGTTATAGTCTTGTTTCAAAAAACTGTTGCTGTCATCAGTTGAGTGGTATGATAAACAAGTTCTTTGTTACTTCCTAGACACCTCATCTTCACATGTTCTGTGCTGGATATAAATAGATCTGTGTATACGACCAGTACTGTTCTCTTGGCTGTTTTCAGATGTGTAATTCAAGTAGGTGCAAGTCTGAAAGATGCAAGTATTTTAGAAACCTGCTTTTGTCCTGCATATAAAAGTCATGTCTCCAATGCATGCCTGTTCTTAAATATGTCCTATCTGAGAACTCAAGGCAAATCAGAGTGCTGTTCCAGCTGCAAAGCCTTCATTTATTGCTAGTTTACAGTGATGCTTTAATTCATACTGGTGTCTCATGGTTTTCCTAAACTCAGGTCTGCAATTGATCTTGAAGAAATGGCATCTGGCCTTAACAAAAGAAAAATGATTCAGCATGCTGTCTTTAAGGAACTTGTGAAGGTAGGACATCAAAATTCTGTATTATGTCACTTTTCTTGTGCAGTCTGGGCTGTAGAAGCAGTACAGCAGCAAGCCAAGCTTTAAGGTTATTATGTGATACCTACGGTTATGTTTTCTGCCGCGAGGCTACTAACTACTCCAAACACAAGTATCATTCTGATAGAAACTACATCCTGGGCTTCCCTCAGACTGACTTCAATTTAAGCTCCACATTCAGCTGTTCTTACTCTTCAATTGAAATTTAAAGACAAAATAAGGATAAATTACTGTTAGCTTCTGGACTGTCTTTGGCTGTCCCAGAAACACGCCTTTGCTACCCTAATGAATATTTGTTCAAACTACTTATTAGCGTTTGAAAAAGTGTTAAGTAATAACCCAGCAGTTCATGGCAACATTTCTCTTTAATACGCCTGCTTGGTCAAATCAGCACCGGAGTGTCAGTATTCTGTCCTCTTCCCAGCTAACAGTATAGTCTTTTGTTCTCCTGTAGTCTGTGCCCACCCTATGGTGGCTCTCTGAAACATACGTACCTTCTACTCATTCAAGAAGTGAGGCAGCAACCCTAAAAAGTCTTCTGTACTATAGGATTCTTACCGGAAGAGGTCCCTCTTGAGCAGTTATGGTGGGGTGGAGGTGATGTTTTGTGTTGGTTGTTATACTTGTGCCATAGATACAGTCCACCCTGACTTTGGTGCTTGGCGTTAGAAAGAAATTAACACTGTTACTGTTAAAGAATTATTATGCATAACACTATATACTGTAGATATCTTGCACAGGTGGTTGCTGTTCACTGTAAGTCAGCGAGCATCTGAGCCAAATTAAGACGAGAATATGTGAAAATTGGTTTAGTCCATTGAATATAAAACCAGGCACGTAGCCTGACTGTGACACCGACTGTTCTGTGGTTCAGTTCTGCAACACATATAATACTTTGTTCTATAGCTTGTAGATCCTGGAGTCAAAGCATGGACACCCACCAAAGGAAAACAGAATATTATAATGTTCGTTGGTTTGCAAGGAAGTGGTAAAACAACGACCTGTTCAAAGGTAACTTGCACTGAATCTTTTTCTTTTGAGGGGGGTGGTCATCACTGGGTTCCTTTGATAGGATTTGCTTGTGATCTGTGCTGTTTCTATTAGTAGGAAAGTACTAACTGATTACAATGTAGAGATATTTTTGTGGAATGGTTAAGATGAATGTCCAAAATAATATTATTTTGGGGCCATTTATGGCTTGTAGGACTTCCTTCAAGATTTCTTTAAACTAAACTCTTAATGAAGTGATACTGTATATGGATAACAGAGATTCTTTATTCCTCACTTTATGGGTTTAAGACTAGTGTGAATGGACCCTATCTCACTCCATTACCTATTTAGGAGAATTAGTGGAAGTTGGCTTGTGTGTTAGATATCTCGGTTAAGTATGAGTGGGTAGTGTGAAACCTCTTCCAGCAGCAAATTCATTGAGGAAACTTGTATTTGTATTTTTAAACCTAAAAAAGAATGCTTTGCATCAACTCAACCTATTTGTGATGGTTGTTGGGAGGAATAATTTCCTGTTGAGAGGAATAATATCTGGAAAAAGATGGATGCATCTTTGGGGTTTTTTTTTTTTTAAGTCATCTGCTTCTGTGATTCACTCATAGGCTATACTGAATATATCACTGCTCTGATTTCACAAGACTTCCCTAGTGCTTCTGTAGGTGAACTATATTTTGGAAGTTGGTCTTTGGTCTATCAAATATTCTGTGAATGTATGTTGTACCAGTGAAGCTGAGTGTTACAAGAAAGTAGGTGTTCCATCCATGGCTTTAAAACACGTCCTTTCAATGGAAATATCTTTGTTCCTCTGGAAGTACAGAAACAGAGAGCTGTACAAGTTGTAGCCATTACAGTACTTAATATTGAAGTACTTACTGCTTTGGGTAGTTTCTAAAAGCTAATCGTATCTGCAGTATTAACAGTAAGCAGAGTCCAGGAGTTAGTAAAGTGGGAACTGGAATTATTTGTAGTCATTCCTAGCTCAGGAAACTGAAATCAGAAGCAG
Source organism: Tauraco erythrolophus (assembly GCF_009769465.1). Taxonomy (NCBI): domain Eukaryota; kingdom Metazoa; phylum Chordata; class Aves; order Musophagiformes; family Musophagidae; genus Tauraco; species Tauraco erythrolophus. The sequence goes on from NC_141470.1 coordinate 44,398,351, forward strand.
AGTCAAGCAGCTGTTTTCATCTCAACATGAATAATTATTTGTATAACAAACTTGTCTAAAGAACAGAGTTGCTAACATTTGATATCTGTACAGTGTTACTAGGTGATCTCAGTTATAGGAAGGCTGGCTTGACTTTGTGTCCTCTGTATGTACTTCAGTGACTTCTAAGCTGTTTTACAGTGTCATGCTTTCTAGGGGGATTTTGGTGTAACTACCTGTTTTGATTTCTTTTCACAGTTAGCATACTTCTATCAGAGGAAAGGTTGGAAGACGTGTTTAATATGTGCAGACACATACAGAGCAGGTAATACAGCCTTTAATGATGTGGCTCTTTAATACTTACAGATTTTATTTTTTTTTTTACATAGTCCCTTGACTATACCTGTCTTACAGGTGCTTTTGACCAGTTAAAGCAGAATGCCACAAAAGCAAGAATTCCCTTTTATGGGAGGTAAGCATCTTTCAGAATCAGTTTGGAGAATGATTCAGCTCCAATGGTGTATTGTTCCTTACTGAACACCTCACACTAAGCCCCATTCAGTGTTGCCTAATTGCTTAGCTTTTGTTATAATATTTGCTCTGATCAGATGAAAATTATGCCTAGGTCAGTATACCTTCTGCCAATAGTAGCAGGCAGGGATAGTGCAAAAAGAGATCAGGCATATGGGGGTAATTCTCTGGAATGTTCTCTCAGTGTATAGCAGTTTCTAGGCCTTGAAAAGACACTTCCAGATTTTCAGGAAGTATCTTTACAGATAAAACACTATGATTTTTGGACACTTAATTTCTGTTGTCAGGTAGGGTCAGCAGTGGACCTAAAATAGCTTTTATAAAGCATTAAATAACTTCCTTTAAGCATCACTGGAGGTGTACTGTCTAGGCGTTCAGTTAAATCTTATTTCAGGGAAGGGCTAGTAGAACTTAGTGCAGTCTTCAGCAGGTGAAACAGTACTTTGTGCTTCAGTTCACTGAACAGTAAGAGCAAATAGCTTAGGAAGGCATATTTTTTTAATAAAGTTTTGCTTGACATAAGAGGAATTCCCTATTGAAATCCAGGTACAGTTAATGAGTTTACAGTCCCATGATGAAAGCTTGAATTAGTTTCTTTGGGAACAAAGAATGGCATATATATACAGATGTTTCTCTTTGTGATCAGTTATACAGAAATGGATCCTGTAATCATTGCCTCAGAAGGTGTTGAGAAATTTAAGAATGAAAACTTTGAAATAATTATTGTTGATACAAGTGGACGTCACAAACAGGAAGACTCATTGTTTGAAGAGATGTTACAAGTTGCTAATGCCATAGTGAGTAGATTCAAGAAATATAATCGCTTCTGCTACAGTAATTTGACTACAAATCACTTATGCTTCCATGTTCTGTGGGGACTTTGCTCCTCTGGAATGCGTCAGTGCTTTAACTCCTAGAATATATTAGAAATTAACAAGGGCTGGATGATGAGTGCTTGATAGTTTTGTCAGTTTTAATTCTTGTATCTGTAACTCGAGGATGCTTACACATAACTAGACTACCCTTCCTGCCTTAACTTTTCCTTTTCAGGATCTTTGCATTGAGAAGCTAGATAAAAGAACCAGTCTGATCTGGTTTCCTGTAGCTATGTGTACTACATTTTCTGTGATTGTCATGAATAATTCCCTGAAACAGGGAAGATGATTGGATAACTTTCAACAGTTTTGATATGTAAATGAAGCTGCTGTTTCTTGTATAGGTTTAAAAAGTCGGGCTGTTTGTTTGATTCTGTGGTCTTGCATGACAATACGATGCTTCCCACAAAACTCCTGCTAATGGCTAATTCGTTTTCAGAGGAATGGATGTCTTAAAGCTCTTAATGTAAAACCGAATGGAAGATGTTGTTAGCCACTAATTGCTTGTAGATACTAATTAGCTTATTGGCACAGATACTGGCTAAAATCACTCAAAACATAAATAATAACTGTAAACTTATTAAACTGTAATATTCTGTGTTGTAGATAAGTCTTTCACATAGTAATACAGCGTCAGGGTTTCCAAATGGTCCTTAGACAATACTGTTCATAAAACAGTATTAAACATCTTAAAGTGCCCAGCCTTTACATACTTACTGTTACTGCAGTAAGTTCTGCTACTGAACGTAATGCATGAACACTGTTTAAGAAAGCAGGAAATGATTATTTTGTGTATCTCTTTTCTCTTAGCAACCAGATAACATTGTTTATGTGATGGATGCTTCCATTGGCCAAGCTTGTGAAGCTCAAGCTAAAGCTTTCAAAGATAAAGTAGATGTAGCTTCTGTTATTGTTACTAAGCTTGATGGACATGCAAAAGGAGGTGGAGCTCTTAGTGCGTAAGTATTGTGATACAATAGTGTGTCCGACATCCAGCCATGCATGGATAACTGTGAAATGTGTTCATGTCTCACAGAAACCTGTCCCATGAAAACATCACTGTCACAATGCACAGAATCTGAGGTTTAAGTCAGTAACAGCTCTTTTCTTACCTTACCTCTGATGGGTAGGATCACCCATTGATGTTTAACAAGAGTCAGAATCAGATATTATGATGTACTTCCAATACAGTAGTGTGTATTGTCACATGCCAGACTTCTGTCTTCTGAGAAACAGCATCAAGCAATTATATTTACTATGTCCTGTGTATCAGGAGTTTTTACCAAAAACATACATTTGGACTTGATGGGTACAGCTTACTGGAAAAGTTTTGCTTCTTGTTTAATGCCTAAGGTTTTTTTCCATAAGGGGAAAAACTTTAGCTAATCATATTTAATGGCCTTAAAACTGCAATGCAAGTCAGACTTCTAGATTGCCAGTCTGGCAATTTGGTAAAAAATTAGTCTGCAATTATACTCTTCCAAATTCTGTTCTTGTTGGACTTCCATGTGCTGTATCTTGACAGTGTCTATGGACTAGAAAATGTTACATTTTATCGTCAGCTTTATATGATGGCAGTCAGACCAATCTCCAGTTGACACCAACTTACTAAATCACTGTCTGACATTGATTTTAAGTGATAGAGTTCTTAACAGCAAAATACGTACGGCAGTTTAGTTTTCCATCACTATGCTATAAATAAGAGCAAAATGGAAATACCAAAAGTTTGTTCCAGTTGACATGCACTTGTATGTGTTAAGTGTGCTGTAGACTGGAAGCTGATAGTGCCAGTGACTGACTGGTGAAAAGGTTCTGATTTCTCTATGTCTAAGCTTTTCTCCTGTGTTGAAAATGAGATTGCTGTCTGTTGTAGGAGGTTCCTTGAAGAAAAAGTAATCCATGCCTGTCTCATCTGACCTCCCAATATCAGGATAAAATGGAGATGATTTTTCTTCCTTTTCTCACAAGTTTTTTTAACTGAACAATGAAAATAAGCAACTTCTATTTCTGTTGATGACTTTTCAAAGCAGAGTTTATATTTTTACAAAGTACTAATTAGCAAAACATCTCATCAGATACTCCCAGCTACCTATCCTAAATGCTGGATGTTTTTGCATTAATAGTTTGAGGATTAAGAAAGATACTTCAGCGAGGATGCATTGTGTTGATGCCTAGCTAATTATGTTAATAGGTGTACAAAAGATGGGTGGTTTTTGAGAAGCCGTTTCATAAAATATATTTTACTGCAGAGTTGCTGCCACAAAGAGTCCTATTATTTTTATTGGAACTGGCGAACACATAGATGACTTCGAACCCTTTAAAACACAGCCTTTCATCAGCAAACTTCTTGGTATGTACAACTGTACTTAAAAGACATTTTGAACTGGATAATAAAGTCAAAGTGTAATTTTTTTACTACTAACTTCAGAGCTGTTGTGTTTTGTTTTTTTTCCCCAGGTATGGGTGATATTGAAGGATTGATAGATAAAGTAAATGAGTTAAAGCTGGATGATAATGAAGCACTTATCGAAAAGCTCAAACATGGTAAGTTATTCCCAAGGCCTTAATAGTGGATGTATTATCAAGGCAGATTCTCTCAGATGTAGACCACTGAGTTAATTTGTGTTATGTGTAGAGAAAAGTAACTTGTTTCCTGTGCATCGTGAAGAACGGTTATTCTTTCTCTGAAATAAACGTGGTAGGCAAGTAAAATCGAGTTATGTTTTTCAAGTGATAAGTCTGTCAGTCTATAGCTGTCTATAACTGCAGAATAACTAATGCAGCTCTTAAGTGCGTGCCGTCTAAAATGGTTTAGCCATGTTAACAGTGGAGAAGAGGTTGATTTATCTGCTTACCTATGCAGTGCAGTATTTACCTTGTAAATATAAAGAATACTTGAGGAAAGACAGTAAGATCAAAATGCTAGTATGACTTTTGCTAATTCTTTTTTTTGTACTTCAGGTCAATTTACATTAAGAGACATGTATGAACAGTTCCAGAACATCATGAAAATGGGACCATTCAGTCAAATCTTGGTTAGTTATCCAAAAAATAATTTTATCTTATCAGATTTTTGTTTATATTTGACAGACTTCTGCTGTAAACTTAGAACTCTTCATAGAAACTGGTGGAGAGTCTGTGCTTTGTTTTTCAAAAAGGTGAAATGATTTGCCTACTGCAGTACATAACTACTGAACTAAAGCTTGCTATCCATATTTCTGGCTGCTTAATTGGAGTTAGCTTTGCCTATTCTGACACAGCTTTTTGTTTTCCATTTTTAAAACAAGGGTATGATCCCTGGTTTTGGAACTGACTTCATGAGTAAAGGCAATGAACAGGAATCAATGGCAAGGCTAAAGAAACTGATGACTATAATGGACAGTATGAATGACCAAGGTAAAGCAAACTTCACTCACTATTCTCTATTGTTGAACAAGGTTATTTACAGAGATCTTGCTGGAAACAAGTTGAACATAAGGCAATGTTTACAGTGACAGAAAATGACAAGGAGCATTTTTCACTCTTAAAAATGGCAATGAGTACATGTGTGTCTCAAACTGACTGAACAAGTTGAGATACCTTGACAATTGTCTGTTGCTGCTCTATCTCGTGTAGAGTAAGTGGGATTTTGAAGCATTCTGTTGGAAATTAATCTATTTTTATTTTTCATACTGTAACTGTGCTTCTTAAGTTACTAGCACTATACTTGCAAATTAAAAAGCTATGTTCATCTTTAATCTGTCATTGCTGTATTTCTTCCTACTCACTCTCAAATTTACTTGGTGACATAGCCTGGTCTCTGGAATTCAAGGTGTGTTGTTTCTAATCCACCCGTAACTCTTTCAGGAGGTGTATGCTCTTACACTTGTGCTAAACCCATTAGTATGGCTTAAGACCAAGGATGCTGAGAGCATAATTTATTCAGGTGACTTTTTCTATCATGGTGATTAACATATGAACGTTAACAGCTTTTTAGCACTATTCCCTAGAATATTGTATCTCAATTATTTATGCAAAATTCTGCATTGTCACTTCTGAGACTAGGTTTTTGTTCTCTGACTCAAAACTAAATTCTCAACAATAATGAGAAACAATTTGCTACCAGCTGTAATGGATTTCAATATCAGTAACTGAACAGATTATTCTTTACCGCACTGTAATTGCAGAACTTGACAGTACAGATGGTGCCAAAGTTTTCAGTAAGCAGCCAGGAAGAATCCAAAGAGTAGCAAGAGGTTCAGGAGTTTCTACCAGAGATGTTCAGGAGCTTTTGACCCAATACACCAAGTTTGCACAAATGGTGAAAAAGATGGGAGGCATCAAAGGACTTTTCAAAGGTAAACAAAAAAAAAAAATTATTAACTCAGTGGGGAGGTCACTTGATGTGTGAACACAGAGGAAATGTGAAAATGTCAGTTAGGTGTTGGGAGAGGAGAAAATGAGTGATAGCTCACTCTCATGATGTTTGAAAGGTCTGTCATGTAACTGGTAAGAGTTGCATTGTTCTTCACGACACTAATGTGAAACTTAGCAGTGAAAATACTGTATTTTTGACTTTATCAATTTAGACTTCATTACTACTACGATACTGAGGCTTCAGTCTGTTACATGGGGTGCAGGGACTGTTTATCCTTAAAATGCTTTTAAGTGGCTTATGTAGTAACTTTTTGATCAGGGACCTGAATGGATTTGAATCTAAAATTAAGAGGTAAAATTCTGATCTATTTTATTTTTAGCCCCATATATTAATCCACTTTCTTATGATTGCTTCTTTCATTTTTCTTGTAGGTGGTGATATGTCAAAGAATGTAAACCCATCTCAGTTGGCCAAACTGAACCAACAGATGGCAAAGATGATGGATCCAAGAGTTCTTCATCACATGGGTAAGTGTTGGCTTTTTACAGCTTCGAGAGGACTATCAATTATAGTGGAGCATTTGAAACGTAAAACGGAGGGAGGTGATGTGAGAATGTGTGTATTAAGTTTTTCTAACAAGAATCATAAAGTTGTGTCTTTTTGTTACGAATGCTTTGCTCTTAACCAGTGCTTAATCTACTCTCTTCATCTGGATTGAGCTCTCAAAATGAGGAGCTGGAGTGGTGTATAATGAAATAGTAAAGTGATGACTTGAAGCATGACTGGTAAAGCAAATCTATTCCTAAACTTCCCTACCATTTTCTTCTAAGCTTTGCCTCAAATAATTAAATTTGACAAGAGCAGCTTTAAATAAAGACTCCTATGCTGGAACCTTACTAATTGATAATGGTCATTCTTTCAATGTTTTTTCTTTTGTCTAGATCTTAATGCACAGGTCATCTTAAAACCTATTTTAAGCCTAGTGTTTTGCAGACCTTTCTGTAATTACTCACTCACTTGTCCATTTTTGATAGCCATTTGAACCTGGCTTGACAGCCTTGGCCTTTTGCATTTGTATATTATTGAAATAGCGTGTGTGCTTTAATGAGGCCTCAGAAGCAAGATAGCTGTGCTTCAGCGTTAATTAACACCTCCATGTTGTCACTTATTTTCTGCAGGTGGCATGGCAGGATTGCAATCAATGATGAGACAATTTCAACAAGGTGCTGCTGGGAATATGAAAGGCATGATGGGATTCAATAATATGTAAAGAAGCCTTAATAAAAATGGACTTGGTTGACTTTTTGTTGCAACTTCAGTGAAAGAATTTGCTTTCTTTCTTTTTACAGTGATGGGAGGAGTGGTTTTTTGAAATCTTATTCAGGCTTCTCAGTTTCTACATCTAATTTCTGAAAACTATTTTTGCTTAAATTAGTTCCTCTCCACTAATACCTGATGGCACAAAGAATAATTCAATTTAATAAAACAAAATAATGATGTAAAATTTTAATATTTAGAGACACTTTTTAATTGTTTACATCAAATGGCAGCCATTATATTTGTAAACAACCCTTATCTTTGGTTATAGTAACATAAAATGTCACAAATATACTGTAAAATAAAATTTAAGTGGTTATAAACAAGGGAATGGCCTGTTTCTTGAGTTCTTTTGTAACTGTCCTTTATCAGTATGTAGTGAGATGATTTTTTTTTTTTTTCAGTTTGATTTGTTTCTAGTGACTGTTGCAACTCCATGTTTGGCATAAATACTATAAGAATAATTCAGTGTCTGAAATGTGCTATTGCTGCTTATGTATTCTGTCTGGAGCATTTTTAGAAGGTGAATGTGCTGTGCTCAGGTTTGTACAAAACTTTACTCTCCAGAATTTTATCGTTCTTTCCCTGTACGTAAAGAATGAAGCGACTAAGAACGTACAGTTCTGCAGATATCAAGCTATCTTTGATATATGAGACCATCTTCATACCAGGCTGCTAATTAAGCAGTTACTTTGTTATGGGCATGACTTCTAATACATACTAGATGGAATTCTGTGCTGGTACTGAACTTAAAATGAAACAGACAGATAGCTGTATCTGACAGACCATATTGCCACAAGTGGGCTACAATCTGATCTTAATTTCCTGTAGCATTTCTTTTGATATTGCAGTTTACTATTTTGGTCTTTAATGGGTAGAATCCACAGGCACATTTCAGAAACTAGGTAGACCAGATGACCCTTGAAATCCAACAAAGATTTTAAACAAGAGAGATGGTGTCCATTTATATAAGATTAAATGCAGTAATTAAAACAAGTGTGTCCCTCTGTCAGCCAGTTCTTTTGAGAAGGTGACAGCTAACGTAGCTGATGGTGAATAGCTTATATGGGTAATTATGCTCTTGTGCTAATAAAGCATAAAGTATGCTGTAACTTAGTTTATAATGCAGAACTATATCCACTGTATAGAGGATGCTGAAAAGTCTTCAAGTATGCCAGGTACTTGGAGCACTGTAAAAGACCAGTTAAGTTGGATCTTAGTGTTTTAAATCTTACAAAAAGAATGATACTTGTTTATCACCAGCTTGTGAGGAAGCTGTCCTCAGCTACTTGAGCAGTGTGTTTATTAAAACAGCTTATCTTTTTAATAGTATTTTCAGTTCTTGAGCAGTACAACCAATGTGATATATAAAAACATGCAGCAAAGAGTAGTATTTAAGTCTTGGTTTGGAATGCAGTATGTAGGGGAGAGTGGATAGTTCAGTTGAATGCTTTTGGTGGAAATCAGACATGAATAGGCACAGTGAGGATGAACAGTGAAGCACTGTGCTTCTGGACAGGCCCAGTCAGACTGTCAAATTACCAATGATTAACTCTTTCTATTTTCAATTTGTTGGGCATGTTTAGTTTTAGTCTTTAGTTTACTGTTTCCAGACTCGGCTACCACTGCTACCAGATAGGAAGAGAGCTGTCAGTAGCTGTATGAGTTGGCAGAGGCAAGGACAAGTTCAGAAAGCATTTCCTATAAAGCTTGTGTCAATTGTTATTTCTAAAGTGTATGCTGAAATAAACAAATAGCAGTCTATTGTTCTTACTTTAACATGCCAGGTAGAAAAAACTTTGGAGCCTGCTTGGAACCAATTACCTAAAGATCTGAAGTTTGGGGAAAAAAAAAAAAAGAAAAAAGAGAAAATAGATTCATGTTGGAGGCACTTAACAGGAGGGTTCAACTTTAGAGGAGCACCTTGTAGCTTTATAGGAGAACAATTTCAGGGAGTGCAGGCAATCTTTTTTCGTGCATCCTGCAGAGCACAATGTGTAGAAAATCCTGAAGTTGTTGCAGGAGAGCAGAAGCTATTGTGTTCCCTGTTCTCTCAATTGGGTATTCTGAATTGAAGGCTTAATTGCACCGAGGTAGGAGAGGCCGTATGAAGCACTGCCAGCAAGTGCCATGAGTGGCAACTCTCCCAGCACCATTTTCTTGTATTAAGCTTCTTGGTCTCCCACAGCATCTCACCATGTTCTGCAGAAAAGATTTCTCTGTTGTACAAGAAGCGTGAAAAGATAGAGGCCAACAAACTTCCCTGGAAATAATTAGAAGCCTGAGGGCTATCTTTCTGTGTATATTTTAGTGAAAGCTAGTGCTGCTGTCCGACAAGTTTGGCTGCTGTTTTGGTATCTGGACACCAGGCTAAATGAAGTTCATAAAAAAACGTGAAAGAAATGAATGAATGGTTTAGGAAATTGTAGCGCCTGGGGAAGGCCGCTAGAAGGAGCCGATGGACAAGAGCAATGTGCAAAATAAACCCAACTCTTATTTCTGTTTAGAAGTGCATCCTTATTTCAAAATCAGTGACATCCTGCAGTCACTCTTTTCTTTTGGTTACAGTCATGAGATCTGGATAATGTGACTAAAAGCCCATCTGTGTTACAGACTGTAATTCTTTGGAAGCTATTCTTTATGATACAGGATTGAAGGATGGCACTTGCTGTCATGTAAATAAGTGCACGTTACAGCCACTGGCTTTAAGCTTTTTTTTTTTTTTAAAAAAAAGGTAAAAATTACTCATTCCTCAGTTCCATAAAAAAGGATGTTTCAAATGCTTCCACCTCCAGCTGTTTTCACTAGTACGTAGCCGTGGCTAATGTGTTGTTTGTCCAGGTAAGCCCTGGCCCCATGTTCCCCTGCAGTAAGGAGGCCTCCACACAGACTTGGGGGAAAGGACTGGAGCAGCTGAGTGAACCAATTATCTGACAAACACTTCCCTGCCTGCTCAGAATAAACGTTATTTTCTCGCTCAGGCCCATCTCAGGGAGCAGGGCACCCTTGGCTTGCACTTCTTTCTTGTTCTGTGGCTTGTCCTTTAGAACGTGCTGAATTGCCTGAGCCAACACCACGTACTGGAAGGTTTTAGCAAGCTGCCCCTTCTCCAGAGAGGACTCTTAAATACTGACAACTAACTTCATGCACTTCTCAAAATATTCTTCCATTATTTTATGGATTTTTACAATATTCTAGGAAGATGATGCGTGTGTACTTCCCCACAACATGCAGTTTTCCCTCCGCAGAGGGGGTAGGCATCCTTCTGTGTGCACGTATGGCTGTGCCGGGCAGCCCGGCTGCCTCTGGTCTCTTTCCCGTCTCCCGCCGGGCTGCGGAGAGAAGAGAAATGACCGAGGCCGGTAGCGGCTCGGTCCCGCTCCCGGGGGACCCACCAGGTGTCTCCCCCGTGTGGGTCGCGGCTTCCGAGGGCGGCCGGCCCCGGCGGGCACCGCACCCCTCGGGGCGCCGAGGGGGAGCGCGCGGCGGCCCCGCAGGCCGCGGCGGGCTGCAAGCGCCGCCCCGGCGGGCGGTGTGACGGGCGGCGCCGCCCGGCTGCTCGCTTCCCTGGGCCGCGGCGGGCCCGCTGCCGCCCTCCCCCGGCGCCGCGGCGGGCGGGAGGATGGAGCAGGGGCTGTCCGCCATCACCCTCTACTGCGCGCCCGCCGCCGGCCCCGCGGCTGCCGCCTGCGCCATGGAGCCTGAGCAGGTGAGCGGAGCGGGGCCGCCCGAGCGGCCTCTCCCCCGTCGCTGCCGGCAGCGGGGCCTGGGAGGTGACCGCTTCCGGAGGAGGGCGAGGCTCCTCGGGCCGCGGCGGGGCGGGCGGCGGCGCGGGGGTCCGGCGGGGCGGGGGTGGCGGCCGCGGCCTGACCCCCCGGGGGCTGCGCGGGAGCCGGGGAGTCCCCGGCGCGGGCCGGTTCTCCGCGGTGGGTGTCGGGGTGCGGGGGCCCTGGCCTCGGGGGGACGAGGTCAGTCTGTTTGTCTGTCCGTCCGTCCTTCCAGCGCTCGGTAATCACAGCGCGGCGGGCACGCGTCTCAGGTGTCTGCAGATAATGCCTCGTACAAACGAGCCTGATAAATATTAAATTGAGACAGGTTTCCGCTTTCCTCTGCGCTGTCAGGCTGGCGAAGGTGTGGGAGAAGGTGAGGGACGCCAGCTCGTCTTTAGACTGCGAGCTGGCGAGCTCTGCTCCTGTCCCTCGCCTCGGCTTCACGCCCCGTGTTCCATGCACTGCACCGCCGCTCATGATGGTGCCTCTCCAAGGCTCCTAGTTCCCAGGGTGTCTTTCCTTACAGTCGTCTTCTGACTCTGTTATTTTGTTGTCTTCTGTTTCAGAAAGGCTCGTGCTGTTTAATTTCGGTTGAAATACGAGGATGGAAAGTCATGCAGACCAAACCCCCCAAAAAAGCCCTAGCCAAAAAAAGTAACACAACTGAAATCTGTAAGGCAGGCAAGAGGGCATGGGTAGGAATACTTACCATTGTTACCAGCCTTCTCGTAACTAGTGCTGTCAGCTCAGTAGATCTGTGCACGTTGAATTACTCATCTTTCCGAGGGAGAACGAATATTACAAACTTTGGCTTTTTGGGTCATAAGCTGAGCCTGACAGGTTAAAAGATGCTCAAGTGAATAGTCTGCTTTCCCTCTTATTTTTTGTTTTTCTTCTTCCTCTCCTTGATGAAACTTTACATTATTGCATCACCTAATATTAGTTGTGGGAGCTCTCCTAACTTACCTGCAGGTGTGCTGGCACACCTCATCCTTAATTGTAGTTTATTTATTTTGGCATTTTGGTTGTGGACTGAAATGCCATTGAGCTGGGTATTGTACCAACACCGTCTAAACGTGTCCTGCTCTGTTTCTGGCCAAAGGGTGAGATAAAAGAGTGGGTGTAAAGAGGGTGAACAAGGAACAGGAGTTTCAGATGCTGACTTCCTGACAGGTGACGTTAGTACAGGTGGCATAAAGCCAACAAAAATTCCAACAAAGCATCTAGGAGAAAAGGAAGTTGCTTTAGAGTGTTGACAGAGTACCGTCAGAGTGTTAGCTAGTGTGGCAGAAAGCTCAAGAGTGACTGGCCTTCAGGTCTAATGGTTGCCAGAACAGAAGCCAAAGTAAATACTTTTATGGCAGGAGGTTAAGACAAATGCTGAGTCTTTCAAGAGTCATATAATGTGTTGGAGAGGGATAAGCCTGTGGAAAAAAATGAGGTGGCAACCTGACTAAAGTGGTGGACTATGAAAACAATCTTTGTAACAACTGTAAAGGAAGATCAAAAGCATAAAGCCTTAAAAAAATAAATAGTGTAACATTTGAGCTATAAAGTGAGTCTAGCTGACAATTCTAGAACAGATCTGCATTGCCACAGTTTGGAAAGTTAAATAAAATTTACAGATGCTGGACTTACTGCTTGCAGCTGGGGCAGTTGGCTTTTATTAATGTTGTGCATGTAACAATTGAAAGGACAAATGCTACAGTGATGGCTAAAACCTGCATCCAGGTTGTTGACTAGGTATTAACCAAAGCAACAACTGATATGTATTATTTTATTTAATGGTTTAAGACTCTGAACCAGATTACTAAGTGTACCGGATTCATTGTTCCTTGATGAATCCTTACTGTCTTGAACTGATGCGTTTGTCTGGAACTTTGCACCAGTACCAGCTATGCAGAGCGGCTTACTGTAGGTAGTGTAAGTGGAGTGTGGGATGGGTGTGCAGGGAATTAAAGCCTCCTTTTTAAACTTTAAATATGGACTATAATTTTTTTCTAAGTTAAAATATTTGAAGCATTTGAGTTAAACGAGCCAAAATAGATGAAGAGGCTGTGCCTTTAGAGGAGCTCTAAGGAGAGGCTCACGTTGCTTGCTGTTATTCATCACAGTAATATTTGTGATGCTGTGCTGCAAGAAATAGTGCTCTTTAGCACTGTGACTAAACATGAAAAATGGCATCATTGTACGAGGCCAATAAAGGAGCGTGAAATGTTCATAAAAGGCTGATTCTGTGGTGCTCTCTGCTCCAAAAAATACAGAGCTGAGTCGCAGTTAAGTGGCTCCCACTTCTACAGTGGCAGCAAAGAACGCTCCCTGTGCTTAGGTTGTATTTTTGTATTTTTGTGGCTTTGCTGTTCTGCTCCTGCTCTGTTTCCAAGACTGAAATGCAGTGGAGAGAGTGCTCTGGGCCCCGGACAGTCTGTTTTGTCGTTCTACATGAAAATGTAATTCTGCATGAGAGTGTAATGCCTTTTCAGCTGAATTACCCCATTGAAAACTTGCCACTTGATTGTGCTCAGGTCCTCCAGGAAAACGTCAGAAATGTGCCAGGGTAGCTAAAGGAATGCTAGGGGAAGCTGAAATGACTTGCAGTTTTGAGAAGCGGCAGTACCAGGGCTGGCAGAGACGATGAACGCGTGCGCTCCCTTTCCACGTTGTAGAGCTCGGCATGTGATCTTTACCTTCCCTCCCTCTTCCCTGTGGGCATGAGAAAAATCTGTGCCGGGAATGAAGGAAGCCGTTCCGCTCCCTACGGCCCCCTCCTGCCCCTCTCTACCATGCCCACCGGCTTTCCCGGTTAACCGAGCCTGTTTGTGTTGTAAAGCTAATTTATGTGATCTGGCGTAAGAGACAGGAACGGTGATGCTGTGCTTGCAACAGTTAAGAGATGTCTGACAACTATGTAATAAAATATGTATTTGTATTAATAATTTTGATTTGTGATGTATAGAGACTGTTAAGGTTGCACAGACAGGAAATAGAAAATTGGAATGTGCCCATTTGATGCAACGTGAATTCTGCGTACGCATACACTCGTATCTCATTCCTTATGACAGGGTTTTAAATTACATAGGCTCATGCATTTTTAAAAACTTTTGTGGTACGTTAAAAACATGTGGCCGGCATTTCCTAACTTCTGTGTCCTTCTCTGCAGGACAGAAGTGTTTTCAAAAAACCAGTTTTATACATTTGTTACAGTAATATCTAAAAGCTCTGCCAAGGTGGAGGCACTCTTTTGATAAATACAATTCCAAACCTTACTAAAATTCTCTGGCCACAGGAGTTACTGGCCTAAAGAATTACTGGTTGGCCTTTGAACTAGAAGTATATTTTTTGAACGCCTGCGACCCAAAGACTGCATTGTGGTGCTCAGCAGCTGGAAGAACAAAACCAGACATTGTACTTCTCTTGTTATATGTCCTTAGCCACAAAACTAAGTGTTGTTCTTTTAGCGTGGTCCCTTGTCCTAATTGTGATTGCTGATGAAAGCCCCCAGAGGCAGATTCCTCGATGCATCTTTTTAAAGCTTGAGGCTGGCTGCTCAGTTGTCCATCATTCAGTTCTCTTTGTGCTAGAGGTGTCTGTCTAAGCTTGCAAAGAGGTCGCTACGGCCTGTGAATTACTTGATTAATTTCACTATTCATTCCAAAGCCAACGATACTTTTAAATCTTAACGCTTACGTAGTTATCAAATTATTTTTTAAAAAGTGTCCTGCCAAGAAACTCTTATGTAATGCAGTGCTCTTTCGGAATAGATGTTTTTAATACAACCTGTCCATGCTGAAGTGAAGGCACTTACATGTTTCTTATTTTTAGTGACGAGATCAGTTTCAGTCTTATCTTTTACCTACAGCCAAGCTCCTGCAAGTGTCCATTGTATATGCTAATCAATCTAAAATGTTTTAAATATCTCATGAAGTTTTTTAAGGTGGAGCTTTTCCAGTTCCAGAAGCATGTACTTGAGATGATTTTTTTTTTCTTTATAGCAACTTGCAAATGCAGATAGAGGCTTTGAGAATGTGGAGCTGGGTGTCATAGGAAAAAAGAAGAAAATTCCAAGGAGGGTTATTCATTTTGCAAGTGGAGAAACAATGGAAGAATATAGCACAGATGAAGAGGAAGATGAACAAGAGAAAAAAGACCTGTTGCCGCCTGTAGATCCTGTAGGTATTTTACTTGATAAATGGCTACTTCTGGTTTACTGGGTAGCTACCCATGTTTTATGCTTTAATTTTTGCGTCACAAATCTGTTTTAGTATTTAGTATTAAAGATTCCCTTAATCTGATTGGCTCTAGGGACCGAGAAATACGTAAGAAGTATTCCTGAGAAGTTTTATCTTGGAGTCCACCTCCACTAAAGTAGCCCTATTAATTAGAAATGGATTGTATTTCTTCACGGTTCTAGTTTGTCCTCTCCAGCATTTCCCCCTCTAATAATGTTTGCTTGGTGTCTCCTTGATTCGTACCGTTGTTTACAAAAAACGTGCAGGGAAGGCATTTGTTTCCTTATGTTTGGTGACAGTGGAGAGTTGAACCTATAATTTATTGTTACTGTACCAGCAATTTGATATAATTAAAAGAGTATAGAAGGGAAAGAAACAGATGACTTGCAGAAATAAAGGAAAACTGGTGTCATTCATGATATATGAAAAACAGGCTTTAAAGGACCTGTCTAGTCCATGTATGTAAAGTTCATCTGCGTGGTAAACCGTTAAGATGTTGCTCAAGCTGTGAAGGGAGTTTCCATTTACTGGTTCGAATTCAAGTGGAATTTCGACAATAAAAGCTCTTTCCCATGGTCTATACTATAGCTACTAAAGTACATATCCTTTCTGTCAGGCATTCTCGATCTTTACTTGGAGGTAAAATGAAATTGATCGTCTGTTTTATTCTGTTGGCGTGTCTGACAATCTATTGCGTAGTGATAGCGTATTTGCAAAGCTCACAGCCATGCGTGCCAGCACAGACAGGAGCTGCTCCCTGCCCTCTGTCAGTCAGTCCCAGGGAAGATCCACATCCATCTCTTCATCTCTCCACACCCCCAGTCTCATGTTTCTTTTACGACACCCCCATGAACTGATGTCCCAGCCACCTCTTCTCTCTACCCTGCTACGATAATTCTTACTCCAGTAAAGTGGGTCTGCAGTTCTGTTCCCTGCCTGTCGGCGTGGTTCCCTTCCTGGTCCTCTCTGGCCTTGGTTGCCCATATTGAGCTAGAGGTGGAGACTCTGAAAGTGGCCAGATCCTTCCTGATGTGCTGAAGTGTGGTCAAGCAGGTGGGAGATGTCACTTTGTGCAGCCAGTCCTGCCTGGTTGCACACTGGAGGCAGATGCTGGTGTAGAGCTGTTTGTTCCCAGGCTGTGGGAAAATAACTGAAATTGGAGGGGAATGGGAGAACATTGTCCCCCAAAATTCAGCAACATCTTAACATAAGCTGTAATATCAGAGCAGCTCTGAGATGAGACACAGCTGCTGCTCCCAGGAAAGGCCTACATAATATCCTTGAAATGGGGAGTAGAGTGGTACGGAGGTATCACGGCTTGTCCTTGTTATCAGGGATGAAGGGCGCCTGGTGAAGCAAGGAATATGAATCACAACCACTGCCTCAGCGGTGATGGTGAAATCATGTCCTTTAGCTACCAAATCACACCTCCACCCGCCTCCGAGCTGCAACCACCCCTCAAGAGAGAAATTTACACCAATCCTAATAAAGTTATGTATGACTAGAGTCACTTGAGCTCCACCTAAAAGAAATGGAAAAGGTATAAAATGGCAAAAGACAGAGGGGATGTTAGGGAGAAGCCCCTCCATCGAAACGTCCGGGATCAGTCGACGGGCTGAACCTCTCTTCTCCCCCACATAGGGACGCCTGTTGGGTAAGAGCTCTGTGTTACGTGCACTTATTTATTAACATCTTACTAGCTATTTGGTATTATCACTGATCAGTAATAGTTTTATATTATCACTGCAGTATTTCAATTAAAATTGTTTTTGTAGTCAGTCACTATCACCAGCTATCTACGAATCTATATCCTGTCACCAATAAAATCATGTATATATATAATCAAAGGTTCTAGGAACCTTTGCCCTTATATAAGGAGGTTGGGCTATAGTATTACCAAACTGGTGTACTCACCAAAGTTATATATTCAAAAGTTGTAGGAACCTTTGCCCTTACATAAGGAGGTTGGGCTATAGTATTACCAAACTGGTGTACTCACCAAAGTTATATATTCAAAAGTTGTAGGAACCTTTGCCCTTACATAAGGAGGTTGGGCTTTAGTATTACCAAACTGGTGTACTTGCCAAAGTTATATACAAAAGTCCCAGCAACTCTTGACATTATTATACAGACTGGTCGTTTTGACCTCAAAACGTGACACAGGCTTTAGGTAAGAGTCTTTGCATGCAGAGAAACCAGTGTTCTGTGTTCTCCTTGACGTTGCTGTTGAAATGACTTCTGCACCATTGTTTGGGAATCCGTGATTAAGAAATGTTGTGGTTGGAACTCTCTACTGTACAGTAGTAGGTCTGTATTTATTTACAAGTGTATCCTTCATGGCAGAGCACGGCTTTGTTGGAGGGACTGCAATGAAGACTTTGACTTTCTGCTCATTTTCTTCTGAAGAAGTGGTGAGCCATGTGGAGTTTGCTTTGGGAAGGACTGTCAATTAGTTTTTTGGTTTTTTTTCCCTCTGTAAAATGAATTTAGCTTGAGGAAAAAGAGCAGTTTGAGGACTGAGCTGGAAGGAGACTATGGGAATTCAGCTTGGATTGGGGTTCCTAGTGATTCACAGGTGAAGCTGCCACATTTGATCTTGGATGGATTCATGGCACCACTCATTTTCATTAGGCAGCTCTTGTGTACAAGGAAAAGTAACATTAGCCTGAGAGCAGGTAGGATATCATCAGTATAAATACACAGGTGAAGTTTATAGATGTATTACACTTATGAACAATGAGTAGATGTTAAGCTGCCTGGCTGAGTGCTGTTTTTTTTTCTCTGTAAGTATTGACTCAAAGCGCAAGAACTGTGTAACTTGCTGAATATTTTGGTAATATTCAGATATATTCAGTCAGATCTGTTCCCCGCTATGCAGATTCTGTCAGATGGCCACAGATGCATATGGAGAGAATTTTTTTCCCAACTATAATTAGCAGGGCACCAGATCTGTATAGAGATAATATATTTTTTGTGCCATTTCTTCTCAGTAGAAGAGTTCCACTGCAGTGCAGTGATGGAAGACTCGAGAGCCTTGATGTATGTGTTGTGAGGCCAGAGATGTGCACGCTGCTGTACAAATGGACACGTAACTAAAGAGCCCTCAAACATGCACAACAGCCAGGAATTCTCTGTGATCATTCTCCTGCTTTCCTGATACAGATTTTTTTCTGAATACCAAAAAGTATATTGTATGGCACAGTTAAGATTGCTTTATTCTCCTTTTATACTTGATGAAATCCTTAATTTTTATTACACTTTTCAATAACAGGACCCCCCAAACCAGAATAGTTTATTGTGGAGCACAGTATGCCTTATTATGCATTGCTTTTTACCTTGACAGAATAAACTTGATTAGACCAAGGGTTGCCATTAAGGAAGTTTACCTGATCTGCTGCATGCTTCGTGTATCCCAGCTGAGCCAGTCAATTGAAGAAATGTTAGTCCAAGCTGAGATTTGATGTTTTAGCCAACAGCTGCCTGAAAAATGTTTTTATTGTAGGATTTCTACAAAAGCAATTAAATAGTCAGTTTGCTGAGACCAGCATGTCTAAAACTTGTTATCTCAGTTGGGATACAAAAAAGTATGTTGCAAGTAATAGCAGTTTCTGGTCCAATTTATTTTTAGAAAAAGCACATTTAATATTTTTAATAGAAAATTTGCATCATGAATTTTCAAAGCTCAGCTGGTATTGGCATCCTGGCAGTTTCTGAATGAGTTTAAGGGAGCCAAGTATTTTACCATATTGTAAAGAAACGTCTTCAGTAACTACCTTGGTTTAATTGTGGTTTAGAGCTAAGCAGACAATGACAATGTCTTTCTTACTAAGCGAAGTAACATGTATGTATCCTAGTAGTATGATAACCAAAGCACTCAGTGTAATGGACTGCTGCCACTCATAACAAATTCTCTAAAAGAACTGGGTCTTAAATTTTGCTTTGAAATAACGATTCTGGTACTTCTACGGGTCAGCACTCAGTTCATTAATATTCTTGGACTGGAGTGTCCATTTTGTTGTGTTTTGATTTGTTATTTTTTTGCAAGAATGAGTTGAATCCAGAACACAGAGTATGTGAAATAAATTTTTCTCTGGATTTTTTAGATAACAGCATTCAGTATTATCTGAGTGTTCCAGGTTAAAGTTTAAATGCTTTAATAATCATAGAATCATAGAATGGTTTGTGAAGGAAGATCATCTAGTTCCAAACCCTCTGCCATGGGCAGGGAAACCCTCCACTACACCAGGTTGGCCAAAGCCTCATCCAACCTGGCCTTGAACACATCCAGGGATGGGGCATCCACAACTTCTCTGGGCAACCTGGTCCAGTGCCTCACCACCCTCTGAGTGAAAAATTTCTTCCTTAGATCTAATCTAAATCTCCCCTCTTTCAGTTTAAATCCATTGCCCCTTATCTTATCACTATATACCCTTGTAAAAAGTCCCTCTCCAGCTTTCCCGTAGATCCCCTTTAGGTACTGGAAGGCTGCAATTAGATCACCCTGGAGCCTTCTCTTCTCCAGGCTGAACAGCCCCAACTCTCTGCCTGTCTTCATAACAGAGGTACTCCAGCCCTCGGATCATCTTCGTGTGGCCCACCTTTGGACTCGCTCCAGTAGCTCCATGTCCTTCTTGTGTTGAGGACTCCAGAGCTGAATACAGTATTCCAGGCGGGGTCTCACGAGAGCAGATTAGAGGGGCAGAATCACCTCCCTCGACCTGCTTGGCAGGGGTGAAGAAGTGTCTGGTTGGACTTTGTCAGAAAGCAGAGGTTTCCATGAAGCTGAACTTAGAAGCACTTTGAACATACCGAACTGGTTTTCAGTTGTGATGGGGGAACTAGCAGAAACAGACAGAACCTCTGTGTCTGCCGAGCCTCAGATGTTCCCTGCGTTTGTGTTACCACAGACGTGTCAGAACATTCTGTGTCCGAGTTACTTCTGTCACATTGAAGTTCAGCTTGTCTTTTCACTTTAAATCTTCAGGGGCCTCTTGTAGCTTCTTGCGTACAGCTGCACAGCAGGCCCTTGTTTGTCCTGTGCGCCATGTGAATGCTTTTGAACCTTGTCACCTCGTTATGAAGGATTGTACAGAGCCTCGTCAACGCCATTATTTGCACCTGTGGCAACAAGCTTTTCCAGTGCTTTTCTTGACTTCTTCAACTGAACAAACTCGGAAATGATTGTCGTTAGCTTGTCTGCCAACTGAGCACATAATCGAAAAGCTGGAGGTGCTATTGTGCAAGCAGGATAGCAGCTGGTTTTGCTTACACTTTTACCTTGGCAGGACATTTTCCATGCCCACTGCCAAAAATATATAGCAGTCTGCCCAACTTGAGTTTCTGGCTTGATGGACGATTTCTTGCTGCACTGATTTGCAGAGGCTGTGCCTGGAAAGCACTGAAGTCTCATAGCTCGTGTATGTGCATACTGCGGCTATCCCAACTAACCTCAGTCGCTGTATTATTTACAGTCATATTTGTTGTTCTGTACAGATATCTACTAAATAAGATCACAGAAACCGGTTACTATCAAACAGCTTTCAGCAACAAGTTATAAACACATATGTAACTGAGTGGAGCTAATGAGTTTCATTTAATAAAAGCTGGCAATTTAATTGCTGTCTTCTGTGAGGAAAGTCCCTCTGCAGACATCTTTACTAGGGGGAAATACATAACAAAGCTTGCCGGAGTACAACAGACTGTTAACTATAAGTATGTTTTAGTTCACTCAGAAATTTGAGTTTGCCTTTTCACAAGAGTGAAAGGCTACAGCCTTTTCCCCAATAGATTGAAATCTGCTTTTCCCCTTCTACTTTTTATTATGTGGCTTGTTGTTTGTTTGTGTTTTTTTTTTTTAAGAGATGCAGCCTCTTTCCTTAGTGAAGGGGATAGCCTATGCATGGCCATTAATTTCTAAATTTTCTTCCAGTTCCTATGTATAAGTTTGTTGATTTGTCTGGAGGCTGTAATACTTCCTCTGTGACACCATAGTCGTGCAAAGGGTAGCTCCCTCCACTCGTCTCCCCAGCCTGCCTTTCCTAAAGAGTCCTTATTCCCTCCATTGCACTACTCCACTCATGTGAGCTGTCTGTCGCGTCTGTGGGATCCCAACGAGGTCCCAGCCCTGCAACAGCATGCAGATCTCCCATTCCTTGTGTTTACTTCCCGCACTGCGTGCCTTAGTGTGCAGGCAGTTCGGAGAGACTTTCTCGTTTCCATGCAAACGCTTGAGGTGACCCCACTTGAGCCCTGGTTTGTTTCTTTTGTGTTCCTGGTTGTTCACATCACCTCAGGCCCTTTGCTTGTCAGCCCTGTCCATCGCTCCATTGGAGAGCTGCAGTAACTCTCCCTCCCTCATTCTTCTTGGTTCTGTTCTTCAGGTGCAGTTCCACGCAGTAATTCGTTATCTGTTTTTAAATACTTGGAAGCAGCCTCTTGCTCAGGTACCAATTTGAAGGTTTGGTTTGGTTTGGTTTTGAACAGTCTTTTGCAGTTCTCTCATTATTGTAATGAGAGACTACTTGGTTAACTCACTTGTCTTCTTGGCCTGATGGAATTCAGAACATTATGGAAAGGTCTTTCTAGTTATAGGAGTTAACCGTGGGATTGAGTTGGATGCTTCTCATTTCCCGAGCCTGGGAGTGGGAAACAAAAAACTGTTAAACAAATGCTCCCAGATGTAAACCATGGTTATAATTATATCTTACGGTGATACCTTGCTTCATGTGTATCTGGCCTAGACTTATTTTAAAGCAAAAACATTGTGATAGCTGGTGAACAGGAAATGTTGCAGATCTTTCTTCTCAATCTGTTTGAGCTTTTGCGTGTATTATTACGTGCCATGAACGTACACCTATACGTATTCACACTACTCTTGTTCTTACAGACAACGCTCACGTGGGGACCCTACTTGTGGTTTCACATGCTGCGAGTTGCCACGTCAACCTTGTCAGGTATTGCTTTATTTAATTCTTACCAAGTAAACCGGTAATGGAATATTGAGACTCGCTTTGACAGACTGTAAATCATCTTTCTGAGCTACTGGCCGTTTTTTCAGAAGTATGAATGAACCTGGTTTTTAATCCATGGAGATGTTCTCTCTTGCCTCAGGCACTTTTTTATTTCTCTTTCAATTAACGACTCTTGAATGGAAGAACGAACAGAAAATACCCTTTTGTTGAACACTTTTTTTCCCCCTTTTTCTCCATATGGAGATAGGATGGTATCAGCAACGGAGTGTACCAGCTTTCTATTAGGTTTTGTAGGGAATTGTTTTGCGTCGTGTTACCTGAAAACAATGATGTTTGAAGTAGCTAAACTGACAGTTTTATGAAGAAGACAACTAGAAATTATCCCAAGAATACACCTAGTCTTTTGCTTTACAACAGACTTCTGAGGTTACAAAACAAACAAAAATAAGACTATTGTCAAGAGTCTTAAACTCACCGCACAAGTTATTTGACCTGCGGACCTCATAAAATTTTGCGAAGTTTTAAAAATGCTTGTCCTAGTCTATGTTCTTCCCAAGGTGTAAAGTATCTTTATTGTTTTTTTTTTTTTTTGACAAATATTGTGGAGTTTCTGTCATTGTACACCTAATTTTGAGTATTTTTAAAACCTGTTGGCAGTCCATTCTATTAATTAACTTATTTTTAGAAACACTTATCCTTGTTTTTAGAAACACTTTTTCTCTAATGTACACTGTAATTCTATTCTTTTTCATATTTGCTCTTCATACACAAAGGTAGATGCTGCTTTCCTTTTTTTCAGAAGTCTTTTATGAATTTGAAGATTAGTACTTCGTTTTTCCCACTTCAGTTTTGCCTCTTACATTTGTAATTTGAACTGGTCTTTTGCACAGAGCTCTGGATGCCAGAATATCTATAGAATTAATTATTGTGAATATTGATTGCACCATTCAATTGCTAAGTTCTAACCTGTTTTCCCTGAAGATGACTAACTTGTTTGCATCCTTGGAGCAGATTTGTGATTTGAAATGCAACATATTTTAGTTCTTGCTTGCCTTCACTCAAGAATCAGTGCTGTAGCCATCTTCATGGTAAAGAGAATGCCTGACATAAGCCCACCTGTTCGTACTTCAGACGGCGCACTACCTGTTTTAGCAAAGTAGTGCTGATGTAGCCTCTGGCTTGAAAATTGAGGCAGCTGAAACCTAAATATTTTATTAATCCATTAGTATGCAACACAGAACATTGTTAAAACTGCTACTGACTTGAACTACGCACATATCGATAAATAACTCTCTAGTTTGCTGGTACCATTAGACTGAAGTGCCAATACAGTTGGTAGCCATGTATTTTCATAATTTTCAAACCTTAAAGTTCAGTTAAAGTTCAGTTTAAGGCTTATCCTTTAACTGATCCCCTAGCAAAACAAACCTAGATCCAAAGCTAAAACTAGTATAATTCAAACACTACTACCATCTAGATTTTAAATTATTTCCATATTCTTCTCCTTTTGTTGATTCTTTATCTTAAAGAACAATAACTAGTATATTGAGCTAATAAGTACATCTAAGTAGATTAGCCTAGCAGATTTTGGTTTTGTCTTTTGAGTGAAGTAGGACTATGGAAAACCGTTCAGGAAAGATGATACCTTTTAAAGTAAAACTGTGCATAAGAATTTTCTTCTAATCATATGTAAACCTCTCTATCTTTTAGTGTGTGATTTTCTTGGGGAAAAGATTGCATCTGTTCTAGGGATAAGCACACCAAAATACCAATATGCCATTGATGAGTATTACAGAATGAAGAAAGAGGTATGTGTGTGAGATAGGGTTCTTGCATTCTTCTTCTCCCAACTTGCCTTCTCTGGTATTTTAAGAAATGGAATTTGTATTCCAGCATTAAAATGAAGTTTTAGAACCTCTGTTTCAGCTTGCCTTCAGTTTTCATTTGATGCACGATTAATGCTTGGTTATCCATCAACCTTTTCTTACCAGCTCATCAGTCTTAGAACTGGCTGAGTCCTGGCCACTGCTCTATTTGCTTCTCTTGTACAATGCGTTTTAAAGTCAACAGTGTGAGAAAGTTGCATGGAGCAGTTACTGGACACTGTAAGGAGGCGGCTGCTAGGAATATACTTTCCCACTCTAAACCTTGTTCAACAAAGCACAGTGGTAAATCGAGCACAATGTTACCGTTTGTTCTAAACCATAACTGGAAACAACTGATAGGTAGCCAGTGCTTTCTGCCAAAAAAAACTTAATAATCTTCATTTGGAAGAGATGGGAAACATATTTAAGGCTTTACTGCTTATTTTTTATTTTTGATAGCTCTTTATTATTAAGAGCTGAAAAAGCTTTAGAGAAGGTAGACCTATCACTATTGCTATGGACTAAACTGCTTATCTAGATATGTGACATTTTTTTTCTGTGTTTATTTAACACAGTTTAATCTTCCACTTTTGGAGACTATTTTTTTTCCCCATAATAGGAATTTTGGAATATTCTTCATGTTATGATCAACTAGTGACCGTTTTCTAGTAGAACAAATGTCCTTGCCTTGTAGTAGGAACTGGTGTGTTCTTACAGAAGTATTTAAAGTGAATGTTAAGTAAGTGGTAAATAAATAGTAAAGAGTAGCTTACGAATCTGATTATCTATTTTTAGGAGGAAGAGGAGGAACAGGAAAACAAGATGTCGGAAGCAGCTGAGAGACAGCATCAGGAGCAGCAGAACAAGCCACAAACTGAAGCTCCTGTCCAGACAGACCAGCCTGAAGCAACAGCATGCACTTCATTCGTGAATGTAAACTTTGAAAATGAAGGAGATTGCCAGTCTGCTGGGGAAAATAAACAAGATGTAGTTCCAGTCCCTCCTTAAGTGTAAAGCTCTATATAAGGAAACAGGAAGTGTCAGGTGTCACAATCTGGCTATAAGAAGCAGGAAAAATAGGATTATACTTGTTCAGTGGCATACAACTTCTAGCATTCTTATTGATCAGGAGAGAGCTGGGCGGTGTCTGTTCAGTCTGTCTGCCTATTAAAGGCTGAGGCATTCTGCCAAATTGGCACTTCAGTTAAAATGAAAATTGCACTACAAACATTTGGTCTAAAATTGAATGTGTGAGCTCATTTCTGTGTAAGGCAAGTAAAAATGTCTTTTCTTTGAATTGCTGTGTCTCTTAACACCTGTGGATTGCAGATGCAGTGCTGTTTCCTACTTTTAAACACCTGTTTCTGATTTGCACCTTGGTTGCAACTCAGCTCTCTATGAATAGATTGATAGGAATCAATACCCTGTAACTCACTAGTCATTATAGTAGTGTCTGTTTTCCCCTATTTATTGTCGCTGTTGTATGCATGTATTTTTTTCTGTTGTTGTTTAACACAAGAGATAATGTTAGATTTAATGTTAAGTAGATTTAAAGGTCCACTGACTTTTTTTTTTAATTAAAAAAACCCCAAAACTTTAAAGGAGGCTGTAAACATCCTGAAGAACTTAGTAACAAGTATCAGCACTCTTGGAGGCTAATAGTGCTCAGCTACTCTGTTCAGTGTTGTAGCACAGTACAGAACGAGCATCAGCATTAAGATATTCTCACTCCAAGTCCAAGAATTGAGACCCACCTGCTTGAATACTTCTTTACATGATGTGAATGGTCCTCAGAAGTAAACTAAAGCCTTGCTAAATTACACTGAATGCACTGGACACTGTGTATGGTACCAGACTAGAACTATGAACACTTTTTTGGACATAGATTACCTGAGTCAGAGTACTTGATTAACCTAAACAGACTATTTGTTTAATTACTAGTGAGGGATGTGCCATTAGAGATGTTTTTCCCCTCGCTAGCACAGAATACATAAGTAACTAGAAATCACAAAACCAAACTTAGGACTCTTTCTTAAATAAACAAAACACTTTGTTGCAATGCTGCAGTGGTAGTAATTTTTATTTTTGCCTGAGTGAAATGCAGGTAGCTCCGGAGCTTTTTAAGTAGCCCCACATATCAATTAAGGCTATTTTACTGCAATGGCTGTCATTCTATTTGTAGCTTGTAAAAGGTGAATGGTTTACTTTGCGACAATCATCTCAGTGCTCCAGTCACTTTTATAGAGAATCACGGTAGGTAAAGGAACACAAACCTGCACTAATTACCCTGTGAAATGTTCCTTCCATCTTTGAGACTTCTAAAAAAAAAAAAAAAAATTGTCTTCAGTCAAAATTTGTGTTGGGTTGTCACCCTATGTCCCTGGCCTTGGTCCCACTGCCAACAAAGTGGCCTGGTGTAACATCGGGGGCAGGTAACTTGGTTTGCAGGGTTCAGTTACATATTTCAGACAACACGCTAACTGAACTAGTGTCCTGTAGAGCACAAATTCCTTTTCTCCTCTGCCCTTAGCACTCCAGAAAATCTTCTGAGGAAGATTCAAATCATCAGTTCTGTTCCATCTGTCTTGATGCTCTGTTCTTTGCCTCTTTTTGAATTATAAGACAAAGGGTGCTGACAGCTGTGTAAAATCATTCCTTTGCCCTGAACACCTGCAAGGAAGAGCTTGGTTCAACACCTGGGGGATACACAGAAAAACAGCTTGTTGGGAGTTCTTACACTGTCAGAGATAGAAAGCCTCACATAGCTCAAGGGTAAAAACTTTACAGCTGAACAATGCTTTGCTTTTCTGCCAAGAAATTAATGTCAGTTGTGTTGGTTTTCACCCCCCCATCTCCCCAATCTCTGTTGCATAAGAAATGCTCTCACTGCCTTGGGTTTAAACTTCTCTGTATAAAATACTGTATTACTCACTGTGCCTTAACTTAATCCTTCCTTCAGTTTTTTGCAAACTGTATGAAAGTGTTTACTTTCATAATGGTTTAATTTTTCTGTAAATGCATTAATTGGTTATTTTATATTTAATATAATTTTTGAAATGGAAGTTGGCTGTGGATTTTCCTTTAGAACTGTGTGGTCTTTGAAACTTTACACTGCACCCAGGAGTTCCTGCCTGTTCACTGTTTTCATTACTCAGTCACACATTCATTTCAAGCACTGAAATTTAAGATACCGTACTACCCCCACCCCTTCCTTACAACCTGATGTAGTACTAGTTATCACACTCCATGTGTTCAGCACTACCTCAAACTAATAAATAATGCAGGATTGCAGCCACCTCTGGCCTGGAGTTACTGTAATTTTATCTGAAAGTTCAAACACTTCTACAGCTTTGTTAAGAGTTTTACTGTTTTAACTACTGCTATACCTCAGCTGTATAATTATGTTAAATTACATAAAATACTTACACAGGAGGTGAAGTTGGTGAAAGTCTTTGTAACAGACCTTTAGATTAGTTTTAACTAGACCTAAAGCTAATGCAGTTTTATTTCTGTTAATGAACCTCTAAAGAAGTAGGTAACTATTCAGTCAGTTCAATAGTTACTTATTCTGTTAGACACTTACAGCTGGGCACATACAGAAGAAAAAGGCCTGAACTCTTTACCTCCTACTGAAGATGTTTGCCTTTACAACAGAATGCTCAGCAGTGCTATCATTAGAGGAAGCCATACAGAATGCCGTGGGAGTCTTGGGATGGCTGAGTGGAGCCAGTGCTGAAGACACCAACCACCACATCCTTACTTTCAGGATAAGTTCACATTTAGAATAGAGCATTCAAGTAAGAAGAGGGCTTGATACACAGACAAAAAGTCCAAAAATATTTATTTTAAAAAAGGAAGATAATTTTTACCTCTTAAACAAAACTTGCTTTTTTGTTTTCAGAAATTACTTCAATTCCTGTATATACCACATTTTATATTATACAGTGGGGCAAGGTGGGAAGGGGAGGGAAGTAGAAGGGAATAATGTTTCAGATGTTTCCAGCTTCCAACAGTTGGTGCATTAGATTGAGGTATCTCTGTGGATACAGTCTGCTCCTGTTCAAAATCACGTATCATCAACATCAGCAGCGCTGTCGTTATCACTTGCCACAAGGACCTCTCTGTTCTCGTATGTCCAGAACCCATTCAAATCAATTAGAATGCTGGTAACAGTGTCTCCTTGGCTGCTGTTGATTAAGTCTTGAAGGGAGATTTTGTAAGGATCCTTAGGCTTTACCATATCAAAGATTTCATCCTATGAAAGAAAAGTCAAAATCGAGGCGGGGGGGGGGGACACACACACCGCACACATTAATGAGCAGAATAATGGCTACTTTATGCCATACACAGAATGATCTTTGGTAACTAGTGCCATCCACATCAATTTACAAAAAAAGCTGTTAAATTTCAAACCATTTAAGATACAAAGCACAATAACTGGCATATGAATTTGCTTTTCTGGGGAGGCTTTGGCCTCACAGTGGCAACATGAAATTCATTTCACAAGTCTTATACAAGGTCTTGTTAGGTGTTTTTTTTTTTTTTTTTTTTTTTTTAAAGTACTAAAATTGCTAAATGTAGAGTAGGCAGTAACAAAGAGAATTTTACAGGGAGTTTTTTTTTAGTCACCATTTCCACCCCACCCCCACCTCCCGACAGATGATCCTGAATCATAAAATAGACATACCAAGTATCTTAAATACATGTTGCTGTGCATTACACTTAAACAGGTACTTTGTCTATTAGTAATGAAACTACCAGAACAGTTGCATACCAGGTTTCTTACACACAACTGCTGAATAAAGACATTTTCATGAGTAGGACAAGTCAGATCATCTCTACTATTCTGCAAGTCAATACAGAACCACCTAAAAACTACGATATAACAAGTAAATTATGAAATGCTTATTCAAATATTTCAGGTAGTACTCTAGTCAGTAAAACTAACCTTGACATCCTGAAAAGAAACTGGTTCTTGTCCGTGGATTTTCATTTGTTCCTGAATAGCCTAGAAACAAAAGGAAAGTCAGGAATAGGTAGTGCAGCATTATACTGACACTGTATGAATCTTTTTTAACGCTTCTGCATCTTAAGCTGTATTGCCCTGTGACGACAAAGCATTCATGGTACAGCTTGCAATCAGTTCTCTTCCACAAGTGAGGCAGGGGTGAGCTGAGGCATAACCAGTGATACATCTCTAGGTTCACGGTTCTTAGTATGGTAAGAATCCAACTTTAATTATGATCAGTGTTTGAGCACTCTGCAAATGCAATATGAAGACACTTGAATATTATCACTCAAAAGTCTAAGATAGCAATGCGCTCAAACCAGAAGGTTCAGTTTGTTGACAAAGTGTGAAACACAGACCAGGGAAAAGACCAACCCGCAGACAGAAAAAGCAGTGTGGCTACTCACACTTTCAATTACTTTGAAAATGGAACGTGTCTTCTGTTTGATCAAATAATAATGTGAGGAAGACGATGTATTCGTCCATTTGAACATTTGTCCATGCATGGAAGGGTTCTCCTGGTTCATGCCGTAAGTGGGCATTTCTCTTTTTGAGCAAAATAGTATTCCCTACTATTAGTTCTTTTAAACAGCTGCATCATCAAACCTCTGCCTGCAAATAACAAC
The DNA here is from genome assembly GCF_009769465.1 of Tauraco erythrolophus. NCBI lineage: Eukaryota > Metazoa > Chordata > Aves > Musophagiformes > Musophagidae > Tauraco > Tauraco erythrolophus. Next base: position 44,427,879 of record NC_141470.1, read on the forward strand.
TATAAACAAAACTGTTTGTCTCCCTAGCACAAGCTGCACAGCCTTGTTAGCACAGCTGTATCAGCAAGGCCTCTGTAGGTGCAGACCTACCCACACTTAACTCTAGCAGAAAAGCAATTAGTCAGAATCAAAAGGAACTGTTCTGATTTCAAGGAAAACTCAGAACATTCCATTTCCAAAAGTTTAAAAGAGGGGAACATTTTGGAGTCTGATCAAGCATCTGCTGCAGTTGAGGAATCTTTTCAATAACTAAGCCACAAAACACACATGTAACTGGAGACATGCACAAAAATGGCTATGCCACAGTAGCTTATACGGAATTAGCTTGTTACATTGTTTTCATATTAAAACCACATACATCCTATGACAACACTAAAATTGATATTTTTGTAAAATGTAAAACTGTAAATTAACACTCTCTATTAAAATCAGCTGACACGGCCCCTGGGCTCCCTGAATCCTACTGCCACGTGAACAGAAGTGGAGAAAGTGGTGGGAATGGTGAGCTGTGAAAGCAGGGAGAGAAGAGTCATTGCTCGGTTTCTCCAGGATCCATAGTATTGCCAAGTCCTGGCCCAACAGTTGCCCATCAAGCACACAACACAGCTACAACTACTAAACAAAGTTCATGATGGAGTTCAAAAGGCACATGCAAAACTCCTGCCTGCACCTGCAGCAGAATAACCCCCTGCAGCAGCATGCTCTAGGGGCAGAGGCAGCTTGGCAGGAAAGGTGCTGGAGGTCTTGGTGCACAAGAAGTTGAACAGGAATCTGCAGGGTGCCTTTGTAGTGACGAAGGCACATAAATACTGGGCTGCATTAATACAAGGATAGCTAGCAGGTTTGGGGAGGTGATTATTCCTCCTGACTCAACGTTTGGACACAGTACTCCTGATGTAGACTTGCAGCTTTGGGATCCCCTTTATGAGACACTGACAAACCAGTGGGAACCCACAAGAGGGCTATCAGGATGCTTGGCGGGCTAAAGCACAGCACGGCTGAGGGGAGATGCTTGAGATGGGGATTATTCACCTGGAAAACAGAAGGTTGAAGTGGTGGGGGGCATCCAATTACTATCTTTGACTACCTAGCAGGTGGTTAGAGACAACACACCCACACTCTTCTTGGAGACACACAGTAAAAGGACAAGAGGCAGCAGATGCTGACTGCAGCAAGAGGCATTCCAATCGGACAAAGATGTGAGAAAGGGTGAGGGGAGAAAAAGCCTTCTCAGCTAGGGCAGTCAGACACAGGAACACATTGCACAAAGAGGCTATAGAGTCTTCCTGCTTGGAGATACCCAACACTTGCTTGGACAAGGCCCTGAGCAACTCCACCTAACCATGAAGCTGGCCCAGCTCTGAGCAGATGGTGGAAGAGAGGAGACCTCCAAAGGTCCATTCCACCCTAAATTATTTGCTGGTTCAAAGGCAGTAAAAGGAAAAAAAGAGGTGGTGGTGGGCAGGGTCAGTTTAGGGGGAGCTGTTTGTTAAAAACAAAAAAGTGCCTTTCCTTTTCAAAAAACATCTTCCAGATAAGAAATCTTATTTTTACAAAATGATATGGTTGTAGTCACTATCAAAGTTCATGTTCAACTGGAGCATTATTACAATATAGAAGTAATGAGGATGTAAGATTATGCCTTGAGCAGGCTTGAATGCTTTGCTTAATGAGCTCCTATGTACGTTGTTCATCATACTTAGAGCACAGGGCTAAGTACAATGACATTTTTTATTTTTACAGTTATAATACAAAGATCCACATAAAGAAAACTGAAGTGCTTGTCCCTCTGTCTGAACAGATATCTCTGAAGGGATCTTGTACCTGAAAAAAGCATCGTACTCAAAACTCAGCCTAAATCATCCACAGTAAAAAATACTATTTTACTGCACGACATTCCCCTTCCCAAGATACCTCAGGTATTTATTTAAAAAAAAAAAAGACGACAAAACAACAAAACATCTGCCTTGTCCCCCTCCCCAACCAAAACCACCACAAGCTAGAACAAAACCAAAAAAACACTCACACACAAAACCACAATTTGGAGTAAGACTTCACAAGTCTTGGGTTAATTTTAACAGCAACTAAAAAATTTTAGTTGATTTTAAGTCTATTCAGGGGCCAACAGATCAAAAATATAGAATATGAGAAATGCAAGAAGCTTTTGCAATCAATATATTGAATGAAAAATCCTACAGCTGTACAGGCCCATCACTGCATTTCATTGTTGTCGTTTCTTCTACTGAATTTTAGGATTACAGTGGAAATTAAAACCACGTGCAATAACCAATTAGAACCATCATAAGAGATTTTAATAGGTAATCATCAGGCAATTTTAGGACAATATTAATTTTTTTAAAAAATCAATAGATAATATTTTCCTAAATGAAATCAAAACAGTTACTTTCAACTGCGCATAAAATGTTGAAAATACCTTTTGAATTCCTTCCAAGTTTTGGAAATTTTTTTAGTATTTTAAATCTTCTTAGAAGTAGTTACTAGCCTCCCAGTGGGTATCGGTAATTTAAAGTGATTCCCTGCAGATCTGCATGCAGAAGCACACAGGCTGTAAGCACAGAAAATGACCTACCTGTACAAAGAGACTTACCCTAAAGAAATAATTAAGGGAAAAGACATTCAGGTATCCTTTGTTCTCTATATCAAGCAGTTTGAAAATATATTGCAGAGCTGCAGGCTCCTTTCTGTTTTCTAATGCAAGCACAAAGTCCAGGTAGGTTTTATAGTCCTAAAAGTAGATACAATCATGTTTATTACAGTCTTCTTCCTAAATTGATTTTGCAAGCAGGAACTTTATAATTGGCAGCTATGTCATTGTAGGGGATCAGTCTATTTTCTGACAAAGACAATGTGAAATAGAAAATGGCTGCTACCACCAACGTGAACAGAAAAGTTAGTTTTTAATGGCTGCTGACAATAGGAAATGCTGCCATTTTGAGAGGTAAAATAGGATTCAAAGCATAAATCCAAATTAAACATGCTATATATACACACTTTTAAACAACGTTCTATACATCTTTAGACTGCTGAAGATACCCAAGCAGTGAAAAAAGCCATATAAAAAGCTTTCATTATCACAGATTAAATGTCCAGTGGCAGTAAGCCTACCATTACCAATGGTGAACTATATCATAGAATGGCATAGGCTGGAAGGGACCTCAGCGATCACCTAATCCAACCTCCCTGTCACAGGCAGGGACGCCTCTCAACTAGACCAGGCTACTCAAGGCTCCGTCCAACCTGGCCTTGAACACCTCCAGGGAGGGGGCATCCACAACTTCTCTGGGCAATTTATTCCAAAGTCTTACCACCCTCTTACTGAAGAATTTCTTCCTGAGATCTAATCTAAATCTGTCCTCCTTCAACTTAAACCCATTTCCCCTTGTCCTATCAGTGGACACTCTTGTAAAAAGTCCCTCCCCAGCCTTCCTGTAAGTTCCCTTCAGGTATTGGAAGGCAGCTATTAGGTCCCCCCGAAGTCTTCTCTTTTCAAGGCTGAAAACCTCCCGTAACCTGGCCAATTAAAGTATATAATCCTTAGACCAGAGTAGGTAGTTTGGAAAATCACGTGGTAGAAGCATTAGTAGACATCACAAACACATATCACACTTCTTTTTTGCTAGTACCAATTCTTGGTTTCCCAATCAAGACATAGTTGTGACAAGGAAAGAAATCCTTCAGTCCTTTGCATGTAGTAACCCTGCCTACCTTAAACACCAGAGTTGTGCTGCCATTCAGAGGGAGCTTGACAGGCTAGAAAAATGGGCTGGCAGGAACCTCATCAAGTTCAACAGAGGGAATGCAAAATCCTGCATCCGGGGAGGAGTAACCCCATGCACCCGTGCATGCTGGGGCCGACTAGTCAGAAAGCAGCTTTGCACAGATGGACCTGGGAGTCCTGATGGGCAAGAAAGCTAAACGTGCACCAGCACCATGCCCTTGCAGCAAAGGCTGCTGACAGCATCCTGAGCTGCATTAGAAAGAGTTTTGGTGGCAAGCAGAGGAAGGTGATCCTTCTCCTCTACTCAGCATTGCTTAAACCACATCTGAGCGCTGGGTCCTGTTCTGGTCTTCCCCGTAACAAGACATACAGACCTACTGCAGCAAGTCCAACAAAGGACAACTAAGAGCATCCCTCCCAACCTCAATGATTCTACAAAAAACTGCTAAGGCATCAGCAAGACTGTAATTTATCACTTTTAGAGTCGAGTCATCTGAACGCAGACAACAAGAGTAGCAATTAAGAAAAGCTTCCAAAATATAGATATAACTTTTTATTTTAATTCTACTTTCGTTAGACTTCTCATTTTCACAGCTATGGAGAGTTTACAACAAAACCACTGTTGTCTTCATGAAGAAGTGGACAAGTTAGCTTCTTTAAGAGAGCCAAAGACAGGTGGCACACTCGAGACTAATGCAAGTTAGCTTTCTCCTATGCTGTGTGGATTTTGTATCACCTCTGCTTTTTGAAACAAGCAACTTCTCTTTAAGTCACACTGCAATCACCTTGCTGTTAAGAGAATTAATTTTCTAATCTGCTGCGTGGTCATTTGTTTGTATAATGATAAACAAAAGTTACTTTACCCTTAAGCTACTCTTTATTTTAAATATACTGATTATGAGACATTTCCCATCTCAATAAGCCAAAGCTTTTATATTGTGAAAAAAGTGAAAATATGTGATTACCATTTCACCATCATAAGTCAAGCATTCCTGAAAGACACGATCCAAAAATATGTTGGTCAGAGTCCCTGTTCCATATCGGGACAGTTCTTCTTTGCTGAGCATGCCATTGTGATCTTTATCAAGGTTTAAGTACTGGCCTAGGGAGGAGATATAGAGGGCAAAACATAATATATCAGCAAATAACTGTTTCAATAGAGAAAGAAAATATAGCACTTTTGAAACATCTATTTAATTTTCATCATAAAGTTAATGCAGTTAAGTGGGAACATGGTAGATCCTCAATAATATTGACAGAGCATCATAAATGAGCACAGAACATGGGAGGGAGGGGAGGTGGGATTCTCATAACAAGGTGCTAATAGTTCTGCTCTAAGATAATGGTTCAAAAGTAAAGGCTGTGCATACACAGAAAGGAGCAGAAGGCTAAGAGCACATTATTTTAAACAGATCTGCTGTAAGCATGAAAAATGAGCTAAAGGGTGATGCAAAAGTATGAATAGAACAGTCAAAAGAGAAGGTTACAGAGGAACCTTGTACCTTCTGCAACAAGCACAAAATGACAGAGGATAAAACCGTGGTAAAGAGTAACAGTGGAGAACTGAAACTGTAAAGAAAGTCAGGAAGATATACTGAAAGGAGGGCTACAGGAGTTGAAAAGAAGTTATCAGGAAGATTTAAAGAGATAAAACCAGAGGAAAAATAACACTAAGAATGTGACTAAGTCATGCAAGGCAGACAGAAGAGGAAAAAAAAAGTAAAAAGAAATCCCAAACATTCACATATAAAGGAACCTACCATAAACTCTTAATGCAGAAGGAGCAGAAAACCAATTTGTTTCCTGACTTTCTTTAGAAAGTTCTTCATCCCTTAACTAAGTGAAACATAAAGTTAGAATCCAGAAAGAACAAATTAAAATACAATAATATATGATAAGAGATCTTTACCTCCAGTAAGTCATCCAGAAAGCTGCAAGCTAAAATATCCTGTATCTTTATCTTGCCTGCAGCAAGAAAAAGAAAAAATATCCATTTGACTGTTCTCATGCAGGTGGTTCTACTTAAGAAAGAAGTATTCTGAGCAGAAAAAAATGCCCTTTTAAAACCAACAAAACCCAACAAAACCAACTTTTAACATCAAGGATAAGGCTGTAATTTAAGAGATAAAATAAAAATATCTTTTTAAACGACTGATATTGGCAGAAGAGGAGTTATCCTGAAGCCTTACAAGCCAAAAACTAGATAAAAATAAAAGTGTTCAACATCAACTCAGAATGTAAAATGAGCATGCTTTCTTTGCATTTTTTTAAAAAAACATTTGTTGGAATAACAGAGTCTCTTAAGTGATGTGATATTTTTACTTCTCCAGAAACTACAGATGCAACACAAAGCTAAGGTGGCAGAATGCAATTCTGCTGGTGCAGCTTTGACTGGTGGGCAGACACTGCACCAACAGCTGTGCAAAATAATGGCATTATAACTTCACACACACCCTCTCTGTGTTTGTAATTATCTCTGCCAGAGGCTATTGCCCACACAACTCCGATGCCTTCAAGTGGCACAGCTAGATCTTGAAAACACATGTAGTTTGTAACTTATTAAGAGCACAGGAAAAAGCAAACTGTTGTCCAAGGGAGCTACATCTGCAGTAAGGATCAGCAGCCACAACTGCAAAACTTATAATTCTTATGAGTTTACATGGCGCACACACTTTTATCACAGGAGCAGCACATAACAATCACAGAATCATAGAATGGTTTGGGTTGGAAGGGATCTCAAAGATCATCTAGTTCCAACCCCCCTGCCATGGGCAGGGAAACCCTCCACTACACCAGGTTGGCCAAAGCCTCATCCAACCTGGCCCTGAACACTTGAAGAGATTGGACATCCACAACTTCTCTGGACAACCTGTTCCAGTGCCTCACCACCCTCTGAGTGAAAAATTTCTTCCTTATATCCAATCTAAATCTGCCCTCTTTCAATTTAAAGCCATTGCCCCTTGTCCTGTCACTACACGCCCTTGTAAAAAGTCCCTCTCCAGCTTTCCTGTAGGCCCCTTTTAAGTACTGGAAGGCTGCTATAAGATCACCCCGGAGCCTTCTCTTCTCCGGTTGAACAGCCCCAACTCTCTCAGCCTGTCTTCATAGCAGAGGTACTCCAGCCCTCGGATCATCTTCGTGGCCCTCCTCTGGACCCGCTCCAGTAGCTCCATGTCCTTCTTGTGTTGAGGATTCCAGAGCTGAATACAGTATTCCAGGTGGGGTCTCACAAGAGCTGAGTAGAGGGGCAGAATCACCTCCCTTGACCTGCTGGCCACACTTCTGTGGATGCAACCCAGGATACGGTTGGCTTTCTGGGCTGCCAGTGCACATTGCCGGCTCATGTTGAGCTTCTCATCCACCAGCACTACCAAGTCCTTTTCCTCCATGCTGCTCTCAATCCATTCTCTGCCCAGCCTGTGCTTGAGCTTGGGATTGCCCCGACCCACGTGCAGGACCTTACACTTGGCCTTGTTGAACTTCATGAGGTTCTCACAGGCCCACCTCTCCAGCCTGTCAAGGTCCCTCTGGATGGCATCCCTTCTCTCCAGTGTGTCCACAATACCACACAGTTTGGTGTCGTCGGCAAAACCGCTGCAGGTGCACTCGATCCCACTGTCCATGTCTCCAACAAAGATGTTAAATAGCACTGGTCCCAGTACTGACCCCTGAGGAACACCACTTGTCACTGGCCTCCACTTGGGACATCAAGCAATTGACCACAACTCTTTCAGTGCGACTATCCAGCCAATTCCTTATCCACCGAGTGGTCCATCCATCAAATCCATGTCTCTCCAGTTTAGAGACAAGGATGTCGTGTGGGACAGTATCAAATGCTTTGGATAAGTCCAGGCAGATGATGTCAGTTGCTCTTCCCTTATCCATCAATGCTGCAACCCCATCATAGAAGGCCACCAAATTTGTCAGGCAGGATTTGCCCTTAACAATAAGCACTCTGGAGCATTTCCACAGCCCTGTGGACATTCCGGCAAGCAGTTCCGTTGTTAGACGCTGAATCTATTCACCCTAATGATGTGTTATGCTGAAACAACATCTTATTTGTCAATTTCTATGAGATAATTCTATATTTATCACAACTGATGGGTATCTCATTAAAATTCATTTGCTGTAGAAGTAGATTATTAGACCCACGTAAAGACTCATGGTCCTCAGCAGAAATTAATCTTCAAATACAAGATTGCTACTTTGAAAATACTAGTAGCTTCAGTGGAAACACTTTAAAAATGAAAATACTCCCACATATTTAGAATTTTGAAAACATGGACCTACCTGTTCTTAGAGGATCCAGAAAGAAGAAGAACTTTCTAACTGCTGTGCAGACATAGAAGGAGTAAAAAGATTTTTCTAAACCATCCAGTTGTGGCAAAGTAGGGATGAGTTCCAAAATATAGTTTTCTAAATCCTAGAGAATTAAGAAATAACACAAGCTTTAAACACTACTATTGTTGCATGTTAGCTATATTCCACCCTGGCTTCCAAGTATACTTTGTTAAAAATACAATAAAAGCTAAAAGTAAAAAAAGCTTCTGTCTCCATGCAAGAAATCATAGGTCATATACATGCACATGTGATGCCATGACTGAAACAGTCTACATGTAAAGCAGAATGTTAACACAGTAGATTATATTTACATGTAAGCATAAAACTGTACTTTTTTCAAATACCAATACATAATTCTTAATTGGATTATCCCATTGTGGAATATTCTTTAACAGATCTTTTTAAGTAGAGCGGTAACTAGAACCTTCACATTTATTTTATAATATTAACACCTGTTACAACGGGAAAATAATTCATTGAGGCCCACTCTAACCACCCTTTTTTTGTGATTTCTACTATATCCTACTAAATCTAGTAAAGTGCTAATGACACAAAACCTACAATCTCTTTTTCAGAGAATCACCCATATGTTAAAAAGGCTAGCAGCATTCTCACTACCAAATCTCTAGAACATAGAGACTGCTACTTATCCAAACAAACATGCCCACCCCAAATCTAGATTATGATATAAACTTTTATGATATAAGCCTGGACGAAAATTCAAGCCTTTCTGATGCTCTGTCATTTGAGTAAAGAGAGACATTTAAGTTAATCAAGAATTTACTTACTGATTCTCTGAGATAGCCCTGTCCTGCCACATCATATAAACTGAGACCTATTCTTGTCTGATGAAGCCATACTGTAAAGCAGAAAACAGAATGCAGTGTAAGAAACCCATGGGCTTTTTGAGGCCTCACCAAAATGTGAAATTATTCTGAAGGCCACAAGGCACTGTTTGATGTTAAATGCCTGTCTCTGTTTCCCACTTTTTCTGAGATTTAAGCAAAGCCACAATAGGTAGCAGCTCTGCTCGGAAACATCATTTCAGTCTCAAGTTGGTTAAGAGTCACTGGCGATATATGATATGTTGTGCCCAAGACTGCCTTATAATAATTAGATGTGAGAAAAGGCTGAGCAGACACCACATTTTATCTGGTCCATGGAATCATATGGATTTGTTCTCTCTCACTGAACTAGAGATAGGGGTAGCAGCACATTTTCACCGCATTAAAAACAGCTGTGCCATGTGGTATACAGATTGCTTGTCAGATTGCCACAGCCTCTTGTGCAGAAAGAGACATTGCAGCTACAGCCAAGGGTCCTGACCTCACTTCTGGGCTACAACAGGAGAATTAGAATAGCACAAGCACCTATTTTTGCAATAAGGCCGCACATTAATCAAGGCAATCTACAGGACAACGTGTATGAGGCCACTGTTAAAGCACAGTAACAGAAATGGAGTACAGATTAGGCATAAAAACTAATTCACAGACTCCATGTTGAATTTAACTTCCATTTTATGAAGAAACAGTTTAAAAGCTCCTCTTGCAAAATACCAGCTGTGCTTCATACCAACATTCAGTTCTTCAAGTTAAGTGTTTGTCAAGACAGACCAGGTATCACTCGGTGATGACAGAGGTTGTTTGGTGAGGCTGTCTCTTTGTTGGCGGAAGTTTAAAGGCGTGCATTGAACACCCTGAAGTGATTCAGAACACTTTTACTAGGCTTGACTTGTCTGGACAAAGCCAACAGACTCAAACACCTTTCCTCCTGAGGGAGGAGCATTAGTGGAGGCAGAAGGTGCTTTGGGAAGTGCTTCACCATTATTCAGTTATTAACTTCACTCTCTCGGCCCCCTCCCCAAAGGACTGCACAGATCACTAAGAAAGAGTAAGGAAGGCTGTAATCCATGGTCTGTAGGAAACCCTCCATCTGGAGGCAGGAAGGAGAAAGACAGAATGCTACGTGTTCGGCACAAGTATGTGAATACACGGAGCTATTCATAGAATGGTTAGGGCTGGAAGGGACCTTCAAAGGTCATCTAGTCCAACCCCCCTGCAAGGAACAGGGACATCTCCAACTAGATCAGGTTGCTCAGGGCCTCATCCAACCTGGCCTTGAACGTCTCCAGGGATGGAGCATCCACCACCTCTCTGGGCAACCTGTTCCAGTGTTCTACAACTCTCATGGTAAAAAATTTTTTCCTAATATCCAACCTGAATCTACCTCAATTTTTACCTAATATCCAACCTGAATCTACCTCAAATTCCTAAAACTTTTAACATGCATATGAAAGAAAAACCCCGAAAGCTCATTAATGAGTTAGGGAATACCATCACACACCCAAGGCACAGCAGCTTAAGATGTTTTAAGCCCAAGGCAATACAGCTTCTTCCCTGCTGAAGCACCATTCCGGATGCTAACCACCACTCCACTGCATGAGTTTCATCAAAACAAGGTGAAACGTCACATTGCACTGCCTCAACTTGGATCTTGGCTAACTTTACTAGGCAAATCCAACGCTGTAAGCTAGCAAAAACAAGGATCCTTATTCAACTGACCCAAGAGACTAGTAAACAAACACTGCAATGGGATCTTATGTTGGTCAGAGTCTGAAAACGAAATCTGATTGAGATGGGACATGACAAAATGCTTCTTGTCTCTAAACTTTTGGTTCATTGCATGGTTGAGTTTTTTGTCTGTTTTATAAAAAAGGTATCACCATAAATACACAAGACTTAAAACCTCTAGGTGAAACAAATGAAATAAAGAGTTCTGAAAGAATCTCTGCTGTGTCCATCTGGGTAGGCCTTTTTGAAATGTATACAATTTTCATAGACTTCTTCACAAACTTCCTATCCTGCAGCTTTTGGGTTTGCTGTCTGTTGCAAATGGTCCTACTGCAAATGGCCCTGCATATTCCATATGTCTACTCACCAGTTTTTCTGCTCAACACATGTCTCATCCCTTGCACCTCAAGATTTTAAGTTAAACAAGCTGAGCTGCTCTAGGGAAAGGTGCCATTCTCCGCTCCTCAAGGCTCTACCAGACCTAAGAACACAGCAGCCAGGTAATGAGGCAACCTTCCTTTCTGCTAGCCATTCTCATCTTGTTAAACAAGATCTAATAGAGATTTTGTTTTAAAAAAAAATTGCATTTTCAGCTCAAGTAGTTATTTATAATAAAAAATAGCTGAAAATATGGTACAGTTATAGTGACAAGCACAGTTAGAAAACACACCACCACTCTGTAGAAGAAAAAACAGCAAAGCAAGCTATCTGCTGGACAGTCAGTGGTTAGGATCACACTTGCCACGTAGCTTTACTGTTTTGCTCTTCACCATACTGTCCGAAAAAAGGGAACTGGAATGACAATATATATAACAAACAGATCAAGGATATCTCTGGCTGAGAAGAGAGGCAGATTTCAAAGGCAGAGTGAACTCCTACCTCCTAACCAGAGCCAAAAAAAACCCACACCCAAAAAAAAAACAGAAAAAAAAAAAAGAGCCTCCAGGAAAACAGCATTAGCAACCAAGGGCCAGATCTCACTGCTGTTGAAGCTTAAAATAAGACTTGAAAAAAACCCAAACTTCTCATTAACACAGAAGAAGCATCAACTAACCTTTTCGCATGACATAATTGAAAAATTGCATGATAGATATCCTCCCATAAGGATCATTATGGAGTAATTTAGCAAAGATCTTAGCTGTGAAGAACTGCCTGTAAAACATAAACACAAAGCTACTTCTACGCATCCAATAACACTGCAATGACAGATCCATTTACAGTACCCAAAACTTAAAAACATTTTAAAATACTGTTTTAACAATACAGAATGCGTTCTGTGTATTCAAAGACATTAATTTGCTACAGCACATCCATCAAGTGGGATCCTACCAAGTAACAATAGTAAACTCATTAAAAAGCAGCTGCCTCTGCTGCTCATGAGACTCTTCAGTGATGTGGGAGTTTTGAGAGCTTTCATTAAATTTAATTTCTCTTTAGTACAATGTATTTGGTACCTTCCAATCGCCTACAACGCTATGCACATAAAGGAACTGCCAATACTGACAACTAATCTGCTTCTGCCCAAAACTCAATCACAAAGCTATGTGCACAACAGCAGTCTCCAACAGGATCAAAAAGGATCAAATATTCAGTGTATGCTGTACACAGAATATCTGGCAGGAAATTTTCAATCAGGAGATATTAGGGAAGGTTGGGCAATATCTCTGGAGACATTATTTCCTCTTCAAATACAAAATGTGCTGTTTACTGACCACTAACATCACAATAATGCTCATGCAGATGAGAATTTCTTCTTCAAAAGGATGCAGTACCCCTCTTGCAGACATCCCTATCAAAAGTTCCCTTGGAGATGCAAGGCAACACACCCTTGGAAGGATGCAAAGCAAGTAGTTCATCAAGAACTACATGGACGTGACTTTATCTCACCATTAAACTGTTTCCATATGGTTTAGCAACTGAAAGTTACAGCACCACTCAAGTTTAGCCAAAGTAAGCACATACAAGAGAAGAAAGACTTACTTGCATTTAGGTCCGGCTTTTTCACCAACTTTCAAGAAGTTCTCATAATTGATCATTGCTTCCTCCCCAATCATTGGCGATGTCTGATGTTTGTCCAGTAGAAACCATAGATTCTTAAAAGGCGTTTACATTTGGTTAAGAAGATATCTCTCTATAGATGTCAATGTGCTTAAGACAGAGCATCTAAGAACGCAGCAAAAATGTGGTTTTGCTGCAAGGTTATCTCGGTTAATCAATACACATCACCAGTTCGGCCACAAAAGCAAGCAAGTAATGTTTCCACTGCTCTAAACCAGTGTTACACACACACATAGTCTCTCTGTCTCACTCATTAGCATTTCTAGGGTCACATCCCTTTTGTCTTTACACTGCAGTAAACTCAACGAACTTTAGTCTCAGTGATACATAAACAGAACTTATTTCTTCTTCTGGATCCACTAGAGAAATTGTTGGAATGTGCTGGAAAACTAGAAGCCATTAATTAGTCCTCATATACATCATAACGAGGAAGCTTTACACTGATCAGCCCAAGACTACGCAGCACTTCAGCTTCAGCGAGTACTTCACAACCAGCCCAAATACAAAGCACCCTACTACAAGATTCTGCGGACAGACAGGAAGCAATCAAACTCTGCAGAAAGAGTAAGTCTGTCAGAAGTTGTTACAAGACATACAGAAAATATTTTCTTACCTGCAGCTCTTCATTATCCAACAGCTCTCTACTTTTTCTTTGTAGAAAGACCGCTCTAGATTCTTCTCTTAATTTCTGTAGCAAGACTTCATCTTCAGCTGGCAGCTAGAAATATTGTGGCAGTTTAATTTTCTGTACAGTGGTACCATTCAAAAATGACACATCTAGCAAGTACTCTTAAGTGGTCCTGACTCACACACTCTGATGAAGCTGTTTACCTGACAGAAAGTAATGAACTATCTACCAGAATGCTGTATGGCATCTGCTTCTTCTATGGGAATATTACTTGCATACTGTCTCAAACTATTTCAATATTGAAATATTTATTTAAAGCAGGACATCTTTAACATGAGACAGAGACCCACCTCATACCTGATAAGCCATCCAGTAAGCACTTTCCCACAGTTGCAAGATAAGATGGCTCACACATAAAAGACATTTACTACTGTGTTTTCACTCAGGAGAGAGCAGTACTTTCTATTTTGTGGTAGGCCCGACTCTCGAAAGCGTGAATGTCTACTAGACTTGTTTTGACCAATGAAGTAGATGGGAGAACACTTAGTATGAAAGTTCTGCTGATGTCTACATGCAAAACTGGACAGCACTACCAGAACTTAGATGGTTGCATACGTATTCATCAACTGAAACACATACACTTGAGAACTTAATTGGCAGAAACTCATAATCCTAAGGAATATGGGACCATGCAAGGTTAGACAGTCAGGATGACGAGTGCCAGCAATATCAAGATGTCAAACTTGTGCTCCCAAATTTCCCCATCCCAATCTGATTCATCTCACACATAAGTTGCTGGACCAAGCATTTCTGCTGGATGATGCAAGCAACGGCCCTATCTTTAGCCTGCAAGACCAACAACCCACCATGATGCAGCATCCCACTGTGTCTAAGCAGAAATGGGAAGATATGTGTTTGTAACACTGGTATTTCAAAATCTAGTTAAAACAGAAAGTTTCCCTGAAAGAAGACTTCCTATCTTTAGTAAACAGCCAAGCTTACTGCCTGATAGCAAACTATTTCATGGCCTTTGATGAGATGCTTAGTAATTAGCTGAAATCCACAACTGTAAAAACAACAAAAAAAGTTTAGCAATCCACATAATTCAGATTTCCATCTACTTAAGCTTCTGAAGTGTCCCTTTGAATAAGTACAACTTTCTTTCATAACACAGAAGAATCTCTTGTTGAAGTTTATCTGGATAACTCGCTCACTCACCCTGTAGTAAAATCGTGGTATGTTCACATATGACGTATTGCCACTTTTTCGTCCTCCTTTCCATTCCATGTAATATTTTGTGAACAATTCCATTTCTTCATCTTTTAGCTCTTGCTCACTCTTTTTGGCTGATTAACACAGAAAAGAATTTTTGTGCTGTACTTCAAGCAGAGTTCTAACGTAACAAAGGAGCTTGGAAAAAAAAGAGTTAATGTGGAGGCTTATACAGCTATGCTGTTTAGTAACACCAACATCAGGTGGAAGTTAAGGGAGTATAGGTCTATTATATGAATTATGTAACAGATACATCGAATACGCCACATATACGTTCTGTCTGAGCACCCACAAAGCAACTGCTCCAGTGACCGCACGCACCCGACTCTCTGTAGGGTACATGATTGTAACAGGTGCCTGACTGCGACTGACAGAGCAGCAGCACTCTTGTTTTACCGTAGCAGCGTGTTTTAAGATACTGCCTTCTGCAGCACAAGCCCACCTTTCCCCCTGCGACATGAGGGACATGACCGCACACCCGCACGAGCCTCGCCGGGCTCGTTTCCGCGCAAAGCGCTGCCGGGCGGAGCCGTCACGGGGCACGCGCCGCAGGCAGGCCGGCCCGCGCGGCTCCGCAGCGCCCCTCAGCCCGCCCCGGCCGTCACCGACTCCTGAAACGACGGCGTTCGCTTCTCCGCGGAACCGGCCCGAGGCCTGCCGCGCCCCCGCGGCGGCCCGCACACGGCGAGCTAGCGGCGACGCACGCCTCGCCCCGTCTGACCCCGCGCCCCTTTGTCACGGCGGGCACCCGAAGCCGCGCTCACTCGGGGGGGGAATTTGCCTGCCCGCCCGCTAGGCCAGCGGCCCCAGAACTCCGCCGCAGCCGCCGCCGCCCGCCCTCAGCCCCACGGCACTCACGGGCGCGGCGGGCGGCCAGGCGGTCCCGCAGGCTCCGCTTCCAGTCCATGGCCCCCGCCCCGCCGCGCATGCGCGATGCCCCGCCCGGCGCCCCGCGCCCTCGGAGCGCCGTGCCCGCAACCGATATGGCGGAGCGACCCCGTCCGCCCTAACAGGGCGCGCGGGATCACGTGCCGGCCAGGCCAGTGAGACGCGATTGGCTCCAAGTCCAGGCGCGGGGTCGGCAGCGATTCCGGGCTGGCGGGAGGCGCGCGCCTTGGTCGCCGTGCGGCCGGCTCCGCGGCCAGCGCCTCCTTCCCTCCCTCCCTGCCTTCCTCCCTCCCTGCCTGCCGCCGCCCCGCAGCGCCGAGCGAGGGAGGCCCATCCCGGAGGGGTAAGGCCGCAGCTTGCGCCGGGACCGCGCGTTGTTAGGTGCTGACCCGGGGAGGTTGGGGGAAGGGGAGAGGGACTTTCCCAGCAGGAAGGGGCGGCTGAGGGCCGGGCCGCTGTGCACGCTGGGAGTTGTAGTGTACGAGGCGCGGCCGGGCTGGGCATGCGGGGCACCGAGCGAGGGGCGTAAGGCCCTGCGGGGGCCTCCTCATGAGCCGCGCCAGCTGCCTTCTCGGCTGCCGGTGAACGTCCCATATTTACGTTTATAACTTAACATTCACATGGGATTTCTCTGTAATTGCTGTCAATGGTGTTGCTCTGCCTCTTTGGCAGCTGCGTTACCGAAGGGATTTATGGTTGGGGAAACCAGTTAAACGGAAGTTTGTCACAGGTGGAAAGGTATGAGGGAACCAGCAGAGGAGTCCCATGCTGGCACTACGTGAGGGATCAGGATTGGGATTCCTGACCTGAAACTGTCGAGGTGCCTTGAACTTTGTGTTTGCTAGCATGCACATGTAGATAGGAAAGCATGGAGCAGGTCGTGATGCTGTGGTGTTATTTTTGGTTTTGATTTTTAGGAAACCTTCTGACTCAACTTGATTGAAGAAGGCAGGAAGAAATAAACCTGTGTTCCTTGCCTAGCTGCATCAGAGTTGCCTGTCTGCATAGAGCATGCTCCGCACTCATCTTTACAGTAACCAACAAACAGAAATGATAAGCTGCAAACCTGCAAAGCATCTTTAGAAGGAAAGATACCCTCATTTTGGATGAATGTTCTCACAGTCTAAGAGATTGATTTTTGTGAAAAAAAGGTTTTACCATTTTTCGTTTTCATGAGAAGCAGAAACGACTCATAGAACAAGCATTTTGGAACTGAAGCTTATACAGCTTGACAGCCCTTGGGATTTTATAATAAACATCCCCGTGCAAACTGCATTTTCCATTTTATAACTTGGTTAAATACAGTGAACTAACAGTGAGATAATTTCTTCTTGTCATGGCACTCTTTTCTCAAACTGGTCAACAGAGTTTTCAGGCTTTGCTATGGAAATGTCGTATGTTCTGGCCTGTTTCAAGATGCCTACAACTGTTTGCTGTCTCTTTCAGCATCCCCAATAGGCAAAAGGTTAGCTATTTCCGTTTTATGACATCTTCCAGCACTGCATTACCAGTGGATCCCAAAGGAACTGATGTCTTTCCTACTAAGAAAAGGTCTGAAATTGATTATGAAGAAGAAAAAGGACAGGATGAGGAGACTAAAGAAATGTCTGAAGGGAAACTCCACTTTTCTTCCTCTGTCGAAGCTCCAAAGAAACAGTTAATAAGTCGAGTTTTGTCAAGGCATAAGTTTACTAATGTACAGCCTCCAGAAAAACCTTTGCAGGCTGAGGAGTGGAACAGACTGAGGGAAAGCTTTCGGTCACCTGACGTATTTGAAGAAGTGATGTTTAATAGTATGCTCAGGTGCAACAGCTCCATTGATGTGGCTAAGTCCTTGCTGACCCATGTGGCAAAGAGTAATGGTGACATTGCATATAATTTGTTGGTCAAATATCTGGCATTGTGTGTCCAGCAGGGGCAGACTTCAGAAATTTGTGATGTGTATGATATAATGAAAACCAGGTTTAAGGTTTTAGAAAGTGGGGCTTACAACCTTGTTATCAGGGGGCTGAGTAATTCAGATCAATGGAGAATGGCCTTGACTCTTTTGGAAGAAGTGAAAAAGATTATGATTCCCTCACGGACAAACTATGAATCCTGTATCAAAGCAGCCAGCCGTCACGAAGAAATGAACCTTGCATTTGAACTTTACCATGAAATGTTGGCTAAGGGTTTGGTCCCAACCTTGGATGTCCTGCAGGCCTTTTTTGACTTCACTAGGGGAATGAAAGGTGCTGAGTTACAAAAAGAGCTGTTTGGTATCCTCTTATATTTGAGAGAGAACCAAATACACCCTCACAAAACATTTACACGGAGTATAAAGCTATGGTTTGAAAGGTAAATAATGTTTCAATAGCAGGTTCCAGTTCAAGAGGATGGGATTCAGATTATTCCACAGATCAAGTCTAATAAGATCCCTCCACATCTCGTTTCGATTGTTGCTTCTGCATGAGAGATGTTGTCATGAAAAGATATATTTTATTTTTCCTCCAAAATCAGTATAAAAGCGTAAAATTCTTACTGATTTCACCTTTTCTTGAAAGATTTTACCTGTTAAATATTATTCCTTGGTACAGAAAGTAGGGGGTTGTGATGGATCATGACTGTCCAAAATATTCGACTTCATCTCTTTCTGGGGTTGGTACATAAGGAATATTGACAGGTATGAGTGTTTTTCCTATAATTGATTGGCATGTAGAAGTAGTAAGCTATTTGAAAATTATATAGTTTCTCTCCATGAAGGAAAGAGACAGCAAATTTAGGGTAGGTTAAGTGAAGATTAAGTGTTGACTTTGTATAGAATAATAGGAGAGGAGTAATCTTGATAGGAGGCCCTTTGTTTTAGCAGTGTTTAGCAGGCCACACAGTTTGTTTTCATGAGTAGCGATGGTCCCACTGCAAATTGCAACTAGTTAACGCTGCGCGTGCACAGTGTATTTCACCTAAGCCCATTGCATATTTGTCGTGCTGTTGTATGTGAGCCCATCTATGACCCTTTTTTTTTAACTATTGGCTTGGTATATGTGAGGTACACAGCCATTTTACAAGTGAGTCTTTCTGGATGGAAAATATGGCTGTGGGAATGCGCTACCATTATTGGGACACTTTATACTTTTTTCCCCTAGCTATTTTCTTTCCTAGGAACAGCTAGGGAGCAGATAGAGTAGGCTTCAGTTGAGATAAACTGGTTTAGTGGGTGAAAACCTGTCATAGGGGGCTATTTTCCCAGTGAGTAGCCATGGGCTTACCTGTAGGTGTGTGCTGCATGCGCAGGAAACTCGCTGTAATAAGAAGTCCTTGGTGAGGAGATGGCAGAATCTGAGTACATTGAAGAGCTATATGTTACCTGTATATAGTAGCAAACCAGTGCTGCAAGCTGAGACTAGACAAAGATACTAAAGATACAAACTCCTGTTTGTATCTTTAATACTGTATTTGACTGTTAGAACAGTCAATGAAAGATTGTGGTAGACGTTGGGTGTTTCCTTCAAGTGTCTCCTTTGAAACAGTACTTAAAGTAGTGTTTCAAACAAAGTCTGTAATGGAGGGATGCAACTAGGTGATCAGTTATCCCATCGGACTTTTTAATCTGTGAACCTGTACAAAATGCCTAGTTTTACCTGTCTGTTCCAGTTGCTAGCGCTGAACTGTATATGCTGGTGGTTGAAAATAAATAAGCAGTTTACGTGGAGTTCCCAAAAAGAAACAGAATCTGATAACTTCTGGCACTGTGAGTCTTGCAAAAACGATGCAGATGGGGATGTGACTTTTGCTGACAAAGGAAACCGATGGTACATTAAGCACAGAAGTGAGCTCTGTAAGTGTAACTGAATAGGTGTTAGTTTTAAAAAATTATTTTTCTGAAGAGCAGACCAGCACTGACTTCTGGTAGTTACTCAGATCCAATACGGAGATCCGAGTGTGCAACAAGTAATCACAGTATTTTCTGTTGCCTGTTGTCTCTGTAAGAAAACTAAAGAACTGCTATGTAT
Source organism: Tauraco erythrolophus (assembly GCF_009769465.1). Classification (NCBI taxonomy): domain Eukaryota; kingdom Metazoa; phylum Chordata; class Aves; order Musophagiformes; family Musophagidae; genus Tauraco; species Tauraco erythrolophus. The sequence continues at coordinate 44,447,367 of NC_141470.1, forward strand.
CAGCATGAGAAATAGGAAAGGAGGGCAGAAGCAGGGCAGTTATTCCAAAGCCCACGGCATGTGTGATTGTGCAGCCTGTGGTAATAAACACAGTGGCAAAGGAAGAGTTGTCTGTGGCTGCATGTTGGTTGGCATGGGTATTCCTAGTCTGTAACCTATTCTGGTTTGGATATTGTGGACAAAAAGGAATATTTACACCGGCATGATGGTGGCTCTGGTAGTGGTGGTGATGGTAATGATGTGGAGTCAAAAAGTCTCAATGCTGCATTTTAAGACATGTCTGTCTTAATCTCCCAGGAGGACATCTGCATAGAAATCTTGATTCCTTCTTTCCCATCTGGTTTCAGAGGTGTTTTGTGAATGTGTAGGGCAGCAACTTAACATTTTTCAGTGCAGCCTGGTTATTTCTATGGTTCTTAATGTTTGGGGACAACATAAACTGGGGAGGTTGATGGTGTTAGTTCTCTGCATGTTAAATGCTGGTTCCTTGTGTAATATTTTCAGGTGTTGCTAAACTCTGTATGAATCTTTGTATGATTTCTTTGCAGGGTTGGTGGTTGATTAGTCTTTTATTTCTAAATGTTGGTGAAAATAGAATTATTCTTTATCTATAATTCAGGTATTGTTAAATAAGAATGTAATGGTTTTACTTATCTTTCCCTCTGTACGTATTAGCATACCAGGAGGGAACTGGAGAGGACATCTGACCAACATTAAAGACAGGTAAATGCAACATTACATTTAAAAATGAGGGTTTTTTTCTTGATTATTCTATCTTGAACTCTTCTTTCATAAATATAAAATATAGCTTTCCTTATATAAGAAAATATTTTAATCCTTGAGAACATGAACCTTTGTTGTGTACATGTGATTTCCCAAACTCCAGTTTCCAACTCATTTTGTGCATTAAACAAGACCCAACGTGCACATTTGGAAAGGAGTTATGCTAAGCAGAGCCAAGACAGAAAAAAGCAGCTAAAAATAAGAGCTACCATTTTATTGCGTAGCTTGTACTGTTTAGGAATTAAAGACTTACTCTTTTGTTTGGCTTTATAATATCATTGTTTAACACGATATTTAACAGAGCAGCTTTGGTGTCTAAATGGATGTCTTCTTGAAAACTGATACTATTCCCATGCTGCAGTTAATTTGTACAGATGGAAGGGTTCTCCCTTTCCACCTGATTTTCAGTGAAGACAAAATGATTCTTGTGTTAGGTTTTCACAGTGGTAACTTGGATATGGGTTTCTGTTACAGCACAGTTTTCTTAATGTCTGTAAATTCCTATATTAAATTTTATTCTATTTAAAACCTAGTTCTGTATTTCTGTAGCAATTTGGTGACTATAAATGTATTAATTATAGGAATGTCTCCAATGGATTGTGGGGTTTTTGATGGTTTATAAAAATACACTGTGTTGCATACTCTGAAGTAAAAGCACATGTAGAGCCTGCTGCTTTTGAAGCCTAAGAAAGAACAGTGTTAACTCGCTATCCTAAGAGTAGGGGTTGTTCACTGTAAGATGGGATTGTTATTATTGTGTATGTGTGTGTGTTACTATACTGTATTATGATAATTCACCAAATTCTAGACAACCTTTTTCAGCCTTTAAGAGTTCTAAAATTCTGAAGTTGAGTGTCTTGGTTGAAGTAACTTGTTATCTTACTGTCTGTAAACTTTGTTACAGACTTCGAAAGCTGAAGTAATTTAGATCACCTCACGTTTTATCATGGATTAAGAATCTGAACGAGGTGGTGACAAGGTGCTATGTGGTAGTTATTTTGTGATAACTGTATGAACACTTTTTATTTTGAAATAAACAAGTTTCAGGTAGCTTGCTTGGATAAGTATTAGAATAAAATTATGATGGTTTCAAGAAAAGAAAACTTGATCTAGTTGGAGATGTCCCTGTTCCTTGCAGGGGGGTTGGACTAGATGACCTTTGAAGGTCCCTTCCAGCCCTAACCATTCTATGATTCTATGAAAAAGAATATGAGAGTTTTGTTGTGTTTAAATTAACTGGCTGCTGACAGAAAAGATCCTTAGGATTTAAGAAAGAAAAAAGAAAAGAGTTTTAATAGGGTTTTTTCGTCCTAGTCATAAAAAAACAAAGCCTTTGAGGTATCTCTGAAACTTATGTAGTGATTGTTACTGAACTTGTCTCTGCAGTGTCCTGGTTTTAGCTCGGTTTTCTAGCTCTGAGTGCTGGACTGTGTAGGGTTTAGTTGCCAGAGCGGCCTAACCCACGACATGCAGTCAGCATAACTGATATCTTAAAACATGAATCTTTAGTTAAAAAATCCAGAAGAATATTTTTTCCTAAACTGAGCTTGACAATTTAATAGGTCATTCCGATTTTCTGTAAATACTGGCATTTATATCTAAGATGTCCGTATCCAGGATATTTTTTTCTTCTCCTCTAGCACTGAGCTCCTAGTTTCTTTGAACTGTGATAGTCAGAAGCTTGAACCCTCTGCAAACAAACCTTGAAGCTTGATGACTGTTTTCCTTTGAGAGTTACAAAAGCTTTGGATTTCCAAGATCAGCTATAGAAAGCTGCAGCTCAAGTTTTTTGAGCCTACGTTCAAATTACTGTAGCACATCTGACACCATGTTTGATATGTAGGTGCCATGACATTCTAAATCTGTCTTAAAAAAGCATTCCCTCAAAACAGTAGTTAAATGGTGAATTAGGTGTAAGGACAGCTATATAGTCTACAGAGGTGAAAGCTTTCCGTAAGGGAATTTCTCAGCGTGAAATCCTAGAATTATCAACGAGGAGTTAAAAAAATTTCAAGGTAATTTTAAAGGTATGATTGTGAAAAAGCAGCAGTTAGACTAAGGGTTCAGTCTTGCAAGATGCTGAGTGTTTCTTTTGCCTGTTTTGCCTCTACTTCCTTTGGGAATCCACATTGAGAATTTACAAGAAGAAACTGGCTTAAGGCGTTAATAGGCGGTTGGAATGGGTTGATTTGTCGAGATATGGAGGTTTGCTTTTTTCAAGTGATCTGAAAGTGGTAGCTGCAGAAGGATCTAAGCTGACTATGGGACAGGTCCTTAAACTTCAGGCTTAATGTTTTTGAAATGGTCTTATAACAGTTTGTTAGGGCTTTCTTCTCTGTTGCTAAACTATGGAGTTCCTTAAAGCAATTAGATGTATTTGATGGTAACTGGTATGAGGAGCCAGTCTCATCGCTTATATTGGTATGTAGGCTAAGCCTACATAATGGCCGTAGTGGATTGAGCAACTGAAGCGTATTGTTCGTACGCAGCTGTGAATGTCCATTGTTGGGATTCATAGAATCACAGAATGTTAGGGATTGGAAGGGACCTCAAAGGATCATGTAGTCCAATCCCCCTTCCAGAGCAGAACCACCTAGATAAGATTCCATCCATAACTGTTTTGATTCAGTAAATGCTGTCAGCATTGCAATTAATGCAGTCTTGGCTTATGGTCTGTACATTAATGTATACCAAACATCAATTGTTGGGAGAATTTAGCGTTTCTGATTGCCGTAGTTTAGAAAATTACAATGACTTAGCTTTGGCATCTCCAGGATATCTCTGTGGAGACAGCCAGGGGAGAGTAACTCATTCCATTTTAACACTTAAAGCGCAAATCCTACAATTCAGTTCTGAGATTGTGCTTGTGAAAATAAGATATTTGCATGGATTTAGAGAAGAATGGTTACTCCTTCTGTTCAAACAATGCCCAGGGTGCATATAGGCTTCTGAACAGAGCACGATAGAAAGGAAAAATGTGAAACATCAACAACATATCCTGAATATAAGAGAAGCTTAAGTGGGAGCAAGCAGCAAAAAAGTCATTGATTGTCAACCAGGAAGAAGCAAAGACCTGTTCCGACTACGTGACAGTTTATTACCTGCTGGAGGAGCTACTGGATTCTACTTATTTATTGGTACTGTGGCTGGAGGTTCCGTTCTGGTGATGAAGATGCAAACTGAACCTCACGTCTAATATTCTTGGCAGAAGTGCTTGAGAACAGACGCAGCTGACTGAATTTCCTTAGTGTACATTCGTGTCCTATCTGACCATTTCTTTTTCATTTTTCACGTAGTTATTAAATAATTAAGCTTGGAAAATTTTCTCGTTTTAAGCCACAATCAGAGATGCAAGTCAAGAAGTGCACCCACGCGTTTATGTAGATTTGTAGCTCATTGGGTTGTCTTTAGAAAGTATATCTGCAAAACTTCTAGATAAGATTTTTAGGGGGAAAAAAAGTTAATGTAGTTCACAATTCAATCACTGAGATGCGGGTTGTTTTATCTCAGTCCTCCAGTGTTATCCCAGCCTTACGTGCTGGTTTTATGATGGGGCCAGAGGTTTGTGGTACCGATGCATGACAAGCATTTTTGACTTGGGTGTAGAGTTGTGTGTTGCATTGATGTATGTGTTTAGTTTATAGAGGCTAATGGGAGAGACAAGTAGGAAAGAAAAGAACGAACAAATGGAACATGGAAGTGATGGCGGTTGCGGTTTGATTTCCTTCAGACTGTGTGTTGTGGCAGAGGTCATGACTGGGGCATGAAAAAATAGAAAAGGCTAGATATTAGGAAAGATACTTGTTCTCAAGGTATAGTTCTGGGGGATCATACAAAAATCCAGAGGTAGCCATGGAAGTTAGGCCTGTCTTGGCATTATGTGTGTGCTGTGCTAGCTGGCTGTAGGAACGAAAACCCAGCTCATAGCAGTTGACACGGTTCTCTTGGTTGTGGTTTGTTTTGGTTGCCCTTCTGAGTGCTGGGGAGTTTTTGCAGCATTAGGATGATTAGATAAAAAGTCAGGCCTCTTGGCTGGAATGGATCTGTGTGTTCTCTGTGGCGTTGCCTCAGTCCTGCTGTTCTGGAAGATTTTTCGGAATCTGCTGTGACATACCAGCACTCTTCTTGAGGAAACTAAAGAGTTTGAGTTCTGTTTTTTCACATCCTCTATTGTTATATTCTGTAATCTTTTCTTTTATGATGGATTTTCAATCTCTTTGATCTTACAGTATGAAAAACGTGTGAACAGATCAGCGAAGAGTTCTGGTCTGTGTCAGAGACAAAACAATGTATGATTTGGGATTTGCAGAACCACGATTGTTACCACAGCCGCTGGCCCTGCAACAGGGAAACTGAGAGTACTGAGAAGTGGATGATGTGAATGATAAAGGAAACTGTCCCAGCAGCCACACAGTCACTGACACAGCTGTGCATGATGGAGTGGTGTTTCTGGCTCTGGGAAATGAACATTAAATTATGGCAGTCATTGCAGAGCTTTTTTATCGACAGCAGTCCACATTCCTAGGTCCATGTGATGATATTTAGTCCATGCTACACAGCAGGAATGGAAGTTTCTTAGCAATAAAGAAACAAGTAGTGATTAGTCACCAGGAGATAGCAATGTAAAGCTGCTTTCTGTTTGGGTGCAGTCAGCCTGATACTAGAAAATCACGCCAGCGTGACAGTGTTGCTGAGGGCTTTCAAAGCAAACAGCATTTCTGTTTTAGTCACATTCTGCTCTCAGTCTGTTCACTTTGAGCACCTTAGAGAGATCTGAACAGTCTTAGCCTAGAAATAAGGGGAGATCTGATAGCAGAAGACAAGTGGCCCAAAGATGACGATCTTGCTCATTATTTGCTTTTCAAACCATACAGCAGACCTACGTTACCTTGTTACCTTTTTTTTTTTTTTCCTTTTGGGCGAGGGTATTCCTACACCTGTAGTAGATTTGGTTATTCCGAACCTTGATAAACCAGGCACAGGTAGCTTAGCTTTTTTTCTGGGAGCAGTCAGTGGCACAATGGTAGAACATTTCACTGGTGCGTTTTCTTGTAGTACTTTGGAATGGATTTATTGCTAGACCAAAGCTCCGTGGCCTGCCTGCTAGCTTCAGCTAGTATGCCTACAGCTACTTCCTGTGTTCTGGCCAAGCCATTGCAACTGCATCACCTTCCCACGTTGAGATCTGGGCTGTATGTATCCATGGTGGCTTTCCTGTGTAGTAAAGAAACTTCAAAATACTAGAGATGTGGAAATTTACGGTGATGCTGGGAATTGAACTCTGATCTCTCAAAGCTTAGATGAATGCTGGTGAATATTTAAATACTCTTTTTTTTCCTATGCTTTCATGCAGAGTTTTTGTCGTAAATCCTCAAATATCTCTAGAGTTAGATCTTTGATCCTGATCCCACTAAATCAGATAAAAGTATTTCTAGTTACTTTAGTAGGTTTTGGATGCATCCCAGAAAGAGTACAACTAATTTTCTGACGATTATATTGTGTTGGAGTTCTTATAAAGAATTGTGCTCACACATAGGCACTCAGTAAGTTAGTACAATTTAAGCTATTTGTTATTTAAAAGCCTTTAACCTTTTATTTTCTTGTTTCACTATTATTACAGTGGACAGTGCCCGGTTTGCAACCATCAGTTGGAGGATAGTGACCTCACGGAAGAGGAATATAATTATCTCAGAGAAAGAATAATAAGGGATGTGATACATGGAACTGACACTTTTAGAAAGACAAGCCCACAGGTAGGTCTTGCACGCCATCAGGTTCATTGGCTAGAAGGATAATACACAATTAATGTTCCAGTACTTTGAAAACACTACAAATCTTTCTTTCTTTGCTTTAAACATTAATAGGCCCTTAGATACTGAAGTGTCTTCTATATCTTTTTCAGTTGTGTTTATAAAATGGGTCCAAATCTTGACCTCTTCCATATTGTCTGTCTTGTTATATTTTCAGTCAGTTGTTTATGGATACTGAAATAATTAAAACGGTGTTGTTTTTTTTTAACATTAGAAAAAATTAAAAGGTATGGAAATGTTTTAATCCTTCAAAAGCTAAATTTTAAATATGGAATAAAAGCCAGTAGCTAGAACAAAATAGTATTTTGAGCTTGCAAAAAAGTAGAAATCCTAGTGTTTCATAAGTTCAGTATAATATCTGAAACTTACGTTTATGTGCTGAGTATTTCATTTTTCAGTTGAGCAGCTGTTTGCAAGAAACAGTGAAGAACCAATTACCATTTTGTTCAGTCAGCTTTCACAACCCACCAACCAACAAAGTACCTCTTAATTTTAAAGATACACTTTCATATCTATAATTACTATATACATCAGGAGTATCAAGCTTTTCAAAGGTCACTGTAAACGTATGAGAGGGCGTAATTCTCAGACACTAATATATTGCAGTTCCAATCTCCATTTTGTGTAGAGATTAGAGAGATTCAGTGACAGTATGGAACGAGGCTGAGCTCCGCTAGATGGAGCCCACGCCGCGTCTCGGGGTGGTTTTACTTCACCTTTGTAAGTATTGATGTCATTGTGCTGCAGCTGGCACCTCAGTTCTGCACCAGTTCTGAAAATCTGGAAAAGGACACCAGGTTTAGTTCTTCAGGCTTTCTGCAGACACAGGCATTGCGCATGTGTAAAGGTTATAGAAACTTGAAACAGTTAGTGTTGGGGTGCTCGTAGTACATGCAGCCTATTGTTCAGACATCTGACGTCCACACAGACTTTCGCCTCAGTTCTGGACTTAGCTGATCTAGCTGTGAATTGTACAGGGGAGTAAAATTGTCCTTTAAAATGTAGCAGTAATTTTAAGTATTTAATGGGTACTGGTGTTCTATAATATTATAAGATAAACAAAAGGATGTGTTTTATTGCACACTGTACATCTAACTCTATCTGCTCTCTAAAAGCCTTTGTGAAAATTATGATTGAGGTGGGTTTATTAAAGAAAGCAACAACAACAAAACTTTTTAATTCCTTAAGCAGTTAACTGTCTAGTCTTTGAAGCTTCATTTCTATTCCTTGTGGGGACTGCTGCCTTGAAAATTTCAAATTTGTGAATACAGAGGGCTAGATTAGCAGTACCAGTTGAAGGCAGGGAGATTTAGGAAAGGAGTTCTGGGTAACAGGACATTCACGCCCAAACTGAGCAGTAGTGGAAATGATGTTTCCCTGTTTGAGAACCTGATTGGTCAAATGAATGCAATCTAATGAAACAAAGATTCAATACACTATTTTAAGTTTTGATGTCAGTAGATTTTGTTAGTCTGTGTGATAGCTGCAATTCCATCATTTACCGGTCTGGGGCCACCCACTCGCTAGTTCCAACTTGACCATGTTCCAGTTACAGATCAGCAGACTGTCACTGGGAGGCTCAATGGAGGTAGACTCTGTGTTTACTGTTGGCTGTGCAGTTTAAAGTCTGCTCCCTTAGTGAATTTTGAGCATGGATGTGGAGGTAGAGGCAAAACAGCATCATGAGGTGTCAGAGGTTTCCAGAGATAAATTTGGGATATTTTAGTTGCCTTTATGCTGTGAAAGCAGACGTGTGGTGATGAAAATATGCAGCCCATTTTAAGGATGCCAGGCTGTATGACTTCTGCAGCCAGGGTTTTCGAGAGGGAAAACTAGGTGAAGAGGTTGAAAATAAGATGTAAGCAAGTATTATCTGAGGGGGCTTTCCATTTTCCAGTCAGTCTTCACATTTTTCTTAGTAGCTGCAGTTCAAATAGAAAACATTTCAGCTTTCTATTCCTTCTTTTCTCCTAACTAGTTTTCTTTAGTGCATCTGCATTTCTTGCAATGAAATGATTAGTCAGGGAAACAGTTTGAGTTGTTTTGAGGTCTAAATGTTTTTTTCCCAACACTGTTTCAAATTGAATATGTAACACATTTGGAATCTTACTTTTCTCTTCATGGAGGAATCCTCTTTTGTCTTAGTTTTGCAACAGCATCATTCCTTTATTTGATTTTATTTTTCTCACTTAAGAATAAATGTGATCAGAGTAGAAAATTGGGAGCAAAGGTTTGGTTTGTTGAGGATCTCCCCAAAGTGGTCCTCTGTGCTGTGATTAAAAAAAAATATATTTTTTGTAATTAGTTTTAAGAAAGAAAATCAAACAACTTAGGTTTGTTACATCAGAATGGTAGTGAAAATTATTGACAAATATGTTGAAAAGATGGCTTGCATGAGCTATAAAACGGATGACCTGTGATAAAGAAATACCTGTTAGGCATTAAAAATAGACATAGATTCAGATCTTTATGCACAACTGTTGAAATGTCTATTGGGATGTCATACGCTGATCTGATATAGCGAGCCGCAACCTTGCAGGCTGCAGTAGAAAGAAAACAATTCTAACAAGACTGTCACCTTTTATACCAACGTCTAGATGATGTTTTCAGTTGGATGCCCGTTTACTCTGGCTGCATTTAATTGGGAGCTGTGCCATTGAGCCTGAGATAATATAATCTGTATACTGAGAGGCAGAATCAACTTTTGCTATGATGACTTTCATGTCACAGCTGCTCCCAGATGTTTCTCTCAAATACATAAATGCGGTAGTTTCGTTCCCTTCGTGGCTACTTCATACCCCCGACAAGCCTGAAAGGACTGTTGTGCAGGGGGAAGGAAGCACATGGGAGATGCGCTGTCAAGAAGACAGGAAGAGATGGGTTTGTGGGCATGTAAAATCCCCATGCTAGATCTGGGCTAAGCACGTAAAGGGGTTTTACATATTCTTCTAGAATATAAGCGAGTGGAGGGGGAAGAGGAAGTGACCCATTCATCTCAGTTTTGCACCTGAATGGGGTTGTGCTGTTTCCAGGGAGCCTTGAAAATACAGGTCTATTTCTTAACTTTCAGATTGATGCCTTTTCTATAATGCCTTGGTTCTCCTTCCACATGTGCATGTTTCCCAACTCCATGATTTGCCCCAGTGCCTTGCGTGGTATATGTCAGTCCTGTTCTTAATGGAGTAGTCTGTTACTTGTAAAAAACCTAGGTACTCCAAACTCTAAGAAAACTGTGTCTGACACAGTTTGCCCTTGGCCCATCTGGCAGAGCCTTCACTTACAACTTCCAACATGATTTTCTCTTTCTTCTACCTGCTTTGTTGACTCTCATCTTGTGGTCAAAGTCAGCTAAATTGCCTGCACTTCAGCTGTTTCCAAGATGAGCTACCCTTACCTGCCCTGAGATGCCTGGGTGATTATGGCTGTCCATATTGCACCTGGATGTCATGGCTTCTTTGCCTGAGCTCAGGCAGAAAGAGAAGACTGGTTAATTGAGTTAGGCCTGCTGTGTCCCCTGAGAAGATCAGGGGCTGAAGAGGAGAAAATTCCTTTCCAGCGAACAGCTGATAACTGTGTGCACAATGTGTGCCACAACCCAGGCCATGCGTGCCATTTACCTCCTTTACCTCTATTCCCATATATGTTATCTCCTCCCTGTCACTACCAGGGAGTAAAGAACTTTCTGATGGGAGGAAATGTGGAAGGAAGGAGGCTGAGTAGAATTTCTCCTGTGGGTTCATGCGGCCCTTCCTTCCGAGATGTGTGCCACATTGCAGCAAAAGGATCAGATTCCCAATTAAGTGTCTGTCCTCTACAGCAGAAGGGCAAAAATTTGTCACGTTGCTGAATGCTGCAAAGTCCCTTGGCACTGAGATGGGGGCTGTTTTGGGCAGGAACAGTTCCTGTGGTTTCTTCTCAGGTGGGAATGATTGAAAGTCCTCTTATCAGTCCAGTAGCATGGTGTGTCACTTTGCTACGGTTTGGTTTAAAATGACAGCACTTGGATTCAGAGCTACCTTCTGCAAGAACCATGCTGGCAGGATCAAAATCCTGCTGGTGCAGGCATGGGTTGAAAGCCTTCTGTTAGTTCTGAAGAGGCATATAGAGGTGGTGAGCTGTAGTTAGGGTTAGAATTAAAGCTAAGCCTAGGCTTCAAGACGGTAGAGATTTCTAAGCTTGCCTTTTTTTTTTTTTTTTTTTTCCCCCCTTCCTCTGGGAGTCCTAAGAGTAGGATCAATGCTCAGGCTGGCTTGGATGAGCAAGTTATGACTAATTTTTGGATGAGTGTGAGTTACTGGCTTGTAGGTGGGCTGGGGTTTCAGGATGGAAAGGATGGAAGAACCTGTTATTGCTGAATCTAGAAAGTCCTGAAAGTGTGGAGTTTGGGGATTAGTGTTTTGGACCACAAGTGCTGGAGAACTTGAGTTATTGTTGGAGTCTTACAAGTTCATTAGGATTGAGTGAGAGCTAATGCTGGTGGAGATGAAGGGCTTATTCGTAGCCTTTTGGGTACGTGTTAGTGGTGGGCTATGGATAAGACTAGGGTAAAAGTTGATATTTGGGAGTTAAAATACTTGAAGCACGTCCTTAATATGGCTTTGGTTAGGCCAGAGCATTAAATTAGAGGTTGCATCGGTAAGGACAAATGTATTATCTGGTCTGCAGCAACACTGATCAAAAAAGCTTGCTTCTAGCCATTGTTTGATTATAGAATGGCCAGTGCTGAACAGTTTAATTCTGCAGGTTTTGCAGAATAACAGGTTGATGACTATGTCTGTTGTTGCCTTGTGGCTCATTTTTAGTTATGAGAAGGATATGGCCATTAGCTTGTAGATAAGGATAGGGTTAGCATTGCAGTTAGAATTAAATACACTGATACCAAGCCTGAGGTCTAGGCAAAGCCTACAAAGATGAGATTTGCAGATAGGGTGGAACAGCTTGCTTTTTTTTTTTTTTTTTTTTTTTTTTTTTTTTTCCCCCAGATCTCTGCTAAATATGGGCCACTGGACTCAGTCAGGATAGGGTTAGTATTCAGTAGGACAGAATCCGGCATTGCCTTAAGAGCCAGAGTTGCTGCCAGATCTTGTAACATCCACAAGCATAGAGGAGAGCTTGGCTGAGTGGGACTCAGGATTAGCTGTGGGTTCATTTCAGTTGCAGTGTTTTGGCTAGAACTAGAGTTAGTTTGGGGGCTAGAGGGAATGCTAGCCTCAGAGGCTGGTCCAGTACTCAACCTTGTAGATCTAGTAAGCGCAGAATAAAGACAGGTAACGGTTTATGATGAGTGTTGAGACAATTGCAGTAGTAGAGTCCGAGAGCACTGTAGCCCAAGCTGCAGCCTTTATCCTGCCTACCTTCTGTCCTGCCTCCATTGAATTCAGGGTGAATGTTGCACTCTTCTTGTGATATGATCTGCTAGAGGGGAGGGAACTTCTGGAAGGCAGGAAAAGGAGGGGAAGACCGAATAGGAAACGGGTGGTGAGAGACAAAGGCAGTTGGAATTTTTCTAAGGTTTCTCTTGCATCTTCCCTTACCCTAGAGGCAAATGGAAGCAAATAGAAGCACAGAGTCTTTTGGCAGGAAGATAAAAGACTTAGCTGCTTCCTTAGCAGCAAGAAATAGATCTAGATGAAAACATTATAAATTCAGCACATGTATGTTTCCTACAATTACCTCAGTGTTAGAGAATCTTTCTTGAGGGTGGGTCAGATCTTCTGGGGTGGTCCACAGTCCTCCTTTTCTCGATTCATATAGCAAGAAATGAGTTGGGATTTTGTTCAGGTCACTTGGTCTCCTTTGCCATCAAGTGATTGTGCAGCAAAATTGGGCCATCCTGCAATACAAGAATGCTCCTTTCTTCCAATCCACTGTCTAAACCTGTTTAATTGTCCTCCACAGTCTTTTTAAACTACTGCTTTGCCACCTCTGTATTTGGAAAGTCTCCTAACATGATACATTCTTCATATTCTAGTTAGCGCAATCAAGTAAGAAAAATCTGACTCTAATCTTACTTTTTTTCAGCATCACTTGCTTCATTAAAATACAGTTGCTAACCTTAGCTTATTTCCACTGTATATCATCTGAAGGTTATGCTAAGCAAAATACAAATATTGTTTGCTGAGGCAGTGATTTTTATCACATCCATGTCTTCCTTACATTAGCTAGAACATCTAAGAAGAGTAGAGCGAAATACAAGAAATTGAAATATTTCACCAAGGTTTAAGAATGGCATACCTTGGTAAAGTAATTTTGTTTTTCCTGTTCATTAGCTGATCACAGAGGCAGACAGGACCATAAGCATGAAGTCAGAACAGTAACTTTTGACTGAAGAATTAAACTAATCTGAATTATCTGGGTAGCTGATTTTTAAGGAGATTATTTTATCGGGAACCTCTTGGACACACAGTCCTTCGCTTCCAGCTCATGCATTCCACTAAGTAGGATCTTGAGACATGTTAACATAATGCAGACTGCATACACTACCATACTTTTTTAAAGTGTTTGCTGTCTCTGAATATTTCTAAGTTCTGTGATAATACCTCTGAAGTAGAATTAGTGTGAACACATATCGATTTAAGACACTTTGAAATGTTACCTCTTGGAACTTAAGCATTATCGAATGGTCCTTTACCTTTTGGTCCTGTGGTCTCTTACCAAAGGTCCTTCTAAATTGATGAGTTGGTCTCCAGCTGTGGTCAAAACCAGATTTTTCTGATGCTGCAGAGGCTTATGTGGAATTTTCTAATATAGGGCTTCATTATAATTTATTATGATTAGAAGAGCTTAACAAGTTATAATAATTTCATGTTATCTATCCAATGCCTTATCTCTTAGGATTTGATTAGATTTGTTTTAGAACATCAGCAATTTGAGCAGATGTTTTCATTATACTATGATGATCATTTAAGTTAGAATCACAGAATCATAGAATGGTTAGGGTTGGAAGGGACCTCAAAGATCATCTAGTTCCAACCCCCCTGCCATGGGCAGGGAAACCCTCCACTACACCAGGTTGCCCAAAGCCTCATCCAACCTGGCCTTGAACACTTCCAGGGATGGGGCATCCACAACTTCTCTGGGCAACCTGTTCCAGTACCTCACCACCCTCTGAGTGAAAAATTTCTTCTTTATATCTAATCTAAATCTCCCCTCTTTCAGTTTAAAGCCATTACCCCTTGTCTGATCACTATACACCCTTGTAAAAAGTCCCTCTCCAGCTTTCCTGTAGGCCCCCTTTAAGTACTAGTAAGCTGCCATAAGATCACCCCGGAGCCTTCTCTTCTCCAGGCTGAACAGCCCCAACTCTCTCAGCCTGTCTTCATAGGAGAGGTGCTCCAGCCCTTGGATCATCTTCATGGCCCTCCTCTGAACTCGCTCCAGCAGCTCCATGTCCTTCTTGTGTTGGGGACTCCAGAGCTGAACGCAGTATTCCAGGTGGGGTCTCACGAGAGCAGTTGAAGTTGATACAGTTCCTCCAGAAATCTGTAAAATATAAGTACACTTTCTTCCTGTATTATGCATGGTTTCATCTTTCTGCTGCTAAATTTAATTTGGTTTTGTATTCATTGTTGGTTTGGCTTCTTCTGTGCCTCCTCTTTCTAAATATCTGTAAAATTTTTCATATATACGTGAATTAGTACAGAAATTTGATAGATGCTGCTAATTTTTTAGCACAACCCTTGTTTTTTTCTTTTCTGCCTTTTTTTTTAATGCTATAACTAGTTCAGTGTTTCAATAGCTTGTTACAAAGTCTCGTGTCAGGTTTTTGAAAATCTGATTAATGCTATCTGGTTCTATTTTACCTGCTTTTTCATTGACACAAGGAAAGAATTTTTGGAGATACTCTTTTGCAGAAGGTGTGAAACACTGGAACAGGTTGCCCAGAGGAGTTGTGGATGTCCCATCCCTGGAAGTGTTCAAGGCCAGGTTGGATGAGGCTTTGAGCAACCTGGTCTAGTGAAAGGTGTCCCTGCCCATGGCAGAGAGGTTGGAACTAGATGATCTTTAAGGTCTCTTCCAACCCAAACCATTCTATGATTCTGTGATTCTATGTGCACATTAAACTGTAGCAGATTATATTATTCCAGAGGATTTTTGCAATTTTAGTGATAGGTTCAGCCATATTACAGTGTACAGATGCTGAGTGCATAGCTTTATAATGATCTGAATATATTAATATTCAGATATAACAATATATCTGAATATATATATTTTTAGATAGATAGATATTAAAATAGCGGTAGAACATGTGGTACCATTCAGTCCCCTAGAACAGTTGCCGTTTCTCTTGAGATTGCAAATAGTAGTTAGCATAAGTGTTTAGTGGCAGTGTGATTTTTAAACCAGCATAACGAGCCTTACTACCCTGCCAGCTGCTCATTCCTGCCTGCTTTGACCCCTGCAAGTGTGCCAGGAAACAAGTGAGCATTGCCCCATGGTAAGCAGGGAACACACCTAAGTGACAAAATAACGTTTTGTCTTCTTGGGTGTTTTTTCAGCTGGGTCAGTTCCTTGTTTAGATTTGCCAAATGTTTGTACCAGCAGAGAAAGCAGCACGGAGGTGTATCTGGCTGTCTGATATTCATGTAGCATCTTTCCACATGGCTATTATGGACTGTCTGTAATTAAGTACTAGCCTCACTTGGGATGCTGTCTTTTCTATGCAGTTCGTGATGCATTGCTTTCCTGTTATTCAACCATCTTTCTATAATGCCCATTACACTGTATTTAAGCATTCACGTCAATCTTTTCTTGGTTTAGCACTCTGTTAGATGGTTTGCCTTAAGATGAAAAGGTTCCAAAATAGTGTCTTGAATTTTGCAAGCACTGTGAATTGAAAATATTTCTGCCTTTGCAAGGATTTTTGTTTTGTTTGTTTTAAAAGAAAGCTTGGTATGGTCCATCTCTATTCTCTGGCATTTACATGGCAGCCTTGCAAAGATGAGGGTGTTTTTCCACTGAGGACCGCGGCACAAACTGCTTGTTCCTCCCTCGGCGTTAAGCGTGCTCTGGAAGGACGTTTCGGAAGCGCGCTGCCCGGGTTGCTGAGGTCCAGGTTTGGCACTGCCCTAGTGACTGACCCTCTGCTGTCTGATGTGGGCAGGCAGGAGCAAGCCCCCGGCAGCACTGCCTGCGCCTGCTGCTGGCAGAGGGCTACCGGGAGACAACACAGAGCACACCTCAGCCAGGTTGTCAATGTGCCTGCCAGTGCCTTCCTGTTTGTGACCGTATCTCTGAAGGCTACAGCTGCAGGAGTTTGTGACTCCCGGATTATTTGTTACCTTTAGGAGCATAAAACAGAGGGCAAACAAATTGTACGCAATCCAGAGTACATAGTGATACCAGGGACAACACGGAGAAAAGCCTTCGTGCTCACAAGGGTTCGAAGGGGATTTCCAAGCTTTGAAACTGTGGGGGAAATATTCAAACCCTTCAGGCATAGCAACAAACAGATTTAAGAGTGCTCCAGCAAGACGCCTAGAAAAATTTGGCTGGAATTCAGTTTGACAGCTGAATTTTATTTCTCACACTCTAATGCTCGTTCCTGTGTTTTTCTTCTGATACCAAGAAACGTTGCTGAAAACAAAGCAAGCCTCATCACTTTGTATTTTATGAAACTGTTAAAAAGTGAATGTTTTCACTTCTCTAAAAGCTGATCCTACAGTGTTGAAAAACACCCTGTTTGATACTTAGGGTAGAGTTACGTAGTACTCAAGTGTGGTGTAATATTCTGTTAATTAGAATTTGCTCTTTCCTTGACTTGAATGTATTGTAATTTAATGTGGAGATGAGAAGAACTGCTTTTTCTGTTTTACAAAGATTGAACTATTGTGAATGCTTCTGGAAACAATATACGTTGAATACTGTAGTTTTGTGCCTTTTAATTTGACTTAGTGTCTCTCCACCATTCCTGATGAGTGAGCACAAACTTTATTGTTTAGAAGAAGAGACAAGTAGCCTTTTCTGCAATGATTTTAGTAGATTTTGGTATAGGTTTTTGTTTTGGTTTTTGTTTGTTTGTTTTTTCCAAATTCCACATATTGGCATGAATATAATAGTCTTTATTGTATTTAAAAGTACTCCATGGATTTGCTCACGTATCTCCTTTGTATGTTATAATACTTGAGGTTTTGGCATTTGGATAGTAGATGTTTTGGATTGTTGAAGAATTTGAGCAACACCATGATTTTTATTTCTAGTTGCCAACGTATTTCCTATTTAGACTTGAGGAGAAAAATGCTCAAGTGATCTAACCTTTCTCTTGTTAGATCATTGTCATACCCTTAGATCTGTTATAGACATTAAAATTATTTCAGAATACTCATTTTAATTACTCTCATTGCTCTTATCAAAGGACATGCTTGTTTAGCTGTGTTTTCTTTGTTTGGTCTTCAATTGTAATGTTTATTTGTGTGTTATCACATTTAACATAATAAATCTGTAAATACTAATAATTAATTCCTCCCCTCCTTATTTTTATTGTGCTTTTGAGGCTTGTAGTCTGTGTGTGCACTGGTATTGAAAGAAAAACATACATTTCTGTTTATAAATATATTTACAGAAGTTGAAATAGTATTAATACTTTTACAGAAAAGTGCTGTTTTCAGATTTAGTGCTACTGTTTTTACAGTTTTGCTGTAATACCTCAGGTTGAGAGATAAATCTTACGAAACGCTGTAGTTTCACAATCCAGTAAGTTAGCATAGTCAGTGCTACCAATAGGAAAAGGTGATCCCAATAGTCTTGCTTGCTACCAGGCTCATTCCTGTTCTGTCTCCTGGCTGCTTTTCATGCCAGGACAAACTTCTGTGCTCTGACCTGAACAGGGGGACTGGTTCAGGTCCCCCTACAGCTAAAGAATGTTAATCGGCTCAGTTCATGGTGACTCAGTTCTTCATCCACTTCAGTGTTTCTCCTTGTGCTACCAAACGTATTTGTGTTGGTAGAGGAGGGGGCAAGGCTAGGAATGAATGGCTGAGGGAAGGGAGAAGGTAGAAACACCTCTTTCTGTGCAGCACCAGTACATACCAGTATGAAATGATGGTGAAATAGAGCCTGAGTCATCCAGCTGGCGTGGAGTACCAAAAACATGCAAGATTGTTTTGTGCTTTTGCTGAGGTGAGGATGGACTTCAGCCACCCACATGCTAGAGGTTAAACAAAAAATTGTTTTAAATGTCTTTAATTCTTCCCATCAAGATAAATGCCATCATGGGTTTGTTATGGCTGGTTCTTACTACCAAGTCACTTTAGTCAGTGTGGTGTCCATTTGAAAAGATAAGTTTTCTTAGTAGAAGGTGCAGTGAATCATTTCTAACAGTTGCGCAGTTGGCATTCCCCTACTTTCCCAACTAAGCAATGAATGAAATCAGGTGGATTTTTTAAAATTCCCTTTTGTTTTGCACGTGGGGTGACACAGGATGTCACTGGAGCCTCCCGTGAGCACCCGGCTGCACTGTGTGTATTCCTGCTGCAGGGGAATATCTTTAGAGAACTGTGAGTGAATCATCTCTTTATTGCTGTGGCTCTAAGATCTGCATAAGGTCCAGACAAATCACGGTCTTTGAAAGATCAGCATCCTTCGAATTGTATACTTTCTTATAGCATAGGTCTGTGTATGTTTGAGTAACCATTTGTGCTGCATCTCGACGATGCAGCCTGGTGCTTATTCCCAGGCTTTGCTCTTTTCCTTCCCTGTGCCTGGAGATGATGGGAAATATGGCGACTCACAAACTGTCTCTCAGGGGAGGAAACTTGGATATTCTGTGTGGTTCTTTGTGGGTTTTTTTTGTTTTGTTTTTGTTCTGGTAAAGGAAAGGAGCACTCTTGTGTATTGCTGGGGAAATATGGATGGTGAGGAGAAAATGAACAGATCCTTGGGGATTTTTAGTCTGTTAAGGGAGTCTTCTGTATTTGGTGACATAAATTAAACTTGGCCATTTGTCTTCTGCTGTTGACTCCTCATTTCCCTGTGTGGTTAAAAGTCTCCTGTGCCAACAAACCTTCTCTCCCTACTGTATTGCACAGTTTACTGGGAGTGAGGCAAAACAATTGAGCAGATTTGAGAGGCTGGCAGGAGTGTGCTGTTGGGCATCTGTTGAGAATGGAGTGAAAGATGTGACCAGGAGAAGGTGGCGGGTTAAGGTGGCGTGGCCAAAGAAATGACACTGAAAGGGCTGCACATTCTCCCCAGCTCCAGAAATAAATCACAGAGAGCCAGGAGCTGACTTCTGAGAGGATCCTCCTGGCAGCTCCTGCTCCATCTGCCTTGCTGGAAGAGGAGAGGGAGCCAAGCAAAGAGTGGGCAGAGGGGAGCGCTGAACCACCCAACTCCTCTGCTGCTCCCCTAACTCATGCTGAACTGTTCCCTTGACAAAGCACTTTACTCTGCCCATCAGGGAAAACCCAGCCCTTCAGGAACTGCTCTATAACTATTGTCACTTGAAATGAAAAACCACTTTAAAAAATCTCCACAAAATGTTTGTTTTGCATTGAACGAAGCCCTTAAAGACAAGATCACATGTACACTGTAAAAATGTCGTCTTGACTGTCACCATGTTGCTTCAAATAATATTGGCATTTGTTGGCATTAGGGAAATAACGTGCTGTTGGAGTGTTCACCATGTGTTTTTTGTCTGCTTCCACTTTCTTTTGTCTTTTCCATTTTCACTCACCTTTGTCTCAGATCTCTTCTATTTTACCTTCATTCAGTCTGCATGTGTTTTCCATCTTTTTATCTTCCCCACGTTTCAGACAGCTGTCCAGTATTACAGTGATGACTCATCTGATTTCGAACCATGGGGAAGTCCACTGGATGGCATGAGCCCAGAAGTCAGGAATCCTAGTTGTTGGGTTTTGCATTTGTTTCTCTTCCCCCTCCCTGCCACCACCTTTGCTAGTTACTTACTTTCTGTGTCTTGGTGTCCCTGTCAGATGACAATGAGAATATTTATTCATCTATATAAAATACATTGAGATTGGGGCTGGGGGGCAGGCAAAACCACAAGTGCTAACAATTTCTTTTTGTTTGAAATGATTGTTTTCTTGGCCAGCTTTTTATACTTTCTCAATAATATTTATTTAAACTATGAAGAAATGAAAGATCACATAAAAGGCAATTGATTTTGATGGTGCTAGACTGAGCCCTGTGTTCTCATCAGTGTGCTTTTGACCAGTATGCCTCTGTTCACTTGGATATTATGCCTGAAATTTTAACATCTGAGTGAGGCATCCTTATCTTGCTTGGTTGGTTTGTATTCTTAATACAAGTAACCCTTTTCCTAGTATGATTTGTCATAAGCATTCTGACTCAATTTGAAGTTGGTGATTGTTTGTTACTGCCTAGCAGCAATGTATTTTCTGGATAAATAAATTCCTTCTTTCATTCCTTTCTCAGAGGAAGAATTGTATATGCTGTATCAATTTTTGTTTGGGTGCCAAGGGGATGTTTTTTATTTAACTTGCATATTGCCATGTGGCTACATGGGAGAAGGCAAGATTAGAAAAGTGCTTCTTGAATTTTGAGCAGAAGGCAAGAAATCTGCAATCGTTTTGAGTTCCTATGAAAGTTCATTTATAGCCTTGGACTGTGAAACTTCTGTTACCGATAAATACTTTTTACTAGAAGGGTCATTTATGAAACCAGGTCACTGCCTATCAGGATGGCTTAGGGTTCCTGTGCCTCTTAAAAAGTCAGAAGCAGGAAGTAGAAGTCTTATGCATGTGTCTGCTAAAAACACTAAACATTTTCTCAAAAATCAAGGGAGAAATTCCTGAAGATTTTATTAAAGCTTTGTGTTCTCTTCATCTCCTATGGGGTCTCAAGCCTAAAGCAGTTGTGGTTTTCCTTCAGCTGGAAAAACTGTATGGATGCTGTTGGTTTGCTCAATCACTACATTATGTTTCTACCCTAGTAAGAAAGTTGAAAGTTCATTGTTTTGCTAGCCTTAAAGCTGTGTATTTCTCACAAATGGAATGCTGTGTTTCAAATGAATGTTAATTTAATTGTTGACTGGCATTCAGAGATTTCAGAATTCTTACAGAGAAACTGAGTATGACACTTACTTTACACTTGGAAATGTTAAGAGTGAGTAGTAGTGTCGCAGTACTGAATGTAAAGTTGCTTTGGTTTGCAGCTGTTGTGTAACAATGACTACAGCATGTATCTTTATAAAAGTGTACATTTTGGATTATAATTTTGAAAATCTGGATGACTGTAAAGTTTCGTAATGTAATTTAAAATTATATTGGAAGTATCCACTGTAACACTTATGGCTTTTAAAGCTTTTGTTTGTTTGTTTGTTTTGGGGTTTTTTTTTTGGTGTGATTGTTTTAGCAAATATGTAAGTAAGGATGTGAAGTGTAGCCAATGAAGGAAAAATGAGAGATTTAGGCTTTGTTTATTTTTTTAATAAAAAGCTAATGAAATCTCTTTCTGTTAAACTCAACATGTTATTCCCCCGTGTTTGTTTGTTTGTTTGTTTGTTTATTTCAGGAATTTGAAGCCTTTCAAACATTTGTGGAAAATCGACTTCCGTTTGATGTTGTTATTGATGGACTCAATGTTTCCCACATAAAACCCAGAAAGATGCACTGTGAAAATGTAAGTGCTGGTTAAATATTCATTAAGGGTTTTGTGTATGCTGATTGTAAAACAACAAGTGCCTCGTTATTACTTATCCTCTTGAGAAACCGATCAAACACTTTTGTTGCACGTGTTACAATGAAGTTCAGAGAGTTATCTATACTTCACAAATTAAAAACTATCAGTGGGAAGATGGTGGTTCTTACATATTTGACTATATTAGCTGTAAAAAAATCTTACCTAAATTTCCTCGTGTATGCAATGCTCAGTTACAGCTAAGGTATTGATAATAATGTTATTAGGGCATACACTGTGTGAATGTGTATGTTTTCATAGTAATAAGGATTTGGGGGAACAAAGTAAATCTACCATATAGAGAATTTAGTCTAATATGGTTATGCTGGTAAGAGTTCTTAAAATAACCCCTTAGTTCAAACCACATCCTGTACAAGTTTAAATTTTTATTTCACTTCCGATTGCCTTAAGCATTTGAGTCTTGTTCTTAAAAGGGCAGCTCAAATTGGCTTCAGTTCTTTCCACTTGGTGGTTGTAGAAGAATAATCCTGCTTTTTTACCAATACCTGTTTTTGAGAATGTCATTAAGAAATGGCTTAAGAATATTTTTTTTGTCAATCAAATATTTACTTTAAATTAGGAATAACAAAGTAGCTGCTCACATGTATTCCACAGCCAGTATTTTAATTTTAATAAAGGAAGTAATTTACTTCTAGTAATGACAAGAAATATGTTTTTGTTGTAAAAACTACTTTAAAACCATTCTTAAGAAGCAGGATATGCTTTCATATATGTAGATAAAAGCAGCTGAGCTAGAGAGGTTAGGTAAACTTGCTGAAAGATGTTTGTTTGGGAGTGGCAGTGAAGTTTCATGAGATACTGGCTCATGAAGAGGGTGCTTTCCTTACTATGAAAATAGAAAAGGAAGTGTACAAGTTGTGTGGATGGGATCAAGGAGGAAGTGTTGATTATCTGAGGAGAATCCCAGGCAGCATGTAATGGCCCAATGTCTTTCTAGATCTAGACAGACAGATCTATGCTGCCAAAGAGGGGGAGAGAAATGAATGTCCATCCTCAGTGCATGCCTGTCCCAGTGTGGGAACTCTGAACAGGATCCTCAATGTTCTGTAAAAGCTGGAGGCATGAGAGCAAAGAGCCAGCCTGGTTTTGACAGATAATTACTGCTGATTTCTGATCAGAAATCTTACTAGGAGGTATTAGCATGCTGAGCAGCATGAACTGCCTTCGAGTTCGTTCTTGGCTTCTGCTGTATTGGAAGGCCTTTGGGATACATGATGCCAGAGAGCTCCAGAAGGACTGTATGGAGGCATCAACTTTCCATTTAGGTTGTTCCATATAGAAACAGGTCAGATCTCTCTTGAATCTCAAGTATTTACAGATTAGGAGGATTTTTAGGAAGATCTGCCTTTCCTTCCTGCACAACAGAACAGTAACTTGGGCTCACCCCATCTTACCTCCAGAGGAGATTCTCTTAGCTAAAATTTACTTGTTCTATGAGCTATGTTGCTGTTAATTATTATTGCATTTTGTCATGAAAAAAAATGTTATTCATTGGAGCTTCTGCCAGCTAGTCCTTTGCTGCTACTGTTACCTGGATCCTGTTTTTGAGAGTGTGGAGTCATTACGTGAGATAGGATGGACATGTCTGTTACTCCTGCCTTATATCTGTAGATACTCACTGGGTAGTACCTTTTTGGGGATGGGAAGTGTATGTTTGCATTCTAAGCAACAAAATAGCTCCTTCACTGCCCAAAAGAAGTAGTCTTCTAGGCACATGATATACTAAAGACTCTTTCCTGTATTGAGCCTCTCTATTCATTGAGTTACTTTTAAATTATTTTTTATGATAGATGTCTTTATACAGGATTACTGTATTAACTATTGAGTTTATAGTTTTTTCCAACTGGAAACATTGTTTAAATGCAAGATCGTGCTGGATGCTAGCAAATTCTGGTTTATTTCTTCGTAACTCTCAACTTCTGTGTTGTAACATGTCGGGAAAGTACTGTGTCCTTGTTCTTATTTT
The DNA here is from genome assembly GCF_009769465.1 of Tauraco erythrolophus. Classification (NCBI taxonomy): domain Eukaryota; kingdom Metazoa; phylum Chordata; class Aves; order Musophagiformes; family Musophagidae; genus Tauraco; species Tauraco erythrolophus. Next base: position 44,470,605 of record NC_141470.1, read on the forward strand.
GGATACTTCTGACAAGAAGCATGTATTCTTGACAAAAACAAACAAACAAACACAAAACCAAAAACCACAAAATCACAAAGCAGAGTATTCCTTTCTTCTGTCTCCAAACTTTTCTTCCAGATGAGGGAAGGGAAGGCCACAGGAATCTCCGCGTCTGTTGCTTTCCTGGTTACTGGTATTGCTGCCAAGTAGTCCCCGATCCGCGAAAGCTGACCGCTCTGAATGCTGTAGTCTGTCCTTTGAGGGCTGACTCAGCCACAAAATACCCTCTTTTGGAGGCTGCTATCCTCACATCAGAGGCAGCTGAATGGAAAATTTGGAGTGGCAGGTCTGGGGCATGCACGGCCTGTGTTACTAACCTCTTCAGTGTGCATAGGGAGCCATAGTGCAGAACTGAGAGGATGGAAAGGAGAAATGCAAGAGGAGTTGGAGGCAGAGCACGAAGGATGGAAGAAGCTAAGAGTGAAGGCCACGGAGGTCAAGCCAGCTGGCTGCGACAGCACGCCTGGCCCGTTTTGAAGAGGAGGGTCATGCTGTGACTCTTCGGTGACCTCTTCTGTTCGACTTGAGAGGAAATGAAGGAGCAGTATTTCCAAGGACCAAGTATTTCCAAGTATTTTCAAGCTGCCCAACCCTTGTTTTGCTTGTCAAAAAGCTAAATTATTTGAAGTCTCCAGGTTGGAGTCGGTCTGTGCTCTTTTCAAGGGTTCCTTACTGCAGCTGTTAGACCCAGTCAGGATATTGTTTTATAAACTTTTCTGCTCCAGTGCATAGCTAGTATTATGCAGCAATGATTGAAACAGAAAATGAGATTGTTGCTCTCTGTTTATAACACACTGTAAACATTACTATGTGCAAATTGTTAGGGTTTTTTTGGACCACGTCCCTTATGTGATTTAGAGAGAATAGCAAAATAAAGGGCATTGTTAAACACAGGGAGAAGGCAGTAATATGGTGATTTAAATGCATTCTAGTCTTTATTTAAATTTGACAAAAAATACCATTCCACTTCGTCATTAGCTGTAAGAACTCCAATGTTTTGCTGAAGACAAACTCTAGCTAACTCTTAGTCATGTGATTAAAATAAGAAAACATTGATAAAATATGCCTTTCTTTTTTCAAACATCCTAACATTTTTAATTCCATTTAGGCATTCTTTAGGCATCTTGGGAAGGGTCTGGGTTCTGTGGACAAGGCACAAGTACCTTGAGGGATGAGAAGAGAAGGAACAAAAAAAAGCAGAAATTGAAGGAATGTTTTTTACTAATTTAATTCCCAGAGTGTTCTGATATTCTGGAAGACTGGATATGTGACTTCCAGTAGCCCCAGGCAGCTTCAGTCCTCACAGCCAGCACTTACTTAGCAGATCATCATGAATATTATTGACTTGGCAGATTTACAGGAATATTCTGTGGCAGTTTCTCCAGTATATGACACCATCGGTTTGTAATTACAATCCCCTTTTTTTCCAGGTTGGTTTTGTACTAGGCCTGTTTCCTGGTACAAATCACCATGTGGCTGCTTCAATTACTGACAAAAAGAGGAGGTAGCACAAGGGTGTAAAGAAAGATTTTTTTTTTTTTTTTTTGAGGGCTAGGGAACGGTGAGATCATCTGATTTGAAGGCAGTGCACACACAGTGACTGTAAAACTGCAGCACTGGACGTTAGCCAGCACCTCTTCTTAACTCTTTGCTTCCTTACTGCAGCATTTAAAATTACAATTAAAGTTGAGTCCGAATTAAAAGACGTTCTAGAACGGAAATTATTTTTGCTATGTAATCCAGACAATAGAAACAAACTCCCATAAAGTCTAAAATAATTCGATCTTGTCTTTTTCCAGGTGTTTTGTGGGGTTTTTTGCATTCTGCTGCTGTTTAAGACTGTACCTGATGCACATTTGCTTTGATGAGTCAGTGACTGTTTGTACTGTAGGCATGGTAGTTTATAAACTGAGATATCCTTGCAGTTTAACTAAGGAAAGTTGATTCACGTTATATCGTGACATTGAGTTAATCCTTTCTTCCAGATGCATCTAATTACATAAATTCTTAGTCAGCAGAATGACATTTGGTACTCCCTGTCCTCTGCTGCCGTAACTCCCGGTAGTGCCCCCACCTTTCACCTTTTAAAGGTCAAGAGAGGGAATTTCCACATGGCAGTTGTCCAGTTCTCTTGCTAAACACAAACTGTTACATAGTTCTTAAATTTATTTTTTCCTGTTTATTGCAATTTTCTGTAGAAGTATTCCTTGGAAGTGAGAGGGAATCCAAGTGCAAGCAGGATATCTAGGCTCTGGAGCGTCTCACTTTTGCTTGCGGGACAGAAATGAAGGGACTATGATGAGCTGTTCCAGCTCCATGTGGAGGGCCAGGGTGGGGGGAGAGAGAGGGGTGAGGAAGCACGATCAGCACGTGCAATTTAAAGAGAACTTTTCTATTTTTAATTTACGTTGAGATTGGTATATGGTAAATGAGATATGTAGCCAGCTCCTTTTTTAGCTGTACCCAGCTGGTGTTGGACATAACTGAATATATATTTCAATTGTGTGTTGGATCAAAGCTAACTCACAATTCCCTTCTTCAAACAGTTTGGTAGTTGGGATCAGCGCTGCTCTAACTTCATCCTCTCTAATCTCTATATTAAACTCAGACATCTAAAAGATTGGTAAAATAGTTCCAGATTGAGTTCCTTAAGGCTGACAATGCACAAAGGAATATTTTTTGCTCTTGGCTTGATAGTTCAAAGTGGTTGTTCCCAAACTTAATCAGCATTTCTATAAATGGGCTACATAAGTTCATGTAATTCCCATGTAAATTTCAGTAGGCCTGTACAACAGCTGACGAAGCCAGCTCCTTGCTTTTCCACTCCCATCACATCCCAGTCTGGCAGCAACAGCTGACATGCCACCCTTACCACACCTCCCACCTGCAGCAGCAGTCAGCTCCTGACAGCAAAGCCACCAGACCTGCCCTCCTGCACATTACAGGAGGTAATCCCCTATCAAAGGGTTTTGAAGTTTAATATTATAGTTTTAGTTATTCTAGTCAGTCTGTAGTTATTATTCCTGGACTTCCTGCCTACTTTAGCAGTATGGAAAAGAGTGAGTAGATAGAGGTTACAGCCTTGATGGGAAAGCTGGGAGTTAGGAAAATGTTTCATCAGGATAGGGGAGAAAACCAGGATGTAGGATACTAGCCTACAGGAAAATAGTAAATGGTCTTGTTAAATTTTTGAAAAACGCCGAACTGTGACCACAGAATGGGAGAACCTTGATGAATTATGCTCTGTAAATTCCGCTCAGAACCATCATTTTGGTGTGCACTTTATTCACATTTTCAAGGCTCATTTTCCAAACATAAAAACAAATACCAAGACAAAAATAATAACTCTTCAAATGAAGTTAAAGTTAAAAAAGAGGAAGAAAAAACCCAAAACAGGGCACCTATGACCCATCATTCTCTTGGGTTAGTAACCCAAATCAATTTTGAAGCATAGTTTTATTTCTTTGAAATCTCTTCTCTTGTGCTTATAAATCCTCTATGATGAAAAAAAGGGGAAAAAAGTATTACAGCTTATAGTGTTTGGGGGTAATAGTAAATAAAACTTTCCCTGTTCAGTCCCGCTAACTAAAAATTATCTTGATGCCACAAAACACACACAGAAATTAACAGCTGTGCATACATGTATAGTTGACAAAAACACGTACTAATATGCTCAGGTTTTCATGTGGTAATTTTTCCCAGTCTTGAACTCTGTCTTAACTGTGCAACATGGATGTGAGAGATCAACAGCATGATTAGTGAGACAGTGATACTTGATACAAAACATGAGCTCTACTGTATAAGCTGTTCTGCAAAACAAGCAGTTATTAATAAATTTGACCCAAAAAAAGTCATGCGTGGAAAAGATTTTTTTTCTTCTTTGACTCATTTGGCAGCATCTGTGATTTGTTCAAGTATTCTACTGTCTGTAAGTGAAGCAAGAATTAACTAGATCCATGAGTCATTCTCTGTTCAGAATCAATACATCCAACAGAGGTCTTATTTGTCATACTGTGACAGTTCATCAATTCTTCCTCCCACCAGCTCTTGTCTTACCACTCAACAAAGCAGTCAGATGTTTGTTCATTTGCTCCCAGCCTTTTCGATATCTCTCTTTTTTTTTGACGTGTGTCTTCTAATGGTAGTCCAAGTTTGCATTTCTATGATAATGAAACATTTACCCTATTGCTCAAGATTGGAGAGATTTCTGTCTTTGCAACATGTGTTTCATTCGTTAGACGTGTACCTTCATTTCCTTTAAGTATTGCACAAATCGTAAAGATGAAGATTTTTAATGTTTTCACGGAAAATCACCTTTCAGCCTCTGATGTAACATACTTTTGAAAGAGAACTGAGCTCTAGCACTGAGGGGTACCCTTGAAACTTCACTTATTTTTAGTGTTAGAGATGTGTGACTGGACCATGAGCATTGCATTAGTCTCACATCAGTTAATTTCTGTGGTTCCTTGACTACCTCAGCAACTGGACTGAGTCAAATTCTTCTCCAAAGCCACATATAGGAGGCTGACATTGATATCCTGAAATCATCCTCCTCCCCTCCTATACTGGGGCCATCCCAAAATAGAATGAATCAAACTTAGAAATTTTGGTCACCAGATCCAGAAGAGCAAGGCTGTTAAGCTTCACCTCAGGAGAGGTGAAGAAGACTAGACTAATTTGCCTGTGAAACCTAGGGGAAAGGCCTGGCCTGCAAGTCTTCATTCTTTCCTCACAGTTCTGAAACCTGACAGTTTCCATTTGTGGCTAAAAGAGAAATGAACAGGCATTTAATATGTTCAACTTTGTATACTAATACATTGGAAGTGAAGGTGTATTGGACATGAGTGTGTCAGAGATTCTACGAGTACTCCTGCAAGTGGTCGGCATGTATGCTTCTACCCAGGAAACGCACGCATTGACTACGTAGCTTGAGCCACCAAGTTTGCATCTTCCCATAGGGATATGCTCCACCATCTTTTGCTGCTTCTGCAGCACTGGGAGGGGAGAGTAGGCGGTAGATAGAACTTCTTAAGAAAAGAAATATAAAGTCAGACTGGCTACCTATGAATACAAGGAAACTTTTTTAAAACTTTTAACTTCCCAACATTGTGAAATGAGAGGAGAAGCTGGCAGGATTCTCTGACTAAATGCCTCAACAGTCAACTCTAAGCACCTATTTTTCCTTTCAGAGATTGCCAATCTGATTTTTTGTTTCCTGGTGAAAAGAATAGGGCAGAGAAACTGAGCAGGTTAAAAAATCTGACTATGAGGCATTTTGACAACTTCTCCGTGTTGTTTTCTCCCAAAGTCAGATAACTTCTTGGTGTTGCCTCCCCTTACTATTTGCAGCCTCTGTTGCTGACTATACAACTGAACAAACCCCATGCGATAAAATTAACGATCTCTATTGGTTTCTGTCTGGTATTTATAATTTCTACCTTTGTATTTGGCGATAGCAGCAAGTCAAAAGTCAAGGTAAGTACATGAGCACCCAAGCACTCCTTTTTTATGAGGGGAATTGCATCATATCTTTCGCAATAAGAATTCTTCCCATCAATAGGAATATAAGCTTTCAGTTCAGCAGAGCAGAACGAACGTGCCTTGATGATTCATGTCCCGGTGAACTTGGTAACTGTAGCAACAGGTTGTTTGTTGTATGTTGTAGAGAAATTCTGCTAAAATCTGGGTGATGAAGTCAAATGAAGGTGTCTTCTGGACTGGATAAGTTTCAGTGTTGCTGTTTTCACTTCCCTGTTAGAAACCACAGGATAGGTTTTCTTTGGGCAGCCTGACTGATCTGCCTAATCGTGGAATTGTTACTGTGGCCATGAGAGGTGTGCTGGGCCTCTGAATCAGAAACCTAGTCTTTAGGGTATTGAACTGCTTCTTTAGAAGTGATTCTTGTATGGAAAGTGTCCATAATAGTGAGAGACTATAGTGCTATTAAGATACGAGAAGGCGGACAGAAAATGTGAAGGTTGGGTTACTATAAGCCAATTCTGTGTAAGAATAAATATTTGATTTGAGCCTGAGAAATTCTGGTTTTTAGTGTTACCTTAAAAGTAATGTAGATAAAATCCTCAGAACAATTGCATTCATTCATGTACATCTGGATTTATTTATGTATTTTGAAAAGCAATCAGTTTTTGGTTCACATTTGGCTTTTACGTCTGAAATACTATTTTTAGTAAAAGTAAGAAAGAACATATTTGGAAGTTGTGTTATCTGAAGAAGAAAATGTACAATGAAACAAGTGCCTAAGCTGCATTTGGATTTATTTATGAAGTTTTGAAAGCCTACATTTTTTGAACAGTAGGTTATTCCGAGGGATTTCAGTATATTGACATGCCAATTAATGATCCAACAATCCATTAAGCTGCATTTGTTATTTTTTCTCGAGTTGCATTATACTTGTAGAGCAAGAGTGGAAGAGACATTTATATATGGGTAATTAAATATATTTAAATTGAGATTATCAAATTATCATAACCTGTAGTGAAGTTTAAAAACAAAGTTAAAGTAATTTTATTTTTTCAATCTTAAAAAGTAAGTACAGTTGTCCACAGCTTTTAATCTAAATCTCTTCATAAACTGATTGTTTCATGTTGTCTGGAATGTGGAAATAGGAACTCCTGTTTGAATCCAGGAGACTAGTTTCACCAGAATTAAAATTCTGTGCTGGGAACACGATCATACTGGCAGTATGCTCACTTAAAACTGATTCACAAGAATTCCTATTTCAAACGGAACTTCTGAAAAATTGTGAGAACTCTTAATTCTTATCCAAAATAGTACTGCCCATTACAGGTGACCTCTTGCATCCAGCACTTATTATGAAAACCTCATGTTTTTCCAGTATTGATTTTGTACATCAGATGCAGAGGTGACAGGCAAGAGGCTATTCCTATTCTCTCTTTTACTTGTTTTATTAATTGGTATGTTTGTGCAGTTCTTCCAAACAAGGGAGTGGGAAGAAGGCAGGCAAAATAAAGTCAAAATAAAATAGTCCCCAAACTAATTCAGACTTACACCTTTATCTGTGGTGTAACTCTAAAATTACATCAAATTCGATTAAACTAATATGTTTTCATGTGCTAATATAAAGAAGACATCTCATTGAAATACCTATCACTTCTCTGTTGGCTGCTACCAGGACCATGCCGTAAGTGGAGTCAATTTCTAGAAATGATAAGAAATTTTTTTATCCTTTTTGCTATTGAAGACATAAGAGCATTTGAATTGTTTCAAACCAAAGTATCTAACTTGTCTAATCAAGACAGTGTCAGAAGTCGATTAGGAGTGCAAGAACAAGACAAGTTTGGAGGGATGATTCTAGTTGTTATAGTCTCTCAGATTTTGTTACTCATTTAGGAACTTTCGGATGAAGAAGTTGCATCCTGACTAGCACGTTTAATTGCTATTGGAGTTTTCTTTGATAAAATATAATTACCTTCCCAACTTCGGTTTTCAAACCATCCTGTGGCAGCCTCACAATTATATAGGATAGGATAACGCATGTTTGTTTAAAACCTGCTGTCTTTTAATTTTGTATGATGGCCTCTGCGGCTTGTGCTGAGAAATGGTGAATGGTCCCCATTTACACTTTCCAGCCAACTTGCCGTTTTACAGGTCTCAAATAACTCACATATATTCTTTTTATAAATTATCTGGAATAAAAAATTGCATACAATTGTGCAAGATAGGTATCATGCAGATTTTTTGTTTCTTTTTCATTTTTAAGTATGTTTCTTTCTTGATAGGGTCTTTGTTCTGCCTGGGTGTGTATGATGACAATCAGGGCTACTATTGGGCTAAAGAGTAAGAGCCTCAAATTGGACTCGGGAGACCAGCATTTTATTGTGTAATGGTTGATCTCCTGTTTGACTGTGAGCAACTCAGTTTGAAGTATCCTGGTCTTGCAGATTACCTGTAATTAATGTAATAAGCCAAAGTTTCCTGTAGATTTTTCACTATTTTTAAAAATACTTTCTTATTTGTCATAGAATGAAAATTCCAAGTAAGCTTTTTTTTCCCTTATTTAAGTGTAAGAGATAGGATGAATATAAGATTTTAAATAAAATCAAAAATTAATTGCACCTCAGAAAGGTTTGGGAGTTTGTGCATGCCACTGCAGCAGTCCATTGCAGTCTCCCATGGATATGTGGTGTGCATCTGCTATGGTTAAATTACAACATAGCAACAGAGAGAGCAGGAGGAGGGAACAGTGATTTGGCATCATCTGTCTAACTCCCCACAACCAATGCAATCGAAACATGGTGTGAAATGCCTAGAAGCCTTGCAAGAATGTCTATTAATGGTTATAATCAGACCTGATCTAGCCATACAAAACGTAATTAAGCTATTATCACACATGCTGGGGCTTGCAAATGATTTTGTTGCTTGGTATTATGTGAGGATCAAGAGTGATGTAGTAAGAATACCAGAACCAAGAACATAATATGAAAGCTGTGGCTACCTTTGCTTCTGCTGTTCTGCAAATTTTAAGGGAAAAAAACAGCCCACAGGCTGATTTCTAGCACAGTCAATGCTAATCTACATAGGTTCTTCCTCTGTCATGTAGCATGAACTCTGGGAAATACAGGGATTTTTGGGACTTCTTGTAGGAGAAAAGTCATAGCAATGTGACCCAAGTGGAAATAAACTGCAGAGGAGATCCTGAGTTGCAGGATCTCCTGAAAATGAGCCTTGTATCTGCTGGCTTACCTCATACACACGTCATGCTAGTGTAGCACATCAATGTCTTAGTGCTGCAAAGGTCAATCTTGTGTATAAGGTCATCCCTATCTCCATGTGTAAAGCAAGAGAACTTTCCTTGGTACTTGCGGAAACTCTCTAAACCTTTCCTAATTTGCTTCTTAACCTGATATATATTACCACTTTTTAGATCTTCTGGCTTGTATTTTTCTAAATGATAGAGAACAAAATGAAAATTTAAAACTATGTGTATGTATTTACTTTTTAGTAGCCATAGTGCTAGCTGCTGTACAATAGAAATCTTCACTCCCCATCCTCAGAAAGATGCCTACCTCAAGATCTTAAAAATTAGCCGTGGAAAAACCTTAGATGAAGAAATAACCTTATAAAGCATCATTTGTGTTAGAGTTCTTTTTATGTACATCTCCATCAAATAAACATTCATTATTTCCTGCAAAAGATCAAAAAAAATTACATTTTAAATCACTTTGAATGCTTAATCTCTTGCATTGCACTTACTGCCCTGTCTCATGGTTAAGAAACCTTCCTCTTCTTTAGAAATTCTCGATTTCAAATCATTTACATATTTCATACTAATCTTTACAAATATCTACAGGTTTTTCCTTTCCGCCCAGAGATATGAGCTTGTGATGCTGTTTCTTCCTGATTTATTATTCACCAGTCAGTTCTTTAAGGATCGGAATTCTTTTTACATTTCTAGCTGGAAACATGCATTGAAGTTATAGTGAGTCAGGTGAGTCAGAAGCTGAAGAGGTTGTCAAAACTATGTAAACATAATATACTCTATTTTCCAACCAGTTTTATGAAGTGTTAATTGATACTTCCGTCTAATTTTTTCAAATATTTTCTACCATTTCCAGCTGCTGAATTGTCCTGTCTTTGCACAATTGTTCCTTTAGTGACAGTTAAAACTGAAACTGTGCTTTTGTCATATTGACGATACCAACTTACCTTTTACATAAATCAGGAAATACTAGTGATGCTTGTATCTGTCCTCATCATTGTCCAGCATTCATCCATTTACCTGCTCACTTTTGTGATCGCCAAAAAGGAAACAGTGGATTGGCAGTAATATTTCTTCTGCCTCTAATATTTTGAATCTTTTTGAATCTTGAGCTTTTATGGAGTCATGTTGACACGGCTCCATGTTTCCCTGTTTATTTCCTAATTGTGCGATATTTGGGCGAGCTAAGTAGTGCTTAAAAAAGTAGAAGTATGATGCCAGTACTTAGTAGAGCTGTGATTCATCGGAATTTGAGCTTTTACATTCAGTGCAAGTTCGAGGTAAGCACAGTGGAAGATAGGTATTCCTTGAACACTACCTGTACTACTACCTGATTGATTGATTGATTGATTGATAAGCATTTTCCTCCACCACAGCCCTAAATTGCCACATATTTGAGTAAATAAAATGAAGTAGTAGTAGTGAGAGGATTGCAAGCAGGTAGTCATAGAGCAGAACTAGTCAGTCTTAATGATGTTGATTTACCGTGCTCCTTAGAAGCAGTTTTCCTGGGCTTGTCTAATGTTAATGTCACTACGCTACTTTCAGGATCTGAAGTAATTTACATGATAGCTCTGTAAAACATTGCACTGTACTGTTTAAATCCATTTATGTATGATGGCCCTAGGTGTCAGTAGTTAACAGAAGTGGCTTAAATAAAAGAATTGGAGGCTTTTGATATTTTCACTTCCCATTGATATGTTTGTATCTTCATACTTTCATGCCTTGCAGAGTGAAAAGCTCTAACTTTCCATTGAATGGGCATCCCCAAATGGGCTTTCAGAGATAGGATTTCGTTTTTCTTATCCCACTCACTCTCATTTCCACCAGCCCATTCACTCTGCCAGCCTAGCTAACATAACCTGTACTATGATACAGAGTTTTAACCCTTAGCTGTCCAATAAATTTGGTAAACAAAATACTCCTGGAACTGTAGCGCTCTCTTGCACTTCAGCACTGCTGTTCAGTCCTGGGTGCTCCAGGGGATGTTAGGTGAGTATCTGCGTTCTTTCCATGGAAGTGGACAAAGGAGGGAAAGATGTAACAGAATTCCTCAAGTACACTGGCTAGGGTAGTCATATACAGATACCAGCAAACCATAATGCTAAGTCCTCAAACCAAAAATTTGGTTAAAAAAAAATAGATCCTTTTATAAAATAGGGACTGGGTGGTTCTTATTTGGCTTCTGTTGTCCAAGCTGTGCTGGTGATCATATTTTCATATTCTCAAGCTTATTTCTCTTGACTACAGGGGCAAAAAGTTGCTAAGTTGACTACGTAGACAAAGATTTTCATATAACCAGTTGTTCCCAGGAGGTGGAGGTTTTAGACAAATGCCAATTATCATCCATAATTAATTTGTAGGAGCTGACAATGTTATCTGTTTGTCAAATTGCTGTATCTTATCTCCCGAGTTAAAGAAAAATACTTTAGACAGTGGTCTGCCCAGTGTCCAACTATTGAATATTGCAGACTGTTATCAATAAACTTACGTTAAAAGCATTGAAGTAAATTAGATCTTGTGGATTGTAGCTATTGTGGGGAGCTTTCAGACCTTCACTGCCTGTGAAGGCAGAAGCCCTTGTGTGAATTGATCTCCAGGTGTAGATACTGCCTGCAGTGTTTCTAGTAGTAAAATGGCCTGAGTCTGCAGTGATGTAGAATCAAAATTAATGACTGTGTTACGAAAAATAATGCTGACCCATAGCTTATGTTCACTTGTGATAACACTTTGCATCAGAGTTTTGCTGGTTTTGCAGGGACAGTATGTTACTTACCAGGGTGTGCAGCCTTGATCCAAATGAAACAGTTGAACCTCTGCCTCATGGGACTGGCAGTGCAAGGTGTACTTGCATACGAATGTCCCCGAAGTTTTCTCCAGCCTGGTAAATACCAGTTATGCTCTTACCAGTATTAAACAAGATTCCTTCATTGGTCTCACCTGGCTGAAAGCCTTGATGCATGGTCTACCTGGGGTAGGTGGGCCTGGCTGACCACACAACTGCTTCTCCATCTCAGACCTTTGTACTTTAGTTTGCTTCTGCTGATTTTTGTCCTGTTGAAGAAGAACATTTTATATGTTCTCTTTCATATTAAACAAATTTTTCATCTTCCTGACCTTTGAAGAGAAATCACCATTCACTTGAGTAGTGTTTATGTATTTATTTGTGTTTGGAACTGCAAAATTGTTGGAACAATTTTTTTGAAGATAACCCCTTTATCTCTGAATAAGAATCTGTAGCAGGCAACTGGAAAACAGTACTAATGAGAAACAGAAGAAAAGCAGTGTGAAAATCATGTTAAAAATGTTTGCTGCATGTTGTAGTCCAATTCTTTTCTTTGACTGCAAGCAATCAATTTACCGATGGCTTTCCTTGGTTATTGTGTCATTCCACCAGAACAATAAGCCTGTTGACCTGCGAGCATAGAAATAGTCTCAAATAATAAAAGTACCGTCTGGGACTTTTTGAACCACAGATTGGAGAGGGGGGAAAACACTTAACATCAGACTAGGTCAGTGACGCTGTGCAGACATCTGCATAGGACAGTGGTGAGAGCTAAAATATTGGTATCTTTTAAACTGTCGGTTTCAATCTTACAAAGCCACTTTCAGTCCTGCACCAAGTTATTTCCTATCTATGGAAAGGATCAGTCAAGCTTGTGCTTCTATTTTCTTAACACCCTATCACCACCACCCAAAGATCCTGCTCACATTTTGGATTTTCAGTACTTAAATATAACTTCGGACCCACACTGTGAAAATCTATGATTGGCACAGCTGCATTTAGTTCACAAATGTTCCTTTCTAATAGTTAGCTTTTTACGTTCTTTCTAAAATGAGAAATTATCATTCTTTCTGCCAGGGAAGAGGAACTTTCTTATGGCCTTAAGTCATCGTATATAGCTGCTACAATAATAGTAGAAATGCAAAAAGTACCAATGTAGTAGCAAAATGGATTTACAGTGAAAGATGGCAGACCCCTGAAACTGTGACTTCAGCTGAGACAATTATTCCATTCATGGGCAGTGGCTCTAATAGTTGAAGTTTCACTTCTGAAGCCTCTACAAAAACAAGTAAAACCTCATACATTTTCATTTTTATGTAACTTACTTCCTTACAAAAATACAGATGGTATACATAGTACTTGGTGCAATGAAGCAATGTGCAGTGATCAGTAAGAGAATGCTGTTGAAGAAGCAGCAGTGCAGGCAGAAAGAATTCAAGGATGAGAACAAAGGATAGTATTGATATGTGGAAATGCACAGGTGACACTTCATGTCCTTTCAGCTTTTACATATTTCTTTTCCTACTCTTGTGTAATTCTGGAAAGACAGAATCACCTAGCTCATCTCCTTAGTGTGGAGGATTGATACTGATAACTCTTTTTAATACTTTGCAAATCTCCAGATTTTGGTACAAAACAGTAAGTGCTCAGGAGATATCTGGATAAAAAATATTCCATGTAAGGTGCCCCACATGTATTGTCAAATCTTGATATTTATTATTTGTTGCAAGAAAGAAGATGAGTAGGAGGAGAAATAAAAGTGTACAATGGTATCAGCTATGTAGAAAAAACATTTTGGAGAAGATCAGAAAAAGTAAAATATCTTTGCCCTTTTACATGCCTCAAGAAAGGAGGACATTCAGAAAATTCAAATTCATTAAAGGAAACATTTTACTGCCAGTCCACAATTAAAATACAAAACTTACAGCTGCTAGGACTGGGCCATAGTTAATTGTGAATTGAACTTTTCCTAGTTGCTGGCTGATCAAAATGCTACTTTGGATTTCACATTCACCCTTTCTCTTCCATCTTTATGCCTTCTTCATAATTGCTGAGCCTACATGAAAGGGTCCGCTTGCATGTTTAATCCAACATTACATTTTTCTAAGTGATTGGAAAAGAAAATGGTGTTGTAGCTGGTTAACAAAACTTTTAGATTGAGAAACTTGACTGGCCTTGCAGTGACTTACAAAATTAAACTTCCAAAAACCCTGTTACACAACTGAAGAATGTTTGTTTGTCCACGTACTTCTTGAATTGTTGTAAGAGTCAGAAAAAATTGCCTTTTTTTCTCTTTTGCAATTTATACCATAAAATTCCAGCAATTCTCCAACTGTCCATCTCTTATTTAGTGATCATTTCTGGAGTTTTTGGCATTGTTCATTTAATAACATGCTATGCTAACTATTGTCACTACTCATTTTTATTTCTTTTATTCATGGTTGACCTTTATTCATCTAAAGATGACAATCATGAAAATATTACCATTCAAAAAGAGTGACATTCAAAAAGTGTGAGCAAGAGTGGTCACACTAAAAAGTTTGTCAGGTGTAAGGACTGAGAAAGTGGCTGAGATCTTTTAAAAGTGAAAATCCATTCTGAAAAGACAGACTCCAAAAAGCTATTGTCAACTCCACCTGATCATCCCATTCCTGCCAGCCCATCCTCCATGTCATACACAGAATTTAAATTCTGTGTTTAAGTTGTGTATATATTTCTTCAGTCTCCGCATGCGTCCTCCCTTGATTCTGTTAGTTCTCCTAGGAAATACTGCTTCACTGTCCATCAAATCACTACTTTTCATGCCTTTTGGGAATAAGGCAGAGCAGGATATAGCCGTAATTAGATTATATATTAGAAAATACCTGTTTCAAAACCTTTTTTTCTTACATGCCTCTCTGCTGGCAAGGATAGGGAGCTATCCCTATCTTCATGTTGCATAGGAGAAATTCCTAACAGTCTTTCCAAACCTAAAGTTAGTTTACACAGGTTTGGTTTGTATTGTGCTGTACTGTTCTCTGAGCTGGTCAGTAGAATAAAAAATAGGGGTGGCTCTTCAAGCTTGTTTAAAATTGGAAATTTTACCTATAGTTTATAAAATAGCAAAATATAATGTCAGAGCCTCATCACAAACATATTACTTTTACATTCAGAACTGTTTCAGGGCTTTATTTTGAGCAGGTTCCACCTTCATTTGAAATCAAGCAGAGTTGTAATTAAAGATATCTCCGTTACTGGCATAATAGGCAGGGAGCCATGAATACAGGAAATACATATTGCTTCAGTACCTGAGATGAATCTGTACACAGTTACTCTGCTTTACTCTCCCCACTGCCCAGAATTCAAGAGGACTCATTAGCTTGGACGCAGTCTATGGAGTATCCTTGTAGTCAATTTTGACCTGAAAGTGTTATGTCTACATTCACCCAGTGCTGCACTTGAGTCCTCCAGTCAGGGGGAACTCTAGACTGTGCAGGGGCAGGGGGTGTCTTAATACACAATCAGTTTGGACCAGGCTGCAAAAGCATCCTCTGGATACAAACTTACCCTGAAAACAGCAGAGCTATATTTAGGCATCACCTCATCTGAGCAAACTGAGGCTACCGTAGCATCCTCAATCTCTATTAAATCAACTTGGTATCTTTGCTTCTATGGTTTAGTTTTCCTGCTCAATCAATAATCTGCCTTTGATTAATAGAGTTGACTGTGAAGGCAAGAACAAAATCTGGCATCTAAAAATGAACTGCAGATTTAAATGAATTGTGATGGGGAGTTAAGACGTATCTCTAGTGAATGCGTCAAGAGAGGATAAGTCAATACTAGGTGTGGAGTCAATTTAGACAGGTTAAAACATGTTAAACGTTGTGTGATTCCTGTGTGAAGTGCTGTCACTGGTAGAGTTTTGCATAATGATGTGTGTTGCATCAATCTAAATAGTCCTACTGTAACACAAGATACAAATATTCCCAACAATATTTTTCTGCAGTATTGCAGAGATCCCCAGTGTCGTAAGGGGTAATTCCCAAGAGTTAGCTGTTGGCTGTCTCAAGAGCATAAAGTAAACCAGGCTGATTAAACTTAGTGACTGTTATTTACTCATCTGTTACTGCTTTCCCTTCTAAGTAGCTATCCCCTTGCTGGCCGGGGGGGGCAGATCATCTGTAGGGGATCAAGAAATGCATGTGCTGCCCCTCCATTTGAATAAAGAGGACTTGGCAACTAATTTACATTGCATCATCAGTAATAACATGGAGAATGTAAGAAGCAGCTTCCATTGTGTTAGGTGCTGCAATAATGGTATTGAATCTGCTTTGGTGAAATTACCAGGCTCAGTGGGAAAGTCCCAGCCTTTCTTGCAAGCAGTACCCTTTGCCTTCCCTGAGTAACTGGCCATGCCATGGGAAAAAAATCCTCCTTCCCACTGTGTCTCTCTCCTGTGTGTGGTACTAAAGTACGCAGGGTTTTTGAGCTTCTTTGTCTACAGTATGTAAAAAGGGAACTAAAAATTATGAAACTGTAAGTCAAATAAATGCGGTGATGGTGGGAACGGATTCCTTGCTAACCTTTGGAGAGATCACTTATGCTCAGCCCCAGCTGACAGTGCACCTGTGGTCAGCGTGGGGTTTCCTCTGCAGTTTCACAGCTACAGTGGTGGTGGGAGGCAGCACTAACGACAGGTGAAAATAACAATAATAGAGCAGTTTGTTGGTGTTATTAGCAGATAACCTGATTGTAGGTGTGTTTCACTTTTAAATGGCAGTGACATTAAAAAAACCCACCAAAATGTTTAGAAAATGGCAAACATGATTTATTAACAACAAATCTGATTTAAACTTTTTTAAGGTGATTACTTCTTCATGCTATACCTGTATCCAGGTGAGCCACTTTTTGCTGAGTCATTGAATGCTGTGCCTCCCAGCAGTGAGGTTCAGGGGTTTCCCATCTGACAAGTGGGAAACCACCGGTAGTGTCCAAGGAGACAGGCTGTCCTGCAGCAAGCTAACCTTTGAAACTGGGACATGTGGCACAGGGTGATGTAGTGATCAGAACAGGTGACTGGCAGTGAAGCCTTAGGAATTATGTATCCTACTGTGCTCATAGTTCCTTGTATGAGGTAATTAATGTCTTCCTTGTGCACCATTATGCACTTGTGTAAAATGGAGATGTAATTATGCATTTACTTCATAAGGCTGTTGTGGAGTTTAAAGAATGTGGATTAATCTTGCAGTGAGACAAGGATTCCCTGCTGTCCCAGCTTAACTCTTATGTTTGATCCCCATTAAATTCTGCAGAATTGTGAATGTGGGTCACTGCAAAACTATTTCCAGGAATTTGTATAGAAAAGTTCCCTTCCGATGGGAAACCATTAATATTTATTCTTGCCTGAAAAGTGGTTCTTTTAAGGTATAACTTGCTTATTTTTAAAATGTAAAACTACCAGTTAAAGCATTTTCAGTTGCTTTATTTCATATTTGCAAAGCTCAGGCTTTTTACGTGATGCGGAGAGCTCAACATCAACATGATCCTGCGGAGTATGCGTTTTCCGTCCCACTGCTCTGCCTCCCCACCTCTTTTCACTCTGGCTCGTCTGATCCAGAAGTTCTTGCTCTGGTGTGTGTGAGTGCAGTTGTGATTGTGCCATGATCTGGTTGACAACATGGCCCAACAAATAGATTATATCAGCACAACAGAAAAAAAAAAAAAGGTGCTTTGTGGTATGAGGGCAGGAGCTTGGTGGTGGAGGGGTAATTCCATAAAATGGCATTGCTGCAGAAACAAAAAAGAACTCATTTACATGTGGGGAAGTAGCTCGTATCTCTGGGACTGTCCCAAGGAACGATAAATGTATACACTCAGCCAAAGTATTGTACAAGCGTGCTAGTTTTTCACTGATCACAGATTAGGGTGCAGAAATCAGAGTTAGAACATGCACACTGGATACATACATCCATTTAATTATGTATTACTTTTAATAATTAAAAAAAAATCACAGACAAATTATTAGGAGTGTGCTTAGAAGAACTACATTGGGGAATACTTAATATGTTAACAGCTGGTCTTGACTCTTCCATTGATCTGTGTGTAGTTTCATAGTTCTTCGTGGCTGCACCCTGGCTCCATCAGAGTCATTTGCTACACGAAATTGTTTGCATTGTAAGGTAAATGTTAAGGTTTAGGAGAAGAGTGAGAAAGATCTAATTAAACAAAGGCTGGGGCAGCACGGGAATAATTTAAATGTAACTGATAAATGATGAAAGGGATTGCAAACAGAACGTAAGGTGTTTCAGTAGATGCTAATGAGCATTGAGTTTCTTGGAGAAGGATCTAGTGATCTTCACAAACAGTTGATTAAAATCTCTGTGTAGTTCAGAAAGAAACATGGATCCTGATGTGCCCTGTCAGAGGAAAAATTGAAAATAAGACTGCAATGATAGTTATCTATATAATCCAGTAATACTCTAGTGCCTTGTTGTGTGGCCAGTGATTTGTGTGGAACAGGAGCGATTCACAACTTCTTGCTACTCTGCCTCTGCCACATCTTGCCATAGGAATTGAAGCAGCCAGTCTAACCATGCATATTTTCCCTTCTGTGCAAAATGGCATCTTCTAATTCCTGTTTTCAGAGAAAACGTGGTTTTATATGCTCTGCTGTCCAAATTTGAAAGATACTATTATTCACAAAAAGTCATTCTTTCACTAATTTTGTAATCCTCATTCTCAAGAAAACGAATAGCATAGGGAATATGCGTGTTGTATATTTTTTCATGTTTTGCACAGATTGCCTTTTGAACAGATTATTCAGCTGGGTATCTGATGTTTGCTGCCTGAATAATGTGGGAACGTTCAAAGGGTGGATCTACATAGAGCTTATTGCATACAGCGTATTTGCATTGTGTAGTCATAGATAACAATAATTTTTAGGCAACCTTTGGAAATACTAGATGAATAAAATACTCATGTCTTTTTAAGTGACAGATCACTACTGCTGTTTTTTTGTTAACAGTATTATGTTCAGTTTCCTCTATGACTAAAACAAGTGTTACTGTGTGTCTCACATCTTCCTTTCTTGAGAAGCAGCCAGGCGTGGGAGTAGACACACTTAGGAAACCCCCACGTAAGTTCTGTGACTCCCTGTAGACCACCCCTGTTAAGGGCCTGAGCCTAAAATGTGATAAAATGCTCTTCAGTAGAGTTGCATCAGGCAAGGGAGTATGCAGAACAGAATTATTTTTGTCTTGTGAAAGCAAAAATAATGTATATCTTCCATGTTTTAGTTGTGCAAGTGAAAGTTAGTCTTTGTGGTAAATAGAGGAGAGACAGTGTGCTGTTATGCAAGCAGGAGTTTCTAATTTTTTTTAATGATGATTCCCGTTAATTTGATTACGATTTAAGCCTGTTTTAATTTTTCCATTGCAAAACTGTAGCTGATTTATACCAACCCCTTAATTTTTTCCCAGAAGCACTTCATACTAGAGAACCTCATATGCTAATAATATGTAGAAGAAAATCTGTATGACTAACAGGTACAAAGTGACACTAGTTAAAACCTTCAGAAAGCAAGGCTTAAGGGAGCTGGATCCTAGCCTGGACATTGAGCATAACTGTCTGCAGCCTTCAAACATGATGCTTCAGACTCAAGAAACAGGTCTTCTCTCTTTCTGGGCAGAATTGAAAGACCATTGCTTTGTGAGCAGGCCACAGTAATAACTTGGATGCTGAAAGCCAGAACTTTTGCCCTCCAGCAGCTCTGTCTGACTGAAACGTGGAGGGAAAGCCACAGGCACAAGTGCCTGTCCTGAGAAGCATTTATTGCTGAACAGGCACAGCCCTAAGAGGCTGGTGAAAAGTCTCTCTGAAGAGAAGCTGGCGTAGCAGTGGATTTGCTGCCTCAGGATGTTGGTTCGTAAGTGGGAGGCTAGTCTGGATGTGGCTTTCATAAACCCTTAATCCTGAGGTCACAGATTTCCTTTTTCTGCTGCTCACTTCTGCCCCACAGGGCAGCCCGAATCACATGTAGTTCCCTAATTTCGACAATAGGTGGGGCTGGAAAAGCAACGTGGTTTAGGGCTCCGTCCTCTTAACACCAGCAAAGGCTTCGCTGCTGAATCACTTTCAAAAGTAGATTATTACTTAAATCCCAATGTGATTCAGTTCCCTCAGCTGACTCTGAATTTCTGAGATCTGCATACAACTCCTCCTGAGTTTATTCATGTCGTTCAAGCTGCAAGAGCTGGAAAAGGTTTACAATAGCAATGTATTCTCTGTGTGTTCGAGAGCCGCTTCTTACGGTGAATTGTTTTGGATTTTTTTTCTTTGTCATTAGGGAGTTAAATTACTTATCTACTTAATTCATATTGCAGTTTAGAACAGTGGGAAATGAGGGTATGCTAGAAGTCCCACAAGTTGAGACACAGATGTGAAAGTGTTTCCTGTCAGTCTGTTTTTACAGCTAAGAAAATCTTTGGGTTTGCTTTGTTTTCTGCAGCTATTTGATGCTATCAACTGCCTGGCAAAAGGAAATGCCCGGTTGCTTGTGCTGGGCCGCAAACATATGCTGATTAACTCTTCAAACTGGAAAAGAGAGATTATGAAGGAGATGCAGAATAAGGCACACTTCTTCTTTGCCGAAAATATGTAAGTTTAAGAAAATGGCTAAATGTAACGGAGATCAACACCTGATTTATGTGCATTTTAAATGAGTATAAACAGCTGTAGTTTTTAGTATGGTTACTAGTATCTCCAGTTGTGTGTGTGAAAGAGAAACCTATCCCTTGCTATACTTGCTTCAAAAACTAATACATATTAAAAGCTGCATCATGGAGAATTTCATCACTTAGAATCATGTTGACATCTGTATGGTTTATTAGGATTTAAAACTGTTAAAACCACTGCCAAGAACACAGTGGCCTGAACTCAGAGAATACCTGATAGCGTCAGTGTACAGTCGTGGTCTGCTGTGTTAGCCCTGCATGGGCGAAAATGAAGTTCATGCCTGGCCAGTGTTGCTTGGTAGCCAAGGAGTGTGGAGTGTCTGACTTCCTTGCTGCTCCTGGAGGAGAATATTTCTGTGAGTGGAAACAGACTCTCTGCCTCTCTAATTTAAGAAGCGTGACCCCCTTGCTCTTGCCCAGTCAAGCCTGTCCTTGTCTCTGAACTAGGTACTTGCCTCCACCTCAGTGTCCCCTCTCCTTGCCCTGCTTTTTTCATATAAGGAGGCTCAGTTTTCCTTTGGTTCCAACTCCACCTAGTCTCCGTCTGAGTTGGGCACTGTTGATCCTTCACCTGTCTCTGCCGTTTCTTCTGTGATCCCAATTCCCAGAGCTTCTCACCAAGTTCCTTGTCCCAACAGCTAGTCCAAGTCTCTTCTGTCTGGCTCCTTGTTTCAGATCTGTTCTCCTTCATCTCCTCTCCAGTTCTGGCTCTTGTCCTCTTTGCTGTTGAATCACATTGCTTTCTTTCCTTCTATCTGAGCACCAACAAAGGGGACTCCGTTACTGCAGGATGGAAATCCTCGCTAATCTCATGTCTTGTCACTTACTATTACAGTAATCCACAGCAATCAAAGTGGTTTCAAGCAAAGTTCTGCTCAGCTTCTCCAGCTATAGGGTATCTTATGCCCACTATAAATGTATTTTTAGATATTTTTCCCTGAAACTGTTTCAGTTTAATAGCAGCCAATGTTGAATATATTTTCCAAATAATGATAGTACCTTTTGGAAGTATATTTACCCATGTAAAGTCAATGATTCACAGATTTGTGCTGTTGCCTACATACACTTCATTATTAGTTGTGATGATTGTATTCCAACAAAGTTTTGGGGGTACCTTTATGAGTTTTAGTAGTTTTGTTCCACATAGCACTGTTAAGTTACGTGACAAAAGATTTTATTGTTGTATTATCAGATTGTGATAGGAGGGAAGAATGATCTGTGTAGCATGCAATTAATTTTTACTGCACTCTTAAGTTTTGGTGCCCTGTGGTAAGCAAAGTTCTTTATTTTACCAGGGAACTAGAGTAGTGATGGGAATTTTCAGTGTTGCTGATGAATAAATCTCAGATCAGCATTTGATTCATTTCCTGCAGCCACTTACTGCCTTGTGAATGACGTCTGTCTTTTCCATTTGTTTTGTTAAGCTCTGAAGATGATCCTTTCTTGTTATATGCTACTCTTCGATCAGGCAAGCATTGCAAGTTTGTTACTAGAGACTTCCTGCGGGATCACAAGGCTTGTCTTTCCGACAGTCAGACACGTCATCTGTTCCGTAAGTGGCAGCGTGGACACCAAATAGCGTTTTCTGTAGAAGGAAAGCATATAAATTTTTTGGTAAGTTTTCTGCTGCAATCAGAAAGCACACAGAGCATGTTCATTAAAGATACACAATTTCAAACTCTGGAAGCAAAAAGATTCTTGTTGGAGTCTAAGAAATTAATTTGTACCAATGGGCTCAAAACTCCCATGCTTACTGAAAATTCACTGTGTTCACAAGGTATGCCACAAGCATGAAAACTGCCAAAAAGACAAGAAATGGTGCCTAAATGTTTAAAATGTAATGCATATTTGTGTATACAAATCTTTGCATTGCTGTAAAACATAAGTGCCAATATTTTTTTATTTATTTTAAACTTTGAAATACCTTACTCTCCTCTGTAGCACTAATATAAAATACCGTGCTTCTAATTGTACAGTAGAATTTCTTTCATCTTTATTTTAAAGCAGCAGGAAAATACAGGTATTTCAGTATTCATTGTAATATTAGCCTAACATATGTATAATGTTATACATTGTATATGTACATATATCATAAAGGAAATCCCAGAACAGTCAGGTTTATAGTCAGTATTCAGCTGCAGAAATTACAGTCTTCCAACCATAGTATCATCTTACAGCAGAGTACTACTGTCTAGAGACATGTATCCTTGTGAGACATGAGCAGTACATTAACAGGAGTGCAGCTGTTTTAAGATTTTTCTAGGGAAAAATTAATCACGTGACAGTCCATATAATGCAGGTTTTTGTTATTTAGTCTGTCTGCATTGTTATTGCCTGCATAGAGGAATACTGCATCTATGCAGATTCATTTTTTTGCTGCTCTGTTTAAAATTGTAATATAATATTCATCATTACGAACAGACCGTAGAGATACAGGCTTATAAGAACAACAGCTTTTAATTCAGTATTGCCATATATACGTCCCTTTTTATGGAACTAAATACTGAATGTTCGGTTACCTGAGCAACACAGCTTTAGCTACACATCGTTTCTTTCTTTTGTAAGAAAGGGCTAGTAATTTTCACATCTTAATTCCCATACAAGAAATTTCGATTATTGACATTTCCAGTCATAGCTGTCTTCTAGGTTATTCTGGAAGCTGTCATAGGAAAGTAGACTTCCAAGACTATACATACAGAGTGATAGTATGTTCTGAGAACCATAATTACCAATGAGTAATGTTTCTTTTGTATTTGTGTTATATATGTTGAGTTAGCATACCTGGAACATAATAGACTGGGAAAATAGTTTATTGTATTTGTTCGACTAGACGTTCTCGAAAGTGTTAGTGATAAACCCTTTTCTTACATCCTCCTCAGCGCAGAGCAAGTCAGTTCTGTAAAGAGGTACACTGGAAGACCATGCATGAGATGTCACTAATGCCATTAAATCCTTTCAGTTGAAGCCTGTAAACTCCACATCCTGAGTTAATTCCCATATGATTTCATTGAATCAAACAGAAGAACAATCATTTTACTATTTCTAGAAATTGAATGCATTATTTTCAAAGCATTATTATCTGGTGGAGACAGACAGAATTTTAACCACTTATAATGACTCCTAGATCACAAAATACTGAAAAATGTTTTAGTTTTTCCTTCAGTTCCAAAATTTAGAATTTTTTTGGTGTAAGGAAATAAATGAGAGTTGTTAAAGAAATGACTCTATGGAGATTTCTAAGGTAAGTGTTGGAAGTTATAACTACCTATAACTGGTATTTTAGTAATATATTGCAGAAAGTCTAAAAAAGTGGTTTTATCTGTCTCTATCCAACAGCCTGCTTTCCGTTATGATTGTGTGGTACAGACTACAGGTGATACGTGGCATATCCCCTATAAAGACACTTTTGAGGAAAAATATTCATATGAAGCACCAAGAAAATGGCTCTGCATTCAACAGAAATTAAGAAGAATGTAACTGCACAAGCTGAAGCTGCTTTTCTTTTTTTTTAAATCACTATTACTGACCAGAAGAACTCAGCAGTACAATTATGGGATTAATGTGTGAGGTCTATAACTAAAGAAAATTCAGTAATTGCATTTTGTCAGAATCATTCCTGCACTAAATCTGTTAACATCAATGGTGGTCTGGCAGGGATGACTTAGGTCCAATATTTCCATCTGCACAGATGGAGGCGATTTCTGTAGCCTCTCAATGTGATTTGAATTAAAACTTGTTTTTCCCTCTTGGAATTTCAGGTTGTACTTTTTTGATCTTTTTTTTTTTTCTCAAGGTTTTCATCTACACTGAAATTCGTAAACTCTGTACTTCAAAGAAATTAAGCAGAACTTCCAAAGTACCTTCAAAACGGGCACAGCTGACCTTTCTATAGTGTCACACCATGTCTATAGCCAATAAATGGAGCTAACAGGGCCAAATAGTATATTTACCATTTGCCAGACACACATAGCCCTAATACTTCCTCACACTAACTAGAATTCATTTGAGCACATAGAACGCAAAAGATTTGTTGTAGCAACATATATTAAGATTTTGATTGGAAGAATTAGGAAACAACCAGTTTTCTGCACAGCAAAGGGGTGCTAGGTAGCAATTCCACAAAGCTAGCACACCTAGGTGCTCAAAACGATGCTATTTACGCATGCACAATTACTTATGTATAAGCTGTAACATTTTTATTGGTAATCATTCTATTAAAACCTCTTCTGATTGGCACAAATTTTCTTCGTCTACAGTTAAAGGTGTAAGCTTCTAGAAAATCAATGTGCATGCTCAGTGGGTGAGGGTCTTCTTCAGGAGGCGGGTAGCTTCAGCAGCGGGCGTGCGGTTTTCATATTAAAATGAACAAAGTTCACTTACAGGACAAGAATTCTGTGACTTTAAAACATTTACATGGCCGAACTGTCTAGATCCTGCTACAGCAGGATATGTGGCTCCTCATTTCTTACATTCAAATGCTTAGCCAGGTCTTGGGGCCCTGACTCCATCTTCAATCTGGCAATCTAGTGACATACCTTACATCAATGCTACTGCTTATACAGTGGTACAGTAAAAATCCAAGGATTTTTAATCATAGAATCATAGAATCGTTAGGGCTGGAAGGGACCTTCAAAGGTCATCTAGTCCAGCCCCCCTGCAAGGAACAGGGATATCTCCAACTAGATCAGGTTGCTCAGGGCCTCAATGTCTGGTAGTAGTTGATTGGATTGATGGGTCCACACTAAATGCCAGAAAGGCAAGTCCTCCAGATGTTGCAGCAATTGTTACTCCTGAAACCATGGGAAATGACACTGACTGCCCTTTGCTAGAACATGGAGTGAGGAGAACAGGAAGCAGAAGGAACTAAGGCTTAACTTGGCCTGCCACACACCACGAAGACGGAGACACATTGGCAAGAGAGACCTGAGGAACACTGAACTGATTCAGCCTGTGATGTAGCTACTTTGTGAACAGCTTCATCTCCAAGATCACCCACTTACTGTTTACTACATTACAAAGACATCAGTAAAAACAGTCTGCCTCAGGATCCTGCAACACAGACTGTGACACTCATATGGTTGATCAGACGTGATAACACTAAACCAAAAATATGTAATTGCTCTTCTGAAACAAAACCATACTTCGGAAGCTGACAAAATTGCTACATAGATGGAGTAAACTTCTGGAAGCTATATCATGAAAGAAACATGACTTCCACTCCATCATGTCCATGGCACTGAGCAACTATCACTCTTTCCTTGGTCTAAGTCAAATATTGAACCTTTGATTCCAAACTCTTGAGGATTTTCTCACTTGGTTACTTTTGTGGCAATCAGGCTGAATGCTTGAGAATTACTTCCATTTTCCATCCCCTTTTTCTCAAGAGAAAAAAAAAAACTGACATTAAACTCCAGTGTTACAGAATGGAAGAGCTTTGTACACGGAAAGACTGGCAGGGGAGGAATCCTCAGGCTGATTGCTTGAGAATTACTTCCATTTTCCATCCCCTTTTTCTCAAGAGAAAAAAAAAAACTGACATTAAACTCCAGTGTTACAGAATGGAAGAGCTTTGTACACGGAAAGACTGGCAGGGGAGGAATCCTCAGCCTGGAGAAACGGAGGTCATAAGAATCAAAAGCGTTGTGGACACGATGCATAGGGGTTGCTTGCTTGCCATCTCTTCCAGTACAAAAGCGTCATCAAATGGTGCTGGCAGGTAGAAGGTACAGATAAAAGGTGAGGTTTCAGATGAAACCACACAACGTGGTGTTATGCGGAGCAGCTCTTTGCCATGGCATGCCATCAATGCAAGAAGATGACTTGAGTTCAAGGGGAGACCAGCAAGTTCATGAAAGAGAAATCCAGCAAGGGTTATTAAATAACCAGACACTATGTCTGCCTTGGGAAGGCCCTCCAGATGGTTGGAGACTGGGACAGGATTCCAGGAGAGTATCATTAAAGGCCCTCTGTAGTCTTAATATTTTTCTTGGGCTTTTAGTCACAGTTGGAGACAGACTCCCTATCTGACATAGGAGAAATGTTCCTGTTTTCACATCCAGTGCGTCCATCACAGCTTTAACCAGTTCCTGTTTCCCTAAAAAGTGCTTCCCAAAGCACCAAAAGTGCCTTCCCCAAAGTGCTTCCCTAATGAAGGGGACAAACTCTGTGTCTTGTAATACACGGCGAGGCATTTTATTCTACCGTAGTATTAAAAGGCCAGGGAAGGTGCATTGAAAAATGCAAGAGCAGACTTTGAACGTACGGCATACACAAAATGCACCTGTAATCTGCTATTTCAACAAAGAGTAACCTCATCTAATAGTAGTATTTTAAAGCAGAGATGTGGATACCAAAACACAGCTTTTCCAACTCTTTTAATGACTGTCTTTAAAAAGAAATCCTTCCCACAGAGAGTAGGGGAACTCCAAGATGCTGAAAGGCAAAAAGAGCGTATATTCCTGAGTATAAATTTCAGGAATTTCCCTTTGTACTGGACACTGATAAACAGTCAGTCTTCTAAACATTACATTATAATGCAGCTGCAGCAACAACTATGAGTATCTTAAACATCTTCTTTGAGGCCAGTGTATTTCTTCACTTTAAAATCACACTCGCGGAAGAGAACACGTGGAAATATTTTGTTGAGATGACGAAGGGGGGTTTGTTTTGCTGGCTGGCTGTGCACCTCATGACGATGCTTCTCTCTAGTTTTCTGGTCTTTCCGTGCACGTTCCCTAACGCACGCCGCACACGCCGGCGGTTTCCCACGACCCAGAAATCACAGGACCAGCCCGGCAGCTCGCAGCGCCGCCGCTCCCGCCCGCCCCTCGGCTGCCGCCCGACACCCCGCCGAACGGAACGGGGCGAGCGCCCGGCCCCGCTGCTTAAAGGCGTGACGGCGGCCGCGCCGCAATGACCTCCGCTTTGTTCATGACGTACGCGACATGTCGCGACTCAACACCTCGCAGCTGCGCACTGGCGCCGGTAACACGCCGCCGCCGCCCCAGTGCGCATGCTCGGCGGAGGCGGGGGGGGGGGGGGGGGGGGGGGGGGGGGGGGGGGGTGCCGCTGTGCTGGGGCATGCGCAGTGGCGAAGGCGGAGCGTGACGGTGCGCGAGCTGCGCGCGCTTGGGCGCCTGCGCGGAGCGCGTAACCCGGAAGCGGTGCGGCGGGTGACCTGCCAGCGGTTAGCGGTGGGGCCCTGCACGCTGCGCGCCCCTCGGCCGCGCCGCCCCTCATCGTGCCCGCCATGTCCCGAGGCTCCAGCGCCGGCTTCGACCGCCACATCACCATCTTCTCGCCCGAGGGCCGCCTCTACCAAGTCGGTGGGTGTCCGGCGCCGAGGATGCTGCCGCCGAATTGCCCCGTCACGGGCGCGGCCTGCCCGCGCCTCCGCCGCTTCCAGCCAAGCGGGGCTGCAGCCGGCTCGGAGAACCCCCGCCGAGCCTGGCAGCCTTTGGGGAGGGGGGAAACGTGGCGCCTCCCATGGCCGGTGGGTCTCGGTTGCCGCCCTGCCTGGTCCTGCGGTGTGCGGGGAGAAGTCTGCTGGGAGCCGGGAGCAGCTGCGGTCCCGGTCGTGCCGGCGTCGGGGCCTGGGAAAGAGATACTCGCATGAGATAAGGAAAGCTTAGAGTCGGGGTAGGCCCTCTCGTGTGCCCCCTCCCACGAGGAGAGACCTCCTGTGATTTCCCGGTGTTTGATTTCAGGTGCTTTGAGACCAAACTGGCAGCTCTCCAGAAACTGTTAATTTCCCCTAAAGTGTTTCTTTCCGTTTATCTTGCCAGACTTATGGGCATTGTGTTTTGGAACCTGAGAACTAGAATAGCTGTTTACAATGGGACTTGGTCTGCCTCAAACCTTGCATGCCAGAATAAGTTTTTGGAGGTAACCCATGCTCTTTCTCGTTACACCTAAATGCCATGTGTTCTGTACATTGTGGCCTGTGGGATAGCAGCAACCATCCTTTATTTCCAGGCTTCTTTGAACGTTCTGCAGTTAAGTTCCAGCCTAGCTTCTTCTTCTTCTGTAGGTCACTGAATATTTTATTTGTATTTTATAGTGCACCATATTTTGCAGAAGAGCCTTATGTTGCTGCTTCTGCAGAGCGTTCAACATCAGCATCACAGTCTGGCAGGACAGTTCATTGAGAGCAGTCCTGAAAGATCTTCGCAGCAGGGCCTGATGAATTGTTTTGCATCGTCATCCTGACGCCATCTTCCTCTGGAGCTTGGTGGCTCTTCCCCAGCTGCAGTGGCTTCACTGCGTATTCGTTGTTCAACATGTCCATACATCCATCTGTTCTCCAGGAAAGGAGGTTGCTGGGACCAGACTGCATGAATTGTCGGTGATAACCAGTAGGTTCTTGTGTCTGCCCTTGAGTTTTGCTCAGGAAGAAGGCTGTGTGAAATAGGCTTCATGGGCAGGCGGCTGAGTCTCGAGCAGTCCTTTCTCCAAGGAGCAACTGGGGAAGTGCCTGTGTGTAGGTGTCTATAATCAGGTAGAAAGTTACCAGTACTAGATACCACCATACGGATGCTGTCTTACACCTGGGCTGCATATAAGGCTTGTATGCAACTTGTGGAGTAAGCCTTATACGTATGGGTGGTGGGGACAGCACTTCCTCACACAGGATGTCAGTGGCTCTGTGATGGAAGAGTCATGGGCTCCAGCCTTCCGTTGCTGTTAAAACCAACTGGTTGGTTTGCAGTGTGTTTCTGGCTGTTTTCTCTGCTGTAGTACTACTTGTTGGGAATGATTTCTGCATCCTGTAGCAAAAAGGAAACTGAACCTTAGTTTTCTACCTCCTGGGTATATTCAAGCATTAGGTTAATGTGTGAGAAATGTGCAGTACCTCCATATCTCTTTCTTGTGTCTTAGAAGCAAGTATCTGCATGTGTATTTGAGAGCCTCTGTACACAGCCCGAAGCTGTCTTAAAGACATTTTGAGTACCTGTGTGCTATGGGAAGAGAAATATGTAGGTGTGCACATTGACTTGAAGCAATTATGAGCTCACTCTGCCTGCAGCCAGGCTGATAACCCAGGCATGTTGCCACACTAGTGTCTCTGTTAGCCAGCATCTAGCCACACTATGGGCAGAAAGCTCATGTTTGCTTGTGGTCAAACATCCGAATCTAGCTTTTTTTCTTTGTTTCATTCTTTTTGAGTCCTGTACGTCTTGTCCGTGTGCTGAATTCAGATTAACTAGGTGCTGTCAAGGATGGGCATGGACACGTGTTGCTTTAAGGCTGCCTTAAAACTTGAGGTTTTTCTGGAAGTTGGCAGTACCTGAACAGAGATTTCCAGCATAATGATATTAGACTGAAATGCCTGTGATTTACCTTAGATCTGTCTTCTGCTTCCAAAGCTCAAAAAGCTCGTGTGTCTTTGAAGGGATCTCATATTAGAAAAGTCGCAGTTATTTCATATGTATTTCCTGTTGCTGTGGTTAAAATCCCTCAGAGCATCAGTGTTGTCTTGCCACCTATCAGTTCCAGTCTCCAAAGGTGATGTTTCATCTAAGTGGAATTTTGGGTAGTGAAGAAAATTACTGTGGTCAAATTTCTGACTGTCGTGATGTATTCAGGGAACAGCAAGAGACTGCTGTTTCAGAAAGAACGTGTGCAGTACTACTGAAATACTTACATAGCAGAATACAGGCTTAAAACACCACTAGCAATTTGGATTTGTTATACTGTAAGAGCCACTGCACTCTTTGGCTTGTCGCTGAAAACTGGGTAATGCAGATGGTAATAGGAACAGGGTGAGAAGGGGCTGAGTTCAGTGAGCCTGGTTGTCAGTACTTGTGAGCAAAACCAGTTTTTAAGGGCACCTGTTCCAGGTCATGCCTAAGCGTCACAGAATGATTGAGGTGGGAAGGGACCTCTGGAGACCATCTGGTTCAACCCCCTGCTCAAGCAGGGCCACCTAGAACAGGTCGCCCAGGACCATGTCCAGATGGGTTTTGAATATCTCCAGGGATGGAGACTCCACGACCTCTCTGGGCAACCTGTGCCAGCACTTGGTCACCCTCACAGTGAAAAAGTGTTTCCTGATGTTTGGATGGACCTTCCTGTGTTTCAGCTTGTGTCCATTGCCTCTGGTCCTGTCAGTGGGCACTGCTAAAAAGAGCCTGGCTCTGACCATCTTCTTTACACCCTCCCTTCAGGTATTTCTACACATAAATAAACAAGTGTTGCAGAGCCCTGGCCTGGGGCTTCAGACATGACCAGTTTGTGGGCAGCACTAGCTCATGTCTCACTGGATTCTGTGCTTTGCTGCGGGCTAGCACCAATCATCCTGGGGAAGGCAAGTGAAGAGGTGAGCAGAGTTGTGCATCTAGTGGAGAGAAAGAGGGAACATTCTTTATGGCATATTTGCATAACCAGTAAATGTTCTGATGTCTCAGAGTAATACATGGCAATCGGCCCTTCCACACCACTGGCTCAGCAAATTGAACATGGAGATCCTGGTATTGCAGGAGTTGTTTTTTTCATTTCACAGTATTCCTCTCCTGTTGTGCAGTCTCGTCCATAGATTTGAATGCAGCTTTTAAAACAGCTGAGTTTCTTCCTCCATTGTTTTAGAAGACAGTTTTAGCACTTTGTTGCACTGTTGGTTATACATGTTCTAAATTCCATTTTAATTCACATTGCTAACAAAAAAATCGTCTACATTTAGCTACTGCCTGAAACTTTTCTCTCCTAACCAGGTATTAGGGAGTTCTGAATGTTTATCATATATTCTTTATTAGGAGGATGGTGAAGCACTGGAACAGGTTTCCCAGAGAAGTTGTGGATGCTCCATCCCTGGAAGTGTTCAAGGCTGGACAAGGCTTTGAGCAACCTGATCTAGTGGAAGGTGTCCTTGACCATGACAGAGGGGGTGAAATTAGATGGTCTTTAAGGTCCCTTCCAACCCAAACCATTCTATGATTTCCAGATAAATTATTTTTAAAGTTGTTGTTCTTGAGGCTTTTGAAACCGTTAATCAAGGGAAATTCATTTTGTGGATCATATCAAGTAAATCTTAATCAATTACGTTTATCTGAATAATGCTGTTTAGTAGGCTTGTACATAGCTTTCATTTTAAAAAGTGAATAAAAGCCTTGCAGCGTTTGAACGTCAAGTCAGAAAATGTGATAGTAAGTTTAAAACCAATCTTCTGCGTCTGGTCCATCATTTCAGTTTTCATCTGTATCAGTTAATCTGCAAAAGAAAAAACAAAATCCTTGCAATGGTAATAAGCCTTAAATTACTAAATTTCTACATGTTAAAAAGTCTTATATAAGGATTTACACTTACTGTAGGTTAAGATTGGAGCATTTTGACCAAGTGCAGAACAGCCTTTTTGTTTTAAAACAAATTCTGTTGCTGTTAAGCATTCTAGCTGAACAAAAAGGCAAATTATTAGAAATATTTGAAGGAAACAGTGATAGTGGTTTTGTGAAGAGAGTCAATGACTTAATTCCCATCAGAAAGTTCTTGTGTGCAGTGTACTAAGGACCTTAAAGACACAAAGTATTGCACAAATGTCAGAGCATTAAAAAGTCCGGAACTTGGTGAGACCTCTGTGTTGGGAGGAGTTGTGTCAGAGTTATTTGTACTAATATCTCTAATGCTGTTATTAATTAACTTTTACATATTTTTCTAGAATATGCTTTTAAGGCCATAAACCAGGGCGGACTTACATCTGTAGCTGTTCGTGGGAAAGATTCTGCAGTAATTGTAACACAGAAGAAAGTACCTGTAAGTAGTCTGGTTTTAAGGGGGAGGCTGGAAGGAGATAAGAAAAAAGATGGGGATGAGACTCTGCAACATTGATATTATATTTGTTATCATCGACATACATTAACGGTTTGAATCCAATATCTTGTGATCGTTCTGCTTTTTACAAGTTCCAGCTCAATTTAGTGCTCAGTTGTGCGTTTCCTCACCACGTACTGTAATATGGATTTTCTCTTTGTCAAAGGGTTAAAGCTAAAATACAGAGTCGGGCCTGCTGTACTTTGGCATGGGTACGTTACTGTGGCTTGTAAGGGCTGAGTTGTCCATCATCAGTTTCCTTTAATTCCGAATCAGAAAGTGTTACACCCATAGCCTGCAGAACAGATTTTCATGAGTGTTTCAGTGCAGTGGTGGCATGTTGTTGACAAAGGGCGAAAACCCTTGTGTTTGGAGAGCAGCACAAGTTTTTGAATGTGTGTTCTCCAAGTTTCTTCAGAGGGAAAAGGACTTGGATGTTGATCGCGCTCTAGCTGTCAGCCTTTTCCAGATACTGAGGTTTTTGTCTTCCTCATTCTGCTATTCCTTCCTTGACATGCCTACAGCAGTAAATAGTAGAGAGCCTAAAAGACAATTTTTAGCTGTTAGTTGATTTTTTTTTTTGTACTCTTCTGTAAACACCAGGGCATCCAGACTCTTGTCTTTTTTGTACTGAAGGACAGTGTTTTCTATTGGGTTATTTCTGTTTCGTCTTTAGGACAAGTTACTGGATTCCAACACAGTGACTCATTTATTCAGAATTACTGAAAATATTGGCTGTGTCATGACAGGAATGACAGGTATTTAATTCACCATCTTTTTAAGTATCTGAAGGGTGTCCGTTTTTTTTCTGTAGTTCGCTGACTTTGCATCACGTAAAACAAGTAAGTGCTCCGGGAGTTTGTTCCACTTGATCTTGTTTTTGAGAACTTGCCTAATCCTGATATGTATATTTAAAGGCAGCTTAAAGTTGAGCCTGGAGTTTGCGTTCTCAAGCAATGCTAGGAATAAACGTGGTATATGTTCAGTCAAATTAATATTAGTTCTTTCTGTCTAGCTGACAGCAGATCTCAGGTGCAGAGAGCCCGCTATGAGGCTGCTAACTGGAAGTACAAGTACGGCTATGACATCCCTGTGGATATGCTGTGTAAAAGGATTGCAGATATTTCTCAGGTCTATACGCAAAATGCTGAAATGAGGCCTCTTGGTTGCTGTAAGTATAGTGTACGAAATTCATCTTTTCTGTTTCTTGCCTGAGCTTGCAACTTCAAGTGTAAGAAATTCTTGCCCATTTTCAAGTCGTGCAAGGCGTGGATGTAACTGGAGGAGTAAGAGGGATGAAGAGCCGTATGAGAGAACGATGTTGGAAGTCTTGATTTTACCATTGACTTAGCGTTTGAACTGGAGTAAATGATTTACCCTCTGTAGAATGTGTGATGCTGTTTCAGCTGAGTTTTGGGGTCCTAGCCTGTTCGCGCTGCACAGTCATGTCTGTGAGTGGGAGATGCTCTATTACTGATGTCTGGGTAAATATCAATTAAAACAGACATATGGAGAGTACAATTATGCTTGTGCAGATTTTGTGGCTTCTTTTTTATCTTACTAGTATGTATAAGCTAAAAATCTGTAATTTTTGCTCTTAACTTAGCCATGATATAGATAATGTAGAGAAGTGCTTTAAAATGTCATTTGCAAACACTTCTACACCAGTCTTGTTCTATAACAGCAAATGTAGCATAAGTAAAAAAAGATGTGTGTAAAGTTGGGGGTTTTTAGATATTCCTGGTCATCTGTTCTGAGGTTAATTCTTTTTTTTTTTTTCCTCTTACATTTGGCAGTTAGCAAATTATAACTGTGCTGTTAGGCTGTCCGGGAACTGAGATAAAAGACTTAAAGTTTCCTCAGTGTTTCCTCAATTACTTTTTCATTGAACATTCTATCTGCGTTTCTTTTTGTTTGCTTGTGGTTTTGTGTTTTTTTTTTTTAAGGAGAATAGTTTCATAATTAATGAATCACTTCTTGTAATTGTAGTAGGCACTAGCACTTCTCACTAACGAAGTAACATTCAGAGTTCCACCATAGTTTCCATGATGGGGCAATTTTCCTATGCTTGTAATGTTCAGGAATAATTGTTTCTTTCTTCCCTTGGCATTTCCCATGCCTTGATACTACCGGAAAGTGATTTTAATTTTTTTTTAAATACATGAGTAAAACCATATTTTGCTTAAATTTCCTTAAACTTTTTTGGTTTTTTTTAAAATGATAGGAAATTTTTTTCTGTTAGTAATAGCTGCTCAGAAGCTTATCAGCTATAACTACTAGTTAAGTTATGCAACTGTAAAATGAAAATAATTTAAAACCTTGACCTTCTTCTGTTTTTTTTTTTCAAGAATTGCTTTAGAGTTATTTTTAGTTATGTTTATTGAGACTATACAACTGTAAATCCAGAAGTGTGGGTGAATGCAGATGCATTGCAGTGATATGACCAGTTTGTGTTACTTGAATTCTATCCAACTTGAAAGCACTTAGTCAGATGGTCTTCAAAGACTCAGTTTTATGTTCTGACACTTCCACATTTCATTTCAGATTTTTTTAAATCTTTTTTTCCTTTAAAGAAAAGAGGAAAAAGGATGTAATGCAGTGCTTTTCAGGATTACAGCTGAGAAATCTAAAGTTGATCTTTTAATATTTCCATTAGTTTCAATGTATTTGTAAAGCTGCTTTCTGATAAAAGGCACATGTTAATAGAACTATTGTTTACACTTTTGAAGTGTCATATAATACACAGGATGTGAACTGTGGCCGAGTTAACTTTGTATGTGTATTGAACTTTTGCGTTTCGTGACTTTGTGGTTCTCTAGGTGCTGAACATGGCAAGAAGGTTTCTGTGTTTAGTGAGTAGCCTTCTTTGGGAATGACAGAAATGTAGCGTGCACTAAACTGAGTTGCACACCTGGTAATAAGATGTTGGTTAGAAATGGCATATTAGAGATGAAGAGAAAATCACAGCTCTAGGTGTGGGAATGGTTCCCAAAAATGTACTGTTGTGCATGTATGTTTTTCACAGGAGAGGAGTATCTATTCTGTCCTTCAGTTAAATGAAATTGCTAAAATTGGGGAAAGAAATAAACAAATTTTCTCTTCAAGGTATGATTTTGATTGGTATTGATGAAGAACACGGCCCTCAGGTATACAAGTGTGATCCGGCAGGTTACTATTGTGGATTCAAGGCCACAGCTGCAGGAGTCAAACAGACAGAGTCAACCAGTTTTCTTGAAAAGAAAGTAAAGAAGAAATTTGATTGGACGTACGAACAAACAGTAGAGGTAGGCCAGCAGAAGGAAATAAAAGACTTGTTAAAGTATTTTTAATGAATATACTGTATTCAGGCTTGTGATATAGAGGAGTGCAGTTAGACATTTCCTACTTTCTTACATTTCTGTGTTGCTGACAGAACAAGTATAGCTGTTCCAACTAGAAAATCTTTTGAAGGTATTTTGCAAATGTTTAAGAAGTCGTCTAGTCTGCTTTTTCTGCTTCATGATAGCTGAAGCAGGATCTGTAATTGTAACACTCCCTGTAGCTGGTAGTTGGTTACTACAGCGGTGCTTGATTCTGGGGATACCATTACAATTTTCTTTTAGTGGCACTTAAAACAATCTTCATGTTAGAAAGCATTTCAAACGGGACAAGGTAGTGATTGTCTGTCAGTTTAATAAATACAATACCAATTGTTACACCTACAGTGAAAACTGTTGTTCCGGGCCCATTATAAAAATGTATCCTACATATGGCAATGAACTCACTTTGTAAGTGATCCTTTTTCGCTTACACTGTAGAGATCTGTCTAAACAGTTCTCTTCCATGCCCCACCTATTTCTCCTGCCAGACCTTGTTCTCTCATAACATTATGTTTCCTGCATCACAAGATCAGCAGTTGAAATGAGGAATAGTAACCTAAGCAACTGACTCCTCTGTAAGATTAAACAGAGTACTGTCTTGAGTGCTATGCAGATTCAGGCCTTCAGCTAAACTACTTCTGAAGTCTATAACTGTGAAAGTACTGTTTTAACAGGAAGTTCTTCATCGTAAACTCCTAAGTTTTATATGTGTATCTTAATAAGTACTGATTTCCTTAATATGCGATTTCTTTAAAGAGAAGATCCTGAGAGGATTAAATAATCAGAGCATACTGACATAGAATATATGTGAAATTCCCTCAGAGATCCTTTTTTATCCTAGCTAAATATTTTTCACATTAAATGTATTTTTATATCACTGCTTGATTATACTGTCCATGCCTCTTAGTTGAGCAGTTGGAGGTAGGTGAAGCAGTCTTTTCGTATCCTTACTTTTAATTCCTAAAACTCCGTGGTATGGCACAAATACTTAATTGGTAATTAATCTACCAGTCAAATCCTGCATGCGCTTCTATACCTTTTTGTTATCGTTGCAAAAATACTGAGATTGTCAGTGTAGATCAGGCACTGTTACTCCAAAAGTCGGCAGTGACAGGGAGAAGCAAGTCTGTCAAGCAAAACCGAGGATCACGTTTTTGTAATGTTCTTCGCACACACACCCCCCTCACCTTTTTTTGAAAGCTTGCGGTGTGTTAGAGGTAATGCTCCAAGGGTAAGGATTTTGTTTGAGTTTTGGCTGTTGGTTGGTTGTTGTTTTGGTTTAGGTTTGGTTTTTTGTTGTTTTTTTTTAAAAAAAAACAACTTGGTAGTCTTCTGATAAGACATCTATATAGTCTTACAGGATAATTGCAGAATCAATGTATTATCAACATATCGAAAATAAACTTTAGAAAAGTCTCATCTGATGTTCTACACTTCCTAACACATTATTGATCAGAATTAAATGCCAGCAATTCAGAATAACTGGTTTGATAAGTATCTAGCTATGTAGCTGTTTTATGAAACTTTTTTGTGCTTAATCATAATTTTAGGAATACTTATTTAGCATTGTTTTGACCCTGCTGCAGGGTTAAGTATGAGTGAGGTTGCAAAGAACACTTTTTAAAATAGGTAGTGATTAGGGTAGGAAAAAAAATAAGTCATGATGAAATGCAGGTTTTGGAAACGGCCAACGTAATTTTAATTACCAGAAGAAAAGCCAAAATGGAAGCTACGCAAGTGGCGTGCTTTGAGTAATCTTGGACTGTAATGATGATGTGTGTCTGGTTTGCCACTAGTGAAACATGTTCTGTCCCCTTGGGACAGATAAAAGGTTTTGGTTTTGTTGTGGCTTTTTTTCTGCTACAAAAATGACATGTCCCTCTGTTTTTTGTAGATTAGGCTTTTTAGGGAGAGGACCGGAGAGGGACTGTATTCTGTAATAAGGGGAAACTATCTGAAACTTTTCAGCTGAGGTTTTGAGGTGGAAGGAAATAACTTAAAAGTAGAAGGAAGGATAGTTGTTAATGCTATGTCTATTAAAAAAAAAAAAGTCTTACTGCTTTTTGTTTAATGATAGATTTTTATTTTTCATCTTTCAGACAGCAATAACATGCCTGTCTACTGTACTATCCATTGATTTCAAACCTTCAGAAATAGAAGTTGGTGTAGTTACAGTGGAAAATCCTAAATTCAGGTAAGTGATCAGTGTTGATCAAGCTTGGTGTGTTTCTCTGGTTCTGTGCAATTAGTTTTAACATGGTAAATCGAAAAAAAGATGTAAGTGTCAGAAGTTGAAGTTCTGGAGCTTTTTTTTAGTTGTAACTCTTCCAAAGGTGTAGGGGTAAAAGACATTGTTTAAAAAAATAACAAGACAGTTTTAAAATGTTTGACATGGTTAAGGGATCCAGTAAAGTGTTGCCTTTCATTTCTTAAAAGGGTATTGCTTTATGTGATGAGTAAAATGTAGTTACGTCTGGTCTAGATGATTTTTTTCATGCTTAAAAGAATAACAGTTTTTCTTCGTACTAGTATCCGGTCTCCACTTCCTAATCATAGTCATGACAACTAGTGCAGTAAAGTCTGTTTTATATTAGGGAAGATTTTACAAGTCCCTAAATTATTTTAATCCTTTTCTAAATGGGATCTGGAAATTACTCTTGTTCATCTTGTAATTGCAGCAGTTTAACATCTCCAATAAATAGTTAATAGATTATGAATATTATAAGAATAAATATTCTATTTAAATTTGTCAAGATTAAAAGATCCTGAATTTAAAAGTCACTGCAGGGATTTGGAACTGGCTGAACTTTTACTTTCTGAGTACACTGCATTCCCACCTAGCATGAAAGCAAGACACTTGCAATTTCTTCCCTCTCCCGTTATTGCCTGAATGTGAGTGCGGCGCATTGTGTGCAGCGAGGTTACTTGGTCAATCTGTCACGACAACACCTGGGAATCTTCCTGCTGGGGGCTATACCTCACGTCAGATACAGTGTACTTGGCAGCCTTCTCCCAACACGATGCATAGCTGCGGAAGTATGCATGAAATGTAGGAGAGTAAGTTTTGGGGCTTTTTTGTTAATGGAAAAGGACCCTCTAGGTATGTCTTACCTAAAATTTGGGTAAGTCTGACTTGCTGCTGAGGAGTTCAGTTATTTCTGCCTTAATCTTTTCATTGATTTTATTTTACTTAAAAAAACAAACAAACAACGAGGAACAGCTAAGTGCAGAAGGAAAGTCCTCTGCTGCTTTAGTCTAGCTGCTTCATAGGTGGGGATGGGAGAGAGGCTTCAACCCTTTGGGTCCTACAGGAGCAGTCTTTTGAGTGCTTCCTAATGTGTTTGAAGTTGGCATGGTGATGATGGGTTGTTTTGCATTTGGTGGTGTGTGTTTAGGACAACAGAATAGCATAGCGTTTTTGAGAAAGCATGCAGGAGCTGCATTACCC
Source organism: Tauraco erythrolophus (assembly GCF_009769465.1). NCBI lineage: Eukaryota > Metazoa > Chordata > Aves > Musophagiformes > Musophagidae > Tauraco > Tauraco erythrolophus. Next base: position 44,509,492 of record NC_141470.1, read on the forward strand.
CTTTTCTACTGCTGCTCAAGGGTCAAGTGCTAGCTTTCTGCCAAACTTCATTCACTGGTCTTATGTCCTTTTCAGAAAGGATGGATAACAAGCAGAGGGAGAAGGCTATGAAAACCTCTGCCCCCCTTGAAGTAATCATACTAATTACCATACCTATTCTTCTCACCAGGTCCCAGCTTGCAAATATAGTACTCATGAGGAATTACCTGTTCTTTTTCTATCATTCATTACCTCTCTGCTCTCTAGTGCCTTTGATTCTTCCTTTATTTTTCAAAAAGAACTGGAATGTCGGCCTGTGGCCCTGGCAGCGGGGCTTTAAAGGGCTGAAAGATGCATTATGTAAAACTTATTTGTGTAGGTATTAGGTTGTTATTTAAGATTTCTTTTTGTTCTTTCAGGATCCTTACAGAAGCAGAGATCGATGTGCACCTTGTAGCTCTGGCAGAGAGAGACTAATTAGCATTCCCGTTTGCATTGTCTGTGCTTCTGGCCAGGATATTTGGTGAAAAGAAAACACTTGTTAGTGGCTTTAGATTATGGATGGAAAACAATGTTCACTATACGATGTATTTTACTCTGTACAAATAAAACAGAGGTTTTTGAAGTACTCAGTTTCTCTTTCTAATGTAATTTTTTCAACTTTCAATTCTATGAAATTCTCATCAAAATGCTTGATGACTCTCAATGTTTCTGTGATGATTACTTACCTTTTAGTTGTATTTTAAGAGAAATTTTATACTCTGCACTGTGTTTTTCATCCAAGCTATTTGGCTCCTAGCGTAAAGTTTTATATTGAATTATAAGGGTGGGGGCGTGTCTTGAGATAACTTTTACATTTACATGCATTCTCTTCTTGCCCTGATGTTGAAAGGCGTATAACGTTACTGGTTTAACTGTGAGGAAATTAGGAAGATCTTGATATTTGCTCAGGTTTGTATGAGGATATAGGACAAAAGTTGAAGGAAAAAACCTGCGCTGCAGTTCCAGAGCATTCCTTTAGACTGATTTATTTGGGGTGCAGGTAGTGAATTTAATAGACATCTGCTATAATTAAACAGCTCTGAAGCTAACATTTATTTAGGGGAACAGATTCTATGTGCAGTGTACTTCGGGATTTTGGCGGTTTGTCACCTACCTGGTTTTGAGGCTTTAGGCAGTGCCAGAAACAATGTTAGGGCTGGATGGGGCCAATAGACACAAAGTCCATCAACAAGAATGTCTCTGGGAAGCAGTCTCCCTTGCTCTGTCAAAAGTTCTGGGTTAGGAAAAACGAGAAGACTGCAAAAACTTGAGTCAAGGTGAAGAAAAACGCATTTTTGTTTTGCTGCAATTGAAAAGGTTTCAGCCTCAGCAGCAAAACAGAGATGATGAAGTGAGAGAGGAGACACTGAGGAGAAAGGGAAGATTGCCAGGTATCTTGTTGGGTAGAAATGAGAGTTGTTTTGGAAGAATGCTGAGCAAATACGGCTTAGCTCCTTACCTTCATTCCTCTGTCATGCTAGTCCTGTATTGACTTGAATTACTCCAAAATTCTCTTTGATTTTTTTTTTTTTTGAGACCTTTGGAGAGGGCCTCATAAGTCATTAGAAACTGGGATTGCTTGTTTTTTTTTTTTCTTTTTGCTTTACAGTGAAAGCCCCTTGAATGTGTATTTTTCAAATTTGTTGTAGTAAAGGAGATGCAATTCTGTGTGTGGTGGTTTTAATAAAAGGTGATGCTAACCTTATGGGATAACTGAATTGAGGAGATTCAAGTGTACTGTGACTTGTTGACTTTACAAAGCTTCCCGAGTTTCCATTAGTGCCGCTAAATTTCAGCTTCCCTCATGTCAAATAGTGTAGCAGAGATAAGATGAGGTCACTCTTGCTTCTGGTTTTGGGTTGGTTATCTGAAAATTCTGTGTGGTTTTGGGCCACAATTGGAAGAAAAAATACTAATGGCACATTTGGAAAGGTCTGTGTTTGTTCCAAATGACAACTGAGTTTCTGAAAATTCCTAAGACCTTTCTTCCTAATACTCCAGTTGCATAACAATCTGGAATTTCAGTAGACTTAAGTCATCATTTACTGTGCCATAAAATATCATGCACTGATACTTTCTTCTTGATCAGCTTTAATTATGTATATAAAACTTCAATAATAACTTCTTGAACAAAACAAATTAAAAGGAGGATTACAATTGAGGCGCCATATGACTAGAGCACACTTGCTTAGTATTTAGTATTAAAACTCCCTGAAACACCTTTAATTCTAAATTTTGGAGCCCGTATGTGATTGCGTAACTCCAGCGGTGGCTCTGAGAGCAACAGGCGTTTGTTCATACCTTACGCTTTTGCCATGCAAAACGCCTCGTGTTCAGAGATGATGAAATAACCTGTATACAAAATATTAACTGGGAATGGTGCATCTTTTTTTTCAATAAGCAGAGTTAAAATTGCAGCGACTGAAATTTTTGCTTGTGTTTTGCCCTTTAGTGAAAATTCATGGTTCTCTTTTCATACTAACGATGGGGATTTTTCTTTTTCAGTCAAAGCTTTTTGTTGTTTAAGATAAGGCAGCTACGCAGATGGGGATGCCTGACCTTGTGGGAAAACCCCACGTATTACACGTACACGTGATCACATTCCTCACACCCCGAAGCAGATAGCACCTGCAACCAAACTGTACCAGCTGTGGCTGGTGTTGAACTGTGCCTGGTATCACCTGCTGTTCCAAACCTGGCAGTGGCACAGAAACTAGGGTACCTGTGATATGACCCTAACACTTCTGGTTTGGGTAGAGCTTATCAAAGAGTGATATCAACTTGGGCTCACTCCATATATTTGTGGTTTGTTGTGGCAGTGCTGGAAACCCTGGTAGATGCAGTTACAGCGTGACTGCAGGAGTAGTCAAGCAGGAATAGAATCAAGTTTGGTTTGCATACTAGAGCCAGATCTGTGTTATCTATACTAAACTCGGACTGGCTCTGCACAGCCTTGTGTCCACCTTACATTCCCAGTGCTCTTTATTTGTGGTGGAGAGTGTAAGGATGCAAATACCAAGTACATGCAGTCAGCTTAGGTAAATCAGTATGTGTTGGACTCTGTGAAAAGCATCTGGGTTTTTTGTGAGCAACCCCCCCACCCCCCAAGGGGACCCCAGAAGCAGTAACTGTGTTATAGACAGAAATAGCTTAATGGAGAATCTTAACATCAACAGGCTGTGAGTCCTCAGGAGCTGTCTGGGTGTTCATCCTGGAAACAGAAGATGTTAAGGCAGGCAGTAATGAACCTCTCTAGGATTTCAGATACTTCTTAAGTGCAGCATGTCGAATCAACTTCCAGTGCACAATGTTAGACCATACCTTTTCATTGTAAAGCCTCCAGTGATGACAGTCTCAGCACAGAGGTGGATGGGGAGTTCAGGTGGAGCGACTACATGTAGATATATTACAGCAATTTTAATGACATGGAATAATATGCTGCATTCTTCTCTACCTTCTTGTCGTGTTTCTCATTAAGCCAATGTCCAGGTTTACCAAATAAGAAATATGTTGATTCATTGCATGTTATTGGAAGTAAGATGAAAGAACTAGATCTGTAGCTTGCTGGCATCTGAAGAGGAAAAAAAAAAAACAACTTTCCAGTTGTTTTTTTCTCTGGCACAGAAGCAAAGCCTGCTATTTTGAGTTTTGCAAAACAGCAGCCTTGTTGGCTCATGAGATCAAGTTTTTTGAAGTGTATCCATGACAGTATTCATATTTTCTTCTAGAAAAAACAACCTACGCTACCAGGGTAATAACAGTAGGGGCATTGCTTTTCATTTTGTAATCAGTGATATTTTTTTTTTTTTTTTCAGATGGGAAGTTCTTAAATTGTCATAGCTTGTTCCAGCCAGTTCTTCCTAGTAACAGTTTGTTCTGTTCTCTTGTTTTGCTCTAACCCAAACTATTTGGAAACAATGCAAGACATCCTGTAGTTCAGGACCCGTTGGAACAGTGAACTTAAATCTCTCATGCCCAAACTAAAACAAGCATTATCACGTGCTTATGCAAAGCTGCTTAAAATAGTGTCTGGATTTTGTTTGTCATGATTCTCAGATTTAAAAAAAAAAAAGAAGAAAAAAAGACTTTTTTCTGTCCTTTGTACTATATCTGTACAGATAAACTTGCATTTCTGAAATGACTGTCAAAACCCTCAGTTATTAGCAGTTTGCTGCTGTTCACCAAGATTTTCTTAGTATGATAATACAGTAATCTTTTCTTTAGTAGTAGTCTTACCTGTGTCACCATCATCTATGAAAATTCTGTGCTACAGTGTTAAATATGGGAACTGTAATGTACTTGGCTGTAAACCTGGTGAATAAATAGACCCAACATGTCACTAAGTCAAAATCCAGCTAACTGCATTTGGCAGAACTAAATCGTTTACGAAGAAATGCATGCTTCCATTTTTGGGGTTAGTATTTTTTCTTCTGGTCCTTTTTAGCACCTGTCAGCCCTAGCTGAGCTTCCCGGTGCTGCAGATGCACTGCATGGCCATGCCGTGCAACTCATTGTGGCTTAGCTGATATACACATTGAACCACAAGCCTCTGGAATAAGGTTTTCTAGTTCAGGCTTTAGCGTAGTATGCAGTGGAGATTAGGATGCACAAGCCAAACTGTAGTTTTTTTGCCAGCAAATTATATCTGTCTGTTTTCTCTGCCAGAAAACTGCCTCTCGTGACACCCACTGACAGAAGAGTTGTCAACTTAAGGTATTTAATCCTTTATGGGATTCCTTAGACTAGAAAGCAACCCTCTCTCAAGTTAGAGAGTCAAACTTGGTAGTTGTGGATGGAGAAACATGGCATGAATGTGCATGGACTGGGAACTGCATGATCAGGAATAGGGATGCCTTTCAGTAGCGTCTGATGTTGCTGTGATGTCTGCAGGTACGCTTGCTCTCCTGATGGAAAACATTGTTTTGTTTGGTTCAGTTCTCTGTCGGATTAGTGACCTAAATTGGCTCATTGTAGGATCAAATTGGGCGTAGTGCTGGCTTAAAGGAGAGAAGAGAGAAATGGGATTGCTCTGCCTACCGTTTAAGCTGCTGTGGAAACCGCAGCCTGCATCACCAAAGGAACAGGAGGATCCATAGCTCATTACCCCCTTGACTGCTCTTTGGCTTAAACCTATATGATGGCACCTGCTCCACCAAAGTGGTGTTTGTCAGCAGGTGATGCAAGCCTTCATTTGACCAGCATCAAGACTACCCCCTTCTAGTCTGAAGGTTTCTTACGGGATGCTGTTACAGCAGCTCCTCCTCAGTTCTTCTGCTCCTATACCCACTGTGTAGCCCAGCAATTGCCAGGGCTACCCAGGGAACCTGATTTGGAAACAAGTCTATGTTTAAACAAAAATATTAAAAGATCTGTCCAGAGAAATAGCATTAACTCAGTTTGGACACTGGTTTAACTTTGATCTTGGTCCTGCAACAGTAGTGCCAGCACAGGGGGCAGTGCAGGACAGGATCCATGAGCAAGGTCCCGTTAAACTAGTGGTGCATCTGGTAGGAGCATGAGTCAAAATCCTCTCTTGTAAGCAAATACTTTCGAGGGGACAAGAGTTCTCCAAATCTGTCGAAGCCTACTTTCTGGAATCTAACTGGAGGCTGGCATGACTGGGCAGGCAGAGGATCTGTCTGGGTGGTGCAGCTTTAGGGGTTTTAAGAAGGTAGAACTTCCAACAAGGTGTCAAGAAAACCTGCAGCAAGTTGGCTGCCAAAGGAGACAGCTGCCCTCAGCTGGGTTTTAGCACAAGCAGGGTGGGCAGCGTTTCTTTTGTTCCCTTTTCCATCCGTGTCCCTTAAACCACTTGTAGCTGTGCATACCTTTAGGACGTTGTGAAGAAATGTATTTGCACTGAATGTTAGCCTAGTTTCAGTTAACAGTATGTGGAAACGCCTGGCTGACAGAAAAAAAAACATTTCTCACCTAAGGATGTGGTGAACCTTGAAAATAGGCTACCAGGTTAGCGGATTTACTCACTGCCCCTGAAGGTAACAGGATGTGCCAGTAAAGGAGGCTGGAGGGTTGCTGTCGAGGCTGTTAGCAGTCGCAACGGGAGAGAAAGGAGGATTTTGGGAGAGAAAGGAGGATTTTCAGTGATGACCAGGAAGGCTGCCTGACTCGCCACGAGATAGTGGCAAATTGCCTGAACCCTCAGGCTGCAGTGGATTTCTCAGCATGTAGCTCCCAGTTGCTCTGTCTTGTGGGTGTCTACGCACATGAGATGCTTGTTGAATACTTGTTAGAAGATTAGGTGATGATATTGCCTGTTCTTATCTCCTGGAGAAGATTCCATTACTAAGCTCTCTTACCTAGTAACAAACCAAGTAAATGAAGTACAAAATAGTGTTAAATTAGCTTTGTTCATGCAAAAATAGTTATATCCCTTGGGCGACAACAGTACTCACTAGGAAATAATTTTTTTAAACTTTTTTTTCCTACTTTGAGTATTTTGCATTGACACCTACATCTTTCTCACTCCAACACAGGAAACAGACCTGAGCTCTTGTGTAGGTAGTTCAGCGGAGGACATCTGTCTCAAGTGCAGTAATACTTCATAAATTCAAAGGCAAAAGTTAGAGAGATGGGTTGCAAAATAAGTCTGGAGTGGGGGGAAAGAAAAAACACCCAGATGTTGTGAATGTCCTGGTATCCAGGTAAGGGTTTGATGGTCTGAAAAAGGGCATAAGGTTGTCCAGAATAGGAAGATAAAAGAATTAGTGATAAGTAGCATTACAAGTGGTCTATATTACAAGAATGAAGTAGCAAAGGTCCTTCACCTTCAATTTTAAGAGGTTAGTTTAGTTATTAACAGAGAAAAAGAGGATAAAATGGATTTTTCTGCTCTCTGATGCTAGACCTATTGACAAACAAAAGCATGTGCAATGTGTTCAGCAGAAAGACGATTGAGAAACTGTTTCTGTTGATGAAGCACATATTTGCAAAATGATGTTACAGCCCTTACTTAAAACGCACATGAGTACGTGATGCTCTCCCACTTTGGTAGCAGACCCAAACACATACCATCACAGTATGTGAACACTTGTGCTTTATAACATGAATCAACGTGTGTGGATAGATACATGCTGTAATCCAGCTCTGCCGGGACCGTGGAGATTTCAAAAGGGCTGGCAAGGCCGAGGTGTGCTGCAAGAGCAGAGCGGGCAAAGGGGCCTTTTTCGGCTTCTAGGTGCGGGTTTGTGACGTTTGGCCTTTGGCGTGAACAGGCAAGGGCACAGGTCCACAGCGGCTTTACCAGATCTAAGTTGGAAGCAGCCATGGTGTGGTCCCACGCCATCCCTCGTGCCAGCCATGATGTCCATGTGATGGCAAGCTGACCCAGTTCAGGGAGTCCACCTGGGCCAGTACTTCTCCCTTCTTCACTGCAGGATTAACTTTCGTCTGACTCGGCTTACTGGCTCACCACACAGTTGCATGAGCTCTGGTGGGTGTAGAAGGGAGAGGATAAGATCTTGTGGAAACAGGGAGGGTAGGACCCAGTTTAGCACAGGCTGGTGTTTTATCATCCTGTCGGAGCACTAAAAGCACACCCCTCCATTTGGTGGTGCCACACGCTGTGGGTTACCACGGTTATGTTGTGTTGGTTTTGAGATGGATCGTTACCTAGGAGAATAAACAATTGCTCTTTGCCAACTTCACGAAGCACATCGCTGGCTCGTGGCGCTCTCCAGCAGTAGAGGTGCAATCCTCCAGACCATACTTCAGCCCGCTCTGCAGACACCTCGCTCATTCATAGCCACCCAACGCTTGTGAAACTCTTCACGCGTGTGCGTCTTTCAGTTTGGCGTAAAACGGGCGGTTGTAAGGGCTGGATTTAAGAGCTGTGGTTACTGCCTGGAATTGTTCCTGCTGGTGAACGGCTCGAGATCCCTCCCTCTGCTCTTGACAAATACGGTCGAGTTGCTGAGACAGGTTAGCTGCGCTGGCTAATGTGTTGTTGCCTCCTCCCCCGTAATGTTCTGCCTCTGATTTGCCTTCGGAAGGTTTGCTTAAAAAAACCAAATAAAACAAAGTGAAATTCTTAAAGTACACCCATGCTGAAAGATTTGCATTTAACACAACTTGAGTATTTGCAATAACTGTGGACAAAACCTGGGCACTCAGTTTTGCGCATCTGTTGATTTTTAGAGCTGGGAAAGAGAACAGCCTTGTCCCAGTAGCAGGGTCACGTGAGGACAGCCGAGCCGGGCAGGCAGGCAGCCCAAGCACTGGCGCGCTCTCGCAAGCCTTGTACCACGGGCTGTGGGAGAGGATTCAGAACAGCGATTAAATATAGTTGCGGCAGAACCTGCTTGGCTTGTTTCAGCTGGATCTGTGCTTTAAAATTTTGGGTAAAAATATCCTGGCGTGCTGCAGTCTCGCCAACAATAGCAACAGGGCGGCTGTGTCCCGCCAGGCGTTGGGCACTGCCCGCTGACCCTGCGGCGGGCGGATCTGCAGGGCGCAGTGCTCAGCTCACTCCCGTGCCGCTACAGCGTGACACCTCAGGTGGCTTCCGAAGAGCCCTCTGCCACTGTTAGTGAGACATGCTGCCACCCTTCCTTCTTTCCTCTTCTTAACCATGAGTTATGATCATTCCAACCATTTTTAACACGTTTGGAGAGACCTCATGCAAACCAAGCAACTTCTACAAACTGCTCTCGTTTTCAGATGTCTTTAAAACCTCCTATGCCCAGGTTGCAGGCATACTTTTTGATCTGAAAGAAGGGATCAGTATTCATTTTTGGAGATAAAAATGACAAGTTCTGCAGGAAGTAAGTTATACAACAACAGCATAAGGATAATTTGAAATCTGTCAAATCAGTGCTTGTCCTAGTCTTGTCCCCTCCAACTTCCATACGCTTAGTAGTTAATTACTCCTCTACTAAACCATAAACAGCAGAAAAGTTTCAAGGCAATTTTCCCCACCCCCAGCCACTCCGAGGCCCACCCTGAAAGAAGCAGTGAAAACCTGTGCTTGTTTTTGTTGGTATCACACCTACAGCACCCGGCTCCACCCTGGAGGGAATTCCCACGCTCGGTAATTGCACCACAGCAGAACGGCCAAATATTCAACAAGCCTGGGACCAAACTTGATTGCAGATCCTGTAAATAAAGTAGAAACCTATACGAATGTGCATGTCCTCTTCAGAGTCCTTTCCTCCTCTGAAGATTTTCCTTGCTAATGCCTTTGAATCTCCTGCAGCTGAGCCAAACAGTATCTGCTCAGTGCAGAGAGATATCATGGCCTTTGCAGCTGGGGCAGTGTGGTTTCTTTTTTTTTTTCTTTTTTTTTTTTACTTTTTTCTTTTTTCTTTTTTTTCCTTTTTTTTTCTTTTTTTTTTTTTTCCACAAACAGTGAATAGTGAGTTTTCATCTGCTAAGACTAGAGCAGTCTGGTCTATGCTTTTATCTCTTGTGGTCAGATGGGCAGTGACATCTTTCCACCCAGGGGCTGTAGGTCAAAGCCAATTGTGCTTGAAATATTACGATGCAGATAATGGCTTCACAGCAAAAGTCTCTGCTGGGTTAGCTTTGGTGTCTAAGACAAGTGCTTAAATTTGGGGGTTGGCCTCTTCAAGCTTTCTAAAAGGCCTGCTAGGACCAAATTAAAAGACAAATTGGAGTCAGAGGGTGTGAGTGACGAGGTGTTGCAGGCTGTGTGGGGACTATGCAGCTTATCTGTGCCCAGGCACATATGCACCCCACCCCACACTCCTCTCCATGTCATGGAGCGTGACACGCTCCCACCATCCCACAGGGGCCTGGGATGGGAGGGCTCTCGATGATCCCAGCTGCCCTGTGATGCGGCAGGACAGGAAACGCTGGGCAGGACCAGTGGGTGGGATGCTCACTGCTGGGGAGCAGCTGCAGGCTAGCAGGGTGCCGGTGAAGATGGAGCTCATGGGTCAGTCAGTCCCAGGATCACGCGTCAGTCCTAGCCCTGCCAGCAGCATTCTGTAGCGTCAGCAGGTCCATGAGTAAATGATGCAGGAGGTTGTTCGTGTGCGTCTCGCCTCACAGCTCACAGGGTCTCTCCTGGTTTGCGTGAGCCTGCCAGGTGATTGCCGTGGGCTGCCTGGAGTGGGGAACTGCCACAGCTTCAACCGGGATCTGATTTACTGGCTCAGGAAGGAGAAGTAAAGGTACCAAAAACCCCTCCTGGTTTCCCTGTTCCCAGACTTCTCCTCCATTCAAAAGTACCGTGTAAAAGACAGCATCGCAGTCTGGGAAACCCCTATCTTGCACAGTTTCCTTCCTCTTTTCTTCTTCCTAAAATGCAGTGGCTTTGTCATTACACAACCACACAATGTCCTCTGAGCTAGGGAAGGAGAGAGCACGCCAGCATCCCAGCCCAAGCAAGCACTCACTGTGGCTCCATTCATGACAGTCTCTGCAGACTCACCTCCCCTGAGACCATTCTGGTGTGAGGAGGAGGGAGAGATCCTCCTTTCATCCCTATCCATTTTGTCAGGAGAATAGACAGTGCCTCCAGGCACAGGCAGCTTTTAAAAACCACAAACTTTCTAACTTTTTTGGGCTAAAATGTTCCTGATTTTAAGCAGATAAAGAGCAAGGGAAAACAGACTCGGCATGCAAAGGCAGCAGCAGAAGTGCTGCGCGACCAGCACTAACAGAGTTATTAACTTTAGTAGAAATATGTTTTTCCACAAAGATGAAAATCCCTCCAAACCCCTCAAGCCTGATTAGTCAGCTACAGGGTCTGGAGAATTAGGGGCTATGAATATATTGGACTGCAAGCCTTGGTTCTCCTCCCCCCGCTATCAGCAGGACGGGGATCAGTCCTTACTGTGGACTGTGTGAAATAGTTCACCTCTGGTGAAATGCGTTTGCTCTTCTTCTGGAGGTCAGGGACTATTTACTGGCTGCTGAAGGGAAGCTGGTTTAGCCACAGTGCCGATTACCTTCCTCTAGAAATCCCCCTGAGGAGAAGCTGAGTAAGCTGAACCAGTGGATGCTGAGGCCAGAGCAATGCTTTCCTCCTAAGGCAGCTGTTGCTACATATGACTAAGCAGAAGAAAAGAAGGAAAAAAAGACAACCAACTAAACAAACATGGAAAAAAGGAAGGGAGGGAAAATGAGCGCAGGGAGATGTTCTGTCACCATGTGGGTCTCTTGCTGTCTTCAGCTGCAAGGCAAAACTGGCTGAAAAAATGGGAGGAATGTGCCTTTTTTTCGCATAACGACTGCAGCTCGTCCATCCCGCAGTTCCTGTGGCTTTGGTTTTCATCTTTTTTTCCTAATTAATCAATCTGACTTTCAGATGTGCGTGTTTTCTGCTCCAGTCCTGCAGGCTTGCTGGAAACAGCGTCACGCATTTCCTCCTCTGGAAAAACGATCAGCAGGAGTGGGGGAGATCCCAAGTGACACTTGGATTAGGGGAAGACATCTCAGCTCATGGACCAAAACTTCTGCTTCTGCAGTGCTTCAGAGCAGCAGGGTGCTACAGGGGGATTAAACAGGACTAAGATGGGGAATACAACCAATTGTCACTGTCCTTCCGATCAGCATGTGGCCCTCTGAGTCTGTGCACTCAGTGGAAATCGGGCCCTGACAGTGTTTTCCACTTGAATCACTATGAAAGTTGGTGAGAAGAACCCTAGGGAAATTGGTATTAACCAGAAAATGGCATAAGGCACCTTATGTGTCTTACTGCTCTGTGCAGGGTTTTCCCCCCACCTGCCTGGGGTGACCCATGGGGGAGCATCCTCGCCCCAGCCGGGTGGCTTGGTCCCGGCTTGGACCTGAGAGAGGTGGCAGATGCTGCCTGCCTGCGTTACGGAAGTGGGAAACGCTTTAATAAGCCAGGTGTGTGCCGTGTTTGCTTTGGTCTGGGTGATTCCCCGGAAAACCACAGTCCAGGCCAAATGGGTGGCTCGGCCCTGGTGCTGGCACAGCTCCACTGCTGCAGCCTTCCACAGGAGCTGCGACAGCTCTCTTTCCAGAGAGCAGCCTCTCCCCTCGCTCCTGGAGGAAGAAAAGAGTGTGAGGACAGAAAGATGATCCTCCTGGCTGCTCCCGAGCCCACCAGAAAGCCCTGCCTTCTTCCCAGCATGTCCCATCAGGGACTCTCCCTGGGGGGCATGGGAAAGTGTCTTCCTTCCAAAGCCAAGAAGAGGAGTTTGTCTTTGCAAGTTGCCACAGGAAACACTCTGCTTTCTGAGCAAAAACACTGGGGGGGAAAAAAAAAGCATCTGCATGGCACACCCATTTGCACTGAAATCCAGTACATCCAGCTAGAAACTGCATTGGTTTGATCCAGGGGTAATTTTGCTTTGAGGACAGCAATTTCAGGCAATGTTTTCATCTGTATCTCTCTGCTCTGATCCACTCTGGTTGCCTGACAATTGCCTTCTCCCATTGCTCAGTTTCTGCAAGTTTCTGTGTTTCTGCCCCCAACCCTGGCCCTTGCTGAGAAGTTTTCCTGGGTTCTCACAGATGTTGTGGATAACGTCATCTAGTTACCATCCAATCTGAGGTTTGTCTGGCTGCCCCGAGACAATTCCACACTGGCACCTTCTTTTTGCTCTTCCAAAGTGGGATCCTCTCCCACTTCAGGGTTTGGATCTTTCCTTTCACAGCTATTGTGCAGTGCTTGTGCTCAGGGCAGCATGTCACCAGTTACAGTGACTTCAAGGCAAATCCACCCCGTAGCTCTCTGCCTTCTAAAGGAAAGGGAAGAAAGAAGGGCGCTGACAGCTTAGCCACAACATGAAGCATCCATGAAGCAGAGGAGAATGATCAGCTCGAACACGTGTCTTGCTGGCTTAGCTAATTAGAGCGGAAGTGGTGAAACCCTTCTTGATGAGCAGCAGCAGGTCATGAGAGTTGAGTCACCAAGGCACCTATCTGTCAGCAGGTGATCCGGGAAACGTCAGCCATCTCTCCGAGGACCCGCACGTGTGACGGCACGTGCCACTCACATCGCAGATGTGCAAAGGGATCAGATTTAATTGAGCACGTTGCTGAGGCGACGGAGGGTGGCCGTCACACCGTAATTAACACAAGAAGCGCAGGGAGTCCCGCACGTAGCACAGTACGGACACTTTTACTTTTGGCACTAGATCTGTTTGCACAGCCTGGGTGTAGGCAGGAACCCCACCAAAACAAGTTTGCAAAAGGAACGTTTCATTTGTGGAAGGAACCTGGAATTTCCCAAGGTGAGAGCCGCAGGTTTAACCAATGGCGTTTCCATCGAGCAGCTGGCGTCCTTTCCTGCGCCCCACCCCAGCCTCCGCGTGGTCCAGGGAGGGCTCCGGCTCCCCTGGCTACCAGCCAGCCCTGCAGCCCAGCGCCCGTCTGCCTGGTGCCAGGCCTGGTTTCGAGGCGAGCCCTCGTACGCAAGCAGGGGCAATGCCTGCATGCCAGGACAGCCATGCCGCTCGTCTCCTCTCCTCCCTGGGGGGCTGTGGGGACTGGAGATCGCTGCTGCCAGTCGCCATGGTGAAGCACTCAGCGAACTCATCTCCTAATTTTCTCTCTTTTCTCTGTTTCAATACGGCAGACACTTGTTTGTGCATGACAGTCCCATCTCCCAGCAAGTCCAACATCCCTTTCCCTGGTGTCCTCCTGGCCTTGACTGCTCCCTTGAGGGAGGCCCTCTCCTGCCTCCCACCTGCTCTGCGCTCCTGGGCGTTTGCAGGCAGTCCTACCAGCTTCTCCTGCTCATTTCCATGATAAGCCTTCAGGGCTCTCTCTGTTCCTTTACACAGAAAGCGCAAACTTCATCTCTCCGTTCCTCCGGGCTCAGTGAAAGCCTCTTTGCCTGCTGCTAGGAAGGGTTGCTGCTGCTGCCGCCCACCCGGGCAATTTGGTGGATTTCTAGGAGTTTCCTCTGTGCATTGGGTCACTAGGACATTTCTTCTTCTGGACCCAGCTCTGGAAGAGGTTTTCAGCCTCCCTGCTCTCACCTACCCCTCCCATTGGAGGCTGCTCCCCCTCAGATGGCTGGTGGAGCTCCCTGTGTTTGCTTCGGGCACATTTATGTAGGTTAATTTACACTCGTCTAAGCCACCCTGGCTGGTTCTGTCTGAACTGAATGAGGAGAGGCTCGTGCAATCCTCTCTGCCAGCCGCCATGTGGGTACTGTCGTGGCCAGGCAGACCGGGGTCATCAGCTCTTCCACCAGCAAAGCTGGGGCTGAAGCAAGCCCTGTCCTGGTGTTGAGCTTCTCCACAACGAGCTGAAAACAACAAACCAGCCTTGTGCTAAACGGAGCCGTTAGTCAGCTGGAAACATTGAGCACAGGTCCTGCCTGAAAACCTGTCTCTCTTCACACCCAGACTCCTGACTCAGCTGGGGCTGGCTGTTTCCAAGGGTCTGGTGTGAACACCACTGCCCTTTCACAGCCATTCTCTTTTCCTGCTTAAATATGCCAAAGGTAATGGTCTCCCAGGTGAACATAATAGACTTCCAGCTGGGTCACCCACCTGAGAAATGGGTTTCTTGTCCCTCAGCCCAAGGGCAACTGGGCACATCTGGCCCCCAGGCAAGACAGCAAGCAAGAAGAGGGGACATGCTGTCTCCTCTCCTACCCCAATGCCAGGGATTCATCGTGCTGGTGTGGGGTCAGGTGCAAAGTGTGCAAGAGCATGGGATTAGGTTGCTGGGCCAGAAGGGAAGGAAGATCTAGCAGCCCTTCCTCCTAGGAGGGTGCATGTGATGTCCATTGAAGGGTCCTCGGGTGAGGCATGCACCCTCGCAGATCCCTGGCTGCTCAGGGACTCCACGCCAAGCAGAGAGAAGCCAGCAGTGACTTGTACATATTGCAGGAGGTATGGAGCTGTTGAGCACAGGCTTTGTAGATGGCAGGTTTGTATAAAGGCTTTTATAGCCTATCAGCATCCTGATTTAGGGTCTTGAATCTCTTCTGGGATCCATGCCTAAGTGCTGATTTCCGCTATGCCACTGGAGAACAAGTAGCTTTTCGTGAAGCTGGGATGTGAAATAGCTGCTGTATTCCTGTGGCACTTCAGATTACACTTCTGTAGGCCCTGCAGTATCAGCTCCAGCTGGGATTGGATTATACTGCTTTTAATTCTCCTGCTCCTGGGTAGTTAAGATAGTCACCGACATGGGCAGAAGCATCTCCCTGCACAGGTCTGCTGCACTGCTAGTTACCTAGGAGCCCAAGCGATGGTGAGGTTATACCCCAGCATTGCCAGCATTGCTCATGGCTGAAGGCAACACACCAGACTGGAAAGACCTCTGGGTTGGTGATTGCGGTGACCCTATTAAGTGTCAAACTCAGCCTGTTGCTCAACGAGCTGTTTTCTTCATGTAACCCAGTGTCCCTGACACAGCTTGAAATAGCCTGGCTAGCAAATAAATTGCAGCACGGTGAGCAACGTGAGCAGCTCGCTCAGTGGCTCTGCGTGCGCCCAAGGCTGATCATCCCCAGCATAAATTACGGGTTTGCTCAACTCCGAGGACGAGGCCTCTG
Organism: Tauraco erythrolophus; assembly: GCF_009769465.1. Taxonomy (NCBI): domain Eukaryota; kingdom Metazoa; phylum Chordata; class Aves; order Musophagiformes; family Musophagidae; genus Tauraco; species Tauraco erythrolophus. The sequence continues at coordinate 44,524,982 of NC_141470.1, forward strand.
TTTTGCAGTATAAGTGTAAGAAAACATGAGCTCAGCTTGCCCCAAGCACAGCTTTAATTCTCATGTTGTGCAAGTGCTCAGCAAGCGCGTGCAGCTTACTGCAGCGCCTGCCAGAGAGACGTGCCAGGGCTGAGGGAGAAGAGCGACCTTGGAAGTTGTCAGGACGTCCTGGATGATGAGGACATTGTTGTAAAATCGCCTGCTGGGGGCTTCCCTGCTCTTGTAGCTTCTGGCACCGCCTTCCTGCAGAGTTGTCTCTGGTGGCCAATAGAGGTTGCCAGCTCCTGTGGCAAAGCTTCTAGGAACAGACTTGTTTATCCCCTCTGAGCCGCTGAGTCTAATAAAAAAACCCACAGAGTTCAGAGATCTGAGAAACCTACTTTGCACAGGAGCTTGTATGACCAGAGTGCCGACTGTCAGAAGCCAGGACCGGCCACAGCTGGCAGCTCCAGGGTGGGAGCGGGTTGAGAGAAAGAGGGAGAGCGCTGGGATCGAAACAGCAAAAGCAAACCCTGGAAGCTGTGTCTCCTTGCAGGTAGCTCTGCAGCCTGGGTGGGTGTGTGTCCCCAAGCGCTGGCATAACTATGTGGCTTGGAGCGTGTCCCTACAGGCATTCTGCCAAGAGATGGAACGAGATTGATGGCCCATGGTTTAGCGAGGTGACTTTATTCAGGTGATAGAAAGGTTTAAGGGTGGGGGGATTCCCAGCTTTAGGTGTCATTTGAGTTTGGATGGCTGCAAACTCATGGCAACAGAAAAGCAAGCCGTACCAAAATTAATGACAAGGTACTCCGTGCACAGCCCTGGCTGTGGAATTGGTAGCAAGTTTCTGTCCAAACCAGGGTTCAGGGCAGCCAGGAACGCTGGCAGCCTGCTGGCGCGTCTGTGTGGGCACGTGGAAGGGGCCAACAGGGCAGTGCACAGCTCTGTTCTTGGTGAGTGATCTGCAGGGGAGGATTCCTCTGACCTGTTCCTTGGAGGAGATCCACTGAGCACTGACCAGTTACCCCGTATCTGCAGCCTCCCTGGACATACTCACTTTTTCACCCTTGGAAATTTTATCTGTGCTGAAGCCAGGGACTTTGGCTGGCTGACATCAAGCAACCCCAGCAAAACAGCAGCTGTGACCAGTCACTTGAGTGTTTGGAAATCCTGGACTCTTGGTTGCACAAGTGCAGCTGAAGTGCCCCGGCTGTACTGCCCAGATCGACCCCTCGTGTGCCGGAGATGCCATGCGTGCAACCTGCCGAGCTTACCGCACGCACGCAGCTTCTCTCAGCACAGGCACTTTTATTTCAGGCCAGGAAACCCCGAAACAGAAATAGGGCAACCCCTGCCTACCCAGGCAGCTTGCTGGGATTTCTCCCTAGCGATGCACTGGGTTTTTTTTGTTGCAGCAAACCACTACCCAGCTTGCTTGCAACAAGTTGTGTGCTCTTCCAAGCCGCAGAGCCCAAGCCCCCTGCTCAGACCCGGCCCTTTTGGGCAGCTGGTGGAGGCAGGTCCTGCAGCCTGCCTGACTGCTGGCTGCAGAGATGAGGGCTGCAGCTCCAGGCTGCTTTGGCAGGGAGCCACGGCTGACGCCGTGGGCTGTCTGCCCCAGAAGGTCTTAGCATTTCGCCAGACAGGAGCAGGCTGAAGTGGTGGAGGGAGCGCTAGCATGGAGTTCAGCTCCTGGCTCTTCAACCGAGTGTTACCTAAGCCTCGCTCAAAGCATGTCTAGAAAAGAAATGCTGGATTCTCCCACGGGGAGTTGTGGTTATGCATTTTCCAGTGGAAGAGAGAGAGGGCAAAATATTTCAACTATTTCCCCTCACCCTCTCTCCTTCTATGCAGAGGGGGTTTCTGTAACCCAGTATCAGAGTGCCTCAGAGCAAGCCTCGCTCAGTTATCCCACTACGGGAAAGGGACAGCCTGCAGAGCCCTGTGCTATTCCGAGTGCGCTCTTTTCTGCGTGTCTCACATCAAGGGGATGAAAGGAGAGGCCACAGAGGCCACCGAGAGCACTTTTCACAGCACAGCTCTGGCATGACCTCTGATCCTGCTTCACCTCCTTCTCCCTGCCATGCTGGCCAGCCAGAGGCGGAGGTGCACCTCTGGCCTTGGCATTGCCCCTTTGCTTGCGTAGGCAGCTCCTCACTCCCTGTCCCGGGCACTGGCTGTGCTTGGTAGACTCCAGCAAGCAGGCAGGCATGTAACAGCGAGGCGACGCAATGCCTATCATTGCTATGCTTGCGCCTTTCCAAGGAGCTGGTCTTTTATCTCCCAGCACTACATCTGCATCTGTACACACAGAAAAGTCCTCTGTAAGGAGGAACAGGCTTGTTTGGAAAATATCCTGTGATTGACTCTGCCAGCCGGTCCTGGAAAACAGCTCTGCGTGGCTCTGTGCTTGCTGAGATGTGGTAAACGAATCTCCAAGGAGTAGCTTGAAAGACAGATGAGCATTTTCAGTAGATACAGCTAAGTGCAGGGAAGGAGCACTCAGCAGGGACCCAAGATGGGAAGGAAACAGGAAGACCTGTCACTGCTTTATATGTTTTGCTCTCTGAGCAGCAGTTGCCTTCTCTATTTCCCTTAAAAGAAAGAAAAGGCAAAGATGATTCACGTCTCATTCCGCAGCTCAGCCTTGAAGCAGCGTTAGTGTGACTAAGGTCCTCACTGCATCATTTCTTTCTCCATCTGATGCTGAGAAGGTGGTAGCAGGGCAGGCTGTGATTAAGTGGAATTTCTCAATGTTGAAAGACGTTTGAGAATGGTCCCGATGATTAATAAAATGACTTGAGGGGCCATAGGAAAATCTGATCCTATAAATTTTTTCTGAAGAGTGTGAACCTTTTGAAAGTCCCGTGTGTGTGAAAGCTTAGAGAATGGCATTTGCATAGAGTGCCTCTGCCAGCAGGGCTGAGCAAAGGTGAAACCTGCCAGCACGGCAGGGCCCCTGCGCAGCAAGAAATCCTCCTGAATGTCCGTGTTGCTCTGGTTACTGGACTCCACAGCCTTTTACCTCACCTCGTTGTACTTCACTGACAGAAGTCTGCTAAATTAGTAGAGCCTAAAGCACCTGAAGGAGGCTGGGTACACAGGTAACAGCCCAAATCTTGGCTGTCCCAGCAGACATCAAAGTGGGTACATTTGCCGCTGGAAGCACCAACTGCTTTAACACTGCAGGTGCTGGTTTTACCAGTTCATATTCCTTGTGGCTCCGCAGAGGAAGGGTAACACTCCAGGCAGCTCTGCAAACATCTATTTAAAAGCAGTCCCTGCCCTGGGGAGCTTACAGCCCAAAGCCAGGGCAGAGATGCTGCGGGCCACAAGCTCGGTGCGGGCTGTGACTCTGTGTCCTACGGCAGCATTTTGCCCCTGCTGGTTTGCAGTGCCCCAAGGTGCATGTCCAGCCTGCCCGGGCGAGGAGCAGCAGAGCTGCATGGGGTGGCAGCGGCTTTGCCCTGGTCACATGCACGGTGAGCAGTAGAGATGGAGCCAGCCCCAGCCTTTGCCAGCCCATGCCACTGCTGTTACTAGAAGGTGCTTTTAAGGAGAAGTGAAGTTTTACATTCTTGTTGTCCTAGGTGCTGTTAAGGAACAGGCTGAGCCCTCCTATGCCGCAGCGTAAACAACCGACTGTCTGTATCTCAGTTTTCCCCACTGAGGACTGACGGCATTTGTACTACAAGCATTTTGGGAGGCTACTATCACATTCGGTCAGGCTCACTGCTGTTAGCTGTTATTGCAATTCCTAATTTAAATTGCTGGCTGTTCACTAGCAAAGCCATTTGCTTCCCTCTCCCTCATTCCTTTGGTATTGATCAGCCTGTTCTGTCCTGGCTTCTCGTAGGGAGGTTTTCTCCTGGGACATCTGCAGCCCCAGTTGGCAGATGCTGGAAGCACACAGCTCTCGCGGAGGCCCCTCCTGGGGACTCTCAAACCCTTGCCAGCAGCGTGTCTGAAATTGCACATGAGATCTGTGAGGTGCTGTGCAGGGACAGAGGGCCTAACAGGTTGCCAGGATGGGTTTATGCAAGAGCAAGTTCATTAGGTGTATTATTACAGCTGCGCAAGAAATAATTTATCTGTCAGCAGCAAGAAGGAGAGAGACTTCGATGTAGCTGTCGCACTGTGTCTAAGAAGAATCGTATTATCTGCAGCTTGATGCAGCTCATGCTGCATGCACAGAGTTGAAATAATTTCGTCTTTCTTCTGCATTTCTTGTAACGCCAAAGGCAGCCGTGCGTGTCGAGCTCTCACTTTTAAGAGCAGATCTTCGGTACATATTTCAATCATGTCTGAGTAAGAGCCAAAAAAACTTCGAATGATGTTGATCGAGTAAAGGGACTTACTTCCCAGCCAGGAGAGCAGCCAGTCATTGCAGCAGGATCCAAGTCAATCACAAGTCACAATCATGCAGCTCCCTTAACAGCTCAGGGACCACAGAGCTAAGCAGGTTCCCTGCTGAGGCCTGGATGTCTTGCGGATGTTTGCATTTACCATCACCGCCTCTTTTCTCACCACTGCTTCATAAAAAAACGTAAAATGAAATCCCACGCAAAGCAGCTCACTCACTCTGCCCTAGCTTGCACTTTCCTTTCTGAAGAGCTCCTGGAGACTCAGTTCAGAGGTTGTGAGCTCCTGCTTGCTTCAGTGGAGGTTGAAAGCACATGATGCCTCTCTGCTTTAACCCTTTAAAGGGTGACATTTGGAGTGCTTGCTCTCATTTGAAGCTTGCTTTCTTCTGATTGGCATGACGGTTCACGTCCACGGTCGGTGAGTTATGCCCTGAACTCAGGATATCCACATGCCAGTGGCAGACTGATGAGGTTAAGCGGATCCGTGCTCTGCATGCTTCACTGAGCTTACACATCTTGGCTTTGACTTCTTCCTGTGGTTTGCTGCAGCTGGGATAGGGCTTGACGTGCCGGCTGCTGGAGTGCTGCAGGAAGGGGGACACCCCCTGCTCCAACCATGGGCTCTGATGTCAGGAGCATGTGTGACAGCCAGCCGGATGGAGACCAAGCCGTCCAGGAGCAAACAGCAACTGCTTTGCATGTGTCACAGCACAGCTCTTTGGGCTAAGTGATGAGGAAACGTGATAAAAAAGTCTGCCCCATCATTAGGGAACACTTGTCTCTCAGTTCACCCTTAAAAGCCCCCTTTGTGATTGGGCCCAGCAGTGCTGCATCCTTCTCCACCTCTGTGCTGTGCCAGGGTCATATCCAGCCTGAGGCAAAAGCTCTCCATCTCCCTGTGGTGCCAGTGGGCAGACGTGGAGGAAGGGACACCGGGGGACAGGATCACTTGTGCCATGCCAGCACCCTGCACAGCAGCAGCATCTCCACCGATGCAGCATCTTCCTGCACACCTCAGCTCGGGCAGGAGGATTGCCATCACCTAAAGGAAGTCTGCTGCCAAATGATTTTTTTGCTGTCTTCAAAGACAGGACTCAGACGCTGTGGATTTTGGAGATGAAGATGGTATTTCGTGTGCCATTAAGCAAAATGATTAATAAGTCTACACGGAGCTGTCTATCCTGTGTTTACAAGGAATACGCAATTTCCATTGACAGCATTCAAGGGCCCAGCTGTAAACTCAGTGAAGTGGAATGGCTGCAGAGATAACATTTTTCTTCTGGTGATGTTGAGAAGCCATGTGCAGTGGCGTTTCATGATGAACACGCTTACAATGCAAGGGACTTGCCTCCAGGAAGAGGACACACCAAGCTGCGTTTGCTTCACTGCTGAATGAAAGCATCTGCGTGGGAAATACCTAACACTCCCTGGGTCATGTGCATTGGCTTCATGCCTTGGGTTGATTCAGTCTCCAGACATGGCCTAAGTCACGGGGAGAATGTCCAGCAGCAGGACACCGGTTGGTGTCAGAATCAACATCAGTTTACCTGCCAGCAGCTGTATGCTTGTCACAGATTGATTTACAGCCCCAAAACTTTCAGCACAAGAGTGCCCTCAGGATCAATTTTGAAAATACCACCTCCTGTGAACTGAGTTTTCTTTTCGGTATATTTAGAGCAGCCAAAAGATGGAGTCAATAGGTAGAGGGAATAGGATGTACGTGTGTGAGGGGGGTGGATGCTGTGACGGCGAGAGGCAACCACACAGACCGGATGGAAGGCTGATAGCTGTAAGGCTAACTGACAAGTGGCCCCTGTGCTAGCACAAAGAGTTTAATAGCTATTTTATAGATGACAATTGAGGCAACATCATAAGCCCCAGGTCGGAGGTATGCCCAGTTCACATGACTCAGGAGAAGAGTAGGAGAGGAAATTCTGCTATGTTGCAACCACAAAAGCTTAGGAGAAAGAATTTTTCAGGTGAGTGAGAAAGCAAACACCTGAAGTTTCCAATGAGTAAGAAAAAATGAAATAAATTCTTGTTTTCTGAGTCTACAGAAGTAATCCGTTTCAGCTGAGAAGTTCTCAATGCCATTTTAATCATATGATTTTTTTATACAATACATTGTTTCTAACTGAAACAAAGCAGAGCAAAACATTTCCTTTGCAAAATGGAAAAAAAAAATGTCTATTTTGAATTATTCCACTTGTTCTTAAAGTCAAAGCAGAAAATTGGGAGATTTTAGCTCTTATGCCCAGGATGCTGTGGTGCAACTGGGCTCACACCTTTTGCATACACAAGTCTTTGGGAGAAACGTCCGTCATCCTACTTGTGGCACAGAGTTGCCATGTGCTCTGCTGAGATGCTCTTCTCTAATTTTGTGCAGTGCATGGATGCAGCTCGGTCCTCTTGCCTTCTGCCCCTCAGCACGGCTGATTTTAGAAAGAGGCTTCCCAGAGCACCATGCCTAGGAAGGCTTGATCATACCGCTGTGTGCCTGAACTGCTCACGGAAGGAAGCCAACTGCCAAGTAACCTGCGCGGTTCCCCTTTCCTGCTTTGCCCGGACTTTTCTGACAAAGGAAACGAAGAGTTACCAGTTCCTTACTCCACAAGTTCCTTAGATGCAGGAGCGGCTCGCAGAGGGAAGTGGGTGATCCGATCACCTTGGGAGTCAGCTGCGTGGAGAAGAGAAACTGGCTTTGCATGCCATCACCTTGGCAGCAGAAGGCAATCCTCCCAGCCTTTCCTGGACCTGCTCACCGCCCTTCCCCTGGGCCAGAGCCAAAGGGAAGGATCCTGTGCGGAACGCTGAAGCGTTTCTATGTGAAAAGTGCTGCTGCTGAGCTGTGAGGGGGACAAGACCACCTCTGCAGTGGACCTGGGGGAACTGCTGGACCCATGTCTGTTGCTGGTGGTTTCTCACCTAGCTTTCCTGCCCCGGTGGTACTGCTGCCATTTCCCCTCTGCTTTCTTGACACTTCACGGCTGTCGAACATGCCCTCGTGCTGTTTGATCGCCTGTTTAAACCTGTTTAACCCCCCCCGACCCATTCTACACCCCCCCAGGCCTATCCTGGAGCCCCCAGACCCCTCCTACAGCCCCCACACCCTTCCTAGAGTTCCCAGACCCATCCTAGAGACCCCCAGATCCTCCCAGACCCATTCTAGAGACCCCCAGATCCTCCCAGACCCATTCTACACCCTCCCAGGCCTATCCTAGAGCCAGCAGACCCCTCCTACAGCCCTCAGACCCATCCTAGAGCCCCAAGACCCATCCTAAAGTCCCACGACCATCCTAGAGACCCTTAGATCCCCCAGACCCATTCTACATCCCCCAGACCTCTTACATCACCCAGACCCATCCTAGAGACTCACAGATTCCCCCAGACCCCACTTACATCTCCCAGACCCATGCTAGAGACCCCCAAATCCTCCCAGACCCATTCTGCACCCCTCCAGACTCCTCTTACATCTCCCAGACCCATCCTAGAGACTCCCAGATCGTCCCAGATCCATTCTACACCCCCCCACGCCTATCCTAGAGCTCCCAGACCACTCTTAAAGCCCCCAGACTTATCCTGGAGACCTCCATATCCCCGCAGACCCCTCCTACACTCCTCCAGACCCCTCCTAGAGCCCCCAGACCCCTCCTAGACCCCCCAGACCCAAAGCCTGCCAGCCTCCCACACCATGGCCGGCTAACCCTGTTTCCACCTAATCGATTTGGTTTCCACAGGTTTGAGGTCTATCCTGCGAGAGCGACCATCCAGGCAGGAGATGTGGTGGTTTGTGAGCCTTCCCCCTTGGCAGCGGGGTATCTGCAGGGACGGGAGCATGGAGAGGGCAGGGGCGGATGGACAGGCAGACGATGTTGGATGTTTTATTAGAGCTCTGGAAATTTCACAGGCTGTTCAAGAAGAGGTGGAGGTCAAGTGTGCTCAGGGGTGAGTGGGTGGTGTGAATCCCCCTCCTCAGGAGGGTTTTCCCACACGGATTGCAGGCCCTCCCATGCTGCATGAGCAAACACCACGGGCTCTCCGTCGGCCCCAGTCAGTGCTGCTCCGGGGAGGGCTGCATCTCGCTGGGCCCCTGGGCACTTCCCGGTGCAAACAGGGAGCGTTGCTGGAGTAGCAGCACTCGCAGAGATCTTCTGGAGGGCCTTGGGAAACTCCCTCCTTCAAGCTACTGAAATCCAGGGGTAATAATTAACCGAGTTAAGTGTTGCACTGTAATTGTAGCTGTGTGCCCTGCATGGAGTGCATACAAGTTAAAAATGTTTGCGTTTTACGGCTCTTTCTTGCAGCGCTTTGCACACATTTGCTTGTATTTTCGTAGAATCATAGAATCACAGAATCATAGAACGGTTTGGGTTGTAAGGGACCTCAAAGATCATCTAGTTCCAACCCCCCTGCCATGGGCAGGGACACCCTCCACTACACCAGGTTGCTCAACGCCTCATCCAACCTGTCCTTGAACACTTCCAGGGATGGGGCATCCACAACTTATCTGAGCCGTCTGTTCCAGTGCCTCACCACCCTCAATGTAAAAAATTTCTTCCTTGTATCTAATCTAAATCTCCCCTCCTTCAGTTTAAAGCCGTTTTCAGCGGGAGGGATGAAGAGCTTCCCTTGAAAGATGTGCAGGAGAATTAATCTGAATCAGCTAAAACTGGGAATGAGAAACGGATTTCAATGGAAGAGGTGCAGACCTGTTCCTTGGGAGCGGGGAAGCCCCCAGGGCTGGCGGTGGGCGGGCAGGAGGCTGCAGGCCTGCTACTGGAGAGGCAATAGAGCCTGGTGCCATCACTCGTGGCTGCTGTAAAAGGGTAAAACTGCAGAAAGGAATGAGCAGGGAAAATCCCCGCTCTCTTCTGACAGGGACTGGAAAGTCCTGTTTGGAAAATTGGACAAGGAGACGGTCCTGGGAAAATCTGAGCACTGGAGGAAGAGGAGGGAGGGCAGTTGAATGTCCAGCGTGCTGGGGGGGAGTTTCTGTTTCAAGTCCTCTGGACTTCGGCTTCTTACGTTATGGCCTGATAAATGTGTCAGGGTTTAAAGGGAGTCTTTTGGCCCTGATACTAGTGCCTCAGAGAGCTGTCTGAAGGGATGAGGAGGTGAGAGGTGCCAGAGCTGTGACAGGCGCTTGCTAGAGAAGGGGAGTGTGCCGTCCCAGTTGACAAAAGGGGACAGGACTTTCCTGCTCCCTCGTCTCTGGGGATCCCAGGCAGCTCTCGCTCTCCAGCAAAGCAACGGCACTGGAAGCACAGCAATGCTGGAAAAGCCCTTCCTCCATTCCCCTGAAGTGAGAGTGGGCTTTTGTCCAGGGAGAGGGTCCTCCCTGCCATCTCTGCACTCCGTTCTGCAATTCTTTCTTCTAAGAACAACCAGATGCTTAATTATTTCCACAGCTCAGCCTCTGCAGAAAAATGATCTGTGCTGGGCCCCTGCCTGGCCCAAAGTCCACCATCATTGAAGATTTTCCATTAAAACAAATAACAAATGATCCTTCTCCTCCTCCTCCTTGTCAGAGATCACAGTGTCTTTCCTCAGGTTTTGTTGCTGGTTCCGCCTTTCTCTTTCCTCACCCAACCACTGCTCATCCAAATCTGAACTGACTTTGCTGTGGGCCAAAGCCAGCAGCAGTGAGGTTTCCACTTTTGAGGATAGATTAAGGGTCCTGGTGGCCTCACTGCCTCCTGGTACATTGAGTCCTGCTGGGGCAGGCAGGTAGATGTGTCCACCAGCTGGATGCAGGGCGCACAGTTGGTAAACACTGTCAATAAGTCAATAAGGAACCCCTTAGCAGTCAATAAGGAACCCCTTCCTAACATCAAAAAGCTGAAGGATGAGGAGGAAGACAGCAAGTGTTAAGGACCCTGAGTTAGGACTGTGGCTCCTCATGATGTCCAGGCAGGTGGGCAGGCAGGTCCCGGGGCTACCAGTCTCACGTCTCTCTGCTGAGTGAACTGGGACACCCACACCCATCTGTCGAACAGCCCGAACAGCCCAAACCGCCCACGCTGTGAGAGGAGCATGCTGCACCATAACCCGAGAGCGGCAGAGCGAGCAGGCAGGGATGGCGGTGAAAGGTGTTTACTCAAAACTGCAAAGGTCAGGCTGGCACTGGAGCCAGTGGGAGCACGCAGCCTCCCCGTGCATGTCCCTAGGTACAGGCTTGCTTTTTACTCTTGCTTTTGACACTTTCCAAAGCTGCAGTGAACAGAAGAGAAGAGTTCCGATTTACTGGGGGAAAATCAGGCCTTGGGCTCTGCTCTCCACTATTGCCACCCTGGCAGACTGCATCTTATCTGTCACCACCGTAAGTTTCTTGAGAAGTCCAGGGCTGATGCTAAGTGAGCTGAAAGGCAGGAGAGCATGGACTGAAGGTAGCCCTTGGGTTGTGGTCTGGGCAAGGGAGGCCTGCAGAGAGTTGGAGCCCAAGGAGGAAGAGAAGGGTGTGGGAGGAAACGGGGAGTTCAGCTCTTTGTGCGCAATATAAGGAAGTGTGGGAATATCCCTGCGGGTTATCAAAGAGATTTACAAGCACAGGCAGCAGGGAAAGGCTGGAAACAAAAATGCAGACTCATGCTGTGCAATGTCATGATGGGCGAATGAGTTCATGGTGAGCTGGTGTTGCAGAAGAGGGAGGGAGACCTGCGGAAAGATGCTCCCCCTGGAAGAGAGTAAAGAGTGGGCAGAGGTGGTTACAGGTGCCAAGGGCAGTAAGAACGGAGGACATAGGCATGGCAGGAGCTGAGGAAAGGAAGGAGGCTAATGGAGAGAGAGTCAGAGTCAGGAATCTAAAACTGAACTTCACAGGACCTTGATCTGCAGCAGCATGGCTGCTCATGAAGCCTGCTGAGACACCCAGGGCAGGTGATGAAGGTGCTGGGAGAGGATTTGGAACCCTGGGCCAGCACGAGGAAGCACTGGCAGGAGGATGAGCAAGAGCAAGCTAGCGTGCTCTGCTAATAGCAGCCGTGGTGGCTGAACGAGGGAAAAATGATGCTGGTGGAATAAATGCATAAGGAGTTCTTGCTCCGAGTCCTACAAATGGGGCCATGCAGTGTATCTGCTGGAGTGCCAAGGGGGTAGCATGAAGGCAGGTTATCACCAAAACTACTCTCAGAAGATCCTTATAAAGGCATAGGTGTGGAAAAGCCAGAGACAGAGTGGACATGCAGCAGTTAAGGGCACATGTTTGAAACTGTGGGTACAGGGGGGCGACCCACAGTGGACAATCTCGTTGTATCATCGAGTGAACAGGCAAAGCTCTGCACTGAATAGCCCTGCATTAGCCATGCACAAATACATAACATGCCCCAACCTATTTTGCTCACAAACACGTATTCTCACATTAGTCTCTGTCCTTCTTGCTTTACCTGTGGTTCCTCTGCGTACGAACTTTTGCATGACTGGCAGAGGCAAACAGTAGCATAACCAGCATGCAGTACCTGGGCAGTGATTTGTTTAGCTGCAAAACTTCCTTGTACAGTGAAGCGTTTGCTTAATTTATTAAGTCATTATAGAATTCTTACAAGATTGTAGCAGCACCTTCCTAAGATACTGTTGTCTAAATGTTGCAATGGGCAGCAAGGAACGCACTGGCGCCTCCAAAACTACTTGACCAACCTGGCAGTACTGATAACTGCACTTTCCTCCCTCCCTCTGGCCTTCAAATAAGAAGTATTTGCATTCAGATGGTATCTATTTAAATATTTGCATACCAGGTCCAGGCGTGTACCCAAGCACTTCCAGAACACTGATATCTATAGCTGGTGAATGCCTCCGCAGGGCCTTGACAGCGCTTCCAGCTCCTATTTTGCAGGGGGGAAACTGAAGTGTAGCTAATGAACATCGCCTTTCCTACTTCCAGCTGTAGCAATGTCGTGTTTAGTCAAGAAAAGCTGAAAGTCGCTTGGGATTATTTGCTGGCTAAAAACCCCTGTAAGCAGCAGGTAGATAAAGCCCCCCAGTCCCCATCCCCAGCTCAGATTTAGTGGTTGTTCAGAGTGCAGGGTGAGTCCCCAAGAAGAAGAAGGGTTTGGCAGATTCTCACCCAGCCCCACACCTGGAAAACTTTGCAGGTTTGCAATGCAGGCATGGCCCTGTCTGCCAGAAGGAAGTTTCAGTGCATAAACCCAGGCTATGCTCATGCAATGAGAGTGGAAGAGAAATAAAAGTGACTCAGGATGACAATTTTATATAATCCTTTTCACAACAGCCTTTGGCTTCCATGCAAACTAGGAAGCACCCAGCCAGCTGTGGGGCTCTTCCTCATACCAGAAGGCCCTCCTTAGAGCAGGTCATGTGTCAGGAACACCTCAGGAAGAGCAGGGCAGAAAAGGGAATGGGTGTCCCTGTGCAACCTGGAGCCATGGCCTTCTCTGGCGGCCTGAGCTGGGCCGGGTGCCAGCAGCACAGAAGTCCCCTGGCCAACACTCTTGGCAGAGCTTGGTCCTGCGTCAGCAGCTCTGCCGCACCCCATCACTGTCCAGAGGGTTATGGCACAGAAGGAACAGGGCACAGTCACCCTTCATGCCACCTATCCTTTACATGGTCACACAACGGGCTAAAATCCGGGGCTAAAATCAGTCCTGCGCTGCAACATGCTGCCATTAGACAATCAGGTGCAGGTGAGGATTTGAGCAAAGTGATTCTGTCTGCCTGAATGCTGGAGAGAAACTGGCATGAGTAACTGAAGCCACATTCTCCACTGCTGTGAACTGGACAAGGAGAGCTGTAGCTCCTGCAGTGGGGAGGGAGGGGGGGCCTCATGCCTGAATTTCAGGGTTGGAAGGCAGCAGCACATGTTCCTGGGCGCATGCTTCCTCTTCCCGTGGAAATCCCCTTTGGAAAATCCAAAGGTGTCCAAGTTCAAACTAGAGCCAAGAGATAAACGGGAGGGTGAGCAGTCACAGGACTGCGCTGCAAACCTCCAGCCTCCCCGGGCACGTCCCGGCGAGAGCTGCCAAGTATTGGAGCTGGAACAAAAGGTGCCACAAGGGCGGGTGGGTGGGCGGGTGCTGCCACGGACAGCCCCAAAACCCCTCTCTAGTGGCTGGATGACCTGGTGCTTGGGTGACAGAGGGGGAATTCCAGCCCCCTGACCCGCCTGCTGCAATGGGTGCAGGAAACAACACCCACATCTGCTTCCAAAATTAGCTGCGGCAGAAGGGCTGAGAGCTGAGAGCTGCTTAGATGTCTCACCGCTGCCGAGGTGAACCACCTAAAACCCCTGAGCTTGTGACCCCATCGGTCTACTAGGCGTTAAACGTTTCTTAAAAAGCGAACCAGGTGGATTCCCACATATCTTGGAACAACAAGGTGGGCAACGGAACCATTTCACAGACCAGGTAGAGTAATCTGACTTTTTTTAATAAATACATATCTCACATGTACCAAAATAATTATAAACAAAAAATGTACAGTATTTACACAATATACAATTGCTAAAAAGTGTAGCAATTATGACACACATGGTGTGAAACACACAGTTTCCAATGCCCACAGTTAACATTATTGCTACTTTCTCCTAACAGCCAGGTCACCCGTCCCTTGGTTCCACTCCTCCGCCTGGGATGCCCCACCGAGAGCAGCTGAGGTTGGTCAGTCTGGCCAAGGAGTGCCACCAGCCCAACGCAAATCAACACACAGTCTCCAAGAGGATGGGATGTCGGTTTGAGCCTGCCTTGCCGTGAGAGGACACGCATTCCTCGCCGTACTTAACGCCACAAGATAGTTCTCTGTAGCTAGCAGGTTGGATGTGTAGTCTGTTACCTTTGTAGGGTTGAGAAGGTTGGCTACGTGGCTCTTTATCAGGTGGTGTGAATAATCACAGATCTCTACTGCTGTTACACATCCCACTCCTGTATTTAAACACAGGCCAGAACCTCGTCCTGTTACAATTACGTGCTCCTTGCTGGGCAGTGTAATATTTCCCTCTTGGTTTTTCCCTCCACATGGCGACTTTCTTTTCAAATAAAGAAAGTCAGTCCTTTTTCTATACGTATGTACACAGTCACTTCACAGAAAGCTCTGCTTTAAAATGCCAGTTGTCGTCCTCCAATAAGGCAGTCATCATATATAAGCTGCAAGAAAAAAACAAAAGGCTGTTAATGTCAAACTCTTACTGGGAGTATCATATCCACTCTGGGATAAGCGCCAAATTCTGCATGCCCTGACTTCAGCAGCGTATAAAATTTCTACACCAAAACAATTACATTTGCCATTTAACAGCACTAAGAACATTAGAAGAACAAATGCTGGGGAGGAGAAAACCACCTATTAACTTGAATTTTAACTCACAAGGTTCCGTAGGTGCCAGCAACAGAACGATGTTCAAAGTATGTTGCATTAAGTTAACCTCCTTTCCCTCACGTTATTTTTTATTCTTAAATTTATTCTACTTATATGCTTGCCCCAACTGCCATCTTGCTGATGGTTGATAGTGTAAGCTTACTTTATGGGCTATTTATACCCGCCTGTTCTATAGGTAAGAGGTCACTGGAGCATGTCATCAGAGTGGCACCAACACAAAAAAAAAAAAAAACTAAAAAGGGCAGAATTTTCCCCTTCTCCTGAAAAGGTGCAAATAGCTACTTACTTCATCCTCTGTGAATTCAGGCTCCGATTCACTGCTCTCCTCGTCCTCACTTTCTGGCAACATCTGCAGGTCGGCTGTGGTCAGCTGCTTCAGCTGTTCCTGTATGCTGGAGTTGTCTCTTCCCCACGTGAGCTGATAGGGGGAATAGCCCTGGTAGGTCACTTTGTTCACATCCGCCCCGTGTTTCACCAGAAGCGAGACCAGGTCTGAATTCTGCAGGTCAACAGCCAAATGTAGTGCCGTTCTGCCATTGCATGGCTCCTGCATGAAAATAACACAAGGTTTGGTGTGTTAAGAGAGCCAGAGGCAGTGCCAGACCTGTTGATTCTTATGACTGCGCAGCCCTGCTCAGTTAAACTCATGGTATACATTACATACCTGAGCATTCACATCTGCTCCCAAGGACAGCAAGTATTCGACAATAGCCAGGTACCCTTGAATAGATGCCAAATGGAGACACGTATGTCCTGCAAAACACAAACGAAAGGAGAATTTGAGTAAGTCTAACCTAATGCTCCATCGTCCAGTTAATGTCAAGAGGACCGGACAGGACAGTATCTAAGTTTGCAATTCATCCACAGCACAAGGGTGTTTTCCAGAAGAGCTTTCCAGTTTTCATTAAGTATGAATAACAGGGTTGGATTTATTCCAGTGTTTGACTGCACCTCACTGTAACCAAAGAAAAGGAGCACTGCAAAAGTACTCACTAAAAATGCAAAATTCAAAGCCATGAGAGCCAATAATCAGCAGTGAGGAGGCCTACAAGACCCTGAAGTTTAAAAGAAGTCAGACACCACTGCGTGCTTTGGGCTCCTCAACTCTCAGATGGGCATAAGGATCCTTCTCTGCCTTTTGAGATCTTTGAGCTCTACAGGACATCAGCCCTACCCTCAGTACAGCACACTGACATTGATGTAGAGCACCGTGCCCGTACCGTTGTAGTTGGTGGCCTGCAGGACAGGGAGGAGGTGGTGCGGCTGGCAGTACTGTGTGAGGACACTGACGCTCCGGAGGGAGCCCTGCTGGCAGGCAATGTGCAGGGGGGTGTTTCCTCGGAAGTCCCTGATTTCCAGGTCACATCCAGCCTTCAGAAGATGCTCGGCAATTTCAGGCTGATCGGTGATCACTGCCAGGTGAAGAGGAGTCTGAAGGCAAAAGAGAAAACGCAGACCTGTAAGTTACACCGCAAACTTGGCGGCAATGCCCAGACAAACAGACCCCTTTGACTACTTCGTGATTTGTGTCCCCAATTAAAAACACACCCAATAAACAGTTTTTTATGCTTCCCAATGTATAGTATAGTTGCCCTTTAGTCTGGCAGTGATGAACTTAGGGCTCTCTGGACACCCAACAGTCAATCCATACAAAGGGTATCATTAACATCCCAGTAAAGAGGGATACAACCCATTGCATCATATTTGAAAAATGCGGGCATTAAATGCCACTCTCGGGGGAGAGGTAGCTTTGTACTAACACCTGCTGGAGCCAGCTAGGGACTTTCCTGGATGTAGGCTTTGATTTAATTGATTCCATCAATGAAAAAAAAAACAATCTAAAAGGACTTTTTTGGGGGGAATTCCCCAGCGGGCTTCTGTGGAAGTGGCAGGGGCTGATCCGGATTCGGGGCTGCAGACGTGAAAGTACCTGGCTGAGGTTGTTCTGGAAGTTCAGGAAAGTACGGTCCCCGGCCGCCTGCTGGATCACCTCCAGGCTCAGGGCTTTTTCCTCGTGAATAATCGCCAAGTGGAGAAAACTGCAGAGGGGAATGAATAAATAAATAAATAAATAAAGTAAACTACCCACGTTAAAACCCCCAAATCCCACGTCAACCCCCCCCCAATCCCCCTAGGCGGGCGGAGGGGCGAGGCGGGCCCCGGGCAGGGTGTCGCAAGCCGGGGCTTTCGGCGGCCGGGGCTTTCCGCCGGCCGCGGGAGCCGCCTCTCCCTGGCGCCCCTCCAGGGACTTTCCGCCCTCCCTTCCCTTCCCCTCTCTTCCCCTCCCCTCCCGCCGCAGCGCGGCGCGGCCCAGCCCGGCGCCTCCCCGCCGACAGCACATCCTGTCCCGTCCTCACCGTGCCATGTCCCCCGGCCGTGTCCGTGTGTCCCCCCCACCTCTCCTCGACCCTCACTTACGTGTCCCCGTCCTCCGTCAGCTGCTGCGCCCAGGCGGGCGGTTCGCGGGGCTGCAGGCGTATGTCCTCCAGCTCCTTCACCAGCTGCCGGTACTCCTCTTCCTTCATGGAGTCCAAGCCGCTGTCGTGACGATCGTCGAGCGGGAAGCCGCCTTGACGTTCTTTTTTCGGTTGCTCGTAGCCCTCCATAACCGGCGGCTCGACGGGACGGTGGGCGCTGATCATGGCGGCGAAGCTCCGGCTTGCTCGTGAAGAAGTGAAGCGAAGTGAACCGGCGGCGGCGGCGGAGCTTGGCATATACACCCCGGCGAGGGGATTTCTGCGGGGGAGGAGCCGCCGAGGACGGGAATTTCCAGCCACTCAAAGCCCGATCGACGGGTCTGGTCCTGCTCGGCGCCGCGGGCGGTAGCAGGGAGGGCGGATCAGGTCGGCCCGGCCTCCCGTGGGGCGGTGGAGGGGAGGGAAGAAGTCGGCCCGGGCGGGGCCTTGGCTTTTTTCCACTTCGGGGAGGGGGAAGTACTCGCCTCCTCGGCGTCCCCGTCGGTACTTCCCTGCTGCGCCCCGGGGCAGCTGCCCCTTGCCGGCTTTCCCGGGGGGCTTTCCCTGCCCTGCCCGGTCATGGGACTCCCGGTGCCTCTTCTTTGGCAGGGCAGCGGGTGTATGCAACCGCTGCGGGGTCCCGTTGCGCGTTGCAGGGGTCTTTTTGGGGGTCCCTTGCACGCTGAGGACCAGCTGCGCAAATCTGGGCACTGCCAGCTTTGATTGAACCCTGCATCCCCACCTCGGACTTTCCACCAGCTTGTGCTGTTGGATGAGAGGGGCGGTGGGATGTCCCAGGCCAGAGAAGGTACGAGGCGCTGGTGGTCACACTCATAGAAGCTCCACCACCGACAGCTCTCCTCCGCCGCCCTCATCTGCACATCGGCAGATCCCTGCAAGGATCGTTTTGAGGGCCGGTGAGAGGGCCTCCCTTAGGACTTGGTAAGCAGGGCTCGTTTAAAGAGCAGGAAGAGGCTTTGTAGCCAGCCCAGGGTAGCAAGGTCATGCTAAAAGTTTAGGGAACCAAACACCATCCAGAGGGATGCTGAGGCTGCAACTGCATCAGTGCCATGCGTGTCTGCCCTTGTCGCTTGAGGGGGGGAGTGTCGCTTTTCGGAGAGATTCAGGTAGTTTTTCACATGACTGGTGTTACACTGTCATGGTACCTGCAAGCAGGTGCTGCCTCAGCGTTTAGAGGATTTGGCATCTCTGCTGTGAGAGTTTTCACGCTTTCAGTGCAGTGGGATTGGGAATGAACAGGAGAATTCTGTTCCACTCCTGTATGTTCAGTCTGGTCTGGGAGTAAACAAGCCTCTTTCAAAAGGTACATATCCATAATGGAACAAACATTTTTAAGAAGAAATTAAATCTTCTGCCATTGTTCTTGCTTCCTCTGGCCATGCCTGATGATTCTCCTCTGCTTGTTTTTACTGCTGTTGTGCCATGCGCAAGTAATGAACACCGGATAAATGCAGGCTCTCGCATGGATAAAAGCCATTGTCCGTGGGGCTGACAGCGCTGAATTTTTCCCTGGTGAATTTTTGCTTCTAATTCTCAGATGTGGGGGATTCCCATGAAGAATTTTTCTTCTTTTGCAACTATTGCTGGCCTCGCTGAGTAACAGCGTCTGTGCTTTTTTCCTTTTGCCATTTTCCCGTGGGATGGCATCCTTTTGAACAAGAATTTATGAGAAAATCCAGAGATGAAAGGGGGAGCCAGAGAAGAGGGTGATTGCCTGACATTCTGTGAGCAGATGTTGCTGATTTTCAGCCCCAGCTGTGCCATTCCTGGACGTTTTTTTGTTATTCATCACTTGGCCTGGGACAACCCACTGGTGCTTTTGGGCAGGTTTAGAAAAAAGCCGTACAACTCTTTCTTTTATAGGTTAAGGGTTATGAAAGTTTTGCGAGCTTCTTGAAACTGTTTCCCCTTTTTAATGTAAATTGGCAGGGGGAATTCAATTAAGAAATTAATCTCCTCCTGCCTGCTTCCCTGCACAAAAAGGATGGGAGTTAGAAAGCAAACTCCCGGGAATCAAACCCAGCCAGGACCACACTGCCTCCAGTTGGGCTTTTGCTAGAACCATGCGGAAATTAAACTTTAAAACTTCCCGTCCTCACTGCAGTGGCTGGAAACAGAGTTCAGCAAAGCGAGTTCTTTGCCTCCTTCTGTAGGTGACCTCCAGCTGCTCTCACAAGTGAACGCAGGGCTATTTTTAGCAAGCGTTTGCCAGCAGAAACCTCTTTTCAGAGGCACGCGAGATGCTTTTATTTTGTGTGTGTTTTAACTGGGTGGTACTGCAGCCAGTTGTAGGTGGCGGAATGGAGATGGAAAATGATTTCTGGATGGAAAATTGTGCCGAGGCCAGCCCACTTCCTGCCCCAGGGAGATGCTGCCGCTCTGCAGCCTGGCCCTGGGTATTGGGGCTGGGGGGGCAGCCTCAGACGTGAGCCAGCACCCCTGGGTATTAGGCAGCCAAAGGCATGGACTGAGAAGGGATTCTGCCACCCTAAACTCTGAAGTTTAGTAGTAAAGTAGCAAGGGCAGGATGCAGCAAAGATGCAGGGGCAAGTGGAGCCCTCGTTAACATTAAACCAAATAAAGCTGCTGTCTTCTCTGTAATTCCTCACAGCTAACAAGGTCGTTGTACAATGTTTGCCTAAAGGGACCGCATATAGAAGACAGTATAAAACAAAGGTTTGGAAGTGGTGGGGAAGGTCATCAATGCTGCTTTTGTGCTATGAGGTACTGTTGGTTTTTTTTTTTTTAAATTAACACATTCTAGCAGTTCTTCTGTACAATTTTCTCTACAATCTTCTATACAAGAGAAAAAGAATAGAAAGAAGCAAGCTCAGCTTTTGGATACATATTTTTTGGATATAAGGTGGAGGTTATCACAACTCTGATTTCTTAAGTGGCCTGTCACCCAGGTGTTGCAGTGCTGAGAGGCTCAGACATGCCCCCAGGGGATGGAGCAGCGGTACCTACCCAGGTTGCTGAAACAGGAGCACAACTTTATGAAAGCTGCAGTCATTTGTGCCAAACTAAACCCTCTTTGTCCTCTTGTGTATTCTGGTTTAATACCTCTGCTATGCCTGTATTAATTTCACAGGAATGTTTTTCATGCCCATCAGCTTGAGAGGGAGATTAAGGTTCTCCACAGTTTGGTATTTGGGACTATGTTTGCAGTCTCGGCTTCCTGGTCCAGCGGGCACTTCGAGACCAAGGGACTACCTAAAACTCACTTTAACAATGTTAAAGGCTGTAACCACAAGAGGTGATTTTGCACCTGATACCTAAGGGCTAGGTTTTGCAAAAGCCTCCTGCACTCCAGGTGCCCTGAGTGCTCAGTCGGCAGGGCCATGGGGCTGCAGGGACGAGATGTTTGTTTTTATTCTACTTTGCAGAAAGCAACTGGCAAGGCTCCGAGAAGCAGCCTTGCGTGCCTGAATACTGAAAAGGGGCAGTAGGGTTTTAATCAGTTTTTAAAGTACATGAAAGATTCTCGTGCTGCTTCCTCCAGCAAACACATTAAACTGTAATTTCCTGATTGCCACACTAATCATGAGAACCGTCTAGTGCTGTCGCTGTGGTGCTGTTGATTTACCAGAGTTGGTCCCTCAACTTCATCCTTTTGTGATTGCTGCTGCAGATACCTATTAACTGTTTCCTCCCATTCAGTCTCGAGGACTATGCATGGCTCGCAGAAAGTGTACCAGGAAAGGTAGCTCACGACATCCAGCAGGATCTTGGCCCAGGCTGTTAAAACCAAAAGCAAAGCAAATCGGTGAAGTAAACTTGCAGTCTGCATGTGTACTCACACGTGCAGATACCTCTTTGGAATAGGACTCCAGCTTGTTGCTCCAAGAGTCTATGGACTTTGCTAGTGCAATGGAAGCGAGGGAACACTTGACCTTGTCATTCTGATAACATTTTGCAATTAAAATCCGCATATCTCAGGCTCCGATTTACAGCTGCTGTAAAGATAGGAACCAGGCAACTCCAAACAATTAGTCCAGTGGTAAACAAGGAAAACGTATTTCCCTACTGCTTTGTAGTAATAATATGACTCTTGCTAATTTGAAAGCTCTAAATAAAATGGCCAAATGAGAAGAAGGAAAGTTAAGAAATGCCCATTTTGTTAGCCGGGATGAGGGCTGATGGTGTCACATGTGCCATGTGGCCTGTGTCCCTACCTCTTCAGACTTTTTGGTTGGAGGCTATTGCGGGACAGTCAGATACTGCAAAAAGCAGCGTGGTGGGTGCAGTAGGAATCATTTCTCCACATTATTCGAGCTCATATAATATCCAAGCAAACAGTGAAGGGGGTAATTTTTGGCACGTAAAGCCAAGGTCCAAATTAAGGCATTTAAAATCCTACCCATGTCGCACAGATACAGAAATGGAGTTAACTAGGGGCCAGAGTCTAATGGACCTAGATTTCTGGCTGGCTACGCTAGTCTCTGTTTTTATTTTTAGACTGCAGCTTATTTTTAGCATCTCTTAAACGGATGTATTGCATCCCCAGGAAGATCTGCATTTCTCTGTGTGAACTGTAGGCTGTTTATATATCAATTGGTTGCATTTCTGGAGATCTTTAAGGATGAGGTGTACTATATCAATTTAAACTGCTTTTATTGTTATGCCTTGAGGGTAAGTATAGGTCAAGTCATTTGAAAGCAGCTACCGCTTGGAAGACAAGTTTTCTCTGGTGTCATTCCCATTTCTCACGTGAAGGTTTTGTTAAAGCATGTTGCTTGCAAAGCTTTAAGCTGGTGCTCGCTGCGGCAAAGCTCGCTGCCACATGTGTTTCACATAGGAAAGAAGGCACTTGGGCTGGAGGAAGAGAAGCAGAGGCAAGTCTCTCAAGCTTGTTGTACAACTTTCCCTTCAGCAATATGAATAATGTTGCTCCCCATCAGTACAGCCCCCTGTGTGGCTGCAGACCGAGTGGAAGCACCTGACAGGGAAAATATGAACTGAGAGCATGCTAATAATTAAAAAGGGACTTTCCCCCCTGCAGGCAGCTGTGACGTTTGGTAAAGTTACAGTCTCTGATTCTTCCCAGCAAGTAGGGATCTTGCAAAGGTGGAGGGAGCGGCATGGTGGGACCATGCAAAAAACTCACCCGCGTAGAATTCAGGATGGAGAGCCCTGCCAGGCAGAGGGTTAGCGCAGGCAGGCAGCGGGGCCGTGCCAAGGAGGGAGCTGCTTTCCTGTCTGTTTGGATTATGGATCCGGAAGTTCAAAGCTGGATCTGAATACAAATTTCCCTGTGTTACTAGATGATATTTTGAGCAAATGAAAGACCCGAACTGAGTTACAACTCTTGTTGTTGCAGGAGGCTGTGCACAGGCAGCGAGAGGTGTTTGTCTCAGCACACAGAGTTTGCTCTGAGCCTCCTGGTGCTCCTGTGCAACCCTTGTGCCTAAAGTTGGTGGGCGCGAGTCATCCTGGATAAACGTAAAAGGCTGGCGCGCTGCTGCTGTGGGAGCAGTGGGAGCCCGCCGCAGCAGACAGGCGCACGGCAAGCCTTAATTAGAAGCCGAACTGCGTGTGGGCCCAGGGATTTCCCTGGGGACGGATGTGGCAAACGCGGGGTGCTGTGTGCTGAAGCTGTGTGTCTGAGCTAGCAGGGGAGCTGCCAGGGGAGGAAGCAGGAAATAGTAGACGATATTGAGAACATAACCCTGAGAAGAACAACAACAAAACAACAGAAAAGGAACTTTGGGCTGGGTGCTTCCTGAAAAAGCCCTGGGACTGCCAGTGGAGGGAGGAGGGCAGGCTCTCAGTTCTCTGCTCCTTCTCCTGGCAAAAATTCTTTGGAGCCCTGAAGCCCAGCAGACCTCATGGCTCTGGGAGGGGTAACCCCCATCTTCCACCCACAAATTGTCTGAGGCTGACAACCTGTGTCAGCAGCAGCTGCTGCTGAGCTAGTGCTAAGGTGGGGCTTGGCTTTGAGTGTCTCAGTGCAAAACACCCCTCAGGGTGCTCCAGGAGTCTGCTTGGGAAGTTCCTAAGCCACTTCCTCAAGTTAAGGAAGTTCCTTAACCTCTGGTTTTTTTCAGAATATCTGTGGGCTGTGCTCAGAGCTGGAAGGCTGGAGTATTCAGCATTGCCAAGGGCTGGATACGCTTCTGGTGCCGTGCCCTGATCTGGCCCATCCTTCCTCTACCTTTACAAATGGCTGTTGATGAGAGTGAGGCTGCAGCATCTGGGGTAGCTTGGTTGCTCTCTGCAGGAGGACAAGCTGAGCGAAGAGCTCCAAGGGATAGTAAAGAGCTGGGCTGCATTTACAGGGGTGTTAGGTGAGCTCTGATTCACAGACTGAGAGAGGCTAAAGGCAGGCTCAGGAGGGTTAAATGTGGATTCTTCCAAACTCTAAACATCCCATGCTTGGGGTGTTGCCGTGCGCTCCCATGATGCAGGTCCTCCAGACTGGGTTTTAATAAAAAAATCTCATTTCCTCGCACAGTTCTCGCTTCCATGTATTCCTGTCTATTTTCATGCAGCCAACTGCTTACTCTAAGCATGACCTCTCCCGACACAGGTGATGGCCAGCAGCTGGTTCAGGGCCACTGCTGCCTGTGGGAACCGGAGGTCAAGCGCTGCTTCACCTCCATCACCCGGGCCAGTGGTTGGAGGGTGGCTGTTCCTGCTGGTCCTGTGATACGTGAGCTGCACATAGTAAAGGAGAACTGGAAGCACTAGTGCGTCTTCCAGAGGGTGCCAGAGCCGGTGATTCATTGCTGGAGCCACGCTGGGGAGGAAGAGAGAGCAGCTGGAGACGGCAGACATTTTCCAGCCTGGACAGGGTTTAAATTTATCCGTCTCCAAGGCTACGTCCGTTCCTGGGATGAGTTCCCACTTAGCATATGCCTTTTAGGGCTCTGATATCTTCAGATTTCGTGGGCGTTGTTTACTAACGTATGGCTGTGGTGTTTCCCAGACAGAAATATCTCTCCAGGATAAGCTCCTGCCTTTCTTGGACAGACAGTTTGTGCACAGACAATAAATTCAATTCTTCTGCAAACTCCCTGTCCTGTGCGTAAGCCGTGGTGACGTCTGGAGGGCCTGCAGACGGCGTAGCCCCAGTGGCTCACAGTGCTGGCCTTCCTTAGACATCCGTGAACCCTGGACAAATGGGGAAAAGGTAATCCTCGGGTTCTTCCCAGACCAAATTTCTGAGCAGCAAAAAATGTAACCTGCTTGGGAAAACCCTGACCTCTGGCAGCACAGGCTTAGGGCCAGGGGTTTGGTTTTGTGCTTGAGACAGGAAGACTCATGGAGGTTCTGAAACCCATTTGTGGGAAAACCAGCAAGGGAAGTGAGATGGGAGGGGGTGATTTTCCACAGAGCACTGCAGAGAAGCCATATCGGTCTCTCTTTGAAGCAAGCGTTTGACAGTCACGCTATTTAATTCTTCTTTTGCCTGCGTCCACGGACATGAACCCTTTTCTTGGGTGCATCCCCTGCCTCCCAAAGCCCAGCATCCCACTAGTGCCGTCATGGCTACCTCCTGTATCCTCACCAGCTGGCAGTTCTTTCCCCCTGCAGACCTGGGAGGTAGAAGGCATCACAGTCAAAGTAACCTCATCTCCCAGGAGCCTACAGGAACCCGGCTTCTTGCAGGACTCAGCTGGCTGTACCATCACCTTGTGTCTCACCCTCTGTGTATACAGCAATGCCCTGTCCATCAGATGGCACTTGTATCTTTCCTCACTCACCCACACTGTCTGCTGTTCCTGTTGTGCTGGTGTCACTCACTACGTCCGTCTGTCCCACTGGCACTTCTATGCTCTGAGCTCTGCCCAGAACAGCCTCCTGGCACTACTTGGCAAAGCCATGTGCCTGTGCAGTCCAACACTTCTTTTTAAGACATTTGGGATGAATCAACAGCAAAAGGGAATCTCTGAGTTGTGTGCTTGAGGTGCCCTCTCCCACTCTTCTAGCAAGCAGTGTCAAGTCACTGTCACCTCAAGGTCACTGAGGCTGCATGACCATGGAGAAGCCTGAGCCCTCCTGCATGGGGCTGAGCAGCAGCTTCTCGCTCTCTGGGCTGGGGGTGCGGTCCCCTCTGCTGCCTTTTGGGTTGGGAACTATGTGCAGGTCTCTGTGACTTCTTCCATATGTTTGGCTTAGCTGATCTCAAATGACAACATACAGTGGAACGAAAACTGAGCCCCATCACTCAGTTTCAGACATGGCATGGCTGTGAGACCTGGTGACACTCGTGTATCCCTTAGTACCTTCCCTCAGCTGCCTTATCTAGAGGTCTCTGATGAATGTTGCTTTGATGCTACCAATCCCGGGGAGCACAACAGTGGTCCATGGAGACCTTGTACCTAGAGAAAGCTGTTGATTGCAGCATGGGTATGCTCTTGCTGCTGGAGCAGCAGTCTGCTCATTTGGGCTTTTCCAGACAGCTACAGATGGGAAAATTTTGACATTAGCTCTGGCTTTTACATTGGCATGGTGCTGTGGAGGCAGAGCCTCCTTACCTGTGTCCCTCCGAGTGTGGGCAGGGGTTGTGGGTGGGGGTACGCAGCCCCTTTCCCTTTGTGCTTGCCTGCAGGGAGATGCTGAGAGCTCGACCACTGCACAAGCCCTCCCATGTAGGCAGGCACTGCTGTGGGGCTGGGGCTCAGCCTGAGTTTGAGGGAAGAGGGGGCAGGAGGGCACCATAAGTGGAGTCTTTTCTCGTGGGGGCAAGGGCAGGGTGTACTTAAGAAGGTGGAGGAGGAAATATCTCAGCTTACGTGGGCTGTTGCACTGCTGCCCTCACAGGTGGCACCCACTCAAGTGGAGTTTGGAAAAACCCCACTTCAGCTTAGTTTAGCTCAGTTTTATTTAACCCTGATGGGGTGAGCTGCTGTGAGAAGTCATCCCACATATGATCAAGTGTGCATTGGCAGAGGTAGCAACAGTTCTCAAATGGTTCCTTTCGGAAGGACCATCCGGAGGGAACCAAATGCATTGTCTTACAGGAATGATGGAGCCTCTGGGAGGTGGACTGGGCAGCTAAAAGCCTATCCTTGGGAGCCCAGCTGCACACCAGTTTCAGCTGCATCATCAAAGTGAGTCATTCAATAAAAACAATTAGCTGAAGAAATATCACTAAACAGTAATAATTATCCAAATGCCCTACCATTGACCATTTAGATGACTAAATCCACACAATCAATTGTGTTAGTGAATGCTAATTCAAATCTAATAACCTTCTGGTTTATTTGATCATGTATAAAGAATTCACCTGCAGTGTTGTGAGAGGATGGGGCTGTGAAACATCTGAGTGCTGAGGCACCTGCCTGCCCTGTGGCTTCCACACAGGTGTTGTCTCCAGGCTGCCAACAGCACAGGCAGTGTCCACCAGTCAGGCTGGAGGGCAGAAGAGTGGTGACGTGATGTCTAGGGACCCTTTGACTGTGCCAGCAGCAGCTTTCATAGACTTTGGAAGGACTTGTTCCCACACAGAAATGTGGTACGTCCTCTCAGGAGAGGCTATATTCTCCTTTTTGCCTCCTTGCCTGAAGGGTCTCACGGGGGTCTGAATCTCCCAAACTGGATGACTGGGCAAGATCACATAGAGACCAGAAATCCATATCATCTGCTTGAGAATAAGGAATATGGAGTGAACTCATGCTTAAAAATTACAATTACAGCTTCAGCCAAGAGCAAATCACACTCAGTACTAATGTTGGAAATGGACCTTCTGGTGCAGGTTTTACCCTCTGCTAGTGTCCTTGCGGTACCTAGGCTCTGGATGCACACAGGTCTTCTCTGAAGTGCTTCATGCTATGGATGGACTGTGATACATGATCAGTTTTGTTATGTATGGATGTTATTTTGTTATGTCTGGACATTGGCATCATGCTTGCCACCACAGCATCTGGATATCTAGAAATGATGGGCATTATAGATCCGGTGGGGTTCAGCTTGGTGCTGGAATTGTCCTCAGTTTTCCCACAAAGGCACAGTGAGCTCCTCCATCCTTGCTGCCAACAGACCTGCTTTTCTTAGCATCTGTAGGTGTTCTGAGGTTATGAATTCAGGAAACCTTGGTTTTTATCAGTATTTCAAGAAAGGAATTAGCAAAAGTACCGAGGCTGCAGCTTGCCCTGAAAGCTGATGTGTGCCATGGTATTTTCACATCTCTGCACAAATCGTTATGATTAGCTCTCCTCGTGCTCTGCAAAGGCAGGAAGTGAGGAGCATGTCTGGCACAGGGACCGCTGACGCACTTTCGCAACGCGGGGTGCCAGGGATGGCGAAAACCTGGCGCCTCTGAGGTCAGTGGCTGTCAGGCTGCGGGCATGCCTCTCCTGCCCATGCCCCATCGCCCAACCACGTTGTTCCCCTCAGGTGAAAAACACCGCGGGCGTCAACAAGGCGAATTTCTCCTGCTGCCCGCTGTCTGTTCTCGCTATGACATTGCAGGGTTTTCTCAGTGAGGCTGATACGAAATGACTCACCACGACATGCTGCAGCAGGACCGGCTCCGTCCCGCTTGCGCTCAGCACCCGCAGCAGGTCCGGCCGCGGGGAGAGGAGCTGCCCCAGGCAGCTGGGAATGTTTTGCCATCGGCTGATGGAGCCTGGCCATGCTGTTGGTAGCACATGGGGGCAGCAGGAGCATCCCTCGTATTGCAAGGACAGGGCTTCTCCGCCTGTCTGCTAGCATTAACATTCATTTGCTCTCTGAGACAGGCTGGCTTTATTATTTTTTTTTAGGTCATTCTGTGTAACATAATCATATTGGAGTAGAATTCTTCTATCTAATCAAATGAAACTTCATGTAGTTAGTTTGTCATTAGCATTTACTAACGAATGTGATGATTGTGAGGATTTAGTTTCTCACATGGTTAATAGGAAGGCATTTAGATAATTACGGCTGTCTAGTGTCTTTCCACTGCTAATCGCTTTTACTGCCTGCTTCATTTCCAGACCAGCAAGTGAAACTCTTGCACACAGATGTGCAGGGAAACTGCTGCTGCAGTTAAGCATTGCTGTCTCCGCGATATGATGCTTTGTAGGTGTGAAATCAGTTCCCAGCTCCATCCCAAGTTTCATAAGAACTTCAGAAAATCACAGCCTTGCTGTGATCCAGCTTCCCCACTTGGCTACGCTGTGCCGGGCCAAGTAGTCCAGCACCCTGTCTCTGACACTAGTCAACTGAAGACATCTAGGGAACAAAAAATATAAGCAGATAAATAGGTAATGGTCCTGCTCCTGGACTGCACATCCAGCTTTCAGAGCTTTGAGAGCTTCCTGTGCACCTGTGTTTAGCAGCCACTTGTGGATTTAGCTGCAGAGAATTTGCCTGATCCCTTGGTGGGTTTCTCCGTATCTTTGGTCTCCACAATATACTAGGACAATGAGATTTAATTATACATGCGCTGAAAAGAAAACTCCACCAAAACCGCCTGGTGTTTGTTTTAAAACTGCTAGGTGGTGTTTTAATTGAGAAAAAGGAATACTTCTGTTATATGAAACAGGGAATGAGATTTGTTCTTCACCTTTTTAGGCCACCTGTGCTGTGACTGACCTGTCACCACCCTCTGCTGTCTCCTTTCCAAGCTTCAGCTAGTCCTGATTCTAACCTGCTTAGTTTTTTTTTCTCATATGGGACCCTTTCCATACCTGGTCACCTTTTACAGAACTTATTTTTTCTGGCTGTCACTTTGTTATAGGGTGCAAACTATATTCAAGAAGGATTTATAGAAAGGTAAAATGATGTTTTCTGCTTTTTTCTCTATTTATTCCTATTAATTCTGATAGTTCTTTCTGCTGTTTTGCCCACCACAAAGCCCTGATCTCAAGTATCCACCATGGCTCTGTGATTTGTTTCCTAGTAAGAACAGTTCATTTAAAGCCCGTGACATGCACAAATAGGTTTTTCCCCTCAGGTGCTGTACAGTGCATTTATTGATGTGGAATTTAGTGCAAAATCTGACTTCTTAATGCT
Source organism: Tauraco erythrolophus (assembly GCF_009769465.1). Lineage (NCBI taxonomy): Eukaryota > Metazoa > Chordata > Aves > Musophagiformes > Musophagidae > Tauraco > Tauraco erythrolophus. The sequence continues at coordinate 44,554,068 of NC_141470.1, forward strand.
CTGCTGCATCCCATTATGAAATATTTCTGCACTTCTTTCTCAGTTGTAGTTTAATCTTTTCTGAATAATTCTGTATCAGCTGCAGCCTTTGCTACTTTGCTCTTCGCTCCGTTTACTATGTAACTTATAGATACGGTAAAGAACTGGCATCATTTTCTTTAAAGACAAAATCTGGGGGAGGAAATATGTCTATTATAGAAGCTAAGTGTAGTATGTTATAATGATGATGAGAATGGTAATTCTCATAAACCTTTGTGTCATTAGTCCGTCCTTTGATAGCTATCTTGTTAGTAACAAACAATTCCATAGCTGTTTGGAACCGTGGTGTCTTTTTAGGAGCTAAATGTGTCAAGGGTTTCCTGATAGCAGGGAGATTTCTGTACTGGTAAGATGAAGAGAACCAGGAGGAAGCTGTTTCTGGCTAGTAATTAAATTAAAAACAAGAGCTGTGCCTGCTGGTCTGAGAGAGAGGAGTACTTGTGTAACCTCAGAAGCTTTAGCATCCCTCCTAGCAGTTGCTTCTCAGTTTATTAGGACTTTAATTTTAATCATAATAGTTTTGGTTTATTTTATTTTATTTATTTTATTTTATTTTATTTTATATTTTATTTTATTTTATTTTTAAATTTTATTTTGATCATTACTTCCCCCTCGTTCTTTCCGAGTTGCCCCTATGGCACGTTTGGTGCGGCACCCCGACCCCGTCCCCTGCGCCGCGCGGTGCCGGTGCAGGGCAGGGGACGGACGGGACGGCTCCGCCGCCGCAGCCGCCGCCCCAGCGGGAAGGGCGCGTCCTCCCGGCGCGGCCCGCGGGCCGTCCCCGGCGCTCGCCCCTTCCCGCTCCCGGCGGCCCACGGGGAAGCGCGGAGGGTGGTGCTGTGTTTCCCTCTAGTGGTGCCTGAGCCCTGCAGGAAAATGGAGCGCCGACAGGAGACCGCTGGTTTCTTTCAGAAAAATTCGCAAAATTCATCGTTCCCTCAGCGCACGGAGGTGGCAGCGCGTCTCCAGGCGAGCAGCTGCGGCTTTACAGCAAAAATACACCTCTGTTTCCTGCATTAGACTCCCGAGGTGTGTCTTTATGAAGTACACTTGATGTCTCCTCGCACACGTGAAGTCGTCATTCGTTGCTGCGTCCTGGTTCAATAAGAGCACCGTTTGGTGCAGCCCAAGTCCGCAGGCGTTTGGCACAGTGTTCATGGCACAGCTGAAAAGCCTGTTTCCTGGAATCCCTGTTTGGATGAGTTAGGATGCTGAAGCATCAAGGTTGTTCCCAGTCACCTGATGCGTCTTTGGGGAAGTCCATGTCAGGCTGTGTGACTCTCTCACTGATTTGCCGTTATCTAATATTAGAAGCAACAAGCAGAAACTGAGGAGAATTGGTGAAAAACAGCATATTTTAAATCTCTAGGGAGCAAATAATTTAACATATTGGAACTGAGGTAAAATACCTTGTGCAAACAGGAAACTCTTCATTAATAACAACCAAAGATGTTTTCTGGCCGCTACGTAAGTGTTCTGCTAAGCTCCTTCTCCACAGCTACTTGCAGGGCCTTCAAGCTTTCTAGAGATGTTCCGTGTCAGGGGATTTTCACACCCTTGGAAAAATATCCCATGTCTCAAGGCAGTTGGAAAGGGGTAGCTAAATCCTCCAGCTCCTCTTTAATTGGATGTAAATACCATCAACAGGTGTACTGCAGAGATCCTTAATGGCAAGAGCTCGGTGCAGTACAGAGCATGCTGGTTTGAGCCCAAAGGTGGCAGGGTGTCCTGCCCAGGGATAGGGTGTGCTGTGCCTCACCATCCTGAGCAATTTGGAGTTACTCTGGGCAACTGTCATTGCACGCCTGATGCTCCACTGCCTGCTGACTGGGAATGGTAGGAATCCCGATGCAGGTGTTTGTAACCTGTCCTGTCCAACGTTAACCTAATCAAAGACTTGAGAGGAGCAAGGTGCAGGACCTGCAGACCCAAGCCTCTAGGTCTAGCTACATTAGATCGTTGCCCAGTGCTACTGCGTCACTGTGTTTCAGAGTAAACCTCTTTCATCTTGCTCAGCCTGGCTGCACGGTCTCTTCTGAGACAAGCATGACGGTGGGCAGGGCAGAGGTTGAGGGGATGCCATCTGTTACTGATCCACATCTGACCATCTTGGGACTCTCATGCTGGCAGTGCCACTAAGATTCTCCAGTACTGCCCTTGCCCTTGCTTCCTCCACGTACTTTCCTTCTAACCTGCTGCCTCCCTCTCTCTCAGTCCCTTCATCAGCAGCTGCTGGAAGCCATAGAACGGCTGCACTCTTCTCAGCAGTGCCTTGGTGCAGCTCCAGCTCCCTAAACCACAAGCTTCAGTGACTGCTGAAGTGCAAACCCTCTTTTTGGTTTTCGTGCACGTGTGCCATTGTGAAAATGGCATTTTGCGAGGATTGTTGAAAGCTCTCCCTAGCAAAGCTCCCTCAGCACAGAGCATCCATCTTGACATCTGATATTCCTTTTCCCCTTCAGAAAGGCCTCAGATGGGGAGAAAGTATGTGGCATATTTCATTGATTTGGGCAGATAAATGTAGGAAAAGATTACGCAGGTCTCCTGATGAGAAGAGGAAACATTGTTTTGTTCCTTGGCATCTGGTAGGGGAAGCAGGTGATTTTCTGATTACATCTCTTAAAATTAAAAAGCTATTATGGGTACTTTAAAATGTTATTAGTGTGTTTAAGTAGCAACGTCAATAGTTAAAATAAATAATATTGATTACTGCATGTTCATTAATGTTATATCTTTTAAATATTACTGTTATTATATTTAGTCTTGAAGGAACAACTTTGAAGGTTCTTAATTCGTTTTTACTTAGGCAAAGCACCAGCACTGGGAAAAGCAGAGCAATGACTGGCAGATGTGCATCCAGCTCCTGGAGGAATGCAATTGCGGGACTCGGGCAGAACTTAAACACTTTGGTTCAAAGTTGTGACGATAAGAACTGCCTTTCAGCAGCTGTCTGACCCCCGCCTGAGGTCTGGGAATGCCACGCTTTCATGTGGCAAAGGATTTCAGCTGCAGAGAGTCCGATGCCCCAGCCCCTATGCAGACCCAAGATTCTCCAGGATCTTCAACCCATTACCCTGCAGAGCCTTGCTGGCATGGGCTTGGTACACCGGGGGCAGCCGGTGCCCTCTTGGGAAACAAACTCCGCTCTCTTTTTTTCACCAGGTCAGTGGTTAACACGCTGAGGACCTGGCTTGCATCCCTTCTTTCTGCTGTGTCCTGGGAGAGGGCCCAGGCCAGTGGGTCTCCCATGCCTTGCTTTTGGCACGGTGCTGCTTTCTTGTAGACTCTTCAAAAATTCTTTTGTTGCGGAAAAGAGCAACATTTACGCAGAAGAGATGGTGTCAGCTCCAGTCCCTGCTCATGGCTACCCAGTGACTGTTTCATGGGAAACACAAGGTCTTGCTGGAGTATGGCCCGAAGCCCTGGCCACCCCTCTTCCCAGGTGAGCACTCCTATTCCTTCTCTATCTGTCGCAATCTCCTGAGAGTGCTGAATGTTTGCAAGAGGTCAAAAGTGAATGGATGGAAAAGCCAATCTATTAGATCTATTAAATACAAAGATACCACTCAGGAGTTGCCTGAGCCAAAGACTGCTGGCTGTTGAGAGGATATTCAGAGAAACCAGCACTTTATGCTTTCCTGCTCCTATACTCTTCCCCAAGCACCTGCTTTTGGCCACTGTAGGAGACAAAATACTAGGCTAGATGGGCTTTCAGCAAGCAAACAGAATCTTTTTAGGACAGATAAAGCTACACAGGCCTTTCTCTGCTGCCTTCTTGGTAGCACGTCACAAAATCTCTTTTTTTTTTTGTGAATGAGCCTTTGGCAGTGATTCTAATTGTATCAGAAAGCAAAAAATTGACAGATAATAAAGTAACAAAAATGAGAATAACAGCATTAAAGTTTCCAAGTTAAGCAGTTAGAGGGAAGAAAATGTCAAAATAAGGTGGCTTGTAAGGATTTTAGGATTGTAACTTGTTGAAGATTTCCAACTGATACCCTCCTGTGTGTACTAGGAGATAGACTTACTTTACACAGTAACACTCTGTTTTTTCTATAGGGTCCCTCCTTCGTTCGTATCACAGGGTGGGGATGACTAGAGTCAAACGAGGAGCACAGGGTGAAGGAGAGGGCAGCCTGCAGAGTCCTGCCTCCTCCTCCTTCTCCTGCCTGCAAGCACGAGATGGGCAAGGCAGGAGCTCACAGGCAGGGAAGGGAGCTGCTGGTGAACACCGAGGACGGCTGCCGAGCGCTGTCAGACCCTGCCCCTGAGAGCGTATCCGTGCAATATTGGATATCTTGAGTGAAACCACACTTTTTGACAGAGGGCATAGACGGCGCCTCATTTCTGGGTGCTAACTGAGGACACTCGGTGCACTTAGTTGTAGGAATGTTTGTCCCCAGCACACCTCAGGTCAGCTAAAGCTGTGTGTGGCTGACAGCTCCACTTATTATCTAGTGAAATTTCTACTTCAGGGCCCAATTCTAAATTTCTTTTTTGCGGGAAACAGGATTGACTCACAGTATATATAAGTATATATTTTGAAGGATGTACCTTTGTTTCTAGCAGTGTCCACGCAATCATTTATAGTTAGGTACTTAATATAAAAATAACATGAGAGGAAATGTTTTGATGGCAACAGTACTGATAGCCAGAATGCTGTCTAATACTTTACATGTAAATCCATGTAAAGAGCTTCCTTCCAAAATTAGATGCTTTAGTATAATCATTCTTTTGCTGTGAGCAGATGTGCTTATACAGGTAGCTTGTCATGTTTCCAGCCTGATAAATCTGAGCAGACAGCAACTGATAGGAAGACAGTCTGTCCTCTGACAGACAAGCTCCATTTGTGGTGCCTAATGCTGCAAAGTGAAGGAGTGATTGGTAGCCCCTCTGCCCAGGAGCTCCTCAGCCTGCTGGGCAGATGTTCTGGCAGTCTCTGACACCTGAGAGGGGATTCTGCTCCTTAACATCCAATTTTGCACAAGTCAACAGAAGTTCTTTTTTCCTGTCATCTCATAATATTTCTGTTCCTCGTTTGAGTCTGGTAACACTTCCACTTACTTTAATAGTTGCCTTCCCACCTCAAATGTAATATTATTTTGTTATCCTTCAGGGTCATGTTTGTCAGCTTTCCCCTTCTCCCTCTATTCTGCTTGGGGAGGCTTCTCTCACTGGTGGCACTCCTGGTCTTTGGGGTAAGGAGTGGGTTACTAATGCCAAATGTCGCTCGTGCCTGTACAGGCCTCTTGGTCTGTGGTAAAACTGAGGGGAGTTTCCTTTGGGACATCCACAATGTGGAAGAAAATATGGAGATGAAAGGTAGGTCCATCATGCCTAGACTGAGTTGCCTGTGGTCCAAACTGTACCACAGAGACCGAAAAGGCTGTCCAGAAGGTCTGGTTTAGACTATGCTGAGATGCCCCTGAAGGTGTCTGTCTCTCCACTGAGCATGGAAGACGTTTAACCAACTGATTTAGATTACACACTGACTTTTTAAGTGGCTAACATTTAGTGACTTGAAGAGGGACATCTTGACCTTATGTTCCTAGAGTAGGTTATTATCACATAAAAGGTGCTTTTTTAAAATTATTTAAAAAAAAACCCAAACAAAACCTCCAACTAGTTTCCTAACCTATTAAAGGACAACTGAGAGCTAAGGAAAAGGATGTACTTTTCTACTACGTTGCCACAGTTGTGCCTTGCTTGAAAAAAAAGTCACTGTGAAAAAAACCACACCTGCAACTCAACCTGAAAATTGCCTCCTGACAGCAAATGAAGATATCACTTCCCTCTGTGATGAAGTTAAAATGTAATTAAGGTTATGTTGCTTTAGAAAAGTTCATTGATGATGTGGTGAGTACAGGGAAGCAAGACTACAGAGATGAAACATGCTGGAAATTAGCATGAGGTGTTATGCACTCACAGCAATCTGTCGCGTGTCCTGGTGGTTTGTCATGAGTCTATTGAAGGAGGTGATGCTTTAACTGTGATACACAGCATGAAAACATGCCATAAGCAAGAAGGCTGGCGTGATGGGGAATCTTCTAGAGTACTAGGTCAAAACTTAACATAAGCAGATTAGTAGGTGGGGGAGGAGTGTGTGTACATAACTACTAACATGGTTTATCGGTGTGGAAGCATGTGAGAACTTCCCCTTGAAGTGAGAAATTTCTAAAATAAAAACTTCTAAAAGATTGTCTGCTCAGATTTGGTTACTTCCCAACATGTCTAGAGGTTACAGTGGAGACTGCAGCAAAGAGAGTGAAGTTTTTTACTCTTCATTTTTATTGTCCGTTCTTACAATTAAAGTCACTGGGAAAATGTCGTTTAGCAGGAAATTTAAAATAAAAAGGACAAAACTTACACAAAGTCCCCAAAGAAAACAAAAAAAACCCTATAGGTGTTGACACATCCTATCATCAGGTTTAGAAGGTAAGTACAAGAAAAACGATTGTTATCAGGTGTGAATTAACATATAGTGAGTTTGCTTGCAACTGAAAAAGGTGACAGATATAACACATGCATTAATAAAGCTCCAGATGAAAGGTATGGCCGTCATTAGGGATGGTACTTGGAGAAATGCTATTGATTCCAGAAATTGAATTTAATTTTATGGCTTTTACTGTAATTAACGCAATGGTTTGTACCAGCATAGATCTCTTAACATTATTATCTAAGGTGACAAATTATGAAATTAAATGTTCATTTACAACGTAATTCAAATTTTCTAAAGGTTTTCTTGAGTCAATGGGTCTCAGTTAATTTCCTTAGAGCTAACACACCTGACTTTTTTTATTCTGTCAGTTTTCTGCCGATGAAGGTAGTCCTGATTTACATCAAGACTGCAATGAAGGCAACATATACAAAGGAAACGTTCCCAGGTTCTGAGGAGTTCTTGACAGCCCCTATCGCGTATACTTTGCAAGCTTGAAAGGTATTTTCTTTGTAGCAGTAGATTTTAATGGTACTGAATGTAACGTGCACATCTAATAACAATAATTCACTTTTCTGGTGTTAGCCCATTTACCTTGTCATGTATCTGCTAGATGCAGGGTCTGGTTCTCTTCTCTTTTACACCTGTTTTACCCGAGGGCTGTTTATTTTGATGGAGTTACTCCTGATTTAGACCTGTGTATATGAATCCGTTATCTCAGAGAGGTAAATTAATGCTTTTAATCAAGACCACTCTTCTGCCTACCCATCAACATCAAAGCCTAGACATGCTATTAGTTATTGAGAAAGGAAGCACAGTGTGAGTAAGCAGCCCTCAGCTATCTCTGGCTCCCCATTACTAGAATTTTAGCACCATTACCTCAAAACTATGAATACTTTTATCCTCACAGTCACTTGGAAAGGCTATATATCCCCATTTTGCAGACCAAAGCCACAAAAGGATGCAGAATTTAGTCAGAAATGAGGTGCCTAAATCCAAGTCTAATCCTCAAGACCACTTTGTGCGGCTGCTACCCAAAGTCTCCCTACTTTGAAGGTGCCTCTGTTGTGGACATTAAAGTCCCACATACCTGAAGATATATTTCTGACCATACCTTGGAGGACCTTGGTCTTGTCAGGGTGTAGCAGCTGCATATCTAAGTTTCCCCCTGTCAGAGCCTGTGTCCTCAGCAGGATTCTGCCTACTGGAGGATGAATCTGCCACCACGTTCTCGAAGCATACTGAAATCCTTAAGCCAGGTTTCACACTTAACACCAGTGGAATCACTTTGTTTTTCTTCCCTTTTCCCAGCTACAAAGAGCTCTGGCAGTCAAATCACTGATTTTATATCTGGTAGTTGAATAAAGAGATCAGTCACTCAGGATGTAGGTGTGATAGCAGCAGACCCTCTGTTTGGGAGGATTCACATCTGTCCATGCACACTTCGAGTTAACTGCCCAAGTCAAGGGCTAAAAAGTAGAACTTTCCAATTTACTGAGATCCTCTAATCTCACTGAGGCCTAGTGAAGAAGATGCAGTGCATCATCTCTGTGTCTGCATGCCATCATCTCAGCAGAAACCACGCCACTGTGCTGAACTTATTTCCTCAGAGATGGGTAAGAAATATGGGATTCTGTGCTAGATTCCTTGTGGTCTAGGCAAAATATTCCTATTGGCAGCCTTACTAGAAGGTATTATATAGAATAACTGTTGGATGAAGAAGTATGATCCATTCTTGGAGCAGGGACTGCAATAGATGGCTAGATTGTCCTCTGGCTATCTTAGCCAACAAGCAACAAAGTTGATCTCTCTCTTACCCCTTCACCGTGAGTATTTAAATAGTTCAAGAACAGTGACCTCATTTCTTTGGAAGGAGTGGAGAGTGCCCCAAGATAGCTAACTCTGTCATCTGATGGTGAGAGACACTCTCTTGGCAAGGGGAAGGGTGGACTCTCCTTGAGCAGATAAAAGCATTTGAACCTGGTTTCCTGTGTCTTGGGTGAATGTGCTGAACTGTTGCATGAGGGTGTAACACATCACAGAAACACATAATCCCTTCTTTGGTTTTCCAAACACACAGCTGACCTGCCTACCTTAAGAAGACGGTGCAAGTCTCCGAATCCCGAGTGAGCAGAGGCACTCACATGCAATGCTGAGCCAGAGTGCCCAAGTCCTAAGGAAGGTTGGAAATTAAGACGTAGCAGCCTTAACGTTGTTCATTGGCCACCTTACGTGTGCCTCTGCTCCCGGTGACGGCAGCTGTGAACCCAGCTGTGAATTGTCCTCGGCTCTCCAGGAGGTGCTGGGCACTCAGGCGAGGGCTGCGCTGCCTGCCAGAGCAAACTGGCACCTGCGGGCCGGGTGCTGCGGCAGTAAACCAGCGCAGCGGTGGCACGGTCCTGCCCTGGGTGCGGCGAGATTAACGAGCAGGTTCGAAAAGCATTTAGGCACCTCAGGACAGCCATAAGGCACGCAGCGGGACGGCGGGCCCGCCTGCCGGCGCCTGCCCCGCTCTCCAGCCCCCTCGTTAGCGGAGGGGAAGTAACAAGGGCGGTGGGACTTGCTCCGCCGGGCTTGGCGAGGAGGCGAGAGGAACCGGGAGGACGCGCGGCGGGGCCGCGGCCGGGGGGCCGGGGCCGGGGCCGGGGGGCCGAGGCCGGGGCCTGGGGGCCGGGGCCGGGGCCGGGGGGCCGGGGCGGCAGCGCGGGCCGCGCCCGGCGGAGCTGTCCCGCCCCGCGGTGCTGAACCGGCGCGTAACGAGAGCGCCGCGCTGGCGGCAGATCCCGGCCCGGCTCCCGCCCTGCGCACGGCAGGACACCGGTGAGCAGTCAGGAGGCGTAGAGCAAGGGCCGATTAATTTTTTTAGAATACACGGTCCCACGTGTAGGCTGCAGCCCCTCTTTATTTGTCGGCTGATTGTAGCTGTAATTGCTTTGCTATTTACCCGTGGAGCAACTTCCCCCATATTGAGGATAACGGCGTCAGGAGGCCTCGTGAAGAATACTAATTACTTAAACCCAGAACCTGAAATTTCAAGTCTTAAAGGCAAACGGAGGAACTAATTAAAAAAGCAGATTCGAGCCTGGGTAGATGGTTAAATGTACTGAGACAATCAGTGTGCTAGGCCGCTGGCCTGAGCGATGTTCCTTACCAATGGTGATGGCAAACAAGAAAACAGGGGAACAAACTGACAACCAATTCAGCTATAGAATTATTTTAAGGAGGCTGTTAGAAAAGTACACGTTTATTGAAACAAACATCGTGCTCCAATACTGTTGTAATGTGAATTGATGAAAAATTAGTAATAGTTACTCCCAAAAGAGAAATAATTCTTTCAGCTTAAAAACTAAAAGCTAAACTCTAGTTTTGCTTCTGTGCATGTAATTTGTCAGAGAAGAGAAGTAATGAATAAAGTTGTAATTAATAATAATAAATATAATAACAAGTTTCTATATTAATGCCTATAAATACATCTTTGTTAATCACATAATGACTAATAGAAACATTCAGAAAGTAGTTAAGAGAGATTTTTTTTTAAACCAAATGGATAAGAAATATAATCCTACTGTATCTCAGTAATTGTTAAAGGAAGGACCCATTATCTTAATTATGTTTCTGGAGCAAACATTATTTCAATGTGATAAAAGATGACATGACACTAAAGGTAAAGCTACAGCAGATGTTACATGAGTAACAAGCCAATATGCCCACATTCTGGTAATTTCTGCCCCCCTAGACATGTTCTCATTAATCTGTGATTAATAGGATTTGAGTATAATAAATGATGTTGATCTATTGTCTGTCTTTGTCCCACACTACAGAGAGAGCAATTTGTCAGCTCAGCTTTTGTGTGACTATTTAACAGCAAAGAGGGGGAGAGAAAAGACGCTAATCTTCTAATTGGCATCTATAGAGAAAGGTCTAAGAACACTGCCTGCCTGGAAATAGCTTGTGTGCAATTCCTATGCCTGTGAGGCTGAGGTGGACAGACAGTTGTACAACCCTGGGTGCCCATGGAAGGGGAACCATATGTATCTATCACACAATCACCTGCTGTCCAAAGGGAGACTGGAGAGTAAGATGTGCCGCAGAGCAAGGTGCAATTGCTAACGCTTCAAAGTCTGTTATGTTTCAGCCTGTTAAATGTCAAGGGAGTACTTCTTGACTGGTGCAACTTTAATAAAGACAGAAAGCGTCCTCCTTCCCAGAGCAGAAAGAAGAATGAGGTGGGGGAGGAACAAGGGGCAATGATGGAGACCAGAACGGTCCTCTCACCAGGACAATCAGAATCAATGGAAGGAACATGAAGTGCCTAAACGCCTTTCCAAAGATGTCAGGTGAACAATGGCTGCGTGCTAAGATGGTGCCACTTATAATTTAACAGTCCTTCTTAGGTGCTAAGATTACCTAATAAAATGATTGTCCCTCCCATAGGACAAATTACAAATAATTTCACAATTAAGTCACTAGCGGCAATTCAGCAAAGCATGTAAGAAGCGGCTTCAAACGGCACGAGGACAAGTACTTTGCCTTTCCTTCATCCCTGGGTGTCTATTTGATATCCTCCAAAAGGTCAGAATCAAGACTTGTGTTTTGGGTGCATTGAGGAATGGATCCCGCTGGTACATCTACCTCTCAGCAAAATGCAGGTTTGTTTCTCATAATGATTTATTGAATGGTGAACGTAGCTGAAGTGTTCCTCATTCAGTTTAACAACCTGAGCTGTTCTGACAATACAACTATTTAAGGCAATGCAGTAACTCTCTAAAAATATTATTTTTTTGAGGATCTATGTCAGTTTAGGTGCAATAGAGGGCACATTTGTGTATGTGCAATTTAAGGCACATTTAGGGCACATTTCTGGATTTAGAGCACATTTAGGACACATTTAGGGCACAACTGGTGCAATTTAGGGCACATTTCTGTATGTAGTTTTATCAAACCAATGGGTGGAACCAGTAAATTGCATTGAAGAAGGGTGAATCTTAAACCAGTTTTGCCACTTGGAATTGGTACTGTGGATCTGAGCATAAAGTTGTTTCAACTATATAACTCTGCAGTGGATGTAGCACAGAAAATCTTTACTGGCTCTGTTTTAATGCTAATGCACGTGAGCAAGGTTTAATGGAAATGATGAAGGACAAAGATTGGATAAAGAGATGTTTCACTAGAGGAAGAATAAAACCACAGGCAGCATTGAATGTGATTGAAAATAGAGAAGCGTGGAGGGAAAGAAGTTGGCAGTTGTGAAGTTAAAAAAATGGCTCTCAATAGCGTGTATTTAAGTTTGCAAAATTTGCTGCCACATTTCACAAACAATCCCACCCCTGTACACCACTCAGGTGTATGAACCAGCGCTTCGGCATGTACAGCAGCTGTTGTGGTGGCCGGGCTGTGCAGCAAAAACACTGTCAGATTTGGAGAGCAGATGTGAGTCTGGGCAGGGACAAAGCAAGAGGGGCAAATTGTACCATCTTGTATATGAATTTACAAAAATAGAGCATTTCCCTGCTACTTGGTAATGTCACTTGTGGGCACACTGAGGACAACTGTCTCCAAGCACAGAGCATAGCCCTTTTTCTGCCTTCGTCGGGGAGCACGGACATTTGTCCCCATTTCAGGCATGGCAGGGAGAATGTATCCAAACGGGCCCTGTGGAAACATCCAAAATTTTCCCAGTGGAAAGAGTGCCACAAGCAGAGATGCTGGAGCTGTCCTGGATCTCCTAATCCCCCACTGGGGAGTGCAGTGCCAAATGCCCTGCCTAAGCTGGGGCCGTGTGAACAAGCTCAAGTGTAGTAGAACATCCATGTCAGCATGTCTCTGTGCTCGAGCTTGTACATCTTTCAGAGAGAGGAAAATGTCCGTCTTGCTTCTGAACATGAGCTTGTGCAGCGCAGTGTCATGTAATGTACATTCGTGGTCTGAAGCTTGAGGCTCTCTGATTTATGCTCTGGTCTGATGAACTCCAGTGGGGCACTTGCTCTTCTGAACTGCTGTGATCAAGCAAGGAAGGATTTAGTTGCCTAAAACTGGAAGGTCTTGGGGTATGCCCAGGACCGGGATATGCCCAGGACCAGTGTATGGCAGTCTTGGAAAGTTGGAGGGTGTACTGGACAATCTGGTTGCCTCCAACACCCTCCTCAATTCACTTCGTAGAGGAGACAGGGGTCCTGCAGCCTGGATGGTCTGTACTTAACCAGCCTGTTTACATAGAAGTTTTCATAGATTTCTCTGTAGTGGTCACTGGGAGAAGAGAGGCAGAACACACACCCCTTAACTCCAGCCTTCTGCCACCATTTGAAAGTTTTCTTGATGTCAGGATGTAGCGTCACAGAGATAAAGCCCTCCAAGTCTGCACACATCTGTCTGTATGCAAGCATTGTGCAAGGGCAGGGGAACCACAGGTAGACAAAACAATAACCAATAGTCATACCTTCCTTTTTAGAGGTTAGGGTGCTTTATCCTGTCCAAGATACAGTGAAAAACGTTCCAGCTCACAGGGAATTCCAGTCTAAATGCATATTCTAGGGTGAGCTCAAATCTTTTGTAATACTTTTGCACAAATATACGTTGTGGCCAGGTTTGGACACCGCAAGTTCTAGTTCTTTTTTAAATATGGCATTAGTTTTTATTTTTAAAATGATGAGAGCTGTGAGAATGGGAAGGTTTGTTAATCCTGTAAACACGTAAATAAGCAAAATGTCCCCAAAAGCTTGCTCTGAGTAGAGCAGGATATGCTGGGAGGCTGCGGGTGGCTGTCTGTGATCTGGACTTCATCTGACGAAGTCCTCTGCAACAGGACGTGAATTTATTGCATCTGTCCATCAACACAGCTCATTACATGGAACTTGAACTTCAGCTGTCACATATTTTCCGATAGATTAATCTCCATCTAGCAAGTGAAGTTGTTGCAAGCACTATTTGTTATTTGATATTTCATGCTCTCAACCTGTTCAAAAAGCTGCTGAGTTAAGGAAGATCAAAATGCAGAGTGACATTTCTCTTTAAAAAGCCATTATTACAGAAAGGCTCTGGGACTGCTGAAATGTGAGAATACAGTGATAGTAGTGGGTGTTATAAAACTGTTATTTTAAAACATGACCTGCTTTCTGCCTGTCCCTTAATATCACTGTGCTTAGAGGGGGAAGGAGGCTGCATTTGAACCAGTTATCTCCTAGGCAGGCAGCAGCATCTGGTGATATTAAAATGTCATCAGATGAAAATATATGCAACAGTGTCAACCTCATTTGAATATGAAATGCAAAGACAATCCAAGGCAGACAACTGCTTGTTTAGAGTGATATCTGAATCCAAAGGCTGGATTATCAATAATAGATTAAGGTTTTTTTGCTCGCTGTAAATTAGAGGTTGGATGGGTATTGTCGTTTTGTTTTTTAATTATTTATCGCATTAGCAAGGCTGGCTGTTACAAAACACTGGGCAGAGTAAAAATGTAAAATACGAAGTGGGAAGAATTAATTTTAAAATCTGACACTAGAATAAAGCTTCAAACCCCTGTATCAACTACACTGAAAATTAGATAGTAACATTCTGGTAGTTCTGTCAAAGTCAAATACAGAAGCAATTGCTAAGTGTTGATAGGCAGTGGATAGAAGGTGTAATCCACTGGGAAGGTTTTGATCCAAAATGAAACAGTTTTCTACCCCTGCTAGTCAGGCAGAAATCTAATTACTCTCTTTTGATCTCTATGGAGAGGTAAACCAGAGAGTTATAGGTTATGGACAGTTTTATTGATTTTTATCTTAGAAATCAACAAGTGCAGGCTTTACACTTTACACATACTTGCTTAGCTGGTGTGAGGATCAAATATTTCAAACTGGCTTTCCCTGCTACCAAGTCAATAAGCATTTTAGTTGTTTTGTTCAAGTTGTACTGTTGATGTTAATATTACAGAACTTTTTTGCACTTAGAAGCTTTGGGCAAAAAGACAGACGGGTTTATATTTTGGTGGTTTAAAGTGAAAAACACTTGGTCTTCATCTACTTATTTTTCTCTTGCAAGACTGATATTCTGGCTTTAACTGGACGCACATATGTATTTTTCACTCTGTATGTGCAAAAAGGATCTTTGCTGTATGGGCAGTAGAACCAGAGTCTGAACCAGAAGAATCTGCCAGTTTTTAGAGGTTTAGCATCTCTTCTATTGGCAAGGCAGAGAAGGATAACAGTGATGCAGCTGGTAACACGACTTAAAACCATTTCTGGAGTGCTCCCAAGACATTTCTAAGGAGTGTAAGGAGGAGAAGGCTTTTTGTTTCTGGAGCCTGCAGAGCATCTTTAAGAAAACTTAAGCTGCAAACTTCGTTGCCCATATTCTAGCACTGAAATATACCTTGGTCCTTTGTCCTGTGTCTGTGGGTGCAGACATCTCCACAAATACTCACTCTCATCAACTGCAGCTTACAGAAATATTTAATCTTTAAAAAAAACCCGCAACCCTTCTTCTCCAAGCTACTTGCCATAAATCCTATGTAATTTTGCAGGATGAGTTCAGACATGAGCCAAAATGATCAATGGAGAGGAAAGTCCTGGTTTTTAATGCAGGTCCTCTGTAGCCATTTTGGATTAAGTTTAAATATATGGGAAAGATTTTTCTGTTAGTCTTAATTAAAACCTTGGCATACAATCATGTCCCCGATTCAGCAAACAGGAGTTGTACTGTCAAGCTAAAAGATGTCAAGATTTCATGCCAGCTATTTAGAGGTATAATTATTTGGGGTCTATTGTTGTTAATTACACATTTTCATGCAATCTAATTGATCTTTGAGAATGTGCATCAAGTCAGGGTCTGCTTGTTCATGCACACAAAAAAGCCAGTCATTCGCATTTAACACCGCTGTCAGAGTCACAGGCACAGACACGGAGCCCGGGATGAGTGCAGCTTCAAGATTATTTTGATAGCTTCTCTTCTTCGTGTCCTGGGAGATAAGGCTGTTTCTCCCACAGCTGCATTTTTTTCCTGAATGACTGACAACCCCTTTAGAGGAGATCAACCCCTTTTTGTGCCCTTTCACTCACTCGGAGGTTATCAGCTAAAACTGCACTCAGCATTCAATCACATCTTTCCCCTGTGGCCGTAACTCCTGTTAACACAATTAACCTTCTGATGGGAACATAAAATGAATCTAGGGAGGGAAAAAGAGCAGAAATACATTCCCATGTTAAGGATTAAATGGCCATAGAGCTTACAGCAGTGTTGTTTCACCTCTTTCTCTTCCACAACATTGCGGTGTAAGGGGCTATTAGCAGGAAGTCACCTGTCACAAAATTCTTCCTAGCAATCCCAGCAGCTCTTGTTTTATCGGCAATTTTTCAACTTTATGGTTCATGGAAAGTATTATGGGATGTAAAACTGGATTGCCAACCCAATTAAAATTTGTATTTGTTTGCATTTTGGTTTTCTGGCCCTTCTCCCCCCTAAAAAATCTAAACCTGAAAGATACTGTTTGACAGCCAGTATTTCCGTTTTTTTTTTGGAGGCGGGGGATGATGGGGACAAATATCTGTCTTCTTTTGGGTTTCTTTTTCTGTGATAGTATTTTTAAATGATAAACAGATGCATTGCATGTTCACCTCTGTTTTCATTTACTGACTGTGTTTCTGTCCTGAGCTCTGTATATCTGCCGCTAATGTGTGCCTCTGGCTGTGCCCTAGCCTGTATCTACTCTGTGCATGTTTTAGCCACAGTATTTTTTGAGGGGTCTAAGTACACCCCCAACCTTCCTGAAGCTGAGACATGAGTTCAGTTCTTCCTTTTTATCACCATCTCTGCTCCATAGGTGGCTCATTGTCCTGAAGAGCTGGGGGCTGGGGTGGCAGCCGGCAATGTCCCCCTCGGGCACCATGCACAGGCTGCAGCCCGTGACCCCAAGGGTGCTGTGCAGGTCTGGTGCTGAATAAACCTCTGGTCTGGCTCTAGCTCTCAATCTGGTTATCTTGCCCAAGCTAATGCTCTGCCCCATTTTCCTCTACAAAAATATCTGTGGAGGATCTTCCCTCAATATTAAGTGCAGCAAAGTCCTCGAGCGAAGACTTAGGCATGGATTTGAGCTGCTGAGGTAAAGCACTTGGAGGACGCCCCGTTGGGCTCACTGACTTCCAGTGATGAGGCTGAAGATGAAATGGGGTTGGAAGACACTTGTTCTCTGACCAATTGAGTCTGTACCCACTCTGTGGTCAGGAGAAGAGCTTGGAGATGCCAGGCCTTTGATTTTCTTAGTCTTGCCTATTCTGAAACATTGTGCAGCAGCAGGTACTTGGCCCGTGCATGGTTTCAGTACTCCAGGTGTTTGCAGGACTCCATGGTGAAACTGCTAACTGCATGGAAAATAAATATCATTTTTCTAGCATAAGCATGTTCCCAAGCACAGACAGTGGTTCAGCTGAGGCAACAGTTAAATGAGGGCATTTTGTGGTTGTCTGTAAGTTTACACTAATGGTGATTTTGACTCTACCCCATTTACCAGATTTGCATAAAGTCGGTAAGTGTCCAGGTCTACCTGTTAAGGGTGTACTTGCACTCTTCATCGCCTGGTTGAATCGGTTTTACGCAATGCCTCTGGTGACAGATTCAGGGAACTTTGATCATTGTAGCATGAGGTATTTAGTATGCAAGTGCCAAATTTGTATTTTCAGTATCCTTCACAGAAGCAGAGCTAATTGCTTAAACAGAAGCTGAAGCAAGCAGGCAAAGAGGACAAGCCGCTTTTTAGCATCTGTAATTCTTACAGGTTTCTATATGCTGTGATGTAAGGAATGGGATTATAAGGCACATTGTAAAAAAAAACGGACAGGGAAAAATAATGAAAGTTTTGGGACAGACTGTAATAATGTCCAGTCTGATTTTCATGTCATCACATTTCCAAGTTTCTCCCTCACTTTCTTGTCACAGCTCTGCTCTCCCAAGTAGGGGGTGAGGAGATGATCCACATGTGCATGGACTTTCTATGTTGCTGCCATAGATTTGGAAAAGCGTTGGGAGGTTAAAACTTCTGTTGAAAACCCCAGCAGTTAATAATGCTGGAATGTGTCCCTGGCAAAATAAAAGAAAGTCTTTGCAGCTAGAGACAAATGCCTTGTGCTGCTGAGAAAGAGCCAAGGGAGCTCTGTGAATCTGCCAGTTTGCAGATGAAGCAGCTATTGGGCTTGTAAGAGAAGAAGAAGGAAACACAGTTCATGGGAAAAGGAAGATTCAGGGATATCAGCTGACAATATGAGGTTGGGCTAATTTTCATCGTAGTTTTTTTTCTCTGTTTCATACTGCTTTTCTCTTCTCTTTTCAGTTCAGATGTGTTAGTAGTTCGTCTATCCTTGTCCTGAGAATTGATTGTTGCATCCATGGGAGATTGCTGGCACAAAGAAAACACTTAAGTAATTAAAGTGAGGAAAGCTGATGTCAGGCTTCCTTCTCCCTTCCAAAGGAACTAAGAACTTCACCAGAAAACAGTTTTGTTTCAAAGCAAACTTCATTCTGCTGGATGCGGTATCCATACTGACACAATCGAAATAAGGCTTATTGCAGTGCTGTAGCAATGGAGCACAATCGTGGAGATCTGCGGTGGAGATCACACTTAAGGTAAGGGTATAACAGAAGAATTGCACATAAAAGGGCCAATAAAGGACAGGTTAAATAAGATTGTGTCCCTGGCTCACATTGGTATCCCTTGGCTCGCTTTTCACAAGAGATACCAGCCATTGACCTTCCCCACACAACCGCCTCCAACTCGAGTATCCTCTCACACATTCCCTCTGCGGTCTCTTTAGAGGAGACAAAACCCATGTGCATTTGGCAGGGTCACAGAGAGGTGGCCACAAGGAGATGCGCTGTGTGTTGGGGTGAGGGTCGTACCCAGGACACGGGATGCAGAAGCGCTTTCTGCTGAGCTGGGCTGGCTGCGAAGCCCATATCCTGGCATGCTGGTGGGCAGTGGGCAGCTTCGGTAACTCGGGTTTTCCCATTCGGGAGAGAGATGTAGATATAAACCGAATGGCTGTAAAAATGTAAATTCAGGACATCTGAAGCAGCCCTTATCCTCCTGAAAGACATGTGCGCTGGGGTGTTATGTACATCCCGAAAGGATACGGCTCCCAGCTCATCCCATTGTTGAAAGGGACTAAACCTCTGTGAGTGCTGGGTGCTTGGGGATTATGGCTCAGCATCCAGAGGGGGGATGCACCCAGGGTGATTTATGGTGTTTAGGGGCTTTATGCCTTCACTCAACACCTACAGCTGTTCGCATTTCTTTTGCCTGGTTTCTGGAGATGGTGGGACATATAATCCTAGTTTTGCCAGGTCCCATTGAAACGTGGAATTTTGTGGGCTCTCTCTTTTCCTGGATCTGCACACAATTGTGCTACTGAAAAATATTATGTGAGAGACTGCACTGTGCCTTTTCTGCTAAACCAGGTCACCTTTACAAAGACCAGATACCACGTACATCCTCCTTCGCTGCCTGAGACCCACAGCTCTTTCAGGTTGATCTGTCACCAATCTTCTCCCAGAAGACTCTCACTATATTTTACAGACCACGGCACCTTTGATTACTTCTTCATGTACAAGTCCAGCGCTGTGGTCCAGCCCCTGGGAATTACAGCATCTGAGCTGGCTCTGCAATCTTGGGGTGATGTGGTTATTAATCCTTCTGAAAGGGCTGGAGCAGTCACTGTCTGGTGGAAGGGCTCGTGCATTACTACATAATACATCAAACCTCTGGTGTGGCAGCTTCTTCTGAAGAGCAGATAAATTTTCCACTGCCCTGTGTGCCTCCGTGCAGAGCTCTGCCATCCTGCCTACCAGGGATCTGCTCACTGTCACTAAGCAGCATCAGAGGACTTAACCAAGTGAGGGGCAGGTTAGGTTTGATCATTCTGAAAAATGTGACCTGCGTCGGATGCCACTTGATACAACTGTGGGTTTTTCTAAAGGAGTCTTCTCATACACTTCTTAGAGAAAAGTAGAAGGGGCTTAACTGAGAAATAAACTGAAACATTTCTCTAAGATAAATCCTTCATTCTCTCTCATCTTTTCCTCATGGAGGTGGTGGGACCATCTCCTGCACCACGGACTGTGAGGAAGCCATACCTTCACCCTGTCTTTTAAGTGATTTTTTTTTCCCTTGAGATGTACTCCTTTTGTTACAACTTCAGATAATAACGGGGGCTGCACTGGTGTAGCTGTCCCTTGCTGTTTTGCACTCTGCATTATCTAGTTTTGCTTATCTGAAACTGAAGCTCAGAAAATGAAAACAAAAATGTGGGAAGATGTTAACGGGTCTGGATCTGCTGTTTTGAAATGTTTGCCATTTTTCTGGACTCATGCTTCCTGCCCCTTTCCTTCCAGTAGGTATCTCTTGATGAAACAAAAAATCCACTGCTCTGCATTTTGGAAAGTAGTCTTTAAACTTCCAAACACAGTAGACATTTTCACCTGTATTTTCCATGCACAAAAACTGGATGTGGAACAATACCAGAGCAAAATTGGTGATGTGCGCCTGGAGGTCCCTTTGAAAAAACGGATCCATTCAAAACTGTATTTCACCCTCAGTCCTAAATAACTGATTTATGTTCCAGGTGAATTTCTACAGCAATTTACAGTTCTTCTACTTTTTCAATTATCTGTTTTTCCCCTATTGAGATCTTATTCATTTTCATTTACTTCTGCAAAATCTTTTTTCCTGCTTGCAGTACCATTATGCCTTCCCCGACTATTTCTTTGAAATTAAGTGCTTGGTTCTTTATCTTTTCATCATTAATTACCAATGTCTTTTTGACCTCTGCTTTGTAAGCTACCGTGTCATATTTCTATTTCCTATCTTTTAGACTCGGTTTAGATTTTTTTTTGCTTTAATGACCTGCTCTGAATAGCTTTGTTCTTGTTTTTCAATCGGTTCCCAGAATGGCCACACAGCCGAACCGTTGCCCTCCTCTCTTGTTTTTCATCTTGTCTCTATTATATCAATGGCCTAGTTAAAAACGTATTTTACAGCTCCCTGAGGCCAAGCCGCTCTCTGTTTTTACAATTATGCTGATTACCATCTATATAGGTATCTTGATAACCTTTTGCTATGACTACAAGCCAGTCAGCACCTCCCTTTTGAGGACCAGAAGTAGCTGGGTGCGGACAGAAGCGGGTGCCACTGTAGGACTTGGGGTTTGGTTTAGGAGATGGGGATGTGAGACTGTACAAGAATAACGTGAACAGAAGCCACTCCACAAGTGCTGGACTGGTGAAATGTTAGTGTAAAGGGCTGAGGATTTTTTGCTGAAGGAAAATTGTGAACTTTTTTTTGGCAAGCTCTTCAGTGGTCGATGGGTGACACTTTGGTAGTTCAGGAATATTCAAACCTGTCCTTAGGTATCCAAGTTATTTCTTGGACTAGTTCCACATGCATCATTTCACCATGCCTTATAGTGGCATTTTCATTTGCTTCTTTCTTCGTAATCATTCCCAAAGTTTTTATTTTTTAATTGAAAAAAATCAAATAGTTCATAAATTATTTTCCTGTCTTTGCCAAATCTCCCATTAGTGTCAGTGGAGTCTCATTTAGTGAGCGAGGTTAGACTCTACCGTCGCCTTTAAGTATTCCTTTCTCCGGGAGTGATGGCTCTGAAGGCAGGCCAGCTGGGTTTTTCAAAACCATGAGTGCGGCTGGGCCTTCTCGCTGAAATATATTTTATAAATGTGTGAAGGGAGACATGATAAATGCAGGCATTTGCTGTCATCTTGTTCTTTTAAATAAATAACTGAGTATAATGAGTCTCAGCCACAGAATGAACATAATGAACCTCCAAAAAAGATGTTGTCTGAGAGCAATATTTACCACTGAGGAAGGGATTGTTACAGAAACAAAAATTGTTTAGACGTTAGAGGGTGAGATAAGAATCTATTAAAGGAATTAAAAGCGAAGATGATTCATCACACATTTCTGCTTATTTGTAAGAGACACATGAAAGGCAGGGATTTCAAAACATTTGTATTAGAAAAACATCAATAACAAAGCCCCCTGATTTAATTTTTCAGTCTCTTGGGTTTCAAAAGAAGATGTGGCTTGTCCACGTTTGCCTTGAAAAACGCACAGCACTGGAAACTGGCAGAGGCTCTGTTTGCTTTGCTAAATTTCATTTTCAGATTGGTCACCTGTACATGATATACACACTTTCTTCTGTGCAAAAATGTAGGAATTGTTTCTCGTTGCATTGGGAGTCAGCTCTTCGATACGTTTCAAAGGGGTGAAGAGTTTCTCCCAACACTGCTGCTGAGGAAGCCTGTCTCACCTCCTGCTCGCCCCTCACTCCCTTCTCCAGTCAACCCACTGCTCTCTCTGCTAAGAAAATCCCCCTGTAACAGAGATCAAGGCAGTCAAGCAACTGCCTGTGTTTTGCTTTCCCCCGTTGTTGGCATGAGACCGTTGCAGTGGGTTATCATACAGATTTAGGTATGATAAGGCCATACTTTTATGAGGTTGCGTGGGTACTGGAGCAAGGTCTCACAGCACAACTATGGTAGAAAATTTGTCCTAAAGTGTTTTTCGTAGCAGAATACAGATAACATTGAGAATAGAATAGAATAGAATAGAATAGAATAGAATAGAATAGAATATTACAGGATTTTTATGGGTATGTTTGCTGTAGGAAGATAACAGAGAACACAGGAAGAAATAGAGAAAGAAATGAAACCAAAGGAGAACGTGTACATAAACAAGCAAGCTGTCAGCCAACGTTGTGACTCTGTGGGAAGAAAACAGGAGTTACAGTTTAGCAAATCTTTTTTGTTGTACAGCCCGAGTTTTGCTGAGCAATATTCTTTTAGATGTCTCTTGTAAGCTGAACATCTATTAAACTGCCTTTGAAAAGGAACTGGCTTGTACCAGCCTCTGCTAATTTGGATGAGGGGTCAGTAAAATCCTGATGTGGTGGAAAGCGGCAATAATTTCCCCAGCGTGGGAGTGGTACTTCAAGGACCAAACATACTTCTAAGGCTGAGCCGCAGTGGGGAAAGACCAAGCCAGAGAAGAGAGGGAAGAGCTTAATTTGGCTGTGGCCCCGGCTGAGCGGTGCCGTGGGAAGCCGGAGCCGCCTGCCCGAGCATCGCGGGGAAGAGCTGCGATGCCGCCAAACTGCTGTGGCTCCACTCCCGACCTCGGCCTCTGACTGTACAGTACAGTGCTATAGACGCGGTACCAGTATAGCCCTACAGCTCACTGGCATGAGGAGGCGCACAGCACCTTTGGGAAAACGAAGCTGTGCTGAGTTCAGGGCCACCGGCTCAGCGTCACACTCCCGCCAGGCTTCTCCAGTCTGCCCCATGGGCTCATTCCCCAAGCTGAGAGGGGGTGAAGCGGGTAAGGAGACCCTGAGATTGCACGTGGTCCTTTGAAAGACACTCTCGGATCTAGGAAGGTCAGTGGAAAGTTAAGTGAAGTGAGCTGCGTGTGAAGGTGTCCTCCCCCGAAACCCCACCATCCCCTGCCCGGGCTGGGTGCAGCAAGCACTGAAAACCAAACGGGCTTCTGGTCTTTGATTTTTAGGAAAAAGGGAATCCTTTCTAACATGAATCTTTATGGGAAAAAAAAAAGAAGAAAATCTCCATTTTGAGAATTAGGAAAAACTTTATCAGACTTGTTGATTTTAATGGGAATTTTTCTCTTTACCCTGTACCATCTAAAAATGCCAAAATGCATTTTTGTTCCCATTTAAAGGTGTGATTAGCCTCGCAAGCATAAACTGGGCACAGGACACTTCAAGCCAAGACCCGTGCGCTCTGCAGATTCGTAACTGTCTAAAGAAAGATGCCTTTATGCTAAGAAACACCAGACAGCTACAGGAGTCACTGCCGTGTTTGCCACAACGCCCCATGCTTGTTCTAAGTCCTAACTCCGCTATTCTTTATTGCTATTTTCATTTCTGATACAGTTCTGCTTGCGTATCTTCCAACTGAACATACTGTGCTTCTGTTTAACTGTCTATTTATAGTCATAAGAGAAATAAACATATAAAATAAATGCATCTTGATGCATAGCTGTGCAGGAGTACAGATGTTTTATTAATGAAAATGAATCCAGCTTTTTGTAAGTCATGGCAGCAATATAACATATCATTGTTTGCTCCTCCGCTAGACGGTCCCTGCTGTTTTTACATAGAAATTCCTGTAATACTTAATGGACATCTGGAAGAATTCAGCCAATTAATCGAATTCACGCAGGAGCTAGGCTAATGGCTGTCTGAAAGGCAGATTACATTAAATCAAACTTGCAATATGAATGAAAGTACTTAATCATACATGCAACATTCATTAGACGCGGCACAGCAAGTGTTTTGATTACTTTAATGAAAGATCAGGTAAAGTGCATCAACTGAACAGATTGAAGAGACAGCATGCTTACAAATGTTTGATTATGTTGACTATCAACAGAAACAGTGCCAGTAATTTATAGCAAAACATATTTGGAGGAGGAGGAGGAGGAGGATGGAGCTGGTGAACTTGGGAGGGGAAGTGAAATTTGGGCCTTGCCTCCAAGCACTTTAATTAATAGTCAGGATAGCGAGACTTTAATCAAATGTCATGAAAGAAGCAAAACAGACGTATTTGGAGAATCTTGTACGGCAACTGCTAGGGATCACTTATGTTTGCAGTACTTAGAGCCTGATGCTGGTTTTGAGTCCCCTGTGTTTTTTCTGACTTTTGCAGTAAACAGCACTAAGTCATAACTGGAAAAACATTTTCAAAACAGGGGGATTCAAGCTCGATTTTTTTTTGTTTGAAAACGGTAATGATTTGGGATCTGTGCTGCTCCTCCCCAGACACCCTCCGGCCATCACTGCCCTCCCCCTCTGCGGCAGGCGCCGGCTCCCGGGAAGGAGATCACATCTGGAGAGGAGCTATGGCTGTGGACCATCTGAGATGGCACTGCTGCGTTTTGCCTTTTCCGACCTCATCAGCCAGCAGAACCTTTTGTTGTTGCCCCCCTGGGTTGCCCATGGGTGTTGACCCACCAAAGAGAGGCAGAGCCTCCAGCCTGATGCACCTTTCAAGAGTCAGTGCTGCAGCCTCCCCCACCTCCAAGCCTCGTGCACAATGGGCATTTGCCAGGTCTCACTTTGGGGATGAGCAGGGTGACTGATCTAGGAAGCTGGAGACACGCTTTCTAACAAGAGCAGCAGGTCCCTGGCTCAGCGCTGCCTTTCCTTTGCCCTTCTTCTTCGTGTTCCATGCATGGAGATGAATTGCCAGTTCCTTTTGGGAGCTGTCGCCCTCCTTGTTGCATTTGTGAGATGCAGGCACTCAGCTCGGATGTGGTTTACTTCCTTGTAATGCTGTTTTTCTGCTTTTTTCTTTAGGGTGCTGCTCTGCCTAGTCATTTCTAGTCAGCTTTCTGTGTTGTTTTGCTTTCCTCCTCCCATTTCCTGTTTTTCCTTATCACCACCTCCCGTGCTTCATCTGCCCTTTGCACCTGGTGTCCCTGGCGATGATGGCTTCTATGCTGCCATCTGCTTTGCAGTGACCAGGGCGTACCTGCACCTTACTCCTCAATAATTCCTGTCATCACTCTGCACAAGTAAGGAAAGCTGCAGCAGCATCGCTCTGGCAGGAGCTACCTGCAGCTCAGGTGGCAGAGGGATGTGGGAATTTGGTAGGACCTGAAAAAAAACTGAGGTAGAAGCAGGGACGTGAGAAACTTCTTGGGTAACAGGGAATTGGTTGTTGCCTTTCCAAGCCAGAGGAATTTTATGGAGGAATCTGGCCTTGGCACAGGGTTGAAAAAAATGTTGATGGGGGAAAAGAAGAAAAAGGTAAATATTTTCCTGAAGACTTGTCTCCCTGCACCGCATTCCCCCAGGATCCAAGTGCTCCAGTGCCAGCACAAGAAGAGCAGGACAAGGTGTGGCCACAACAGTATTTTGTGGCTGTGGTTTGCCTGGTCCCACTCTCCAAAAGCCTCCTGGATTGAGCCCTTTTGGGAAATTAAGCAAACTGCAGGTGTCTTTGTCCTGCCTGGACTTTACCGGAGGCAGGAATGGAGCTTCCCAGCCCAGCGTGCAGCACAGGCACGGCTCATGAGCTTTGTTTCTCCCATCCTCCAGCTCTCTCGTCTTCCTGTCTCTTTGATTGTTGCCCTCTTCGCATGCAAAACCGTCCACCTATCTGCATGTACATCTGCACGCAGCGCAGCTGGGACTCGGTCTCGCTGAAAGCCACTACTGCTATTCATGTAATTAATAACCATGACCTTTCTGTACAAGGAGTATCTTTTTCAGTGAATTACAACATATAATGATGTTTGTAGGAAACAGACTGCTGAGTATCTCATGCTGAAGGAAGCCAAAGCTTCCTATTTATGACATGGCGAGATCAATAAATAACTCCATTACGGGCAAATCTGTCATGGCAAATGGCTTCAGCCTGTGGGGTACGAGCTGAAATCCAGCTGAAATCTGTAATGAAATAACAAAAGTCATAATGGTCCCATCGAGGCTCTTGGATGACTTGTATGAGTTTGGGAATGTCGGGCTGCTCCCTGGAGAGGACCCGGTGTCCTCGTGATGGGCTCCTGCAGATGGAGGTTGGGTAGAGCCAACACGCAGGAGTGCTCATTTGGCCCTTACGGAGAAGGGACGGAAGCCCCGGTGTCACCATCTCCTCCCAATACCAGCTTAGTGATGGCAGCGTGGCAACATCAACAGCATCACTTAGTTTATGAAAAAAGAGGAAGGTTGAATGTTTTGATAGTGTCTTAAAATCCCTTCAAGTCCCTCCAGCACGAGAACCTGCACAGAACAGTGCTTCCTACCTTCTCCTACGGAAAGCTTTTTGTTAATATTTGAGCAATGAAGAAAACACAGCAGCTGTTAGCATCATTTTCCCCTCGAGGCAGATTGTCCTCAGGTAAAACAAAACACAATTAAGGTACCAGTAAGGTCAGTTATATTAGACAATCCATATCCTCATAATGCAGATATTTCCTTCACTGTCTGTCACCAGCATCAAATCCCCAACCGCCTCAAGATAATTGGCAGCCTCCTTCTAGGGGGAAGACGAAATGGCTTGTGCTGCCACCAAAGCCAGCCTGGATTTTGTTTGTGTAAGTGCCGGAGCCTGGGGGTGGTATCGCTCATCTAGCTATATTGCCGGAGAG
This sequence comes from Tauraco erythrolophus, assembly GCF_009769465.1. Taxonomy (NCBI): domain Eukaryota; kingdom Metazoa; phylum Chordata; class Aves; order Musophagiformes; family Musophagidae; genus Tauraco; species Tauraco erythrolophus. The sequence continues at coordinate 44,580,698 of NC_141470.1, forward strand.
TCATGTATCAAGGACAGGCTTCTGAGGCAGCTTCTGTCTCCCTCCCATTTACTGCTCCTTTAATTAAAAACCAGATGTTGGGGGAAGATTCAAAAGTCAACTGTATTTGAAATTCTGAAATATAAAAAACTCGACCACAACAATTTTTTTTTGTGGTGGGGAGGGGAAACATGAAGGGGAGAAATGTTCTTTAATCCTTTGCTTATAGCTCTTTTCTATTTTATTTTTAACTCTTATTTTTTAAAGTTGTGGTTATTTTTTTTTCTTTTATTAAGTGGCCAAAGGCATTTCTCTCTTTCTTTCTGCCCCCTCAGCCCCCAGAAAAGTTTTTAGGCTTTTCTCTGAGAACCAGACCTCACCCAAGACCTTCTCCCTCCCAGCCAGGATTGCTCTTGTACATTCCTCTTGCTGTTTATGCCCCAAGACTGTTCAGAAACATCAAATGCAGCTGCCCACTTGCTTAATGACGTTTTATTCAGGGACCCTGTTACACCTCTTCTCCAGCACCCACACAGTCTCCCAGGTGTCAGGCAAGGTACCAGCACTGGCCTCCAGGAACTGCTGGAGATTCCAGCAATGGGATTCCTCCCTTGCAGCTGGAGATCACAGTCCCCGAGTGCTGGGACAGAGGAGGACCTGGGTCAGGAGCTGTGCCAGTGCTATGCTCCAGAGCCCTCGGGCAATCAGATGGACCATTCTCCAGAAGGCATCGGGAGCTCTCTTCTCCAACAGGGGAAGGGATCTACAGGCACCTGAAGATGGCTTCTGCCAAAGGGGAGGTAGAGCAGTGCCATACCACTCCCACTTCCGTTCCCTAGATACACCAGCATTCAGCCCCAAACAAAAAGGAGGGAACCATTTGAGGAGGCAAAGGACCTGAGGAACTGTTTGCTATCGTTCTTGTCTGGCCAGTTCCCTGGGAGTGCCTGTGTCCTTTCTGCTCACCAGCTACAGCATTTTACCACTAGAAGTTTGACTTCCTATTTACCGTGGGATAAACCCTTTGGTTAATCTAAGGTCACCTAAGGATGACTCTCATACAGAAGTGGCCAGTATGTTTGATATTTTATCAGACTGTAGGGCACGCAGCATATGGTCAGAAGCAATGACAGTGTTCAGTTTCTTGCTTAGGAAAGCCTCGACCTTAAATAAAGTTCCCCTGTTGTATGAGGTGCAGATTGTACTAAGTGTCACACTCACAACTACGTGTTGGGACTAATGGAATTTAGAAAGTCAGTGGGAAAAAAAATCCAGCAAATTTCCACAGCATGTGTGTGCACAGAACTATTAAATATCCTTGTAAATTATCTGAATTTTTATAATTCTAAAATTTTGGGAAGGAGTAAAAGCTAAAAGCATGAAGACAAACCCATGTAACAGCTCGGAAAGCTCAGAAGCTGTGAGCACCAGGTGTAATGCCAGTCACCAGGTCCAAACTCACTTGTGAACGTGGAGAGGGAGGAGAAATAGACTGCAACGAGCCTGAGAGTGGGAGCCAGGGCACTGGGAGCCAGCACTGAGGCAGGGGCAGCCTGGGGAAAACCGTATGTGTACTGAGACAGATGAGTCACAAGGTGGCTGCAACAATTTGAATCCCAAGATACTTTTGACAGTGTTTTTGTTAAACCTCCATGGATGCTGGCACATGCTGCAGCAAGACCAATGACTGGATGATGGGTTCTGCAGTTTCGGGTTCCACCTCAGGAACTAATAATACACTGGAGGCAGATGGAGAAGGCTAGAAGGCAGCTGTGCCATGAGGGCACTGTGGATCGTGGGGGAGGCCCAGACTCTCACCAAATCACGGGGAAAAGCAGCAGAAGGAGCAGAGGGTGGGGAGGTGGAGCAGTGATTCCACCTCTGTGACTTCAGGAGGGCAGCCTCTAAGCTACCTTCTCCCAGTCTTCCTATGACCTCTGGGCCATGTCAGACCACGATATCAGGGGCCTGAGGAAACTCCCTGATGCAACTCCAGCCTAGCGATCAGTCAGCTCTTACTGGAAAATGTCTGGAGTCCCAGTAAACACACTCAATGCACCTACTTTCCAACTGGCATTTCACCACCTGCTACTTCTAAGTAGGAAAAGGCATCGTTGGGTTCCTTACTCCTTAGAACAGAAGCTGGGCTGGACATTCCTACCACAGGCTGTTTTTGCAATGTGATAAAAGTGAATGAAACATTAATGGGAACATTGCTTACGAGGGGAAACCGAAAAACTATTTACGTATCGCTTGGAGGAACAGTATGAAACAGTGGATCTGTAACCAGAGATCCAGTTATTCAGTGAGAAATGTAGCTGAGAAGTCCCAATTACAAAGGTCAACCCAAATATTCAGCAAAACCCACACAGCCAGTCAGTGGAGTGACCTAACTGCACTGCAGCGCGGCTCATCGGTCCCAATTACAGCGGTTCGTGCTAACAAAGGGTGATCTCTAGCCCGCAGAGTCTATAATCTAATCTGAAACTCAGTGCAACCATGAAAATGGAGGAAAACGGGAGAGGAATCTAAAACATGATTAAGACTTGGCTAAGCAAAGATAATCGGAGCACTTACACAGACAAGCGGTTGAGCGTTTTGAGCAGGTGGGGCAAGTTCTGTTCTTGCACGAAGGCTTCAGATCTTTCTTGCCACTTCTGGAAAGCCCCTCGATCTAGAGGTGCCGGTTCTCCCTTTCCCCCGGTGCTCTCTAATTTCTCCTGATAAGGGAACGCTCCCGAGACGGCGAGTCCGACCGTGCTACGGTGGCGAGGGCTGTCCGTCCCTGGGCAAGGGACGGATCCAGGCTTTAGCGTGTTCAGCTGTTTCCAGCGCCACGCCATCTTGTGTACGCTGCGAGCAGCAGGGCTCCGGGCAGGACGGCACTGCCCGCCTGCAAAGCCGGGCTCGGGTAAAGGAGGCACCGAAGAGGAGATGCCGGTAACGCGCGGAGGGGTCGGAGGGGTTGCTGGCAACTTCATTCCCTTCCGAAACATCATCATCTCTAAAAGGAAATTAGTGGTTTAGCAAACACAGCTCCTGCCTTGCTGAGGGACGCACAAGCTGTCACCAGGCTCACGGTATCCACGCACGGGCCAGGAATTGCAGCCGGGGAGGATGGAGGGGGCAGGTCTGGGCTCTTTTGCACTTTGTCGCACCGCAACTCATCCTTCCCTCCCCTGGGCTCGGGATGGTGCCCAGCGGTGAGGCTGCCAGGGCACCACAGCCACAGCCGTTACACAGATGTAACAGATTCCGCTCTTGCCTGGGGACCTCATCATAATACAAAATCTTTCTGGCTACTTATGGGAAAACTCTTGACGTGGCGGTGCTGAGGCCGGAGCAGGCTCCCAGCTCTCGCTCCCTTCAGAGGAAAGACGTGCAGGACGGCCCGGCCCGGCCCGGCCCGGCCGCGGCGGTGGATGAAGGCTCCTGGCACAAACACCCACCGGCAGCACCTAGAGATGCTCCTGCCGGAACTCTGCCCGGCCCCTCGGCCGAGGGGCTGCGGCCGTGCCCGGGGTCTCTCCCGTCTCAGAGCCACGCTCCCGGTCCCGCACCTCACTCGGTCCCGCAGGGCGCCGTTTCCCCCGGCTCCGCGCCGCGGGGCGCGCTCCCGGGGACACGCCGCCCGGCTCCGCAGCCCGAGCGCGCCCGCCCCGGCCACGGGGAGCCCCGGCCCGGCCACCGCCTGCCCCCGCCGCCAGCGCCGGCCCCAACTCCTCATTGGCCGCCGCCGCCGGAGGGAGGATGACGCCCGGGCGGGAGCGGGCGCCGGGGGTATAAAGGCCGGGCGGGCCGGTGGCGCCGCGCTCCCGCCGCCCCGTCCCACTATGCCGCGCGGCTTTCTCGTCAAGCGCAGCCGGCGCTCCGGCGGCTCCTACCGGGCGCGCCCCCGGGAGCGGGACCCGGACCGGGACCCACCGCCCGCCCCGCCGCCGCCCCCGCCGCCCTCCACCGGGGGCAGCTCCGCCGCCAGGCTGGGGGCGGAGGAGGAGGAGGAGGAGGGCGAGGAGGAGGAGGGCGCCGCCGCCGCCGCCTGCCCCGCGACGTGGCCCTCCGGCGGCGGCTGCGGGGGCCCCGGGCTCGGCCCGCCGGAGGGGCCGGCCGGCTGGGGGACGGCGGGGCCCTGCAGCGCTGCGGGGCCGCGGGCGGCTCTCTTCGAGCGGTGCCTCAGCTCCCCCGCCTCCGCCGAGTCCTTCCCCCTGGCCGCCTCCTTCCCGCCCGCCGAGAAGCTGCTGCTGCAGCCCCGCACGCCGCTGCCCGCCCCGCCGCCGCCGGTGCCAGTGCTGAAGCGGCCGTCGCGGGCCAAGGCGCCGGCCAAGAAGGCCAAGGCCACGCGGAAGCTGAGCTTCGCCGACGAGGTGACCACCTCGCCCGTGCTGGGGCTGCGCATCAAGGAGGAGGGGCCCGAGGGCCGGCCGGGGCCGCCGGCGGGGCGCACGCCGCTGGGCGAGTTCATCTGCCAGCTGTGCAAGGAGCAGTACGCGGACCCGCTGGCGCTGGCTCAGCACCGCTGCTCCCGCATCGTGCGCGTCGAGTACCGCTGCCCCGAGTGCCACAAGATCTTCAGCTGCCCCGCCAACCTGGCCTCGCACCGCCGCTGGCACAAGCCGCGGCCCGGCCCCAGCGCCGACGGCTCCCCCGCCGCCGCCGCCGCCGCCGCCGCCGCCGCCCCGCCGGGCAAGGAGAACAGCCCCGAGCGGCGGCCCCGCGGCGCGGCCGCGCCCTCGCCCCAGCCGCCGCCGCCGCCGCCCCGTCAGCACCGCGGCGGCGCGGACAGCGCCGGCGGCGCTCCGGGCCCCCCCGGCCCCGGCGCCGGCTCCGCTCCCGGCGGCGCTCCGGCTCCCGGCCCCGGCGGGGAGGCGTTCGCCTGCCCCTGCTGCCAGAAGCGGTTCCGGCGGCAGGCCTACCTCCGCAAGCACCTGGGCACCCACGGGGCGGCGCGGCCCGCCGCCTACGGCCCGCCCGAGCGCGGGCAGCTCGCCTTCGCCTGCCACCTCTGCGGCGCTCGCTTCCCCTCGGCGGACATCAGGGACAAGCACCGGCTGTGGCACGCCGTGCGGGAGGAGCTGCTGCTGCCGCCGCCGGCCGGGCCCCCCGAAGGCGGCGCGGCGGGCGGCGAGCGGCAGGCCTTCCCCTGCAAGCACTGCCCCGCCACCTTCTTCAGCGCGCCCGGGCTGGCGCGGCACGCCAGCAAGTGCCACCCGCCGGAGAGCAGGCAGGTCCTGCTGCTCCAGGTGCCCGTCCGGCCGGGCTGCTAGGCCCGCGGCCGCCCGCGATGGGATTGCTCCGGGAGCCCGGGCGAGCCGAGCGAGTCCTGTCCACGCTGTAATTCCTATGGAAAGTCGCGGTGCTCACGGCTCGCAAGGCGGAGGAGCCGCCCGCGGACTCCCCCCACCCACCCCTCCTCGCCTCGCCGGAGGGTAGCGAGACTCGCCCCCGTACCAGCGCGGCGGAAGGTTTAGCCGACGGGCAGCACCGCCGCCGCCGCCTCCGCGGGTCCGGCCGGCAGCGTCCGTGCCGAGCCCCGCAGGGGAGGGAGGCGCCGCGCCGCCCGGCCCGGCACGGCACACCGGGCGGGTGTGGGTACGGCTCCGGGCTGGCGGCGGCACGCGAGGAGCCGGGCCCAGCGAGCACCTGCCGGGACGCGGGCAGTGCCAGGGGCGCGGGTGTCGGCCCGCTGAAAGTACATCTTCCGTAGCCACTCTCGGTCCCGGGATAGAAGTACGGCTGTATGTATATACGATATTTAAAGAGAGGAATTATTTTTCGTGAGAAAAGGAGCCTGATCTAGTGACCTTGTTTTAATAGCCTTAGCCCTCGAGCTTCAACATTTAAGTTATCGTGAGGTGTTTTGTTCGCTGTGTTCTGTACTAAGATAGTCGAGAAGGTAAACGTTCATGTTGAGTCAAGTCATATAATAGCTAGCGAAACGTATGGAAAATTAACCGTGCTGTCTGCTTAACTGAAACGCGAGGTGTCGATCTTCTAGAGATAAGTACGCATCTCCTGCTTACTCTGTGTTTCTGTACTCCAGCAACTGTGCGGTAGGCAAAGCGCGCGTCTCCGGCAGCTGCCCATTTCGAAACCCGCTCCCTTAGAGGTCTGTTAGCGCAGGACGGACGGACGGACGAGAGCAAGAAGCTCGGTTCAGTCTCGCCAGGCCGGGCAGCACATGGCCGTGCCAGCCCCTGCGTCGTGGGCAGGCAGAGGGTCCCTGTACCCGGCCTTTTTGGGCGGCCTCTGAGCCCTCTCCCCCGTGAGCCGCGCTGTTGAGGTGAGCTCCTCCGGGTCGTCTGAACGGCTGAAATTAGAACGTGAAACGGTCTTTCGGTGTGTTGCGAAAGCGTAGAGGACAGGCAACCTTCCTTCTCCCTAACAGGAGACCTACCTTCAGCGAAGCAACCCACGCTGTGTGTTCCCTGGCTTTAAACGGTGGTCTGGCCAAATGCTTTGAAATACTGTCGAATTTACCAGCTACTGACATTTCAGCCTGTCTTTATTTTATTTATTTATTTATTTATTTATTTATTTTTTCCACGCAGGAGTGCTTGCTTCCAAATGTGGTAGCAGATGAGGCCAAAAATAAGGGCGAGCAAATTCAATAAAGGATTTAGAACAAAGCTGACGCCTTCCTTGAATTCAGCAGGGCAAAGTGGGTCAGCTGGTGATTTCTGAGGAACCGAATTGATACCAGGCATAGTCTTTGTTCTAACACTCTCTGAAATGAGCATGCAAAATATTTTAGTCTTTTGACTAGTATCCTCTAAAGCAATTATTTCTGTAGTTTTATATTTTGTTACACTCAACAAAAGATTCACATGTAGCATGCCCAAAGGCTGACAAGCAAAGTGCTAAGGGCTTTATTTTAAATGTGCTTCATGGACTGTCTCGTTTTAGTTCCAGGACCTGGACTAACAAATTAATACAATGTAATCTAAAGCAGCCAAGATTTGCTGTCTGATGAAGGAGGCTAAACTCACAGCTCGCTCTTCTCACACACCAGAAATAAAGCATGTTATTTTAAGTTGTGCATTTTTCCATCATTTGTTGCTAACGGAGACTTAGGTAAAAATGCCCATTTATGCCATTAAATGAGTTCTCCCCCGGAGATGGTCGCTATGTTTTTTTAAATCATTGCTCTCCTTTCTCCACTAGTACAGTCAAAGATGAAGGGCTCCGGACCACAGAAACCTGATGATTATTTAACTGCTGCAACAATTAGCACTCGAACGACCAGCCGGCAGGAGGGAACGTTCTGCGCTTTGCGTTACCCGCGGAGCAACGTGTATTGTATTTACTAGATCTGGGGAAAAATTTTCAGTACAGTGTTCTTGCGATGGGTTGGGAAAGAGTTCCTAAGGGCTTGTGTGTACTTCTTAACACAAAGGAAAACTAAGCCGCATATCGCACTTAACTGCTCCACGCGTAACAAGCTGTTCTTCTCTAAACTGGAGTAAGAATCTAATCACTGAGGTGAATGACTAATATACAAAAGGTGGTAAGAATAATTTTATTGTATTATTAAATAGCATGTCTTCTCTTCAACCATTACAAATTTGTAGATACTACATGAATGACAATACATAATTTATCTTCTTATTGTTGCCCATATGATTTATTTACACATGCAGTTAGTACCGATGTCATGCTACATTTTGTTAACAGCATTTTGTTGTTTGCCACTCAAAATGTGAGCATTTCATCTTCTGTGGGAAAATACCTCTGGGTGGGTGGAAAGCGTGTACTAATCTGCACTCACAGGGTTGGAATCGTCAGCTTCTCAGGCCAGGCTCCCGGAGCACGTTCCCTTTTCTTCCCTCGTACACATCAGAGCAATGAATTTCTATCAGGAAAGTGCTTTTTTTTTTTTTTTTTTAATATAAGAAATGAGAATATTCATCTAGACCCAGCAGCCCGGTGATACAGGCCAAAACCCATGAAATTCGATGGCATTTGCTATTGATACCACTTGGAAAAGCAAACATTATAAAAATATTTGGAAGCCAAGCATAAGTAGAATTTCAGCACAGTGATTATTTTTTTTTTTCTGGCATAGATTATGGCATCACCTGCACAGTTATGAAATGATACGTTGTTTTGTGAAGAAAAAGTTGGTGCTACGAGCAAGTTATTTCATTTGGACTCTGTAATGCTTGAAAGGCCATTGAACTATTTTATTCTTAACATAAATAATCTGTACACATCCTGTGCATTAACATTGTGACACCTAACAAAGACTTTACGAATGCAACTTCAATTTAAAATTGTATACTCATTTTCAAATTGTACATATTTCTTCCTTTGTTACAGAGAAAATTGCAATGGGGCACAATAAATATAGTGTAATCAAACTGCAGTCTCCAATTCCATATATGACTCAGGGTCAACCAGAGTGAAAAGTGACTACTGTTAAGATATCATAATCATCCAGGAAGGTAAAAGGTGCAGAAGACAAACTGCACTGCAAAAAAGAAAAAAAAAAAAAAAAGAAAAAAAAAGGCAGCCTGGAGTTTGATAAAAAAATCAAAAGATAAAATATTAAAAGTAAAATTCCAGTGTCACCGTTTAAAATAAACATACAGAAAAAGGGTATGCAGGGGATGGGCACACATACATTAGAGACATTATCCTTTACTTTAACGGGAAGCAGCAAGGCGCTGCGGGAAGGGTGGCCGGTCGCGGTTCACTAGAAAGCTGCAGGCATCTCACCACTTAGGACTTGTTGGCAGAGCCAGAGGAGCGGCGCAGTTTCATGGACATGCGGCTCTTGCTAGTCCGAGGAGACATGGGAGAGGCTAAGTCTGTTCCATCCACCTGTGCTGTTGCTGCTGCTGGAGTTTCTCCCGGCTGAGTCTCTGGGCAGAAGCCTGCAGAGGACAGCAAGAAGCAGATGCGTCAGTGCCGCTTTCCGCACGCGTAGCACAGGGATTTATTTGCAAGGGGCAGAGAGGAATTTCAGTGCTGCTGTCACTCCCACAGCATCTCCTAGCCCTTTACCAGCTGCGGGTGATGGTACTGCACGTGGAGCTAGCAACTGCCACAAATCCACCTCTAGAGAAAAAACGATGCTGGAAACCACTGAGCTACGGGACTGCAGGACCCCCTCGCTCTCGGCAACCGAGGCAGCACTGAAGTGGGCCATGTTCTCCCGCTAACCGGGAGAACGAACACCTCCGATTCCCTGGCAGGGATGGGGAGCCAGTATTCAAACCACAACCCAGAAGAAACCAGTCTTTAATGAGAGCATGAAGGTTAACAGCCTGTTGCGCATGAAGGGAGCGCTAGGAATGCAGCTGAAGAGGTGGAGTGAATCGGGGGCCAACTGGGAGAGCAAAACGTCTTCTCCCATCCCAGCTTTAGTTGGTCCTTCAAAAGGCAAACTCCTACAGGGCCCACAAGGCAGAAGCTTGAACAGATCATACTAACTGGATGCACTATACGTTAATGTTTCTTTGTAAAAGGAACAAGATGAATTTGAGATAACGGTACGTAGTTCATCAGCCCGGCGCCCAGAGCTGCGCTACAGCGGGCCCCGAGTCCTCGCTGCGAGAGGACAAGGCTCTTCCCTTACACACAGCCCATCTCCTAATCTTCTTCCATAGCAATACAAAAGGAAAAGGAGAAAATATGAAATCAAATTTACGTTCTCCTTCCCACATACAGAAAATTAACACTATGACGAACTCACATCCACAAAACTAAACTGCATTTTGATTAGCCATTTACAGACTGACAGCCTGCTTGAACTCAACTATCTCAGTCACCACTGATCGCTTCTGACCCGTACGAATTATGGACAGAAGCTTTAATCCTGCAGAAGTCAATGGGGAAACCCCTGCTGACTTTAGTAAGCCAGAATATATCACTTGCTATTTCTTCCACATCACGCTATTACTGGTAATTCTTTAAAATAATAATGCAATAATCAGAACTGAAGCTCTCTCTCCCTCAGTATATATTTCATACACAAGGGGTGCAGAAACCATTCAGAACTGATCACAATTTATTTTGAAACACTCCTCTAAAATCAAATGAGGTCATCAGGTAAGAAGTCTAAGAGTACATTTATAACGTACTGTCATAAACCGCAGTGATTTAGCATCCTGGCTGTCTTCCTCGCCTGGTCCATCACCTGCCTGCTCCAGAGGGACAGCACGGTACTTCCTATCTTTTTCAAACTGACAGGACCCATCGAAGTGACGGGGGGGCGGAAAGGGCTGTTATTTGTTCCCCAGCTGGTGACAGTAATTCTGTTCATGAACTAGGTACTTCATTGCCAAACAATCTGGAAAAGCATGATAATGCCTGACTCACTGTGCCTTGCAGAAAAAGGCAGGCAGGGAAACATGCACTCTCATTTTCTGAAATTCTATCTTGTTCTAATTTTACAAGGAATTAAAGCATTTCAAACGGTGGAAGTTAGAGAATAGAAAATAACCGTTGTTGTTTTGCACAGCATACCATTCACAGCTAGCGTGAAAGACCTTCCGTTTCAAGCCTTTGCCCTTTACCTTGATGTGGCCAATGCTTTCTAGTGGAGGTTTTGGAAGGAGAAGAAATATCACAGCATTTCTTTCTTTGTTGAGAATGAAGAAGTGATGAGGAAGGAGGAGTGGAAAGAAGTGAGGAAGAGGGGGGAGAAAAGATAAAAGATAACAGGTGTGAGACATGAGACACGAACCGCAGAGATTGAAGGGTATTAACAGATGAGCACAGAAAACGGAATTTCGAATTTCATTATGTAATTGCTGCTCATGCTACAGGTTAAAGAGAGTGATGAGTTAGTTATGTGCAATGAAGCAACAGCTCTGAAATCCGGCATCATACTTACCAACTAAGCATTACAAGAAAAAAAGGAAAAGAGAGAGAAAGAGAGAAAAGAATTCTATAACATTATCCAGATCCAGTAACCTTATTCATAGCAACTGAGATACATCCTAAACATTGTCTGAAATGCTTGCTTAAAGTCTGTGAAAACAGTTAAATACTCACACACATACACACAATCAAGAAGGAAAAACAAATGGCAACTCAACATATGGCTTCTGCTCCCCAGCTCTTTCACAGTGTTAAGTATGCTAAAATTATAGCCAGCCTCAACATGAGACTCTTGAAATCATGTGAAGGAGAAAAAACATAGAATTTAAGCTAGTTAGTCTGTGTCAAAGTGTCAAACTCTATGTGAAATTTTATCACGGGTTGGATAAAGAAAACCTTAAACCCCCTCCCTCCTGTTATTTCAATTAAGGTATTATTCCGGTTGTATCTTAAAATTTTGTTTCTAATTCCTGCAGACAGAAGCACAGATTCATATGCAATCCCATTTTTTAAAGAAACTGACTTAGAGCTATTGAAGAACAGAAGTCATGTAAAGTGATTTTCACATCTAAACATATCACACCAGAAGAGTGAAGAATAATGGCACTTAAAATATATTTAAAGTCTGACAGCAATCAACAGGCTGATTAGTAACTCAATTTCTTTGGATTTTAGAGAAGCATATATATCTCTATATACATACATACGCACGTACACACATGTGGATATCAAATGTGGTAAATAGAAATTTTGCAGGTTTTGTTTCCCCTTCATAGTTTTAAAATCTTTGGTGTAAAACGTTCTTATCTTTATCTCTCTACATAATGAAATACTTCGTTATCCAAAATATAAAAATAGGGTAAAATAAGGCAGCTTTATTAACAATTGATCTAGAACTCAAAAGTTCTATATAAAAAAAAACAAAATAGATGCATTAGGATTTTTAAGAGGTAGAAAAATATCAGGAAATGATCCATATTTTTCATTTCTTAGGCTTGACAACTGACAAATATCATAGCCCGATGAGCTATGATATTTTCAGGCCATAATGTAAAGCTGTTTCAATTGTTTCTGAACAAGCAGGTGGATCAACAAAGTTGAAATGCGACATCTTCCCACTCTATTTGAAAATTTTAGGCTCTTCTAATAATAGTATGTTTGTTATTTGACTCAGAAATTAACTATTTAAATGTAAAACGGAATCCTAACTACGCACAGACGGAGTCAGAAGTGAGGCGAGGTGGAGGAATCCGGAGGTGTAACACAGGCGTTGGCATGACTCATCTTGCTCATCAGTTCTGACTTTCCAAGAGGTAAAAAATTCACCGATCAGAAGCCTGACAGGGTGCTGCACAGTAAGACTACTCTCAGTACGTCTAGCTTTATCTTGTTGTCTGGATCAACATTTTCCCGAGTGCCATCTCTGGGAATGACCACCGAGCAAAATACCATTTGTGCATGTTGGTAAAATTTGATGGCCTTTTAAGACACTTTGGCTTCCCCACCTGACCTCTAGGGAAGAGGGCAGTCATTTTGGTACAGCTTGTGCCCTTGACCACTCTTAGAAATTCCAGCCCAAATCCAGCCAAGTTATCCGTCATGCTCAGCAGAGCCTTCCTAGAGTCAAGGAATTAAGTCTCTCACTAATTTTGGGAAACGAGGAAAGGAAGCAAGAAGCAGATGCAGTGAGAGAGACTGCAAAAGCAGCTGCAAAGCAAGATGAGAAGGTGAGGAAGAGATGGTTAGTCGCCTAAAGACCTGTGAGACTGGAATGGGGTAGGAGAGAAAGACCTGTGAGACTGGAAAGGGATAGGAGAGAAAGAACCAAGAGCCAGCCATGATGGAAAAAGAGCAGCAGAACCCATGTCCAGTGAAGAATGCTCTTCAGAACCTGGCTGGAAACATATAGGGTAAACCTGTTCCTCTCTGTTAACTAACATCTGTGAAACTCACTGGCAAAATTACCATTTTTTTCCACTGGTGGAGATTCAAGCAGAGGTAAGACAGCTTACCACTACTACCAATCAGTGCCCTGTCTCAGACTGCAGGAGCTGGTGGTGGATCTAGGGGTTACAGTTTTGCTTATGGATTACGTGGCCGTTAATCAATATGACAGAATTTCTCTCTTGCCCTATGCCTTAAAACAAAATGGAATTACACAAGGAAAATGTGACAAGACAATAAATTTGTAAAGTCAAACATTAAAAAAACAGGAAATGTCAGGATTAAAATTTAATTTCATCCCCTTGGGTATATGCAGGGGATGCATTTTAATTGGACAATCATACTCTATTTTTTTCAGTGGACCCATTTCATTAAATGTAGAAAATTGATCTGCTTAGGTCTCCAGCAGTCCACATTGAATTTACTGCCTCAAAGCACTGAGGATTCCCAGCTTATTATTGTCCAAGTGGTTGACTTAAGGACGATAGTTCAGAAATGCGTAAAGTTTCAGCTTCAGTTGTTCCAATACAAAATTTTTGGAAAATTTCAGTAAGTTCTGAGGTTTTGCTCTGATTTGGAATGAAAAAAAAAAATTCCTAAGATTGGACTGGAGAAGGGATAATAAGAAACTCTTCCCAGTCCTGCCACACATACAGCCCTCATTTCTGTATTTCAGCTTCACTTCTGATCACAGACTTCAGCCACCACCATCAACAAGTGTTGCTCAGATCCTCTGTGAAGGAGTAATACAGGGCCAAAAAGATTCTTAGTTCAAAGTTATACAGCAAACAAGCAGTAGAAGAGATTAAGATGCAGGCTGTTGAACATGGGTTTCTCTTGTGCAAGGCTGAAGTATCATCACCTCCGCAGTCCCTGCTTCCCTGCCTGTCAGCTGGCATCCCCGCTTACTTTGAGAGTCAGGCAGCAGAACTGTTCTGAACACAGGCTTGAAATAGAAGGCATGATTGTTGGGATCAAAGAGTCTGATTCTTTTATCACAGGGAAAATACTAGAACTAATGTAGAGAGGTCCCTTCTTTATAAGGGTTACTATACTGATGTACTTTTTTTAGTAGGAAGAGAGGAAAAAAAGAAGATAGAGAAAAACCAAACCCGAGACATCAGAACAATTTAAAGCTCAGAATCTTAGCATCATGGGGTCAATAAGCCCTTCAATACCATTGAGCTTACCATTGATGGTTCCTGCAACCTATTCCGGTGTCACAGAAATCTGCTTTACTCAACGGCTGCATAGCAGGAATTACTCTGTTTAACAGAGTATTTGCAGTTACCTTCTTTCACAGAGTCGGTACCAAGTAAAAAATACAGAGGCAACTGAATGATATTCTGTGACTAAGTGCAGGTAAATCTCAATTTTTTTAAATGTACGCGTCCACTACGCTAGTCAGGTTCCTAAACATGGGAAGGTGGACTTGTCAGATACTTTGACAGGGCAAATTAAGTTTCTAGATAAAACAGCAGCAGCCACAATCACATTGTATTGAAGAGCAACCACTCTAAGGAAGGGAAATGGCTTTTGCTGAGGGCTGAGCCTTTGATAAAATATGTCAACCTGAGGAAATCGAATTCATTACCGAATGGCATGTTCTCTACTTGCTCTGATTATCATAGCTCAAATGAAAAAACTGGCATGCTGAAACTGGCCAACAGGATCACAACGACAACGATGAAACTAGAACACCTAGTGATGGGCTGTAGTAGCTTCACAGTTTCTATAGATCTTCCTCAGAAGAGGAAATTGTATATAATATTTTATAAAAATTAAACATATTCAGCAACTGTAATCTTGGAGATCACAATCCAGCTAAAGAATCAAGTCTATAATATCTGAAATGTCAAAATCTTTTGTAGTCTCTTCTGGTCAATTATTTTTCATTTAAAAAAAACAGACATAAATTAAATATTATGTATTTTAAAAAAGCATTGTGGTGTATTTTTGAAGCTGGTCAGAAATTTTCAGATGACATGGAAACATCTGGCATGGAGCCTGCATGGTTTTGTCTGAGTCATCTTGGGGGTGATGGATGTGTGTGGATTCCCAGGCAGGACTCCAGTGGTGCTCCCGTGTGCAATCCAGGCACAATTCAGAGCTCTTCACCTATCTTTCAAAAAATCTGCCTGTTGTAGAGACCCTGGCATCATAGGGATATGTAGGTTATTAACAGTCCATCTGGTGGACTCATTCCCGGAATCACAGTCTGTCAAAGTTCTAGGTGGTCTGTAGCCACCTCGCTCACAGGTCTGCCTTTGCTAGAACTGGAAACCAGTGGTTTCCAGGCTAACCCCAAGCCCTGGGCTAACCTTGCAGGCAGGTGACTGCAGTGTTAATTTATACCTGCCTCAGGCTTTAGAATTTGTGCACTCCAGAGTCAGCCTGGAGGCAGGTGGTATGGTGCTACTCCAGGCACTCTGTCCTGGAGCCCAGTGTCAGAGCCTCAGGAGCCCGGGATCGAACAGGGGTCAGCCCCCAGGCTGCCAGCAGGGCTGCTGGAGCATCCCCAGCATCTATGTGCTAGAAGGAAAGCTCAGAGTCAGGCAGGTCCGGGGACAGCTTGTTTAACACTGATGCCAGGTCACACTGTGCTGCATGTCTGTCCTAGGAAGCTCCTGGCTGCTCCTGACACTGATGTGTTGGTCAGCTCCACTGCATAGCGCAAGGTCCAGAAGAATGCAGCCCTCAGGACAGGACATCATGTTTTGTGGTACGTAAATACACACGCAGATGTGAAATACATCACAAGCTCCTATTAATGAGACTCCTGCAGCAAATGATTGCATTCGATAGAAAGGTTAAGTCTAAAATCAAGTTTCTAAAAATCATAATCTTTTTCCAGATCATGTTAGAGAATATCAAGTATGACGAGGACAATTTTTAAAGGAATACAGGAATGGCCACTCTAGAGCAGTGTCCTCCAATGCACCAGAAAACTAGTGCAGAAAAGCAGCTTTGCTTCACCCGGAAAGAATGAACGAGCCAAAGAGGGCAGAACGATTTAGCCTGGAATGAGATTTCCGAAAGCGAACAGGCAGAACCGGTACAGGGGCACTACAGCATAGAATACATAGTAGCCATTCCAAAGTGTCTGGTGTTGAATACTTACTGAGTGCATTAGGTAGGAAATGTGGCAAGGAATGGTATCCCTGGTGATTGTTTTTAATGTTTCTACTTACCGATTTTTCATATTCAAGTGTTTCCATGCATTAAATTATGTTACTAATTTTTTTTATACTGATTTAATTAGTTTTAAATTACTTTTAATTTTGTTTCCTTTTGGTCTTGTCTATTTGCACTGGCATAGCTATACCACTTATTATACTTTGAAACTACACCCTCATTTCTACTTATGGTTTATACTTTCAAGCGAAGGAGTCTCAACATTTTAACATCTCTCATTTTAACATTCTTTCCGTTGTCCTATCACAGCTCTTCTATAATTTTAGAATTTATTATTTCTGCATATTTTTGCAATTGAGAAACAAATTTTGAAATAACAACTTGCCAAATTAATTTATTCTTAGAATATTTATTTTATTTAGATTTATGGCTTTTCCACAGAAGCATTTTTATTTATTTGTCATTAAATAAAGGTTTCTGAACACAGAATTTCAAGTGTTACACATTCTTCTTCTCCTTCTCTCCTATGTTTTCACTGCAGAATGTCTTACAACATCAATGAAAGACAATACAGGGTACAAAACACACCACTGCCATCCAGTACTACTTGTTCATGCTGAGAAACAAAGGTCAACACAATAAAGTGTTACTCATTCAACAACTGTCTCTATCATTAGTTACCTTAATCCCAGAACCAGTGTTAGTGCTTCATGCAGACCTGAGGTTAGTAAGAGACTAAAACTTTAAGAAGATGTAGCGGTCATTTCTCAATCAGTGTGAAATTCTTTTTAGTGTGAACAAGGGCAACAAGGAAAGTTCGCATACAATTTGGTTACAAGCTTAGTGCTCTAGTAAAAGTAAGAGGAACAAAGGGGTTTTTTGGACACTTTGTCTTACCTTCAGATAAACAGAACTGATATTTAATGATCTAAAAGAGGGGAAATAAAATAATGAAATAATCATAAGGAGTTCAAGAAATTTCAGAACAGGAAGGCCTTGAGTTACTCATTTTCTTTTACCGATTTTTTCATTAGTAACTGAAAATGCAGTATCCTCTTATAAAACAGGTATTTTACTGGAAAGCAAAAATGACCTTAAAACCAACTTTGCAGCTAATAACCTGGAAACAAAAGTGATGATTGCAAGGCTCTCAGACTTCCAACTTAAAACTTTACATTCTAAAAACGTAGTGAGCCCTAAAACTTTCTTACAGGGAAAGTGTACTTAGATTAAGGAATGTATCTACCTGAACTAGTCTGGATGAAGGAGTTACCCACGCTTCCATGGAGACTTTATCCAGAGGAATGCAATAAAACTCACTGTAAAAATACAGAGTCTGGTTGCTATATTAAAGTAGCTAGCCAAATCTTAATGCCAGGCAATGGCTTGCAATGCCAGAAAACAGAATAAAGATTTAAAAGCAACTTTGCCCAGGTTCTCAAATATGTACATATAGTCTTTCAGATTAATGGTAACTCTTAATGGTGTGCCAAGGTCTGAATTTTTAGGTTTTATAAGTAAGGATACTGCATTTCAAACAAGATTGTATAAAAACAGTTCTTTACTGTACTTCTTACCTGTCTCTGAGGGCAAATGGTGGTAAGGTGCTGGACAGAAAACCTGGGCAGCAAAATCCTCAAAAGTTGTAGGCTCTAGATGGTGTTGAACAATCGTTTGCAGGTATCGTGCTCTCTCTTCATAACTGGTTTAGCCAAGAATTAAGGATCAATTTATATCATGTACTGTAACTGCTAAATATCAGTGCCCAGTAATTCAGAATTCTTGGTTTTGTTAAATACTTATAATGTATTCCAGTGACTGTACACACTTATTTTTAATTCTTTACATAACTACGATACTATCTGATGCACTGAAGTAATACGACCTGTAAGATAAACATGATTAATGTAAACCTTATGCTTCAACTATCTTTTCTTCATGTCTGATGCAAAACTTTCTGAAATTTTTATTCAAACAACAGAAACTTAGATACTCAAAAGAGAGTAAGTAACTGTTTTTCTGTACTCTGGTCACAACTAAATATAAAAACATTACAATTTTTAAAAAGTATAGCATGAAACATAATCTTAGCATTAACAAAATAACTGATTTTGCACTTCTCCATAACAAACTGTTCCACAATCCCTAAACACACACACACACACACACACACACACACACACACACACACACGCGGTTAAGATAAATACATAGCAAAATTTGAGTATTGGGAAAAACATCTCATCAATTATGCCATTAAAACAAGCAAGAATATTTGTAAAGAATCCCCAGGACCCTTAAATACTGGCTAACGGGGTGTCGGCAGGGCACTGACAGCAAAATACTGTACTTCTTCCTTTTCCCCGCGTTCTCCCTCTCTGATATTATTGACGAGAGACCGGTATCTTGAAGTGTTGTTGCTTTTGAAGAACCCTCTCCAGGCTTCTTGTTCCAGCAGGCCTGATTGTGCTGTTAGCACAGAGAGAGCGAGAAAAAGAGAGAATATTTCTGCTGTTCATGAAAGCAACTATGGAAATGGCTGTCAAAATGTAGAGCAGCAGGCAGCAACATACAATTATCAAGAAAAACTACCATGCTGGCTTCATGTCGAATAGTTCCTGAACTGAGAAATCAGATAACCTTTTCTCTCACAACTTTCAAAGTCCTCCAGCTGGACTCAATACGTTCAATGAGGGAGACCTCCTCCAGTTGTCTTACAGAACTGTAAAATGCTTCAGAAATTTTTCCTGGCATTTACGCTTGTGTATTTTTTTTTTCCGTATTTTATTTGTAGATAGTGAGGTCATTTTTTCCTTACATAGCTCAGGTTTATTTCCCTAAAACCCCCACAACATGCTGTGGAGGAATGCACTCAGAACCAGCTTCTTGAAGGTTCTGGGGTCCGACTTCAGGTCTGCTGCTCTTTTTGGGGACAACAAGGGCAGTGAGGAAACTACCATTCTGACTCAATTTCACCACCTGTGAAACGGGCATAATATTCAACCTGCAGACATTTTTTAGCAATCCAAACATAAAAGCTGCATTACAAATGATAACATTTTTAACAACAAGTGCTAACATTTAAAATAAATAATGGTATATCATTTTCAGTTACAATAAGCAATAAAATTCTCAGCCTCAAATTACAGTTGGAAACAATACCCTTCATCTTAGCTTTTAAAACTATAATTTGACAATTACAGAACTTTTCCTATTAAACCTTTTTGCATTTTTTTCTGTACAATACTTACAGTAGATTTTGCAGTACACCTAAATATGAAAAAATGTATAGAGAATATATTATCTGAAAACAACTTCTAGTGAATAAACTGATCTTCATTGTACATCTCAGACCACAGCCTCATTACATAGCGAAACTGGGAAACAACTTTCCTTCCAAAAACCGTGTTCCGAATTCTTTCTGGATCCTGAGACAGCTGAACCTCAGCAGAAGTCTCAGGCTGGAGAAGCTATAATAGAAGCACTGGGACAAGAGAAAATATAAAAATCTCCCATTGTAATGGTTCTTAGATTGGGGGATAAACACAGTATTGAGGCTTAACAGAGAAGAGTAATATAGCATGGTTTTTAAGAGGCTATGTATAAGTGGTAGAGGATGAAACTGATGGTTGAAGTCTAAATAATACTATGTATCTCACAACTTGTTGAAAAGCACTTTTTTCATTGGGGGAGATTCACAGCTGCTGAATTTTCTGCAGTTAATAGAGTCCTTTGATTCACAGCAGTGCCCCTTGCACAAAAAATACTGGCCTTTGTGTATTACCAGAAACTAATTTTCTATTTGGCTGAAAAGGGAAAAATGGGGTTATTGCTTCTCCCTCCTACAGAGCTTTTCATTATGCCTGATGCACTCAACTTCTAAGCTCTTCTGAGAAAAAAAAATAACTGAAGAGGCAAGAGGTAGAAAAATGAGCTTGTTAGCACATTAGAAGTGAAGTATCTTGGTGGGCCCTAGAAATTCCCAGTGGTGTGTTAACTTATCACTCTATGCATGCTGGCACTGATAGTCTCCCAATTGATCACTCTCCTTTTGCACCAAAGGTGCTGCCAGGAAGGAAAGGCTGAAGGCCCACAGGAGAACAGGCTGCTATCAAAACAAGCTGTTTTTAAAAGTCTGCTTGAATGGATAAAATGTTTCATGAAAAAGTAGGGTGGAGACACCTACCTGCTTTTAAAATGCTCTATTTTCAGAGGTCTCTGAAGGAAATCTTTTCGTTTATCCTATTATATCCAAAGCTTATACACAAATAAGGCAAAAATGAAGGAAAGTTAGTGCTTTGAAAGTGACAAGGACTGTCCCATTCTCCAATCTAGGTACCTACCTCCTAACCAAATAAAGAAGTCTCGACCCAGATGCTGACTGGGGAGGATAATGATGTTTTCATTACACAGTAGAGAGGACATGCTTATATCAGTTCTAGAAGTCTAATTCAAACGTGCACTTAGTACACCCAGAGAAAAGTAATTCAGCTAGCCAGGTTGCCTCTTGTCCTAACAATCCACAAAACCATCTGCAGCTTGTTAAAAACAGAACCCCGCTTAAGAACAAAACGAAAATCTGATGCGAACGCCAAGTCAAAGCTTGCTGTGTTCTGCACTAAGAAATGACACTCTCCTCAGAAGAACTCCTTTTCTGTATTAGAGACTCAGTAGCTGAGGTTGGGATACTTTCATCTTCTATTCACTCACTTGAGAACATTCTAGTATTTTACACCTCCGAATTTGCACGCTTTTGTGGCTGAAATAATCTAGTTCTATGCTGTACTTGAACACAACTATCTGCAAGAATGACCATAAACCCATGGTAGTTAGTTTCTACATTGGTTCTAATAGGCTAGACATTTACTTCTTTAAAACGCTGCTCTCTAGGGAAGAGTTATTAGCACCTACAAATTGAGTGGCACATACAAACTCAATGGCTAGTAATAATAGGGCAACGCAAGCTGTACTCTTACTGGGAGTGGATGTTGCCACTGGCATCAGCAATTAAGATGGAATGGGAAGGATGCACAGACACACCGATGGAGAAAGGCTGGCACAGGGAGTGACTAAACACTAAACAGCGTTGGTTGTGAGCTTTCTGCTTCTGAAGAAGGTGCTAACTGGAATAAAAGTAAATGGATAAAAAGATAAGATATACATTAATTATACAGGCACTCACCCAAATCTGTCAGCTAAAAACTGGCAAATATATAATGTGCAAAAAGCGTAACAAAAAAAATCTAATGAATTCCTTACACTTTTTCAGAGGATATTGTTCTGAAAAAGACAATCAGTACAAGAAAAAAAACAGGAATCGTTTATAGGTCACTCAGGCAGCAGTTAACTCCAGCTAAAATTTCATTTGTATTACGATCCATTAATTTCATTTGTATTACAATCCATTTCACTTATTCCCTAAATCTGCAATTGTTTCTATTAATACTGAAAATATTGTACTTTCCCTTATTACTGTAACCATGCGATTTTTTTAGACCTGTTGATTTGCACTTGGGAACAAGCACCAAAATTCTGGCTGACAGATCACCTACTTGTGCTTAATCTGTCTGAAAAACATCATCTCATGTCTTCACCTAACAGCTCTCCATCACTGTTGGTTGTATCACTTTCTTTTTTAACTCAAGCTCTGTTTAGATTCCTAAGGCAGAATACATCTACATCTTGCAGATGCTTTTTGCATAATCAAAGCTAAAAATTTTCTAGCCATCTACATGAATAAATTATCTAGGCTCTTGCTTCACATCTCAGCTGATGCCATAGCTTTTTATTTGACCTCAAATATGAATTTTATTCCTCCTTATATCTACTCGGAGCATTGCAGAGCCCACTTTCTGAACATACTGCTTAGATGGGGCATTCTCTTCAGATGCTGCCACCAGTCTGCCACTCTCTAGCACAAATGCAGGCTACTTATTTTAACTTTATAGTCCATACCTATTTGTTCAATTTTATCAATACTACTTTTGGCTCCAGTCAATTAACACAGTCACTCTCACTCACCTTGACATTTTTGGACAGGCACTTTTGTACTTTTTTCCATGACTTCCTATGCTTAGCACCAGGACACCACAAACATCCACAAAACAATCCCCCCTCAAACTCCCCCCTTTGCTATGATGCTTATTGGAAAAGAAACAAGGAAAACATCCTGGAAGACTTAAGTCTGTTGCTGTGCAGGATCACACAACTATTCATGCTGTCTACTATTGTTTCACACTTCCCTGAATTTTATATCTGCCTTCATTTGTTGTCTTCAGTTTTACAGCGATTTTTTTTAAATTCTGGGGGACAAACACCATTTGTCTTGTGCTGTACTCCATCGCAGTATAACAAGACTGGAGTCTATGCTAAGGACATATTTGTGCCACAATAATACAAGCAAAACAGCTCTCCTCTCCTCTTCATCCACCATCTTAATCATTTTCCTTTATATTCAAAACAATTCCCTCACACTGCCAATTTTTTTTTTTTTTTATCCAGGGCTTTGTCATCCTTCAATTTGGTGAGGCAATGTTTGCTACATTTTCCCACATCTCTAGTTGAGTTGTCTTTATTTTTCCCTTCCTGTAATCTAAACCATGCAATCTCCACAAAATCCCATACTTCCCATTGTTCAGCCTCTTCTACTGTCTCCATCTTTCAAGTCCTTCTGTTGAATTCATCTCCTCACAGTCATTTCCATAGATTTATTGTGTCATTCTAACTACACGTTTTCTTTCCATTCTTCTTATTCGCACTTCCCTCAAGTTTCAGGACAAAGTCTTTCTGTAAGTTTTAGAACTGAATAAAATGCATTACAGTAAATCTATTTTGCAGTTAAGGAAGAGTGGATGCACGGTTACTATGTTACAATCATCCAGGGAATATCAATCCTAAAATGTCATTAACCTGAGGCTGAAAACAATGAAGAAAAAACAGTTTCAACATGGAGTAAAATTTCCAAGACTTTAATTAAGGATATGGCACTTCACAAGTCTGTAATCTATCTCTTACCAGAGCATCTAAGTGCTAGATTCACAAAAGAGATGGAGAAGAAATCCTAGTGCCTGGTCCAGAAACCATCTGATAACAAACACTTCCTGAGCAGGGACTGGAATCCAGCGACTCTCTTCTCCCAGGAAAGTACCGTAACCATTAGGCTATACAGATGAGCATGTACTTTCCCTGTGATTCAGAGGAGATCTTATTTTATGAAACGAAGAGCAATTTCGGCAGTGAACGGAGTGTGCCTGATTACAAAATGTCCTCAGTCCCAATGGTTAGAACAGTTTTGTAAGAGGCAGGAGATGCAGCCTCAAAATTGGAAACCGCGCTCTCATTTCCTGGCTGATTGATGTAACTAGGGAGTTACCTCCTGTTGTGTTTGTGTGGGCTCTAATCCAGCGAGTATACGTTCAAAACTCTTAGCATTGCTGCCTTGCAGGTCAGATGAGCAAAGAAATACCTACCTACTCAACGGATAAAGAGAGGTATGAACTTGGCATTTGGCTGTTGAGGACACAGGAAGGACTCGGGCAGCTCTAGCATGCGCTGCAGCGGGCAGATCTCCAGGGAAGGGTGGCAGCAAAAGCTTTAGATACTAGTGCTCTTCAGAGGCATACAAGACTAGGCATTTACTGCGTGGAGATTCTCATCAACTATATTTTAGACTCAGGCACCTATAAGGCTAGTCGTGAGGAACTTGGGTCAGTTCGACAGAGTAGTTACAGGTCTAACTGCTCTCGAGACTTTTGGAAAAAAAAAACACAGAACACCTTTATTAAGACAGATTTCCTCAACAGCTTCTGGAAGGAAGGACTATGCTGAGGAACCTACTCAATCACAGAAAGTTAATAAAGGGCTGAAGAGATGCACGGTTCATTAATTCACTAAAACGTGGATGGAAATATTTGTAATGTCTGAAAAACCTCTTTAAAAGATCACTATTTAATTTGTTCAACAAAATTTAAAAGGAATGTATTTGTGAAGCACCTAAAGTCACCAATGGTAGAAACCCTGTATTTTTCCAAAAGTCAAAAGAAAGGATTTAGCATTTCAAATACCACAATAAAATGTTATGCCTCAGCTTCCATTTTAGTAGATGACTTCAAGAAGATTTAAAATGCATCAACATCACTATAGTTCAGCAAATACTCTAGAACTACGAAGTTCCAAGTTGTAAGCTCAACAATTCTGCAGGCATTTCTACATCCCTACGAAAGGGCTGGTCAAGTCCAGTAGGCTGATAACAGAACATTTTTTTTTTCTTTTTAAGAAAAAAAAAAAATCAGAATTAAAACAAAAGGGCTCCTTTTGTGAAAAGGAGTAAAAATGTAGGGTCTTCACTTGATTTTTTTTCCATTACTGTCTCCCATTCAGAAAAACTGAACAAAAAATTGAAATGAGACACTTCCATGAAAGATTTCTTCATAAACTTTCCCTCCTGATGCTTTTGTGTGTATATATATCCATGCAGCACTGTGTAGAATATCACGATATAACTATATATTGGAATATGTGATGACAACACTGACAGTATGTAGTAACTGAGATTCTTTGATTCCAGTGCTAGGAAAAAGAAGAGTTTTTGTTGATGACCTAGAAATACCTCTTAGAAAAAAGCCAGAGAACACATTTCTAAATAGTAAGATGGACTTCTTCAGGTTAAATTACAAACTACTGTCAGATACACATGTACAGCTGCATCCCTGGCAGTTCCAACTGTTAGCAAAATCATCTGAGAAGTCTATATATATTGATATGATTGTGGAGAGTATGACTTTGTCAGCTAGGCATTTAGAAACTTAATTTAGACAAGCAGAAACCAAAGCACTGCTCCATCCTTAACAGGAAAATGAAAATCCTCCACTCAAAGATACTTGCCTGTATGATCAATAGACACCTGCAAGAAGGTTTTTAATTGCATGTATATACTAGTTATGTAAAAGAGATTAACACTATTTTAAAAAAAGCTACATAAGATGACACCTTCAGTTACTATGTTTGCCCCCTCAGCAAATACAGAAACAAACCTCTCTTTTTCTAGAAAACATCCAAGTCTGTAGTATTGTTAACATACAAAAACGCTCCCAAGATATTAAAGGTCAAAGGAAACAAAGAAACAGTGAGGCACAGTGCATGGCATATGTTGGTAGAGGATTTTAAGTTTCTTGCTCCCTCACCTGAGAAGATGTGCAAACCCCACAGAATTAATTGCTACAGTTCGAGGTAATTAAAATAATGAAAGCATCAATTTTATTGGGCAATATTTTCCCTAGTAAATCACAATTCCTGACATCAAAACGTGAAAGGACGACTGCCTCCAGTAAAAAGGTAACAAGTTCAGGTTAGGACCAAGGTTATACAGAAGCTGAAAGGCAAAGTTAGCCATAGCAGAATTTGACTTCTGAAGGAAGACAGGACAAAACCCACACATCACAGAAATGGAAGATTTTTCTGGGAAATTTCACCCTGAAAGAAGAGATTATGCAGTGGTTGTCAAACCAGCTGAACTCATACTGAGTCACGGCAATTTGTACTCTTTGTTGGCTCTTAGAATTAAGGATGTAAGTTGGGCTGCTATTGATCCAGGGTTGGAAGCCCTGCAATTAGCTGTGTATTGTAGGTAGGTGGGTGATCAGGATCAACTGGCCACACTGAGAGGAATAGTTGAAGTTCTCTTATATTCTGAAAAGTGACTCTGTAGAAGTGGCATCATGGTGTTCCCTATTTATTACATTTCGGTGATTTCCTCATCTAGTTTGCACAGTATACAAATAGAGATATTTCCCTCCCCCGCCCGCCCCAGCTGCAACTTCTGTTTACTCAAGTCAACTTGATATCTCAAAATCAGCCTGGGTTTCTTTTCTGTTTCTTAAATACTGCCAACGTTGAAAACGGCATATAAATATTTTGCTCTGTGCATCTGTTTACAAAGATATGCTGTAAATGGAAGCAGCTTCTGCATATGCAATTGGAACTTAGGCACAACAGTGATGATTCACAAAGCAGAATTCAGTTCATTCTCCTCGTATCTGATGCAAGTTATTTAAGGTGAAAGAGAAGAAAAAAAATTGCTATGCTTGACACTACTAAAGAAGTGAAATAATTAAAAAATTTACAGTCTTCTAAGGCGATTTTTTTCTCTACTGAAACCGTATTTTCAACACTAGTGACAGCACTTTTACAATAAAATGTAAGAATATGTTTTCTTACTCATAAAAACGTAACATAAACCTCAGCGGAATCAGTTATATTTTAAAAGTAAACTTTTATGTTGCATTTCATGAAAGCATTTTAAAATTGCAGAAGGGACTCAGTGTTAATTATTCAAAATCAATAACTTTCAGAAGTAATGTATATATGACAATCTACTAATTAAAGCAGATATCTAATTTTAAAAAAGAAAATAAATATTAAAAAAAGTAATGGACTAAAATTGTAGAATTTAAGCAAACATAAAATGTAGTATCTAACATCTTTAATAGAAATATTTTTCAACACAAGCTGTAACTGCAGAAGGGCTTTCTGAGGCAATTTCTGAGGTAAATTTCTTCACGAAGACAACAAGGGAATATATAATAGATAAATCCACACAGATTAATCCCATCATTCCAGATCTTGCAATTTGTTTCCAATGCATATAGCCGCATCGTTCTTTAAATGAATATAATGAAAATTAATTTTCATTTTTTATACTACTAAAAAGTTCAAATATATCTGTGATAAATTAAAAGTTATTGGGTAAATTTTAAGAACACATACTTTTGCCATTTAGAGGCTTTTTTCTTTAAAAGTACTAATCTTACAGCTAAAGGAGATTACTTCCAGTATATCTACCCTATGGTTAAATGGTTAAAAGTCCTGCAAGGTAAGCATAGGCTAGATAAAATTGCAGCCACTGAGTGTCTCCAAGTCAATGCTATTGCTTTCTGCCTACTTTACTTACAGAGTATATATTGAAAAGCATTGACTTTATCTGAATTTATATAAGGATCTTCATTTTTACAGTGTGAGTACTTTCATAATTGCTGAATTACTGCAAGAAACTGTAATGGATGCTTACATTTTCACTGGAAAACCCAATACATTTAACATTCTGCAACATTTTCCTTCTAGGAAAATCTTTGATATGTTGTTTATTTTTATGTTGTTCCATCACATCTTACAGCTAACTAAATTCTTCAGTGGTTTTTAACATCGAGGAAGAAAAAGCTGTGATTCATCAGCGCAGACAAAGCTGGGCTTTAATCCATTCCTATAACCATATTGCCAAGTCTATATTGTTTACATTGCGTCTCAATTAAGAGACAGGCAGGACACCTGGTACTTCTTTATCTAAGTCCCACGGGCTGCCAGATGACTCAAAATCCATAACAGGTGCTAAGGCAGTGTGAGTGTAGCACCATTAACACAAGCTGGAATTGGATAAAATTTGGACTATGCTTAACCACTTAAAACACTCAATTATGAAATGAAAAATGTAACCACTCTGCACGAAGCTCCTTTACAAAAGGCACTTACAAAGATATGTAGAATTAAACTACAAGTGTAATGGACTTAACATGAATTTTAACTTTAGTATAAATATTCTCCAAATTAAACAATATAAAAACCAGCTATATAAAAAAGTTGGGTTTTTAAAGCTAACCATATAAAAATATATACTTACTGGATTGAATGAATTCTAATTTTGATCATCTGGTTAGGCAGCAAAAATGACAACTGATGCTCAGACTTCTCGAAATTTCGAAGTTAATGGAAAAAAAAAAATCTGAATTAACTATACTTATTGAATTCCTCGACTCTGTAGAACCCAGAAGTTATTTTAAGGATTTTGGCAAATTAAAGCATCTTATAGATGGGTTTTAAAACCGACCAGATTCAAGTGAAAAACTACATGATAAAAGATACTCCTTTTCATTGAAATCTCCCTCTGCAGATCTCTCTTCAGCACTTTTTTTTTAGCTAAGGTGACTGAACTAAGTATTAAACTTAGACACTGACAGAACACACCTCATGAGAGAAAAAATGAGTATCAGAAATTTTACAGTGGGCAATTACTTAAGAACTATCTGTATCTAAATGTGCAGTAATCCAATTAAGTTTCTATTTAATATTGTAATTATCAAAAACACAATATAGTGATTTTATTACCAGAGTAAGCAGTAACAAAGTACAGTAAACTGTCATTTAAGACAGTGTCACAGTATCTATGATAAGCAGCATATTGGCTTAAACTAATGCACTATATGCCTCTAGGGAACGACAGGCTCGGAGACTGGGTTTTAACATCAGAATCTATCCATTAATCTTGACTTAAATATAATCTACTCTGCAGTAAGAGGAAGAATGGGCATTCAATGAATTATCTGTTTGAAATATAGCAGGAGCATATTAACATAAAGGTATAGTGGAAAGTCTCAGTTTCAGTACCATTTATTGTGTATTGTTGGTTTTACAAACCCTGAACTGCATTTTAGCATGAAATTAAAAAGATAGTAGGATCAAATGGCTGGCAGTATCGGAAGGATGAACACCTCAACACTACAACAGATTACTCCTTAACTTTACCGGCTGCGTGGTTAGAAGACTAATGACAGCATTTACAAATACCCCACTTGCCCATGTTTTAGTAACAGGCTATGGAGGTGAAAACAAAACAGCGAACGAAGCCGCACTGAAGCCCTTATGCAGGCAGAATTCCTACTCCAACTTCCAGGGAGGACTTGTCTTACTAATGCATCCAAGATGGGAACGGATGAACCCGTAAGGTATGTTGTGCTAATTGTTTGGAAGCCCATTACAGCTGCCACTGCTTCGGGACCTTTTCGGAGTGACGCTCCTGCTGGCAGACAGAGCGGCTCAGCTCGCAGGCGGCAGCGGGTCCGCAGCAGGCAGCAGGGCTGGCACCGGCCAAGGGACTGGAGTTCATTAAAGATGTTGCACCAAATGTGCCAATCAGAGACGTCGAGGTGTTGCGGTCACCACTGCAGCCCACAAGTAACGTGGAAGAATACAGGCCGGGGGAACTGCAGCCCCACATACGGACTCTTGATTTTAGGAGAGGGATTTATTCCCACTCCGACACTCAGTATTACATCAGTTTTAACTCAAGTAATTAGGGTTGATGAGCGTAAAAATACAGAAGCAAAATTGGCTCTTTGCTCTCTGGTATTTGCATGGATGCTTAAGCCCACAGTTTTCACACATTCAAATATATAAGTTTCTACCTTAAATACTTTCTCTGCATATACAGACATACTCATTGATGAGAGAAACAGTAAAGAAAATGCCTTTCATGAAGACATCACTACAAACTGTAAAATTACACAAATAACAATATTAATATTAAATATTGTCCAGTAAAGACTGCACAGAGATATTTATTAATTTACAATTCCACACTAGACAATAACAAAGAAACATCCTCTCATGAGAAATTTTGCCATTGATTTCAATCTATACTGTAATAAACTTTACAACTACCTTTTTTTTTTTTCTTTTATAGTTGAAGAGAACGTTTTCTCTTTACCCTGGGTGCTGCAGTACTGATATGAGATAATCTACTCATAAGTCTCTTTGGAGGGCAGTAAAGTCGATTTTAAGAAACGATTAAGAAACTGCTTCTATTTAAATGAAGAAAACAAATATTAATTTTCAGTTATTTTCCTCTTTTTTTTATTTTGAGGGGCAATTAGTAAAGCAGCCCCTTTGCCCTCCTCCCTAGTGTTGTCAAGCTGTTGAGAGCAGTTTGCAGCACTACAATGGTACTATTGTGAACACAGCCTGGGCTTCCTTCCCACAGAGAGTTAAATGGGCAGTTCCTGCTGCCCATGATTGGTGTCCAGCGAAACAATACTTAAGAGCCAGGTTTTATCCGTTCCACGCCAAAGAAGTGAAGCCAGGGAACCCAAGCCTTCGTATCATGCTGAACCATATGCCAACCCTGCTGGCCCCAAAGGTTTATCACTAAGAATCAGGATCCAGCATGTCCCCTGTGAAATTTCACTTCACATACCTTCTGTGAAATGCATGGCTTTGCTGAAAACTGACCTTTTTCCACAATTGGCAAGAACAGATGGACGGTAACTACGGTTCGGCAAGCAGAAATTAAAAGATTTTCTAATAGCCTGCATTCTTCTATGTTTGGGAGGAGAAGCATTGAGAAGGAGACAGATATACTTGTGACCCACAGATCTATTCAGGTGCAGTTAATCAGCAATTAAACTATTTTCTCGATGTCTAGAAAGTATATTGAGATTAATTTGATTGGCCAGGCTATGATTAGGACTCATGTCCTTCGGACTACCATATGGTAATTCCAATTACTGTAATGCTAACTTTTAATCCTTGCTTTATGCCAGTTTATTCCATTCTTCTATTAAGCATGTGGCACATACAGAATAAATTACATGAATACATGCTTTTTTGTTATACTTTTGACCTGTTTAATTAGTGAATATTGTTACATGAAGTATATTCCATATCTGGCTAGATATTTCCATATAATGACAGGTATTATATATAACCCCTTTTTCCAGTAACTGAAATACAGACCTGTAGGAGAACAAAGACAACCAATGTGCTAGTTTCTATTAATCTCCTCTTTTTTTTTTTATGGTACCCAGCATCTTCTAATCCCTCTGTTGGCACTGGAAAGCATGCCCCAACTGTCTTGATTACCATATGCAGAATGATGCAGAAACAGTTTGCCAGTATCTTATTCAACTCACCTGGAAACATGATTCTATCTCACAGACATTACTGTTTTTCAGTTTGGCTTGTTACAAATAATCTCCCCATTTCCCTCCAATTTAAATATCAGAATCACCCATACACAATGTTATATACTTATTCTTTATATACACACAGCTTTTAGTGTTTTAACATACAAATCTTTCAAGTTGTTTCCAAGTCACTTATCTGTTATTAGGTGTGAATTTATGACTAGAAAAGGATTAAATCAATAAACAATTGCTGTATTTTAATACATAAAAATAGGGCTTAAATAGTTTAAAAACATGTCTTGTTTTTAAATCTTAGAAACATCAGGAAAAATGGTTTAACCTTCCTGCTTTTATTCACAGACTTCTGAGAGCTACCAAAGAAAACTGTATGAATTTTAACACCTTAAGGGGGCAAGAGTCTTAACATTTTAACAAAGGGCTTTTGTTATCAAAAATGTTTAATTAATTAATAAGGCTAAGTAGGTATTAACAAAAAACCTGTCATTCTGTGTTATGTACAAAGCAATCAACGCTGCGTAAGACTGAACTAGTTTATCTTTTTATTCCAGTGTAAGGACTCCCAGCATTCTCCCTACAAATATTTGTTTAAAAGAGAGACCTATTCACATTTAAAACATATTTTATAATGAAAGAATGACTGCTTTACTAACTTCCAGCTTACAACATACAAATAATTCCTACCTTAAAAATATGCAGTAACAAAGAACTTCCTTCCCTCAAGCAGTCTGTACTGACAGATCTGAATTCAGAAGTTCTAGGAGGCTGATAAAGCAGTTCGCTGCTTTTCAGGGTAGCCCACTGTCATCTTTTTATTCTAAAACAGAATGCCACTAGCATAAGCCTACCCATATTTTATACAGAAATCAGTAGAACCAATATTCCTCCTTCACATGGGTAAATTCAATTTACGAAAGAACGCAGAAGAACCCAGAATATATTTTTCTTAACAGCACAAAAAGATTTGAGTCTCCCTCATAATTCTCTACAACATCAACAGAGCACTCAGCTCTTTGTAAGTGCAATTATTAGTAGAAAATTGTATCATGGGAGTCAAGCGGTTTTGTCTCATTTGATATTTTGAATTTTTTACCGCTTTCAGAGAGTCTCATGCATTTCATTAGAGAAGAGTAACTAATAAATCAAGCTGTACTACTAATTAAAGAACAAATTATAGATATCTTGTGATGACAACAACATTATTACTCTTAAACCCATGTGCTTACACTATACCTTTTTAACAGGTGCTCCAGCATCTTAGTTCGTATCTGCAGACAGCCCGTAAGAAGAGGCAGAGACAGAAGAGCTACCTGGGGTAAAAAAGGCAGGTTCTGTGGGATTAAAAGCAGGACAACTACTGAAGAAAATATGTTTACCTGAACATGTACAACTCCAGAACTGCTACTAAAGAAAAGTATGTATGTGTGTTTTGCAAAAAACCTCATAGACTATACACATCAAAACATACTACACCACAACATAGCTTTCAAGTCTCACACTTCAATGTATTCCTCATATTAAAAATGCATGAAAAACAATTGAAATGATGTCTATGTCTACATGAAAATGCAGTAAACCCAGCAGCTTGGTACACACATCTGCAAGTATTTCTCCAGCAGTTATTTGAAGTGTCTATATGATAAACACTAAGGCAAGAGTTTAAAAACCTATCACAAACGTTGGTTCAATCAGTTGTCTCTAGTGGCTAAAATCAAAGGCATTTAAAGTGATGCTTTGGAATTATTCATTGCAAAACAATCCTATTCTTTCAACAGGTAACTAATAAATGATGGCTGAGAACAGGCTTGCACTACCCCTGAGGTCCAATTGTTACTCAGAACACTGCCTACTTTTGCTCCCTGGTGTTGCATTTTAACTCTAATTGCATGATCAAGCCAATAAATTGGACTCAGGGGACAAAAAAACACTACAAAAGTACTACCCTGACAAAACCAGAGGCTGCAAGAAAATGCACTTCAAACAGAAGTGAGGCAAGACGAGACAAGCGAAGGAGAGGTATCAAGGCTTGAAAGACAGTCATTAATACTGACAGATTACTGTAATTCTGGCTGTCAAGGTGATCGATTTAAGCAGCATATGCCAATCAATACTCTCCTCATTTACTGAGCAGCATTAAGATATATAGTTAGGTAAGATGTCCCTAAGACAGGATTTCAAACCATACTTAACGAACATAAATAGCACAATTTATGCTTTGGAATCTTAGCTGTTTTTTCATTTGGCCTTTTTCTTAATTGGGCAAACTTCGGTGCAATGTTATCCACACAAAAGTTACTTTAGATAATACTATTACACTGCATTGCCATCATGTACACAATTCCCTTACGCGAGATATTTCAAACTGTACCAATTTTCTATACAACATATTAAAACACTGATCTTGAATACGAACATTCTTAAACGCAGCAGTTATTTAAGTACTGTTCATTTTGATTTTTTTTTGCATTAGTGTGTACTTTAGCCTTCCATGGTTTACAAGAAACCAAATTCTCCTGGTGTTTCCCCCGGAAACAGTCTCTTACTGTTCAAATATACTTGTGACATCAAAGGAAAATAAGTAAATTGGATGTATTAGTTCAGGGGAAAAATCCTATAAAGATATTAAAAATAGCTATTACTGCCATTGCATACCAACAAGTAGACAGATACATATAAGCATAAACGCATGTGCACACACACACGTGCATGTCTCTATATAGAGATATAAAACTTTCCTTTTATATTTAGGTCTTCTTATCATGCAGACAAATTGTTACACATGATTCCTTGAAACTGAAATACCTCAATAGTCCATTAAAACAATGAGATACTTATAAATGCCTTGGAAATTGTTAGTTTTTCTTGCTATACCGTTGTATGCAGGCATTTAATTAATCACATTCTGAATTTTTACAAGATCAAATGACTTGTCAGCAGAACTAAGATATGGGAGAACAGCAAAACTGAGCAAGTCAAAGTAGAGGAAAGACTGAACATCACATTCTCTACATTATGATTCTTGCCTGAACTTGGAAAACAATTTCCTGTGCTAAATAGTAAAATAGATTTTAGAAATAACTCTATTTTCTTCTGGAAAAAGCAGCGGGGATCATATGATGCACTCATCCATGGCTCTTACTTGAACTCATATCAGATAAGGCTACAATGGTATGATTCAGGGATGGGAAAAATATTCACTGAAATCCTGAAATTGTCAATTGTTTGTTGTAAATCATATAAAGTAGCATCTAAAAAGTGCATCAAGTGTTATTTTTAATGTTTGTCTCTTCTCACCTGTGATGACAGAAAAACCAGTAACAGGTATGTTAAATCCTTATTAAATGTCCTGTATCAAAATTGTATTGCCAGAAATACAGCAAATTTTGCTAAAAATCTTGGCATATGGCAGTTCAGAAAAATTCTAAACCAGAACACATTAGAAGAGCAATTATAATGGCATGCATTATTCCTTTCACTATACCAAAATTAATTAGTCGCACTGTGAAAAACGAATTCATGATACATATTTGAGGAGAGAGAGTACCCCTCATGCCTCTTCTATTTGATACCCAGTTATCATTGATGCAGTATCACTGCACTCATTTTTTTTTCTTACAGATGCTCACGCACCTATAAGACAGGAAACTTACTGGACTTACAGGAAGGGAAACCGGCATTGCTTTCCTGTTTTAACTTCCAAGTTTCTGTATTAGTGAGAAATCTCCAAAGTCTTCACAAATTCCAGTTTGAAAATGTAAATGAAACAAATATTCTTAATTAAATGAGACAAATGTGGCCAAAGAATCTGTAGAATACTATTTGCTCACTATACATCATTAGTAACAAACACTTGCTTTTTAAAGATAAGCTTTCCAATGTCTGCAATGCTGTCTTGAGGCAGATGATGGTCAAGCAGGCAAAACCAACAGTCACACTACCAGTTCCAATAAAACCCTTCCTTGGGGCAGCACATCAAGCAAGAAAGCTTCTTCTGAGCTATGAGTTTTTAATACAGTGGAAACTTTTAGCAAACCACTCAAACATATTATTTTATTCATAAAGAAGTTACTGTCTTGTCAGATACTATATGGGGTTAATATCTTCCCTTTCTCTGGAAGACAGCTGTCTAAGAAGGTTAACTACAATACATCAAGTACCAACTGTTTAAGAAATATAATGTCAAAAAAGATAGAGGAATGTAAATTTTCCAGTTTTGATTAAAAAAAAGATTAATTTATCAAATAATTTAGACTAAGATTCATTCTATAATATTTTGTAGATGGAATCATTAAAGCAACATTACATTTTTGCTATTTAAATTAATCTGTTCCATATGACACCAAAAAAAAAAAAAAGAGAAAACTAATTGGTTGAAGAATTCTTGGCATAAGGTCAAAACTTTGTAGATTATTATAAAGAGGTGAAAATTATACTATGAGGATTATATATACAGAACACCTATATTGCAGGTGTTCTAAAATTTCAACGAATTTCAGATTTAAAAGATGCTAAATATGATTTCTTGCTATGTGTCTAGCTACATATTAGGCAGCATCCTTTGGGAGGGGAATACTATCTAAGAGAGGAAGCATTATGATGTCTGAATTGAGCTATAAGTGCAGACAGTTTGGAATAATTGCTAACATTCCAAAATTTGTGTACAATGTGTAAAAAAGTAACACAAGCTGTTTCACATTTGGAATTCCACTCCCACAAGGTTTCTAGCAGTTTTCTTGTACAACATAAACAATTCTAGCAAGTTGGGTCACTGGAGGTGCTTATTACGCTCAGTAAAGAACATTATCTTGGTGTACTTCTTGGCATCTGGCTAACATCTGTTGTTTATTCAGGAAGGTCAAGTAAAATTTTTTAAAGCCACTCTTTCTATTGTTCAAAATATTTAGTACCAATCCATTTCCTACACATAGTAGATTGTGAATTCAGAATGTGACAAAGTGCTTGTTCTGAGATGCAAGCCATGAATAAAACTGTTCCTATCAGCACTGAAATTCCTATTTAGTAAATAAAGAGTATTTAACAATCCCCTAAATATTGGTCTCCTTATTCTACATCATAGCGAAAATGATCGTTCTCAACATTCAGTCCCGTTATTACACCTGCAGCTATGAGCCTCAGAAGCTTTCCTAGCATATGTGCAGCTGGAGCATATTCAGCAGATAAGCATGTACTTCTTACGACAGCGCAAATGTAATGAGAAGAAGAAACGCATTAGCTACGAGATAGAGAAGGGGGTACTGCTGTTTCTTTAGCAAGACAATACAAGTATTTTGTGTGTGCCACCTGCTACTGTGTGCATGTATGCCACCTCTTGGACAGGGACTACTGCTACAAGAAAGCCAGGCCACCAAGAGACAGTGAGGGACTGCAGAATCCTCAAAGGGGGAACTAAAGCAAATTCCACAAATCAATGCAGAAACTCCACCCAAAATGGCGATACTCTCTTCATGCAGCTGCAGCAATGAAAATGTCAAGCATCAAGTTAAAGCAGGATACCTGCCATGCCCGATTGATGTTTGCTGATAAATATAGTAAATTTCTCATCTTAAAATACTACAATATGGAAAGATATTGCTATAGTATTCTGAGCAAAGACTAAAAACACAGCGCAGGTGAAACCTTTAAAAATCATTAAAAAAAACAAATCTTCGAAATGTTTTCCTACCTGAGTTTGCTATCAGAAGTATCAAAATAACGTCAGAAAGAGGAAGGTGATTGGCAGAATATGTCAATCTCAGAAAGCTACTTCAGACCATACAATACATACTCAAAGTCGGGGAAAACTATAAAAGGGAGATGAGCAGAATTTCCTGTATCCATGCAACCATTATTATACTATTCACACGGACTACCCATTGCCACATTGTGATTAACAGACTAGCGCAATAAGGAAAAAGTTGCAATCAGGTTACATGAAGAGGACTGAATATCCCTGCTGATTACAAATGACAGCTGATTCTTTCAGTCAGGTCTGCACTTCGAAAATGCACCAACTCGGAGGACAGAGAAGCCCTCCTTGGAAGTAGGAGGGCCAAACTCAGTGCCGCTGTCTTCACATCCCATACGCAAGCAAATCAACACAGCCTTGCTTTTTAATTAAGAGTTTACTATCATCCATCCTAACTGCTAAGATCTGCAACATGACATTATAAATATTTCTCAAATATAGATAAGCACAGACCTACATATCATTATCAACTCCACACTCAGTCAAAAGGTGCCCACCAAGTATTACACGGCACAGTGAAATGAACCACACACTCGCAGACACGGAGGCATCCGTACACCGATGCTGGCTTTGAAATTAAGAGAGCTAATACAGAAGCGTAGGGCTTGAAATGTGTTCCATTTGACAGAACTCTCAAGTATTCTTGTTCCTTCAAGATCCACATTAAACTGGATTTCTACCAACCATCATCAAAGTTCCAAATAAACTAACACTGCTCCAGTATATTAGATACTCATAAGTAAACAAACAAAAATTAATTTCGAGCAGATCACTTCAGATTTCTCTTTCACTGACATCGTTATGTCCTGAATATGTGGGAAGCCTTGATTATCAGCTTCACTTTTGCAGCCGGGTCTCTGCTTTTAGTGTACCTTCTGAAAAACAGCTTTTATGTTCCTTTTTTCCTCCCTCTTCAAACATACTGTTTTCACCACTCTGAGCCTTCTTTTTCTTTGCACCAGCAACACTCCAACAGAAGGAAAGACCACCTTGATCAGTGAGTTCTGTCTTCTGCAAGAGACATTAAGTCTGGTGAGGTCTCCAGAAAAGCTGTTTAACATAGAATACACCTGCCCCCACACCCTTCAGTCTACAACAAACTTAAAAACCAGTATTGAACTGCTACAGCCATAGCTAACATATGCCAGAAGAATAAAATGGGAGACACTAAGGACAATACTTGACGTCTTCAATTCCCTGCTATTGCAGGAACATAACTAGATTCAAATATTCCTACTTAATAGACCATGTCCATGTTACTGGAAACGCCCACCAGACTGCCATTCTTGTATGAGAGAAATTCCTTCTTGATTTCAAATCCGGCCATGGGTTGAATACCAAGAGCATGTCCATGACGTTTTTAATCAAGAGTTTTTTAAACCACTGAGAGCTAGGCCAAACTTTGAAGTTCAACGTTTTTTTTTTTTATTCTCCACTGACAGAACTGACTCCACCCAATTCAAGGCAGGGAAGTTTGAAGAGTTTTTTTCTGATTCTATGCCAAGCAACCAGTTTTTACATAACTGTCCCCACCCCCATTTTAGTTTTTAAAGTTTTACACAAACCACTGAATATAAGATTCTCCAGGCCAGGTGGAAAAAGAACTCCATCAACTACTTAACAAAGCTGCCCTTTAACATCAGTGCCCAACCAACTGGTGCTTCATAAGCTTACCACGTGATGATATGAAACCCACCAACCAATATTATCTAATATTAAACACATGTAATACTTTCCAGTTATCATGCTAACCATATGAGGAGACAAATATCAACATTTTAATGGAGGCCACATGACGTCATAAATGACACGCAGTGCTTTGAGGCATATAAAAAGTACAATTTGGAGAACTGAATTAAAAGTGAACGTGCAATGTACAGCTCTCAGGAACTGGCCAATTCCTAGACACTGAGCTGGCAAGCTATGTCCAAGGAATTTATTACAACTTCTATATTCTGTAATTAAACAAATTAGTTTGTGGGGCTTTTTAGTACTGAAAGTTTGATATTTCAAAGTAAATGGTCTTCCAATTGCTCATCGCTATACATCAATATAATACTATAAGACATCACTTTTCAGGGTATAATGATGATAATACATTTTAAATTCTTTGATTAAGCCACTTGAGTAATGACAAAAAGATCAGACCTTTCCAAACATAAAAATACAAAGAATCAACATCTGTCATCTACAGAAACGGCACAAACGTCATTTAAAGTGATCACATCAAACATCATCCATCATTCATCTGTAAATTCACTTCATCATATCTAATCCAAAACTCTGAGTATTAACAGGCAGTCGTAGAAAAAACAGTGCATTTTAGCAACAACCTATCACCTGACAAATACAAGTATCTACTACTTGTTTAAGCACAGAATTGGGTTTGGATCAAAATTTAAACTTACTTTTCAATTTATAATTAAAAAATAGTATGTTCTTGTTGATTTAGCTAACAGGTATATAACAGAACTCAAGTCAAGTGACTGACTTACCTTATGTTTTTTAATTTCTGGTTGGTACATCTATTCTTCCAAGAGCAATCTTTTCAAAAAACTACCATTTCATTTCCAACAACAACAACAAAAAGAGATAACCTTTTCTGGCATCTCTACAAAGACACTAATGTCATTTTGACAACAAACACCATGACATTGCTATTTTACAAAGTCTACTCACAAAATGGTCATTAAAATAATTTTGTTTAACAAGAAGTGGTAAGTACATGTTGTAAAATATTAGAAATAGGCAATTTTTCAGCAATGAATCTATTCTTCACTGAATTAAAAAAGCTGCTCTTTGTCTGAATAGTCTTCTATGGGTTTAAGATTCTTAAAGGCACCATCACCATAAAAAATTGAAAATGTTTTCCCTATGTTAATCTGACAAAGATATAAGATGATAGAAAACATGAAGATCATATCTGTAGAACTGCAAGGGAATGTATATGCCTTGGAAATCATTTGAGTGAAAGGATACAAGTTTTGGTATAATGGGATTAATGATTTCAATGCACGGCTTGCATTTATAGCTGTTGCGCGAACCATAATAGGAAGAATTTTTCCATTTACAATAGCACCATCAAAGAGTGGACCAAAGAACGGAACCTGAATAAAAAATTAAGAAATTCAACATAAAGCAAGTTCTTAGCTATAACAATTAGCAATCAACATTAACAATAGAGCACTCAAATATATAATTTTTTTTCTCCTCATCGCTAGATAATCAGACCAGTTATTGTGCTCCATGACAGACCTTTCCTCTTGTGGAAATATACAGCCATATAACTGCTTGATATCCTTGGTAACAGATAACACAGCATTTGAAGAAAATTAAGCAACTATTTGAATACTGTGCCTCAGCAAAGCTTATTTCCAACATTTACTACCAAAATCCTAGGAACAGTCATGCATATGATGTTTACAAGGTTCAAAGGTTAGATGACAATATTGTAGGTGGTAGTAAGCAAAAGGAATAATTACTCAAATTTTAAAATAATATTTATCCTAGCTTTAGATATAACATGTCCACAAGGACCAACTCCGTGTGCAACTGTCATACAATTACTGGCAGACCGACCTTCACCTTCCATTTTCTTTTCTTCTTCTATCTGTTCTTCTTCCTTTCTATGATATCTATACAAAAAGACTGTAAGCCCTTTACAGGAGAAGTCTGTAGAGAAAGTTTGGCCTCTTTGGACCCTAAGCGTAAAGCCTTATTTGTGAGATCCACAGAAAACCTTGATGTTTAGTATAGGTAGCACTTAAAAGGTTTACTGAACAGATGGATCTTAGGTTTTGGAATTACATTTTTCTCCAATCATCATTATGCAATTAAAAAAAAAAATTAAAACTCTATTAAAGTATCTTCATTTCCTGTACATGTGAATAAAGTTCTGAACCTGCTAGCATAAAGCGTGTGAAGAAGAGCAAAGTTTGTGCATCAGATCAGCAAAGGGAGCAGCGTGTACACTAAATATTCTTCCTGCTAATATGAAGACAATACTGCAGAAGAATTTTAGATCCCTGTATTATTTTTGCCATCAGTCATTTAACATAGTTTTAAGAATACTGAAATCTGATGGAAGATACTTCTTTTTTCATGTACAAGGACCCCTTTTTGGACTAACAATTTCTGCTCTCAGCTCAGCAGTTTTCTTTTTCCCTCTTAGCCTGCACACCCCCAGCAATACAAGTCTGTACTTTTAAGTAGTAAGAGAAAGAATATGCTTATTAATTAAAAATGCAAGTAACCCAGTCATAACACGACCATGTACTGGATATAATTTCATGCCTATCATCAGATAGAGGGAATCCTATTTCTGTCATACCTCATTTATTAATGTCAGTGCTTCCAGAAAGAATTCTAATATTTAAAGTATAGAAACTCATGGCAAGTGACATCACACACAGAAATTATGCAGTGCAAACGCTCATGACTACTTTTACTCAGTCAGTGTTTGCTACCCTAAACCACTAGTTTAAGAACAGGACCAGCACAGACATTTGAGGAATAGTCATTAGAAAGAGTGCGTGTTCATACGCCTAAGAGTTAAGTGGTCTTGCTTTGCTAAATTAATCTCCAAACTCTTGTATGGAATCAAGAAGAAAGTGACAACTAGCTTTCAGAAGAAGAAAGAAGAATATGACATGGATGGAGAAAGCTGGAGCAGGCTATTATTCAACTCCTAGTCACGCATCAAATTGATAAAAAAGTTCATCAACTTCATCTTAATATTTAAATTATTACACAGGATATTCTAGATTTGTTTCCACTTTACGATGTTAGCAGATATACTTGACAGGATCAGGCCTTTGCAATTTCAAGTTACTGATTTTACTATGCATTGTACTCACTGAGCTCTTCTTCTTCATCCTACCACCACTGCAGTTGTCAATGTTAAAGACGCATCACCTTGTTGGATCAATCTATTATACCAAAAACTCAGACTCTAAACAAAACTCAATTCATATTAAACGTATGAAGGAAACACAAAAGGAAAAAAAAACCACCCTTACCTCAGGCTTTTTCATGATCTGGATACTG
Organism: Tauraco erythrolophus; assembly: GCF_009769465.1. NCBI lineage: Eukaryota > Metazoa > Chordata > Aves > Musophagiformes > Musophagidae > Tauraco > Tauraco erythrolophus. The sequence continues at coordinate 44,622,119 of NC_141470.1, forward strand.
AACATATGGTTTTTCATGGGATAGATAACGATAAGAACATCACCAAATTCTGTTGGAATTATTCCTCTTCTATAATCTCGAGTATGCTCTGACCAGACAATGTGTACTTCATCATTTCCTAAATGTCTTAGCTGGAAAATCAGGGATAAAACCTCATCAGTTTAAATATATTCTGTAGCCACACAGCTATATTAAATACTCATATTCCAAAAGGACAAACCCACTAGAAAGAAATAAAGAAAAATGAATAAAATAACCAAACTACACCACAGTTCCCTTATTATTTCAATGACAGTATTAGTTCACAGTATTGGTTTGTGCTATAGATTTTTTACACATTGGTGCTAACATCTATTTAAATTAACAGATATATGAACGTTTTCTACTGAAAGCTAAAATTTTGTCAATATTATCTCAAGAACGCAGAGTGATTCAATCTGATTTACTAAAATGCTTTGAAGATTGCAATCGCTGACAGGCAGCAAATTACTAAATTCTGTATGATTTTTTAAAGTATATAAATGAACATCTGTTTAAAAGCTACGTATCTGAGAAGTCTTTAACCTCATCATTCTAGCCAAATTCCAAACTGGCCTACTAAAAACAAAAAGCTCATAAAGGAGAACAGCTATTGCATTTTCCACAGCCCCTTCATTAACTAAACTAAATGCTTATTTCCCATGAAATCTGTATACCTTTAGAAAAATAACTCACACTGTTCTCAAAAATCCCAAAATGGCTCTTGATTTGGCTCAGAATGGCCAAATGGGCTCCTCAAAATCCATGCTGTATCCTCCATTGTAAACATGTAACCAAATTAAGGAACATCTTGAACACTTTGGAATTACCTGCACCGAAGCTCCAAATTTCTCCTTCTGCTAAACACTACCATCTGATAAACAAATGTTAACATCATGGAGAGAGGCTTTATGTATACTGACCAAACACATTCAGATTATTAAACATGAGTTTCTTTCCAGTAAGGGCTACTTCTGAAAAGTCAAGCTGGAATCTCATTTTTAACTCCTTGTGGATTACGAGTTATAGCTGACAATTGTCTTCACCCACTGTTTTCAGTTTGTTTGCACAGCTTTAGGTAGGTAGCATTTGTCAAACAATTGCCTTGACGTTATTCAAAGGACAGCACGGTGAACTGCTGTTAACAGGTAACACGCAGATACTAATCTGAGCACTTACAAGAAGTTATTGTATATAAAATGCAACAATTTTCTGTATTCAATTTCAGAACATAACTGCACTTTAAATAAAAGCAGAACATATACACAGTCATCAGAGACATTTCATTGCAAGCATTCACTTATTTATATTACAAAATCTCCTGGAATGCTACCTTCGTCTTATCTGAAGGCTTATACCAGTTGTCAGCAGGAGACAAAAAAAAAAAAAAAAAGGCACCTCTGCTCTTCTCTGCTGGCTTTAAATTGTATCAGACTGAAAAACAGGGTTGTATTTCTACAAGAAAAGGATTTTTTTTAGTGTTGGACTGGGCCAAGGACAGATGGCATCAATACCCTACATCTTGTCTGATGCTCAACAACTCATCTGTTTTGCCTGGACCAGATCATACACACATCTCATCTCCAATGACCGCAGTTCCTTTGAAGTGAGCTGTTTTTGCGTCTTTTGTAGATGGCTGAATTATTTTGAACAACACTTAGTTAGGCATGCTCTTGTGCCAACAGTAAAACCCAACCCAACAAAAGAATTGGTTATGACATTCACCATGCTGAGTTTTATTTGTATAGATTAGAACAAAACCGGGCAGCAATGTAACTGACTGATGTACAACACACAAACATCAGCTGCAGAACCTCGGATGACACTTAGCAGTGACAAATGTCGTATGTGACAATGAACTGTGGAATTGTTCTGAGGCCCCGAACCTCTCCTACCTTCCTAGGTGAAATGACAGTCAAACAATTTGTTGAAATATGACAATGACAGAAGGGCATGAGGGACTGATGGGCCTGTACTTAGAAGCAAGCGAAAAGCTCAGGAAGCATGAGGCTGCCTAACCAAAGAGAAAGCAAGAGGAAAATCAGTTTAGATATGAAATCTTGTGGAACCTGAAAAAAACGACATGATCCTAGATTGAGGGATAGCCATCTCATGCACTGACTTGAACTGAACTCATTAAAATGACTGCCAAAAAGAACTAGAATGATACACTCAGCACTGCACCCCTCCTAATTCAGCAAGATTGAACTAATTACTAGAAGAATTAGCCTTCCTTTACTTACTATCTTTGGACTCAAAGACAACAAACTCATACACTGTTCCAAACAAAGGACCGTGACAGTGCACATGTCGAATAAATAGCTTTAAAATCCAAAATATATAGAAAGTTTAGATAGTGCAGCTTCTTGAGGGCATCACTGCCTCTGAATTTCATTTATCAAAGGTCGCCGCTATGCACCTATTACTGATACCTGCAGCTAATCAGACAGGACATAAGTTCTTGCACTTCTGTGAAAGCTCTACCCAGACAGAGTATCGCTAGTGATGCATGGTTTCACATCAGGATGACACAGATTTTGGTGTGATAAAAGTTTATTGTGGGTTTATTTCAGGAGGAGGACTAGTAACAAGGGACATGTATTTTTGGATGCCAAATGTACTGAAGCTATCAGTGACTTCTCTCTCCAATTTGCTTTATACCTCCACAGAAGTGTGAGGATACATTCCAGGCTAAAAGCACTAACTTTTTCAGAGGTAAAGGAAAATAAGTCAGATTATTCCAATGAGTTTCAAGTCCTGTCATGTGTGTTTCACACCTTATGATTACTACCAAGAATGATTTGGCAAAGATCCAGTTTAAGTAAAGTGTAGAATGGCATCTCTGTGACATATAATGGATTGAGAGACAAAATCAGATGGTGCAAGAAGGCGGATGATGGCATAAATCGTGAATGGTGGTTTGTAACAAGATGTAAAATACTCAATCAAAACTATTACCAATGCCTTGTTTCTATTACAGGAGGTAGAAGACTGACAAACTGGAGAAAAGACGATGACTCTCAACTGGAGAGACATGGATTTGATGGATGGACCACTGGGTAGACAAGGAATTGGCTGGATGGTTGCACTCAAAGAGTTGTGGTCAATGGTTCAATGTCCAAGTGGAGACCAGTGACGAGTGGTGTTCCTCAGGGATCAGTACTGAGGCCAGTGCTATTTAACGTCTTTGTTGGCAACATGGACAGCGGGATCGAGTGCACCCTCAGCAAGTTTGCAGATGACACCAAGCTGTGTGGTGGTGTGGACATGCTGGAGGGCAGGGATGCCATCCAGAGGGACCTTGACAGGCTGGAGAGGTGGGCCTGTGAGAACCTCATGAAGTTCAACAAGGCCAAGTGAAAGGTCCTACACGTGGGTCGAGGCAATCTCAAGCACAAGTACAGGCTGGGCAGAAAATGGATTGAGAGCAGCCCTGACGAAAAGGACTTGCGACTGCTGGTTGATGAGAAGCTCAACATGAGCCGGCAATGTGTGCTTGCAGCCCAGAAAGCCAACTGTGTCCTGGACTGCATCAAAAGAAGTGTGGCCAGCAGGTCGAGGGAGGGGATTCTGCCCCTCTACTCTGCTCTCGTGAGACCCCACCTGGAATATTGCCTTTAGCTCTGGAGTCCTCAACCCAAGAAGGACATGGAGCTGCTGGAGAGAGTCCAAAGGAGGGCAACAAAGATGATCCAAGGGCTGGAGCACCTCTGCTATGAAGACAGGCTGAGAGAGTTGGGGCTGTTCAGCCTGGAGAAGAGAAGGCTCCGGGGTGATCTTATTGCAGCCTTCCAGTACTTAAAGGGGGCCTACAGGAAAGCTGGAGAGGGACTTTTTACAAGGGCATGTAGTGATAGGACAAGGGGCAATGGCTTCAAACTGAAAGAGGGGAGATTTAGATTAGATATAAGGAAGAAATTTTTCACTGAGGGTGGTGAGGCAGTGGAACAGGTTGCCCAGAGATGTTGTGGATGCCCCATCCCTGGAAGTGTTCAAGGCCAGGTTGGATGAGGCATTAAGGAACCTGGTGTAGTGGAGGGTTTCCCTGCCCATGGCAGGGGGGTTGGAACTAGATGATCTTTGAGGTGTCTTCCAACCCAAATCATTCTATGATTCTATGACAAAAATAACAGACAAGTAAACAAAATTGGGTGTTGCTGATTTCATCTTTATGTTTGCAGATGAATTAAATTCTGGATAAGTCATTCTGTTCCTTTTTCAAGAGTAGATCACAAGAAGCTTTGACACTAACACAGTGCTCCTTACTGCTTCTTTCAGATGCCCTCACCTTGGTCAGCAAGCAAAGCTTATGAGAAAGCTTGAATGGTGGTAACTTGACTCATCAACAACACTTGATTCGTGGAAGAGATCCAATACCTGAAATTGCCTTGAAAAGCCTTCCAAGGTCTGCTAGTTTGCATAAACTTTTTAGAAAGAAGACTTTCCGTTTTTCTTCTTCATTTTTCAGTTCCCTGTTGAAGGAGCTTGAAATTGAGCAGTGCTCCAAACCAAAGCTCATCTGCAAGCACAGCAAACATTTGGAGACTCCATCATTTGCTGTAATTGTTACACCACAGGAGAGCCAGAGCCTCACCTCTTTCACCTTTAATCTGGATTCTTTGTCTTTATATTGAATTGGAAGCATCCCAGAATTCAGTGTCCTGGACACAACTGGTAAAAAGATACTGAGCTACAATCACCTCTGCTCATTGAAACCTAAAGGACAGACAGCAACGTGGTTTCCCAAGATGAAGATGTGGTCCCCACTGTTAATCTAACAGATTCAGATTTGGTGCACACAGGACATACAGGTACCACAACTGAAACCTGTCTCAATGGTTACTCAAAATTCACCACCAGTTGTGTAAGCCTCTACATCTTCACACTCATTTCCTGACCTCGTCTTCCTAAATTTACAACTTAGTATGTGGCATAAATCACAGTAAGCAAAACAAAGTGCAAATCCTTATTAGAGACATAAGGTACAGCAATAATATGAATAATAAAACTCTCTAAAATAATGTTACACTTCAAGTAACTGGTAATACACTACAGCTGAAACACCTGGAACTATATGTTACATAGAAATATTCTAAAATGTGAAATATTGCATAAGTGCAGATCAAACTGCTCTAGAGAGTTTATTATTTCAGCATAAGGGAAAACACAAAAACAGAGATGGACAAATGCAAAGAAACTGTAAAAAGGAGTTAAAGATTGGAAAAAAACATCTTTTATAGCAGCATTCTTCAAGAAGAAAAGTGTCAAGGCCAGAGAAGGAAGGTTCAGCAATCAAAACACCTGTTTAGGACACAGTGGATAAGTTTTACCTGCATGTATAGAAAGGCTATGTTGCAAGAAACGTTACGCAGAAAAAAGAACAGAGTCAAAAGCACAGACTGAACGTAAAAATCCAGAAAGTGGACCAAATTAAAGATTATTTCAGGCTATGGGCACAAGTGACAGGCACAATGGTTGTGTTATCCGTGGTGATCCAGAAAGGTGGCAATGAGAAAGAGATTAAGAGCTCTGTTTTAGCCATTTTGAACCTGAGCTGTCGGGAAGACAGCCCTGAGGAGATGTCAGAGACAAACAGATTTTTTTAGGCTTGCTTTGAAACTCTACTCCATTAAAACAAATATATAAAAATGACCGACTGTTAGGTTACCTGAAATTTCAAATTTAACTCAAAATACTTTAAAATATTCTTACTCTATAGCCATCATCATGTGTCAGCTCTCCTAATACATTTATGTTAACTGAATACAAAAGAAACGTGAAATAAATATAACCAGGAGGGATGATCAAATCTAATTTTGATACATTAGTGTCATATGCTGTACATGTTACAATAGCAGCCAGACTTAATACTAAGCTGCAGGCTATACTGAAATTTCCAAATGGCAGATTGTTCTAAGTGATACCAAGTATAATTGAAGTAATAAACGATAGTAAAAGCAAAGCACACTGTCAGGAAGAATTTAAGTATTTACTTTTTAAAATTAAATGAGTTAGGTTTGGAAAGGCAAGACAAGTGAAATAATGCAGGGCTCAATTTACAGAAAATTCCTTTTATTTATCTGTTGCATTAACCCTTGAACTCTTGCCAAAATTACTGTAATTTCTAATACCCACTTACCTAAAGGAGGGAGAAAAAAAGCTATTATGTTTTCTTATGATATAACAGCTAGCCCCAACTTTTTTCTTCTGAAAAAATGAAAGTGTTCATTATAAAAAGAACAGAAGGAGCAGAAACATCTGAAGTAATGGCTTACTGCAGCTACTTGTGTCCATTAAATGTAAGCAGCACTGCTGTCTATAGCCTATGTACCCTCTAGTTGAATTTTTCATGTAACTTTGTTGAAACAACTATGGTGTGTTTGCTGTTGTGGTTTTTTTTTTTTTTTTAAGTAACGTGTACTGATTTTTAACTTCAAAAAAATATTGTACTAATAATTTACATCTATAAACCTTCAAGTTCCCAATACATTTTAATATCACAATAAAAAAACTAGCTATAAATACTGGGAACTATAAATCTTTTATGTGGTTAGGATGATCTCACACATAACCTAGAATCATGTAATACACCCAAAGCCCAAGATGAATTATTATTCCAATCACTAATAACATTACTACTTTTTATTTATATATCTTGTGTATAATATTCCCACCTACAATGCCTTCACTCCTGTATCATGCTAAAGAAGGAGCAGCTAGACAGGTGATAAGCTGCAGAGGCACATACGTGAGCTTTCTCACTCTGTGAACTGAGAGTCTTCACAGTTTTATTTAATTCTGAAATTTTCTTTGCAAGTTTGTTCTTGTAAAGGTAGTATAAATACTTTTTACTCTAACCTTTAATTCTAAGAAAATCAATATGGATTGCATTATCAGCATTAAGTATCTAAGTTACATTTGAAATTTAAATACCTATTTTATATATGCATTTCAATATTAAGTTCTTTTACGAATTCATGGGATTTTCATTTGTTCTCCTTGAATTCATGTCTTTTCTTGCTCTTGTTTATGTCTTCAGTAACGAATGCTTCAGAGGTATCCGAGACACTTAAAAGTTTTATTTACTACTCTGTAAGTCTGACAGAAAATAAGTTTAAAATTGGCTTAGACTCTGAAACAGCAGAATCTTGATTTTGTAGTGGCTGGGCTGGCAGGAAGAAGTTTTGGTTTAATTTAATTTAATTTCCATTTATAAGATGAACCTATCATGCACCTCTAGGCACATTTACAATATAAAAACCAGTAGCAGTTCTAAGCCAACTACTGCAAGTTTGCTTGTTTTTCTCCCATTGAATGAGACAAAGAAAGCACATGAAAGACCTGTAGAGAAGCTCAAAACTCAAGTTTCTCTGGAGGTCATGAACAGTACATGCACTCAGAACAATTACAATTGTTAGCACACACACGGCACTCAAATGATTTTGAGGTCCCATAAAGCATGTGTAAGCTGAACACCACCTCATAAAACACATTCCTTTTGCTGCTGTGTTCAGTCTAAGCAGCACAAGTAGTTGCAGAACTAGTAAAAGAATTAAGCCTGTTTTCCTACTCCTGTCTCCTGATACCACTTGCTGGCTTCTCCCAAGATGGGAACTTCAGTTGATGCTTTTTTCAAGTTTGGGATGACTTCCACAGCATGTCTCTTTGGTGCTGGTGCCTTGATGTCTAATGCTTCTTCTCATGCAGTCTTTACCTGATGAGTAGGAGCACTAAGAGTCTCTCTCACTCTACCTCCTTTACTTAGCCAATCTTCATCAAACATACATGAAATTAACACCTTGGAAACACGTCTCTATTAAATTCAATTGAAATGCGTCAAAAGGTGTTAGGGAAGGGAGGAGAGACATAAAGGCAGGCTCACAAGCCTCCACTTGTGGGGAAACTGGGCTTAGAAAGAAGAGCAAAACCCACACACTGAGGAAGAACAGGAAAGAAACTCAAACAGAAATAAAGCAGCTTGATTAAACAGCTCATCAGCAGCTGCGCTACAAATACAATCCCAATCTTTTGATACACTCTACATAACCATACCAGACCCCAAATATTCCAAAGTACTGATGAGTGAGATTGTGGGTAAAGGAGGAGAGAAATGGGCCTGAGGCAAGCTGGAGTTGTCAAAAAGTCCAGCTGACCCCATTTTCACAAGCTAAATCACAGGAAGCCTGGACCAGCACTGAACCTTGCCTGGCAGGAACAGCTATATGTAGATTTAGGGTGCTCCTGGAAACAGACATGAAATCCTGCCTGTGTATTCTGCTGAAGTCCACAGCATTTGCAAGTTACTTATTATTAATTAATTTTCACTGTGATCCATCTTCCCACTTGTTAACACATTTTAATGTTCTCTTATTCAAACATTATAAATAAACATTGTAAGGATAATTACAAGCTGTGTTTTATAAAACTACATTTCTGTTTAAAACATACAGAAGTCAATCAACTTAGAAAAATATACATATACATGCTTTTCTATACTAGAACAATAGCAACAATAGTTATTTTTGCTATTAAACCACTTTTATAAATCATTTGACAATCTGCTACTCTGGCTCTACTTCAGGAAATAAAGAACAGAAAGGACCCAGCACCACAGGCATACAAGAAAAAACATTTTTTAATAAAAAAAACCCACCAAACAAACCAACCTAAGATGCGACAGTGAGAAGTTAGAACTCATAGTCAGTCTATAATAATAACAATAACAATAATATTTTTTTCTTCAAGTTGAACACAAAGAACAAAAAAGTCATTAATAATTGAAGCTTGCCAGAGGCATGGCTATTTCTCTCTTTACTAACTGTCTACTGTCTAATTTAATTACAAGTATTAAACTCCATGCTGAGGTCAACCAGCTTCAGTTCCTCCAATATTACACTTCAACCAGCGCTCATTAACGTGTCTACTGAATGGATTAGCACATCTGAAGATGTATGTACGCAGGACGGGGGACAGTCTAATGATGGCCAATTGTTCATTTATAATAGGACACATGTTCGAGATTGTAACTTATTATCACTAATGTGGAATTTATTAAATTCTAAAGAAAAAAATACCAATACAGAAAACCATTTTTTTCTTAATATAGCTATGAGAGATCATATCACTGTTGAGCATATGTGCCTGTTCCAAGACAAAACACCTTATATGCAATAAACTGTTGAAATTTTAGTATTTTTAACTTTCCCTTCCAAAAAAAAGTTATGTTAATAGACAGCACGTGACTCTTAAGCGAACAAAAAGTCATCTTAGAAAGTACTCACCCCATATTTATTAAAACATCATTCAGACATAATGCTTTTTCTTCTACACAAACCATTACCTCCCTTCGTTTTTCACTACTATACATGTGATCCTGCCAACGTTTGCAATGACGGCAAAAATCACCAGTATGGCAAAATCAGAAACTGGTAGACAACTATTTATATGGCTTAACCTGCTTCAGTAAAATACCAACTATTAGCAGGTAAAAGTGTCAAGATATTACACAGGTTTTTAGAAAAAGTTACTGGATTTTCTTTTACTCTAATTTCTCTGGATTTATTATCAAAAGAAAATCTGTTATTCAGAAATACCTACCTTTTTTGTTAAAGAGTCATCTGAGTCAGACGGCATTCTTGTTGACACATGGAACATTACTTCTACTGTCGAGGTAGCAAAATATGGAGTGGTCAGCCCAGTGCTTTTGTTTTTTTGCAGTCCTCCCATAAAGCCACAATGGTTTGTGAGATTTACCTAGAAGTAAAGCCCAGGAAGCATTAGGAGAAAAAAAAAAATCATCAGGTGATAAATACATTCCTTACACTTTGAAATGCACTTTCAACTGAATTTTTAAAGATGAAGGCCTTTTTCACAACATTAGTTATGCTTTTCTAAAAGAGCTCAGACTTGCTGACTAGACTGGAAATCAACTGCAGTGCAGTGGCATTCTGTATTCCATGGTCACCACAGATGCTGCTGGGAAGACGAGGTTACAGTAAAGGAAAGGATATGTAAACAAGTATTTACTGTGTTATTCCCTGATCAGTCGACTGTAGTCACTTACATGTGCTTTTTGAATTCTTAAAAATTCTGTGATACTACATCAGCCTTGACTGGAGCTTAGAAGAAAGCCTGCGTGAGAGTCAGACAATTTTAAATTGTCTTATTACCTTCCATATACTTTCATGAGAAATTTTCATTCCGTGAATATGAAAAAAAATCAAGAAAACTAACTGATAATTCATAAATAAGTTTCCAAATCTTAGTTCTATGGGAAATAGTTTGGCATTGAAACCAACAAGCATGCTCAACGTGCTATTTCCCTTTTACAACAGTGCCTAAAGAAAACTGTATCTCAGATGTGAACACATTTAATCTCTGCCCACATGGGATATATTTGCTTTTCTGTTAATAAAAGATCCAGAATTTAATGTTAATAGGTTAAAATATTAGACGCCTTATCATGGAATATTAATCCAAATTACCAACTCTCTGATCTAGCTAATAAAGGCTAAGAGAAACAACCCACTAAAGAAGGATATTTGAAGACATTAATGTGATTTTTTTTTTCTCCTGAAGAATCAGGAATGCGGGAAATAAACATCTATGCTCATGACAGTTAGCAGACTTCTAGCAGTTTTCTTCTGTTCTTGTGCAAAAGCCAGAGCCGTTATCCACACTGCTAATCTAGTAGTGCTCTTATATAACTAAGGAGTAAGAAAAAGAACAAGATGGACACTGCTGTGGACACTCCTGGTGAACACAAGTCACAGAGGAACAGAAAACCTGCAGATTCTTATGTGGCCAACCAGGAGCAGAAGTGATTCCTGTACTTCTGTGCAACAGTGCCAAGTTGAACTTTACAAAGGAATTTAAACCTGTACGTCAGAAAGAAATGATGCAAAAAAGTAAATCCTCATTAACAGTATCAAACTGGTCACTAAAGAATTTCAGGTCCATATAGACGATGGGGTACATCACAGTATTTGTGACTGCTGGAAGAGACACGGAGTGGAGTGTGTGAACAGATACACGCCCGCAGTGGAAGGCATGAAGAAGGGGGCATAACAGAAGCTGCATGTTTGTAGTTTTTGGATTCCCAAATTTGAGCAAATTTCAATGGACTGTAGGCACTTTACTAGCCTACGGGGAAATCAAGATGCCTCCTAATCAGTCCATGAGAGACAAGTACAGGAATGCACACCGAAGAATCATCTCTGCCTGCACAAACTTTCTTACATTGAAAGAGCTTAAAATTAAACAGCTAGTATTGCTAATGAAATAAAAACTAGAATTATTCTCTACATCCTACTTGCAATACAGTGTATTTCAGTAGTTGTGAGTAATGCTAAAGAGCCAAAGACTTAAAATACTTCAAGGGATCTGTAATTTTCTCTGTAAACAAACTTAGGATAAAAACATTTTAATAAATACCTCCCAGCCAAGACCAGCTACAAAATCCTCATAGGCTTGGCTTCCCCCAGTATTAGTAAGAATGGAGTGTTTATCTTCTTGTCCCTCAGCAACATAAAACACTGCGATCTTGTGTGTCTCTCGGCTGTAAAACAGAGAATTGTCACTGCATGACAGTGCCTTTACTAATATGAAATCAAAATATGCAAACAGTACACACAGAGCATGGCTTTTAAAACATCAAAAGAGATAGTGGAAGTAAAGTACAACTATATGGCTTCTTTCTGAATACCTTCTATATTTCCATATTCCCGTTCTGTCTTTTCTAGTCTGATCTTCTCTAGAGCCTAAAGTTTTGCTATACAGGAACGGCATTTACTACCCCTTTCACCACTTCTAAGACGTAGGATGGTACTGGCAGTACCACTTGCTAATGGAATAGCTGGGCTTCTGAAATGAGCAAAACCTGTAACACAGGCATTATCGACACTGTACTGCCCATTAACAACAGTGCCTTGTGAATGCTGTGGCAAATGCAGCGGAAGCAACTGAATTAAGAACCTGTAAGTACTACAGCAATGTCTTCTGTTCACAGCCTGCTGTCAGACATTGGAGCAACTGAAGGTGGTTTCTCACACTTCTAAAACCTCCACTGGATTTTTTTCCACTTCCACAAAAACAATTCAAAGTTTTTAATTCTGTTCTACAACTCCAACTAGAATTCCATGTCTTCAGATACTAACAGCACTGGAAAACAGCTAAATATTAGCCAATGCTTAAAATGTGGAGACTTTGATATAGCAAGGGTTTACAACTATTCCATGTTATGCATACGAATGTTCATAATTTTAAATTATTTTTCAGTTTGTTCTCTCTCATGATACTCTACTCGTAGAGTTTCACTCTACAAATAACATCAATGCAACTTCAATATAACAATAACTACACTACAGTGGAAAACACATGAATAATTTACAAAACTATTTTAAAAATTAGTTCAACTCACATCCATGCAATTAGAGTCATTTAAGTACAAGCACATTTAAAACAACTAAGTAGGCAGCCATTAAAAGAATTTACCATTGTCTTGAGTCCAAATTTCTGAGTTCTCGAAGTAACTTCTCATTTTTCTTCAGGAGATGAAAGCTCCTTCTAAACAGACAAATTTGTAACTCTTATCACATGTTCACTGATGGATACAGAACAGTACCAGAACATTTCCAAGTGCATTCAAGAACAGTCAATAAATGCTTTGGCTTTTTGGTAGTCCCTTCTTATATAAAATATAAAGATATCTTCTAAAAAGATATACAAAAGTAACTTCTTTTACTCCAGGAAATCTTCTGTATCCATTATAGCCCTGAGTACAACCTTTATTTCTTTCCACTTTCTTCTGTCAACCTGTTGGATCTAACTGGGGTCAATCTCTTCTCTACAGAAGAACAGACGAAACTCCCTTAGACACACATGTAAGCTGCACATTTTATTAGGCTGTAACATACACACTCAGTAACAAAAGACACTCCCATAATCTGCTGTTTTAGGGAGTTAGTGCATTAAACACAGAGCTTTAGCTATTCTGAATTGCAGAAGAGAGCAGACCATAGCTGACTAGTCACCCAGCCAGCTGTAACAATTTTTAGAAAAAACGAAACAGTATGTTAGAGCAAGAAAGGCACTTTCCATTTCTTTTAAACTGTGCTTAAGATGTTTACCACAAAACACAGTGGAATGAGTTTAAGAGCAGTACTGTTCAAAACCAGACTGCCTTGAGGAATTAAAGACCCAAATAAGAAGGGTTACAACATCAAAATTTTTTCTGATTCCAGTGATATCTCAGTGACACAGATTACTTTTGTTTTACAGAATATCCATTTCCCTTTGTAGTAAGAAAATATTTCAATGCCTCAATTTCAATTGAGTTTGTCTTTAGGGCTACTCTGAGTCTTGCACAGCGCTGAGAAGATGGTAAGATTACTTTCCACATCTAGAATGTCTTTTCATCATCAGCTTTCTGAACCTGCAGTTAACTCTTGTGGTAGTTGTATAACACTCATCTATCCCATCCCAACTATGAAGAGATCATTTTTCCATCTTACACAAAGTAAATGACAGGTTAAGCTAAACTCCTAAAAAAAGTGATTGCATTTATCACTGAATTCTGACTGTTCAGAGTATGAAAAATGATAGTATTGAGTACAGCCTTTTCAAATCTAAACGACTCTATGATTATTAGAAAAAACATCACTCCTTCAATTTGCCTTTCAACATTGTTCTGAGGAATTAATATAAATAGCAATAAAGGCAACAGGTTCCTCCTTTCTGTCTCTCTAAATGACAGGTTGAAACACGGAAGAAAACTGCCATTTTCCCCTTAGTCGCACATTCCCTCTCCTTTTTTGTTGGCCTGGAGTATTTTCGGCTTAACCAACTCTATGATCAACTATTATTATATGGTAAGAATAGCATGATTCCTTAAAATAAAGCTCTTAAATTGTAAGTCTTATCTTTGCTTTTTACCTTTTATCCCAAGAATTCATTCCCAGTATACTGAGAAGTAATCTGCAGTAGTAAAACGCTGACTGGGGCTTTTGTGAGGTTGGCTCGTCCTGCTCCATAGCCCTCATATTTAAATCACTGAAATGCTTTTCAACAAACTCCCTCTCTTCTGTGTGCTGTTTCAGAATCGCATTTATGACATCGTTCTCCTGCTTCTCTGAAATGCAGACTGGTTGAGGAGCAGGTATGTTGAGTGAGACACCAGTTCTCTGTAAGCATTCAGGGCTTGTAACACCTAAATACTGCAGGAGCTCATCAAGGGCATCTTCTTCATCCCTAATTGTATCCCATGTTGGTACAGTGTCTCTAAATTTCCTTTTTACTTGGAGTGTAATTCCATCCCTTGCAGATACATCCTCCACATGCTCAAAAGATGAAAGAGCATCTTCTGGTTTATCTTGTTGAGATAACGAAAGTGCAAAAGACGTTTGTTGCGAAGATCCACATAAAGATGATGGTCCATACAAAATAGCTGAATCCCACGAGTATTTGCCAGATAGATCACGCACTATAATTCTCACATTCGAATTAGCAGATGCAAGTCCAGCAGACAGTCCTCCTCCAGGCATGTCATCTTCTGCTTGGATTTGTATGCAAGACACCAGGGAAGTATTGTTTAACACAAAGAATTGAAGGTTTGGGTTCTCAAAAAGTTCAGGAGAAAGTTCAGGACTTTCACTGTATGGATTGTCGTTGTTTTCACACACTTGACTGGTTAGCATAGCAGGACCTCCGCTCATAGGATAGTGGCCTAAGTGGTTGACTAGATGTGTTATCACAGTACGAGCAGCAACAGAAATTAATCCTTGTTGCATGTGAGTTTTCACTGTGAGAGAAAGAATGCGGGTTTTAAAAGAAGAGTTCAGAAAACAACACATATTTACATATTTCTTTGGGCGTCCTCTTCCCCATGCGTTAGGATACAGGCAACTCAGTAATGGAAAATATGTATTTTGATGAACATTCATATACAGAAATAGCATGAAAAATCTTAAGATAGTTAAAGAAGCATCTTCATTATTTTACAGCCTACCATACCTCCTTACCATACATAGCTTTGTAATCAGAATGGCTCTTCTAAAATACAGTTTCTTAATCTAGCGAAAATAAATCATAAATTGCTGATGAAGTAGAGCTCATAACGGTGCTCTAAGAAGTTCATTTCCAACTGCATTGGATTTTTATATTCATACACATCATTACATTGTGAAAAACAACAGTACATAGATGCACAAAATCTCTAATCCATCTTAATTTCCCCAGGGAGCATACAGCTGCAGGTTAGGTTGAGAATAATACTGGATGATTTTTCAAGTACCATATCAAAGACCAGGCTATCTATACTGAACACAATCTAACAGTAGCAAAATGTCAAAAAGTAAATCCTGTGCCCCAACTGCATTTTAAGAAGCTTCAGTCTGGAAAAACTTAGAGAAAAAGAAGTTAATTGTGCCTATCTTAAATGAAATTCATCCTGTGAGACGCATCGGTATTTCCATATGGTTTTGCCACCTCTTTGTTGCATACCTTCTGTGGAGAAACCTTTTGGCTGCTGCAGCATCCTGTGAAAGGTAACTTTCCCAGTGTAACGAGCTACAGGTGTTTCTTAGTTAGCCTGCATAGGGAAAGAACTTTCACAGGATGCTGCAGCAGCCAAAAGGTTTCTCCACATACCTTCCACTTGCACACAACGTTATCTAAATTCACAAAAGGAAGCTCTTAATGTTTATACCACATCCTGCTAACTGAGTACTTTATTGGCATTGGATTCTTCTATCAGATCCACTCCACATTACTCATGAAGTGCAGAGCTGGTCAAAGTGACTCTGTCAGGCAGACAACACTCAACTGGCTCAGAGTATCCACTGACAAACCCCCACACAACAGTATTACACTGTAGAAGGTCACAGGTAGAAGAGAAAACAGGATCAATATGGTAAAGCACATATTTCTGCAGCCTCTCTCTTGTAACAGGACCTGGATGCCCTGAATTTGGGATGTGCAAGGGGAAGATAAATCAAGACTTCTTCCTCAGGATTACATCGTATATTTTAAAATAGATTAAACATTGAAAACTGCTGCAAACACTTCTCATCTTCTTTCTCACCAAAAATCTATCAAACTAGAATTTGCTGAACCATGTTACTTTTTCACTCAGTATTTACCGAGAAAATAAAACCTCTTGGATGTGTGTATGGTATAATTAACCCATCTCCCTTTATATTGTGTAGTTACACACAATAAAAACTAAGGTTTAATAAATTTCTTTTTGCAGTTTAAGGTGTCTTAATTGGTTTAACTGGAAAAATAAAGGCAGATTTGTAACACATATTGAGGGTCATGACAGATCTTTAGTTTCTGATGCATTCTGCATCTGCAAAAATAAACACTATATATTTGCTTTTTTTTTTTTCTCCACAAGGTTTGGGTAAAGCATGTAAAAGACTTTTGGGATTCTGGCTCTTCTCTACCTTTAGGGAGCACTAGATCTGAGCTGCAAAAAGGGAAATGTTTAATCCAGTTAACAGTTTGAAAAATCAACTAGTTGGCAAAATCAACTTAATTTTTACACTATTCCAAAACTCAGATAAACTCAAATATTTTAATGAATTAAGGCCTTGAAAATGAATAGAAACAAATTATAAAGTTATTATCTATAACTTTCTTGAGGTATAAATTTACAAACACAAAAACATTCAGTGAAGCTGAATTAAATCTCCAGATAGTGATAGCATACAAAGAAATTAAGGTATAGTGCCATCTGCTGAAATCTAGGAAGGAACTGTAAGTAAGTTTATACAAGACAAAGAGAAAATAAGTTGGATACTTGAAGAATAATTTATCAGTGCAGTATTAACCAGCACCTGAACAATGCAGAGGCTGGGTCATCATTGTCAGGACATTTATGCCAAGTGTTTAGCACTTGGCACTGCACAGGTAAGTAAGGTAATATTCTTCTCAGGTTCCTAGGAAAAAACACGTGAGCTTCCCAGCTACCCGAAGTCTCACACTGTGTAGGTTAAACGTCTTCAGTGAACTTCTGCTAAAAAACCTGAAGAAATGAGAGGGACTTGTTAGCATATAAGTAATTACTCTTCTTGTGGCAAACTCTAAAGATCTCAAACCTGACCACACCTGTATTGTGCCTGTGTGCAAGAATTTACTCCCTTAGGAGACTAAGGGACATGCGGAAGAGAAAGGTGATAAGACAACAAAAAGATTGGAACGTCAAATTTGAATTTGGAAGGTCCATTCCCAGTCCTACCACAGTCTTTCTCTGAAAATTTTACTCCTGAATTAAAACATAAAAGAATTGGGATATAGATCTGTCATTGCCTCTTTTATAAAATGAGAACAGTACTTCTCATTGAGTCTTCTCTCAGAATACAGTATTATTGATCTAAGAATGACACTTAAATCACAAGCATTAAGAAAAGCACACTGAAAAGTAAACTGTAAAATGTAACCTGTTATGTTGAAATAAAACGAAGCGGTCTTGAATAATTTTTGCCACACAGCAAATCATATTTTGGTGATGGTTTCCCTTAGCAAAACCACCCCAAACTCAGTAATGCTTTTTGAAAATATGAGAATTTAAAACTAAATTCACAAGGTAAAGGATACATATTAGTAATTTGTTCTTGGAAGCACACCTCCTCAATGGGGAACAACTAGACATTCAATACATTGGAACTCTTGAAATAAGTATCTAAACCATGCTCTTTGCTTCTGGAGGGCAGATCAAAATATGCAATAACGCAAGCCGTCACAGCTTTACCACAAATTCTACAAACTAAGCCATACCATTACACCTTAAAGCAGTCTAGCTGGCTGCTTTACCAACCTATCTTCCTGAGTGAAAACATGTCTGCTCTCTTTCCAATGGTACAGTCTTTCACTTGGGCAATCTAACTTATCCGTGTACATGTTCACTTTGAAATTTGCTAGGAGTGTGTGATATTGGCTATTTTTCTCAGTTCCTGAAATTACTTCTTTTGTGGAAAGGCTGAAGGTCCATTACTATTAATTTCTACCAGTGGCATGAAAGGAGGATTCCTGAATTTCCTTAAGATGTGTTGTTAACGCTTTAACTTTGGCTGAACAGCTTGTAAACAACTACAGTTATGCAGTAGAAGGAAAAAGTAATGACTGAGGGTGGAATTTAACTCTCCTTGCTCTTTTAGCTATCTAAAGAATAATGCACCTGTACAGACTGATTCATCTCAGTTAGAAGCCCAAATTGGAGAAATGAGATGAATCACTATCTGGAAACTCAACTCTTTCTTCATTACATTTAGAGGGAGCCTAAGAGAGTTCAGTTTAGCTTAGCTACCTGTATTTTACATTAGCTTAAGGAAGTCTCACTCCTTTCTAATTTTTAAGCTTCAGGCGTAGAGAGATGTGGTTACAGAGAATCCATCTCTAGAATATCCCTCACAAAACACAAACTGTGCTAATCTGGATGCACCACGTATAAACTGTTTTTTAAAAAGTGTACTTTTTGTCTCCTTTCAGTAAAAAGGCAAACAGCAAAGCATTAAAAGAAATGTACTTTATATTTCTAAGTTTTAAATAAAAGCTAAGACTAAACATCCAATTGGGGAAACTTTTTATTCATTAATTGAAATGTATTAGGAAAAGTGATCGATCTGTGCAAAAGAGTTTAAAATATGTTTGAAGAAATATGACAAACAGCAGAAACCCCATGAAATCAATAACTGATGGACCACTGTATCTATGCAATGCCACTGCTACCTTCCAATCACAACTATCTCTAACAGATTTATGAACAGGTTTCAAAATGTTTTTGCCTATAATTGCAAAATAATTCCCATAAAATATTATTTCCTTACAATTAGACTCTATTCAATAGTCTGATTTTGCTATTAACGTTAGAAGATGTATAGCACTTTTTGTTTAATGCTACATATTTTCACGTAACCAGCTTCCCTGTCAATATAAGGGTCACAAACCCCTCAATTTTACTTTTCCCTTAAGTTTTTACATCATTTAATATAAACAACAAAAAAGCTTTTAAGGAGAGGTTCCATTTTAATTCTCCCTCATATAAGTTCATGGTCCTGTAATGACAGGCAGAAGATCAGAAGCAGGTAAACAGACCATGGCATAACACAGTCCTAGTTAGCTTTCGCACATCTAAACTGTACAGTGAATGGCTATAACGCTATACTATTCTTGGAGAAAGCACACCTCTGTCAGTGCAACACTGAATCCAGGCTAGTTAGATACGGTTAATTAGCACAGGCAGCACTTTTATGCCTGTATTGTATCTAGGGGAAGCTGATGTCGATACCAGCTAGCAGATCAGTTCATCAACCTCCACATAGACAAGCTCTGCAACTCCTTAGATGTATGAAAGCACCACAGACTTGCCATCTGCAAGTTCTGATGACACAAGAAAAGCTTCCTACTGATGTCTTTATTGCCAGCTTCTATAAGTTCATTCTGGTTTAAATCTAACACTTTAATACACTTAACACTTAATTTTAAAATTATTTTTTATGTATCTTATACTGCAATCTACCACTTTACCTGAAACCTACAGAAGGAAGGACAAAGACAATTTCACAGATAATTCTAGTTATAGCACATTCCTTGTGAGAGATACCACTTGGAAAGTTACCAAAACAGATAGAGGAACGGTCTTCGTTTCTCCCCACATCACCTGTTTCCAGAGGATTTACCAAATCTTTGCCCTGACGTTTACTGCAGGGCTTGCTCCAGCCTCTCGATAGGTCCTGTCCCCACTACACAGCTGTGTCACTAAAAGTCCCATATTTTCATGGTCTCATACCACACCATACTGTGGCTAAGTGCCCACAAAACTTGTGATGGATCTGACTTTGAATAATGGTATGTCAATCACATCTATCGAACTGATCAAAAGCACACTGTCTTAAGAATTTAGGTGTTTCAGTACTTTCAGCTTTGCTTGTGACCTAAGGAAGGAATCTAGCAATCCCCACCCTGCCTTTGTAGAATTTCCCTGATTTCCTTAGAACTGCTGTCCTGCCCATTTCCATGCCTTCAAAAAAGATACCATGACAGCACTCTTGCTCTACTAAAAAAGAAGTTGACCCATTGGCATACTGCTCTGCTGCTAGCTTGCACTAATGTACCCCCTGTCTTGATCAAGTCCCAGGCTGGTTGTTATCCACTAACTTTACTTCTCTCATTCCTCCAACAATGCCAGGGAGAACAGATGCTGTGTGATTGCTTGAGCACTGCCAATTTTGTTCTCTGCCTGGCAATGTGAACTAGAAGTGCTAAGGTTGCAAGACCAGGGTTGCATTATAATGCTGTAGTTTGCCAATTAATTCATTAATTCATGATCTGACTTACAATTCCAGAGCCCTGAAACTTTAAAAACATATGGGGCTTCCTTAATTTATCTGGAGAGATAAAAGAAATATCTGAAATTACTTTTATTTAGAAATTTAACAAGAAATCATAAAAGAACAGATCACACATGGAAATGCAAAATGAAGATATTGATGCTATGGCTTTGTGCAACTACATTCATTTAAAGAGAAATCTATTCAGGGTTGTCTTTTCAGATTGTCAGATTAAACAAGCCACATAGCATTTGCTGCTAACCTATAATTACAGATTATTACAGAATACAAAAGATGCCAGGCATAAAAAACTACTTTAATTCACTACACCGTAATAGAACATGCAGTGGAAGTTAATTTTGGCAAATGCTTTAAATATTAGCTTTACATAATATGTATAGGTGAGACTGTAATTAGGACAGAATGAATCCTTCGAAGCCTCTTTCATTCTGACCCAGCAGATGATTACTTTTTACTAATAAGACCACAGTCATTTGACAAAAAGCCAACTATAGTACCTTGCTTCATTCTTCAGTAAATTTAATAATTACAGCTCCTCCTGCCAATAGTTCTCAAATCAGACTTGTTCAATCCAATACTGAGCTTATTAGGGGACAGCTCTATGTTTAGAATTCTTCGGCCAAAAAAGTACTTGAGGACGATGAAGCATGCCTTAGACAAGGGCACAATGATTAGCCATTTTCTCTACATAAAAAACAGCACGTAGTCACTACAGACCACAAAATCACCTGCTGTTAGCACACAGCTGCTACAAAGAGCTTCTGCATTTATCTGGTTCTTAATACCTTTAAGGAAGCCTAAATGGAACAACTTAATATGGAGGGAGAATAGCACTACACAGAGTTTCTGCTATCAGTATTAACCTCATCTTTTTCAATTTTCTTCCCAATGTAGCCATTTGATATTTACTAGACACACTGCATAATCTATGCTACTTGTCGGTAGCTTAGTTTCTTGAGTCTTTATTTTTATTTTCAAGTTCTGAAGAAAATGTTAATTCCCAGGTCTCTTCAGGTTCTAAGCAGATAAAATTTCTCTCTTTTTAGATAACTCTGTGGTTTTAAACAGTGTAAACAGATCAACAACAAATTATGATAGGTTAAAAAAAATTCAGAGAGAGCTTTAAATATTGCAAGCTCAGGTAGGAAAAACATCCAAAATATTATTAGAAAAAGAAGCGAAATTAAGAAAAGAAAAAAAACAAATTAATTTACTGAAAGTAAAATGAAAAGCAACATTTAGCCATGTTGCAGTGCTTAACACTTTTTGCTGACACACAGAGCACAGAGAATCCATACCAAATTGATCTTCATGTCATTCGGAAGATTTCAGAAGTTATTTCAGATAATCAAACAGTAATTGCTCAAAATTATGTTAGCTCATTCCATACTAATGGTCCTTACCTAGCATCTAGGTATAATTTAAAACTTACGCTTTAGAGAAACACTTCAATACTGGGAAACAAGATAAAAATCTTTTGGAAAGAAAATGTATTTAGATAAGTTGACAAACCTTCGGTGACTGGCTGAAGTTTAGAAGATCGCTCCGAGTCTGGAGAATGCAGTGGTTCTGGTTCTTTCAAGCTTTCTAAATGCATAAAAGGATCGTAATCCACACATGCCAAATCAGAAAGGCTTAGAGGAAAATATTTGGGGTTGCTAAAACATTGAGACCCATAGACACATCCATGCAGAACCTAGAACAAAACCAGAATTTCATTACGTTAACTACTGAAATTTCTGCTTGAAAGTTTTACAAGAAATGAAGTTTATTTTTATTTATATTTTTGATTTGAATTGTTATAACTAGGTAGGCAGGATAAAACATCAGAAAATTTTAGATGCTTAATGTTTACAGAAACAAATCCTGGTCTGCAAAAAAAAGTTGTTAAAACAGCATCTAGACTGAATTTAACAATAAAGAAACAAGAAACAAAACTTGGAACAAATCACTAAGCTACCTTTATTTTTAAATCCCCTATCTTCTTTAATTACATATGCTAGGTCTAAGCTGCTGGAGGTTTTAATCCCCTTCCCTTGGAAAAAAAAAAAAAACAAAACACAACCAACCCCTATCTTTGTTCTGTGTCCCTAAAGACGGTAATTATAACTTAGCACTTCTTACTTTGCTTATTGCTAAATAAAATCATTTGGTATATTAAAGGTACATCCTTCTGTCTTAAATGTACAGCAGGTCTTCTACAACACAAGCATTGGCTATCAACATGACATACAAAAATGAACTTGGTTAAACATCACAGTATGTAAAACAAAATCAACAATTCCAAACATACAAAGATCAAGCAGTTACAGTAAAATACACAAGAACTAAGACAGCACTCCGCATTTCAGCAGTAGAATGGAGGTCAGCTTACAGAAAACTTCTGTCTTCATTTCCATGAAAACTGACACTACCTCCATACATAGAAATTCTCATTTGGCGAGTAAAGAAACATGTACCTTATATATACAATTAAGAACGGATCTTTCAGTCTTATCATTTTCTGCTCCTGTAGTGTGAAGCGGCTGCAGCAAGGTCTTTAACGGCAAGGCCATTATCCAATCCAATAAGCACAGAAGTAAAGAAACCACCAACTGGAACAAACACTTTCAATTACAAATCAATTAAACCAGCACCTGCTACTTCACATTTATCACTGTATTTTACTTCTCCGTTTTACTTTTCTCAGTTCCGTAGAGTCGACCTTCTGCAGTAATGGCAGGTCATGCTTGTTTAAAAGCCACTGTATCCTCAAAATCTACGGCATCAGTAAAAACTTTTGCTACTGAGATATTTAACAAAGACCATCCCTACAACAGTTTCTCATCGTGGTAAGCCTGTGAGCAGATACTGTGCTTAAGAGGATATCCCTGATTTTTCAAAAATTCATTTGTAGGGTGCTGCTTTTAAAATGACAGATTACACAGGTAAAAATCAAGGCTGATGCACCATTCTGCACATAAATCTCACTGTAAAGTGAATCAAAGATTACACAAAACTGAACTACTTCAGCTTCATTTAGTGCTTTATTTTTATTTAAATAACACAGAATTCCCTTCACAATATGTCAATAATGCTACGCAGCATCAGGTACCATCTGAAAGAAATCCAACTGCTTTCTGTATTGTCGGCTACTCAGTCAGCAAAAGAACCAACTCCCTCTAGGGGATGTTGTTAAAGACTGTAGAACAGAATTAGATTAAGACACACATACACACCAAACCATTAATAACTTACTGGCTTCAAAAAATTATTTTTTATTTTTAAAACTTAGTTGTGGAAGAGGAAACAATTCAGATAAATAGCTGCAAGATTCTCTAAAATATTTCTTAAGTTAAGCAAAAGTCTTTCAAATAAAATCTACTTAACTAATTTACTAATAAATGACATATAAACATCACACTCATTTCACATAACACATTACAACTTTGTGTCTCAGAGGCACCATATAATAAACCTAATGATGAAGGGCTCTAAGTATTTTTATATTAAACCATTTTTTAAGCAACTTATTAGGCCTATGTTTGTCAAAACAGGTAAGCCAATTTTTAATATGATATTTGATGTACAATGATCAGCATTAGTTTATGGGGAAAATTTTCAGTTATGGGAAGCATCTTCATATGGAAAGGTGGCTAGCTTGGCATACTGCTATAGTCTGTAACAGCCACCCCCTCCTTGCAAGCAGAGAGGAGAGGCGAAACAGAATTCTGGAGGCCAAAATGAGCAACAGAGGAACACCAGCCCCTGTGGGAATGGGTGGCCCAGAATGACAGAGCTGCCAGCGACAAAGTGCACTGAAGGGCCCAGGTTTAAATGACCACTGTGACCCACAGTCCAAGAGCAAAGCCAAATAATTCAGAGGAGATACAGCCTTCCAGGAGGCAGAAAGTACTACAGTGAGCATCAAGTAAAGAAAGAGCTCGTCTTAGCGAGAGGACTCAGGCACACTGGAAACACAAAAAGATAGCAATCGTTTTGAAGGATGACAACAACGAAATTCATCTGGAGATTACAGGCTATGTTGCTCAAGAATGTATTTGCAATAGAAAGTGCAAAAATCATAACCTTATAAATACTTTGAAAGGTATTCCCTACAAGTTGAGAATATGTTTGTCACTATAAGACAAGTTTGAAAAATCTACGTTACTTCCTTCGCTTGTAAATGCACTGAGGATAAGGAAAAAGACTACTTTCTAATTAGTGAAAACAATCAATCTCAATTAATTTTAAATGCCTCTTTTCCTACAAAAACTGCAGACATTTACTTGCAGAAAGAATATTGCTGGAATTCTGCAAAGAATTCTGTACTTAAGGAGCTGAATCCCTACTTTAAGACAAAGCTTAAATTTTTCAACAATGTTATGTCACACACCCTTGCAATTAAATCGACACATTAAAAGAAATGAAACATGTTTACCCTCTTGTCCTGTTCATAAGAAGAAGCTTCTGTACTGGGTAGCAGATGGGTAATAGTTGCTATCAGAATCTGGGGAAAATATAGCATAGTTTCTTTTAAAATACAATTTAAATATTTAAGTTTAAAATAAATTTTTAGGCAAGCAAATCTGACCCAATACTAGATTCATGGTTAAATTCTATTGACGTTATTTTGAGACAAACTACAGTATTCCTTGCCACTTTTTTTTTTAAAAAAATAAAACTCTTTCAATTGAATTTCACAGAAGACATTGAAAAACTACGTTCTGCTTGACTGACATCAGTGTGTTAGGGACAATGAAATTACATAGGTACTCCAAATATTCTGGCAGGAAGAGAACTTGATTCAACACATTTGCAGGGTGCAGGAAAGAGCCTGATGTGGGTTTGTGTATGGGGCTACTTGAGCTCCATTATTTATTAGAACTATTAGAAATTGTAAACACTCTGCCTCTACTTAATCAACAATATGACTGCAGAGAAATGCTTGCTATACCTCTTAAGAGGCTTCCATAGAATTCTCTTCCTGGTTACCCGGGAGACCTCTATCTTTTCTCTGTGGTTCAGAGTCACAGGGGCCATAGTCTACTTCCTTGTTATTTAAAGTGTATTCAAAATAATTATTTTTGCTTTATACTGGAACACTTTGCATTAAAGTGTTTTGCATATGGATATGCAAAACACAATTGCAGATCCGTATTTTAAGTAATTATTTTCTCACTAATCTTAAATAAACATATTTGAAGATATTTAATATTAAAAAAAAATCTAGATTTTATTGGTAACATTCTCATGTATATAATGACATAGTTGTGTCTGAGAAAAATAAGCACAGTATAGCGATTTTACATGTAAATACCGGAGTCAGCAGTAAGTGTGATGTGAAAATTACTTACTTGAATAATTCTTAAAGGTGAATCAGCTTGATACACTTGAAGTCTATGTACATAATGTATCAGCATGTTCAGCATACTGCAGGCAACTTGGGCTACTGTTTTATTTGGAAACTAGGAAAAAGAACAGCACAGTGACAATGACTACGTGATTTCACATAAGAGTACATTAGCTGGTAAGGTGGTCAGTAATTTCAGTGACAGTTTTATACAGGTAGTTCCTTAAGTACCTATTTATCAGAGGAGTAGAATTAAATTTTACAAAATTTAAAAGGAATTAATTTTATAGTCATAAGCAAATGTTAGCAGCTAACATCAAAGGTTTGGGACAGACAATCAGGGAGTTGCACGCAATGATGAAACGGGGAGAGGAATCTTCTACCTAACTTCTGACTGCTTAGTACGGTATCATGAACCCAGGAAGAACTAAATCATTTCTTGTTACCTTAATGATTATTAGTATTAACGCATCACTGCAAAAAAACAAGGATTCAATTCTGAAATTAGAGGTCTTTGTTGAGAACCAAGGCAGGTGAGCAGCTGCGTATCCAAAATGCATGATGTGGCACTAATAGTGAGACTAACTTCTGTATTTGCTAGCGACTGCTGTGTACAGCACTTATCTGAATGGAAATGAATGCATCTTGGCTTCTGTGCTTGATTCCTCTTTCTCTGTTTTCTTTTAAAGGCAGGAGAACATTGCTGCACTGGAGCCTGCCTTCGACATCTACTAAAATGTTTAAGTTACTGTGTTGGTCAAGGCAAAAGTGAATGCATTTGCATAGTTACTCCCCAGCCTTGGGAGTAGATGCACATACTGCCCTACACTCCTAAGTGGGAAAATAAAGAAATAAAGAGACAGGGACACATTTCCCTAAATTGTTAATGCACAAGGCATGTAACTGAGGCTTCTTCCTTCCTTCTGCCTTAAAACATTAAGCTATGCACCAAACAACAAGCACAAAGTGAATTTTACACATGAATTTTATTCATCTGAGACATTAAAATCCTACAAATCTGAGCTAAAATCTGAACAAATTGTTATTAGCTTAGCAAAACCACAGATTTCAGAAGACAGCACAAACTACACAGAAGAAAAAAAAATAACATGCAACAGTCTCAAGGGAAGGGTTTCCAATACATTCTTATTCAAGAAAATACTGTCTCTACTGAAAACAAGTATTCCAAACCATACTTCGATGAATCTCAGATCATTCAAAAAACAATTACGTAATTCATGCTTTAATCAGGAAAAATCTTATTCTATTTCTCCAATGAAGATGAGTGACATCAGAATTCCTGCACTATTAAAAAGATAAAGTAGTTTACATGTTTTAATCTCACTTTACTTAGCAATGAAGCTGTCAAGAGCTGTGTGCTGCAAGGTGGCTAAGTGTCTACCTCTGAACTCAGAAAAGGGTAATTATGCTGCAAAAATACTTATATTTAAGAAAACAGAATAAGCAGCCAAGAATTAATCAGTCCAGTCTTATTAACCTTTCAGGGAGTAGTATATCTCACAAGCCTTAAAAAAAAAAAAGTACAGCGAAAGTACAGTGTAAGAGCACAGAAAGCAAGGTACAGATTTTAATGCTCAAGCTTGAGTGACAACCAAAAAAATATTAAATAAAACTGAAAGCATAACAATTTGATTACAGAACTTGAGATCAAATCAAGATTGCTGGAAACATCCTTACAAGCTTGCAGGAAAACCCTGAAGTCATTGAGGAGGACAAAAAGGGTGGACAAACCAGAGCAGCTTAATGTGGAGTATCCAGATCACTGAATTTAAGGAAAAATTACCTGAGAAAAAGGCCTGGAGACTTTTCAGAGTCTTTGAATAATCAGTTGTTCACTACTTAAAACCAGACATTTTCTTTATTTTGTGGGTTTTGTTTTTTTGTTTGTTTTGGGGGAGGATGTTTTGGTTGTGTTTTTGTTTTTTTTTTAAAGAGGATCATCAGGTTCTAAAATGAAGACAAGCGAATGATCTCTAGCGCTGGTTTATGCAAACTAGTTAACCTCTTTCTGTCCTCTGGTTGAAGATGTATTTATTTTTTTTTAATTTAAGAAAAGGAACAAAATTCAGTGGAGACTTAAATTTCACAGAAAAGCTGAAGGCTATAAAGCAATAAATACGAATAAAATTCATATCTTATGCACTCGAATTTTCTTATTCATAGGAAGAGTACTAGGTAGGAAGTTTTGATCAAGAATACAGGGATTAGTCCAAACAGATGAAATCCTTCATCTACTTGAGAAATCTGTCCCAGCATGGTCAATACATCACATTCCAAAAGAATGCGCAGTCACTTTATAAAACAGATACTTAACAGAACAGACACTTATAGAGCTGTGTGTCCTGGAAGGACATTTTCCTGAACTTGGGCAGCAACACTGAGTTTATGCTGGATAGCAAAATAATTCACCCCTTTCAAGTCAGCTGCTTTGTTCCAACTTCTTTTCCAAGGGCCTTCAGATGTGGCATAAAGGCAGCTGTGCAATGCTATAAATATTTCACCCACTATTCTCTATTTCTGGAAAACATTGTATGTTATAAAGCATAAGAATTCACTTCTTTTATATGATGTTATATTTAGTAGTGTAACAGACATAATTTTAAAAAAGTTACTCAACAGGTAAAAAAGAAAAGCTTTCAATGAACTGGCACTTTGCCTGGTACCTAACCCTTGGGGTTTTTCTCAGCAGGCTATTCCTCCCTATTTCAGAGTTTTGCAAGAGTCCATTGCTTTCTGGATTTTACATTTAACCTTGTTCATACTTGCAAATCATCTGTGTTTAGCACTCATTCATCTAAGCCTGTACAACACAATTTTGTGATGTAACTGCAGCATTTTTGAGAGGAGCATAATATAACCATGAGATGCAGGGGTCTGGATGGCTGGTTAGGATCCCTTGTGCTCAGACTTCAGCAGAGGTTAATACAGATACAGCAGAATCGCCACACTGCTGGGAGGAGTGCTAGCTGTATTCAGAGCAAGCTGCTGGGCGGCAGTTCTGAATATGCTTCTGTATTTCAGCAACAGGCATATAATTGTTGCCAACATTTCTATTCAATGCTATTTGCTCAACTGTACTTATCAATAAGTTGGACTAGCTCCCTATCCATTAATTTATCCTGAAAATAAGAAAATAATCCATTCTGGGAGTTCAAATCTCCGACTACTTGGAAGCCAGGAGATTGCTTAGGTTACAAATTAGAGCTAATTTGTTTCTCCCATGATAGATTTATGAACTTTTCATTTAATGATTAAACTCTATTCTGAACGTATACAACTGCTCAGAACAGGAGAAAAGCCAACATGCTCTGGATGCTTTTGCCAACACAAAGCAAAGCAAAGTAGAAATATAAAGATCTTTGTCTGCTCATTTAAGAAGTAATTTATGTTTAATATAAATGAGATACAAATAATTGGTTTAATAAATACATCCAAGAAAAAATAAGAGAAATCACAGTGAATGTCAGGATTAAAAATAGTTCAAACTTTGATGAATTCAGAAGTAAGATAAAACCAGCACCATTTGCCCGATACCAAACTTGCACAGGAACTTGATAAAATGCAATAGTTAAGAGATACTAAAAAGCAAGGGGAAAACCCTGGAAGAGAGTATTAGTGAAGCTTCAAAGGATGAATGTGATTTTGCAAAACAGGAAATTGCAATTTAGAGTCTAACACTAAAAGCCCTGCAGCTACCCATTTTAGACATGGACTTAAATCCTGCTTCACAGGATGCGATCAGCTGATTCGCTAAGATACTTTTCAGATTCCCATTGCTGAAAAGAAAAGAATAGTTAGTTCATGACATCTGACACAAGCCATGTATAACAGGTGTACACCCAGATTTTTATCAATGTGTATATACAGAAAGACTAGACTATTCATTGAATTTTGACGTAAACAAAGAGCACGTAGAAAGGTTCTGAAAATAAACTGGGAAATATTTTAAAAGTTGAAGATACTGTTCATGAACATGCAAGTTTGCAAAATGCTAGAAAATAAAATGTTTATAATAATATTCTAATTATTCCATACAGTATGAACGAATAGGAAAAAGATTTTGCAAAAAGCAGGAAAACAAAAACACTCCTCAAGGGAAAAAAAAAGCCAAAAGAGTGCAGCTTTTTAACAGGGATGATGAACGGAAAACGGAATATACTGTTGATATACTACCACCAGCTCAAAATCTCACAACCAGAGTTGAAATTCAGTGAGATTAGTTTCAGAGCAGTGAAAACTGTCATTCAAAAAAAGGAAAGGCAGAAAAATGTCAGAAAATCTCTTCTATTCAGAAGCATTTTATAGGTGTTGCATCACAATGAACTAGCTGTGTCCGAGCAAGCTGCATTTCCAGGCGAGAATCTCTGTGCGTACTAGCTATGTTTAACAGATTCAATCAAATCAGCAAATACCAAGTCAGTAAATCATCATTCAAGAACAACATGTGAAGGTGTTTATACAGAATTGCATGGTGATTACTAGAGACTGTAAAGTTCTATGTTTCAAATTAGTTTCAGAACCACTGTACTGGGTGCAGGTGGGAAAGTTTTGGTAGTGGGGGGCTGTAGGGATAGCCTCCATCTGAAGAAGGGGCCAGGGACTCACTGCTCTTCTTCCTATGTTCTCTCCTCTCCTGCCAGGGGTGGCTGAGTGAGTGAAGGGCTGGGTGAGAGTTTGGCTTCTAGGTGGGGCCAACCCACCATATCCATTAAAAAAGAAAAGTTAAATCCTTCTGAAAAATTGTAAAATTACATAGTGTTGCAGTAGGCTTCATAAAAAAAAGGAAATAAATTTTAATGACAGCCATAAAAACAAGTGCTCTTTACTTTTTTACCAAAATTAGAGTTCTCATGATTCCCTTTCAACAGGTACTTTATTCACCTAAACTTTGATGCCAACTCTTGACCTGTCTTTGGATTCAGTTTTTTTCTAACAGCTACTGGCCTGAATGACATGTCCTGGAATGAGTACAGAAAAGTATGTTGCCACAGGAAGTCAAACATCCTCCAGCACTTCCATGCATGCAACATAAGTAATCTCCACCTCTCTCTAAATATCTGGCCAGGGCTGAGAATCAACACTGCATAACGCAATGACTCTTGAACTGAGAGGTGAACAGGCACAGAAAGTAGTGAGGATATAGGGATAATGGGATTTGATCAGTGGGGGCAAGAAGAGGCCAGGTGAGCAAGAAGCATGAGAAGCCTTAGGAAACTTCTGCTTGGCCTTTGCATTTGTCACTGTCCCACTTTGTCCTGTCCCCCTCTTAGGACTGCTCTGCTCAGTCTGACAGCCAAAGAGTACAAGGCAGCAACTTGGCTTGGGACAGACATTTTGCATATGATGGTAGATGGCTCAAAAAACTGGGATCCCTTCCAGTTTCCTCTCTACCTTGCCCTTTCCCTTTTGCAATATGTCAGAAGAATGTACCATGGAGGCTTTAAGAGTACTATTAATCAGAGGTGGGGAACCCAGGATGCCAATTAGTGAGGAATGTGACTTCCCTTGGCATCCATGGCTAGCCTAGACAAGAGATGCAAATGCTGGAGAAGGAAAGACTCCAACTTTTCTGCACTCCAGAGTCCTTGTATGGATCTGTACTGGGTGTACATGGCAAGGTTTTGGTAACAGAGAGGCATAGCGGGGTCTCTATGAGAGGAGGCTAGGGGCAGCCCCATGCCAGACACAGCAGGTTCCAGCCAGCTCTGCAATGGACCCACCAAAGGACATAGCTGAGCCCATCTGCCAAGTGCACAGTGCCTTTGCGAAAACATATTTAAGAAAGGGCAAAAACACCACACATGCAGAGAAGGGGAAAAAAGGGAACGAGAAACAGCAGGTGAACACAAAGGTCAGAGAAGGAGGAGAGTGAAGAGATGCTCCAGGTGCTGGAGTAGAGATTCCTCTGCAGCCTATAGAAAAGACCATGCTGGAGGAGATATCCACACTGCAGCTGTAGAGTATTCCACACTGCAGTGTTGGGTATTTCCTGAAGGAACTGCAGTCCACAGACAGCCCACACTGGAGCAGGCTTATCCTGAAGGACTGCAGCCAGTGGAAGGACCCACACTGGAACAGAGAGGAAGGAGAGGCAGAGAGGAACTGTTACGGACTTACTGTAACTCCCCATTTCCCATCCCCTCTGCACTACCTGGGAGTGGGCAGAAGGAGCGAAGCTGAGCCTGGGAAGGGCAGAAGGCAGGGAAAGGTTGTGTTTTAAATTTTGTCTTTGTTTCTCACTGCCCAAGTTATTTTAACTGGCGATATGTTAAATTAGTTTCCCCAAGTTAAATCTGTTTTGCCCATGACGGTAGCTGGTAAGCCCTGTCTTCATCTTGACCCAGAAGATTTTTCATCCAGTTTTCTTCTGTCTTGCTGAGGAGGGGGAGTGAGTGAGCAGCCGGGTGGGAGTTCTGCCCTTACCCAAGGCTAATCCACCACAGGCTCCTAGACCTAGTTACAAAACAGATGCAGAAAACCCTCCTGGAAGCTTGAGACCAGAGTGTGGGAAAGGGTACAGCTGGCCAAAGTCAGACAAAGCCAGTAGTGATTTGCTGAAACCTGAATTGCAAGGATTATTTATGAAAGCTGGGATGATGGATAAACTACTATTCTGCAAAGGGTAGAGGCTAGAATGAAGTGGCTAATAATATATATTAAAATACAGATCCACCATCTCATTGCCCAGCACACTGTTGCTCCAAACTTAAATAAGGTTAAAGATTTCTTAAAAGAGTTCAGAGATTCACCAGTTAAATTGAATTCAGTCTTTTTTAAGGACTGAAAATGAGACTGTGAAGTAAGGATGCTAAAATGTGATCTTGCCTTTGAAAAGGCAAAGCATCTTTAAACATAAAGGCAGTATACATTGTAAAAGTGTTAGTCACCTAACTCACCTTTAAAGAAACACAAATCACATTCAATGCTTCCTTGATCTGAGGATGATGTGATTCATGAACTAGCTCCTCACAGATCCAAATACCAAGGCTGCATAGTGCAACACACCTGCAAAACAATGTCGGAGGACAAGTTCTTGAGAAACATGCTACAAGAATGTGCAATTTTTATGATTCATTATATGCCTTGCTAAAATCTAATAAATACGTTTTTAATATTTCAAAAAGAACTGCACAAAAACTTTCATAATGCTGTAACTTATTTAAACATTAGAAAGAAATCGCAAGTACCCTGGTGAAGGCACAGGAAAGGACAAAGGAAGCACCCTTCTGGGCAACCGAAAAATCTCTACGTGCTTTTTGGATTAAAAATGCTACCTGAAATCAATGCATGGGAATTTCATATATATTTTCTTAAGACAAAGTAAAAATTGTGGGAGGTTCCTCCTCTTCAACATGAAAATTTGCTCAGATTTGTTTAGAGACAAGAGTGGGAACATTATTCATTCATAGATATTTACATCTTTTTAGATTGACAACAAACAAACACAAATAGAGGAAGGGTAAATGAATGCTAGAGACAGGACACATATTGTGATTAAATACTTCAACTTTTGTTGTTGTTTCTTCATCTAAAATCAGGAAATGGAAAAGAAGTGTAAAGGTAAACAGTATTTAGACAGATGAGTTCAAATCAGCAGAGATGGATGAAATTTGTTCAGAAATGTTAAGGAACTCGCTTAAGCAATTTCTGAGTCATTATTTATTATACGATTCATCATGTAATCATTAATTATCTTCAAGAACACAGGCTGCAAATATTTTGGAAACAACTTCAGAATTCAAAATCCTCTGCATAAAATCGGAGAGCAGTCAAAAATCAACAAGATGAAAGCTGGACATGGGAACTGCAAAGCATTACATCTGGGAAGGAAAAATCACATGCTAGAATAGAAACAGAAGTCACTATGAAGTCTGTGCTGTAGAAAAAGGATTTTAAGGCTACACAGAATCATGAAACTGCTAACAAGTAGCAAAAATACACCTTGGAATTAATTCTATATAATAGAATCATAGAATCATAGAATGGTTAGGGTTGGAAGGGACCTCAAAGATCATCTAGTTCCAACCCCCCTGCCATGGGCAGGAAAACCCTCCACTACACCAGGTTGCCCAAAGCCTCATCCAACCTGGCCTTGAACACTTCCAGGGATGGGGCATCTACAACTCCTCTGGGCAACCTGTTCCAGTACCTCACCACCCTCAGAGCAAAGAATATCTTCCTTTAATCTAAATCTGCCCTCTTTCAATTTAAAGCCATTGACCCTTGTGCTGTCACTACATGCCCTTGTAAAAAGTCCCTCTCCAGCTTTCCTGTAGGCCCCCTTTAGGTACTGGAAAGCTGCCATAAGATCACCCGGGAGCCTTCTCTTCTCCAGGCTGAACAGCCCCAACTCTCTCAGCCTGTCTTCATCGCAGAGGTGCTCCAGCCCTCAGATCATCTTCGTGGCCCTCCTCTGGACCCGCTCCAGCAGCTCCATGTCCCGTTTTGCACACTGTCACTGAAATCTCAATTGCAAGACTGTCTCCATTACATTTTGATTAATACAATTTAAGAATAAAGACAAGCTTGAGGGAGCTGAGGAAAAAAGTGACAAAAATAATAAACAGCTTTGGGGAATATTACATATGGAGGAAATGTTGAAGGGTGTACCGAGCCTAGATCACAATTAAAGAAGGAAATTATAAGAAATCTTCCGACACGCAGTAAGTTACTGAAGAGTTTAATTTCCAGTAGAAAAGATTTCTCCTACATACTGGTGCCACAGGATCAGTTACAAAGTTCTGAACCACATGGATTTAAATCACCTTTTCAAATGCAAAGTGGAGAGTGTTATACTTTTTAGAACTCAATGTAAAAGAACATAAAAAATGAAATTAAAATTATCTCAGGACATTCATTCCTTTCCCTGTGTTGAAAGAGATCACCACCTCATCTGAAGAACAGGTAAGCGAGCTGATGAAAACTGTTCTTTGTTTTTCAGCAAAACATTTAACATTCAATGAACTGATCTTTCCAGCCATTTTTCAAGTCTGTGGTTCTAGTATCTTGCATTTGTTAAGTAACAATTTATTAATTGAGCATATATAGACACTCCATTCACGCAGACAAGGCACACAAGTGTTCTCTTCCTTGGTAGGCATTATACATTCGTGTTCCACTCCCATATACAGGACTCCATAACTGAAAGCCTCAGGGGATGGGTAAGGAGGAACAAAATCCTAAGCATATTAAAAAACAGAAAACTGGTAACTATCTTCTTCTTTGAAGTTCTCTATTTGATGAAGATGCTTAGCTTTAAGCATCAGAGCAATCATTCCCAGTTTAATGCTTAGCTCAGTGTCTTTGACTTCTTTTCCATACCCTAAAGAATGGCTCATGCACCTCGGGTTATTTCTGTTTTTCAAATTAAATCATGCGATCTAATAAAAAATAAATGTACCTCCCTCATAAGTAATCTTGTCCTTGGCAAACTCAAAAACGCCTCTAGTACAGAAAATCCCTGAGCTGAACACCACGGTAGGCTGGGAGAGTGTAGGGCTTATATTCTTACCCATATTAACACCCTTTTCTATCACCCACTATCAGAAAAAGGATACTGGGCTAGACCAGCATTTGGTCTGACGAAAAATGTCTGTTATTATTGCTATTTACAAACAATTTCACATTCACATGTTAGACCACAATTTTGATAGTGGCAAAGAAAATCATGAACGAATCACATGCAAACTTTTACTTTAAGCTCTTCAATATATCCAACTCAAAGCAGTATAATAAAGAAAAAAAAATCTATTAATTAAGAAGTTCTTTTTGTATGACCTACCGTGCAGGACCAGATGGCTCCTCTCTTGCTGAACTTAAAACAGTTTTAATTATGAGTTCCTAAAACAAAATGGAAAATATTCACTGATTTACCAATAATTCCATGACATGAAGCATCAGAAAACTAGAATTTTATTATAGCACACACAGGCATGTCGCTTAGCTGAGTCTCTTGGTTTGTGGTCAGATGGATTGTTTGCTTAACACTGCTCCAAGCTTCTAGTCTGCCTCAGACGCTTATTATTGTGCTAACCCAGGAATATCCCGCAGGTTACTGTTCTAATTTCTGCTGATTAACCATTTATCCAATTCTTGCCAACACAGTTCCATACAATATCAAGGGTTAAAAAAAAAAAAAGCCTCCCTAAAGCTTGCTTCTGTGAATAGCCCTGAAGGGTATTACAGAAACTATCTATTAATTTGAGGTTTAAACAGCAAATTTTTCCCCTCCAAAATTATATTGATCTAAAAAGTCTTTGGAAGTAGTTGCAGAAGAAGTGACTATAGTGCCTTAAGAATGTTGTCAAGAAGAATTCTGACTCAACTACAGTGGAATGTCCATAAAGCTGTAGGTTGCTCTCAATAAAGCTCAAGTAAACTGTCATTATGCAACAAAAATGAGAAAGAAGAAATTAAAAATCAGTCCCCAAAACGGAGCAAGGTGAAAGCAGCCTCCAAGACATCGTCTCTCTCTAAACTGAAACAGTTTGGAATCTTCTGGGAGCCTTTCTTAGACATGGTAATGATATCTGACACACATACAGCAATTAAAACACATGAACTGAACTCTGCTCGGTTTCAGTATGCTGGCACACTACCCAACTCTGTTTTATGACAGAGAGGGTGAGGTCTCCGTTAATCTTTGCTTTTTGTCTAAAAGAACCTACTGATGTACAGAAGATTTCTAAAGCCCCTAGGAACATGGGCAGATTTCACCAGTTGTGAATTCTCAATAAATTAAATAATGTATCTTGAACCTCTCAATCTTCTCCTTCTCAGTTGATCAAATCTGTGAGACTGCAAATAGCCATAACGTGAGTAGGCACATCATTTTCTTTTACAAACATATGAAAACACTTTATTATGAAGTTAATAGCAATTATAAAGTAGGTTTAGTAGTGTAAAGTTTGACAAGACTTTATGGGATCTTGAGTCTTATAATCTATTTGAAATGATTTCTGAAAAATTTTAGACTCTCAAGATTTTAGTTAATATTTCCTGGAACAACATCAAATTAAACATATACTTGGTAGTATATACTTCATATAATGAATACCATCCATATGTTCTTAAAATTCCTACCTTAACATCCGTAAACTGAGACACAGCAATGTCAGGAATGTTTGGGTGAAGAGCTGGGAGTTCATGATATAAATTAGGAAAACAGACTAGAGATCCTAAAAGAACTTGTGCTTCAACTCTTGGTGCCTACAAGAAAAAAAGGTGGGAAGAAATACGTATTCTTACTGCAATCAGGAAGCTGACGTTTCTAGCTGAATTTAAAGAGAACAGTGGCTGAAATTCTACACAGTCATTTCCTTTCTCCTTCTGCAAAGTCTGTAGAGCTGAGCAAACCAAGACCACAGCCCCATGAATTGCTATTCATGCACATCCCATGTTCCCATTTTTGAAGATGGTCAAAAGGAAGGAGAGGAATTGCTAGGTCTACAGACAAATGACTGTGCTGTGAACTAGGCTTGGGTCTTAGGTTTGGATAATTGAACAGGATGTGGAAAACTACTGGACATGATGTGAGGCATTGCTGGACTTGACAGCTAACAGCGTAAGAAGATGACAGAGGTTTCAGATAGTACTGTAAGGGAGGCTGGATTTCACAGTTGGTTAAAGGGGGAATGACGTGAGAAACAGCCAAAACTCACAGACAATTGGAGGGGAGTACTGGGGAGCTTTGAGAGAGTACAGTCGTGCAAGGCTGACAGCACCTAGGTACTCATATCATCATAACATCAGGCTGAAGTTGCCTGGGTAACAATAGCAGAAATACATCCAAATAGTGCAAACACTAGCAGATTTGAATTCTCAAGCCTGATCATCAAAGACATTGCATAGCAGAGATATGGAGGAATAAATATACTTTTAAAACAAAGGTACAGTCAAAATGGACATTTCCTTTAAAAAATTTTAAAGCACAGATAAACAGCAGTCACAATTCTGAGAACTGAAGTAAAAGAAGATTCTCTGCTTCAACAGTAATTTTTGCATTCTTCACAGTTTCTGGAGAGGACTTGCATGTGTAGTGTTCTTGAATAAATTACTGATAGTATGTGTATTTGCTAACCATTACACATTGACTTCTGGGGACAAGTTAACACCCTACAGTCAAGGCAAAATACTGCTCAGTTTACTCTCAAACCCTTTCCACTCGCACATAAATGAGAATGAACTGATGAATACTCACATTGAGGAAAGAAGAAGCAGCCACTCTTCCTGCTGCTACAATGAAATCCATAATAAGCATGGTGGCACCAGGCAAACCAAGTGAAAAGAACTGAGGAGAGCAGTGCTTGATGATTGTATTGACAATATCCTTGCAGAAGAAAAAGAGAAAAAAGGAAAAGAGTAGCAACAAGATCCACAATGAATGAAAAAAAAAGGCAGACAGTAAAAAAACAAGAAAGCAAATTCACTGTGGCAATTAAGACATTATTCATTACTGAGCAAAGAATAGCATAAAAAGACTGGAGATCTGTCCTATCCATAGCCATCTGCGGAATAATTTTGGACTAGCTCTGTTTTGCCCAGGTTAATGAAAACAGGGTTGTTTGAACCCTATGTCTCTTAACTGCTCCTTAAAAAAGTTCACAAACCCAATGTTTTCACACTTCTGATGCAATCCTTTAAAAGGAGTGTTTAAGCCACACAATATTTCCAGACTTGTTCATATTAAAATCTATGAAAAAGATCTACTCCCACTGATTAGATATACTTAATATATCTCAGTTTGCTGGCTCCTACACTCGCTGTAGAAATAAACTACTCCAATGTAGTGAGCACAATTTATTTTCCTGCTAGCTATACTAGGGAAAGCACGTAAGAACAGTAGAATTAGAGAGATCTGCTTCCTTCTCTTTCTCGCATGCTTCAATTTGTAACATACAATCAGGAAAAAAAAATTTAAAGAATACCTTTTTTGCCCTCATATTTGCTTGAAATGGACTACAATATAAGCATTTCTGATTACAACCAAGAACATGAGGGTCATATATCAAAGTTTAGAAAAAGGTATCAGTCACATAACCATTTTCAAAGACAAAGTCAAATTACTCAGCTAAAAATCCATTCAGTATTTTCAATAAAAAAATGTTAATTTTAGTTCTATTATTTATATTAACCAGAATTTCATTATTAAACTTACTTGATCAACATGGAGAAGTCCACAGTGCATTATATTGTAGAAATGAGTTAAAAAATCCCTGTTTGGAGAAACATCTTGTCTTCGCTTCATTGTCTTACAAATGAGTTTATAAGCATGTAGCTTTCCTTGTTTGTATTTATCAGTCAGCATTGTTGCCTACAGTTTTAGAACAATATTTATTATTTATAAATAAAAAAATTACATTAAACACGCTCTTACTGTTTCATTTCTGTTTCACTGCTTAGTGCCCAAATTTACCTTGAACAGCCACGGTGTTAGAATTCTCAGTGGTGGAATTAAAACTGGTGGAGATGGTGAAGTTAGGTTATCTGTTGAAATACCAAGATTATCTCTTATCTGCAATTATTAAAAACAAAGCAAAAAGATAAATATTTAAAGGGAAATCTATAAGGCGGTGTTTTTTTTCCTTCTGAAAATCCTGCCATATCAGGTTGGAGAAGAGGTTCAGTTCTTTTACCTTGGCCAGATTCTGCCACAGTTCACACAGGTAATCAAAAACCTGAGCATGAATCTCTGGATCCATGATGCTGTTAACATCTCCCAAAATTCCTAGCATTCGCCTCCACATCACAGTAGCAACATCTGCATGCCATCCTGTAAGTGTTCCCCCAGCCATCACGCTGCAACATTCTGAGGGAAATTCACTAGTTTCTGTAATGGAAGAAAAAAGTATAGTGAGATCTACCTCTTTCAAGAAAGAAAAGTTCTGATATAACTATCACATACATAGTTTCCTTAAAACCAAAAAGGAAAAAAAAGACCAGGCTTTCAGAGTAAGATATTTCTTACTCATTCAGCCACCTCAACACTAGAAATGTTTAACTATATGTCTACTTTCAAACTCTGTAGAGGAAGAATTGTCCTGTTTCTTATATTCTTTCTATAAGCAAATATTCAAGTCCATAAATAACTTCTGGAGCCTAAATATTGGTCTGATGGACCTAGTAAGGCCACTCCTTTTGTAAGCACTGTCTTACATTCTTTGGAGTCAATGAATCTCCAGAACTTCGCTTGCCTGTTTCCAAGTAAAATTACATTTCAACTTTACACTTTTCCCAATAAAAAATAAAGATGATTTTCCTTAGAATCTACTAGGAATGTATTTTATTGCAAATTGAAGAGACAGGTGAGAGTAAACTTGTCTCTGGCTACTGTTCTTTAAGCAGTAAATTTGTATGGGTGGAGAGGCAACATTCGGTAACCTGGCACCACAGTCTAACTCTCACCTAGCTCTCTCTACACATCAATGCTATACGAATGAACATTCTTTTTTAGGTGGAAGATGTTTAATCTACTTTGTCCATACAAAGAAAACTTCAATAGATTACAATGGCTAGAGTCTACTCAGTCCACACTTAACTAAAGAGCCACACTAAACTAGCTAAAGAGTCACAGTTCTAAAGCAGCAGGCATCTTGAATCCTTTCCACCCCTCTCAGGTAGATTTTCAAAACACCTCAGCACCAGAATTTGCTGTTATCTTCTGAAAATCTGGCAGCTCCTACAGGCATACAAAATCAAAATGAAATCTGAATTCACCCTAATGACAGCCTCTTCTTTTGAAGATCTGGACCACTGTGATAGAGACACTAATGGTTTCTAGCCTTTGGATTTCAAAATACAAACCAAAATGATGGTATTTCTGTCCATCAGTAAGCTACCATAAAGGAAAAGGGTTTAAAATATACATTAGATACCCTTCTGTTTTCAGGAGACCAAATATGGGAGATACAGGAATTTCATATTTTTAAAATGAATGTATCCTAGAATTCAATAGCTAAGATAGTGGAAGTAATTATAAATTTGTTTAAATACGAAAGGGAAAACAACTAATGTTCCAAGACGAAATTATAATGTTACTTTAAAATCACATCTTATTACTTGTACATCAATGATAAAACAGTCTATGGCAGGACTATATACTAGATTAAGCTACCATGACTAAGCATCAAAAGAGCAATTATTAATGTGCGGGCTATTAATCTACTGCTAACAGTTCCAATGAAATGCAAGATAAAATGCAAAAGGTTTTTGTTTGCTTTCAAATCACTGTATTTAAATATTTTTAAAAGCGCAGATGAAATAGCCTTGTATAGAGATAACTACAACTAATGTGATACTAGCTACTTCACTATATGGCATCGGAGAGAAAGAAAGAATAGGTTTATATTTTCTATTTCAGATATTGCCTAGGTCATCTGGCGTCTGTAAAACAGAGTGGTGGAGCTTCTCATCCAGCTGCAGATCCTTCTGCTCAATATGATCTGCATGAAGAGTGGCAGGAGAGGGTGTCTGTGATCGGGATCCAAGAGCAGATTGGATTGGAGAAGCACTTTCAGAGCCTGCAAATGCAATTTTTAACAGTTACCTTAAAAGACTTTTCTATTTTCTTGAGCTACTGAAATGTTGTCTAAACATAGCATTAAAAGAAAACTGAACTGCTTTTATATATCAAATCTGGGCAAGAAAAGGTATAAAAACTGTAAGCAGATCTCCCTGTGAATGGTGCTCTGAAGAAAATGACGTACAAACAGGAAAGCCAAGAGATGAACATAAAAATCAGAAAGGTAAATGGAAACAGAGATCTATTTTAGTTCCAAATAATTGTAAAGCAGGAGTGTTATTTCCTCTAGGACAGGAAAATACAAGTATTTGAATGGCAGTGCTGCAAAGGCATTTTTTGACTATCACCTCTGAGCAACATCCTCTCCAGGCAACTATTTGGTCTCCTCTATTGAGAGATCTGTGGAGGGGGAGCAGGTACTTGTAATTTTCTTCTGCGCTACCTTAGTTTCATTTCCTGAATTTGCCTAAAAGTTATTATAAAAAGCTGAGTTCAGTCAGAACAGTCAGATGGCAGAAAAAAAGAGAACAGATATTCACCACATACTTCTCTACATATCAGCACATATTAAAATGGAAGAATACAAACCCCTTAACTCTTAGATAAATATAACTGGGACCTAAAAATATTATGATGATACGTGAAGTTCAGTATTAGAGATAAACTGAACTTCAGGGACAGCAATGAAAAACAAATTGTTTAAAGAACTTGACAGAAATTGTCAGTGTTATCAGAACAGAAGTTGTGGTAAACAAACTTAGTTACGCAGAGACCTTTGGAGTCTAACAATCTGATTTAAACAGCAAAGGTAATGAAGCCTTTAGCATCAATTTAAATCAACATCTCTATGCAGGAGAGAGGGACGCTACTGCTTCTCACACACACTACTGTTTTACTCAACAGATAATGATACTCTCCTCTCGCTACTAGTCACTTGTTTTCCATGTGCTGACAAAGATAACGTAAAATACCGACTTCAAAGATGTTTAAAGAAATCTTTTCCTACTTCTCTTCCATTCTCCTCACTAAATAGGGGGATGGATGAAAGTAGACCGCGAGAAAGAGTGATGGGAGAGAGAGGGGTAGAGAGAGAAGGAGAGGGAAGGAGAAGGAAAGAGCAGGCAGGGGAAGAAGGAGGGGAAAGAGACCTTCACATGATGGAAGAGAATGGACAGAAATAATTATGGAAAACTCGCTTAACTACTGGAGTCTTCTAAGAAGCACTAAAAGATACTCCAGCATACATGGATCCAAATTTGACGGAGAATACTATGGGTTCAACTTGTTCTAGGGCTAGTAAACAGCAATCGATAGTAAACAAAGAGATTTTCCTTTCAAAAACCTCTAAGGCAAAACTAGAAGCAGCAGAATCACTGAAAATTCATTTCTTACAAGTGTGTTTTGAGGTTCAGCTTCTGCATGGATTTGCTGGTACCTAATATAGTGAATTCACACTGCAGCCTCCCTGTCACAGGACTCTGCATACATGCAATTTTCACTAGATAGCTGCCTATCTTCCATAAACCTTCGAAAAAACAATGTCTTTCTGTTTTCTTCCTGTATGTCAATTTAGCAAAAATTAGACAATGGGCTCCAACATTGTGGGCTGCGTAGAACAGTCAGACAGACAGACAGTGTAACTGCACAAGTCTTGCTTCCTCAGGAAACCCAGCGAAAATGCATGTGACACAAAAGCTGCCTCTCTACAACAGTGGTCCAAACAACAAGAGACAGCCACAGAATCTCTCAATGGACAACTCAGTCATTAATTGCAATCTTATCAATTCAGTTATACTGCAAACTTGGACAAAAATACCAAACAGTAATGAAATTATTAACATATAAAACAAACAAACAGAAAACAAGTTTTGTGTGAGCACACAAACAAGAACACAGCAAAGAGAAAAACGAAGAGAACAAAAGTCAAGCTGAACATTGTGGAACAAGCTGAACAACAATGTTCAAGAAAGTTAATATCATGCTTCTTTCAGAAGAAAGACAATTTTAGAAAGTGGAAATTGTGGCAGGGGAAGTAAAGATGTCTTTCAGTATCTCTGAAAATGCATAGTTTGATTTCTCACAGAGAACAAGACACTGTATGTAGGTATAAGCTTTCACTGATAAACAGGTACTTGTTCCCAGGATTGTACCAGGAATGGTAGTGCGTAAGAGCTACAGAAGGAGGAGTATGAAAATGACTATGGACATCTTTACTTCTCATTTAAAAAACCTGGCAAGAGACTGTTCTTTCAAATATTCATCTGAAAGGGAGATTCTCTCTCTCAGAAAGGAGCTCGTTCAATTTGCATTAACTGCATTGCTTGGCGGTTGCCAACTTAATTGTCATTCTCTCTCTCAAGAAACAGCTGCAAAGAAAACTGGTGGAGCCTCAAGCTCATCAACTGAGGCTGTCAAATACTGCTTCCTAACAGGCTTTCTTTTTCATGAAAACGACAGGGAAAAGTGCTAAAAGAAAAAGAATTCTGAAGTTACACAAATGCAAACTGATCTTACCTGGCACAATAACATTTTGCATATTAAAAGCTCCCAGTTACACAACAGACAATATAGAGAGAGGTTAAGATGGATATATATAACAAAATCCCATGACACTTCAGTGTGATAACACTGGTTTAAAAGAGCACTGTCAAAGCCTTCCAAGGAAAAAATCCTTCCTGAAAATTAGCTGTTTGACTACCAGTAATAGAAGAACACTTGTAAGAGATCTAGCATACGTTATGTGGTAAGAGTTTTCCCTCTGGTAATTGAATAGATTTTCCCATGAAGGGTTTAAAACACATTTAGCACCAAGCCAAGGATCATATGGGTAACTAAGTCAGACAATGGTTTTCCACTTATGTTATTTCACACATTACTCTCCAATAGCAATCAAAAAATAATTGAAATCCAAGAATCATCTTATATAGAATATAGATTCATTGCAAAAGCTGGAACTTGCATTCTTTAAGATGGGTGGAAAATTTCTCAAATAAATGCGCTTTTTTTAGTGTTTTTTTTAACTACTTTACCAGTAATAGTTGCAGCTTCAGCAGACAATGGTTGCTGATTGAGACTACTTGTTTCTGAATCTATGTGGAGTGTAGTCAGACTGGCCACTTCTTGCTCCTCAGCACTCTGTTGCTGTCCTGAAATTGCATCAACGTCAGTGGAAGCTGGTGTCCCCGCCTCAGTGCCAAAGCTGAAATCTGTATGAGGAAAGCACTGTATTAACTTACAACCTAAAAATACCACTAATATAAAATCCAAAAGCCTAGCACCTCCAAAATTCCCCATGTAAAACTTCTATGTGCACCTCCTATGCTACT
This sequence comes from Tauraco erythrolophus, assembly GCF_009769465.1. Classification (NCBI taxonomy): domain Eukaryota; kingdom Metazoa; phylum Chordata; class Aves; order Musophagiformes; family Musophagidae; genus Tauraco; species Tauraco erythrolophus. The sequence continues at coordinate 44,666,684 of NC_141470.1, forward strand.
AACACACTATTGCAAAATTTACATAAAATATAACAGTAGAAAGTAATAAAGTAAAAATAATGGACACATGAATTAAGGAATTTATTTGCAAAATTTACAAGCTGGAAGAAATATCCCAGTTGGTTGTTAAAGCCCTAACTTCAACCTAAAAGTATTATGGCAAATGATATTCTAACAGATGTTTTTTTCAATACTAAAACCAAAATGTCATGCTGAAATGTAGGTTTAAATAACATCACTTAGTTGCATAACATCTACATATGTAAAAATTGTAATTTCTTCAGTAAATTCAACCATATAAACATAATTTCTCTCATATAATACATGAAGTCATAATTCCTAGCAATCATAATGACCTCTTTTGCTGATCAAGAGTGGGAAAGGATAAAGGAAATGAATGAAAAGCATTATGTTACTAAACAAAGCACATTAATTTTACCACAATATTACACTTAGTATCTTGATCAATCTATAGCTACACAAAGACTGCTGCAACAGGATCAGAAGCCCTGTTGGGGGAGTTCCTGGCTACTACAATAGAAAGCACCTGTGCCTCGTTAGGACCGGTGCTGTGAGTCACGTTGGTCAGCCGGAAACCACGTGACTCATGGATGAATAAAGGTGGGGCACTCCCAAGAGGGAGTGGGGCATTTCCCTCCTCGAGACTGGAGTGATAGGAGCCCCTGGAGAGCAGCATCTTGAAGCTCTCTGTTGGAAGCCTTTAGTTGTGACAAGGACCTTTGGAGTGAGTGTGACAAAGCCTTCTGATATACGAGGAAGATCACAACAACCTTCTGGGTTGTGATCCCCGAAGATTGAGACACCAGTAGTCCGCAACAATTGGTGACCCCGACGTGATTCGTCGGAACAGGAACCACTGGGACTGCAGAACGAAGCTTGAGAGCGGCAGGAGCTGCGGACTGACCAGTTCTGACTTAGACACCTGGAACAAGGTGAGCCACTGGGAGTGAACATGGGTCAGAATTTTGTAAAGGAAAGCCAGACCTTCACCTTTCTCAAATCTGCAGGAATGGCTGCGGGGCTCAGTATAAGTAATGAGGATTTATATTACCTACTCAACTGGGCAGCGGGACATGAAGATCTAGTCAACCTCACCTTTACCTTTAACCTAGAACTTTGGAAAAGGTTGGGGGATAAGTTACTCTATGAAGCTGTGGTTAAGCAAAAGGGCCGGACCGACCTGCTGCGTACATGGGAGGCCCTAGATAATATAATTCAAAAGGGGTCAGCAGAAGAGGAGGAAGAGGAATCAACAGATTATGTATCTGCAAGTGAGGGGTATGAAGGGAACAACGAACTATCTGAAGGAAGACTAACCCCAGACAGCGTGGACAGCGAGTTAGACGTATCCTCGCTGTTCACAGAGATCAATAAAGTTGCGGGGACTATGCAGGGACTCTACCCCACCCTGCAGGAAATAGTGGAGCGTCCCCCACCCTTTGCCCCAGCAACCCCCCCTTCCTCCTCAGGATGCGTTATGCCTACGGCTCCGCCATTTGAGCAATTGGCCCCACCCTTGGCAACTTCATATCCCGCGGTATCTGGTTATCCGGCCCAGGTACATTTGGCGCAGCCAGCACTAGTGCGCCAGGCCGTGACAATGCTCCAAGGAGTATCTCAGCAGCTAGCAGCTGTAGTGGAGATACTGCATCAGGCTATGACCCCCCCGTAGCAAAAGAAATCTCCAAAACAAGTGACAGCCCAGCTGAGGAGTTACCACCGAGGGAAAAGTCACTAGAATCTGTCTGTTTATTAAATCCAAACCCCTTGGGAACCCCTACAGTGACAGTTCAACGCCGTGACCCGGTCCGTTTTTGGAACGACATAAAAATGAAAGCAATAGAGGCTGGGGATTGGGACTTGGCTCAAGTCTTGGGGCTGCCAGTCAATAACGAAAAATTATCCATGATGGAAATAGGGGAAAGGCCAAATGTATTCCCTGTGGAATTGACCCTCCCGGGTTCTAACCAGCCCAATCAATACCTGGGCTGGTCATGGAAAGTCGTACGAGACATACAAAAAGCGGTAGCACAGTATGGGCCAAACTCCCCAGCAGTAACACAATTATTACGATTACTAAACTTGGAAATATTGGTGCCGTATGACTTTCAACATCTAGCTCAGATTATGTTCCAGCCGGTACAACGCTCCATTTTTATGAGCACATGGAGGCAGTTGGCTGACCGTCAGGCACTACAAAATATACAGTTACCCCAAGGTGACCCATGTTATGCCGTAGGTGCAGATGTCCTGATGGGAACGGGTCAGGTATTTAGTAATCCGGCGGTACAGGCCCAATGGCATCCCCAAATTCTTGGGCAGATCAAACAAATAGGAATGCAGGCCCTCATGCGGACCACAGAAATGGCGAAACCCCAAGCGAGGTATTCCACAATTAAACAAGGAATCAAGGAGCCTTTCTTACAATTTGTAGAAAGATTGCAAGGGGCTATAGAAAAACAAGTTTATGACGGCAATCTACGGGCCCTGTTGACAAAACAACTCGCAAGGGATAACGCCAACGCTGACTGCCGAAGAGCTATTGAAGTACTCCCAGGGGACCCCTCCCTAGAGGAGATGGTCATTGCATGTGCTAAGGTCGGGTCCGTGGAACATGAAATGACTGTGCTAGCCACCACCTTGATGGCCTCAGATAATAAGAAACTGAAGTGTTATAAGTGCGGGAGAATAGGTCATCTCGCAAAAAACTGCAAATCCAATGGCCGGCCGAGGAGCAGCAGAAAGAGAAAGTATGCACAGATGTCTTATACTCCAGGCAAGCCCTTTGCGGGAACACTGCAACAACCGCAAACTAATCTGGAAAAGACCCCTGAAGGAATGTTGCGGCAGCCGCAGATTAAGCAGCCAGAACAACCAGGGTGGATGTATCCAACCTCATCAGAACAGTGGATATATCCACCACTGACGTGGTATGACAGGAAAACATAAGAACGACTCCCCCACGGTTTTGTTCCAAGGCACCTGACAAATGGCAATGAAAAATGGAACTGGAACATTAGAAAGCCCTAAATGCTATTAGGTATTTTTTCAAAAAAGAAAGGGGGAATTGTGGGGGGAGTTCCTGGCTACTACAATAGAAAGCACCTGTGCCTCGTTAGGACAGGTGCTGTGAGTCACGTTGGTCAGCCGGAAACCACGTGACTCATGGATGAATAAAGGTGGGGCACTCCCAAGAGGGAGTGGGGCATTTCCCTCCTGGAGACTGGAGTGATAGGAGCCCCTGGAGAGCAGCATCTTGAAGCTCTCTGTTGGAAGCCTTTAGTTGTGACAAGGACCTTTGGAGTGAGTGTGACAAAGCCTTCTGATATACGAGGAAGATCACAACAACCTTCAGAGGGACCTTGACAGGCTGGAGGGGTGGGCCTGTGAGAACCTCATGAAGTTCAACAAGGCCAAATGCAAGGCCCTGAACGTGGGTCGGGGCAATCCCAAGCACAAGTACAGGCTGGGCAGAGAATGGATTGAGAGCAGTCCTCAGGAAAAGGACTTGGGAGTGCTGGTGGATGAGAAGCTGAACATGAGCCGGCAATGTGCACTGGCAGCCCAGAAAGCCAACCGTATCCTGGGCTGCATCAAAAGAAGTGTGGCCAGCAGGTCGAGGGAAGGGATTCTGCCCCTCTGCTCTGCTCTTGTGAGACCCCACCTGGAGTACTGTGTTCAGCTCTGGAGTCCCCAACACAAGAAGGACATGGAGCTGCTGGAGCGGGTCCAGAGGAGGGCCACGAAGATGATCCGAGGGCTGGAGCACCTCTGCTATGAAGCCAGGCTGAGAGAGTTGGGGCTGTTCAGCCCGGAGAAGAGAAGGCTCCAGGGTGATCTTATTGCAGCCTTCCAGTACTTAAAGGGGACCTACAGGAAAGCTGGAGAGGGACTTTTTACAAAGGTATGTAGTGACAGGACAAGGGGCAATGGATTTAAACTGAAAGAGGGCAGATTTAGATTAGACATAAGGAAGAAATTCTTCACTCTGAGGGTGGTGAGGCACTGGAACAGACTGCCCAGCGAAATTGTGGATGCCCCATCCCTGGAAGTGTTCAAGGCCAGGTTGGATGAGGCTTTGAGCAACCTAGTGTAGTGGGGGGTGTCCCTGCCCACGGCAGCGGGGTTGGAACTAGATGATCTTTGAGGTCCCTTCCAACCCAAACCATTCTATGATTCTATACACTCTGCAGAGAAGACAATATTGTTTCCTAGCTTCTGTTCACTGTTCTGCTTTTTGCACAGTAGTATTCCAGTGCTGTTTTGCTTAGTATACTGTGAATGTGATAGCCTCTCTCAAGAACTCCACTTGCTCCATTAACTTGCTAATGATTTCAATAGGAAATCAAAATAAGCTCTCTTTACAGAAGACTGCTGGCATGTAACTTTTTTGTAAAGAGAAGAAATGAGAAATTTTCAAGCAAGCAAGCAAAAATACTACTACTACTTTTGGAAAAATATACTTGCTTTCAAATTTGCGGCCATCATATTGGAAGGCGCTGAAAGAGTCAGAGTGGCTATCTGAACTGATGAGGTCACTGCTGCCTGCGCTGGCAGGTGATGTCCATTCGGAAGGCACACCTGGGTCATCTATAGGGCGCATTTGGTTCTGTTTGTTCAATATATCAGGAAGGTCTTTAGGAACTTCCAGACTGCCAGGACTGCTTCCTCTTCTTGTTACATTCTAAACATCAAAGAGACATAAATTATGTTACAGTCTTGGATGACTTATTTACATAAAATGGAAAAAGCAATCTCGCCTTAGCAAATGTCAGAAACGAACAAATAGTTCGTAAGTACCTAATGCAGAAACTGTCATCGTGCTACATACCTAGCCAAGACTTTCCAAAACTCCAGACAGGTAGCAGGAAGTGAAGTACCCATGCAGTCACAGAATTTCATAAATACACATTTTATTTGCACCATGAATTTTTGGGCACATACCTTAAAACGCTAGGATTCAGACTAGCATGTGCCACACACGTATTAGGTAAAACTTCAGAGAGAAAAATAGTAAAAAAGTTTATTATCTCCAGATTATGTCTAAATTACTAAAGAAAATGTGTTACTTTTTGTTCCAGGCACAAGCAGGGAAAAAAAGGTCAAGGAATTTTCTGTTTTCTGGCCTAGAGGCTACCAGGCCAGAAACAAAAAATTAATGTACACCACAAGTAAGTGAATTTACTAATTCATGCATTAATTTTCTTATGATTAAGCCAAAACCTTGGTACTGTCTTGGACACCAAACACAGCATGTAGCAGAAGTAAAGCATATAGATCTGCTCATGTAAAAGTAAGGTGGTTTCTACTTGGAGTCTTTCTTTAAGCCACTTTTTTCATAGATAAGACCGTTTGCTTGAGAAGGAAGAGAGATAAAAGTAGAAAAGTCATCTTATAAAATGGCTTGAAATATGACTATGAGACTGGAGATCACTTCCTTTTACACAAAGCCCAGTCACTTCTCTGTTCTTTTACTACTCTACTACTAATTAGAGATTTACTCAGACTGAAAGACTGAAAAGCTTTTCACCATACAAGGTTTTAGCCTTTAAGAGATATAACAAACTAAACTCTTAATAAGTTGGTACTCTGTTTTAAGACAGCATATCTATTTTTGTGTGCTAGATTACAAAATCAGCGGCAGCTTCAAAGTGTTTATTCAAACCTATCTTGGCTGTTTTTTGCTACCTAAGGAAAGTATAAATTCTCTTGTCTGAGCTATTAATAATCGATATTCTTGCCCATCTATGTGAAAACAAATAGCGTTCACTTTCTCTCTTCTTCTGTGGCCAGCTGTGATGATTTTTATTTTATTAATTTGCAGACTAAGTTAACATCTTTTTGTAGACTTCAAGTTAGCATTTTCATCTTGTAACCTAAGACTTACTAACAAGAACACTTTGCACCAACAATCAATTTTCATAAACATGAGTTCAATACAAAAGAGAAAAAAGCATACATTTGAACAAACTCTGTAGGTCCTCTCTTGCTGCTTATAAAAGATGCTGACAAATTTTTCTAATCACTTTGAAGAATCTTATTCTGCCCTTTATTAGCAACAACTAAACTACTTGTCGACAGCTTTCTACAGGAGCATGTCTTAAAATCATGTTCTTAAATATCTTTAAAAATTCTAAGCAGAAAAAAGAACGTAACAACTCTGAAACACTACATTTAAATTGTTACCCATTCTGTTCTTCATTTACAACTTCTTTTTTTAATATTTCCCCTTTTGTTGTTAGTTAATAAAACACTTATTCTCTTTTTATCTCTTCAAATCAGTTGTCTTGTTCTGTAAGCATTCAACAATTTAACCAGAAACTCTTGACTTAAAACTGATTAAAATTTCTCATTATGAATGACATTCCAAACTACATGACACTTCTGGAAAAGCGCGGGACGAAAGCGTAGGAAAAGTTAGTTCAAATAGCTGAGAACTATTTACAAGAAATTATTCAACACTTATAAGTGAAACAAAAAAAAATGAAAGCAAAAACACATACTGGTGTCATTTCATAGCCTGCTGCACTGACTATAACTGTAGAGAATAGTACCATACTACAGCAGAGTACCTGCATGCTATGCTGAGGACTGCAAATTTACATATAAACTAGTATTCTGAAAAAGATCTGCACAGGTACAATTAAGGCCCTTTAATTCAATGAGACTATTCATCTGACAGTAACTTCTGCATTGCTTCCATAATGAAGATTTCACAGATATGAAAACACAAATGGCATAAAATGGCATGAATCTATGTGAAAGACAAGGAATAATTAAATGATATTCTTAATTCTTTCTGATTCATAAAATCCAGAGAATTATGTTTTAGTTAACTGATTTATAACGTTGTTGATGATTTCACGTAAAAAAGCAGACTTACGTATTAAAATGTAGGAAGTCTAAAGGCTTACCAGTGCACTACCACTGCGGAGTCTCTCAGCTATAAATTCATCCATGAGGTCAGGAACATTTGTATTGCTACTGCCAATATCACTATCAATAGGGTGCAGCTTTTGACTCATGTCCTCTCTATTAGCTAAAAGCAAACGAACAACTGTATATAGTAAAGAACACATCACGACATTTTAAAAAAAAAGGTAAAAAATGAAAAAAAACCCCCGCTAATTAACAGAAATAAAAAACCCAAACCAAAATGAAACACAAAAAAAACCTCACAAAATTGCCAAACATGCATTTTAAGAATTTCCCTCTTTTAAAGCAGATTCTACTTTAAGAATTAGTATGGCTTCTTCTTCCCACTAAGCAGGGGTTAGTCGATTTCCAGTACCACCTTTAAGAGCAAGAAGCTTATAGGTAAGCACTACTTAAAGTTGTTAATGCTTGCTTTAAGGATACAGCATATATTCTTCCTCCATATCACAAAAAAAAAAGCAATAAATCCTAAAAATTTTATATGATTCCTACAGGCTCCTTCTTCATTGCATTGCTAATGAAGAGCAATGTAGTGGAAAAAGTAAACTAAATTGTAATATGTACTAATGACAAATGTCACTGTGGCACCGTATACAGTTAGTATAAATAGTGCAAACAAAATCTTACATTATAAAATTACATGCTAGGACATGGGATGAAAATTCAACTCTGGATGGTCAAGGGTTATGAACAATTAATTAAGTTCACTCATTTATCAATGTTATATTTTTGATACAACTATTCATAGCTCATAGTTCATATTTAACTGTGGCTGTTACACCTGACTTCATGATCTTCACCTTTAAAGTCTTCAAGTTATTCCAGTTCATGTTTTCTCTGTAAGAATTTTTCCCTCAGTGTCATCTCTCATGAGACCGCAGTGTAGTTTATTCTAATATTGAGGCTCTGTTAAATGCTACAGATTTCAAATAAAATGTACTTCTAAAATTAGTGCTTTCTCAATACCTCTTTTTCAGAAGTCTACATTCTGCAGAGAAGTAAATTGCTTTTTTGAGACCTATGACAGTCAAGCTCTCTTGGTGCTACGCTTACAAAGACTGCCCTCAGGTGGCATTAACATCTCGATGCAGGATGCATTACAGAATCCTCTGTTAATCATGCCATAGCATAACAATGGGAAAAAAGAAAACCTACATTACTGCTGAAAGTTAATTTATTGTTCATTTAAGGTTATTTAATAAGTGAACTAAGATGATGGATATTAGAATGACAGCCTTCTTTTTGGATCAGTCCACAGAGGTCTCATAGTTAGCAGGAGAAGGGCTATCATGAGACCTTCATGAACATCCATGATTCCAAGAAAAAAGAAAGCAATGAAAGATGTCACAAAGATGCAACTGCATCCATTTTGATGAACAAATACAGAAAGGCCTACAGCATGTCTTGAAAAAGATTGAAACAAAACCTCATGATTAGACTCACAGAGAACTGTTGTAATGAAATCATTCCAGTAATACGAGATTTCTGTTTAAGACTATTTTTTAAGTTATCTAAACCAACCTCCAAATGTAAATTTGAGGGGCTTTTTTGTTTTGGAGGAGGAAAACGAGGAAGAGGAGGAGGAGTAGGAAGAAGAAAACACACTAAATGAACCAGAAACATAATTAGTTCAACCTAGCTCGTTGAGAGCCAGGTCCTTCTGACAAACAAACTACACTCAGAGATGAATAGCACATTCTGATAAAATAAGCATATGCCATCATTCAGTAGGTTGAATTTAAGGCTCTGCATGGTAGATGAAAAACCAAAAGTCTCAAGGTTTAATCCTTTCTTAGGTCATTTACTGTCTCTTCCTCTTCCCTAACCCGATGGTCTTCAGCAGCAAAGAGGTTCAACTAAATATCTTGAAAAGGGAAATTAGTAATTTAAAGTATGTAAAAGTAACTTATGCTGGGAGAAAAATCAGCTGGCTGAAGGCGCATGCATAACCAAACAGGGAAAGCAGTGATCATCCCAAAGCCTTTTGATTGCTTATCAGAGCTTGCTTCAGTTGCATTAAGCCAAACTGGTGCTGCCTTTCTTCTTTTGCGCTCTGCACACTGTTAGTGCTCACCTGCAGCTTTCCTTCCAAAATAGCCCATTACATGACTGTACAGATCCCTCAGTGGAGCCTCTGCTGGCATTCTGTTCTGCCTCTGTGGGGAAACATTTGCCTTCGGCTTCGAAAGAGCATGTACAACAGTTTTATAAACACCACCCAGGGAGCCCTGCTGTTGCGCTGACTCCTGACCTGATGCTCTAAAGGCACCACGATTGTGGCACTGATTAACTGCAATACTTTCTTTTTGCAATATGGCTGCTTGAGTTTCTGTAGATTCCTTAATTTGCTTGCTGCCAGCTGAAGCAGCATCGATCACACCTAGAGGTCTATATATTCCAGGTCTAACCAGCTCCGTGACAGCTGATGAGCTGGTGCTCACACTGGTGCTGCTGTTGCTGCTACCACTACTGCTACTACTGAAGCCACTGAGTTTACGAAGTCTTGTTTTCCAAGCAGCCTCTTTGTTCTCAAGAGGATTGTAAAATTGAACCGATTCTGTAGATGGCCTAAAAGTAACATGAACACTATTTCTCTTTTTAGTCGTTATTTTCATGATTTTGGCCCTATGAGTTACAGTTTCAGATAAACTCCGTTTAGTTGGTGACGGTTTGCTTGTGCCTGTGATGTGAGACATTTGAGGGTTAACTTGTGCTTTAGGAAGAATTTTCTTTGCATGCATAACACGTGAGTTGGTTACTTTTTCATTAAACTGGGCACTTTTATGCTTTTCAGCTACTGCTGCTTCCACAGCTAAATCTACATCAGCTTCAGTGGCTGCTTGCCTGTACAGATATCTCTTCCCTTCTTTGCTGCTAGGACTACTTGACCCATGATTGAACACGCTTTCATACTGTTTATCAATATTTAACTGTCTGGCTTTATCGAGCGCTTGATTTCTTGTAAAAATGTCTACTTGAGTAGGTGCAATGTTACTTATAAAGCCACTTTGGTTTTGTTCTAGATGCAGCTCTGTGTTATCGGCTCTTTCTGTAACAGTGATGCTATTCGCGCATTGACCAGTCTGATCTCTATTTTCTAATCCATCCAGTGGTAATCTATCATTCCTATTCACTGATGTATCAACTTCATGAGCAGAAGCCTCACATTTATCTATCTCAAAGTTACCGCAAAGTTCTTCATTTTCTTTAAGGTATTCTCTCAGAGAGGAAAGAAGATCATCTTCACCTTCAAGGTCAACATACTGGTTTTGTTCAAAGGCTGTGTTTGCAAATTCTACCGGCCCTATTAAATGACAAAGATGGTCATAAATACTATCCCCAACTTCCAAGGAGGACTCTCTGCTATTTGTATCAGTGATATGGCTTTCAGTGGATCTATGCATTGAAGAGGTCTCAGTGGAACTCTGTAAGCTTGGAGCATGATGGGATGAACTGTCAATGACAGGAACTGCACCTTTGGCTCGTTCAACTGCGAATGGTTCCAGGATGTCAGAGGTGCTGCTGCTTCGTGGCAGTGGCTGTTCCTCATTTAATGCACCAAAAACTTCACTTGGAGCATCCTCACTCTGTGAAAAATGTCTGACTCGAGGTGGACGTGGAAGAATTTGAGCATCGTCAATGTCTGTAGGAAAAAAGTATATGTAACGTGCACTAAAATTTACATACAGAGACAATATTTATTTACCACTACATCCTAATTACATGACTTTAAAAGCCAGGAAAGTCCAGAGCCTTGTTTTCTTAAAATACAACAAAAATATTTTTTTCCAGTACTAGTGTTAAAAACACACGCACATAATATCCAGTACAGAATGTAATATAAATGAGTTAGACCTTCAGAACACAGTTTTAAATGTTAACATGCATGAGAACAAACAGTGAGACCATGGAACATTTGGAAATACAGTTAAAGCTAGGGCTGTGCCAATAAGTTCAATAATTCAACCAATATTCCATTAGCATTATTCCAGCTAGCTTGTTCACGAAATGGTTACCTGGAATACAAATTAGCTTAACAGTAGTACCCGTCATGGAATTTACATCTTCAGAAAAATGCATAACTCCAAAGAGAACAAGTAAGTTTTCTGGAAAATTCTAATTGTCTATTGAAGTGGCAAACTACTCCTTTTTTCGTAACTTGTGCGCATATATATGATTTACCGAACTATCAGAAAGAATACTATCATAGAATTATGAATATTATGGCATAGGTAATATAGCGTATACCTAAAGACTAAAGTTTCTAAATGACAGGGAAGAGCTGGCCCTCTATGGAAAAGACAGCTATACATAATGGACAATTTGAAGATGTACCCTTTTTCCTAGAAGAATGTTTTGTCTCTCACCTTCAAAATGCAAAATTAAATACTAAATGGAGGCCTATCTCCCCCTCTTCTTCCAGTTTTACTCAAGCAAATATGACATCTATGGGAAACATCAAATTAAGGACTCTGTTACTGAAAAACATCCTGCAGTCTCACAACAGTTAACATTAGAGTAAAACCACTTTTGTTTATGAAAAGACCAGAACTTTTGTTATGACCATTTAAATCAGTGATTCCTTTCGGCAGTGAGACTGCTAATACGTTAGCATTGGTACAAATCATAGTTAACTAATGAAAGCTGCCGTTCCAATATGGATCACCTAGGAATTGTACAGAAGTATCTTCAGCTCACTTCACATTATCCACCAAAATAAAGAACCTTCACACTTCGCTTCAGATTTCCTGGTATGTTATAGGAACACTACATACTATCAAATCACTGGTGTAGGCAAGACTAGGCATCTCTTACAGATAATCCAACTAATTGCAAGAATTTGAGCTATCCCTTGCAGTCTTTTTATGGGATAGGCACTTGAACAGTAAGGTAAAAACAACTTTCTCCATTTTCTATTGGTTTCTTTTTGATAGAATCCCCTATTCCTCAGATTTCTTTTTACTACTTGCCACTTAAAAAGTCATAGATATGCTTATAACAATAAAGAGCTTAAATGAACACCAACGAGAGTTACTTGCCACAATAAAGACTTACCTTGCTGTTCTACCTAGAGGGTTTATCTTCAAGACTACGGTGGTGAATTTACTTAAAATGACCACAAAATTTAAGACCCTTTTCCTCCCCTAAATCTGATGTGTTACTGCCAAAACAAGCATTTCAAATTATTCATGGATGTCTATACCTATTTCAATAATATTTAATAACGATAATCCAAAGTCACCTTAAAAATCTGTTGTAAAGTGCTCACAGTTTTCTAAGAATTTTAGAGCTGGAGCTGAATTTTCTCAAATTTTTCTTCTGAGCAAAGCATACAAACTGGAGGAATGAGACACATCTGTACTTAACTAAATGGAAGTGCTGGAAGAAGATGAAAAGTGATGTTTCCATGCTTAATTTTTCAGAGAAGTTAAAATTTGAAAATTAACGTTTAGCCTGATACAATGTTTACTGAACTGTAAAGAAGCCATTAGACAGGAAATAGAGAGGTCTATATTGGAAAAACAGAGTAATCCAAGCTATTTCAGAAAATAAAAATGAACTGAAAATCACCATATATGGCACAATTTATTATCCCTTTCCACTCCAGCTTTGATAACCAACAAATTTCTCACCATTGTTCTTGTCCAGCTTATCATTAACTTTACGAACTTACACCTTCTGAAATGAACGGTGTTGGTCTCTAGTTGGAACTGTTATTTCAAACTCTCTATTGACTAAGGCAGAGATTAACACAGGTTATTCTTAGATACTCTCAAAGCTATTTCTTAGAGCTGCAAAGAAAGGACCTTAGGACGCAGCCAAAAATGTGTATGACAATGCTATATACGAGATTAATATCATAGAATCATAGAATGGTTTGGGTTGGAAAGAACCTTAAAGATCATCTAGTTCAAACCCCCACTGCCATGGGCAGGGAAACCTTCCACTAATCAGGTTGCTCAAAGCCTCATCCAACCTGGCCTTGAACACTTCCAGGGATGAGGCAGCTACAACTTCTCTGGGCAACCTGTTCCAGTGCCTCACCACCCTCTGAGTGAAAAATTTCTTCCTTAGATCTAATCGAAATCTACCCTCTTGCAGTTTAAAGTCATTGCTCCTTGTCTTGTCACTATATGCCCTTGTAAAAAGTCCCTGGAAGGCTGCTAAAAGGTCTCCCCAGAGCCTTCTCTTCTCCAGGCTGAACAGCCCCAACTCTCTCAGCCTGTCTTCACAGGCAGAGTGCTCCTCCAGCACTCTGATCATCTTTGTGGCCCTCCTCTGAACCCACTCCAACAGCTCCATGTCCTTCTTATGTTGGGGACTCCAGAGCTGAACACAGTACTGCAGGTGGGGTCTCACAAGAGCAGAGTAGAGGGGCAGAATCACCTCCCTCAACCTGCTGGTCACGCTTCTTTTGATACAGCCCAGGACAGTTGGCTTTCTGGGCTGCAAGCGCACATTGTCGGCTCATGTTGAGCTTCTCATCAACCAACGCCCCTAAGTCCTTCTCCTCAGGGCTGCTCTCAAACCATTCTCCACTGAGACTGTATTTGTGATTGGGATTGCCCTGACCCATGGGCAGGACCTTGCACTTGGCCTTATTGAACTTCATGAAGTTCACATAGGCCCACCTCTCCAGCCTGTCAAGGTCCCTCTGGATGGTGCCCTTCCCTCCAGCACGTTGACCACATCACGCAGCTTGGTGTTGTCAGCAAACTTGCTGAGGGCGCAGTTGATCCCACTATCCGTGTCCTGACAAAGATGCTAAACAGCGCTGGACTCAATACTAACCCCTGAGGAATGTTATTTGCCACTGGTCTCCACTTAGACATCGAGCCATTGACCACAACTCTTTGAGTGCGACCATCCAGCCAATTCCTTATCATTCAAGTGGTCCATCTGTCAAATCCACATCTCTTCAATTCAGAGACAAGGATGTCATGCAGGTTAGCGTCAAATGCTTTGCCCATGTCCTGGTAGATAATGTCAGTTGCTCTTCCCTTATCCATCAATACTGTAATCCTGTCATAGGCCACCAAATTTGTCAGGCATGGTTTGCCCTTAGTGAAGCCATGTTAGCTGTCACCAATCACCTCCTTTTTTTTCTACGAGCCTTAGCATAGTTGCCAGGAGGATCTGCTCATGATCTTGCCAAGCACGGAGGTGAGACTGACTGGCCTGTAGTTCCCTGGGTCTTCCTTTTTTCCCTTTTTAAAAATAGGGGCTATGTTTCCCCTTTTCCAGTCAGTGGGAACTTCACCGGACTGCCATGACTTCTCAAATATGATGGATAGTGGCTCAGCAACTTCATCTGCCAGTTCCCATAGTTACATATATGTAACTATGATACATCAATCTCAGTTTAAGCCCTCAATATGAATCTTTCATACCTTTTATAGACTCAAGCTTATCTAAAGCAGCAGCCTGAGGATTGTACACTGTGCATGCATGCAGTGATTATGATTTTCTAGGATGTTAAAAATTACTGAATGGAGAACTCCAAATGCACACCAAGCAGCTCCACGCATTGAAACAAATTCAGCTAGATTTATTTCAATGTTGATCCAATATTAATTTTAGGTGCTTATATATGCATGACTAGCACCTACAAGTACACAAACATTTTCAAACAAACATGTAGTGCTTGTGCCAATAAAGATTTCCTTTTTGTAGAACAGAGGAAGAAATTAAAAAAATTAATAATATACTGTTCATATATTTCATAGATTTCATAGATTTTCTAGGTTGGAAAAGACCTTAGAGATCATCCAGTCAAACCGTCCCTAATCTCCCATTAAACCATATCCCTAAGTAGTTCATCCACCCTTTTCTTAAAACACATCCAGGGATGGGGACTCAACCACCTCCCTGGGCAGCCTATTCCAGTGGCTGACAACCCTTTCAGAGAAGAAATTCTTTCTAACAACCAACCTGAATCTCCCCTGACTAAGCTTATACCCATTTCCTCTTGTTCTGTCACCCATCACTAATGTAAAGAGCCCTTCCCCCACCTCCCCACCATCCCTTCTCAAGTATTTGTAGGCTGTAATCAGGTCTCCCCTCAGCCTCCTCTTCTCCAGGCTAAACAGCCCCAACTCCCTCAGCCGCTCCCCATAAGTTTTATGTACCAACCCCTTGACCAGTTTAGTTGTCCTTCTCTGGACCCGCTCCAGGAGCTCAACACCTCTCTTAAAGCGAGGGGCCCAAAACTGGACACAATATTCCAGGTGCGGCCTCACCAGTGCCGAGTACAGGGACAGGATCACTTCCCTGTTCCTGCTGGTCACACTATTCTTGATACATGCCAGTATCCCATCGGCCTTTTTGGCCACCTGGGCACACTGCTGGCTCATATCAAGCCGGTAGTCAACCAACACCCCCAGGTCCTTCTCCGCCAGGCAGCTCTCCAGCCACTCTTCCCCGAGTCTATAGCGATGCTTGGGGTTTTTACACCCCAAGTGAAGGACTCTGCACTTGGCCTTATTAAAGCTCATGCCATTGGCCTCAGCCCAACGTTCCAGCCTGTTCAAATCCCTCTGTTATTGTGACACCAGTATTGAAAATACAGATAAAGTTTAAAAACCCAAACAAACTGCTCCTTCACAACCTGGGCTCACCCCTGCACACTGGTATACAGCCAAACTGGGACACCAGCAATTCCTAAGGAGTTGTCACTAACTACATTGCAATTGTGCGCCAGAAGGCTGTCTACCTGACACACTGCATGTATGTAAAAGAAACACTGGCCTGGTTCCTAACATGCTACAGTGAGGAAGTGATTGAAATTGGTAGTTCTAGCCAATCTCACTCAATCACAACTTCCCTTAAATCAACCTTACTTCTGCTTTTTCTACTCGAAGGCACAAAGAAAAGGTATCTTTTCAGCACCAAGTGGGAGATAGATATACTAAAATACAAACTCATGGAGAGACACATTCTGGCACAACAGCACAAGTGCAAGTAGAAGATTCCCATACAACGATGAGACAGGATTATACTTCATTATGGAAAGTTAGTTCAGAAAGTGGAGAAAAAACAACGTTTTGCTTCTCAGCTTTCATTTCAATTCTTTTGTAAGAACACATTCGATGAGTTTCTGGGATTAAAGAATATTTACAGCCATACTGACATTATCGAATCATAGAATGGTTAGGGTTGGAAGGGACCTTAAAGATCATCTAGTTCCAATCTCCCTGCCATGGGCAGAGAAATTCTCCACTACACTAGGTTGCCCAAAGCCTCATCTAACCTGGCCTTGAACACTTCCAGGGATGGGGCATCCACAAGCTCTCTGGGCAACCTGTTCCACTGCCTCACCACCCTCAAAGTAAAAAATTTCTTCCTTGTATCTAATTTAAATCTACCCTCTTTCGGTTTAAATCCGTTGCCCCTTGTCCTATCACTACACACCCTTGTAAAAAGTCCCTCTCCAGCTTTCCTGTAGGCCCCCTTTAGGTACTGGAAAGCTGCTATAAGATCACCCTGGAGCCTTCTCTTCTCCAGGCTGAACAGCTCCAACTCTCTCAGCCTGTCTTCGTAGCAGAGGTGCTCCAGCCCTCGGATCATCTTCGTGGCCCTCCTCTGGACTCGCTCCAGTAGCTCCATGTCCTTCTTGTGTTGGGGACTCCAGAGCTGAACACAGTACTGCAGGTGGGGTCTCACAAGAGCAGAGCAGAGGGGCAGAATCACCTCCCTCAACCTGCTGGCCACACTTCTTTTGATACAGCCCAGGATACAATTTGCTTTCTGGGCTGCAAGTGCACATTGCTGGCTCATGTTGAGCTTCTGCTCCACCATCGCTCCCAAGTCCTTTTCCTCAGGACTGCTCTCATTACATTCTCCGCCCAGCCTGTACTTGTGCTTGGAATTGCCCCAACCCACGTGCAGGACCTTGCACTTGGCCTTGTTGAACTTCAAGAGGTTCTCACAGGCCCACCTCTCAAGCCTGTCAAGGTCCCTCTGGATGGCATCCCTTCCCTCCAGCGTGTCCACAACACCACATAACTTGGTGTCATCTGCAAACTTGCTGAGGGTGCACTTGATCCCACTGTCCATGTCTCCAACAAAGATGTTAAATAGCACTGGCCCCAGTACTGACCCCTGAGAAACACCACTCGTCACTGGCCTCCACTTGGACATTGAACCGTTGACCACAACTCTTTGAGTGCGACCATCCAGACAGTTCCTTATCCACCGAGTGGTCCATCCATCAAAACCATGTCTTTCCAGTTTAGAGACAAGGATGTTGTGTGGGACAGTATCAAATGCTTTGGATAAGTCCAGGTAGACGATGTCAGTTGCTCTTCCCCTATCCATCAATGCTGTAACCTCATCATAGAAGGCCACCAAATTAGTCAGGCAGGATTTGCCCTTAGTGAAGCCATGTTGCCTGTCACCAATCACCTCCTTATTTTCTATCTGCCTTAGGATAGTCGTCAGGAGGATCTGCTCCATGATCTTGCCGTGCACAGAGGTGAGACTGACTGGCCTGTAGTTCCCTGGGTCTTCTTTTTTCCCCTTTTTAAAGATGGGGGCTATATTTCCCCTTTTCCAGTCATTGGGGAAACTCATTATGATTCTGAGTTCTTTATATTTCATCTTAATGACTACTTACTGATTCGGGAGCAAGGCTGTAAAGGCATAATATAAGTCTCCCTTTCATGTTAATACCTCCTTTGATTCTTTTAGTCCCAGTGGGCACGGAAAAATCTGCCATCTGCAATTCATTAGACTGCCCTTGTGGCCCGCTGCTTCAAGGAATCTTGCCTACATCTCACGGACAGTTTTTTTTCCACAAATGTTCTTGCACCTGAAAGTCCTCAATAGGACCAGGAAAAATCATTATTTTGCTAGTTATCCTGTAAACGTGCAAGACTGGATTTCCTGTGATTCTAATAGTTTAATAGAGAAGTTCTTTTTAGAAACATTGCAGATTTGCAACAATTGCACTATACCAAACCACTTTACTAACTAA
This sequence comes from Tauraco erythrolophus, assembly GCF_009769465.1. Taxonomy (NCBI): domain Eukaryota; kingdom Metazoa; phylum Chordata; class Aves; order Musophagiformes; family Musophagidae; genus Tauraco; species Tauraco erythrolophus. The sequence goes on from NC_141470.1 coordinate 44,684,616, forward strand.
ACATCTTAAAGCATGAATCTCCACTTCCACATTCTGGATCCTATTTGAAAAGTTGCAAATATTCTCCACACGAAATACAGCATAACTTAGAAACTACACAAGGGAATTACAATCTTAGGAAAAGCATCCTCTATGATGCTAGATGACTAGATGTCAAAACTGAGCTTTTACAAGGAATTTTGTTAACCTACTTATTGATCTTCAAGTAGAAATATTATGTCTCAATATATAACAAATTATAGTGGGGTATTCTGCCTTCTTCTTCAAAATTAATATACTATACTGTAGATAAGGTAAAGGGTTTGGCACAAATGCTTTCTTTCAGACTATCTGTCAAGATTCACCAGCGTCCAGCGAGTCAATCATTCAATGAGGAGTTTCACAGCTAAAAAGTTGCTGAATATTACTTCAGAAAACTTAAGATTAGGGCATCCTATTATTTTGGAATTATGTGAAACATCTTATCCTTCAAGTTGTGTTCCATCTGAAAGTAATTTTTGGGTAGCAGGAATATTCATATAATTGTGAAGTAAGAGAAAAGGCTGTCACAGCAAGCTAAATGCAATTCATTACCTAAAGCACACTCACTTATGATAGAAACAATTTGATTACTTCCCAAACTACATGCTGTGCATCTGGACACAGGTTTTCAGAAAAGAATATATTTACTTTAAGAAGAAAAGGCAAGGAAAATGATAAGGCTCCATTTTTTTTTAAAAAAAAAAAAAAAAGGAAAGAAGAGATAAAGACCACAATAAAAAATGCAGAAAACTAAGACAGCAAAGTGCACTCTGATCCAGTGGATAGTTTTTCCTTTACTCTGCTACTTCGCCATCAACACTCTAACAGCTTGATTTTCTTCACTTGAGCTTTTTAGTTTTCTGGCAATGTTCAAGATTCTTGGGACACATATGAAACTGTTTCAACACCCATTTTCTGGAGAAGACACCAAAACTAGGAAGTACCTAGGATTTTTTTATGTTAGAAGTGCAAAGGTCTGTAAAATTACTTCACTTCAAAGAATTACATTGGTCGTGTAGTTTTTGTATTGGATGAGTACCAACAGAAAGGATAATAGCAAGAGAGTCATCAGATTTCACACGTTAGAAGAAAGATGCAAGCCAGGACTTTTCAGAAACATGGATGATAAAATCGACTGCACTGTTTTTAAGACAGAATAATTAAGTATCAGTGACTATATGACAAAATAATAGTTCACTGTGAAAGCCTGTTCTCTTCTGTAGGTGCTCTTCAGATCTTCATTAAGAACTGACTATTTCCAACAATGTTATGGCCAGGTAAGATCTATTTTCTAATAGGTTGTTCATGTATTGTTCCTAAAAACCCCTTTATCTTCTAAGTTCTAATAGTTTATCTCATAAGTTATATCCTTTGCACTCATAAGCTTATTAATTTATTACATATAATTTGCATTTTATTATTCTTTGTTTGTGGTGTCAAGATTTGCATTCAAATACTTTATAATTTTTCATTGCGGAAGTCTGGTATCTCTACAGTAGGCTCCTTGAACTTTCTCCATTCTCCCATTTATGTTTTTGGATTGAATGCTAAGGCACCACATTTTCGTTTCACAAGATAACTTAATTTTGGACACATATCAAAATACAGTTATGAAAATACAGTTCTTGATACTTCTTGGGTAACACAGGCAAGCAGGAGAGACAGGAAAAAAAAAAGAACAAATATTTCATAAAAAAATTACTGCCATTAAGTCCTTATATTTGTACACAGTTTTCACTATATATATATTCCTCCCACTGTGCTTTCGTATTTTTTTTCTACTCATTGAGACAAACGCATAATATGATTGTCAGCCTTACCCACTACTAGTTTAAACCTATGTAATAGTTGGAGCACAGAAAAAAAAACCATTATATGTAAACTTTCTTCCATGCAATTTTAGAATCTGTGCTAATTCTAATTGCTGAACCTATTTATTCAAAGAAAATTATCCAAAGAAAGCTCCTGACAAAATTCTAGCCAACCACCCTGCTGGACCAAACAATGTTGAGGAAAATTACAACTCTAAAAAATGGATCATTTGGAAAACACCATCAAAATACAGCACTTCCGAATTCCAAACTGTATAGATTTTTCTTTAATGTTTTTCTGTGTTAATGAAAAACAAGCATACTGTAAAGCGTATTATATGATATCATATACTTCAGATATATGATATCATATACTTCAGAAATTCTTTTTTCTTGGGATCTAAATATATCGTTATTATGGTTGTCCACACAACATCTATGACACTGAATTCAAAAATTTATGTAGAAAGATGTAAATGGCAAGTCAAAGTAAAATTATATTCTTCCTTTCCCTCCCTCACTCATCAGAAATAAAAACTTCAAATTGATTGTAATCTCTGGCAGACAGATGCTATATTACTGCTTACCAATAAATTGAAAAAGCAAGAGATTTCTCTAATTTCCACTTTTATGATAGTAAACATTGGCACAGCACTAACTTTCAACAGTTCCAGAATGAATTGCAAAATAGCATGGTATTTTACATGACTCAAAATATTCATTCTTAACCTCTTCCCCTCTCCCCCCATCCCCCAAGTATTTTTACTTTGAAAAATTTAATGATTTAGCAGAATTTGAAAGCAGAAGGCTTAAAAAAGTGATAAAGGGGGTGCAGAAATTAGCAGAGGTGGCACTACCTGAAAGCTCATCAGAAAGGGGAGTGAGAACAATATCAGGCAAGAAGGGTTTGGAAGTATGGATCAGAACAGGAGCACTTTTAGCACTGCGTATATAGGCCGATGGCAGAGCACATTCACCAATGGATCGGCTTCTCATGGCTTTAAAAAGGAAAAGAAAGAAGTGGGGAAGGAAAAAAGAAGAGTGACTATAATGAAAGGCTCGTGTCACAGAAAAAGCAGCAACAGAGAAAACAAAGATAAAAAGGAAGAAAATTCAAAAATTAAAACATTTCAGCACGGCAGATATTGGCAGAGCTGTAAGAAAAAAATCAGTGGACACATAAGACATTTTGAGTTTTTAACTTTTATGTAAAGCAGCAACAATGCCTTTATTATTACGATTACAGAGATTTTGCATTCAAAAATCAAGAAACTAATTAACGCTTTTTTTCCCACTGCATCAGGGGTTGAAAAATCAAAGTTAAAATCACTCCATAAGCACTCATAACTTGGAATTTTTTAACAAAAAAAGCAACTGACACTACATTTGCATTTTTCTAGTTTCCTTTGCTTTACTCCTGAAAAAAGTATCTCTGAATTTTACACACACCCATGCTCTTGAATACAAGATTCTCCAAAAGAGATTCAAAAGCATAATGAGAAAGCGACCAATTCCATGTGGAGAAATTTGCAATACAACTTGTTATAGTCCCACATTAAAAATGAAGTGACTGAAGTGAAATGGTTTGACAACAAAAAGCATTAAATTGTTTCTTATCCATAGGGTCTGGCTTTTAATCGATACTGGGCAAATCTTGCTAAACTGATGCTAATTCACATTTTCAAACCTCATGTCCTGTCAACAATCCTACAGAATGGAAAACTTACTTCAGAATTGTGGCACCAGGATCAAGGTTAGATCTCCAGCTCTTTCAATAGATTTAAAATTCATCTTTATGACATTTGTTTTCCTTTGAGAAAGACATAGCAAAAACCAGTAATATGTTCAATCTCAAAGTATACTTGAAATTCTTCAAAAAGTAACGTTCATTGTTTCAAGTCGCTTCCTTTCCAAAATGTTGCAAATTTGGTAACTTCTTTTAAAATAGTTGCTGATAAAGTTCTTTTAACGAAACTTCAGTGCATCTTACGTAAATATTGTCAGCACAATATTTAATCAGTCTTTGAACTTTTCTATATATATTTTCATAACAACACAGAATATAGACTTGGAATCCTAGTGCTCCTGATCTGTACAGGAATCAGAAGTACGTGAATGGAGTGCAGTGAAAACTGAGCGCATCGCACTTCTAAATCAGGTTAAAGAATTCCCTAACAGCAACATGCAGATAACTTGGGTAGGTCAATGTACATAAAGCAGAAAACACGTTAGACAAATGCAGCACGACTTAAGTGGAGTTTGAAAAAAACAATTCAGAAAGACAGACGTTTTAAGACTGAAGCCGTTCTCTATTAAACTTCGTTTACAAGACAGAAACCAGCTTTTAAAAAAAGAAGGCAAGTATGTGTAAGGCTTTAACATCTCTTTGTTTAAGAGATACAATAATAAAATTCAGGATATAGTGACTGTTAGATGCATTACAGTCATCGTTGTGCAACTTAAAATTAATGTCGGCAAGAGAAAAAATGACAAGCTACATAGTAAATCTTAAGGGTCTTTTCCAGTCTAAATGATTCTATGATTCTAAATAAATCAAGCTTTTGAGACTGGATACTGTGTTGATTAAAAACCTTAACATGAAGTGTTCCTTGTAATTTGGCTTGATCTTTTCCACCATATTACATTGATACTAGCAACGTGGGGCAGAACAACCCATTTACAATTTGGAAGGTGGAAATTTTACAGAAACTTCTGAAAGAAAAATTGTCGTGTATTATGAATGAAAGCAAAATTAACTTTGAGATGCTGTAAAAGGAAAATGTGATGTCAGTGAATTGTTATTTTAAATAAGACGTGTCACATTCAATTAAGCAGTTAAGTAGAGGCAGACTTAATACCAGAATGTGGACTAGAAATTTGACATTTATAACCTTCCACTGTTGTCTACAGACAAAAGCAGAACAACAGATTAGTAAATTCTTTCCACTCTGATATTTTTATAGGAGTGGAATCTGCTGCCTAAGCCACAAATTCTGTATCTAGCCCTGTCCAAGATTTTTCAACCCATATGCATATCATGTTTCAAGGCCCTTTTCCGAAAATAACTTTACATAAGTTCAGGCTAAAAATGTACACACCGCATATCAGAAAAGCTGTGATTTTTATTTGAGTAACATACATATACACACAAATTTGGTGCAGCAATAAATATGTGCTGGCATGAGGATGGCTCAAAAAATAGAGGTGCACAGATGTACACAAAATGTGTACAACATAAAATAGATGAAAAAGAAACCCTAGCTTTTTCTTACCATAAAACACTCAACATGCACATCCCCCCTACTCAGATATAAAGACCATATTACTCACAATCAAAGGAAATATACTACATATCCGATATCATGCAACATATCTGAGGTCTGACTCAATTCCAGACTGAGCTTGTGGAGCTAATGTTAAACTGAAGGAAAAGATCTGACCAGCAAAACTTTCTATAGAAAATTTTACTCATTGTGACTATAAACCATTTTTTTTATTATGTGACCCTGCGTTAACTGGCACAGATTAAGAAGTATCCAAACAGCTCTTAGCAGACCTGAGAGACAACAATAAGCAACTGTTTGCAGACAGTTAAGACTTATGATTTTGTCACATATAACATTTTAAAAAACTGAACAATCTGAGACTCTGGCTCTGGCAACTCTTTTTGGGCTTTGCGTCTTTTAAAATCATACTAATGCTGTGATGCTTGTTCACAGATGGTATTCTACAATATGAATGGAGCTGAAATTTTAACTGGTTACAGTAATACAAACTTGGCTTATTAATATCAAATATGTAAGACAATTGGAGGACAGGAACAAAACCATGGAAGCTAAAGTACAGTGAAACTAAAATCAGATTAGTTTGCTGCTAACCAGGTCAATATATAGCTTCATTAGGATAAATTTCAGTCATTCTAGGGCTAACACAATACAAATAGCCATCTTTCAAATAGCAGCAAAACAAAACCATTAATAAGTTGACCAAACAACATAACCCTTTGACAAAATATCTGAAATATTAACAATTTGGGAAGGATAAATTTTAACATGAGCTTTATCTTGTTAAGACAATTAAGTTTTAAAACAAAACCGCTGCAACAGTTAATCACAGTCTGTCTTCAGAGAAGTAGAATTTACATTTAAAGTATCTGTGATCCGTAAGGAAAACTTTAGTCAAACCAGGTGCTATCAGCATAAGGTACAAGAAAAGCTGCGTATAGCATTTGAATGCATGAAAAAGACAGGAGATTTTGGAGTAGTGACTTCATTTTCTCACGTGTCTGTACTGCTTATAGAACAATTAACTCTCCCACATCAACAAAAGCTTTACGAGAAAAGAAATTTTTTTAATGGAGAATTGTGAAGAATATTAAAATAAAATCTTTGCCTAACTAACCTCTATGACTTAAAAAAATTAACTGCAAATATTTTTGGAAAGAGAAAGGAAAAGTTGATTTCTGAAAAGCTAGCACATCAACTGCCGATATGCATCCCTAGTTTCTAAAACTGTGTCCGAATGTACCTGCTTCCAAGAAGTACCAGTGAAGCAATAACACACAAAGACCAAAGCCACTATTGCTACAGAGATAGTAAAAAAGCAAGAGATACTCCTTAACAGTTCTTCTTTTAAACAAAAAAGTAAAATCAGCTTAACTTTCCTTCACATAAGGGATAGCACTGAGATCATCAAGATGAGACAGTAAATAAATGTGCAATCCAGTTCATGTTAAGATATTCTAAGCAAATAATGAACATAAATGAATCTTCTTTTGAGCAATCCACCTAAAGCATTGTTTAGCATCACTCATTTCTAACAGACGAAGAAGTATCTGCAAGTAATGAAGTTGAGAAACAGATGACTTCAGAAATACACAATTGCATGCATACGTGCCAATCTTTCACTAATGCAAGATTCAGGGTACAATAAAAAAAAACATTTTATAAACTATGCAGATATATACATATTTCTCACACCTTGCACAGTTGGAAAATACTCAACTTATTTTGTGCACAGTTTATGAAAACATGCACTTAAAAAGCCTTCTGTTACCCACCTATCCATACCATTGCTCAAACCATTTCAGCTTTTTTCTCTTTCATACGCATACAACAGTATTATTTTTCCAGTCCAGGTTAAGCATGTGATCAAACTCATTAAGAATTAATACATCAGCTGCATTAGTTTCATTCGCAGTAACTGGAATTCTAGTAACCATAAGCTATTCAGCTACCCTACAGCACATAAGGCAGCATAATTTACATTTAACTAATTATTATAGATCGTATATTTTTGTGGAAAGAAGTTATCCACATTGCTACAAACAGCAGTTACTAATTCCTGACCTTTTCTCAAATGTCACTTTTATCAGCTTTTACAGATACATACCAACTGTTTTCTGCCGTACTATGCTTCTTGCCTTTTCTGTTCCTGGAGAGCCAGTAGTTGTAGCGCTGCGTTGTCTCATGGGTGCTTGTCCAGGCTGATCACGGCTCCAGCCTCTAGAAAAGGACTTATCAACAGAAGATTTTGGGAATTCATGCCCTACTCCTGCAAAAATAAAATCGCAAATGTCTTTACTTCTATTCTGATATCACCAGGTATTTGTAGTTGAGTTATTTCAGAGAGTTTTAAGGTTGCATAAAATAAATCATGTCATCAAAGCAAGCATGGGTTTAAAAGCTAAACAGCTCATTACTGGTTTTTAAATACATAAACCCACACAGACAGCATTAACATTGAGGGATACTCAAACTTTTTTAGAAGTGTTGGTGCTATTAAACTATCGTGATTTTCTTTTCTGACCAAGTGCAAAACCACAAGAAAACTGGGCTTACAAAGGTTGTAGCCTGATAAAAGTGTGTAACTACAGAAATTTTCCTTTGCTGTTCCTATTAGACAAGACACACAAAAAGGTACATTACAGACCATTAATACTGCGAGGTTTTTTCCAAATAATTTTGTGACATTTGAGGAACAAGAAATAAAGATGATAAAATATTTTAACACCAAATGCAAAAGCAAAAAAAAAACCAGTATGATGGGCTCAGAGAATAAGGCTCTTTCTTTATATGGAAATTCATATAAAAATACTATACTAAGATTAAGAAAAGATGGAGCAAATTCAGATTTGACATTTATATTGAAGTAAATAAAGCTCATATGAGGAGCTATCAAAACCAACCGTATGTAAAAAAAAAGTGATCTAAGGAATACTTGCAATGTATTTCCTTATCTACACTGAACTCATATAATCCAAAATTACACTTGATAAACAATCACAATCATTAAAAGGGCATCTTCTTGGAAAGTGAACCCTAGTACAACATATTCATTATTAGTAGTAAATGAACAGGACCAAAGAAATTTGGGATGATTTGTATGATATTTGTTACTTCCAAAGCTGGAGTTAACTCTAACTCACGTTTAACAAGGGACGCTTTCTCTGGAACTCAAGTACTGAGGCTAACAAACTCTTCTCATGAGGCTCTGTACAGGTGATACAGATGATTCAAAATGTTTTTTAAGCCTATATTCAAATAACTATACACATTCTTATCTCACATCACAGACTGTATTTTTTTAAACTGCGTCTTTTGCAAGAAAAAGAAGAAATCTGCATAGTATCGGAAACAAAAATGTATGGTCATTACCACGTTCCATTACCATGGAATAACCTTTCAGGGTCAACTAGAGAGAAATTTATTTTTCCCAATCGTCACATACTAGAAGAACAAAAGAAAAGTGTGAATAATACCATTGCCCAAGATGAGAAATTTGGAAACATATGAAATGTTTTTAGCTAAAAACAGCCTACAGGAACATCCTCTTTAAGAGGGAGAAATGACCATGCCCATAGATTACTTTTCACTATCAAACTCTAGGATATTGTGGGAAGCACCTTCCCTCACGTTTGACTGGAGAACCACATTAATCAGAACACCGATTACAAAGTAGACTAAAAATTACACTTTCTTTCTATCTTTGTTACTCATCCTAAATATAATCCTTCCTCTCACTATTAGATCTCAAAGCACTTTTTAAGGATAAAAGTATTGTTACCCATGTTTACAGAAGTGGAAACAAAGACAGAAGTGATTGCTCACGGTCACATGCAGAAAGTCAATCTCTGATCTGGGAAGAGAACTCAGGTTTTGCAAATCTCAATCCAGCGCTCTATCCAGGAGAACAGACTTCCTGTCCCTTATCAATTTCAGAACTGTACCGTTATAAGCAAGTAACCACCTCCTCTCCTGGTTTTGTGTCCTACAGAGTATTTTCTGCATTGTTTAGGAATCAGTTTAAAAACTGGTATCATTCATATGGGTTATTAAAAGCATCCTTTCTCTTAAATAGTGCGACAAGGTCACTTCAACAAAACTTGTCTTCACAATGGCTTAGTGATGAATTGGAACCAAACAAAACCACGTTCATCTCACATTTCATCTTTATACAACATTAATTGGATTTCAGGATCAATATTCCAGTTGTGCTTGCAATAGCCACTTGCTAGCTAGCTAATTTTTACCCTACATGTAATCTTTGTTACTTTCAAGAAGTTATGATTGGGACTTAACTAGTTAATTGCCTTGATAAAATGAGAAAGGCATAACCCACTACAATTTAACAGTTTATGTTAAATTCAACACCTCTTTAAGAACTACATTCTGTATGTGCCTAACTATTCGCAGGACTTTACATGGAGATTTTGTGGTGGTTCTAAAAAGCAGCCTTGTCCTAAAGAAACTATGTTATTTCAGGTGACAGAGATGCCCAATTAGGTATACTAAAAAGGCTAGGCCAAAATTCTACTGTGCCAAACATCTCATTACCCTAGCTCAAATTCAAACAACGTGTACACATTTTTGTCTTACCTTTGCCTTTGTGTTTTTTCTGCTTCTGCTCACTTAATTTATCCAATGGCAGGTCACTGAGGTCCAAGCTATATAAGTTTCTAGCTAATACTTTAGTTAGTGTCTCCATTGTCAGCGACCACTCAGTGGCCAGCTCTTCCCAATATGTCAGTGATGACATTACAGACAGCAAGTCATCCCAAAGTTCTCGAGAGATGTACACATTTAGATTCGCTTTGATCCAAGCTACTATAAGAGTCTAAAAGAATAAAACAAGAAAAGTTGGGTTCCGAACATAAGATGACAATATCCAAATCTTACTGTTTAAAAAGATGTTTCTAACTGCCACAGAAATTTCTGTGTAGTCCTGACATTCTTTTCTTCACCAGTATACACAGAAAAATTTTCATGAATTATCAAGTGTTATGTTAACATGGGCTTCTGACTTTGGTACAGCAACAACTGATTTGACTCATGAAAGATCTTTTGGTATGTTACAAGTTTTGCCAATGAGTTTTGTAATACTGTTCTCAATCAGTTCTCATCACATTCATATCTTGTATATCCTTTTTTTTTTTTCCTACTGAAGAATCTAGAGACTTCTAGATTCTAAATACAGATTCTATTTACAGAGAAGCCACCACAACAGCACTCTGCAAGATTCGAAAGGATCTGCTACAGCTTACTGTAAGGAATAAAAAACCCAGTTGGTTAGGCATGGATAGCACAGAAGATTTTGTGCTGACTTGAGCTAGTTTTGCAATAGAAGCAGGCTAACACTGCACACATTGCCAGTTATCCCAACTCAACTAAAGGATTGGAATTTTTTTATTTCACAGTACCCCAAAAACCATTGTCATGGTGTCATTAAATATAGGACAGAAAGTAACAAATGTAGCCAGTTCTTTAACGCACACCATTCACGTTATCTGGGTAACATGATCAACGATTTGACAAACCAGCCAATAGTGGTTGTTGCATCTAATCTCTTGGTCAAAACTAAGATGAATTAATTAAAGTGAATTTATGTTTAATTGCCTGGAAAAGAGGTCCTGCAAGTCTTCCAGCTAAAGTGGAGTTTTTTCTTCCTTGATACTGCAAGAAAGTTTGAGGTGGTATTTTCAGCACAGATTCAGTAACCCTGAGCAGCACAAGTAGCATCTGTTCCCTGCAAAACAATATTAAACTTAGAGTTACTGTTTTGTTATACTTCTGTATATGCTAGGATACTTTTAAAGATAAGAATCAAGCTTGACTTGCTGCAACACATTCCAAACAGGATATAGTGATCACAAACAGTCTAACTTGGTTCTTGCAAAAGAAATTACTCCAATCTTCACACTTAAAAGTGAGGAGCCCCTGTCACCCTCAAACATCTTCTCCCAGGTCATTCAAGTGCTATCACCTTCAATGGCTTGAAATTACAACTAAAGTTTTAATTATATTTCCAAACTGAGCTTTTACTTTTCTTTTTTCTTTTTTTTTTGTATCAACGACAGGTTTTGGCAATGTTACATTATCATTAACATACTTCGTCAATTATATTGTGTGGCACAATCTTTGCCATCACAGTCTAGAGTCACTTCTTTACAATGATGTGAAACTGGGGAAGAAAATACTCATAGGGTGGAATCCGTTTTCTACTATTATTACTCCCATATTTCCCAGTGGCTAGCCTTGAACTGACTCCTTATTTCCTCACAAGAGGAGACAAGCTTCAAATGATATGTACTGCCAGCTCTACTTACCTAGAGTTCAGGTAATACTAGTGACAAATTGAATGTAAGTCAAGTTAAAACAGAGTAAATCAGCCATTTGAAATCCCCTTGCTAATTCTTCCTTGCAATAGAGAATAGTGGCAATATACTACCTCATTAGAAACAGGGATTAAAAGGAAAGGGGGAAATACTAGAAATAATTTGAAAGTGGGTCCCTTGTACCTGCTAGGCACCTTAAGCACTGGAAAGGAACAAAACAGTTAAACAGTACACAGACTCCTGTACACGATCACAGATCAAGAGTAAAATGCATGATTATAATAGTTATCCACACTTATCTGAGGATGTTTTGTTTATTTTTAAAGAAAGCTGTGAAGTTTCATATGTGTTTTCATATTTAGCACTTTGATATGACTAAAACGCCTTGGCAAAAAGTCATCAGTAGCTCCTTAAAAGTAGCCTGTATATCCTAGCTTACTACTTTTTTTCACTAAAGGTTAAGCTGCCTCAAACTAAGTGCTTACTACTGGCTTTAACAGAGCAGATAACCTTTTCCCCTGTGTTAAGTTGTCTGTGATGTTAATGACCATGTATTTACTGATTTAGAGAATCTGGTTCACATAGTCAATACCACTCTACTGTGTTTACTACCACATAAATTTTCACATTTATCTTGTGAACTAGTAATCTAAGATAAAAGCATTAGCATTTTACCATGTCTTCTTGTCCATAGTCACTTGGACTACCATGTGACGGTAGATATTAAGAATGCGTTTACACATATCAGTGTGTTCATCCAGCAGAGCTTTAATTTCATTTGCAGGTTCGAGAAAGAATATATTTGAAGAATTTATTATAAAAATCTGTAAGTAGAAAAGAGTGGATGTTATGAGCTTGAAGCACTTTGATGTTTTCAGCAATTCAGCTGGTAGCAATCAGGAAAAAAAAATCTATGATTAAGAGAAAAGGCTGCACTTAGAAGTATGTATTTAAATATAAGTTAGTTTCATGTGATTATAAAACAACAATAACACTGATTTTTTTCCCCATTTTTTTCTACAAAACATGCTTCTATATTTTTGCCTTCGTAGACAGGTGGTACAACAAACTACTCAATACAATTATTTTAATATGATAGATAAAAACGTCTCAGTAAAGAAGTTCACTGCACGAAAGTTCCACCTGTAACCCTGCAACCGACGAGTACAATATACACTAAAATACTTGAAACAGTCCTGGTACACAATGCGTGCTTAAACATGACAAGGCCTCTATTAGGTTCTCAGAAACTAAAGCATTCATCCTGTTATCCAACAATGAAGGGGTTAAAATTTTTGCGTAAGAATTTAATGAAGGTTTTAGTAGGCAGTTTACACATACCTAAAGAACATAACAAGATGAAAATCCTTGAAGCTGCCAGAAGTTTTTAGAAGGGAGACTCTTTATCAAGAACTGCCTGCCCTTAAAGGAAACATGCCAGAAAATGTCTAAACTTTTTTATCATGTTTTTCTGAATTGTGAACACGTGCAGCAGTGACTTGGGGGAAAGGTAATTCCAGCAGGGGGAGATTGCGACCACCGACTCATGGACCACCTGCTCTAAACATACCCCAGACCCAAAAGAAAGGGGTGGAGGAAGAAGACTGAGCATGCAAAGTAATTTGCATGTAAAGCAAGAGAAAATTAACCAATTGTTTAGGAAAATAACAATGAAAATGTACACGTTATGAATATGCATGACTGTAGTGTGCAACTAAGTTTCTGTCCAGGGGCCAGGTGTGCATCCCAGGAGGAGATATGCCCCATGCACCTGCCGTCGCAATAAAGTAATCATACAATCATGGAATGGTTAGGGTTGGAAGGGACCTCAAAGATCATCTAGTTCCAACGCCCCTGCCATGGGCAGGGAAACCCTCCACTACACCAGGTTGCCCAAAGCCTCATCCAACCTGGCCTTGAACACTGCCAGGGATGGGGCAGCCACAACTTCTCTGGGCAACCTGTTCCAGTGCCTCACCATCCTCAAAGTAAAAAATTTCTTCCTTATATCCAATCTAAATCTGCCCTCTTTCAATTTAAAGCCATTGCCCCTTGTCCTATCACTACATGTAAAAAGTCCCTCTCCAGCTTTCCTGTAGGTCCCCTTTAAGTACTGGAAGGCTGCAATAAGATCACCCTGGAGCCTTCTCTTCTCCAGGCTGAACAGCGCCAACTCTCTCAGCCTGGCTTCATAGCAGAGGTGCTCCAGCCCTCGGATCATCTTTGTGGCCCTCCTCTGGACCCGCTCCAGCAGCTCCATGTCCTTCTTATGTTGGGGTCCCCAGAGCTGAACACAGTACTGCAGGCGGGGTCTCACGAAAGCAGAGCAGAAGGGCAGAATCCCCTCTCTCAACCTGCTGGCCACGCTTCTTTTGATGCAGCCAAGGATACGGTTGGCTTTCTGGGCTGCCAGTGCACATTGCTGGCTCATGCTGAGCTTCTCATCCACCAGCACTCCCAAGTCCTTTTCCTCAGGGCTGCTCTCAATCCATTCTTTGCCCAGCCTGTACTTGTGCTTGGGATCGCCCTGACCTACGTGCAGGACCTTGCACTTGGCCTTGTTGACCTTCATGAGGTTCTCACAGGCCTACCTCTCCAGCCTGTCAAGGTCCCTCTGGATGGCATCCCTTCCCTCCAGAAGTAATGCCGCTTTCTAACACTGCAAACTGTGTTAGAGAGTTTCTGTCCAGATTTTCGGTGACAATCCCACTGTGATCAGTAAGGCTGACCAAAAGTATGAAACAGCATACCTTCCCCCAAAGTGGTTGACTTTAGTAGACAATGAATTAGGGCTTTCAGAATGAAAATGATGAAAACAAAGCAGGCAAGGACACTGTAGGAGTTACAGGAGCCACTACTGAAGCGTTGTTATATTTTTATGTAAGTTTAGGAAGTATTTGAATCATGGTGAGCACTAGATTTCCAATTAATTTATATTTGTCTTTTTTAACCCACACATACAAAAAATCATTGGTTCTTCTACTGAAAGCTTTGGATTTTAATACTTAAAAACTATTAGTATGCAGCTTTATATTCACTAGCCTCAACTAATGAACCCACGCCACTCTAAGTGCCTAGAAATCAGTTTATGCAATAATTAAATGGGAAGAAAACTCCAGCCAGAAGTCTTGGATTCTTGATTCACAGAAAAAAGTCAAGTGTAGTTCCAGGTCAGGAAATCTCTCAAATTCAGACATGCTAACGGATTAGAATGATGTCTTGACTCCGTTTTGGGCTCCACCAGACATTTGCTGGTCCAGTGAACACTCGTCTAAAAAATTTCAACATGAAGAATCTCCTGAGAATGGCATTCTCAGATGCGTAAACCTTAGTAATACATTGCAAATAAAGATACTTCACTGTTTCTTTTCTCAGAAACACTTTCTAATTTAAATAGTCATTGTATGCAAAGATTATGAAGCTAAATTATTGTAACATGTTTGAATTTAACAGTTATTTCAGTTACAAAGTTTAATTCAATACATAGCAATGTACAGCACAACAGGAAACCCTATTCAGGACATCATTCAAGGTGTATGAGTTCTAATTAGCATGATCACCCATGGTAAAAGTGCACATGGTGGAGTGGCAAATGCATGTCTGTTTCATTTTATCTAGAAACAATTTTTTTCCCCGAATAAAAGAGTACTATGAGGCTACGGTCATATACACACCTATATGTATGTATGTGCGTGCACATATTATACATAAAACGCACACATTTTATATGACCTTTAAAGCATTTCAAAGACCCTCAAATTATACACGTTTGATTTTCTATATCCTCAACTTCAGTAAAGAATTTCGCTGAACATTTGAAATTAACACAATCTCTACTCTGCCAAATTTCCTAGAAGCAGTTAGAAAACTTCTGTTAGGAGACTTCTGCAACTCTCCCATTTCTTAAGGATATCATTGAAATGGAGAGTTGTGTTTGATCAAATTTTTCAAACACTATGTACTCATCCATTCTGTAATTCAGATAAAGATGAGAAAATATCCCTGTACACTTTATTATTCAGATGGCTTGTGTGTGGTGACTAATAACTTAGAAGAAAAAAGCTTCTAAGCATTCTCATTAAATGCTTAATTAGTATAATTCAACATGACACTCAAATGAGAAATTATTTTTTCTGTGATACAATGCAGAGCAGAATGCATGTCCTGATGCAAAAGCGATGTTATTCAAATACTACATTATCCAACACTTTTGTATACGCTGTCCTACTTAAGGTCAATAAAAATATAGTGAACCACTGTCATTTATTCTAACACTATTTATCATTATACTTTTTAAAACTAAAATAAATTTAAATTCAGAGATGCTTTGAAGGAGCATAGGTTTACCTTCCAGGAGTATTGCACTATATTCCACTCTTATGTGCTGATAACAAGACTTTTATTATTAGGATGAAAATTAGCCATCAAGTCGATTTCATACCTGCAATACTGACTGCACTCCAGCTCGTACATTTTGCTCTTCGGTATCTATTTCAGATGTTTTATGCAAAGTGTCTTCATAACACCCATTTCTTCCCCAGTTTGAATTTCGAACATGACTGGAGTTCATCCCTTTTTCCTGAAAAATATTTTTTTCTAAAAAAACCCATAGATTTATAGACAGGTATTTTGATTTTATATTAAAGGAAAAATGATATAATAGATAATAAATAGTAAACAATGGTAGACAGATGTTTAAGGTGCATCTTAAAGACATAACTATATTTTAAGAAGTTTGTAACAGTTATTTTGACGTATCCGGATTAAATAACTACTATTTTCCTCATCCTTTTATTTGTATATAGTTGTCCTGGTTCAATTGCTATTGATTCTTCCCAACAGATGCTCTGACATCAAATTAAACCACATACGATATGTTAGGAGGCCACTTCTCTACTCGTCTACTAGCGTATTCAAAAGATGCACAAATATTAACCAACAATATTTTACCTCTTCTCTTTCTTTCACTTTCTCTGATGAATTGTGGTCAACAACACTTTCATCACAATCTACGGTTGTGCACTGCATTATTTCTTCAGGTTCTTTCATAAATAAGGGCTTGTCTTCTTGATGAATCCATTCCTGATACACCTTTACCACTTTCCTCATGGCTGCTGCTTCACATATCGGCAACAGAAATGCCTGTGAGTAGAAGAGGAAACAAACAAAAAAACAGTTACAATACCTGAAATCAAATTGAGCTCTATAATGTACAGGTTCCAAGGGATAAGGAGAGGTGAGAGAATACAGGCAGCATAGCATCTTAACAAATAAATTACTGCTAAACCTAAATGTTTGCTCAACTTTCTTCATCTGTAAACTAAAAACACACACAAAAAAAGTATTAGCAAGAAAACTTATCAAGAAAGTACTTCAAAAACTTCACTGCCAAAGAGAAAGATACGAGAATCCATACAGGCATGTCTACTCAACACCTAGCCTGCTGAAACTAAGGCCCAAACTTTCATCAAAGGTATGAAAAACAAATGAGCAGAAGTTTCTATTGCAACATCTTTGATTCAGAGGACTGGGATGAGCGGAGTTAAATCAGTTCTAAACTACTAACAAAAATTCAAGTGGCATACATTACTGGTAGCCATGTATCTTACTTTTGGTTAAATGATTTTACAAAATAGCATCCTTAAAATAAATGACTCCTTGAAAAAACTTCAGAAGGCTTGTTTCAAAAAATCCTGCATTTGGGTCGGTGTGATGGCTGATCACTGCCCTCTTCAGGAGGTTTTCTGTATCTGTTGTGCTGGTAACAACTAGTCAGAGATCAGAAACGTCTAACATTAGTCAGGTTTTAACTAACTATAAGTACATTTACCAAAGACCATGATGCCCTAGCTGTACTTAAAAAAAGAATGGATAAATTACATTAACACATAGTTTTATGGAGTCTATGGAGTGAATGTTGAAAACTCATTGCCCATGTCTTTAAGGAGTGCTCACTTGACATAAGCAGTATGTTCTCTTTGGAAACAGACATTTTATACCACTATCACACTAAAGAGAATTTTGCTCTGTATTACTGAATTCAGCTGACAAGTTCATCACTATCATTCATCAAGCCTAACTGTCTTCCGCAAGCCCATATACATTTTTTGTAGCTTGGAGTCTAAAATGCATAAAACTTTTTTTCTACAATCTTCCCACCATTCAGTACAACTGAAACCTCCTCCTGACTGCAATAACTTAGCCCTAATGTTTCAGAAACATTACAAGTATCTGGCATATTAGAAATAAACTTACACTGAAAACTTCTGGCTAAATAATGACTTAAACGAGATCTCATAAGCACATATGAAATCCCAATAATCTACATAACTCGCAGAGTGCCTTGTGAAAAGAACAAAGAAAATTGCCTTTGCTGTGCCTTTCACTGAGGAGGGGCAGTCTCTAAATAGACTATCAATAATTTAGTCTCTACATTCAATGTCTCAGACTCCGTAAACCCTTGAGCAGCAGTCGAATTCAGGTAACTCCATTATCTCCTTCAGTAATGTGCCCAAGCTCCTCAACACATTGGATCCAGATAAGCTTCTGATGTTTGTTTGCCTCATTCAAAAAACATCCGTTTCATCCAGATATACTGGAGTTGCAAAATGTTTAGTTTTCTGCTGTTTAAAGCAATTAGTATGATGCATTTCAATTTAAACTTCGTATACATTTTCTTTATTACCACTAAGAAAAATCTCTTCATTTTTTATTTATAGCATGGGGTGTAAGGAAGATGGAACTTGAATTTATGTATGTTCACATTGTAAACAAACACTCTGTATTCTGGCATATGTTCTCAGTTTAAATTTGTTCAATACTTTCCAGTTGAGAAACTATTTTGAGTATGCTCAGCTAACATTTCTGGTTGCAGTAAAGTCAGAAGCAGAAGCTGTTACCTTCTACAGCCATCTGTCCCACTCTTCTGATGAACACTATCAAGATAAGGACATTCAATTGCTCCTAAAACAGCTCTTCAACAGCTGCAGACTCCCACAGGGAGCTTATTTTAATATGGTTGGTTATGAGCTCTAATAGCTACTGAGTTGACATATGAAAAGATCAAACGCTCCTGTCTATTGGGAACTGTTAAGTCAAAGTTAAATGTTGTTCAACTGGCTATTAAAGAAATAAAAGTGAAAAAATTAGGAACAGGGGATATTCTACTTAGAAAATATTTCACAATTTTTACTTTTCACATCTTAAACCTTAAAGGTAAGATGACAGAAAAAACCTGTACATTTATATAATGTTCTGCTTAGCAAACGCACTTGAAAGAACACCATAACATAACGATCATTTACAGTATAATAATCAAGATTCTTGCATTCTAAAGAGGGTTCTTTACCTGTCGAAAAATCTCAGTTAGAAAATTAACATTGCTTCTTTTAGAAGAAAAGACTTTCCGGACAATTTCAATATCGGTTAAATGCTCTTCATCAATACTGCAGAGGCTGGAAGAACTTGGTTCTCTCTCTGTTAGAGTACTTGTATTAGAATGAGATTGTTCTGGCTCTGCATTTCTATCCTGCTTATCAGTACTGTCACTTTTGCTGTCCTCCCGTGAAGCCATGCTAGCAGCTGCTCTCTGCAATAAAAATTAGGGAATATTTCACAGCTCATTTTTAGTACAACAGTTAACAGTACAATTTAAGCCATACAACAGTATAATTTAAAACACTACAAAGAATTCAGGAAAAAAAACACCCAAAGATAGCATTCACTGAATTTCAAGGCTTCTTATGTCTATTGGATTAAAAACAAAATAGAAGAATATGGAAAAAAGAAGCACAGGAAGTACATCTAAACTGAATTCATAAGCAGAAAATTTGCTGAGAAATTCCTTTTTAAAATTTTTCATTAGTTATAATTATCAGAAAAGTGCACATGGTTGACATAACAATTAAGACAAAAACATGAAACCAAAAGAACTTTGTTGTATGTTTAGTTTTACCTGAATATTCTTTGGCACATTTTCACCTTCCATTCCAGGAATATGAGGTCCTGTATGAGGTTTTGGCTCAAGCCAGAAAGACACCAACCACCGAATGACAATAACACGAGCCTTAATAAAAGGTTCTTTTGTGCAATATACTGCCTCATTGGTTTCAGCATCTTTCTTAACCATTACATAGTGTGGCTTTGGTCTCATTTGTGGTATATCTGTAAAGAAACACAACATCTTAAAATATGTGCAGAGAGAAGGCTCAACATAAGAAAGAAATCCTAAAACCATAATCAATACACGTAAACTTTAAGGGGTGCTGTTTTTGCATATTCACTGTTACACAACTCATCCCAAGATGTGCCAAAATAGAGATGACAGAGAAAATTCCAAGACTAGACTGTAAGACATCAAAAGGCTGTCATTTTCTCCTGGAGAAAATTTCTTCTGTTGGTCCAACAGACAGCAACTGGCTTCTAATATGCAAAACCTTTAATTTTTTTATCTGAAAGGGATTTCTGTAGCCTTACAGACTTGCTTGCATTTTTTTCCTAAACAAGTAAACATATTTCTTTACATTGTTTCCAGCTCTAAGCTACATGCTATACTCAATATTTAAAGATAAACTTCAGCAAACTCACTACTTAACACTTTCAATGAAAACTACAAAGGAGTTCTAAGTAGCAAAATAACTATTAACTCGACTAGAACATGGCCTATACAAGAAAATTATTTTCATATAGAATTAAGATGTTGTCAAATTTCTTAATTTTTAAGAAGTATTTAGAGATGTTTAAGTTACTAAGCAACAATGTATGCTACTAATAACATTTTACAGCCTTCTAGGAGTCCTATATGTCACTTAGCCCCTACCACCAAACCTACTGGGAAGGGCAGATGCAGTTCACAAGCAACGATCACCACATTTCCTAGTGCATCCCTAGAAAGACTTCTGTGTTGGTCTCCTGCAACCCACAGTAGAGCAATATACTAAGCGATAAGGGTCATCAATTCTTTACTGATACAGATCCCAACACCTAATAATGTCTACAATGGGAGAGCTTTACTTTCAAACTGCATTCTGACAGCAGCTGCAATAAACACAGCCTTTTCTGGCCCTGCAATGGGTGATAGGTGAATAGTACAGTGAGAAATCCTGCTCCAAAACCATACGAGGCTTAAGAGCTTCATCTAATGCGACATCTGCACGAGATAATTTTGCTGGACTCTCTTGCCAGAGCAAGAGCACGTGCATCTTCATGCGACTTAGCAGAAAGATGATTCTACGGCACTAGCTCCACACTAGCTTGCAGGGGATGATGCCCAGTGGGATGTCAATCCTGGTCTGAAAGAACTGTGGTTCAATGGGGTTTATAAATTACAACTCAATTTTCTCCATCACATGTTCTACACAATGGTTCAGAACTATTTAGCTCTTTTAGTTCTCTACTGTGCTAGTGACAAAGATGCTGACCGCACCACCAGTATTCCTGAATCTGTTTCAGAAAAAAGTGACACAGTTCTTAATAACTCAGTGTGGAGGGAATTGACACATGCAGTAAAAACATTACAAAGACATGGTGGGGGAAGGAGGCATGGGGACAGAACATGACATGATAGATAATTTTTAAATGGTACATAATGGACATTTCTGCAAGGACAAATATCAACAGCCCAGTTCAACTCCAGACATGTACCACCCACCTCAAGGCTGCAAAATGTCATTTCTGGGTTTCACAACCCAAGACAGAGTGTAAAACAGCTCTGCAACACAAATCATAGATTCATAGATTTCTAGGTTGGAAAAGACCTTAGAGATCATCGAGTCCAACCGTCCCTAATCCCCATTAAACCATATCGCTAAGTAGATCATCCACCCTATTCTTAAACACGTCCAGGGATGGGGACTCAACCACCTCCCTGGGCAGCCTATTCCAGTGGCTGACAACCCTTTCAGAGAAGAAATACTTCCTAACATCCAACCTGAATCTCCCCTGACTAAGCTTATACCCATTTCCTCTTGTTCTGTCACCCATCACTAATGTAAAGAGCCCTTCCCCTAGCTCCCCACCATCTTTTCTCAAGTATTTGTAGGCTGTAATCAGGTCTCCCCTCAGTCTCCTCTTCTCCAGGCTAAACAGCCCCAACTCCCTCAGCCGCTCCTCATAAGTTTTATTTTCCAGCCCCTTGACCAGTTTAGTCGCCAATCTGAAGCAGCTACAAAACCTTCAGGTGCAAATGACATTTCTCTGAGAGAGGTGTGCCAACTCTACTTGTAGTTCTAGAAGGGCAAGTATGAGATCTCCGATAAAAAACAAACCAACAAAACAAACCCACAAAAAAGGCATGGAAAATGATGGTCCTATACAGATACAGAGAGGGACAGGTTGGACAGACATATTTTAGCACTGCCTCAACTCTTCTATAGCTTGTGATACATAAGTGAGAGATACATTCTATGGTTTTACAGAAGGAAGTTCAAAGATATTAAGAGTGGGAGTCAAAGAAGACGCAAAGTAGTCATGCTGAAGAAAATGAAGTTGTTCCCTGACTATACCTTCCTAATGCAAGGTCAGGACCTGTTTTAGGGAATCCAGCATAACTTCTGTCAGGTTATGGTATCATAGAGGACACAAATCTGGATAGCATCAAAGAATTAATCAGCTACTATTGAGGCAATTAACTTATGACAGCCATATATACTTTTAGGCATTTGAAGTGAATACAGCCTACCTGCTAGACTGCTGTAAAAGCTTCCTTTTTAACATTACAAATACAACACAACATCCAGCACCAGCACTGAGGATATTGAAGCTGGTATATCTCAGTGTCATTTCAACGGCCACATACAACAGTGGTAATAAATTCATCATGATGCTGCTAATCTGAGGAATGTTTCCCAAACACACTTTAAAGTTACATCCACTATTTTTAATGGAAGCATTATTTTTAGAGGAAAAAACTACATGACCCTTGCATACCATCCACCTAAGTAATTAAAAAATGCACAGAATACTTTTTAGAACGCTTACAAAGAGTTTATTTACTACAAATGAAAAACAGTACATGGTTTTCATTCTTTGGAAAGCAGCAGGCCAGTAAGGAAATTAAAAATTATATATATATATATTAAATAGAAGCATGTGCAATAGCACAATCAGCGAAAAAGGGAAGTAAACACCTGGTAGCGCAGTATTTAAAGATGCAAAAATCAGTTTTCTCTGGTATTTATCAGCATTCAGCAGAGCATGAAGGCTGCAATACCAGCTATGCAGTAACAGCACTCGGACAGTTATTTCAAAAGGACAAGATATCCAGTAGGTACGCGGTAAATATGTCTTTGCAGCATACTGTCATCTTCTGTAGTTTCATGATAACCTCTCAGAACACCCTCTCTCTCTATTCTCTCAAGTGTATTATGTGCTGCAGCTACTTCTCAAGTATATCCTCCTTGTATTTTCACATTTCTGTCCATCTTGAAAGTAGAGTCAAGGCTCCAGATGAGGACACCGACCTAAAACCAAAGCAAAACAGAAGCTTATTAGAGTGACTCAAATAGCAGAAGAGGAAATATTCCCTTCCTTCAACTTTCCATTTTTCCTTTCTATTTTGAGCTTTCCTCATCCTTCCCCCTCTGGTGACTTGGTGTGAGTTGGTGCCAAAGAGAGCAGGAAGGTGTAGGTGGTGGAAGACATACACAAGGTAGAAAATGAAAAGGCTAGCAAAAACACAGCTATAATGGTGGACACTTACAGTTTTGACCACACTTACATTTTAAGGCACTAAAGGAATCAAGAACTGCAGAGAGCTGTAGGCCAGCCCACTTTAATGTCTCTCTGTAAATGAAGGAGTCCATCTAAATGGCTTGTAAATGGCACTGAAAGACACATTGCTATGATAGGAGAAACAACGCCCCTGGAATCTTACTGCCAAATCTGCATTTCTTACTAAGGAGTTTTTAAAGACTATCTTACAGAATCTAAACAGATGTTAAAAGACATTCAAAACAAAATAACAATCTCATGAGCTCTTCTAAGCCTGTAATACTCAGCCAGAATTTGGAGGTGGCACAATACTAGCTCCTTGTAACTGGAATGCTCATTGCTTGTTACTGTAACAAATATACTTACCTGAAAATCTGCCTTAACAGAAAGAAAAAAAAACAACAAACACCTCAATCCAATACACTATCTCCAGTAAAGCCCTGTATCAATGCTTGCTTACTAAAACTACTGTTTTGATTTGCACCTCATGACTTCTAAATTTAACATTACAGCAGTACCATAAGAACTTCTGGTTTTAGTAGCAGGCTCAGTGTCCAAGTTTGACCTTTTTTCTGTCTAAGTTCAGAACAGGCACAGGACTGTTTTCAAATAGGGCAGGGAGAGGCATGCCAGAGAAGAACTTCTTAGAGGAGAAAAGACTATTCTACTTACCAGTATTTCCGGTGCTTTCATTACTGTATTCCTCTCAAAATCCTCGTCATTGTTGTTGACCTTCACAGTTTAAGACACTGACAGTAGTTCTGGAGATCTGTGCTCAGCTCTTCTTCTTCCCCATTGTCCTTTACCAAGGCCTTGGAATTTTCTTGTTTATGGTTGACAGAAAGAGAGGACTGCATAAACACTTCTGTGGAAGACTCAATCAAGATCTTCACAGAACGAGAAAATATCGTTTCCACATTTCTTGTTCAAGGACATCAAGCTGCAGTAGGTTTGCTTTGTCACCATTGCTTACCATCCCTCTTGTAGCTATTTTATCAACGAACCTCTTCAATTTCTTCACACAGCTCTCATTCAACTGTTGCTTATAGCTGGATTTAGACTGTTTTTCTCCCCTAGATGAGAAGGTCCACTGTTTGTCTTTCCTAGGAGAACATGGTTTTGAAAGATCCATCTCCGAAGAAAGCCTCAATCCAATTACATGTACATGGACCGGCAGAAAGTAAGACCTTTTCAACACATTTCCCTGACAGCTTGATTTTAGAACATGAAATTGTGGCTAGAGATCACTACCAACCCTGGTGAGATGCTGCACCAACAGGTAAAAGAAGCAGTGAGGTGTCCATATTACTCAGGTAATGAAATGGCAGCTTAAAGCCTGTGTACATGATATCACTTTGCAAACAAGAGTCTCGAACTCTGTTGGCTTACAACCAACATGTGTATAGCTTAGAATGGGCTAAAAACCTCTGAACAAAACTCCAGTTAGACTTGCTTAGCAAACATCTAAAATTTCGCTCTCTATATTGAAAGATATATTCTAGCACCATCAGCTTTAAAGATTGTGTTAAATCTTAGCTCCCTCATGCTACTAAAAGCTCTTGAAAAAATACAGTTGACGCAAAAGCGTAAGTAACTTTGCCCTGACTGAACTATGAGCAAGCAGTGTATGATGCACACACCATGATTCTTATAGATAAAGCAAATGTTCCCCAAAGAACAGTACACTAACACCTTTTATCTCAGCAGTTGTTTCTCTTCAGAGCACAACTTAAACCAACAAAGGTCACGTTAAAGAACAGTTTTACAAGAACATTTAATTCACCTGAATCAGGTTAATATAGCAAGACTGGCTCTAATGAAGGGGTCAGGTGCCTCCACAGAGAACTGAAAACCACGAACGGGAACCATAACATGTTCTTTCATAAGAAATACTTTTGGAGAATGTTCGTTATGGGCAACATGAAAATGTAATGATTTTATCAGCTGTGTTACCACTTACCAAGTATAGGGTTATACAAGCTGGTGTCCTTACAGATGTTTGGGAAAATGGAAGGTAAGTAGTATTTTTTAAAATTTGAGAATAAAAATGAAAATCCCTTTTCCTGGTTTTCCTTGTTCTTCCATTCTAAACTCTTAACCTTAAAAAAAAGAAGTTGGATAAAGTAAACAACTAGAAGAGAAAGATGACTGATGAAATGGCTTTGTTATAAATTATTTCCTTGGAATGAAGTCATACGCATTTTAATAAACACTTCTAGAAAGATGGAACAGAAACCAGCTAGGAAATGTCAACGAAACAAAGACTGTTCTCTTCCAAAACGTTCCTTCAAAATGAATTTGAACGCATCAAATAATGACCATAAAAGCAGATGTATTTCTATTGGTTTCATCTTGCCAAGTCAGGGACTGAACCCAAATAGATTGTTTTTAATAAAACTGGTTTTTTTAATTTCAAAACGTTTTATAAGAAAAGGACAATAACCCATGCTACTCTGAACACTTGTTTGACAATTTCTTTTAACACATTTCGACTAACAAGTGTCCATATATTCATTATAATAGGTACTTGGATTCATTTGTGTAGTAGGCAATATGAAAAACAAATCTGTCAACCACAAGCAGCAGCAGATACAACTTTAAAGTTGAATTACACAAATCTACCTTCATGGATCATAAGTGCTAAGCCTTCCCCATTATGAAATGTTCTCCTACTGAAAAGCATTGTAAGTTCTCCCTAATAATAAATCAACATGCAGTTTCCATCTTTGTCTGGAGAATCTATCTGCCTGCAGAGTTAGGTAATCTAACTAGGTCAAGTCTACCATAAACAAAATAAAGGAAGTTTTCTGAAAAGTACTCTTTTCTTTCCCTCCTCTCCTCTATTCCTTACTCCAAGTCCACAGCTCTATTATGATCTATTTTCAGGGCAATGGGCCTTTAGAATGGAATATACACACATATATATCCCCTCTCAATATAATTCAATAGACTGGATGGCTAATATGTAGAAATCGGTTACACAAAGTCCTTTACCAGAACTTAATATCAAAAAGTAACTATTCAGCTTGAAATTATCAGCACTTCTAGAGACTTCAGCAAAAGACTTTAGCATTCACATAATGAACAAGTCTATGACACCTGTCTCAATGACTTATCTAAATTTAAGTATAATACTACCAATTTAGTACAGAGAGGGCAGTTGTCTTCAAGAACATAAGGGGTATTTTTATCCAAACCGAACAGTCATCATTAAGCTTAGCCTACAGATCACAAGTAGTGAGGCCCTCTATTCAAACCGGGAGATGCTGGAAGTAACAAAACAAGGTTGTAAATTATTCCAGCACTGCGAGCTCGGAGAGTAAGATAGATAAAGGGAAGCCATGAAATGTTTCAGTTTAACGTTGTCCATGTTTGTGTCACTATCCATTGTCTCTAGAACAACCTGCAAAAGCATGAAGAAAAACTTATGATAGAAACCCAGCTGGGTTCTGCTGGACAAGTCTGACCCTGAAGGCAGTACCCTGGACCACCTACAGCATGCCTTGCGGCCAAGCAGTTTGCTGGGCATATGACAGAGCAGGCTTTGAAGCAGCATGTGCTAACTGGTCAGCAAATCAATTACATAAAATATAATAGCTAAACCAGAGTTTTTGATAGAAGCTCTTTCCATGCCCTGTGCTAGGCATTTGAAGTACTGGCCAAAATCACAGAAGTGTCAGAGTACAAAGGGAATGAGGTAACATGCGCCCCAGTTGCACACCTTAGATTAGATACTCATTCAAGGCTTCATTTTCTGTGCATAGTTTAGCTCCATAATCTTCCTTTCAAGTAGCTTGGGATTTGCAAGATCTTATCACATAGCAATGCCACTAAGTGAGTGTAATCTCAGCAGTGCAGCTACTTTCAAGCAGAACTTATCTCGTAAGCTCTGGCAGATCTGAAGCATACCAAATATGTACTGTTTCCCATTGCTTCTTGTTTGAAGAGGTTCACCTGCTCAGCTGTAGCAGTAATCCCAAATTTTGTTGTGCAGTGTACTGAGCTTGAGCTTACAAGTCTCCTAAAACTATAGTCCCAGAAAGTACAGTTAAGATACCGACAGGAGTCATAGCATCATCCCTGCAGATCTGGACAGAAAACATCTTGTTGAACAGAAAAACAAAACCAATCAAATAAAGAAAACCCAAGAACTCTTGCTAGAAAGCCATAATCTCTATATCATGCTCTAACCACATCCCGGAGCATTTTTCTTAACCAGGGCTTTCCAGTAGCTCAGAGTGTTTCCATTAAAGAACGGAGGGGTTGTATGGTCAATCTATTGTAACAGCAGATATCCCAGAAGGATAGCTGGAGGGAAAAATATGACCCTAAGCACAGATACTGGCAGTCAAACCATTGAGTCTTACATCCTATTTCTGTTTGGTTTTGCCAGCTAGCCCAAGCATAAGCCTAGGAGAAAGGCCAGCAAAAGTTTGCTCAGACTTGTTAAAAGCCCATATCACAAAAAAAACAATGTTTTCAGTTAGAAGTTTCCCCTTAGTTTGAAAAGCAAAGTCCCTGACCACCAAGAAATCCACATAATAAGAAAGAGCCCAGTTGAATCAGCCTACTGGTTGAAGGTAACAGGGTGGGGAGGAGGGAAGGTGAAAATGGGAAGGGAGCTGGAATCGGCATTTCTGGAAGTGACCGACAAGTCTTCTTTTTATTCTGTGTTGCAATCTGATGCAAGACTCCATGGTAACAGACCTATGAATCTTCACAGAAGATAAGTGAAGATTTTTCTAGGAGAATTTGCTTTTTACAAAGGACTTCTTTTTGGGGGGGGGGTGGGGGAGAGGCAAGGAGAGGAATGTTTAAAACATTTTTATATACATTTGCAGTGCTATTAGTAAGTGTCTTCTTGTAATGGACAAACAGGAGTTAGCTGTTTCACACTTGTTTACTTGAAAACTATAGAACATACCTGAATTACGATGTATTTCAAAAGTGCTTCTAAGAAATAGCTTGTTAAATCTTCTTGTCCTTTATCTCCTGACTGTGGAGGAACAAGTGGAGTGATTTCCTCTACAGTCACTTGAGCTATTTAAAAGAAAAAAAGAGAAAGAAGTACATCTAACATATATATCATTTCTTCTCATGCACATTTGGAAGGTTCCTAGCCACAAGAATACCACAGTGTTAATTGCCTGACCATACACAGACACAGCAGGAAGAACACAGAATCATAGAATGTTAGGGACTGGAAGGGACCTCAAAGGATCATCTAGTCCAACCCCCCTGCCTGAGCAGGACCACCTAGATCAGATCACACAAGAACACGTCCAGGCGGGTATTGAACATCTCCGGAGAAGGCGACTCCACAACCTCTCTGGGCAGCCTGTTCCAGTGTTCTGTTACCTTTACTGGGAAGAAGTTCTTCCTCATGTTTAAGCGGAACCTCCTATGTTCCAGCTTATATCCACTTCCCCTTGTCCTATCATTGGATGCCACTGAGAAGAGCCTGGCTCCATCCTCATGACAGTCACCCTTTACTTATTTATAAACATTAATGAGGTCCCCCCTCAGTCTCCTCCAAGCTAAAGAGACCCAGCTCCCTCAGCCTTTCCTCATAAGGGAGATGCTCCACACCCTTAATCATCTTTGTGGCCCTGTGC
Organism: Tauraco erythrolophus; assembly: GCF_009769465.1. NCBI lineage: Eukaryota > Metazoa > Chordata > Aves > Musophagiformes > Musophagidae > Tauraco > Tauraco erythrolophus. Next base: position 44,713,385 of record NC_141470.1, read on the forward strand.
TGGACTCTCTCAAGCAGTTCCTTGTCCTTCTGTAACTGAGGGGCCCAGAACTGGACACAATATTCCAGATGCGGCCTCACCAGGGCAGAGCAGAGGGGGAGGAGAACCTCCCTCGACCTACTAACCACACCCCTTCTAATACACCCCAGGATGCCATTGGCCTTCTTGGCCACAAGGGCACATTGCTGGCTCATGGTCATCCTGCTGTCCACCAGGACCCCCAGGTCCCTTTCCTCTGTCCTGTTCCCTAACAGTTCAGTCATTGCCCTAACAACCACTCATTCTCTTGAAGGCCATGCCAGAAACTGCTTTGTGTAGCTTGCTCCCCAGAGCATGGCCAAAGCCAGTGCAAATGTTCAACACAACCAGAATCTGCCTGTGCAAATTTCCAGTAGATGCAGTATCTGTTGGTAATTCTCAAGAATTACACGAAATTAGTCAGTTTATTGTCACTTACTATGACTTAAGCTCATATGGCTTGCTTGCTATGGCTATAGCCATACTTCAAAAAAAAAAAACCCACAAACAAACCACCACAACAAAACACCACAAAAAACAACTCGCCCTTGAAAAACAACAACAAAAGACAAAGTTACTATTGGAACGATACCTGATAAACTGTCAGAAAACTAATTAACAGCTCCATAATCTCCCTGGTTACATATATATATATGTTAGTTCTTTGTTACATCAACTTGCCTTTTCAGTGCGGAGAATTGAATTATGTAGAGAATTAAGTAATATTACCAAATTACTTACTTTCTTGAACATTAAGTGGAGGGTTAATGAGATTATCTAGCGTTCGGGGGCCATATTCAGACTGTGGTGATGAAAATCCAGGAATCAAGCATGAAAACATCCATAATTGTTCTTTACTACAGTTGTTTTGAAGTGCTTGCAGCCACAAAAGAAAGAGACGCACGCCCTCTCGCCGTATCTTAAAGGAAAAATTCAGAATAGGTTAATTTGTCCTAGAACACACCCAAGCATTTCCATTTGTCTTGGTCAGAGAAGAAGGGAGATTACAGAAAAGATGACAATATACAGACAGTATGACCACCAGCAGCCAGTAGAACCAAGCTAGCACATGTCCTGCTCCTGCTCAAATGCAAGCACAACCAACCCTGGCAGCTTCACTGCTGTTTGCCTCACAGAATCTCTTTCAGACAGTTTTCTCTAACAGAAGAGAAAGAAAACCAACTGTTTCAAGCAAGCCTAGTCACTTGCTTGACAACAGCAGAGCAAGATACCATGTGAATTTTTCATTGTGGCAGTGCGGTGAAGTTCCCACAACTGAAAAAGGCAAAATGTAGCCTTCATTTTGAAAAAGGGAAAAAAAGACCCGGGGAACTACAGGCCAGTCAGTCTCACCTTTGTGCCCAGCAAGATAATGGAACAGATCCTCCTGGAAACTACGCTAAAGCACATGGAAAATAAGGAGGTGATTTGTGACAGCCAACATGGCTTCACTAAGGGCAAATCGTGCCTGAAAAAATTTAGTGGCCTGCTGTGATGGGGTTACTGCTCTGGTGGATAAGGGAAGAGCAACTGACATCATCTACCTGGACTTGTCCAAAGTGTTTGACACTGTCCTGCTCCTTGTCTCTAAATTGGAGACACACAGATTTGATGGATGAACCACTGGGTCGATAAGGAATTGGCTGGATAGTCAAACTCAAAGTGTTGCAGTCAACGGCTCAATGTCCAAGTGGAGACCAGAAACAAGTGGTGTTCCTCAGGGGTGGTATTGAGGACGGTGCAGTTTAACATCTTTGTCAGCGACATAGACGGGGATCGAGTGCAGCCTCATCAAGTTTGCTGACAACACCAAGTTGCGTAGTGTGGTCAACATGCTGGAAGGAAGGGATTCTTCACTCTGAAGACAGGCTGAGAGAGTTGGGGTTATTCAGCCTGGAGAAGAGAAGGCTCCGGAGAGACCTTCTAGCAGCCTTCCAGTATCTAAAGGAGGCCTACAAGAAAGCTGGAGAGGGACTTTTTACAAGGGCATATAGTGATAGGACAAGGGGTAATGACTTTAAACTGAAAGAGGGCAGATTTAGATTAGGTATAAGGAAGAAATTCTTCACTCTGAGGGTGGTGAGGCACTGGAACAGGTTGCTCAGAGAAGCTGTGGATGCCCCATCCCTGGAAGTGTTCAAGGCCAGGTTGGATGAGGCTTTGGGCACCCTCATTAGTGGAAGGTGTCTCTGCCCATGCCAGGGGAGTTAGAACTAGATGATCTTTAAGGTCCCTTCCAACTCAAACCATTCTATGATTCTATGATTCAGAAAATACAAAGATTGTCACAAAATTTCTAATTGTGTTCACCAATTATGACAAGTGAGCTCCTCGCAGCTGAGGACCCCTTCTACCCTCTTCCACTCCTTCTTCAAGGAATATGATGGACTTCTAGAGCAGTCCCCTCCTGGCTCTCACACTGCAGAATTTCAGCACCAGCCAAGCCTGCAGGTGGTTTACAGAGGAGTGGCATGCTTTTTTACTGCAGTACCAAAACCACGTTACATTTGTGTGGCTTTTGTCTCATGGTCAACTGTTACTGTTATTACACTTCCCATCAACAGGTCTCTTTGGCCTAGATAATCTTCCACTTCCAAGTTAGCCTGAGCCCCAAAACCAGTTTCCTTGCTCCTAACCATGAATGGTTAAGGCTTACTTCTGCTTTAAGGCAAATCCTTCAACCATTTGCACACTTTAACTTGGCTATTCCATATAGGCACATTACTACTGTGAGTACTTCTGCTGAGATAAAGCTGTTGACTTGTAGTCAATCTTTCATGACACACAAGTCACGGTCTAGTTTTCACCACAAAAATTCTCCTTTATGTTCTTATTTGTATTTTTAAGTATTTTAGACAAAAGCAGTATGCAACATTTTCTAATACCTTTAACGAATTTCCAGTGTGAAGAAGCTTCTTTAAAATCAACCCTAAAAAGAAGGGGAAAAAAATAATTTTTGTTGGTTTGTTCTTTCTTTATTAAGTAAGATGTCAGAGTTCTCGGTCAGACTTGATAGTAACTTTTAAACAAGTCCTTGGCAATCTCCAATTTAATCTTGGTGAACTTGATATCCTCAGGCAACATTCTCAATGCCAGAAGGAAAAAAAGATCACCTTTCATAGCTTCCTCATAACCCGTAACATCTTTTCCTAATATCTTTTTGGGATGTGTATATTAAAAGTAAACGATTCTCAAGTCATTAATGTGCATAATATCAGCACTCCCCATTTAGAAACACACACCTCACCCCAATTTTTAACCTCATTACTAAGACAAAAAAACGTGAAAAAAAAAATTCAAAAGCAACCTTCCACCTGCCTTTGTTCTTTCTCAGTCACTGGTCTACTTCCAGATTCCCACCTTTAATTCTATCTAGAAGAGCATCTCATTACATTGGTGAGGGTTTTTGTTTGGTTGCGTTTGTGTTTTTTTTTTCTCTCTCTAGCTTGCAAGAGTTTCAAGACCATAATCTGTGTTATGTTACTTAAAGGTTAAGGAAACGAGATGCACAAACTACTAATAGCTACTAATAAAAAATAAGATTTAAAAAAAAAAAAAAGAAAGAAAGAGAGAAAGAAAGAAAAAGAAAGAAAGAAAGAAAGAAAATGAACTTACCAATACTATGAAATTGCCATCTCTGATGAATCCTTTCTGGAAGGAGTTGCAAGATTTTCTACAAAAAAACAGAACCCAAGGATCTATTGCAGGTATCGCACTCGGAAGACCAAAGAGCGCTTTCACAAAGGCCACAGCTAAAAGCTGAAGGGTTAACTTAGAAAATTTCCACACCCTTTCCTTGGAAGCATTACTGTCCTTTCAAGAACATCCCATTTCTAAAGCTAAGAAGCCCAAAGGCTCTGACAGACTGTCTGGATACTTCAGACATTACTGCAGTTTATCTGGCTCCACTGCTTCTTTGCTGGATATCACTGCTTATAGCATAGGAAGTGGAAAGGGATGAATATCTGTCTCAGTTGCTCTGTATATACAACAGGCTGTATTAGGTTAATTCCACCTTTATAGTGGGTTAAGCTAGGATGCTCAGGTGTTAACCTGCCTCTGTGGCACAGGCAAACAATTGTTTCAGCCTTCTCAACAGAGCGGTAATGAGCTACAGCAAAACAATGAAGAAAAGAGCCATGGCAATAATGGTCCAACATGTCTCCAGCTAGACTGAAGGAAGATCATCTTCAGATGGTAAAAAGCAGAGCATAGTTAGTGACAAAGGCAGTTAAAAAAATCTGTTATGTAGCACTTCAACATTATGCTAGAGGTATTAGCAACTGGTAAACAATCTGATTTCCCAAAAGAATTCCTGATCCTGGTCCTCTAGAAGCCTGTGAAATTGCTTCCAAAACACAGGTCACCAATACTATAGCCCTCTATGCAGGAACCAGTGAACAAATAAACCATCTCTCTTCAGATTCACTCTTCTTGTAACAGCTAATCCTACAGTTTTAAGCACAAATGTACCTTAAAAAATTTTTTTAAAAAACTTGATTTTGCACTCAATTTTACATGTTTTTAAAAAACACAATCCTTGTTCTATAATTAGAAGCCTCCATCAAAAAGGAAAGACAAAAACTTGACATTGTAAGCTCAGAAAAAGATCTCATTTAATTAAATTAGTTTCTAATTCAAGATATGCTTTTGGTAACCATATTACAAAATGCTATTTACAAACGATAAATCCTTTCAAAATTAAGAGAGATCTATAAAAACTAATTCTGCAGCAGTAATCTACTATGAGAAAAATTACTGTTTAATATCTTCATCAATGACATGGACAGTGGGATCAGGTGCACCCTCAGCAAGTCTGCAGAAGACACCAACCTGAGTGGTGTGGTTGACAGGCCTGAGGGACAGGATGCCATCCAGAGGGACCTGGACAAGCTCAAGAAGCGGGCCCACGTGAACTTTATGAAATTCAACAAGGCCAAGTGCAAGGTCCTGCCCATGGGTCAGGGCAATCTCACACACAAAGACAGGCTGGGGGATGAAGGGATTGATAGCAGCCCTGTGGAGAAGGACCGGTGGAGGAAAAGTTGGACACGAGCTGACAATGCGCACTTGCAGCCCAGAAAGCCAATCATATCCTGAGCTGCATCCAAAGAAGTGTGGCCAGCAGGTCGAGGGAGGGGATTCTGCCCCTCTACTCTGCTCTGCTCTCGTGAGGCCCCACCTGCAGTACTGCATTCAGCTCTGGAGTCCTCAGCACAGGAAAGACATGGACCTGTTGGACTGGGTCCAGAGGAGGGCCACAAAATGATCAGAGGGATGGAATATCTCTCCTATGAAGAAAGGCTGAGAAAGTTGGAATTGTTCAGGCTGGAGAAGAGAAGGCTGCAGGGAGACCTTATTGCAGCCTTTCAATACTTAAAGAGGGCCTACAAGAAAGATGGGGAAAAATTTTTAGTAGGGCCTGTTGCAACAGGACAATGGGTAATGGTTTTAAACTAAAATAGGGTAGATTAGACTAGATTTAAGGAAGAAATTTTTTACAATAAGGTTGGTGAAACACTAGAACAGGTTGCCCGGAGAGGTGGTGGATGCCCCAACCCTGGAAACATTCAGGGTCAGGCTGGACGGGGCTCTGGGCAATCTGATCTAGTTGAAGATGTCCTTACTCATTGCAGGGGAAGTTGGCCTAGACGACCTTTAAAGGTCCCTTCCAACCCTATTCTCTGATAATATGCAACCAAAAGGTCAAAAAGATCACAACTAATCAGAGATTGCATTTATAAGAATTTCGAAGTGTACAATACATGGGGGGAAGGGAGGGCAGAGAACATCACCACCAAAGAGTTATGAATTATCTGCAGACACAGAAAACATCTTTTTCCAGGTAAAATGTCTTCCTGCAAAACTGCAAGTCAAATTCTTTTTCTTCTCACACAAAGCACATATATCCAACTCTAAGCAAAATAAAAAGGAATGCAGTTAAGTGTAAAGCATATTTTCAGGCAACTGCAGGATAGCTGTACTATTATTATTCAACAGGACTTAATTCAAAGTAAAACACTCATACGGGAATATTCAAGTTACCTTACCTCAAAAATAAAAAGAATAGAATCTAATTCTTCTCTCTGAGACTTGTGACCTAGATGCAATTAAAAATAAATAGAAGATACACTTTCATTATCAAAACAAAATGTAAAGAACACTGACAGAGAACCTTAGATGAGTAAAACAAAAACATGCATTTCTACAACCACAAGAATTATTCTGCATTCCTTTTGTAAATAAATGAAGTATATTTCCTAGTTATGGTTTATAATAGTTATAGTTTGTATAACTTTCCATTATGGCATCAACAGCTGGTAGAGATTAAGTTACACATTATCTTGTTAAACAAAACTTAGAATCAGAACACAAAAAGTGTACATCTTAAAAATCCTCATATTGCAAAGAGGCAAAATCGGCCATCAGAGAATAAACTCTCCTTGCTCACCTCCAAGGCATGCATCTCAAATTGCTCTGCCTTTATTTGCAAAGTTCATGTTTGCACATATTTCTACATGTCTAACATTGTCATACGTGACCACGGACACCGTGCTTTATTTACAACACCCTGCTTTATTTTATAACGAACACAGAAGCACGAAGACAGAAAAAGTGTTCTATTTGAAATACTTACCTTTTTGTTTAAGACCTACTTCAATAGTCACAAAGTTTTCAAAGAACACATAATATATATGTGAGAAATGTAGGTCGAAAAACTGTTTGAGATCAATAGATTCAGGATTCTCTGAAAAACAAAACAGAACACTGGTTTTAGTTCTTCCAAATATTCCAAGTCAACCACTGCATACCATTATCCAGTAGTAAGAACTGAAGATATTTAAAAGAAAAATTATTACTGGTAAAGAAGTTCTTGAAGTTTTCATTCTTTCAAATTGAAGCTAAAGAAATTCCATATGGCACGCCATAAGTACCCATGGAATTTTAAAATAGGAAGCAGTGTCTTCTGGCATGACAGTACTGCCTGCAAATCCCACTGATGAACCAGAATTCTACAAGGACACTGTACAAATGAATGCTGGTTTAATTGCTAGTTTAACAGAAATAAAGCTTACAACCCTGCCCAAACTCCATGACAGAAAGACCATCAGTGTCCTCTACTGTCATTACTAGACAGAACTAAGCTTTCTTAAGAAAGTAGAGAAGGATGATAAATGAGGACCACCTCTGCTCTGTAGAGAAACGGGTTGGGAGAAAGCAAGCAGCAGCACTAGATTCCCACTGTTGCTTTCTTGCTCCCTCCAAGCTCCGAAATGCACTTTCCTTTCCAGTCTAGCCCAGTCCACCATACTCCTTTGATTGTGTGGTCTCAGGAGATCAGAAGCTGGGACCTCAGGGGTGCCCTGAGGTAGAAACATCATCATGAGTGTAGAGAGCCTGTGCTTTCTTGTGCACCCCAGGAAGGTTTCCAGACTCTCTTCCCACAACCCCCTAGATGGTTTTCTGCAAATTCCTAGTTAAAGAAATACATGATGATTTATCTAGATTAATTTTAAACTGGCCATTTAAACAATCGATTGTTTCAAGCCTTAGTACACACTGAACCAAAAGGCACTTCTTGTCCTGTTATTTTAGACTAGAGAAACTAGGTGACCAGAACAATAGTATGGAAGCACAGAGGAACAGGGAGACGGTATTTTACAGGGCAAAACTCTCCCCTTTCAGAATAACCATGTAAAACAAACAAACAACAACAACAACAAAAAAAAAAACACCACAAAGAGAGGTGAAGCAAACAAAACTTTTATATCCTTCATCAGCTCTGCATGCTGAGGCATCATCTTTCACTGTTGATAGGTCTTTTGTAAGTCCCTTTCTAATTCTTCATTGTATCATAGTTTTTTAACCCTTTTTAGAATGACATCAATCTTTATCATCTTACACGACTGGATATACAACTGGTAGATTATAAAGCACATAAAAAATAAATCAATTGAAAGGATGGCCAAAAGCATGGTACACTTTCAATTCTAGTTTATTTTGTAGTTCTACAGGTCTGCCAACTCAATTTTATCACAAATCTTTCTATAAAGTTTCCAATACACGTTCAATTTTCACAGTACCACAGCATTCTGCCAACGCCTTGTATAATCAGTGTGGCAGAGCCAGAGTGCTCTTGGAAAAGACAGTGCTACATTAGCAGCTAAGAAAAACTCTTAAAGCAAGGCAGCTTAGCTGGCAATAAATTTGGTGGTGCAGAGTGGCAAGCGTGTGTCTGACCAGCTACACCATCACCTCACCTCCAGCTTTGCAGAAACTGCTACACCACTTCCAGATCAGCAGCTGAACTGCCTGAGTTTAGAGTCTGAAATATTAAAGTAAGGACAATAAAAACCAGTTCCATTTTAAACAAACCAGACCATTATTTTCAGGAGGTCAGGGCGAGTATACAAGAAACAGAGCTATGAGTAGAAGCATAGGCACAACCACTTCCATTCATGGGGCAGAACCCTAAGTGAGCTCTAGACTATGGATAAGAAAACACAGCAAGAGGTAAATCAAAAGGTTTTAAGACAGAAGGACAAAAGGGAAAAAGAAAGTAATGACTGAGACTTTCAGAGAAAGGAGAGTGGCTAGGAAACTCCCTAGCCTGATACGGCCCACAGACTACTACCCATTATTGCTCTTCCATGTGGGTGGTGATGAAGCTGAAACACGGAGTCCACGGTCGATCAACAGAGATTTCAGGGCCCTGGGAAAGCTGGTAAGAGGATCTGGGGCACAGGTAATCTTTTCTTCTATCTTTCCAGTTGCAAGCAGTGACACTGGAAGAAGCAAATGCATCCAACCGATTAATATGTGGCTCCGTGGCTGGTGTCATGGCCACAACTGCGGCTTTTTTGACAATCGCATGAGCCACATGGCACCAGGCCTACTGGCACCAGATAACGCCTTGCCTTTCTCAGAGGAGAACGAGGGTCTTTGCACAACAGCTAGCGGGGCTCACTCACAGGGCTTTAAACTAGATTCGAAAGGGGAGGGGGATAATACCAAACTCGATAAAGATATGCTGGAAGCACCTGAAGAGCAGCAGAAAGGAATTCCAGCCAGGAAGTCAGATTAATCTGTGGTCCAACTTAAATGCCTCTATGTTAATGCGCGCAGCATGGGGAACAAGCAAGAGGAGTTAGAGGTGCATGCACGCCTGCAGGAATATGATTTTATTGGCATCATGGAGACGTGGTGGGATGAATCCTTTGACTGGAGTGTCAGAATGGAAGGATACAAGCCTTTAGGAAAGACAGGCAGGGGAGAAGAGGAGGAGGTGTTGCCCTCTATGTCAAAGACCAGCTGGAGTGCATGGAGCTAAACCCGGGGACTGATGAAGAGCCAACTGAGAACTTATGGGTTAGGATTAAAGAGAGGGCAGGGAGAGGGGACATAGTAGTGGGAGTCTGCTACAGGCCACCTGACCAGGAGGACCGAGTGGATGAGGCCCTCTACAGACAGATAGGAGCAGCCTCATGTTCACTAGCCCTGGTCCTCATGGGGGACGTCAACCATCCCAATATCTGTTGGAGGGACAACACAGCAGGGCATAGGCAATCCAGGAGGTTTCTGGAATGCATGGATGACAACTTCCTTCTCCAAGTGGTAGAAGAACCAACGAGGAGAGGTGCTTTGCTGGACCTTGTTCTCACCAACAGAGAAGGGCTGATGGGGAATGTGACGCTCAAGGACAGCCTTGGCTGCAGTGACCATGAAATGGTGGAGTTCAAGATTCTTAGGGAGGCAAAGAGGGTGCTCAGCAAGCTCACTACCCTGGATTTCAGGAGGAGCAGACTTCGGCTTCTTCAGGGATCTCCTCAGTAGAGTACAATCGGATGAAGTCCTGGAGCGAAGAGGGGCCCAAGAAAGCTGGTTAATATTCAAGGATCACCTCCTCCAAGCTCAGGAGCAGTGCATCCCAACAAAGAGGAAGTCAGGTAGAAACACTAGGAGGCCTGCATGGATGAACAAGAAGCTCCTGGACCAATGTGGACATAAAAAGGCAGTCTATAGAGGATAGAAGCAAGGACAGGTAGCCTGGGAGGAATACAGTGAAATTGTCTGAGCAACCAGAGATCAGGTTAGGAAAGCCAAAGCCCTGACAGAGTTAAATCTGGCCAGGGACATCAAGGGAAACAAGAAAAACTTCTATAGATATGTCAGTGATAAAAAAAGATCTAGGGAACCTGCAGGCCCTCTCCGGAAGGAAATGGGGGACCTGGCTACCCGGGATATGGAGGAGGCTGAGGTCCTCAATGACTTCTTTGCCCAGTCTTCACTTGCAAGAGCTCCAGCTGCACAGCCCAAGTCACAGAAGGCAAAGGCAGGGACTGGGAGAATGAAGAACGGCCCACTGTTGGAGAAGATCAGGTTCAAGACCATCTAAAGAACCTGAAGGTGGACAAGTCCATGGGACCTGATGAGATGCATCCGTGGGTCCTGAGGGAACTGGCAGATGAAGCTGCTAAGCCGCTATCCATAATATTTGAGAAGTCATGGTGAAGTTCCAACTGACTGGAAAAGGGGAAACATAGAAACATCTTTAAAAAGGGGAAAAAAAAAGACGACCCAGGGAACTACAGGCCAGTCAGTCTCATCTCTGTGCCCAGCAAGATCATGGAGCAGATCCTCCTGGTGACTATGCTAAGGCACACAGAAACTAAGGAGGTGACTGGTGACAGCCAACATGGCATCACTTAGGGCAAATCCTGCCTGACTAATTTGGTGGCCTTCTATGATGAGATTACAGCATTGATGGATAGGGGAAGAGCAACTGACATCGTCTACCTGGACTTATCCAAAGCGTTTGACACTGTCCCACATGACATCCTTGTATCTAAACTGGAGAGACACAGATTTGACGGATAGATCACTCAGTAGATAAGGAATTAGCTGGATGGTCGCACTCAAAGAGTTGTGGTGAACGGTTCAATGTCCAAGTGGAGGCCTGTGATGAGTGGTGTTCCTCAGGGGTCGGTACTGGGACCAGTACTATTTAACATCTTTGTTGGAGACATGGACAGTGGGATTGAGTGCACCCTCAGCAAGTTTGCAGATGACACCAAGTTGTGTGGTGTAGTGGACATGCTGGAGGGAAGGGATGCCATCCAGAGGGACCTTGACAGGCTGGAGAGGTGGGCCTGTGAGAACCTCATGAAGATCAATAAGACCAAGTGCAAGGTTCTGCCCATGGGTCAGGGCAATCCCAAGCACAAGTACAGGCTGGGCAGGGAACGGATTGAGAGCAGCCCTGAGGAAAAGGACTTGGGAGTTCTGGTGGATGTGAAGCTCAACATGAGCTGGCAATGTGCACTGGCAGCCCAGAAAGCCAACCGTATCCTGGGCTGCATCAAAAGAAACGTGGCCAGCAGGTCAAGAGAGAGGATTCTGCCCCTCTGCTCTGCTCTTGTGAGACCCCACCTGGAGTACTGCCTTTAGCTCTGGAGTCCCCAACACAAGAAGGACATGGACCTGCTGAAGCGAGTCCAGTGGAGGGCGAAGATGATCCGAGGGCTAGAGCATCTCTCCTATGAAGACAGGCTGAGAGTTGGGGCTGTTCAGCCCGGAGAAGAGAATGCTCCGGGGAGACCTTCTAGCAGTCTTCCAGTACTTAAAGGGGGCCTACAGGAAAGCTGGAGAGGGACTTTTTACAAGGGCGTGTAGTGACAGGACAAGGGGCAATGGATTTAAACTGAAAGAGAGTAGATTTAGATTAGATATAAGGAAGAAATTTTTTACATTGAGGGTGGTGAGGCACTGGAACAGGTTTCCCAGAGAAGTTGTAGATGCCCCATCCCTGGAAGTGTTCAAAGACAGGCTGGATGAGGCTTTGGGCAACCTAGTGTAGTGGAGGGTTTCCCTGCCCATGGCAGTGGGGTTAGAACTAGATGATCTTTGAGATCCCTTCCAACCCTAACCATTCTATGATTCTGTGATTCTAAGATAATCTTTAAGCCCATACATTTAACTGCTGTTTGGGAATTACACATAGAAAGCAGTGGATCGATTCACTTGATGCGAAGGAGTGGAAAACACTAGTTCCAAATACAAAAGAGATTGAAAGCAGTTAAACAGGGTCTCTGCCAGTCAACACACAGGAATGCTGCATTTTTGCAGGCATGTTAAATGTCGTTTCCCAAAATAGTCCCTCTTCCTTTCCCCGGACATGGGTCAATTCTGAAGCTGACTATTAAAAAACCCAAACCAAACTTATTCTTTAAAGACTCAATCTTAACACAATAGCTCATAATTTCTGGAGACACTATTCCCAGATTCTTCAGGAGGCAAACTGAAAGCTTGCCCACATAATCAGCTGATCAGTGATTCTCATTTTACCACATAATTACTGGGTGACACTTGCATACGTACAACTGGCACTGTGGTAGGGCATTTTGCCTTTCCAAAGTTCTGTTGGAAAGGCAAAGGGAGGGAAGTTCAGAGGATGGGGTGGGTTTTTTAGATTTATTTTGTATTTATTTATTTAAGAACAATGTGGTGCCAATCCCCTCAGAAAAGACTCAGAGGAACATTGGTAGACCTGTATTATTACCATTAACACCCAATTTAACACTAAAAGCATACCTTCAAAATACAGCTATACCTTGGAAAAATAGGATGAAAGTCAAAACCTTGAGTTTGCAAGTTTTCTAGCAAATCCATTTCACCCCAATTTCTTCCTAAGATCTCATCTGATAGCATAAACAAAAGCAAGTTTTTGTAATTCAGTTAACAAGTGGATTCTTTCAGTAAGTGCTACTGCTTCAGATGGAAAAGAAAAATAACACAACATTCTATTTAATAGGAATTTTGTCCTGTCATTACCTGAAAATAATACTTTTAAAAAACAAGCAAACAAGACAAAAAACACACCCCAAACTATTGCTGTTAATGCTGAAAGCCAGCTTTCCTTCTAAGGGAGGGAAAACATACTTGTGCATCTGAAATGTTTGCCGCCTAGAGTAAAAGACACCTTCTGCTCATATCAAAGTGATTCAGTAAACTGCTGGTGCAGAAATTTGGAACTTTGCATCAGCCAAGGAAGTTTGGAGCTCATTACACCTACCCAGACCAAGAATCAGGTCAAGAAAGTGGCGGGGGGGAAGCAGATACAGTATGCAGTAATGTAGACCTTAGAAGGGTTTGATCTGGAAATCATCTAGTCTGGCCACCTGAGTATATCATTCCATTTCCCAGCTACCTCTATTCTGAACACAGTCCATATGACTAATACATGCCTGGAGAAACTACTGCTCTCCTCCATTACTTTACTATTAAAATGCATCAGTTATTTACCAATGGAATTTATCTTACTAACTTCCAGCTATACACCGCTGTTAATGCCTTTTTCATTATTTGATATTTTTTTCCCTAATGAGAGTTTCTAAAACATTCAGTTCACCTTTATCCTTGTGATAACTAAAGATATAGTTCTTCAAATATGTCATCTTAAATCATTTTCTTCAACACTAGGTCATTCACTCTTCTCTATGCTCTCCCAAAGTATTATGAATGCTGTACACAGAGGAAAAATAATTTCCTCTACAAGGAATATACGTATATCCTTTTCACACAACCTTGAACTGGAAATTTGCAGGAAGTTGCTTGTCTGCTTTGGCTACTTAATCTTTTCTGCCTTCTAAGAAGAGACATAGCCTTGTTTTTACATGAAGTGAGATTGCACAGAAACAGGCTTTCCTCCCTAATTTACGGTTTATTTATTTATTTTTAAACAAAAGAACTTTCTATTCTCCTACCACAGATTCATGTAACTAACACAAACTAACTTATTCCTTGTGTTCCTGACACTTATGCCCACATTGGGAGAGGAGGAAGGACTCAGAAATAGATCTGGCACCATATAAAATAGTTAGAAAGGTTTCTCAGAATGGGAGAGGGAAAAATGTGACAACACATATATATTACTGTATTGCAACAATGTAAAAATGTAAAGCTTCTACTGTACAAAGCATAGTTGCAGTACACTAAAATCCAGATTTCCAGCATCATTTATGGAAGCTGTTTGTCAAGAAAATGCCGTTCTCTTCAGGCTTCACAAGAGCAAGAAACATGGATTTTTGATTGCTGAGTTTTCCTTAATAATTCTCTGTATCTTAAAGATTGGTACAAATCTGACCTCTGCATTAACTTTGTGTGTTCAGTGGCGCTTTTTGGTGTTTTTTTTAAAGAAGAAAATTACATTTAAGCACAAAGACACACTATGCAGCTTCTCTATTCTTTTCTTCCTCCCACAAAATTTTTCTAAAAGTAGCTTTAGTTTTTTCTAGGTTCAGCGTTAAGAAGGTAACTTGCCTTTTTTGATTTAAGTTTTAGAAGTTGTATTCAGCTTATAGATTCCTGTCCTATTTTGATGCATGAAACAGAGAACCAAACTAAAAATGGAAGACTAGTTATCTAAGCTATGTATGATCCCCATTACAAGAGCATTCAAAATACCAGATCAATTGGAATTCACATTTCCATTAAACCCACTGAAACTTGGAAGTTCTACTATTCCCCACCTTAAAGACTAGAGTTGCAGCACAGAAGGACTAAAGAAAAAAAGACAAACGCAAACCCAACGAAAGAAAAAACCTCCACCTGTCATACCAACTTCTAAGCTTACATGTGACTGTACTTTTAGGAACCTTCTTTCATGTATTTTCAGAAGGCCAAATCTTTTGAAGGTTAATAGTTCAAAACTTTCTGAAAGGTTACATTCTTTTCAAGTATCTCAGTAGACACTCAAAACCTAATTCCCCACAGTGACCATTTTATAAAGGGAAGATTCTAGGCCAAAGTCTTGCAGAAGATTTGTTCTGCCACTGAACTCCACCTAAGAGTAAACCCATTTACTCCAAGCCTTTTGTTACGGTCAAGTTATCAGCACACCCCTTTTCAACCAGCAATAATTTGCATCCACAAAAGTATTTCAGTATTTTAATAAAAATGTAACCCCTCAATAGCACACATTAGAAGGATACTACTTGAATAGCATATCATACTTAGAATTACGATGCACAAGTGCCAACTCAGAGAGCTTAAAAAAGACTTCGTCAGATGCAAAACAGGAGCCTGAAGAAGCAACACAGATTTTTACTGTGTATTTAAACTTGTAAGGGATCCCCTGAACAAAATTCTGCAAAGCTTACAAGTTTACACGTGCAACACCCCAATCTTCTGTAGGAAGACAATCTCAGTGGGCTTGAACACATATTACACATGATTTGCCTTCCCTGTTTATTTCAGTTTTCACATATTATCCTATGAATTATTATAAAATAATCTGTAAGACCTGTTATGTATTTATAAATGAGTTGTGTTAGCAAGGGAAATGCATCTATACTATTTAGATTATTGCCTGCTACATGAAATTAAAATATTACAAAGCAGGCAAACTGGTACTTTCTACACAGGACAGAACTTCATAAGGTAAACAATCAAAATATTGAACTTAAAACTAAAAGAACACCACCACCGCCCTTGATCTTAGACATCTATTAACTTTTCTGAAGAGAGCATTAACAATTACCAGTTCGAATACAGTAATTTACCACAGCATTTAACAGAATAGTCTACACCATTACAGATCAAGTTGTGGTGAATTTTACCTTCAATTTCATGTGTTTCAGGATTTAATAGTATGTTTATACATAAAATTGTCACAGCACATAGTAAAATTAAAACATTATCCTGTCTCATTCTGAGACTTACTGGCTTTTAAGTCACTTTCCCTCATGCTTACCCAAAAATAAAACACCAATGACAACTGCAGCAAACAATGACCTGGAAGATGGCCAGACTTCTAGTTCTATTTCTGTAAAGCAGAGGCCCGCTATAGACTGAAGTGTTCAGTATCAATTCTCGTAACAAACTGGTGCCATTAGAAAGCAAAAGGTTTCGAGGTGTCTTCAATTTCAGTCAAAATAGAAGCAAAATGGCTACAGAACTTACTCATTCTCCGAGCTAGAAAATGTAACGGCTGCTTTATAAAAAAAAACAGTACAGAGGTTTAGTTATATACGGACAGTCCCTTGAATAGAAAAGCATGTCATTTAGAAAGGCTAAGTGGAAAACCTCCAGAACTAACTGGTGGCTCTGGCATAGTTAACAGACTGTCAAAGTGAAAGAGATCTCATAACAAACCACAACGTTTCAAATAGCGACCTACAAATGTAAATCTATTAAAGAAGGGCTTCGCACTAGCCCTTACTGTTTCAGATCACTAACAGCTATTTAACAAGGACAATTTTTTACAAAAAGTAATTTTGTCAAAGAAAATACTCTTTAGGTTTTTGGTACTAAAAGAGGAACACATTTCAAGAAATCTGTTAACGGACTTCTATTTTGCATCAGGTAAGTCTGAACTCCTGATCACCACCATCTTCTAGATACAAGAGAGAGGAAAAAAAAAAAATCACGAATGAATAAGCAGGTTAGCAGCACCAATGAACATAATTTACATACAAACTGTTACAAATTTCAACACCAGCGCCCTATAGAAATGGGCAGAAGCAGCTGACAGTTGTCCAAGCTGATTGTTTTAGGTTGCTTGCAGATTCCAGAAGAGCTACACTACTAAACTTTTAAGAAATGCTTCCATTACAACTCAAGCATGTTCCAGAACTTAGGCTTTTATTTAAGCAACTTCAAACACTTCCGTAGTAACGTACTTGTTTCCATTCTGAAGTGCCACAAGCTGAACCCACACAGACCTTTCCTTCACATCCAAGTGGTCAGAGCCGCCCCTTTGTCTAGCCTGGGGCTTTGATCCGACTCCAGCCCTTATCCTCGCCAGCCAGCAGCACTGGCCACTGAGTGTAACATTAGCCAAAATCCCAAAGCAAAGCAATTCTTCTCCCTTTTCTCCTGGTCAAAACAGAACAGAATGGGTTTAGGGTTAAGTCAAGACTGACAGAATATCAAGTCTCATTTCTTAAACTGTACTCAACCCACAGCCAAATCTACGAATTACAGCAGTGACATGCCCTCTGCAGTTAGTGCTACCAGGAAAGACAAAAAAAAAAAAAAAAAAAAAAAAAAAAAAATCTGCAACTCTTGCCAGAAATAATACAGCTTTGCACATCCACAGAAACTTCTGGAACAGTTATCTCCAAAGAAAATCCCAGGCAGCTAGTTTTGCTGTAGCTTCTCACTCACCTCTCACTTTAACGACCATAAATCATTTTTCATTTACTATAGCATATAAGTGATACTATAATGAGTGATGTTGATGATGTGCAACACCAACGAATGTTCAGCATCCAGCTGAAGCATTAGGGCTGACTGCCAGCAAAATAGATTTCTTAAATTAAAATCCCTTTAGACAAATGCAATCTCTGTTTAAGCATATCATTTAATATTAAAAATATATCAGAATGGATGTCCAATGCAGCCTGTTTCATTCTGTCTAGTATAGCTTGACTTTTCCCTTTCAGAGATCGCTTACGTGATATGACAAGCACTAACCAACCAACCACCAAGAGCAAAACAAAATAATAAAAAAACAACCCACGCTTCAAATACTCTGTTCTCATAGCATTACATTTTATAAGCATTCTCTCCATGGTTCCAGACATCCAAGCAGTGTATTTTTAAGACACCAGATGCAAATAAAATAATTTATGAGAAAGAATATATTCCTTTTCCTTTACTCTGGATTAGTAGCTTACAGGCCTGTAACTCTTACTCTACAAAAAACAAGAAGGAGGAAAAAACAGGAAGAAAGTTATCTGAAGAATTCAGCCCTAAAAGCAAATCTTAAACCAAATATACTCATTTGATTTGTTTGCACATAGTAAGATTACACAGAAATCAGTAAATATTCAAGAGGTTTTAGAATTTGGCTTTTTTTTTTAATACATATATTTATAAATTCTGACTGAAACTACAAATTCAACAGGTAGTAGCAACATATTTGATATCAAAACTAGAACAAAACAAGAAGTCAATATTGTTAAGGCATGATGTTTTGAAAGAGTCACATATCTAGCTGCCTTAATTATTTACAGAGTTCTCAAAGCACTGTTTTAACAAAAGGACAAATCAAGCATGATTTGGTGTTTGAAGGGTTACTAGAACAAACTTTTATGAAGTACCATTTTAAAACCATAGAATATTAATTCGATGTTGAAGTCTGATTAAACAGCGCAACACTGATCATAAGAACAATGCAATATTATTTACATGTTATTTCCCTGTAACGATCCCCAAAATTGCCACTAGCTGCTAATTCATTGGAGACTGCTGAAAATACACATTTTTCTGGAAAATCACCGCCTTCATTCTGCAAGCAGTGTTGAATTCCATAAGGTACACTATGTGCCTCCACTTCCACCTGCGAGAGAAGCCTCAGTGATCACACCTGCGCTAACCGTGGCTGGCAGCCTTCCTTCGAGCAGGGCCTCGCTTCTGGCAAGGCTGAGCCGCTGCCATACGGACCGCCAGAGAATCCCATCAGACGTTCCCGCTCATGGTACATATGCTCTATCCACCGCAGTAGCTCAGGCATAACAAAACTGTTACAGCCTGTCCAGCGTACAGAAACAACACAGAAGAATCGTCTGATAAAAAGTCACATACTGACCAAGATGCCATTAAAGAACTAGTTGTATGAGACTTAAAGGTACTTCCCAGAGCTAAGGAGAAGGAAAACAAAAAGATGGGGGTGAGAAATGAACACTTCCCTACAGGAAGAAACTAATACACCTCAACTGAATCCAACCTCTTAAAGTAGATAGTTCCAGCTAATTCAACAAAAATACTGCAGCAGGAAAACAATGAAAAGCAGATTACCTTCACCCACAGGCTGCTATGTCCCAGGATAGAAGACCTCAATCTCTTTCTAATTTTTCTTAGCGATGATAATATTTATTACTACTTGGAGGTCTCCTAAAGGCTTTAACCTCTATGAAAAAATCTTATGCCTGTGACATGCTCACGTATTATATTTACTCTAACAAATAATCTAATTGATTCTGAATTAGTCAATTTCACTGAATTTTTGTTGGTTCCTGAGTTACAAAAACGGCTGAACAGAGCCATACTGAAGCAGAGCAGAGAACCAGCCAGACAGGACACTGGAGTGAAGTGGCAAGGAGCAGTTCTCTACAATAGAGATTCAGAAAAAAAATAAATACAAATGCACTTTCCCCAGTACACCTATAACTGGCAGTTAGTCTAGCACTCAGGAGCTTCCCAAGCCAAAAATCTTTCACTGTAACTTCAAATTTGGTAGGCCTTAATAGACTTTATTACCTCGTCTTTTTCATACACGTTTACATATTTTTCACTATCCGCCCCTACAGTAAAGGGATTCCAAAGCTTTCAATGTCTTTTTGCATTGAACTTTTATTCTTTATTTAGAGTCATTCCCATCTCTAAATCCTCTATACACTGACTATACCAGTAAGACTACTAAAGCTGCAACAATATTTGGTGTAATGGTACACCACTGTTTAACAAAGACAGAAAATTTCCTATATTCCTTATGCACACTAATTTGCATTTTTTACTTAATTTAAACTGAGTTGTCACCAATGACAAGATACTTTTTCCTGAAATGATACAACGCACTGCATTCTAAGTTATCTTGTAAAAGGCATTTAAATAATTCCATCTAATCTACACTACTTTTAATTTGTTAAAAATAAATGTCACTTGCCTTTGTGCTATCCATTCACTTAGCTTCACATTAGGTTCTCTGAAATTGTTCAGTCTCTTCTGGTCTTTATTAACAACCACATTATACTATCTTGAATATTTTTAGATGATTCCTGATTTGCACCATTGCCTTGTAGGATCCAACTGTCAATTTTTTACCATCATGAAATTCTTTAGATTTCTCCTCTTTGGCTAATAGACAGTCAGCAGACTCTAACGCACAAGCACTTGCCGCTCTTCATGACTGTTCCATTACTTTAGCTTACTGAAGAACTGCTGCTTTGGATGCCTTGATAAAATAGAGGCAAAACGAACTAGTACTCCCTTTCCTCCTCTCAAGTCTTAACCACGAATCAATCCAAGGCCACGCTTCAGTTTATCATTGCTGAACCAAAGACTAAAAAGTACAGGAAAGAAAAATAACTCTGGTCCAATACACCTTGCAGGCCAACTGAAAGGATTTTAAGTTTAAGAACAAGTGAATATTCTCTCGTCTCCAGAAAGTGCAAGAGCAGAGAATTCACTTCTGGATAGTCTTTTAGTCCCCAATATGTAGGGGCTAAGAGCGATAAACAAGACAAATCATTTTTCATTCATAAAGGTGCTGAACAGAGCTGAACCGAGATTTCCTTCCTTCTCTCCTCAGAAAGTCTGTTGGCGATAGCTAGCTTGGCTCCCCTGAGCACATGGAAACATGCCAACTGTTATGCTGGGGGAGTCATCACTGAAGAAAACAGATAAACAGGAAGATGCAGCACTACCCTGCTCAAACTGCAGGATGGTGTCTGCGTGCAAAGCCATCTCAAGCAGCGCACTATCTTATGTGGGCACGTTATTTTTTTAATCTCATCCTGCAGACTAGTCAAAGAAACAACTGGAGAAGAAAGGGTATAAAGCTTACGCTTTGAAAGCCAGTTTAGGGAGCAGAGAAATTAAAGGAATAAGGCAAGGGTTTGATCACAGCGGACTACTGACTTCAAATATTCTGCTACATACTTCTATTGCTCTGCAGTAGCAATACGCAGAGAAATATCCTACTCTCCCAGCCCCAATAAAAAAACCTTGGTTTTGTGTCTCCTGCCTCAAAGAATATCTGCATAATGATAAAATTTTGTAGAAGCATACAAGACAGACAAGCTGAAGAGTACTGTTACACCTTTCCCTGCTTACACAGGCACACACTGTATTCTCCCAAGCTTGAAGAAAGGATTCATGGGAGCTGTGCTTCAATGGCTGCTACACACGCATGTGCGGGGCGAAAAGGGGAATGGCCATCCTGTGAATACATGCCCCAGCAGATTTAGTCTGTCCTACAGTCAGTAAGCAGAAACCTTAGATTAGATAAGAAAGTCTGCTTGACACAGAGCTCATGGCTTGCATCTTACAGAATGCATCCAAGTATTAACAAAGCTGAAGGAAAAATAAAAAAAAAAATAAAATAAAAGACAAGCAACAGAAATATCAAATGTAGAACAGATCAGATCAAAATCTCACTGATTGTTTTGTAGACTAAAGCAAAACTAGAAATATTCACCAACTTTAGCCAGGAAAGCTAAATTCAGAGAGGTATTTAGTTTCTTTATAATGCTCTTTCCTCTTCAGTTTCAACAGATGAGGTAGCTAAAAATAAATATAAATCAACACAAAGCAAGCCACAACTGGCTCAGTACAGCTAGTTAAGAGCAGTAACATTCCGAGTGAGGCAAGAGGATACATCTGATTACTGAAGTATCTTGGATAGCTAGCTACCCAACTATTCTCCATTTCAAAAGTCTAAATAATTATTATGTTGCAGAAACAAGTCATGCTGCAGCAGATGCTGCCATACAGAAACACCTGCTCCTTCAAACACCAATACAAAAGAAAAAAGAGCAATAGCCATCTTCCTTTGAAAGGAAAGAATCCAGCTTTGGAGGCCAAGGACAAGGTACTTAAATACCCCCAGCCTGTGGGCAGAACCCAAAATAATCCATTCAGTACTCTGTGCTAAATATAGAATGCAGTTGCCCTTGACCCAGCCCTGCTCACGTGTTGATAGACCGTCAGAAGCAACACATGCATTTACAGGACTGAAGGGTCCAAAAGACCCTCTGGAGCAAACTTCTTTTTTCAAGGACAGCTTGATGACAATGACTTAGATTTTTACAGACTTGTGCAACTAATAGATATTCTGGAATGGTTAAATCTGTTTCTTTCCCCACTGATTTTTCATTAGGCAGTTATTTCACATAATCATAAATTCTAATTCACTGGTCAGGTTAAACAGCTGTTCACATAGAACTGTGGCAGTACTTAAGTGCTTCTGTTCCCTCTTTGACCAACTGGCAAACCAAAAGTGTTATCTGACTACCTGTATGAATGCTCATCTACATTCAGACTAGTGAGCACTTATTGTTGTAGCTCTTTCCTTGAAAACACACATGAACACAAGATGTTACTGTAAGCATTTAGGGGAAATGGATTAGGGAGTCACCAGCTCCATTAGCGCTCACCAGCCACTTCTATTCAGGCATACTGATCGAGCAGCATTTACGCAGCTCTAGAGAAGAACCCACGGGGGAAGCACACCAGCTTTTCGCTTCCACTCACAGTTGCCAAATGAATCCCACCCTCAAACGCGGTGGAAACGTACGTGCCTCTGTACAACAGAGGGGACCGAAGCATCCCCCGCTGGGCCCGCCTGGTCCAGCAGCCCTCGCCACATAGCCGAAGCCTCGCCGCCGCCGGCCCCGCGAAGGCGGGCGCGGGGCCCCACCTCCGGCCGCCGTGCGGAGGCGAGGCTGGGCAGGGTGGGGTCTCTCGCCGGAGCAGAGCCCTAAGCCGCCTCCCGCCCCGGCGCCCAGCCGATCCCTCTAAGTTCCCGGTCCCTTCTACGCCGGGACTCGGGGCCGGCGGCCCCACGGACCGCGGGCCGTGGCCCTCCCCGACTCGCTCCCTCGCGGCCGCCTCACCGATGAGGACGCGCAGGTGCTTGAGGCGAGTGAGCGGGTCCTTGCGGGTGTCCAGCACCTTCTGCGTGGATTTCCGCACGTCCCCGTGCGGCTTCTTGGAGAACATCCCGCCGGGCCCGGCCCCGGCGCCGCGCTCCAGAGGCGGACAGCGGCCTCCGGATCCGCCCGCACCGGGGCCCCTACATAGCCGGCGGCGGCACCGCCTACACCACCGCCTACACCACCACCTCCTCCTCCTCCTGCCTCCGACGCGGCGGGCGTGGAGGAGCGCAGCGCAGAGAGAACTCCCCGCGCGCCCGGGCGGGGGGCCGGGCCGGGCCTACACTCCCCCTTCCTCCTTCCCTCGGTCTCCTCCTGCTGCTTCACGACAGCCGTCAGGTGCGACCCCAGGCGTCGCTATGGCAACCGCGCCGTGACGTCGCGGCCGGCGCTGCCCCGCGCACCTCCGAGGCGCGGCGGGCGCACGCGGCTCCTCCCTGCCTCCCGCCCCGGGGCGGCCGCCCGCCCGCCAGCCCGGGCGAGGCAGCGCGGCGGTGGCTGCCCGGGGCCTTCCTGGGTCTCCTCGCCAGAGGATGGAGAGCGGGCACCGGAGCAGGACGGTTAGGGGCTCGCTGCAGGATCCTCTGCGCAACTCGGCAACAGCAAGCGGTGCAGGACACTGTACTTCAGCTATTTATAAATAAAATATAAAGTTATCCTATTATACAGCTACTTCTGGCTATACAGAGACACCGCAGTGTAGTGAGGTAAGCGCGGATCCCGTGGGGAGTAAGGAGATAAAATCCAGGCGGGGACCGTGTTCACCGAGGCAGCAACTGCCAGCCTTCACTCAAGCCTCGGTTGTGCAACTGGCAGCGACGTGTCTCATAGTTCCTCTTTCCACACCGGTCCTCAAAGGGCTGCAACTCGTCACGCCGAGCTCCTGCCCAGAGTCGCTTCTTCCCAGTTTCGCTGCCTACGCCTTTGGCTGCAGCGCTGGCACCGAGACTGAACCATCAGGCGTGGCTGGGTCCAGCGTGACGGTCTGGGGCATCCTCATCTCTTCTGCGCTCCGTAGGACTGTCGTGCCCATGCTGCTTCTACAGCAAAGCCAGAAACGGGCTCAAGAGTCCACCGTTTGTCCCAGTCCCACACCCAACTTCACTAGTGAGGCCTGCAACAACAGCCAGGGAAATGTACGAGGTGCCGTAGAAACTCTGCTGCTGTGGGCGGAATTAGTAATATTGAAAGAGCCTAAAGTTTCTCCTAAAAGCCTGACGTTGGTTTACAATCATTAAATTTATGAAATAAGAGAATTCTTGGACTTTGGTCCAGAGACGTTTGCTGTTGTATCATTTAAGACTCGTGATTTCCAATGTCTCTTTGCTTGGATGTTTTTAAATAGTCCCGGGTGCTCAGCTTTGCATTGAGGAAATCATAGAAACATAGAACGGTTTGGGTTGGAAGGGACCTCAAAGATCATCTAGTTCCAACCCCCCTGCCATGGGCAGGGACACCCTCCACTACACCAGGTTGCCCAAAGGCTCATCCAACCTGGCCTTGAACACTTCCAGGGTCTTAAGTGCATTAAAATAATGAAGAAAGATGAAAGATAGATCATTTTCACCGAGTGGTGGCTTGCAGAGATGGTAAGATTTATGCTTCTGATGGAATGGGTGACTTTACCACTACAAACTCCAAGTAATCAACACAGCAGTATCACCACAGAAGGATGGAGTTCATCCACGCAATCAACCACCAGAGGCTCAGAGGACAGAATTTACAAAAAGGAAGACTATTATTCCTCTTGTAAGTAGCAGCTTACCAGTCTTTGGGATAAATCCAATAAGAAGACTTGAAGGCTTAAAATGGGAGGTAGCCTTACAAAAGGACTTCAAACTAAAGCTGCAGTTCAAATAACTTTGCTCAACTGCTGTCCAGCCCTCATTTCCAAAGGCTCTTCCTTGATTAGCTGTAAAGCTTTCCTGCATGTGCATACTTCTGAATATCCTGGGTAGCAATCTAGTCTTGACAGAAACAAACAGTTCAACACTTAGTTGATACCTGTGCTTGGTTAGGATCCAAAACTTTGACATTGTTCTGCCCAGTTTTCCTAAAGGCTCAGCCCTGTTGACATTTACAGAGCCTTGAACACTGACAGGATCAGGGCTGTACAAAATGCAGCTGTGGCCATCGTGTTCTTGCAGACATTTGCTCCCTCGCTGCCTTTATGTGATGGCATATGGCAGTAAACACCAGGTTAAATCCAGTTCCCTGAGCTAAGAGTTTGGTTACAACAGTTACAGTTTTTAATATTGGCAATATTTAACTATTTGAGACTCATTATAAAATTATAAGTGTTGTCAACGTTTACATACCCGTTACATAAATAACACAACCTGAGTATTTTAAATGCATGACCAATAACAGTTAATGTTACAAGCACAAGGGCAGTGGGATCCAGTCAGGAGAGCATCAGTGAGGGAGTCAGTGTCATCGGCCCACCTATGTGATCTGCCCCAAAGCATCTCGTATTTTACCATCTCTGTAAATGAGATCTGAAGATTAGCAATATTAGGTAATAGCTAGTATTAAAATAATTTATTTTACCATAATGCTAATGCAGTATATTTTAGCTCTCTTAAGATCTGACAACAATACATTGGTTTATGTGCTTTGTTTTCTAAATTTCACGAATTCTAAGTGCATTTTTTATTTTGACAATCTCTGAAAATATTTTAGGAGAATTTGCTTGCTTTTCTGATAATTTTTAGGTCTTTAACTAAAGACAGAGCTTAAAAATAATAAACAGAGTAAGACATCATCAAAATATTAAATGACAAGAGGGAGTGGTGTTAACTCAGATGATAATGGCTTTTACAGAGAACCTCCTCGTGCAGAGTGCGCCAGGCAGGAAGGGCATGTTCTATGCACAGCGAAAGCCCTGATCTTGCAAAGGCTTGACTTTGAAGCATGTGACTTGGACGCCTTTGATTATGCACAGAGGACAAGGTTAGAAAGGAGCAGGATTAGTTAGGGAGGGGTTACGTTCTGCAGCATTCCAGGCGGCTAGGACTGTACCCGATTCTTTGCATTTCCACTCTAAAGAAAGAACTTTTCAAATATTTTTGTCCAGCCGTGAGGAAACCCCCGTAAGTAAGTTTAACCGAACTTTTAAAGGAGTACTGTAGACAACTGAGTGTTGCAGAACTTTTCTCCCTTCCTTTTAACTCTCTACAGGGACCCATAGGGCACTCGAAGTAGTGGGGGCAACTGGGTCACATTCATACCATCAATTAACTTCTCTCAATTCATCTAGGATTTATGATTTCCAAAGAAATCAGTCAAATATCAGGATCCTGTAAGATATTTCTCATATGAGAACAATGGAACAGCTAGCTATTCCTTTGGCAAAATCCTGTTCCTGTGCAAAAATAGGACAAATTTCCATTTCATTTGCACAACTGTATCTCACAGATGAAATCTAGAATCTACACACTCCTGTAATTAAGGGAAAGAGCTCTTCAGGAGCTTGTACACTCCTGAGCAACCAATTCTTACTTCATTACTTTTTTTTGTTAAGCAGTATATCAGCATTAATACCTTGGCGTGAGCATCTGGTACAAAGTCAGAACACTGCAGTCTTTCCAACCACCAAAGATCCCAATTTGAATAAATTTTTCCATGAGCTACAGAATTAATGAAGCCAGATTTCCTCTGAATTTGTACTCTAGCCACTGAATGCCATGAGTCACCTCGTTTCACAACCATAAACCTTCCTTTGCTTAGTCTTCCCTTACCTATTTGAGATGGGCAAGAGGCCTGACTGCAGTTAAGTCTTAATTACGTGTACGCAGGTTGGCAAGCTGACTGCTGTCCCTTGGAAGGGTAAAAGCTAAATGATACGTTTCTCTCTGTGAGACGTTAATGAGGGTTGTTTGTTCCCAATACTGCTTCACAAAACATGCAGAAACTTGGTATCTTTAACACTTGTGCTCTCACATAAAATTAGATGTAAATTAGACAATGGCTTCAAAAGTAGCAGAGAGAGTGCAAGTGAAAAAAACTCCAAACCAAAACCAACCCAACAATCATTACCTAAGCTTTGTTTTCTCAACACGCTAGGACTATGTCAGCAATGCTCAAAGAACGGAAAGGATATATGGCCTATCATGATGAGAAACTTTCATACACGTGAAAGTTATTTTCAACCAATGTAACCGTTATTAATTCCTGTCCCGCAGTGCCAGATAATTTAGACTTTTGCTGTGCAATGTCACCTGCAATTCACAATGTTTGAGTTCTAATATAAGCACTAGCACCCATATCTGATATGAAAGAGGTTTTGAAATTTGAATACACTGATACAGTAGCAGTTACAACAACTTTTTTTTTTTTAACCAAAAGTGCTCAAACCCTCTCAACCACCGAGATGTTTTCTTTTCTTCCCCAACTTATGAAATAGTTTTGCAATATTGACAAACCCACAAAAGAACTTCCAGAAAAGGAAAGCCCTGCAGAAACTCTGCATGTCTACCAGCCCCTAGGGGAGAGCCAATTTTGCACAGATTATTTCCTTTTTATCAAAGGAAATATTTTGCTCTTGATCTCTCCCCTTATCTCACCTGCAGGAGTAAGCAGAGTCTTTGAGAAATAAGTCATATCTCTTTGAGTTTATTTTGATTAGTAGTTTTAAGCTTTGCACCATTTGCAGCATATTCCAGAATATATTGCCTAGATAATGTACAAGTTGAGGGAGGAATATGATCCAATAGCTTTCAAACATAGCTAGTAGCTTGCACACTGTGATTGCTACTTTAACTTGCAATTGACCTTGTCCTGCAGGGAAAATAGTCTTTTCAGTGTTCTTGTGACACACCTCCTAATACTGCACTTTGAAATGGAGGGTGAAGAATGAGATTTAATTTGATAGAGCATCCAGTGTATCATTTCTTTGTGATACTGGATGAAAATTATTTCAAGTGACATAATTTAGTTCGCCAGAGTTTATGAACACCCCAGTACCACCACTTCTTTCTTCACCCATACTATAGGTGAGACCCAAGAACTGACTAAAACCTCACATGAATCTTCCAGATAAATTTATCTCATGATTCTTCCTTCATAGTTAATAATACATACTGATAGACCTGGCTAATATGTTGATGTCCTGTCCCCTTTGGAGGACTTGGGGGCAGGGGGGTTGGAACTAGATGATCTTTGAGGTCCCTTCCAACCCTAACCATTCTATGATTCTATGACTTTGCCCCCCACAATCAAACTTGTGATGACCAGTCCAAGACAAAATACATCTTCGAACTGGGAGAAACTCCAAATGAGAAGATATTTCAAACCTGTTAAGATATAGTGCACTATATTGGATCAAACACCATAAAAGCTCTTTCGTCCCTGCTTCTCCTTGAAGGTTTCATCTATACCTGTATCCTACTGACTCACACTATATATCTTTGGCTTCTGTCTTTACAGTCTTCTTAGAAATATTCAGTTACTGTGCAGTTACTCACTACAACAAAAGCTGGCTATCAGGTTGATAATCAGAAAGCTAGTAACTGCTTTTCAGATTTTAGAGTGATGTATGTTTCCACTCATTGACTCCATTCAACAAATTAGGTGTGAAATTACATCTCTGCTTCCTAGCTTTTTCTGAATATGTCTGGTCTAAGAGCCACCATGCTTGTGCCAAGTTCCACTTTTCGGTGTGTTTCACAGATGTGATTCAATGGCCAGATTCAGATTATTGGTTTAAGTGCCCAGATTAGGTCCTAGGAAACTGACGCCTGCATTTCCAAGCTTTTCCTCTTCATGTGTGTGAGTGCTCGTCTTCAATCACCCTTCTCTTTCCCAAACTGGGAAAGATTTCACTGTCAAGGTCTGTGCTGGGCAGCATTTTATTTATAATGATTGTTATTGCGTCCAAATTTTTTTGGTACCAGCTTTCAACAGAATCGCCAGTTTTAAATTTTACGTTGTTGCCAACTGTCCCTGTTAATGAACTATGTCTCTTTCTAATCGTTCGAAAATACCACGTACCAGCTGTTAATCCCCACTTAAATGCAGAGCTGAGCTGATGAGGATGATGACAATCACTTTCTTTTTAATGACTATTTTACCCTGATGAAGGGTACAAGTCATGATCCAGAAAAAAAATCATAGCTCTGTAGACACCTAATGCCTCCTTTCACTTATCTTGATAAAATGGTCAACCTACAGCCTGGTCCTCTGGTAGCTGACTGGGTTCCTAGCTGGTATATACACACAGTAAGACACAAATCTTTGCAAGTCCTGTAGTAGCCCAGCCAGAATTTCTTCTTTCCTCTCTTTTTAGCACACATCTGGCCCTAAACAGCTGATTAAGATAGGTGTTGCCACTTTATAGGTTAAGGGCTTATAGGTGATCTGATTAATTAACTTTAGATTTCTGGGAACGAATTATAAGGTGCCACTAGCACTGTGCAACCATATTTAGCTCCTGGAAATAGCCTTTTCTCTTAGGTTTTCTAGCACTTGATTTGGACAGTGAGGTTAATTCCAACCATTCCATTTTTTTTTCTCCTCAAGATAGTAGACGTTTGCATTGCTTTAGCAGGGTAATCCTTCCCCTCTCCTGGCTACAAACAGAACAGAAGAAACGTGAAATTGTGTATTACTGAAAAAAAAAAAAAAAAAAAAAAATCCGGCTCAATTCCTCATCCTGGTTGCTGATTTCCAGTGACATGGGAACTTTGATTTCCTTCTGGGGCTTATTTTTAGTTCCCTTAGACCCTAGCTCCAACTGTTTGGATAGGAAATTACAATCAAGTCAAAGGTTTCCTGGTTTCCTTCTGTTGCTTTCCTTGCAACTATTCCCAGTAGTTTTTTTCAGGTCCAGACCATTTGATCTCTAGTCTTTTTATCTTGCTAGTCCAAAACACAACACTTGAACTTGGGATTGTTAGCCATTCTTTATTTCTGGTTTCTTTTTGTCAAATCCCTGCAGGCCTCTTAGGAGACATTTCAGGTGTAGTTTGTGAAATTCACTGGTTCTCTCTGGGGACGTCTCCAGCTCTTGTTTCAGGCCTTCTCCTAACTCCTTTCAGCCATCTGAGTATCAGACATCACTACTAACACGTTTGCCACGTTAGCTCAGAGGAACGCCAGCTTAAAAACCAGCTCCTCGGGAACGGCCTCCGTGAGGTTTGAAAACTGTGCGAACCAGCACCCGGCCAGCCTCTGGGCCCCCCCGAGTTGTTTCCAAGCAGGGAAGAACCCGAGGACACGATGACTTGCTGCCGCACCGTTGAATAAGCAGAGGCACCAATCCCGCCCCCGCTGCCCCCTGGCGGCCGCGCGCCGGCCCGCTGCCCGCCGGAGCGGAGCATGCGCGGAGCATGCGCGGAGCATGCGCAGTCCCCGCCGCCGGCAACTCGCCTTCCCCTTCCCCCGGCGTTTCCGTGAGCTGCTGGGAGAGGGAGGGGAGACCCTGAGCAGGGGCTCGGTAGAGCGCTCGGGGGAAATGGAGGCGGGAGAAAGAAACATGTCTTCGGCAACTACGGCTGCCTGCTCCCGCAGGTCCAGGAAAGGGCTCATTCCTGCGTGCGCTGCAGTTCTTTTAGAAATCGTATACTTAAAATCATAAGAATTGGGATGGGCGTAGAGAAGGCATGCCAGGTCCTGCTGGGTCGCCAGTTGATCACAAAGCCAGAGACAACAGAAACAGAAGGGATGGAGTTTGCAGAGTGGTTAATTTTGTCTAATATTTCTATGTCTTTGTAGAAGAGGTGGCACACCTACATACACTGCTTTTAGTGGAGATACAGGGAAATTACTTGCTTTAGATATACAGAGGTGTGGGAGAAAAGTGACTAAGGTACAGCCATGATTACTGTGGGTGAGGTGGGCACCTGTCACCATGGAGGTCGAAGTCCATGGGGAAGCTCAGAAGTTAACTGCCTCACAATGTAACCTGTATGACATCCTTCCAGACTGCGGGGAGTGACTAAATCTGGATCTCTCAGTATGAAGAACTGCTACTGCCAGGCAAATATAACCTTGGTTTCAGTGAAGCAGCACATCACCTCACAGACACACTGTGCTTCTCTAATCCTTCTTCACCTGACCATACTTCAGAAGTGAGCCTGTGCTGTACAAGCGAGTTCACCTTTGCCCCAGAGATACCGCATTCGCTTACCTGCAGGCCATAACCATCTGTATATTTCATGACTCTTGAGGGTCCCTGCCAGACTTCCCTGTGCATGCTTATGTCCTGAAGTGAAGCTAATCAGCCTCTCATAGCAAGAGGACAGCTGGGACAGCTTGCTCCAGTAAGCATCATTTGTATTTAGAGCATCATATGTAGCACAATCAATGGCAACTGGCGAATTCACAGAAAAGTACTGACACTGAAAGTGAAAAGAACCTATCCCAACCCTGCACAAATTGCAGCATACTCACTTTAGTCCCTTCTCATGTCTGCTCTCAGTGGTTGCCGTCAGCTTTAGAGGACCAAGTCAAGTCTGATTTAATTTAAAGCGTATCACAGAACATGAAACTAGGGAAGAGACAGGTTCTGGCAGGGAGGTCACTGTTCGCAGGGACCTCTGTCTTCTGGAGACCAAGGGGGAAGGTGAGAGAGAAGCAGTGAGCTGCAAGGCACACCTTGCCAGGATGCAAAGCTCCTGGGCAGCAGCGTGGGTGCAGGGTTCCCAGACGGGCAGACATGAGGCCCCGCGTCCTCCCTCCGCTGCTCCGACAGGGCACGGCAACGGCCGAACCCCCGCAGGCCCACACCCCTGGCCGAGCCACCGGCGGAAGACGCAGGCAGGTACGAAGCGCTCCTAACTCTGCCTGACCGCAATGGAGCCTCTCAGTGACGAGCAGTCCCGTGAGTGCCCCGCGACCGGGAAAGGGGCGCAGGAAGCCGTCACTCTCCGCCTGGCACCCCGCCGCCGCGGACCGCAGCCTCCCTGTTGCCCCGCGACAGCAATTCCCAGCCTGCACAGCGCACGGGCTGCCGTTGCGAGGTGGCGGGGCTCGGCCAATGGGAGGGCGCGGAGAGCGGAGGGCGTGGTAGGCTGCGCAGGCGGGGCGGGGCGGAGAGGCCGGCGGCGGCGGCGGGAAGGGCTGTCCCGGAGCTCGGCGGCGGTGACGATGCCGGTCCATTCCCGGGAGAAGAAGGAGAACAACCACGATGAGATGGAGGTGGACTACGGGGAGAACGAGGGCAGCAGCTCGGAGGAGGAGGAGACCGAGAGCTCGTCCGTGTCCGAGGAGGGGGACAGCTCAGGTACCGCAGCCGCCCGCAGGGCAGCGCCTCTGAGCGGGGGGCGCCGCGGCGGTGCCCTCAGCGCGCGACGAGCTGCCCCGAGGAAGACACCGGTCCCACTCCGCCGGCTCCAGTGGCTGCCGGTGCCCCCCTCCCGCCGTGACCCCGCCCCCCCCGCCGCTCCGGCCCGGCCCGCCCCGGCCCAGCCCGTTCTGCGGCTCATTTTTGGGCCACCGGCCGTGGGGGAGCGACGTGACGGGGCGCATGGGCACGGAAGCCCCGCTTCGCCCCAAGCCGCCGGTTCCGGAGCCGGTTGGCACCCGGGCTTGGCGGAGTGGGCTGGGCCGCTCCACGTAGGGGCCGTGAGTTGTGCCCTGCTGGGGTTGAGTGCATGGCCTGCAGGCGGGGTGCTCGCGGAGGTCTGCGATTAAAGGCTTGGCATACGTACATACATACACATGCATGTGTGAACACATGTATTAGATGTATGTATTTCCTCGTATGGAAAATCGTGAATTTCAATTAGATGTTTTTTGAGGCCTGTCTTTGAGGGGACATTGGAAGCCCTGTCAGTACCGTTGGCCTGTTCTGCAAAGCATTTCAGCCTCTGCTCCATTGAAGGTCTTTTCCTTTTTCCATAGGTTTCTCTGGGCTCTAGATTTTGAATGATATTAGTAGGTGAAATCCAGCTTTAAAAGGATTACTTTTTCTGTGCTCAATTTCCACTGTGTTAGAAGAAGGTTATCTGTTCAAACTTCTCTTGTAATTACAAGGGTAAATTATAAAATGATCACTTACTGGGAAACATACTGATCATCAGATGTGTGCACTGCTGCTTTAGAATCATTAGGACTCCATAAGTAAGTAAGCTCTATGAGCAGGATCTTTGTCACTAGAAGGGCTAGCTGAAAAGCAGTAGCTGTGTTCAGTGCTAGCTGTGGTGCTGATGAGTGTTTCTGGCAGCTTAAGTGATTTAGAGTAGTCTGCTGGGATCCTGTCCCATGTCTGTACTAGCACATTGACTTGTGGCATGAATGCTGGGCTTGGCACGGTGGAATGAGCAGGACACAATGAACTAAGTGGATTAGGTGGCTGTGAAATTATATTTTTACATATGTTGTCTTGTGATTGATTTATCTGTGTGTGTTAAAGCCCTCAATGTACAGTTAATTATTCATTTTTGTTGTTGAAAGATCTGAGATATCTTCAATATTAAATCCTATGGCTTTTATATTACACTGACTGATGCGGTTCAAGGGTTCCATATGCACTTGTGGAGCTTGCACTTGTCTGGGTTGTGCATGGGCTGGCAAGGTGCTGGAGCTCCACAGGTGTGGTGCAGAGACAGCCAAGCTGACTCTGCAGAAGTAGAGTGAAGATGTCTACTAGTGCTGGGAAAGTGTGACTGCCACACTGGGAGAGAGTACAGTCACTCCCTTATACTTTCATCTGCATTAATACTCACTCTGCACCAAAGTTGATCCCCCAGTAGAGGCCTTAATCCACAAATCCAGGTAATCTGCCCATAGTTTATACAGATCTTCCTATGTTGTTGTTTTTTTGTTTTGTTTTGTTGTTGTTGTTGTTGTTTTTTCACTTTTTCCCTTTCTTTTTGCTCATCCCCCCATGCCTTTGAGCTGGCAAGTATTGCTGGTTAAACCCCATTTTACAAGTTAGACTGCTGGTCCATGGCTGTCCACCTGGATCAGATTGCGGGCCACCACTGTCCTGCCTCTCATCCTTACCTACCCTTCGCGGTATGCTGTACTTTCCTGTCCCCTTTCTTGCACTGTCTGCAATGCTTGTTGGGCCTTTGTATGCCAAGCCGTCAGAAAAATAACTCATTAGAAAGGTGCCTAGTGAAAACGTCTCAGAGTCTGTGTAAATGGGAGGCACTGGGGACCATGTAAACCAGTGGTTAGACAGACTGCAGCTCAATAGAAGCAGAAGTCATAAATTGCGATTTTGTGAGAATATGTAAACACCTCCAACTTGAGTCAGTTAACTGGACACCTACACATTTTTGAGAGTTTGGGACTAATGATTTGCACAGGTTTTGACAAGAGGTCTGGAGCAGGAAGTTCCTTAGTTCTGGACTGTTTGCTCATCTCAGGGAAGATCTCCCTTCCGTTGCCTAATGCAGTGCTACACAGGAGATCTCCTCAATGAGTGAGCCGTGGACCACATCCAGGTATGGGCTTAAAAGAGTCGGCAAAATCATTGTAAACATCGTGATTTTATTTGTGCCTGCATGAGCAACCAATGTGGCAAAATAAGAGTAGAGAATAAGTAGCTCTTAATAGTGCTGAGGTCCCTACATGTCCAAAGTAGTTAGGGTTTATTTCAGATTATGTAGCCTGAACTGAATATGTTTGTTCGGAAGCTGCCTGAAGGACAAGTCATAGTTTCAAACCCTTGCGTTCTCTATAGATGTTGGAGAACCTGGAATAAAGCTTTGGGTTTAACTGGATAGGAAAAGAACTT
Organism: Tauraco erythrolophus; assembly: GCF_009769465.1. Lineage (NCBI taxonomy): Eukaryota > Metazoa > Chordata > Aves > Musophagiformes > Musophagidae > Tauraco > Tauraco erythrolophus. The sequence continues at coordinate 44,747,747 of NC_141470.1, forward strand.
GGTTTGTGTTGACCAAAACTGCTGCAAACTGACTCAGTGTCTGATAACCTGGACCAGTCATGGGACTGGCTTCAAAGCTATGCTGAACTGAAACTTGAATGTGCGCGCACACAGCTTTTATAAACAGTTGGGCTGTTATAGGTGGAGAGTTTATTGATACAATTACAGATCTGCTACTGAGGAAAGCTGATCAGTCTTTCCATACCCCTGTTCTCTCAAAATTATTCTGTTGAAAAACAAGGCCAGAAAAATGTGCTTGAACTGCCTTGGGTTGTTTTGATGAAACCTAGACTAGGCGGCATCCGTGTGTGCTGGTGGTAATGCTGGGGACAAGGTGAACTTGAGTGAGGGTACCAGGGCAAGCAGCTGGAGGTAATCACGTTTTAAGTTGGAAAAGGATATCTGATTATGTCCTTGTTTGCACAGCAACCTGCCTTGTTCATTTCAGATATGACTTGCATGCTTCAATTCTTTTGTTATCAGAATTGTACATGGAACTAGAAAGGGAATACTGTATTTTGGATAAGAAATTCAAGGAGACAGCTTTTCAAGAAGTTCTTATATATGAAGTTTGTTAAAACTTTCAGGGGAAAACGGTGTAAAGGAGGAATATACAAGTTTATTGGGCAGCAGGTGGATGAGAGCTTTGTGAAGGACTCTTTGACCAGGTCCAGGAGCAACACTGCAACAGTAACCACTGCTTACTTAGCCCATCTTAGCTTTCCAGTTTGCATTGTAGTTGGATGCTGCCTAGGAACGTCCTTTCTTAATCTAGTGTTCTAGCTAATCTGTATGTCTAAAAAAATGTCATTTTCTTTGTGAGAAAGGGAGCTTGGTGTAACCGATGTAAACTTAACTCTTTCTTTCCTCCAACTCTCTGGCTCTGTCGAAGAGGGAATTGTCTGTTAGTTCCAGCTTTGAAGTTTGCTCTTTTTCAAAACTTGACTTTGCTCCTGTTTGTAGTTGTGCTAATTGATATTTTTAAAGAAAACTTTGAAGTTTACTTGTCCTCAAAGACACTTCGGTTGATTGTTGTTGAAGGCAAATAATTCCATTGTCTTGCCCTTGTCTCTGTTTCTTCTGGGATTGGGGGAGGAGGGAGGAATTGTGTTTTAAGTGACTGTAGTCTGTGAATGTTTCTTTAAAACAATATAAGAAGGTCTCCAGACAATTTCTGTTGCATTCCACAGAGAAATGCTTTTAAGGGAGCATTTAAAAAGCAATGATTACAGGAAATTACGTGCTTGACTCAGTGTCTTGACAAATATGAACGTACTTCATAGAAGCATATTGCTCCTACAGACATAAGATGATTAGCACTGCAAGAAATTAGTCTTACTTAAAATTAGTAATAATAAGAAAAAAGAATTTTGAAGGAAAAGATTTTTTTTTTGTTGATGAATTTGTCATTTTCTTGACTTGCATTCAGCTGCCTTCTTTTTTTTTCTCCAGTAGATGCCTGAGAATATGGAAGATGTGGCTAGAAGAAGCATAACTTGCCCTTGAGAGCTGCACTGTTTTTATCCAGTTCCTTTTGACTCTATGTATTTAGTATGGGGTTTTTATTGACCAGGATACAGAATAGCATATTAGAAATGAATAAAAAAAGCCGCAAGTTATGCTCACCATTCCAGATGAGAATTTGGCCATTTTTTAGAGCACTTTATGTAGGCCACAGCTTATTAAAAGAAGCTATTTTGGGTGCTGTTACATTTTAAGTACTATGTTTTTTTTTTTATCTTTAAACCAGGCTACCCTAGTTTCTGATTTGGACTGAAATCCAAATTTTGGACTATTTGGATTTGAATACAGTAGGAAAAGAATGAGTGTGATTTTGAAAGTGTTTAAAAATGCCCTAAATGCTTTGTGCAGTATGAAACTGTATGGGAAATCTGAAGTGTTGAGACAGAATGGGCCTATTAGGAAGTGTTTTAAGATGAAATGAGGAATCTTCTGCCTCCAGTGATGTAAATTTTCAACTGGAAAGCCATGAGATTTGATCCTAAAACTTTTTACTTTTTCAGTACTGCATATTCCCCAATCTGTATGTTGTTTAATGCCATAGGGAAGAAGTTCCATAACTGGACAATTAAAGATATATCAAGGACTCTGAAAATCTTTGTAATTTTATGAATCTTACTGGAGGCAGAATAAAGGTGAAACAACTGAAGGGTGACTTAGCATGTGAATTGCCGTTCAGTGTGAATGATAGGTAGAATGTGGACTTCTAGGCAGAAAGTCAAAGACTTTTGAGTTTATATGTAGCTTAGGGGAGATTTGAGAAAGCTATGTGTAATTTCAATATCTACAGGAGTCAGCTGTGCCCTCAGATACCCATGCATTATAGTTTCCTTGCAACGCAAGTTTAAAATGCAAGATGCAGTCTCCTTCCCCAACAACAGTGGGTGTCGCACTGATCCTCAGCCAGGGTTACAGCTCCAATGTGTTTTCTTTGATTTGTAGTCCCTAAACATACACAAAAAATGAAATTTGTGTTAATTTAAGGAAAAGCTTATGAGTGAATTCCTTACTAAATCATACTTAGAACCGAAAGCATAGCTGAATACATCTGAAACACGTATTCGAGTTTGAGAATAAAGTGAGAGAACTGTCGGTATCACAGCGCGTGTTCCTATCTGGCTTCATGGGGAAGTGCCTTCAAATTTTAAAGAAGCTGGATTATTATGGCATGTAAATGTTTCAGACAACTCTTTGAGTAATATGACTGCCACATTCCTTGAATCTGTCCAAGTTGAAAGTTGCCCAATCAATTTTGGCTTGAGTGTTATGTCAGACAGCCAAATAAAACTTTGCTCTTTAGTCTGATTTTCAGCCTTACTCTGGGATTCAGGATCTGCCTTACTTTGAGAATAATATTTTAAAATATCTCTTAACAGCCTGATACTCTCTTCCCTCACCCTCATCAGTGTGCTAAGCATTCAATGAGTTTTTTTGAAGTCCTGTCTTTAAATTTTCTCGCTCTGCTTTCAAATGCTTCAGGTTTTAAAACACGATATAACTTTGTACATGCTGTCTTTTTTGCTTGTACTGACTATAATGTGGCAACTGCAGTAGGTCTTTGATTTGGACTCGTAGGTACCATTGTAGTACAGACTAATACTGCTCCACTGCCTGCTAGTTTTCGTATCTAGACAGAGAGGGCTAGTGTAGTTTTTAGTCTTAAAAGCTTGTGATGATTTCAGGAAGAAGCTATGTGCAGGAAACTTCCTGCATTGAGAGATCTGAATGTAAGATCTGAGTTAATCAGATTCTCTGAAGTAGCTATGCTGGCCCTGAAGTTACTCCTTTCAGCTCATCACCTTTGCAAATTGCCGTACTCTTGCAAAACAGTGAGAACGAACAAAGGCTTGGATGCTGCTTTCTGCAGTTGGCGTAGGAGGCAGCATAAAGCCATTAAACGTGTCTATTGGAAAAACGTGAATGAGAAGAAGCAAAAGGCTTAGAGTTGTTTATGGTCTGGAAGAGTGAGTCCAGGCTCTCTCTTCTTGGTTCAGGATCCTACTTTGCCTTTCTGTCAGGATTTTTCTTGACAGAGCAGCTGCTTAGATGGATACAGCCTCCATAGGACAGACCCTTCTCTCAAACACCTGGCTTGTTTGCACCAGTCCAGCCTCCATTCCTGACTGCGTGGTCATACCTTCTTCTGCATGTCATCTTCTACTGGGTGGTAACTGATCAGTTGTACTGTAACTGTAGAGAGCTAACTCCTGGAGATACTGCTGCTATAAAGTAGTTCCAGGACATCTCTAACTTCTGAATATGACTTAACAAAGCCTTTGGTTTTTTTGTTTTGTTTTTTTTTTTCCCTTGTGGGAAGGATGGGAAAGAGCCAAGAATTTCATAGCTTAGTTTTTCTGCTTTCTAGTCTAGGAAAAGGCAGTGGAGGTAACAACTGATGTTTAGTAATATCAGATGCCTCTATGGCAAGTGGCAAAATTTTTGGCCAGAAAGTGTGTGTTTATTATACTTTACAGTTATGTTCACTAGGTAGATTAAGAAAAAATTCAAGGATATGAATTAAAAGAAACACTGTGGAAAGAGTTTAATGTTAATTACTCTTGCTGCAAAAAAGCACATAAAATCAATTTTCTGCAAAATTCTAGACTTTGCAGGTTAAGAAGTGCTTCATCAGAAGTGTGGTCATTTTAAATGGTCATTAAGATGAACTACAGATATTTCTACATTAATATTTCAACTTCAAAGAACTCTCTCAATTGAACAGGATAAAACCTGTTTTCAAAACCAAATGTTAACTTTTTTTAAAAAAATGGATATTAATAAAACAAAACCTTGAATTTTATACGACAAATGTGACTTTGAACTGTGCTTGCTTTCCAGGGATTGCTTGTGCTCATACTAACTCAGGGGACACTTGAATTTTCAGTGGTGGCTAATAACTGTTCATGCTTAATGGTGTCTTTTGTCTGGTGTGATATACAATGTTTAGTTTTTCAGTTTCACACATTCTTATGTACACTTTTTATTATCAGTCATGAAATTTAACCTCTTGAAGTCTTACAGTGATGTTGTTTCCTGTTTCAAGGAAGAAAAATTGCTGTTTATGGGATTTCTTCTAGAATTACATCTAAGTTTCTTACTTTGTAGTTTATATGGCAAATGTTTTCTCATATTCTGCTATAAGATAATAGTGTAATGGATAATCTATTAATGGCTAGAATTTAGGCTTACTTCAGATTCACTAGAAACAAAATATCCGGTTTATTTGGTTATACATTACATTGTTCAAAATAAATTATCTTTTTTTAATTCTTAGAAATGGATGATGAGGACTGTGAAAGAAGAAGAATGGAGTGTTTAGATGAAATGTCCAATCTTGAAAAGCAATTTACAGACCTTAAAGATCAGTAAGTATTTTCATGTTTTAAGTGTGTCATTTGAGCATCCGTTCCATGAGAATATTGTGTACAGTTGGTGTTTCTTATCTTTCATATATGTGGATGCTACTTTTGGAGAAGAATAAGGATTGGGAGTACTGAAATTATTTGCAGGCAGTTGCTCCAGAATACTTTAGTGTATTTATTTATTTATTTATTTATTTTCTGTCTTGCTGCAAGAATGGTTTTGAGGCATTGTTGCTGTGAAGGGCTGGTAAGGATCTATTGCATCAAAAATCTTAACAGAACCAAGGAATTGTGATTTTAGGGAAATTTGTGATTTTATTTATTTACTCAAGTTCTTTCTCATCCTTTTATATATGTAGGACAGACCCAAGTATTGTTTTTACTATGTAAGAAATTAGTGGATTTTTTTTCAGGGTATCACAGCAGTTTTTATAGTTGGTACAAATGAAAGTTTCTTGTGGTTACTGCAAACCAGATACCAATACTAAAAAAAAAATGAAAATACTGTTAGCTCTTTGTCTGTAGTTTGCCATAATATCTGCATCAGTATTAAAGACCTAGTAAGCAGAAGAAACAAAATTAATAGCCACAATTATTCAAAAGTGAATCTCATTTGTATCAGAGCCAATCTTTTGTAAGTATTTTAAGTTGGCTTTTTTTTAACATGTGCCCAGGCAAGCTAGATGCGTCTGTTCCAATTTAAATTAGCCATAATTTGACGACTAACTTAGACAGGTACCTGGCAAGTAAAACTTTGAGGAGACCTTGTCTGTTCTTGGGCATATATTTTAATTGAAAATCTAGTCAGTTGTCATTACATTTCAGATGTGTGTTTATGTTGTGAGATGGTTCTTTCTACTACAGAACTGAGACATGCAACTTGCTTTGCCTAACAGGACACTGTGAGGTCTATCTAATAGGGTCTGGAAATAATTGCTCCACAAGCAATTTCTCACTGCATTGTCTAGAGAAGACTGTTTGTCCTGCTGTTTTCCTTTGGGCTGAGCATGGAGGAACTTGGGAAATGGAGCCAACTGATGAGCATTGGCGCCAGTCGGTACTGACTAGTTTGGCGTTTGGAAAACTGCCTGCTTTTGAGTTCAACCGTGTTCAGCTGTACTCTTCCATCTGTTGCGCAGCTTGGATGACTGAAAACAGTTTGTGGAAACAAACCTTTAAGGAGTGAATATGAAGGAGGGTGGTCTTGGGAGGAAGGAAACAAGTATTTTGGGAGGTTTAGGAATTCAAATGGTGTTTGAGAGGTGGTATGGCTGTGGTATATGAGGAGGAAGGCATTGTGTAGACTCTGGTTGGTTGAGAGATGGGGGTGTTTGTAGGGGCTAGAAGAACTGTGATGGTGGAAATACTGGGAAAGGAGCATTAGAATGATGAAGGAAGGATTATAGGGAAGAGCAACCATGCATACGGAGGTAATAAAGTTGGAAAAGGAGAAAAAGATACATAAACAATAGGATGCTTAGTCACAACCAGTAGCAGAGATGATGAAGTAATTGCATCTGCCTCCTCTTCCTTTTCAGGGAAACTGGATTTGGATGCTATGAGATAAGAAGGATTTACAATGGTTGATAGCAGTTACCCATTTTAGACGAATCACTGTTTGAAAGTACTGGATAAACAGTTTTAGTCCATCAGCTGCTGCGTGGTACCAAGTGCTGGCAGCACCCAGTCCATCCCTACTTACTCTAATGTAGCTGAAACTTGGTGCTGTGTAATCAATTGTTAATGACCCACCCAGTCATGTGTGCTGTGCACCCATGCTTGTGTTCTAGCTAAATAATTCTGCTGTAGCTCTGTGTTAACCATCGCGTGTATAGCATGCTCATCAAGGATTGAGCCCAGGAAGTCGGGTTTTCATCAGCTGCAGGCTATATCTGTTGACTGCAGGACAGATTGCATGTATCATACTCTTAACAGTTTGCAGGTAAGAAGGAGGGAGCGATCCCTGACTACTGCTAGGTTAGGTACACATGCTTGAACTGTGGAGTTGTCATCAAAGTAAAACGATGACCAGCCTGGTGGCGGATGAACAGGAAGTATTTCTCAAGGAGGTCTTGATGTATCAGTATACATGAACTTTCTCCTGTCTAATTCATTACTTGACCTGTGCACTTTAAACAATGAAAAAACCAGCATCCCTATCCCAAAGACATCTGTTATATCTGTGTAAACAGATATAACAAAGATATATATATATATGAATATATCTGTGTAAACAGATAACATCTGATGTATTCTTAACACATACAACAGAGTTTGTACGTGTTTGCTTTAATTCAACAGCTTTTGATCATGGGGTGCAAGGTAAAAAATGAGAACAGGAAGAGCTGGTTGTATTGATGATGCTACCATTGAACACTATATTTAAGTTATCAGTTACAAAGGGTGGAGCTTTATTGCGACTGAAATACTTGTGACTGATATTACATGAAATTCTTCAAAATGCGAGCAGATTTCTTCATTGTCTGCCAGTAAATATCAGCTTATATAGAAGGAACAAATTTTAGGTAAAATAAAAATATTTTAAATACACTTTATTTTGACAGGAATGGAAGATGTCAGTTACAAATTATCTCATGATATTTGTGATAGTATGCAATATGTGGATTTTCACAGGGGATGAGATGAGAGTTGCTTCAATAACAGCCTGCCTCTCTTTTTCCTTGGTTTATGGTAGGGTGGGAGCAGGTACATGAACACAAAAGTGAATGCGCATTTCTATACACAAGATATCTGTCTTTCTCTCCCATGATGCAAACCATATTGTTCTTATGTATTGTAGCACCCTTTCCTGTCTTTTCCATGTTGGTTTGCCTCCTACTCCATCCTATTAACAGCCATGTGATTATTTTTTTTCTTCTTCCTTAGAACTGAATATACATTTCATTCGATCTTTACTTTGTATACTTCTGATTGTCTGCATGTGTTTTCTAGAAAGGCTTAATAGACACGAGCAATATTGCTCAAAAAGAAAATATGTATTGGAAAATTCAGATGGTAACAAATCTTAACTTTGCTTTAGTGGGTGTTCCATAACATTAACAAAGAGATGCAGAATAGTTCTTTTAAAAATATTTCTTCTAACTTGTGTTTGCTTTTAAGTAAATTACTTATTTTTTATTTCTTTTATTTTAAGACTTTACAAAGAAAGATTAAGCCAAGTGGATGCAAAACTACAAGAAGTCATAGCTGGAAAAGCACCTGAGTATTTAGAACCATTGGCAGCTTTACAAGAAAATATGCAAATCCGAACCAAGGTGGCAGGTAGGCATGTAAAATGACTGACTGTTTCAACAGTATAAATTTGCCTTCATTTTAAAGTCAATCTTCTTTTTTCTTTAGAACTGTTAAAGGAGTGTGTTTTAAAGTTAGAAATACTGTGGCATTGTTTTAACTGTGAAATATTTTTCAAGTCAAAATTAATAGGTTGCTTACTACTTTGCATAAGTTGCCTGATAACACCACACTAAAAATACAGCTTTTTAATGTTTCATTTAATGGCTGCCTGTCTTTGTGTAGGAAGCACAAAATTACTGAATTTAAAACAGTAATAACTTTTATTAGGCAGAAGATTTGGAATCAAGTCTGCAGACTGGTCACTATTGAAATGAAGAGATATGTAGGTGCTATCTCATGAAGTGCTTGCTAGGTCGTCTTAGATAATTATGTTTTCCTGCTCTTCTAGTCTGTGTCTCTTCTGCTCCTCTGTTCCTATCCTTCTGTTCCATCTGGGAAAGGAGAAAAACTCTTATCCTGAGCAGCTTTTATCTAAGCTGCATTTTAATTATTAAAACTAATGTTTAGATAGGTTTTTATGCTCCCAGAAGAAGTAGGCAAGACTTTTTATCTTCTTCTGGGATACATCATATAGTCATGTGGAACGGTGGTATTACAGGAAGACAAAGTTCTATATTTCCCTGTTGTAAGTTGTTTTCATGTTATAGCTGGATTCCTTTAGAATTCAGCTGTCTGAAGGTTACCTAACACAGGCTGTCAGAGTGCCAAAAGGCAGACAGTCGTGATCTCTCTAGCCAGAGAAGCTATGCTAGTGTCTCTTCTGAGAAAATCAGCAGAAGCACAGTGGGGGCAAACTGAAAAATGACAAGCCTTCAAGAATTTGAAATCTTTTAAAAGTCTACTGCATTTCTCTCCCTCCTCATCTTCTCCATAACGCTTTTCCTCAGCTGGTGACCCAGAATTTCTGGGTTTTAAGATCTTAACACAAATTTACTCGACTAGTCCTAAGTAGCCCACTTGGCCTTTGCAGAAGGTTCGCAAGTGAACTTGCAGAAGGTTTGATATAAAAGCATTAAGATTTTAAGTTTTAGGTGTGGCTGGCTGCCAGTGCTTTCATGTAGGTGGGTATGGATAGACAGAGTATTACAGATTCTCCTGATTTGTTCTCAGCAGCACTGAAGATCCATATTGCAATGTGAAAAGAGCCCAGGGTAAAAACTACAAAGTTTCCTTGAAGTTGAGACTAGAAATCAGGATTGTTTTGTTTTCTTTTTTTTTTTTTTCCCTTTTGTCCTCAACTGAATGAGATTGAAAAAAATTATTCCAGAGAAAGCAAGGAACTGCAGAACAGGCTTATTTGCTCTTACTTTTTGAGAGTCTGACAGAAGCGGGTAGTAGCAGGACTTGAGGTCCAGCAAGTAACCCCTAAGGACCTACTTCTACCTGAGAGAGGGGAAGAAGAGATGGGGAAAAAAAATACTAAACTATGTTCAGCTGAACTATGGATCTAATTGCATCTGTGGTAGAAAAGCAGCTTGTGTTCCTCTGCTCTCCAAGGCACTGAGCACCATTCACACAAAATGTGAGTCTTGACTGTTTCAGCAAGTCAGGAATACAACTATTTCTTCTAGAAATATTCATACCTATAGTTCTCCATTTCAGGCAAATAAGCAGTGATTATAAATTGGTGGACCTAGATATGCCAGTCAGCCATAAATATTTAAAGCAAAAAAAACCAAGCCAGCGTAACATGCTGATGTAAGAAAAGAAGATTTTGAATTCTAGATCAAAAGTGACTTCACAGCAGCGAGGTGATTGACATTATACTTTGCAATTTGTTTTTCAGAGGAATTGCCAGTAACAGTATTGTTCCTCTTGTGCTGTATTATTTTCTAGTCAACTGAATTCTAAGGGAAGTTGTCTTTAGGAGTTCTTCAGTTGCTAGACAGCACCAGCATGTGTGCAAACTTAACTCCTCAAGATGGTAATCTGGAACAATTTAAGTATTATGTGTTGAAAGCATTGAATATTTAAATCAAGTTCTATTTATACTTGCCAGATAGTACATTTCAGATATCTTTCAGATTTTTTCAGCTGTTTAGTAGGCACATTTTGAGAAATGTATAAGAAATGTATCACAAGGTGACTATTTCTGAGAATGGAAGAGTCTTGTTAATTAATGTGATTTATTAAGGTCATGCATTATAAAGTAAGCCTTATTCCAAATATTAATTTGTAAAAGCTTGTTCTTTTGTTCAGTCTTTTAGCTATTTAAAAACCCAAAAGCATTATTTAAAACTCTAATTAGAAAATAGAAGAGGTCATTTAGTACTTCATGAATTTGAAAACTGAGAATATCCAGGATAATTTGATCAGAAATATGAAATAGACCTGTTTTGTAAAGTTAGCATGACCACAGGTGTAATATGACTGATAGGGGAAAAGTTAAAAATGGCTTTTATTTTTCCTCAGATCTTCAGAATTAAGGAATTACTTGTTCTTATTTTTCCTCTGTAAAGCAGCCAGCCATTGTAAGTGCCTAATATAATATATCTGTATTTTCCAGTATGTACATGTTCTGAGACTTGTAGGCAGTCTTAAGAGAATTCTGAAATCGGATATTAGCTAAAGAAAGTTATATTGCTGTAATTTGTCTGATTACAGGTATCTATAGAGAGCTTTGTCTGGAATCTGTGAAGAACAAGTATGAATGTGAAATTCAAGCCTCTCGACAGCACTGTGAGGTTGTGCCAGCTATTTTACGTTGATAGCTAATCTCATCTAACTTTACTGTCTGTCATACTTTCCAAGTTCAGTACATGCTTTTATTATTGCTGTTATTTGCTATTTGAATGCATTTGCACTGTGATATTTAAGCCCACGTAAGAGGTTATTCAAAGCATATAAAAATTAGCATTATATTATTTTGGCATTGCATATAAATACAGTTAAGGTTCCATATTTTTTATTAACAGGTTCTTATTAATAGATGTCCACATGATTTTTTTTTTACCTTTGTTATAAAAATATCTGACATAATTTTATCAAAAAGCACCTTACATTTTAACAACAAAAACAACAGTAATAATAATGTCTATGTTTAGCCTTTATCCAGGGCTAAACGAGAGCCAGCTGTTCTGTTAGCCAATGACCCCTCCTCACTCAAGGATGGGAATTGGGAAAAGGAAGGAAGACCTGTGGATTGAGATAAGAACTATCTAATAATTGAAATAAAATTTAAAGTAATAATGATAATAATATATGATAATATAAAAATTACAATAGTATATACAAACAAATGATGCACAGTGTAATTGCTTGCCACCCACTGACCAATGCCTGTCTGGTCCTGGCAAGCAGTCCTGAAACAGAGAAGTCCCAAAACTGCAATCGCGGAAGAGCAAGAGGCCTGAAAAAAGATCTGAAAAAAAAAGTGAGCGAGAGAGAACCTGAGAATCTGAGAATCCAAACTTCCCAGCCAACCGTCATCTGTATCCTGGGCATGACATGGAATATTCCATTGGCCAATTTGGACCTCAATCCTAAACCTAAGCTCAAATCATAAGACAGGAGTTGTGGGTCCTTTGTTCTGGCCATGCTTCCCTCAGCCTGCAGTACATACCCCCATGGCATGGGGGTTGGAACTAGATCATCTTTGAGGTCCCTTCCGACCCTAACCATTCTATGATGCTACATGTGCACACTGGCAAAACATGGGAAACTGAAAAGTCCTTGATGTCTCAGCATTGACTATAAACATCAGTGTGTTATCAGCATTCTTCTCATAACAAATCCTGTGCTAAATACAAAACACAGCACTATTCTAGCTACTGAAAAAAAACCAAACTCTGTCCCAGCCAAAACTAGGACAAATGATAACGATGATGATAATAGTAATATAATGTCTTTTTAAGATGCCTTGGGCAGCTAGTGGTAGAGTAGTCGTTTCAAAAGCCGTTACAGGAAAAATATATTTCTCTCCTTGAACATAAACATTCCTGTTTAAGCATCTAAATACTGGATACTGTAGTACAAATGCTCAAGTACTTGTATGTCCAGTGCTGTAACATTGCTGCTTAGATCCTGAGGTTTGCATCATAGTACTCCTCAGCCTCTGTTACAGTTGCTTGAAAATGTTTTCTTCTGAGTGGTTCACCATGTTCCTGAAGTCCGTGGCTCCTACTGTATAAATAAAGCAAGAATGTGCATGCATACTTCGTAAAAAATTCCATTTTCTTGATGCCTTAGGAAGGAACAAGGTATAATGAAGGACTACTCATTACTGACTGTCTTCTCTCCTGTGAATACTCCTGAGGTTGAACAGAATCCTGTAAGACTTGCAGGGTTTCTCATCTGTGATTGAACGATTTGCTTTGGCTATATATTATTCCTCTTTAAAGTGGTCCTTGTCCCTTGTTTTGCTATTATGTTTCTACTGTGAAACCTTCAAAATTCAAATATTCACCATCCAATAAGGGTCTCTCGTGGTAAAAGCTCTTTAAAGTCAGCAGTGCTGCTTGTAGAATCACTGTTCCACTGGAATATAAGCATTTGGCAAGAATCTGATGCCTGCCTGTAACAGCTTTTCACACCTTATTTGTCACCAAGTGCTTGAAGCAAAACAGATGTCTGAACACAAACACTATTTCATTTTAAAATGGAATTTTAAAATGGTCTCAGAACAGATAACATTCAATTGGCATTTCAGGTATACGTTTCCACCTTTTCAATTCCACTAGGAATTTTTTTTTTATTATTAGGGGTTGAAGCATATGTGAAAGGAGGTCTTTGGAATTTAAATACTTTTGTAACTTGAAGGGAGTGGTAAACATGACAGCCATTTAGTAGAACAGAGTTCTTTGTTTTTGTCTCTTCCTCAACTGTTTTGCTTCACTCCAGTTTACTAGCTTCAACATTGGTAAAAGTGAGTTTCTGTTAGTATGCTGGACTATGGGCAGGAGCAGTTGAGGTGCAGACATCTGTTAACTCCGCTGTAGGGACTGCAGCTTCTGATGGAGACATGCTGGCAAATAGCTAGGCATAGTGACTTATACTGCTTAAGCTGTTTTTTTCGGCAAGTCCAAGCTTTCTGTTTTCTAGAGTTGTTAAAAGATGTTGCTCAATGAAAATAAATGTGAAAATGTAACAATCAGCTGCGTTTCCTACTCGTGTTTTAGGAAATATGCGAGTTCATAAAAGAACAGTAAATTTATTTCCTTGAAGCCTGGAACTCAGGATAATTCCAAGTTATTGGTTTAGAGAGTTTAGTGTTTCTCGATGCTGCCTTTAAAAGGGTAACTGATCTATATAGATACTGTGTAATTTTGGTATCGGTTCTATGTGGTGGACAATAATTGAGAGCAGTTTACTACAAAGTTGATTTTCTCATTCTGAAACAGAGTTGGAAGAGAGTGTAAATTGCACAAAACACTGTAGAATGTTCACATCAGAGTGTGTTTTTGTTTGTCTTTGTATATAAAAAGTGCTAATGATACACCAGAAATTGTCTTTTAAAAGGATGAACTAGCTTATTTTTCTGAAGCAATGCTTTAAAAGGGTTTCTCACAACTTTAAAGTAGACAATTTTGCTTTTATAACTATCTAGGTTATTTTATGTTCTTCCGTGGGGAGGTTTTCAGATCTATGAAAATAAACAATTATAAATACTATGGTAATAGATGATAATTCTCTATAAATGACTGCAGGTCTATTAACATCGGAGGCAGCTTAATAAAAAGCTTTCCATGAAAACATTAGCTTTTCTGATCTGTAATGAAAGATGGCATAGAGGTCAGTACTTTACAGTTATTCATTGTGAATATATCTTTGCTATCCAGAAGGAAAATCCTGTATTTGTGTCAAAATACAAATAGTTATTCTGGAGACCTAGCTGCATGCTTTTATATACTTCATTATTCTTGGTACTGATATTTGATAACTATATTTACACCAAGTGAGAGTGCTGTCTTTAAGGAGCTAGGATCTTGTGCTAAGAAAGTGGATAGAGAGAAATGTCATATGCTTTATGGCTTCTAAGAAATGTTCACCTGAAGCTACTCTTACTTGCCTTCTGCTGAGGCTTTAAATTGTTGTCATGTATATTTCTCAGTCATGTAAAAATGGGTAATTTCTTGCTTTTTTAGAGTGAAAAGCTTCTGTTGTATGATACTGTACAAAGTGAACTAGAAGAGAAGATTAGAAGACTTGAAGAAGACAGGCATAGCATTGACATTACCTCAGGTGGATGGAAATTCAAAGTCGTTTTTTGGTTTTTTGTTTGTTTGGTGTTGCTTTTTTTTTAATATTGGTAGCTACTGATCAGTTGACTGAACACATAGTATGTCTGTTCAGTTTCAGATTAACCAGTAGAATGCTATTCAGGTGTAGACTTTGGGCGGGAGGTTGAATTTAAGCTTGAAACAAACTTTATTTGGATGTCAGCACCCCTTGTGTGTTTTGAGAGTATTAATCTATGACTACATAATCATGTAACACCTTAATTCTGTTTAAAAACAGCATCTCACCAGAAAATGTGTTATTTTTCGTTTTTGGGCAATGTTTTCTGCTGTAAAAAGAGCTAAACATGTAAATGTTTCTGATTCATAGCATGTTCTTATTATGTCTTTTCAGAATTATGGAATGATGAGCTACAATCCAGGAAGAAAAGGAAGGATCCATTTAGTCCAGATAAGAAGAAACCTGTTGTTGTATCAGATATCCTTTTACTGAGATCATTGTTCTTTCCAGTAGTGTTTACTGTTTAACAGCTAGTCTTATTATGTGTGTCATTAATAACAAGTCAAAGTGATAATGCATTCTCAAAATGTATTTTTCCGTGGCAGATGTTATTCTAAGTCAGATTAGAGAAACCATGTCGACATAGCCCACTATGAAAATTAAGATTCTCTTACCAAACTTCTAGTTTCATATAGATAATATTTCAAAAAGTTGATTTTTCTAAGTCTTCAAAAAATAGAGCTACAAGGCAAAACCAGAAAAAAAGTTAGGCCTAATATTTGCAAAGTATAACTTTTGACTTGTGTAACTTCTCCTGTATAGCTTTGCTTCTCATACTGAAACATCTTTACCTTGACTTATTACTTCTTAACAATTCCATCGCCTTTAGAACCCTCTTTGATTAAAAGTTTAAAATTCCAAGAATTGAGACGGTTGGTTTGGGTGTGTGTGTATTGGTGGGTTTGGGGTTCCTGTAGAGTAAGTACAGTAAGAATTTTGCATTGATACTTCTTCATAGCTGTTGACAAGAATGCTATGCATCTGAAACCTTTTAAGGTGTAACACCTAAGAGATTGTATCATCTGTCTTCAGAGAATGAAGGAGACACCTTTGCAAACTGATTGTTCTCTCTACTCCTACCAAGCCCAACATTTTATAGGATAGAGATGTGATGGCTTAGAAGTTGCCAGAATCATGGAGACTACCTCAAAGAGACCAACTTCTAAGAATTGACATTACATGCTATAAAGGCCATTTTTTATTGCTAAGCTAAGTAATTGCTATTGCTAAGCAAAAAATCCTGCTACTTTCATAAGGTTTTTAACATGAGGAGAAGGTAGGAAGGAAGAGGGTTATCACTGGGACACTCTCCTTCAGGATCGTTAATTTACTGGAACACATACCAGATGGATGATTTGTCCCAATAACCTCTGTTTTTCCATTAGGATGTGTCATAAATTCAATTTAGCAGATTTTTTTTTTTTTTCAACTAGTGCTTAAGAGTGAATTGGTATTAATCAATGTAGGTACAAGTAGCTTTATTAGTTTCTTAACTCCTTTTAGATGTTTCAGTGCCAGGTTGTATGGAAATGTATTTTCTTTAGCTCTTGTCTTCAGGATGTTCATCTAAATAGCATCAGATTCTGTGAATTGTGAGCTATCTTGCCATTTTAGAATACACTCCAAACAGAAAATACTAATATAGTATTAGGTCTAAAACCCCAGCAATTTCAGGCAGTGTGTAAGGCTGAAAACCCGTTCAGTTGTGAAGTAAATTAATTTGCTCTTTTTGCTGATGATTTTTAAATAGTTGTGAACTGGTCAGTTTGCACAGATCTGTGTAAAGCAAATACCTAGGAATTTTACATGGCTTTTGATTTATAATTCATAGAATCATAGAATCGTTAGGATTGGAAGGGACCTTAAAGACCATCTAGTTCCAACCCCCCTGCCATGGGCAGAGAAATCCTCCACTACACCAGGTTGCCCAAAGCCTTGTCCAACCTGGCCTTTAACACTTCCAGGGATGGGGCATCCACAACTTCTCTGGGCAACCTGTTCCAGTGCCTCACCACCCTCAAAGTAAAAAATTTCTTCCTTATAGCTAATCGAAATCTCCCCTCTTTCAGTTTAAATCCATTGCCCCATGTCCTATTACTGCACGCCCTTGTAAAAAGTCCCTCTTCAGCTTTCCTGTAGGCCCCCTTTAGGTACTGGAAAGCTGCTATAAGATCACCCCGGAGCCTTCTCTTCTCCAGGCTGAACAGCCTCAACTCTCTCAGCCTGTCTTCATAGCAGAGGTGTTCCAGCCCTTGGATCATCTTTGTTGCCCTCCTTTGGTCTCGCTTCAGCAGCTCCATGTCCTTCTTATGCTGGGGACTCCAGAGCTGAACGCAGTATTCCAGGTGGGGTCTCACGAGAGCAGAGGGGCAGAATCACCTCCCTCGACCTGCTGGCCACGTTTCTTTTGATGCAGCCCAGGATACAGTTGGCTTTCTGGGCTGCCAGCGCACATTGCTGGCTCATGTTGAGCTTCTCATCCACCAGCACTCCCAAGTCCTTTTCCTCAGGGCTGCTCTCAATCCATTCTCTGCCCAGCCTGTACTTGTACTTGGGATTGCAATTCTTTGCTATTTAGAGGAAAACAAATTTGAAAATTGCTAAAGATTCTTAAAATTTCAAATGGAACATAAGTTAAAGCTCTCCCATTTTAAGAGATTTAGTTTTTAAACGTTCGTAGCACCTTTTTCTAAACTTGTTTTTAGGAGATGAAACGGAGAGGAACAAAATAAAAACTGAATGCTGTTGTAATGGAATAGCTGAGCTATGTGGAGTTTTGAAGTTA
Organism: Tauraco erythrolophus; assembly: GCF_009769465.1. Classification (NCBI taxonomy): domain Eukaryota; kingdom Metazoa; phylum Chordata; class Aves; order Musophagiformes; family Musophagidae; genus Tauraco; species Tauraco erythrolophus. The sequence continues at coordinate 44,764,967 of NC_141470.1, forward strand.
TGTTTTGAAGTTCATGTATTATTCTAATACACAATTTTTACTTTACAGTTGATAGTTCAAGGAAGGTGCTTTGACTTTCTACTTCCTGGTGTTTGGATATTTGATATTCAGAGATGTGCCATCTACACTTTTATCTCAAAGAAAATTGATGCAGAATACTGTAAAAATAATGATTTTATTGAAGCTGATACTAATGTAGATGGTGATTGGCACTGGTATATTGAAATTGCAGTGAATTTTAATTGTAATTTGTACTATTGCAAAAAAAAAAAAGGTTTTTGGAACTGTTAGGAATGGAATGATTGTATCACAATTGTTTATATTATCCTCATGTTGAAGTCCAGTAGTCTGAATATCTACATACTTATCTCTTTTAATAGTTTTTAAAGTGTACTTGTAGGTTGCATAATTCAAAGATGCATTTATTTTTGCTGAGCTTTTACTTCACATAGGTATTCTTTGTGTGAAAGGTTGGAAGAACAGAGCTATTAATATCTTTCTACAAACAGAGTGTTTTTATTATTGCTGTTTAAAAGAGTTTTCCCTAACTTTTCCACGTCCCTATATAGTTTATATGTTACAAGATCTTGATATACTTGAAGACTGGACAACAATAAGGAAGGTAAGATGAATGCCAGTGCCTGTGAGTTTTGTTTGGGTTCTTCTCTACTCCTTTGCCTCTTTAGAATATGTAAATGTGTTTCTTACATGATCAAAACTCTCAACAGATTTTTATTTCTTCAGCAGTGAGCTATTCATTCCAGTTCAAGCTATGTTATTGCTACTTTTTCCGATTGTACCCAAATCATGCAGAGGAATCCAATAAAGTGGTGGAATAGGTTATCTCTAAAATGGGTAGTCCGTAATTTTCCATAGTAAAGTGAGCCTAAAGCCTGTGTCAAGAGGATCTGCCATCTTATAGTCTAGCATAATTGGGTAGAAACGATGATAGGATAGTTTGATAGGATTTTGTTTTAAAGTAAGATTTTTTATAATATATATCATATGGTATATTTTCACATAGTTTATTTTGTGAAGATTTCTGTGCTTTGACCTCTCCTTATGCCTTTTTTTTTTTTTGGTGTGAAGTGAAACACAGTGTTTTTCCCAGATTATAAAGATTATAAGACAATCAGGGTTTACAGGAAGAGAAATGTTTGACCAATTGATGTATTTGAAAAAATAAATCAAGCTTTTAAGTGCAGAGTACCTCTTTCAGATTTTTGTCATATCATTAAAGTAACTTGCTGTAGTGAAATGCTATCCTTGCCTTGCACTTGCAGTCAAAAAATTTCCCCTATTACCCTAATGCTTCCCAGTTTATAGAATAGCAAACCACTTCTGTGAATTCAAAAACTTGGTGAGAAATGGCTTTGAGTCAGTTTCCATCCTGCTTGATACTTGTATGCATTTTCTAAACAAGAAGTAAAATGTGATGCCTGTGAGAAAACTTATCTGACTTTTCTCTTCCTGTTGCATCGGAGGAACAGGCACAAAATAACTTTCCCTCTGTTTCTTTCCTGTAGTGTAAGATGATTTTAAATATTATCAACAAACCCAGAATCTACTGGGGATTTTGCCTTTTCTGGAAATAATTAAAAAAAAAAACAAAAAACAAAAAACAAAAAACCAAACAAAAGCAAGCAAACAACCAACCCCCAAAAAATCTTAGAGGCTTTTTTTAAGTCTCCTTTAACACTACATGTGATCTGGAGTTTGCATGAGAGAAAATTTGTGAGCTTATGAGTGTAATGTATAAATGAAAAAAGTAGGTTGTTCATATAGCACTCTGTTTTTCAGAGTGACTTAATGTCATTTTGTATTTTCTTGACAGAATTACATAACAGCAATTTTGAGGGTTTAATTTAGAAAACCTACTGAGTTATTTGATGTCAAAACTTAGTAAAGAAGGTGATTTTTTTTCACCCTCAAAATGCTGTTTTATTTAGTTACCAAGTCACTATTGAACATGCTTTTATTTTAGATTTGTTCTGGTTGTGGTTTTTGCATGTAAAAGCAAGTATCCTGAGCTACACTGTACGTAACTTCACAATTAAAGCTAGCAGTTAAGAAAAAAGAGTATACTTGCTGACTGACGTCATTTTCTTTTGTGTTTCAAGGCAATGGCTACACTGGGGCCACACAGAGTAAAGCCAGAACGTAAGTAAACAGTATCTGGTTTCACGAGACAGAACTTGCTGTGTGCAATGATGCAAACTGCAACTAGGCAGATCATATTTATTTTAGCCCTGGTATAGAGATGGAGGATGGGGTGAGGTAGCTGAAAGATGTGGCTTTTGTCTTTCACCTCTCTCAGGTACTGATACTTGTAGGTCGATTGCTGATGATTGTGTTGACATCTGAATTCCAGAAAATTATCAACAAAAATTTAGACTTCTAAAAGTGGGTTATACCAATTAATATTAGCAAGCTATGCCAGTGTTTACATAAGACAGGAAACAGATCATCTGAACCTTAGGGGTGTGTTCTAAAGGATGCTCACATTCACTGCAAGCTACAACTCTGAAAAGGTACAGCTATGGGAAGGGAGCGGTAACTGGTATTTGGCACTGAGTTGAGAAGCACGTTAATGCTAGGTAAAATCGAATACTTGGAGGTGGTGAGTAAGGAGGAAAAGGAAGAGGAAGCAAGCAGGTGGTGGATTTCTTAGCCATGTATTACTGCTTGCACGTTGTGGTAATGTACTGATGAAGAGGTTTCAGGTTCTGCCATTTGAAGTCTTCTCTACATCGCATTACTTGATTTTTCAAAATTCATATCACAGATATGAAGGTTGTGAGGAAGATAACTTGTATCTGAAAATGGAAATAAAACTTTTAATTTATCTGATGAGATAAAAAGGTATCTTGCTTCCAATTTTCTTGCTATTAATAAGAGAGAGGCTGCTTTTGATAGTGGAAAAAAATGTGTATTCTGTGTAAATAACTTGATGAAAGTGTATTTAAACATCTAACTGACTTATGCCAAGTCAATATTAAGTGACTTTTGTTGATCGTTTTAGCACCTGTCAAATTAGAAAAGCATCTACATAGTGCTAGATCTGAAGAAGGAAGACTCTATTATGATGGAGAGTGGTATGGACGTGGACAGACGATATGCATTGATAAGAAAGATGAATGTCCTACAAGGTAAAGATTACTCAATTTATGTAGCTCTGTACATTCATGTTAAGCGATAGATAGCATGATGGCATTGAAGAACAAGGCTTATTTGGAAATACTGCCATCTCAGTAACATTTCTTAGTTCACCTTGGAAAACAGGCGTTATCAAAGAAGGTCAAGCACTGGACTTCTGAGAAAGGCTAGTAAAGATTGGACCTCACTGAAGGTAATGAGATGTTTGTCAAGTTAGGATCTCACTAACAATTTAAGCTCTTACTAGCTTCTGAATAGTCTTTGAGTAATTTTATTTTTTTTTAATATCTTGGGATTTTGTTTCTTTGAGGATTTGATCTGTTGGCCCACCGAAAAATACTTAATTATGGAAAAAAACTTTATATCATGAAAGATAAGCTTTGTTTTCAGTTGATTAATGCATTTGGTTGAATGTTTAAGATATCTCAATGTATTTTCTCTGTATGGCTAATATTTATAAGTTCTGTAAGGTGGGTATATTTAAAACAGTAATGAAAATTAAATGTATATCTTACCTTTTACTGAATGGGGCAAATCAATCCAAGCACAGTGTTGATTAAATATGCACAGCTACCCAGGAAAATTAACTTTAACTTCATATAGCAGTAGTTTACTGTAAAACTGGCTGTTTCTTTTCTTCCTTGTGTATGGTGAAGGGGAAGAGATTTTGGTAATTTTGGTGTTTCTTCAGGGCTCAAAAAGGAAGGTATTTTAGTAAACTGTATATGCTTTCTGAAATGAAAAAAAAATCTTAATTATTTTAGCAGAACATAGCAGTTACACTGGACAAAAAAAAAGATCTTAATATGTAGTGTTTGACAAAAGCCAAAAGCTGACGCTTAACAGGGCAAGCATGCAGTGGAACTTTCCCAGCTTTTCAAGATTTCAGCAACTTTAGAGGCTGAAGATTTTCCTGGAGGGATTTTTGTCAGACTCAGAATGTGATAGGTCTTTTTTCCGTTAACTGTTTTCATCTCTGGTTTTGAGCCTTTTCTTTGTCATCAATTCTACTTGATTTTCTTTTTTTTTCTCTAGGAGATATGGGGAGGGGGTTGTGTTCGCTATTTGTATTAAGTTTACCACAAGGAGCATAAAAGCAGGGTTCCTGTAAGAATGATTCAGTAAATCAGGCTTTGAATTTATTTCTTATGGTCTTTGTATAATGACTAACAGTTGAATACTTTTTCTGTTTTAAATCTTGGACTTCAATCTCCTTAACTTTTTCCCAAATACTTTGTATTTAAAGTAATTTCCAGGTGTGTTTTCCAACATATCTGTTTTTTACTGTGGATAGCCTGTTGTTTCATTTTCTATGGGTGACTATTGTTCTTTTAAACAATTAAAATATTTGTACATGTTGAGGGTTTTCTCACAGGAGAAGAAATAGATAGATGGCTGAAAATTTAACTGCCTTCACTAAAGACACGTGCAGTTTCCCAAGCATTTTGTTAAAACTATCGTTACAATGAAGCCAATATATTTTGGGTGTAGCATTTACAACTAATGCATATTTTAATTTACTGTACAGAAATAAAGCTGCAGTTTTTGAGGTTATTTATTAGCTTATAAGGTTTCTAAATTCTTCTTGTTTTTCTTCTCTGACTCTTCTTCCCTCATTTTCTGCAGTGCCATAATTACAACAATTAACCATGATGAAGTTTGGTTTAAAAGACCGGATGGAAGCAAGTCCAAGCTGTATATTTCTCAGCTACAGAAAGGAAAATATTCTATAAAGCATAACCACAACTGACCGTTGCTAACTAGATAAGAAACAAGTGGTATTGCCATGCTTGATGCGCCATGGGGTAAAAGTTGTATTTAATAGTGTTTTGTATTCCTTATCAATTTACAGCAGTATCTGATATGTATTTGTAATGCTGTATGTAAGCTTCATATGGATGGCCTTCAGAAACCTGAGGATGTTAAATCATGTCAGCAGACATTTTACCTCTAAATTGGGTCCAGTGCCTAAGATATGAAGTATGCTCTTCAAGTATAATGGCTCAGAACTTCTCATATTTGTAAAATGAAAAAAAATTTTTTTTTTTCCCATTGGTGACCAGTTGGTGTGATAAAAATGATAACCATAGTTACCAGCAACCCACTTTGTTTTCAGTGAACATGTCATGCTTCTCTTGTGGATGTAAATTTAGCCTGTCAGCTGTTGCTTCTCAGTATATTGTTAACATGCATAAGCATTCTTTTATCTAAAGTGGACCGATTTATTAAAATTACTGCCCTTGACAGCTCTGCTAGTACTGACTGTGTTATATTTTGTAAGGTTTACTATATTGCTTGTAATAAGACAAAGCCAATATTTTGAGCGATGTTTTTGAGGAGCACTTTTCTAGTTTAGGACCCTATTCCATAGTAAACAAATCGTTGGTGATTTCTTTTTGTCTTCTTCCCCAAATTGCCAGCAAAACTTATGCGTAAAGTAGACAGTGTTGCTCCAACCTGTGTTATAGGTAGCCCACGAAGAACGACTGTGGGGATGGTTGTGTAAATACTGTTGCATGCTCTGCTTGTTTGGTCCATAGTTGTATGAAGTACTATGAATCTTTATTTCAAAAGGAAAATATTTCCCTAAAAATTGCATATCTGGGAAAATTTACACTGACTTTTTCACCAAACATTGTTTTCCAAATTTCTGTACCCTACTTGATCTTATTGTGCACCAGAATCATTTCATGCAGCTTAGAAAGCTGAATTTCTCTTAAACCTTACTGTTTAAGCCACGGATAAAAGTCCTAAATCCTTGATGTTACTGTGATGTGCTTGGAGCATCTAGAATGATAGATGGGATTGCTGAAGAATTATTAATGCGTTGGTTATGTGAACTTTAATCTCCACTTACGATGATTCTTCTTGGAGAAAGAGAGCATCCATTTGCTTTAAATGGTCACAGCAAATAAGTATTTTTATTGTAACATATAAACGTTTTATTCCTACATTAATTGTCTCTTCTAGTGCAGGGTGGTAACTACTTTCCAAATGCCAAATCAGTTTCTGCTGAGGGATGCTTTTCTACAATTGTATGACATTCTTAATCAAATGTACATAAAGTATCAATTGACATGTTGGCTTTTAACAATATGAACTGTATGTATACAGTTGTTTGATAAATTTTTTGTAATAAAATATTCGTATTTTTTAACAGTGTATGAATAAATGATCTGTGGTAGTGAACATCTTTTATGTTCTTTTGCTCTTCGGTTTTCTAGTCTTGTTGGAATTGCTGGTATACCAAATGCTAAAGGGAAATCTATTTAAGTTTTCAGAAGGCCTAAACCTTTTTAAAGAGCTTTGATTTGTACTTTTTTTTTCTTTTGAACTTTGAGAGTTTGTATGTATAGATTTTATTTGTTTATTTTTACATTTTTTTTCTTTAATATTTTATGGAAGCACTATTCTGTGCTGTTTATAAATCAAATATAAGCACTGTCAAGAACCTCTTAGCTATTAACATGCTTGAAATCATTTGTATTTAGGGCCTGCTGGACACCCTAAACTGTTTTCGTGGTTGACCCCTTTCCTCTTCTGTATTCTGCACCTTTCTAGCTGCAATTGATTATTTCTAAAGCTGTTTCTAATCTCTGATCTCCCTGGGTGCAGAACTTTGCTTTGTACAGCCCTGCAGTTTGGACGGACACTTGGTGAGTGTGGCTTCTTTATTCAGACTAAACATCATTCATATCAACATGACAGGTGATAAGCATAGCAATATGGGTTAGCAATCAAATAGCTGGGATCTACCTGTGCCTTTACTAGAAGTGCAAGAAACTGAGCTGGGCCTTTCCTTCTAACAGGCAATCACTTCTGTGTATGTAACTGAAAAGGTATGAGGCTGGTCTTTCTGTATAATTGGTTAATTGTTTCATGCCTAGACAAATCATATTTGGTACATGCTCTGTATCTATCTATATCAGCTGTGTGATATGGTTGACATTCTGGAGGGAAGGGATGCCATCCAGAGTGACCTTGACAGGCTGGAGAGGTGGGCCTATGAGAACCTCATGAAGTTCAACAAGGCCAAGTGCAAGGTCCTGCACGTGAGTCAGGGCAATCCCAACCACAAGTACAGGCAGGGTGGAGAATGGATTGAGAGCAGCCCTGAGGAGAAGGACTTGGGGGTGTTGGTGGATGAGAAGCTCAACATGAGCCGGCAATGTGTGCTGGCAGCCCAGAAAGCCAACCGTATCCTGGGCTGCATCAAAAGAAACGTGGCCAACAGGTCAAGGGAGGTGGTTCTGCCCCTCCGCTCTCGTGAGACCCTGCCTGCAGTACTGTGTTCAGCTCTGGGGCCCCCAACATGAGAAGGACATGAGAGCTGTTGGAATGGGTCCAGAAGAGGGCAACAAAGATGATCCAAGGGCTGGAACATCTCTCCTATGAAGACAGGCTGAGACAGTTGGGGTTGTTCAGTCTGGAGAAGAGAAGGCTCCGGGGACACCTTCTAGCAGCCTTCTAGTACCTAAAGGGGGCCTACAAGAAAGCTGGAGAGGGACTTTTTTCAAGAGCATGTAGTGACAGGACAAGGGGCAATGGCTTTAAACTTCAAGAAGGTAGATTTCAATTAGGTCTAAGGAAGAAATTCTTCACTCTGAGGATGGTGAGGCACTGGAACAGGCTGCCCAGAGAAGCTGTGGCTGCCCCATCCCTGAAAGTGTTCAAGGTCTGGTTGGATGAGGCTTTGGGCAACCTGATCTGGTGGACGGCGTCCTTGCCCATGGCGGCAGGATTGGGACTAGGTGATCTTTAAGGTTCCTTCCAACCCAAACCGGTTTATGATTCTATGATCCTTTTGTTATTTGAATAGTTAATGGTTTGCTCGCTCCATCATAAAATGTGAGTGGTGTCTTCAACAGATTTTATTCCTTTGGGGTACAGACGTTAGCCTGTTGTCCGTCTCTTTTATCTTTTACACCACTACAGTAAAACTTTTCAAGCCTCGGTAGCAATGAGTTAACCTACAAATAGGATTAAGATCTGTAAAGTGCTGAAAGGAAGAAAATGTTGGACATACCATTTATTCCTTGAGATAAAATATGTGAAAAAGGAAGTAAATGAAGAGCAACAGGCATTGAGTGATAAAAATAACTTTCTGTACATGTATAGAAAAGGCTTCTATATCAATAGTTATGTTCCAGAGGAGATGCGCTTTGTTTTTTGCCAATCGCAGAGAGCAAGCTGATCTGTTCATCTTCCCGTAATGAAGTATGTGGTATATTTAGTTGAAACTCAATTGATTTAACCTGACAACACTCAATGTGTAAGTATCATGTGGAATTTAGCTTAGGTGTCTTGTAACAAGCAGCTCTTAAAGTTTCCAAATACACTTGGATTTTGGCACTTTATCACACTGTGTTTGTTTTAAAACTATAAAAATCGGCTATTTTATAGTCCATGGAACATCTTGGTTTATATTTGTAAGCCAAGGCTGCATAACTAGCTCACCACCCCCATCAAGTGGCAAGTGATGTTTACGTACTAAAATTTTCACTCATTTTGAAAACCTATGCTGTCTTCCACCAAGAGGTTCAATTTATTCTGGGTGGGGTTTTTTATTTGGTTTTGTTATTTTCTTTGAAATGGGAAGAAAAACAATAGGTTTTGACTTGTACCAAAATAGAGAAGTACTAGTACTGCTCCCAGTCTCCTGGAGAAATTCTTCAATTATTGTTGTGGGAAGAGCTGCTTTTTTTGCCTTTTTTTGAGGAGAAGGGGAAGAGGTAGAGAGAAAACGTGTTCAACAGACCTTGCACTTTCACTGTTCTTCGTGGTAGCTAAGTGGGACACGCTTTCTTCTGTTTCTGCATATGACAGCCCTGTCCAAACACCCTTTTACAAGTGGCCAAGTAAGCTCTCTTCTAAGGGCACTTGATTGTTCCTAGGGAAGTTTTTACAAGGCCCTTCTCGATCGAGGGCATGGTTACTGTTGGAATTAAGACCAAGTAGGTGATATTTTACCTTGGTTACCTAAGGTCCCTCAGAGGTCTGACGGTCAGGATGCTTTGGGCGACGTGTACTTCCAGGTAGCACAGTAACTGCCCGGTGTCTGGAAGTACTTCAGTGTTTCTGCAGCATATGTGTAGGGCAGCTGCACGATACATCTGCAGTAAATCAGCATGGGGTTTGCAGGCTACGATTTAATCAAAAGCACAGCATGTATTCAGTAAGCCTGATATTTCCTGGAAATGCCAACCTAACTGTACTTGCACGGCATTGTGTTTGCTTTTATTTTGCTATATGGAAAATCTGGTCTTTATGGAACAGATGTGACTTCCGACACTGAAGACTCATTCCAGTTTTTTCTGGAACTGCCAGACTAGAAAGCCGAAAAGTGATGTGCTGAGCTGACTCCTGTTTCAGTGTGCTGGCTCCTGTAGTCCTTGTTTCTAGAAATCTAACTTTCCCAGATGTTTTGTGATGAGTTTGAATGCTGAGACTGAGCTGAGAGGTTCGCTAGCGGGCAGAGGACCCAAAGTTAGGTGTGGTGCTGAATGCAATGTTGAAGAAACTCCAGCTCCAGTATAAAGACTGGATGAATCGATGGAATAAATGAAGTGTCAAACACCAGCATTTAAAAAATATGGTAAGATGAGTAACTCAGCCCTGGTTATGCTGACGGGAGCAACTTCTGATAAGAAAAAAATACTGTGTGATTTTGTAAGTAAGGATTGTTTCACATGGCAAGGGGTTAAAAAAAAAAAAAGACTTTGTAGGCAAACTTTATATTTGGCATTTCCAAGCTTTAAAAGTGTCAATATTACCCTTCCAGTATGGTTTGTGGATATGAAAGAATATAAATGTGTTGGATTCAGGTCACTTAGTAAGGCAGTAATCTCCAAATTCTCCTAAACCAGTGTTTTCTGATGTTTTAACTGCAGACACAACTTACTGCGAGATCTGACTTTTTTGAAGATTTTTTGAAGATCTGGGTTATGTTTTTGAAGATAGTAATCTCTTTCAACAATAGGAAAATACAGAAAGCACCCAGTGTTGAAGAGGTGGTTAGCATTTTTTTTTTTTTAGCATGTCAGTTCGGTAGGAACATCTTCAGCCATCACCACTGTCTCCATGAACAGAAGCAAGCTGGAATACGGTAACACAAATGAAAACAGCTGCGTTATGCCTTTGAACAGGGCAACATCAGTGGATCCTCCTTTTCCTATGAGCAAAATAAATCGGAATCAGTCGGCACGAGGAGGAATGTTAAATCTGCCTTCCCTCCATGGGCATGGGAATGTGGTGGGGATGCTTTCTCTCCCGTGTGCTGGAAAGCCACGTTGCTGGAAGCCTGCAGGTGGCACTCAAATTCTGCTGAAGTTACTGAACAGTAATTGCAGAATTTTCTGTCTAGATTCAGTTTTTTGTTGTGTTTTTTTTTTTTTTTTTACTCAGTTTCTTTTAGTTGTAGCAGTGCTACAACTGGTTTTAATCCTAATGCATACTAATTAAGGGGTATTTGGAAAGAACAGATAGTACCCAGAGTTCTAAAGAAGGATTATCTTTTGCTACTGTATCGTGAAAGAAAATTGCTATGTAAAGGCTTAGGAAGGAACAGAAATGGATTAGACGCTTTCTAGTTGCTATAGAAACAAAATATGTAATTAAACAAAATGAAATGTGTTACAACTCTTACACTGATGAAAGTACTTAGAAAAGGTTGGACAATGAGTGAGTGTTTTATACTACAACACCAAACCGAGAAATAAACAGAGTTCGGGTTTATTTTTCTAACACAATTTTCACCTACTGCATGTTTTGTGTTTGGTTAACTAAAACCAAAAATTTTTATTTTTTTTTCCTGAAGTGAATCTGTAAAGAGAAATGTCAATAATAATAAGTAATGCAGCTAGTATTTGTATCAATCCTGTTTCAAATTAATAACATTAATATTATGTGATACTAACGATACTATGAAATGAATACGAATCTTAAGTACATGCTTTTTTGGGAAAAAAAAAAACAAACAAACATTATGAGTATGAACTGTTCAATTACACTCTCTTCAAAATAACTTTTCACAATCAGTTCAGTGTTTCTTGTTCTATAAAAAAGTGTTTTAACAGTTTCATATCCTTGCTCTATAGCTAATATAAGGCAATTTCGTAACAAAAAATGTGTGTCAAAAGAACTTTTCTCTAATCGGAGAGAAAGTGCTGCTGGCTTAGGATGCGTTTCAAACGAGCTGGCAGTTAGTGCCAGCTGCCAGAAGAGGGCACTTTGAGGTTTCCCGTGAAATGCTATTTACTTTTATGAGTTCTCAGAATTTTCTTTTTCTTTCTTGAATCATAAAAACTTAGCAGTGATTGTTACTTCTCTTTGTTTAACTTGGAAGGTGACCACGTGCTGCTATTTGTAAATTGAGGAGTCACATTTCTGTGGAAGGATCTCTTAGCATGCGTCTCAACGCGTGGCTGTGGGAGGTGGATGGAAATTGGTTGACTTCATATTTTACACCACCACTACGCCCTCAAAATTTTTTTTTATATATATAAAGAGAGAATTATGGTATATGATTCTTATCTTTATTGGTCAGAGTGAAGGAAAGGAAGGAAGACTGTAAGAAATCATACACTCAGTTCAATGTATGATTACAAGTTCAGGTGATTATGACAAAACATGGCTAAAACACCAGAATCTACCCTCTGCAGACAATGTTTACCTTGGAAGTACTTTATGTGGTACGTTTGCACTTGATTGCTGGGCTTCTGTGTGAAATGAATCTGTTTTATCCTTTCTTGCAATCCTGATGAGCTCATTGCCTGCCTTTATTTCCCACACCTGTTCCCAGGGCTCTGCATCTCAGCGTGGAAACAAACAGTAGGAAACGTCAAAAAACGACCGAGAGCACCAGTGCTGCTGCAGAGGCTGAGAGTGTCCAGTACCCCTACTCGCTCAAGACCGAAAGGGAAACACAGGGGAAAAAAAGAGGAAGAAAAATATTGAATTCTTGGAATTTTCTGTGATCGGAATTAATTTCAGATTTACCTGCCTGCTGCATGACTTTTATTCCTCCAGCAACCAGTTGCTGCGTCCTCTTGTGTGTCCCCTGTTGTGTTTGGCTATATTTTCACTGATTTCGAAAGCATCATAAGCATTACTCCACGTAACCGACTCTATCAGTATCTTTTAAACAAAAAAACGGAAACAAACAAAAAAGACACCTAGAAGAGTGTATTGATTTTCCTCTTTGCTTTTCATTTTTTTGGGGGAGGAGGTAAAAGTGTTTAAACACATTTAGTCCTCCATATTTTAGGATACCACCCATTGCTGAGACTTCTGAAGGCAAAATTTTGCTTTTTTTCATCAGGCAAAGTTGCCTAGAGTCTCTTATAGCTACAAAGTATGCCTATTGTAACTGCTCAACTAGTTTTTGTTTTGTTTTGTTTTGTTTTTTAATGTTTTCAGGATTTTTTTAGATAATAATGAATACTTTAAATACATATTTTACAATCAAGACCAAAAATTTCACTGAGCTGGAAAAATCAGTAATGTCACTTCAGCCTAAAATGTAAAAAACCGCCATGAATTTTGCAAAAATGTTCAAAAGTGAGGAGAGAGACACCCGAAAACGGGGTGGAGATGACCCGGAAAACCATTTGGACAGGTATACTTTACAGATGTTTGAGTAAAAACTTTGGTTAATTGTTAAGAAACGAGTTTCTGTTTTACAATATTATGGAAACTTTTTATAGGCATTTGAAAACTCTGAAGTGAAAATATATGTTTCATTAATACTGTCTATAAAATTTTCCTCTATGTCTAATAAAACATTTTGAACTTTTTGTTGTTTCCCTGAATCTAAATGAGATTTTCAAGTCGCCTCTTCTGTGTGCTGTCCATACTTGTCTTCTGTTGAAGATGGTGACATTTTCCTAAGAAATAACACCTGTAAAACAAAAAATACTAAAATGAGACTGTCACTAAGGTACCATGAAGTCTTTGCTTAGATTATGGAGCTGAGAGAGTTGCATCTCCAATGGTGCATGTATGTTAAGAGATCCTTGTCATCCATCGAGAGGCAAGATGAGAGCATTGTGGGGAATATACTCCAGCTAAAGATATTCAGTCCAATGAGAACAAAGGAACAAGATAGCTGGAGTCATAAAACTCACTAAAACACTCAGAAAAAGATTTTACAGAATGTCTGAATCCTCTGATTTGCTGTGGATTCTTTAGTAATGAATTGCATGTCCGGTCTCCTTGCTTGGCTGCTTTGGCGTACTTGCCTTAAGGCTTCTTAGACATTCCTGAAAATTCCTTGAGTCTTGCTTTCAGAATCCCACCTCTCTCATCTGAGTTACTTCTGGTGCCTACGATGAATCATTTGGTGGCCGCTGCTTTCTCTCTTTGCTGTAAGATGGCAGCACCCTGGGCTAGTACAACACCCTGTTCACAGGTAAGAAGAAATACTTCACCACAAGCAATGTATTTAAGTGTTATCATTAGAAATTTTGTATTATCTTACCATGATGCAAAATAGTCACAATTTATCTCTCCTCTGAAATTATTAACAACGTGCTCCTATGCTATGCTCTGACAGTGTGTGTTCAAATCTGTAAAATACCAAATTCCTAATTTTCTGTGGCTAGCACTACAGTGTTGTTCTTATATTTACTAATATTATTACAAATTGCTGGACCATTAAACCACTTACAACTTCCTAAAGGCTGAGATGATTCACTGTTCTCCTGATCCTTGACTTTCTTTTAACCAACCAAATCATTTCTAACCTTTCTTATCTTGGTAAAATGCTAGTGAAAACTGTTCTCCTTCAGTTTGCAGCTCAGCTCTTCGTTGTTTTGGTGCGAGGTTGCAGCTAAAGTATTGCAGTCAGGGTATTTATTTGGTGGCCAACATGTCATTCCAAAGCAGTTGGTGTAGCTCCTATGACCTGTAGAGCTGTGCCATGGTGACTGAGAGGGGAAAAAAGGAACTGGGGAGGGCTGTGGGGTGTAGCTAAGTTGGTTGAGGAGACAGCCGTGTCCTCCATCTAGTCTTGCCCTGTCCTGAGCAGCAGTACTGCTGGGCAGCTACTATAGAAGGTCTCCCACTGCCTGGTCTCAGCTGTGTCTGTCTTGTAGATGAGGGGGATGTGCCAGAGGCAGAAGAACGCTGGGCTCGGAGGGATCCATGTTAACTGAGGTGGATGCCTTGGGTGTGATGTAATTAGCAAATAAGATAATATTCAGGGCTGCTGTTTTCAGCATTTGCAACTCCCAAACAGCAGAAATGCAAACCCTCACAACTTTGTGACGACAGAGATGAATGTAACATAGAGAAAATTTTAAATGCGTGAAAGATACAAATAGTTTACCTCTTGCTGATAAAGAGTTACAGATTTCCTTCTAGTGTGGAAGAATTATCTGGTGTGCTGTCTCCATAATAACCAAACCTCAATTGCCACTGGTAAAACACAGACATAGTTTATGCATCGTATAAGACGTATGTCTACAGAATCAGTCCTCTTCTATCAGGTTCTTGACTGTGACAAATAAGGTTATAACAAACTCTTCATGCTTTATTGTTTGAACCTGTGAGGCGAAAGCATGGAGGGTAGACATAACTGATTTGTGTTTCTTTTTCCCAAGCTTTGTTAGAGTAAATATCGAGATAATATTTCAGCATGTCTTTATAGCTCTTACTGAGCCTGAAGACAAGATCAAAAGGCTGTTGAACGTGTTAATTCTGAATGCTCAGTATACAACCTTCAGATACATTCAAAAGAAGAAAATCTTGTCATAATCACTGTTTGGAGAAAAAATAAAGGATGATCTTGAAGAGTGGAGGCTGGAAAGGTATATGTTTTCAGATTTCATCAAAAGAGCAAAAGATGCGGCAAAGAAAGAAAAGTTTAATCTGTTATGGGAACTATATAGTGCTTTTTATATGTATCCTTAAATATCAAAGAAGACTATAGGATATTATAGTGTATCCCATTTCTTTAACTGAAATAAGCTGGGATGCTCTCACTGACTCCATCATGAGGCAAGAAGGGGTTAGCATCAGGAAATAGTGCTAAGTATTAATGAAAAGAAGATTGTGGCTAGATGTGAGAGATACCAAAGTGCTTGGGACACCTCTCCAAAACCTCGGAGGACCAGAGTTGAAGGTCCTGTGCTGTGACAAGTTATTTTGAGCCTCTTGCTCAAGGGCAGGACCCAGAGCAGCAGTTACACAGCTGAGTCTGTTCTCAGTCATGCCAGGTAGTTAAATGGAGCTGCCGCCTCGCTGAGTTGCCTGAATGCTGATGGTGCCCTAGAAACGAGAAATCTAGTGCAAGCCTGATCCCTGAAATGGTGTGGGGTTTGTTGGTTGGTTTGTTTGCTTGTTTTCTCCCTAACCCCATGCTGCTTGTTTCTTCTGTCTGTTGCCAGCCTTTCTGGAAGCTGGAGGCAGCCCACAGAAAGCCTAGGCTGCTGTCTAGTGGCAAAAGCAATTGTTCAGTACGCAAAAGACCTACGTGGTAGTGGTAACTACGTACTAACACGTGTCCCAAAGGCATTAATGATAACATGTGCACTAACTTCAACAAGCTGTGAGAGCGCCAGTCCCTGAGGTTTGGTGGTGACGACATTCCCCGCAGGTCTGACACATGCAGCTTCATCTCTTCAGTACCTGTCCAGACATGGACACGTGTTTGAATCGGGGATGTTGTAGGCACCTGCAGATGATGATTTCGTCTGTGTGCTCACTCTCACCTCAAAATCCTGCAAGGATTTGCTCCTTGGCTCCTAAATACCACTGGGAGTTTGGCTCTTAATCTCTGCACGTGTTTGTCCTCACGTGTAAAACAGCACTTCCTCAGTGGGAAGCCACGAGGTTTAATGCGTTCGACACTGGTTTGTCAGATGATTCGGTTGTGGGAACCCTAGAACTAAGAAAAATAGCCAGTTATATTACACAGAACTTATTTTGAGCCCAATGCAATAAACAAGTTATTTTACATTTAAGACTATGAAGTGGGATCCAGTTTTTAATCATACAAGGGCTGTTTTGTTGGAATGATTATTGGATTGAAGTACATGGGTAACTTAAGGGAGACAAAATCTACGTGTGATACGTAACCGATAGCTGACCATTTTAGATTTTTTTTTACCATTTTAACATGAGGAATCGAATCACAAATCAGTTTTGTAAGTGTATCATTTCTGTTTCAAGAGATCGCTCGTGCTGAACAGCCTAAAATGCAGTACCTGTGGGAAAAGTTGTGAGATGCTGTAATAAAATTAATAAGTACTATTAATTACAAAACACAATTACTAAATTCTTGTATTTGTCTAGTTTTTTTCATTCTCCAATTGTGTGGTCTTGCTGCTTCTATGACTGGAGTATTCATTAAATCTCTAAATAGAAAGCAAAGGAAAGCTTTTTGGGCTGAAATGCACTTTTTTTTTTTTATTCTTTCTTCTAATGTTTCCCTTTTAAATAGTCCGAGATGCATATAAATATTCCAATGATTAGGCAGTAGTCAGCCAATTCCAACTCGCCTACAAATGAACCATTTTTAATCAGGCTGCATCTGAATTGGATTCTATCATAAAAATTTCACGCTCAACTCAGAGAAAGCTGTTTCTCATTTTAAGTAATGCTCTTTCTTTGTAGGTTTTTGTTTGTTTGTTTTGTTGCTGTTGGGCTGTTTTGTTTTTTTTCCCCTTCCTGGGATATAAATAGCCCAGTATTGTTTGGAATAATATAGAATAAAAATGCTTTCCTGGCCATGTAAGATTCAGGATGTGGATTGCTTTATTATTGTGCTTTATAATATGTGAGATTTTTGTTACAGAAGACTAACCATATCCCACTCATATTTTCTTTTATGAAGGAGGCCATCACAAACAAGGGTTATCTCCTGATACCTGTTATCAGGCTAATCTCATTATCTCCAGTTTTCACTTTGGAAACATATCTAACCAGACTGTTAGCAATCACATTTGGTGGTAATAATTTGGAAAAATTTTCCGCATCACCAGCTTTTGGGTTTTGACGTCCCTCCCTTGGAAGGAACTATTCAAGCATGGGTGGGCAGCTGCTTTCCTGGTCCTGATGTTACAATCCCCCAGCCAGAGCTGGGCAGCAGAGGGACTCCTGATGCTTTAAAGACAAGAGATGTGAGATTTTGTAGCTGGTGGAAGAGCAGCAAGAATGACCTTAAGCCTCAACCTTCAGGTCTTCTCTGCCTCCTTCCATGTGGAACAGCAATGGGAGCTCTTCTCTCCCATCTCCAAGTTCTCACATACTGTGTAGCAAAGTGCTTTCTCTGAAACCTCTCACTGCCTTGTCAGATGCAATTAAAGCTGACGAAGTTCAGAAGTTGTTAGAGTGAAAGGACTGACAAACAAACAGTGCTGTAGTTTCATTTCCCTAGAAAACTAAGCTAGGCACGTGTGTTTGCTATCAAAGATAGTAAGCAGGCAAACCAAAGGCAAGGGTAGGGTTTTGTTTCTTTTGCACTTTTGGTCATAACTTTTATAATGCTTTATGTGTTAATCGTAAATTTAATCCCAAATACTCATACTGTTGCCTGCTGTCCATGTTTGTTTCTTGGTATCCTGTGGCCTGAAAGTTACCACAGAACATGTCTTTTCTAAACTGCTAGGAAGTAATCTAATATCAATGCATAGCGAGTATTATGGACATATTTTAGAGTTTTCTATGCATATCGGCATGTTTAGGAAATTAATTTTTATGGTTGGTGCAGCAAGTTTGAATATGTATAATAGAAACTGATTTTCTTTGGGAGTTTTTTCCCGTGCCGTGAGGAATTCTTCAGTAAAGCAGAAAAATAAACAGAATCTAGGGATTTGCAGCTTGGCCAGGCGATAGGGAGTTACTGCGTGCATCGGGAACACTGGCAGGCATGTGCTCCGTGGCTCTGGTGACCCTGGCCAGGAGACAGCTGTGCACGGAGGAGGTGGTAAGCCATGTCACAAGTTAACCTGAGAAGCTGCAGGCCTGTGCTGCCCTTATTTAGCGGTTTATATGTTGCATTTGTAGCTTTGCTTTCAGGCCTGCGCTGAGCTGTGCGTACATCTTGGCCACAGGATAAATGTTGCCGGTGAACTGTAGTGATGGAGCCTGCAGGCAGCTCCTGTTCCCTACTGGTGATTACACCACCCACCTGTCCTTGTCTTTATCTGAAAACGTGACAAGTTCTCCTGTGAATGTCCTTTTTATGTGACAGCAGAAATGAATACAATTGTTTTAAGAAAACCTATAAAAGCTTAAAAGCCCCAAATGGGCTAGGGATCCAAGCACCTTGCTGTGCACTGATTGGAGACCTGTCTGATGCCAGGCAGCTCGGGATTCCCAGCATCTGAAGAGATGTAAAATCATCTATACTATCCTCTCCTTTTTATAGTATTAGATCCACTAAATGACATTTTAAGTGATACTTCAGAGTGTCTGAGTGCTTTTCTTACTGAGATCATAACAAACCAGGACCTCTTGGTGCACAGAAATGGCACACTAATTTTGAGGGAGAGATGTAAAACCAAACGATACTGTTTTGTGTTGCTGGTGTGACTTAGAGAGGGTGAATGTATGGAGAAAAGAAGAATGCTACTCTAGTTGCTCTGAAGGCCTGCTATTAAATTTCAGATGTTTATCTTTTATTTTATATGCTGTAGGTAAGTTTATTGAGGTTGGTTTAGCTCTGTACACATTAGACACTCTCCAAATAGGAGGCCTGGTCCTGTACCTGAGAAACCTATGGACGAACATTTGCATTCCTGGAAGATCTTACTGACATTGAAGTAGTACTGTAGAGGTATAAAATCTGCTCATGTGAGTTATTGATAGTATTCCCTCCATGTTGGCAGGTACAGGTGTGAGTTGTATCATCATTTGAAATTACCGCTGACTTTGCAGGACTTTGTGGACTTCTGGTATTCTGAGCATAAATGGATGCTTGGTTATTTGTTTAATATAAGAAAATCTGATACTCTTATTGTGCAATTTCCTTGCAGCTGCAGATGATACCAAAAGATACTTGACCAGTGGAAGTGTGTGCAATCTCTTTACTGTACTGTTGCTATACATAAGTGATAAATGTTTACCAGCACTTGTTAGTAAATCCTCAGATGCTCAGCATAGTGTGACAACCTGGTTTTAAAGGTAAATTCAAGTGTAGTGCATTGTGAATGGGAGGGAATGCTAATAAGGGCATTGGTGTGTAAGATTCGCTCCACTACAGGTTTATCAGGTTTTCCTGGATTTTTGTAAAAAAAACCTGTGAATTAATCCTCTGTAGTTTTGTCTCAAGTATGGAAAGCACGTGATATTTCCAGAACCAAAGCTGAAAAAACCCATCAAAGGGTAGTTCCCTTTGGATTTGAGTAAAAGTTGAAAAGAAGACTTTTGTCACGTAATGATTCTTGTCTATGCAAAGTGTTTTATGGTATAGCAGGCTTTTCTTTTTCCTAATAGCAGAGAAATATACTTGTCTATTCTCAATAAACGTTTTTGAGTTCTAAATTTAAACAAAAAAACAACACCTTTTTGGAATGATATTCAAACTTTGTCTTTTGTTCTTGGCTCTCCACGATTTCCAGTTGCCGATTTCAGCCTGGCTACCTGGGATCTGATCCCCAGTGTGGCCGTAGGTGTCACCTCAAGTACACTTAAAGAATGTGTGTACGAATGCAGTGCATGAAGTTTAAAGCAGAGAAATAAATAATCGTAGTGTTCTCTGATGCAGAGGGAAATGGAGATATACCCTCTGCTACTCCTCATCCTTGAATTATGTATATACTAACACAAGATCTTGATGTTGCCAGTTAAAGTGGCACTTTCTAACTTCTCCATGTGAGTTTGTTCGTGTTTGTTGATTTGTTTTGTTTGCGTTTTTTTTTTTTCCACTTGGGTTCTCTTTGCGTGAGACCTTGGAACCTTGCTTTAGCTGAAATTTCAATAAGCAGGCTTTTCTTAAGATTTAGCCCTAAGTGCCTTAGGTTTGGAAAAATGAGTTCTAGGCCCTAAGGTATTGTTGAAGATCTTCTGCCCTAAAATCACTGGATATTTATAAGAACCAAGTTGTTAAAGAATGAAAGATGTTTGTAGTCATATGCCAGTTTGCATTATGCTATTGTTCTCTGTTTTTCCCTTGGTCAGTTGGTTCAGACCTTTTTTTGAATTATTCATAAAACGTACTCAATGATGAAAGAAAAAAGGTATTCACAGGTAGCTTTGTAATAATTAACTTAAAATAATGGTTTAAAGTTCTAAAAATAAAATATTAATATAGAGAAAACATGGATGCTTGCACAAACACATGCAAACAAAGGCATTATTGCCTTTTCAGTTATGCTTCTGCTATTCCAGGAAACCAAACATTATGTATGTTAAATTTGGAGAGACAATCGTTCATATTCCTTGTGCCTCAGAGTAGCTGTAGATAATGCTAGGAATGGTGACTACTTATCGTAAAATATCTGTTGCAACTCTTTTGAGCTAAAACTGTAGCCTAGTTGAGACTATCTCATTCAGTGATCT
Source organism: Tauraco erythrolophus (assembly GCF_009769465.1). NCBI lineage: Eukaryota > Metazoa > Chordata > Aves > Musophagiformes > Musophagidae > Tauraco > Tauraco erythrolophus. The sequence goes on from NC_141470.1 coordinate 44,785,625, forward strand.
TTTTATTTGTGCCTTTAATAGTCATGCAATTGGCCTGTGATGTTACATCAGTTAAAATGCTTCTCAAAACTGAGTCTTCAGAGGATAAAGGTGTAATATTACATATGGTGTTCATCTTTATGAGATTTCCTGAAAGACCTAAAATTTCACCCTGCAGCGGTTTCTCCCTCTCTTTCTGTCTGTGTGTTCTGAGAACGGAACAACATATCTTGCTAGAAAGTGGTTTTTGATTGGTTGGTTGATTGTTTTTTAAGTCTTTGATGAGGTGGAATTAATAATAAAGTTGTTAAAAGGTAAAATAAAATAAAAAATCTTTTCTTGCTGATGTCCCTTCCTAAGACATCCTTACCAAATATATTTCTGTGTTTTCAGGGTCATGTTGGCCTCTAGCTTTCTCATACAATCTGCACAGAAAATGAATATATCCTAATTGTGTAAGTTAACTATTAAATCCAAGGATTTCTATTATTCTGAGAAGAACGGGCTGCAGAAGCCTTATAGAAAAAAAGGTGCACAAATATAGAGCATTCTTATTATCCAATTCTGATTTATGTCCTGCACTGTTATTTATGAATGGCTTCCCTCTGATTAGATTTGAAATGTAAAATGGGTCTCACTGATGTAATAAACATTAAAAAGTACAAGCACAAGCATTAACCAAAATCTTCTAGTCTGTGTAAAGTTGTGTACCACAGAAAAATATTTTAAAATATTTTGTATGGTTGTTAAGACAGTTTTATGGGAAACAGCTTCAATCACTAAATGAAAATCTAGTTTCTATTTCCAAAGATTTTTTTTCCTAATTTTATTTTTCCAGGCTGCAGTGTGGAAAGTTGAGTTTTGCTCCATGCTGATAAAAATAAAAAAATCTTGCAGTATTGCTCATTGCAAGAGAGAGGGAACACTTTGTATTCGTTAGGAAAAGTGTAATGTAGAAAGTGTATAATCTGCTATATCCAACTGCTATAAAAATAAAAGCCTCAAGTGTTGTTAACCAAGTAGGCATTTTATGCTTCAAAATACTTTACAAACTCGGGTACACATCTCCTTGTGGAAGAGAGACCATGTCGTGGGTTAGGCTGCTCCAACAACCGAACCCCACATAGCCGGTCACTCCCCCTCCCCCACCCCCAGGGATGAGGGAGAAAATTAAAGGAGAAACGGGAAACCCGTGGGTTGAGATAAGAACAATTTAATACAGATGATTTAATACACAGTGTAGATGCTCACCACCCCCTCTTATCCGCAGTCCGTCTCCTCCCGAAGCTGCAATCCCGGATGAACACGAGGCCCCGAAATAGAGAGGGGCAGAGAGAGAGAGAGAGTACTCCGAGAGTGGGAGTACTGGGAGAGAGAGGGGAAAAAAAGGCAATAGAGCGAAAGCGCAGAAGCGCAGAAGAGAAAAAGCAGCAAGAGAGCCAAAGCACAGAAAGCCCTTCTTTCCAGCTGTCCTTCACTTTTATACTGGGCATGACACTGCATGATATGGAATACTAATTGGCCAGTTTGGCCCTCAATCTTAAGTTCCACCACAAATCACAAGGGGAATCGTGGCCCCCTTGTCCCGCCGTGCTTCTGCACTCCAGCACACTGAAAAGTCCTTGGAGTCTCACTTCCAACCACAAACATCAGCTTGCTATCAACATCCTTCTCAGAGCGAGCCTCTAAGTAAAACCAAAACACGGAGCTCTTCTAGCTGCTAAAAAGAAGAGCTAACTCTGTCCCAGCTAAAACCAGGACAGACCAAAACTAATATTATGGCAAAACCATATTAGGGAAGCACAAGTCTAACGTTCCAATGTAATTTACACTAAGATTACAGCACACCCACACAAATGTGTATTTGTACACACATGTAAACATCCATGTATATAGAAATATACACCAGTCTCTGCAAACCAACTGCGCTATATCCAGTGCATGTAACTGACCCCCTAAGCTGCTTATCTGCCTGGATTTCTTCACTCTGAGAGTGGTGAGGCACTGGAACAACTTGCCAAGAGAAGTTGTGGATGCCCCATCCCTGGAAGTGTTCATGGCCAGGTTGGATGTGGTTTTGAGCAACCTGATCTAGTGGAAGGTGTCCCTGCACATGGTAAGGGGGTTGGAGCTAGATGGTCTTTAAGGTCCCTTCCAACACAAATTATTCTATGATTTATCACAGCTCAGAAATAATCTTATTTCAAGAAACAAAGTGTTTTGTCTGTGACTGCATAGAAGTTTAGTAAATTATTATTGAACCTATTTTATAAGCAGGATGTGATCGTCTGTAGGAACACAAGTTTGGATGCTTCTTGGTGACCCCATGGCAAAAGCTGAGATACCTTCCCACAGGTACCTTGCTCTACTCTCGCTGCATGGTGCCATGGGCATGCATCTGCCCACATCTGAGCACAGGTCATCCTGCAGTCAGGAGTTTCTCTTCACTTCCGCATCCCTGTCTCACCTGTGCATTAAACTCCTGGTCGGTCAGAGAGGCGTTTGCTCTGAGATGTGACTCCACCTTGAGATACAGGCTGTGGGAATGGTGAACTCTATGCTGCTGTCTGAATTTGGCACAGATTTGGATGCTGTGACAGATGTGGAACAGCATGGTGCCTGGCCCCAGTGGGTCAGCAGAGCTCTGCCCTGGCTAATGGCCATGGCAGGAGTGCAGGAGCTGGTGGCATGCTGCTTTTGCCTGAATCCCCACTAAATGGGCCATCGTCGTACCACACTGCTGTGACGCAGTAAACATAACTCTTCATAAATCACAGATCAGGGTGAAGGAGGTAACCCTGAGCCAGACAGAGTTGTAGCAAACCTTCCCTGGCTCTGGACTGGCAGACAGAGGCTCAGGCTGGGAGAGAGGCTGTTTCTGACTTGTGCTCAACTATGCATTACAATGCAGCGGGGTGAGGGATGTTCAGGTATGTCGTGTTGATCTCTTTTTTTTTTTTTCTTTCTTACCTTAAGGCGGTTTTAACATAGCCTATACTCCCTCCTCTGCCTTACCTATGCAAGCTCAATACATAGCCTGTGTACAGCCGTATCTGAAATTTGCTCATCATCTGTTTACAGCAAAGGCCGTGTGTTCTATGAATGGTATATCCTGCTCCTGGGTGCAGTAGGCCAACATATCATAGACCAAAACCACATACATAGCACTTGCATTTGCAATTTATAGCTTAGAAGAGCAGTCTGTGGCAATATCATATTGGAAAATATGAAGAAAGAAAGAAAATATCACATCATCCTTATGCTATAATAGATGCAAGGCACATTTTTAAAAACTCATTAGTTTTTTAAACACTGTGATAATATCAACAGATACTTTTTAGAATATTAACAGATGCATTTTTAGAAAAGAGCATTCTTTTCCCAAATAAGATCTGCAAACAGATGGAATGAAGACAAATTTAATGAGCTACTGAGTAGCAGCAGTGTTTCCTTTCTGTTAGATTAAGAATTATTCTTACTGAAAGAAGGAGTCAAACGTTGCAAATGTGCCTATGTATATCTTTTTTAAAAAAAGTAAACTTGGACTGTTAGACTAGACAATAAAATGTCACGTCTGTCTGATCCTCCTTTTTAACATCAGATTTTGAAGACATCTGTCGTCTTTCCAGGAAGGAGGACCCTGAAGGTGACAGTGTCTGGAAATTCAGACAGTGTCTGAAAATCTGGAAATTCTTGCTTGCTTGTTTTCCAGCAAGCAAGAAATTAACTCTGGGCTTCGCCCTTGCCCGGGGTCTGAGTGCTGAGGAGCAGGACAATGTAGAGCCCAAATACCCAATTGCCTCTTAGACCCAATGTAGGAAACTATAAAAGCTACCAGGGCTGGAAATGAGACTTCTTCATGAAGGAATGTTTTTTTTTTCTGTCATTTGTGTAATGAGAATGCTTTCTATTTGCTTTCTCTTTACGAAAAGATACTCCTTTGGTTTTGTTATAGCTGTATGCTCTAAAGCTTTGAGTAGAATAATTTACTTACAGAAGAATCATCTTTGTTACATGAGCTGATGCACTTGTTTATGATTAACATCTCTCATCTTATGCTCCTATGAGCTTATGAAATTAAAACCATTCTTATATAATTGAGCTCTTGCAATATACTGCACTCACTATAATATCATAAGATCTAAGAAACATTTAAATCAACTAATCCTAGAACTTTGGTAATATTTCAAAGAAACGTAGGTGTCATAAAGCTCTGTGTGTATTGATCTGTCCTACTCTTAGATGTTTTCCTTTCTATACCTGTTTCATTTTAACAACCACTGCGCGTGCTGTTGGTCAGCTGCAAAACACTTGAAAAAGTTATGTGATGCAGGTATTCTGCTGGATGACTTTTGCTACGTTTTGTTTATCAGATGCTGTATTTTCATTTAAATTTTCATAACAGATTTGTCATACAATAGTTGCATTTTTCTTTGAAGGGCCACTAATGCAGTAAACAGTCAAACTCGGAGCAGTAATTAGTCTGGGCGAGATGAAAGGGTGCTCTTCTAAATGCCAACAATTTGATGAGGGTGAGCAAAGCCAACAATCTTTCTTTTGCCTTGGTCTCCTATTAATTTTCACTCCCGTTTATGGCAGAGCAGCTGCTTTTCTGTCAATCCAGTGCCCTGCTTGAAAAAATCCATTTAGATGTCACAAATGCAGTTTCAATGAGCTTAGCAAGAACAACTCTTTTTAACATAACCCATCTCTTCTGGGATGGACTCACGGGAAGAAGAAATTCCTTGAGCAATGGTGTCTCCAAAACCCATCATTCCACATCACAGGGGGAAAGTGTATCTGAAGTCTGTGCTGCGTCCCCAGATGTGAGTCAGACCGATTCCTTGCTGAGTGACAGACACAAATCGTGTGATTTAAAGAGGGAAGTTAAAAAAAAAAAAAAAAAAAAAAGAGGGAATAGCAGCCAAATACTCTGTTGAGAAGTTGCAGAGCTGGAATGGTAGTATTAACAGCCCACCATTAGCATTGTCAGCAGAGAGATTTCTTCCTTAATGCACTCTGCTGAGCCAAATGATCTCTTGAAATCTATTTCAGCCCAGCATTTTTATGATTTCATGACAATATCTCAGTATTTTGACCAGCACTCTGAAGTCCTGTTCTCTCTCCTTTCTCTGCCCTATATTATCAAGTGGCTAAGACAAAAGAAGAGGTTTGATTCAAGTTCCTTGTTCTTAAAAGCAGAGGCTACTGCTGCTCTCTGCAAGAAGAGGGAAGATGGGAGCATGCCTGTGTTCCCACCTGGGACGGACAGGGAGTGAGGTGGCAGAAAAGGAGATCCTCACTGAGCAAGAAGAAAAAGATAACACCACCCCCACCCCACCGAGTGCTGAATGAGGAAATGATGGAGGAAATTTTACGTGCCGGAGGGGAAAATAGCATAGAAGTTGCAGAATGTCTTAGGATGAAGGGGAACAAAAAGAAAAAAGCGTCATACTGCAAAATGCGCACCGTAGCCATTGTCTTTCCTTCCCTTTACTGGTTGTCTTTCTGCCTGCCTGGTTAAGGATATTTTTTATAACCCCTTGCATGGGAGCGGGAGAGAAGAGGTGGGTAAGGCTTCTCTACAGCTTTAGTCAAAGACCTCTGCAACTACATGCTGGTCTGAATTTTGATCCCTGTGGAGTTTTCCCATTCTCTGGTTTTATGTGAACATTTCGTAAATTATAGGAGCAGTGAAGGGCTCTCCCGTTGCCTGACTGGGAACTGGGCCGATGTTTTACCAAATGAAGGCAAACTGGCAGCGCTCGCTTTCTTCTAGCACTGGTGGAAGAACTGATACTCACTCCCAAATTTAATTCTTGCGGGACGGAGTAGCTGGAGTCAAATGCTTCTGTCTGTAACGGTTTGCACTGGAACTATATCCTGAAAGTACTAACAGTTCTCAGTTACCTAAATACATGGAAAACACCCCTGGTCATCAGGTCTTTCCCACGGAGATTTGTGACCATTTAAAAATATGCAAGTTTTCTTTAGTATTTTTTGTAAATGATAGAAATCCATATGCATTTTTCCTACAAGTTATCCATAGGCATTCTTTTGAAAAATTTTTTGGTTTTGATATTGTTGTTCATGTCTTTGCATTACAGAATGGTAAAGAATGTGCTCAGCTCTGATTTGACTGGAAAGCTGCCCTGGTCTGTGCTGATGGGAGAACTGCATCTCCCTCTCAGGCTGCAGCACGCCCGTATCCTGCAAAGCCAAAAACTTCTGTGCCCTAAATACTGTAAAGCTGGAGACAATTGTTTTACAGTTGTTTGGGGTTTTTTTTGTGTGTTTTTTTTTAAACTTTTTTCCCATTGAATGCAAACATGGTAGTAAAACAGGATTATTGTGTTGTCAAATGCTGGGACGGGGGTTATTGTCTCGTTCAGCATCCATAACAGGTGGGCTAACTGTGAATCCTTACCACGTGCCGACTGCCTGCAAATACAGCCAAGCGGTAGCGATCTCTGTCACTGCAAATGTTCTACAGTAGGCGGTTTTACTGGGAATAGTAGTTGTCATTTTCAACATAGGAGCAACCTCTTTGAGTTTAATTTTTAAATTATCAGACAATTGTAAAGACGTTTAATTCAGGTAGCTGTAATGCAACTTCCTTAATGTGATATGAAGGCTTTTATAAACACTTCTTTAAAAAGAAGCCCATTTGCATTAAAGAAAGAGAACCTTTTCTCTTAGTGCTTTTGTTCTAATCTCCTTTGAAGTGACAACGGCTGAGATCTATGTAAAGCTCAAGTGCTGTGTATGATCATAGGAATGACATGATAATAAGTGGCTGACCTCCCTATTATACAATTTGTAAGGCACAGAACTTTTTATTAAGCAGTGATAAATATCACACTATGGAGAACTGAAGCTGCTACTTCCCATTTGAAATGGATCCATGTTTAAGCCAGCTGTAATATTTTAAACACAGATATCCCTTCTTTTTTTTGTTAAAACAGACAGAAATGAATTTTGATCTTTTTTTTTCCCATCTCTTCTTGGTATCGACCAGTATTTCAGAAAATGATCCTATTCTATATTTGGATGTATCAAAAATATATTAAAAAGTGTAAGAAAATATTATTTTAGCCAAAGCCTGCTTTAGTTAAATGAATTATTCCTCTGGGTGTAAACAGGCAGGTATGTTAAGCGCATTTGTAGAGTCACGTATGTTCTGTTACCAGATAACATAGCGAGAAGACCTGGGTGAAAGAGAAGCAAACAGCATTGTAAATCCTAACATTTTGAAAAGCAGGTAAGATCTATTAGCTGCGATTTTAAGGAAGACTTAAAAAAAAATAATTCTGAATATAAATATTATCCCATAAAACACTTTGGCACATACTTTAGGACCAAAAGTTGTGTAAAAAGAGCCATTGTGCCAGCTGGGTACCGAAGCCTACTGCTTGTTCCTCTGGGAGAGGCAGGAAGTTCCTCAGGCTGCTGGCTGTATGAGGCACCAATGCCAAGGAGCAACTTTTAGAACTGGAGAACTGGAGACGGGGAAGGAGAAGGCTAGCTGTGAAATTACTGCTGCTTGTGGTTTTGTGCACATTTATAAAGACATTGAAGACCAAGTTGAACAAAGCAGCAGGAGTTTCTCTCCCACTTCATGATTTAAAGTTTCACAGAGATCTGCTGAGCCTTTACAGTTGTAGGCATAGAAAGTAAAAGGAGGAGGAAATAATGAAAAGCAGGTGATTCTGCACTAAGTAAAAGCAGTTTTCCTTGAGGCAAATTAGTTTGAAAAAGTTTCTCCTGGTGTTATTCTGGGAGAATCTTTTAGGATATCCTTTTGAAATTGTATAGCAGCATTTAAGGTGAAAACGTTACTAAAAAATATATTGTTTTTTCTTAACAACAAATCTCTGACAAGTTCCAAATGTGATCAAAATTATTACAAAATGGGTAAAGATGAGCATAGTTTAAAGGCTTCCCGAAGTCTGCAGATTAGACGTCTTCTTAGACCAAGTTTCTGTTAAGTTTTCTGGAACTTTTGTATGCTGCGTGTGAAGAGGAAAACAAATAGTAGCAATTAATAAACAGTTAGGTACTAGGGAAAACATTTATTTTATCAGGATATTCTTTGCATTTTCTTCCATCTTTTGAAAGCCCAGAGAAAGAAAATAAACATGCCTGAAATTTTATGGAAAGGGTCATGGAAAACCTGATGTAAATGGATAGATGTCTATAACGGGCTCATTTGTGTCTTATGGTAATTTCTCTATATTTTTGTGGCATTTAAAGCAAAACCGAGTCCCATTGCTTTTAATAAGTAATCATATATTTCACAACCAGGTTGATTTAATTTGAAAATATTATCACTTTGTATCACAATTTTTTATATTATCAGCCTGAATTTAGAATAGGTTAATTATACATGAGTGAAGAACCCATTGATAAATAATGCAAATCATATCTAGACCATTAAACAAACAAGTAAATTAAAGTCTTAGTTCAGTGTTTGTATTGACATAATGAACTCTGTATCCGCAGTAATGGATTTTTTAAAAAGTTACAGCAACTTGGAAAAAAACCCACCTTCTGACAGTAAATCTATGTACCAGTCCACGTGATGCCAATGGGAAAAAACACTTGTATCTTATTAATCCTAGCTCTCTCTATCAATTTTGTCATTATGGTGGATTTTCTTTGCACTGAAGTGGAGGAATGTTAAATCTGTTGCTTGTGTAGGACTGTCTGTTGCTTCGTTCTTGTTTCTGGCCTGCAGTTTCTCTCCTGCCTATATAAAGTGGAAGTTGTCACCTGTTGGTGAGCAGGGGATTCAAACAACAGTCAAAGTCCAAATGAAAGAGATTTTTTCCCCCAGGTTGGACTGCTAGGGAATTTTTTCCTTTCGTTTTTGTAGTGTGGTGCTCATTTCTCTTCCTAAAATCATCTGGGAATTATATGAATCAATTTCCTGTGGCATAAAGATTTAGAACGTTGGTGTGGTTTCTTCTGTTTCTTTGTGTGCCTCTGCAGTCATGGTTTTTGGTTTTAGGTTAGTTATGGAGTTGAGGAAAGCTTTCTGGTGAGAGGTCTGTGTCCATGACCTGTGGCCTGTCCTGAGTGATAGCCCGTAATTGTGGGAATCACTTTTGGAAGGAGTCCTGTCTCAGCCTCCTTAAGAGCTGGAGTTTCCTCCAGCAGAGGAATTTTCTTTAGTGGTTTTTGTTTTCTCCTCTTCAGTCTTATATCAACGATTTGAAAATGAATGCAATTCTTCAGGCCTAAGAGAGGAAGGTGTCTGTCTTGTACAGAATTTATGTGTTTTGTGGAAATGGTTACTTCCCTTCTGCCGCACATTTACCACCTACTATGAGCACAGCAATGGAAACGCAGTGCCAAAGTTATGAGTTGTTAATTAGAGCAGAAACTGTGGCAGTTCCTTGCCTCCGATGTGCTTTGCAAATTCGCTTTGTATAGAAGTTGCATTCAGAATTGTCAGGAACCCTGTTTTTATTGTGCTCTGTTTTTTCTTCAAAATATTAGAGATGAACACTGTACTCAAGTAAGAAGAAAAGACATTCACGTTGATAGTGGATGTGAGTTCAACTATATTTTGATTTAATTTCAGTTTTTTAAATAAATCAAAATAACTTAATGTGCTTTCTAAGCATCAATGAAACAGTGCAATAATGTGTCCTGTACTCTTGTGAATACCGAAACAGTTTCCTTTCTTGCTTGCAAGGTCCATTCATGCAGCTCAGAAAAAGTAAAGGAAATTATTTACTTGTGCCTTAAAAACTAAGTTTTCTGCTTCACGGAAAATGAGACTTTAACATTGCCTACAGTTGGTGTGAATAGTAAAAGAAACAGGAAACAAAAAAGTCCTTTGGAGCTCGGTTCAAGGAGGTCTGACACACTACAAGAGAGCCACATGACATCTGCACATTTTTCTGTATGTTAGCGCTGGAAAGAGGATAGAATTACCAGGAAATGTTGCCCTGTGATTTCTGTATTGAAGTGGCTGCATCTGGGCCACCTGTTGATGACATGATTGGAGCATTAGTTCTTGCTCTGCCTTAGCACTATTGATAACTCTGCTTAACATCACCACAGGGGAGGCTTTGTTGGCGGCTGCAGTCACTTCGCCTGAGCAATGGTGTACATTGGCTCCTCCATTCAACTCTTTTTTTCTGACATTAGTGCATTTGAATGGGCCACCAGTGAAGCCATTCAGTGAGAACATGCAGCAGGGCTCCTGGGTGGCCCGGGGCTGAGCTGAGAACCCCCGTTAATGGACTGCCAGCCGCGGCCCATTGAGCTCCATGAACTCGGTGACCAAAGAAAAGTGAGACAAAGATGTCCCCCAGCGCAACGCGTAGGTCAGCGCTGGACAAAGGCAGACAGTGACCAGTCAAACCTATTTGATTACTCCAGTGAAAAGGGGATGCCTACCACAACTGCAGTGCTGCTCCCGCCTGGGCTGCACCGCTCCTGCGCCCTTCACCTGAGTGCTCCGGAGTGCCTGGGCACTGCGGCTCCGAGGACTGAGCTGATCTCTTGCTCTGCTCAGGGCCGGATTTGCGTTCCCTTTCAGCTTGGAACGGGTGTACTCATCGCTGCCCATTGCTTATAAATGTGCATGTAATCCTCTTGTACATTGTTCACCTGTACAGCGCCTACTCATCGGTATGTGCGTGAAATGCCAGCAGCAGCTAAGTGAATTAAGTGCAGAATTAAACTTCTCCTCAGACTATTTGTGCCTATTACTTTGATAAAGGTAGTAGTCTTCATCAAACATAGGCCAAAAGTTGGTGAACACAAGATGGAAAGTGGTAGATGCTGCGTTATGTCACTCTCCTAAATACCAAATAAGTTCAATATTAAAATTGCCTTCTGTTGAGAGGATTTTCATTGCATTTGCCAGTGATTATGAAATATTTGTCCCCATTTTTTTTGCTTTGCTTCTGGCTTATAGCTGCTGGAATTAACAGCTCCTGTTTGCAATCATTAAAACTACTCTGTCAAGTCAATCGGACATCAGGTAGTGAGAGCTTTTGTTCTTACCGTTAAGGAATAAAGGCCGGGAGCTGCTGCTGGCTCTGAACTCTTCATCAGGCTAAGGTGAAGATGGTCTGATTTGGAGTGGTGGCTTGAGAGCTGTCGGTTGGCTTGGAATAGGGATAGTATGTCAAACTACTCCTGTCCTTGCATCTGTCCTTGCTCTTCCTTTGGGCAAGAGGTTATGGTTTTCCATGAAGATTAACAGTAGAGCTGTGAGAAACATCCTGAAACCCAAGTAGGTTTCGTGAGCTCAGTTGTCTAATTTGCTCATTTGACGATCTAATGGTGATAGACCTCTGCTATTTATCTGTGTGGATCTTTGCTTTCAACCTCGTGAAAATATCCCTCAAAAATTTATATGAGTACTAAATGTCCCTGCAGCTAGAGGGATCCAGGTATGTGGGACCTTATATTTCCTGCACCTCATTCCTCACTTGCTTCAGGAAAAACCCTTGGGACTGAGCTATCTGTTACCCAGATGATGTATACTCGCTTTGTAGTTGATGGAGAAATAAGTTCTTTGGGAATGCTCAGGTTGGTTAAAAATATGAGGGGAAAAGGGGGAAAATCAAGAAAGAGGGAGCCAGGTGAGACAGAGGACCAGAAAGGAAGAAATAGCTGAGCCTGATTTGCTCAGAGATTAGAGAAGTCTAATGAAAAGCAAATATATGTAGAGTGACAGGCTATACTGAGCCAGAGAATCAGCTGTGTTGGAGCCCAGCGTTCTTACTTCCTAGGCTTGACTTTTTTTTTAATCATAAATCTACTTCCTACATTACACAATCATCCATGACTTTGTGCACCTTTTGGTGCCGTGGCAGTTGTGACTTTTTACTGCTTTTTCAAAAACAAACAAGAACTCAGGCAGCTAGAGAGAAGAATGAGTGGGAAGCTTTCCTCGCCTTGGTACATTTTGATGGCCACTAAGCAGGTAAGATGCAGTCAATCTCTCGTGTTATTTTCTTAAATGTAAGCACAAAGGAGGAGTATGTGGGGAGATGTGATTCTGTGTGAGCAAACAGTAAATATCCAAATTTATTTTTATGACTGGATATATCGGAAGCTTCAGATACACTGTAAGAAAAAGCATAAGACACTGCACCTACCTATTGCTTTTAGAATCAGATTTCAGATGTAGCAGTAAAGAAAATGGTTAGTTTCCCCCATATGGCTACCAAAGTCTGTAACAGCTCTGAACTGACTAGATCAGAGGTGTTTGGCCTTAGGGCAAAGCAAGAACACAAGACTTTTGCTGCTAATAGTAAAAAAGAGAAAGTGTTAAGAGAAGTAATCAGTGCAGTCTCTGGGGGGCAGCACCCTACCACCTCCTGTGCCTGGAGGTAACAGCCACTTCAACTTCACACATCACCTTGGAAGAATAATTACTTCTACTGCTCAGTCTTCGGAAAACTTCGGTTTGATTTGACTAGGTTTCCTACAATAAGTACCTTGCATTTATTTTTATACACTGATTATAGGACTATGTTACTTAAAATCTTGTGACTTTGCAAACATTACCAGTTTTATGTGTGCTCAGCGATACCAAATTAATTCTTCTGTTATACTTTTGTCTCCTATGGTTATCCTCTGGCGTAAAATTTGATAAAATTACCTTGATCAAAAATGATTCTGGTCATTTTTGCCTCACTTCGTGCCAGATTGTCTCCATCACTCTAAAGGGTTCTGACATGTTGCAAAGCAGTCCTTTAGAAAGGCAGCTCCTTTTCTGCTTCTTGCCAAGTGGTTTCTGTATCGAGTGTTATGGGTTCTCTTGCGCACCCGTTACTGAAATCCTAGAGTGGCAGCTTATCTTCTTGACGGTCCATGAACCCAATTAGAATCAAATGGGTCTACAGGATTCCCAGCATATATTTCTTCCTGTGGTGTTATCAGTAATTGAGAATCATGCAATTGTGCTTGTTTTGGCTGGGATAGAGTCAATTTTCTTCACAGTAGCTAGGATGGGGCTATGCTTTGAATTTGTGCTGGAAACACTGTTGATATAATGCATAGATGTTTTCATTACTGCTGAGCCATGCTTACAGTCAAGGCCTTTTCTGCTTCTCACCCCACCCCACCAGCGAGTAGGCTGGGGGTGCACAAGAAGTTAGGAGGGGACACAGCTGCAACAGCTGACCTCAACTGACCAAAGGGATCTTCCATGCCATATGATGTCATACTCGGCATATAAAGCTGGGGGAAGAAGAAGGAAGATGGGGACATTCAGAGTGATAGCGTTTGCCTTGCCTAGTAACTGTTACAAGTGATGGAGCCCGGCTTTCCTGGGGATGACTGAACATCTGCATGCCATGGGAAGTGGTGAATAAATTCCTTGTTTTGCTTTGCTTGCGTGTGCAGCTTTTGCTTTCCCTATTAAACTTTCTTTATCTCAACCCATGAGTTTTCTCACTTTTACTCTTCTGATTCTCTCCCCCATCCCACTGGAGGGGAGTGAGGCAGCGGCTGCATGGGGTTTAGTTGCCGGCTGGGGTTAAACTATGACAGCAATGAATAAGGAAGAATCCAGGGGCTAATTTAAATCAGATTTTTTTAGTTATTATTATTATTATTTATCTTCAAACATGTGCTATAATCAAAAATGACAGGAATGTAAAGAAGAGGATTTCCCTTAGTCCTTCAATAGATTCTTTATGCTGCTATAAAGTAGTAAACAGCACTCTCTTTCTTGCTAGCAATTGTTTCTTCAGTTATTAATTGTAATTCTCAAAGCTGAAAATGAACATAAGTGAGTGTTCTCTTTGATTTGATTGATAATTCAGGAGAAAGTTTCAAGAGGAGGGAAACAACTTTGCAAATTCCAGTGAAATTTGATTAATTGATTTGGCTGAATAGAAAGTTTAAAGTGTTAGGGAGCATTCTTGGAAAGAGCAAGGAGAAAACTCCCAAATCTATTTGTAATTGGTAACCAAGGCTCCCACCCAGAATGTATAAACCTACATACAGATCTCCTTGTTTAATTCAGGAGAGATGTTGCACGCCAGGTCTCCTGCGTCCCAGCAGAATACTTTAAAAAGCAGGCCAAAAATGTGTGGTTTAGAGTAGAAATCTGTGCCCTGATTAATCTTGATTTTTTTTGTGCGTTTTACAAAGTATTCTACATACCTATTGGGCATAGAAGAGTGAGATTGGCAGTTCAATCACATTTCTTGAAGACCTGTGTTTCAGTCCCTGTTCTTGAATATTTAATTTTCTATTTTTTATTTTTTAATGTGAAGCAAAGTGTCTCCAGCCGGAATGACCAAAGCATCGGATGATTTCTTTGGGGACTTCTTTAAAGGACTGCTTTTGCGAAACAGGTAAATCTGAGTTCTAAAATTATGCTCTGAATCACACAGGGAGAGGCTGAATCCTGAGCGTGACTCTCGTTAGTACTGGAGCTCTACCACAGTCTCTTTTTCAGGTTTCTGGAACATTCTGAAATGCTGGCTTTAATTCAAAGCATTTGGATTTGGACACAAATTTAAAAGTGTGTGCTAGTACCAAGTGGTAGGTTCGCAAATGGAAGCTTAAATTTTCAAACTGATACTCAATGTACTATTTGCTTAGTCTTACTAGCAACTGTGGTGTGGTCTAAACTATATACAAAAAAAAAGATCCAAAGAAAATGGAAGAGAAAATACTGAAACTTGATTCATCATTTCTAGACCCAGAGGGATGCTGTGAACTTCCTTGGGATGTTGGAAAGCCTCGATGGTTTTCATAAGCTTGCAAAGGGCACACTGCTTATTAATTGCTGTTTTCAGAAAGTGAGAAAGATAAGAGACAGATGTAAGAGACTGTCATTGTGAACAGATGGAAGACAATAATTCTTCACATAGCATTTTATTAAACCTTTGGAGGTCAAGAGAACAGCATCTAATTTAGGTGAACAGTGTGACATGGTTGAGTAAGGCCTTAATTCTCATGTCCATCATTTCTGCAAGCTCAAACAACATTGAAGGGTTAATTTACAATGCATAATCTGGGAAAACAGACAACAGATCATGTTAACTAACAATTACGACAGAGAGACTGTTAGTGCATTATACTTAGCCTTTCTGCTAGTCAGTACTGCACGTCTCAGGAGGGCCCAAATCCCCATACTTATTCTTCAAATCTATTATTTTCAACAGAGAAATTTTTATATTTAAACATCTGCAACATCCTTCTTCCAGCTTTCTGGACACAGCCTTCTGTCCCTCTAGTCCATAATAAGCTCTTCTAAACCATCTTTCACGTCAATTGTAAAATTTTTTCCAAGGTTTATTACTTGGAGGCTGGAAATTATCCAATACTGATATATTAAAGAATTTGTACATACAGGTCAGCTGCTGAATATTGCTGCCTAGAATCATGTCTATCCTACCATTTTTGTATGAAACAGAAGTAATTGTCTAGAATATGTGTCTTCAGCATAACCATTTAATACGCTGTACTGCACTGAACATGGGGTTCTGTTTTGTGTGAGAGGAAAAGTCCCTTATTAATATATGAAAGCTACAGAGATTTTCTTCAGAAAATGTGATAGACTCAGAATTATTATTTTATTTTTAAAAATACTGGATTTCAATATGAAAATTAATTTGAAAATAATTAAAAAATGAGTTGTGAAAAGTTTTTGCATCTTTTCTGTTGCTGTGAATGACTGTAAGAATATCTTTTCTGTTGTGAAGTCAAGAAAATATAAAAAATGAAGCGTGCTTTTGAAAGTGGATTTTATCTGGGAGTACAAGTGCTAAAATCCCCCATCATCTAAGAGCCTTTTTTCAGTTGTGGAATTTTTCAGTTTCTCATGGTCTGCTATAGCATCTCTTATATTTTTAAGAACAAATTCTCTAAAGACTATGCTAAAACTATAAGCTTCAATATAGCTCCATCGAACAGCTGCAGGTCTCTTAACTTGGCCTTGACAACCATATTTGCTTAATCAGAATCTCATGATTATTAACTGGCTCATGTTATTCCAGGACAGTATGTAAGGCTCTTGAACGTGGAAGGGAAAAAAGAAAGCACATAACGATACGCTAGATATCTTAATATATTTGGATATATTCCAAGTGAGACTTGCTCTGATTTTCCAAGGGTTTATAAAGCCTGATTTTCAGAATGGTTACAATTCAGCCTGTAATGGTTTTACCCCAAGTCATCACTGCACGCATCTTAACTTCAGCTCCCTCTTCCTGTGGTTTTTATCCAACAAGAAGCACTGACCTCTGTTTCAGAAAAAGGTCCAAAGCATGTAGGTTTACTTAAAATTTGCAACATGAAATCCTACATTTAAACACAATCATGAAGAGGAGACAAACACAATAGAAATAAGGCTTTTATAAATATAGACCATGACATCTCTCTGTTGCTCAGAACCAATCTTGAGTACAGAACTGTTTTTATGCAGGAGTAATTTTTACACACATGGTCTATGGTTAAAAACCAAGACTTTGTCTTTGAGAGCATGTTGAGAGGGGACTTAGTATTGCGAGAGCAGATGTATGGTAAAGATGATGTTAAGAGAAGACAAATGTATAAGGGGTCAAAAGCTAGACTAGCAGTGTGAGGGAAGCATGAAAATAGGGCTAGAGAGGGTTTGGGAGGAGGGATGGGAGGCAATCAATATTGCAGGTAATTCGTGGAGGGTAAATCTCTCCCGGGAAAGAGCTTATGATGCCAAGTTCAGTCGCACTGGAAATCTGAGCAAGCAGGGTAAACCAAAACTAGTAATCTCGGTTAAAGTAGGATGGCAACAAATAAATTTGTTACTGAATTAGCAGCTTTTCAAACACCAAGTACTGGTATATGTGAAACAAAAATCCTTCTGAATGCTAAACAGCCATTAAAGGCTGCAAATAAACCCACAAAACAAAATTTCCCCATCGCCTCAAACTGCTGTTTTGTGTAACCCACAAATGCTCGTTTTAATAAGCAGCCTGCCAGCAGGGAGAGGCTCAGAAAACAAGCATAAAAGATTCAGACATGCAAGGGTGGTAGTTGCAAGGTTTTTCCAACCTGAGACTTTGCTAACCTGGCTAGTTCGGGTTCCAGCTCAGCTCTGGCTCATGGTCACAGCCTGGCCCACGTTCTGGAGGTGCAAGTCATGGGTGTGAGGGCAGTGGCATGGAGCTGGCTGGGGGAGAGCAACAGGGTTTGCCCTCCTGTCTCTCCTGGTTTCCTATAGGCATTAAAAATACAGCCTGAAGAATCTTTCTACAGGCCTTTTTTTTGGTGGGAGTACAGGCTCAAACACAGTAGCCTTGTAAGTGTCCAGCAAGGAGCTTCTAGCACTAAAGTAAAGTTGTGAAATAGGGGAAAACAGAACTGTTGTAATTAAGTTAGGAAAAGCTCAAGCAGCCTAGCTGTTTCCTGGGACCAGGGAGCCACCACAATCAAATTCTGCAGTTCAGGTTTAGGGGAGAAAAACAAAAAGTGAGGTGCCAAAGCTGCCAGGCGTTCAACAGTGAAGCCTTCCTTTGGGACAAGGACCCTGGGTGGATTTGGCATGTCACTGCCTCCCTGCGCTGTGCAGGACTGCTGTGAAAGGTGGGGTGGCAGAGCAGCACCAGCACCAGCAGAGCAAGTCGTCAGCAGGAGGACCAGGTCCAGCAGAGCAGGTCCTCAGGAGGAGCACAGGGTCAGGACAATTGCTAGGTGCTCTACCGGGACCGTGGTGTTGCCTGTTGTGAATGGTTGGTATGCAGTTTTTCTTTCCTCTTTTCCAGTTAAACAAGGTCTTTTTAAGCCCACATGTCCCATTCTCTGCTTGATGTGGAGAGGATTGTCCAGAACCCAAATGGTCCAGGTCAGGATGATATTTGCTAAATTTTCCCTTGTTTCCTCAGTTTCATTCTGCCCCTGCAGTTGTGTTAGCAACTGTTTGTGGGTTTGTAAGTCTAGTGAGATTTAGAAAACAGAGATTTAGTGAGATTTAGCAGAACAGCTATTTTCTTGAGCTCACCTCCTGCCTGGCCCCAGAAGATGGGCATCGGTGGAGCCGGGAGGGAGGACTGGGCTGGGGCCAGCCCGTGAGGTATAGGAGGGGCTCCACATGGAACCGCGGCCGTCTGTTGAGCAGTGGCCTCTGGCTGCCAGGTTTCTGTGGAAGGGAGAGCAAGGGGGGCTTGTTTAAAGTGTTTTAGTGATTTAGGGATTGAACCTGGCCCTTGCAGCTGCCAGGCAGCTATGCCAGAAGGATCGCACAGGAAACTGAACCACTCCATTGAAACACCTCCTGAATGGCTTTGGTCCTCCTGTGGGCGCAGTGGGAGCGAGGCAGGGAATATCTGCCGTAAACCCAGTGCGGGAGGTAGTTGTTCCACCTGCATTGCAGTTGGAGGATGGAAAAGTCTGGATTTCCTCTCTGATTTACTGCTGCATAGTAGTGACAGGAAATGTTTTGCCCATGTTACCCTCTTTGATCTGTTCTGAGTTATTTGGTGCTGCCTTCTGAATCACCTGTATAAATTTCTTTTTTGTGACTATAACCCTAAATTTTTCCATCCAACTCTTTATTTGATTTAACTTGTTGAACCCTTATTGAATTTCTACTATGTAAACATCTATCTGTGGGACTCAAATCTGACAGAAGAGAAATCAATTAGGATAGGAACAAAAACCATACTCGAGAAGTCTTGAAGGACACTCAACTATATTTAATATCCATTGTGGGCAGGGAAGCTTCTATAAGGTGACTGTTCCCTGACATCGGGAGTGTATTTACCATTTAATCATAATTGGAATACGAGATTGCATTTTATTATCCAGAACTGTTAAAGTGTAGAAAGGTTTTATTTCTACTGCAGGTCAGAAAGGTGTAAGAATAGGTCGTACATATTGAACATTGATATCTTGAAAACAGTAGATAACGAGTGTATTTTAAATACTTTTCTTCTGAATTATATATTGAAGCCAAACAGTATTATAGTAGGTTCATCCGTATTCACAAAAGGGCTGTATGTTTACTTGAAGCTTTGGATTTGCATGGCATATATCCTATGCAGTCTTACAGAAGAAATATTTCCATTTTAGAATTCAACTTTTATAACCTTTGGCAACATGTAGTATCAATGGCTCTTTGTTGTTTTAAAAAAGTGAAACTGTAAGCTATCCACAAGGATATGCAGGGCATTGCTATAGCAACACAGCCTCCCTTCCAGCACCAAGAGAGAAGTCATGAATAAAAGATGGGGTTCTAAAGACAACAAAATAGAAAAGGTTGTTTCAAACCTTCTAATACCTGACATTTGCAGTTATTTTGTTAAATGCAAACCAAAAAATATGTTGGGAAAGGGCATGCCTTTGCTGAACGTATGCATTTATATATTGGGAAAGTCACCAAGTAGATTCACATTTTTTGCATTATCAGCTTAGAAAAGGGGAATAGAAATCAATAGCAGAAGCCAACAGCACGCAATTTCTTAAAATGTGTATATATATGTAAAATAAACAATCATCTTAAATATCTATCTGATCTGAAAAAAATAGTGCATGCTTGCTAGCCAAATTAACATAATGAAAATATAACGTTGGAAAAATACCACCCATTTTTTGGTCTATACTTGAATTTAAAAAAACTGAGATGGAAATTGTCCTTCAGGAAAGGAAAGATTCTCTGCCTCAACAAACTCGTATTTTCCTTTAGCTATATAGAGATTTTAATGGAAGTAATGCTCAATGTCATTTCCTCTGTGCCCTACTCCACTTTCTGGCCCTTAATATTTTTCGTGGAAATGTCTTAATTAATGAATTAACTGTGAAGCATAAGCAGTATGGTTTGAAAGGCTCTTTTTAAAAATGCATGTTATTTGTTCCTGCATTTGAATTCAGATTAAGTCCAGAGAGGACTATAAGACCATTTCCTGGCTACAGTCTTGTTTACTAAAAGATTTAAAAAAAAAATACTGTTTCTTTAGGAAAAAATGTATTACTCCTAAAGCACTGTATTTGAAAAGCAGAGAAACATGTATCTATGATAATCTTATTTCATTTACTTTTTGGAATAATTTGCTGTATATATTGGCACTTGGATTTATTCTATTTGAAATGATAACACCATGATTGATGCCTGTCAGCTATGATGGCAAATTTTCACTGAGTAACTGTAAATGTGATGTAGGGAGCAACGTGAATCAGCAGTGGCGTTAAAAAAATCCTCGTCTGTCAGTCCTATAGCTTGGCTTCAAAGCTGGGAAACTCAATTCCTTCAGATCATAATTTTTGTTTGCTTTGGGCATACACTTTGCTTATAGTTATATCTTTGTCTCCACTGAGCTGGACAAGTATAAAGCAAAATTGTAGAACATTGCTCCTCACCATTAGAAAATCTAATTAGTTGTTATTCTTTCTTTTTTTTTTTTCCCTCATTTCAGTTCAGTCACTTTCTCACACTTTGGGGTACAGCAAGCAGATGAGATCTCATCTCAGAAAATCCTGAGAAATGTTTTTATTAATTTTATAGCCTTTAAATGTGATGCGAATTGTAATTGGGCTTGCCGAAAAGCAATAATACCTTTGGGGGGGATCTCATTACTTTGGCAAAACAAGTCCACTTTTGCATCTGTGCTGCTGCATTGCTGCTGGTTATTGCCATTGCTCAAAATCCTACTTATTCTGCCTGGTAGTTGTATGGAGTGTCACACACATCGACACGGAAGGCCTTGCCATTGAGAAGATTTGTGGCTCTTTCACAGCCCTGGACACAGGAGCACTGAAGTCGTTCTTGAAGACTTGTGGCTTAGTGGTTTTGAATAATGGCATTAAACTTTTCAGATGAAGTTTTGAGAAGCAGGGTTCTCCTTGCTGGCTTCAGCTGTTAGATTAGCAATGTAGTCATTACAGTGATGAGTGATGCTGCTTAGATCATGCATTAGTCAGCTGCTGCTGAACAGCCCTCTTCCCTAGAACAGGCACCTTGTCTGAAATCTCGTTGACTTTTGCTTCTTACAATTTTCACATTTACAGACTCTGATCACTGATTGGGTTTTTAGTTCATTTATCAGAGTTCGTGGAAAACAGATAACATGAGCAAAATCCATTTCTCTGTCTCCCTGTAGAATTCTGGTTTGGTGCAAGAAACCTGTTACAAGGCAAACCAGAATGCAAAAGGAGATGTGTGTATTTCATTACTTTGGAAATATACAGTCAATAAATTTATTCCAGTTTGGACATCTCAGGACACCTCCTATTTTCATAAAACTTCTAAAAGATGTATTTTTCCAATGCAATAACTCACCATCTTCTATCACAGACGGCCTCCATCTACACTATCAAAGCTCTTCTAAATTAAGAGAGGTACCTCCCACCCAGCTTTGTTCAGGAATACTGTTATGTGACAGTATTACTCTGCAGGTCGAGAGAAAGGGGAAAGGTGAAATATCACTGACAGGGTTGATGGGGAAAAATTAAAATCTGCAGCTGTTAACACAATGTTATTCTGACCAGAAAAGTTGCACAGTACTGTTGCCACGAACAGTTAGCAACATCATCCCATGCCAGTTGTTATGTGTTTTAATATCTCTAATTCCTTTTTCCAGTCCTTCAGGTGACAGATATGCTCAGACAAAGAACAATCATTTCATGTTCTCTTTGCCGCTTTGAGCAAATTTGTAGCTATTTAATCCCACCATGCCATGTTAGAGCTCTTTGGTGTTTGGACAGCAACTTTAAATTCCACCCAAGGATATTTCCTTGCTATCATTGTCAAAATTACCCTGTTTTGACTATGCTGTCAAGATTTAGTTTTGTTTCAGGCAGATGTCTAACTGATACACAATAAAAATGATCTATTCATTTGTTTTTAATTTGGGAATCAGAAGAATGCTTTTGTGTTGATCATCTATTATTCCATTATAACTGCAACTGAAGTTGCTTGTGCCTTTGTCATGACTTGTTATAGAGGAGATATATCTCCTCTTTTACTTGCTATCTCCTTTTTTCTGGCCTATTTGCCAACACAAGGTCTCTTTAGCACTGGGAATGGTCACTGCTCTGGTTCCGCTGTCTGTGTACCTGAGCACCAGCAAAAGACGACATAAACTACCTGTAAGCGTTGAGGTGGTCCAGCTGATTCTCTCTCATATTAGCAATCACTGAGCAAACTACTTTTGCAGATCTAAATGTGGGAGAAATGGTTGACGGTCATCACGGCACATGGCTTCAATTGAAGAGTCCTTACACAGAAGATACGCCATAGTAAGTAAAAGAGTAGCCAAAAATACTGCAAGTCAAATTTGCAAATTGACCACGTTTGAGACAAAGACTAGATGGAACACAGAGGCATAACATGAAATGTAGTGAATATGTATGGCTGTGTATTGCAAAGGTAAATGTGGCAGGGTTGTTTTCTCCTGCATCAGGAGGATGGTTCTTTACCAAAAGCATTCCAAAACAACTGCAAAAAAGTGTTGTATCAACATACAGAATAATTAAACTGTTTTGACAACGTAACAAGACCTTTAAAAAGAAGCTTACTGTGATTATTTAATCAATTAATAGAGCATCTTATTTACTGCTCTATAAATAATAGATAATAAAGACCATGCAGTGCTTAGCATTGCTATAACTCCTAATGGCAAGACCATTACAGTCTAAACAGGCTGGATAAATGTGCAGAGAAAAATCAAGAGGGAACCTGCCTGGCTACAAAAAGCCATCAAAAAGGAAATCAGTGTCAATCTAACACTTTAACCAAGAAAGAGGCATAAAAAAGGAAGAAATCTGTTCAAGGAGGCTATCCCCACTTATCCCCTAAGTGTCTAATAACCAATCTTGTTATGTCATTTGCTGTTTAGGATTCCGTTATGACTTTGATGTTTATGAAGGTTACAATTCTATTAACAAATGAATGGTCCAATTATTCTATTTTTATGGATGTGTTGGATTGCTCGATTTAATAGTAAATCACAACAATGAAGTGATTCCCAGTAGAATTCATTATTATTTTTGTTATTCATTAAAACATTTCTGAAGAAGAAGTCTCTTGCTTACAGGAATTTCATACAATCTTTCAGGAATTTCATTAATTCTTTTGAAAAAAATATTAAAAATTGTAAAAACTGGCCACTGAACTATTTTAAAAATTTCAGCTAGAAGAAAAAGTACATTTTAATGTGTTTCCTGATCCAGGGATTTTTTTTCTCCTTTTTGGCCAAGAGAAACATTTTTTCCTAAATTTAGGCAAATACAGCATTTCTCAAGCTCCTGTACTTCTGTGGTACAGGACTTGTCACAAGCTAAGGCAGATTTTTTTTTGCAAGAAACTCTTGGTAAACGAGTTCGCAGAGTATGATTGAGAAGGTTTCATGAATGCCTTGCTAGCACTCTGTTTAAAGAACCTCCTCTCCTCATCAATGGGTTTTAATATAATTGAAGATTAAACATATTTAAATTGCAGAAACTGCAGCAAACTCTTGTTAGCTTCTGTGAGTAGATATATATTCAGCAACAAAAACTTTCATTCTAATGTTTTATAGCCATGCTAAATCTCTTCAGTGCTCCTCAGCTACACATCCCGTTGAGTGTGAGTTAATTACATGCAAGAGTACTAGGGTAGAGTGTTGTCCTTGAAAAACTCATGATGTTGGCAAGAAAAGACTTGCAGGCAATTGTCTGATAGCTGGAGAACTTACCTGGCTTCTGTTTCAACGGGAACCTGGGTCTGTATTTGTGCCAAGTACGCCAAGGATTGTGTTTTCAAGCAGTTCACTGATGTTAACATGGCTTAATATTCATCAGAGGACATATTTTTATAAACATCTCCATGAATTCCATGAAACCACAAACAAAGTTCAGTGGTGAAATTTTAAAACAGGGTTTTTGCAAGATAAATAGAGTTTCCACTCCTCATTCACGGGCCCACTTTTCCCTGGTTGCTATGCATGACAAGTACCTTTGTTATGGATGAGTGGTCCAGCATGGCAGAGTTGGGAGGAGGAGAATAGAAGCATGATGTGGAGGAAAAAAAGCAACTCAGATTTATTTTATTTTTTAACAACATGCTATCGAATAAAATAAATGCAAAACCAGAGAAGAAAAAAGCTACTGTTATCTACTGTTTTCTCTGAACTGCAAATAGGCATAAAGATCCCTAAGCCAATAAATTTTCTATTCTTATTATTTTTAGACCACGTCATGACAAGACTGTGCTTGGATATAATGGACACTAAAGTACCAGGGAAAAAGAAATTTACGCTCTGAGCACCCTCTTATGAAAGCAATGGGTAGAAACTAGCTGAGTTTGGTTTAGACAGAGGCAAAGTCCCAGGCAGCACCTCTATTTGAATGTGAAGAAATAAATCAAGAGGGGATAGAAAGGGCAGGGAAGTCAGGTAGATGAATAAAAGAATACACATGGAAATGGAGGAAAGGCAAAAGAATCTGAAAACGCCAGGAAATATCACCAGGGAAAGGAGTAGAGGGAAGAAGAAAAAGTATTTATTTTGAAAGAGCAGAGGAAAAGAGAGAAAATATTTTTGTTTTCTTTCATTAAAAGTTTGTTGCAAAAATATATTTACATGTAGTTGAAATTTTTTCCAATGTTATGTGTGCATATGTTTGTGGATGCTTGCCTATACCTTAGATTGTTTAAATTTGATTTCTCTAGAGTTCTTTCATGAGGTGGTTGTGTGCAATATTTTATTATATTTTAAGTGTATTTGAAAGAAAAATATTGCTTTTCCAGCATGAAGTGCATAGAAGGGGGCTTTGGTTGCAATCTATGTGATTACAGGATGGAAAATTCCTCTTGGCAGTGCTGCTGCTATTCTTCAGTTCCTATCATTTAAATTTCAGGCGGTCCTGGAAATTGTTGCTAGTTTCATACTCTCTTAAGAAAGTAAGAGCCTAGAACATAGTCTTTAGTCACCTTTATTCATCCTTGAATTCTGTTCGAAATTTGCTTCACGGCATAGTCTTTTTAGACCACTCAATGCACGTTTATTATGTGAACCTCTTTTCCCACCCACTATTTCTAACTGTGGTGGGGTGGCCTTAGTGAGTTTATCTCTGGGTAAAATGAACAAGTCTTCATTCTGTTCTTGTTTCAGGAGAGCTCACTGAACTGGGGGCAAAAAGGTTGTGGTTGACAAAAGAGAGAGAAAAAAAATTATAAAGAACTATCTGTATCCCTGAACCAATTTAACTGTGATCTGGGTGATCTGAAGACTCTGTTTGTGCTGAGCTGAGTCATTTGCTGACATTGACTTTTGTTACAGCAACTCTCAGTAATTTAAAATGTCAAAAAATGTGAGTCAATACTGACATAAAATTGAGATTTTTAAACTTTTAGCCATCTTTAGTTTTTTAAAAAAAAACACTTTGAATTCAAACACATCTTGTTAAAACACTGATTTAGAATTAGTTTTCATCTGTAGCCTTTGTTTTGCTCCAAGTCTACCAAAAGTAACTTTTGCTCAGGCATGGGACAGCATTTTCAAATAACTTGGGGTCTGCCACAGTCATTGGTAAAACATGAACAGAGAGGATTGATATTGTTTGGCAGTTTATATAGATAAAAATTTGGTATGATCAACCAAAAATAAATTTCCATTGAATATCATTATGGCCAGTACAATGCAGCAATACTGTCACATGAAAGAAACACTAGTTCAGTAAGCAATTCTTGGTTATTTTGCCTTTTGATATGCTTAAAAATGAGAATGCAAAGGTATTTCATACAAAAAACTACTGAATTTTTCACACTACATGCAAAGAATGAGAACAGATTGTTGACAGATTGAAATAATTTCTGTGAGGTCACTCACGTCGATAGCAACGTGCAGAAATTTTTGTTATTTTAGTAAAAATTTATTTTAAGCTCTTTAGTAGAAAACTGCAATCATCTTTTTTTGCTTTTTCGTCTTTAGTGGTGTAAATAACAATGAACTCTTTGCTCTTTTTTTCATTTCACTAATCTGGAAAACAGAGATTGCTGAAATGATTACAAGGATCTCTTTTCCTTGCAAGATTTTTGTATATTCATATTGAATGATAAAATATAATGTCTAATCTTTAGCCAAGGTGAAAAGTTCTACAATTTCCTGAAAAAGGCAGATTTATTCATATTCACAAACTAAATAATTTTTTAAAACAACAGCAACAAAAAGCCTGGCATAATAGAGTAAGATGATCATAATACAATATTTCACAAATAATCCAAGACAGTATATGTTTTATTCTGCTTATTTAATGGCAGTGATTTAAATTAGATTTTGATGGTAGCTACATGCCATACAGTGCCCATATCCATCAGTGGTTACAATTCTTAAGGCTGGTATTTTAATCCAGCAACAGATTATTAGAAATGCATAATGAAAATAAAATTCGTTTTATCCTTTCAAATCTTTCCTAAAATCATAACGATGATGCAATACTGACCACAGCCTTCTTAAATTCAATATCAGTGAAGGCAGAAAAACCACAACTTCTTGCCCATCTCCCCACCATAATATAATTTACAACAAGAACGTACATACAAATGAAGAAAATTAAGAAAGAATTAAGAAGAAATTAAGAAAGGCAATCCAAACAGTAAAATCCTTGGAGGAGACTGTTTAAAGCTACCAGAGACGTCTTCCATTGTGGAACTTCTATCCACGCAAGAAAATAGAAAACTCTGAAAAGATATTGTAAAACTGTTATGAAACAGGCCAAAAATGTTGTTGAGCCTTGACTTGCTAAAAGCATCAGCACAACAAATAACAGCATTTAAAATGCAAAAGTAGAAAGCCTGACTCTGTAGTTCTGTCAAAGTATAAAAGAAATATTCAAGAAAAATAAGATTTTAGCAAGAAAAACCCTAAATGAATTATTTCTATTGTTGCTTACTAAGAAAGAGCAAAAAGAGGGAGTTTTTCAATACTGGAGCCTTTCTGTTTGGACAACAAACTAAGGACCTTTGACTTTGCCGTCATGAAAAACGTTTAGAACAAATTGATATATGTATAGTAACAAACCAACAGAAAGAAATTGTATTCATCTAAGGACTCTAGCAGAAATCGAAACTAAAGTGCTGAACCCACCCCATGAGAGATAACTGTGACTTAATCTGCCCTGATACCTGAGGAGCGGAAAGTGATAGCTGGGAAGCCAAGTTTTTCCAAGAACCTGCAGAGTGTGAGACTGAAGTTCATTAGTGTGTCTGGACTCTATAGCGAGCAGATTGTCTGAAATCGTAACAAAGACCAGAATTAGCATGCCACTGTTTTAATGTGTTGTAATGGAGAAGAATTGGCATGACTTGGGTATTTAATAGGCGTCTCACCAAAGGCTAACAAAAATTAACTGATATGGGGTACGGAATAAATTTCTTCCTGAATTAGCAATGACTTAAAGAAAAGGTGGTGGAGGGGAAAGAATAGAGTAAATAATCTTTTTCAAAAAGATTAAGTAGGGGAATAAATAGAGCTATCTGCTCTTCAATATATTCTTAACTGATCTAGAAAAGGAAGTGAATAAAGAGACAATTTTTGGCTGATATGAAATTACTTAAGATGACCAAAGCTTACTGTAATTATTTGTGGAAGGATTTTACTTTGTTGAGTGATTGAGTGAGAAAAGACCAAATTAATGCAAAGTAATCCTCCTGCGGAAAAAACTGTTTTAATGATGAAGCTCACAGTGGTGGACTTCAAATTAGCAAAGAACATCTTGAAGCTCTTCTGATTAATTCCTTTAAGATATCAGTCCAATTCTCAGCAGTCATCAAAAGACAAACAGAATATTAGGAAGTATTGAGAAAAGACTTAAAAAAAAGAAGAAACAGAAAGCTTGATTATGCATATATTGATGAGACGGGCACACAGTGAATGGTTTGTGGAAGTGTGGAAGGATATAGACCTAGAAAGGGCAGGGAGAAGACCAGAGGGAAAGGTTAGATGTATGGGACAGATTCTGTGTGAGAGATATAACTGTACCAGTACTCTTCAGCTTGGCAAAGAGACAACAAAAGGCGGATGTGATAGAAGAATATAAAATTATGAATGACACCTAGAAACTGAATAGGGAATGATTACTCACTGCAGGGTACCCAAGGAAACTATTAGGTAGCAGGTTTAAAACAAACAAAAGAAAGCCCTTTCCTGCATAACAATATTACATTTTGAGATTCATTTTCATGGGATGCCAAAATTACAAAAAAGTTCAAAAAATGATTAAACAATTTTATAAAGGAAACGACTGTGCAGAGCTATTAAACATGAGATGGATGATTTTAAACAGGAGTAGCTGGCAACTACCGTTCTACTTTCCCTCTTTCATATGTTCTTTTTTCTGAACATCAGCTGATGGCCACTGGCTGAGAAAAATCTTTTAGTTTGATCTAGCATCTCTGTTTTTATGGAAAACAGCATAGAAAACATGATTTATTCAATACTAAATATGTAAGCTCTGGTTCTGCTATCCTTTCTCCTGGCCTATTCTCAGTATAAAAGCTAACCAGGTTTCATTTGGGTTGCTTGATTAAACGTCATTTAACTGAGTACTTCAGAATTGCTAATCTTTCAATAATAATCCAATCAAAACCTTCCATCAAATGATTCTTTTTAGACATTTATCATATATCTAATAGTATACAAGTATTTTCAATGTTGCTAAGAATAAGGAATAAAATAGAACATATAGCTTGAGACTCTAAACAATAAGTATAGTGTGAGTTAAGGACAAATGAGAGAGAGAGAACTCCACAATCTAGCAAGGGATGTTAATTCAGTTTCTCTACAGTCTTGCTTTAGTGAAGCAAAAATAAGGAAGGAAGAAATGGTTCAGCATTTTCAATATCTTTGTGTTTATAAAATAGTACCAGAAGAACAGTGATCCAGGTGGTTGTTGTCCTTTATTACTGTATGAATGCGGAGACTTCCATTCATTTCAAGGGCTGCCCCCACTAAATACGTGGTTTCTGTGGGAACAGAAAACCGTCTGGTTGGAGAACACGGGTGTCTTCACGGGTCTGCAAAGCTAATGTGACAATGATCCATTCTCTGTCAAGGCCCAACGCAAACAAAACCGCAACTCTGGGATCGGCACGTGGAAGGTCTGCAAAATATTAGTGGGGTTTTTCCTCCCTCCTTTTCTGAGGAGAGAAAATGAGATTGTCCTGCCAGCAAAGCTGAGCAAGTTATAGTTTAAATTTACTCTATTAGTTGAGAGTATTGTGCAAAAAAAGCCCTAAATATTTGAGGCGGATTCAAACCCTTAGAGCTTGTGAGATGGCAGTAATGACTGAAAATGGAAAGACTGGCTGTTAATGTTGCCATCAGCAACTGAAATGTAGAGATGAACTGTCAAGAATCAAGTGTTCTCCTATTTATTTAAAATTTATAGACAGGTACTATTGTATTACCTGGAATATTGACTTCTGAAAGCTGAAGAGTGAAAGAGCCTGCTTGAACGGGCGCCCTGCTGCTCAGGCGGCTCCCTCATGGAGCCGGGACTTGTGCTGCTGTTCGTTTCCAGCACAAGAGGTCTGGCGATGTTAAACTCGGCACTGGCTTTGCACGATGATGCGTGTGCTGCGCTTGGCTCCGAGAGAAGTCTGGGCGGGCTCCGGCTGTGAGACCGATGTGTCAAGTCGGGATGGCTGGAAATGCCGCGTGGAGGTGGGTATATGCAGTGTTGGATATATCACATAATGGCGGTGGGCTGAACGGTCGATCCTGTTGGATTGTAAGACCGTGGGGTAAGAGAATCACTGTCTTGAGCACTGTATCGACATCCTGACCTTTGTGACTTGGACAGACTCTAAGAAGCCTTTTGCTTTGTCCATGAGCAGGGCTCAGGTGCTGTTGCATGTGCTTCAGTGTCCACGTTTAGGTGCTTTGAGGAATTTGTGTCAAAAATTGAAATGGAAACTGAATGCAGGCATCAGTGAGGGTTAGATTTCCACATTACTCTCTGGAACTTTCGCATTTAAGTTCTCATCCACTCTGGCATGTTTGATGCGTCGTAGTCACTGCCAATTGCTTTCTGATTACATTTGATGTATGTTTGCAGCTGGTGAAACCAAGTAGTTATTTGCAGAAATGTTCTGAACTCACTTCTTGAACTCTTGGAATGACAGTTTGATGAAACCAGAATAGAAATGGGATCTGCATTTAAGCCAAAGAAGGAATACTCAAAATGGAAAATTCCTAGCGTGTGGTCCGGATGACCCAAGATCAGCATAAGTTTGATTTCTGTGGGCTGGTGGAGAGAAAGTGTTGAGTGAAAAGAGCAGGATTCAGTTCCTGTTGTTACTCTGCAATTTCAAATAAAACATCCAAGACCCACAGGCTTTGTTTCTGCATGTTGTTAAATAAAATGCAGGTAGTAAACCTTGGCCATATTTGTAAATGATTTTGTATTTAACGTTGATAATGCAATTTGGGAATTATTTTAACAAAGAAAATTAATATGAATATAATGTTGCAGAGAAGAGATTTCCTCAAAAAAATTGAGAATGGTATAAAAGAAATCTATCTTCTTGATGACTGTTATCTCCGCAAGTTTGGACTCCAGAAATGAAACTGGTTCTTGAGTTGTACACAGTCACACAAATGCTGACCCACTGAGGTGAGTCTGATATAAATAAGGTATGAACAACTGTTCCTCTGCTCCTGAGATACATAATATTGATAAAATTTTTGTCACTTCTTTTAACAACGTGCAGATTGTAATCCCTGAAAATATTTGCTCGCTTTCCCTTAGCAATATGGTTTCTGCTGTCAGAATGAAGACTGCCAAATAAGCCGTTGTGAGACTTTTCTTTGAAAGCATCCATCTAAAATTAATGCTTTAAACAATGCATTTGTTCCTTGTGTTTAGTTGTAAAACTTAGTTCAGCAATTTAGTATAAGTACAGGGTCTAGTACTGTTGTACTGCTTGCATGCAGTTATACTGATGATAACTAGTAACTGAATGGAGGACGGGGAGAGCAGGCATATTTCCTTTCATTTGCTAGAATTAAAACAATGGAGATAAGGTGGAAAATATTCTTCATGTTAATCGTAATTATGTTATCCCAAACTTTTTTATATATGGACCACATTTTAAAATGCATTATCCTCTATTAATTGCATGACATTTCTATGGGGAGGTAGAGCAATAAGGATGTTGGAGAATGTGACAAGGAATGGTGCTTTTTTTCACCCCTCTAGTAATGGCTTGTAAGGTCACTGTCTGAATGGGGTTGTCTGCTTATAACTGTTTGTGTTGTACAAATAAGAGCTTTTCTGATGCTGTTCTCAGAAATTATTAAAAAGTTCAATTAAATATCCTAAATTTGAACACAAGTCTTGTGGCTTTCCTTCTGCATTAGCATTTTTGATAGTCTTCAGATTTGTTTCTTGATTTGAAAATGTGCTTTCTTATATATCCTCTGTCTGGTTGCATGTGGTAGTGTTATGTTTTCCTGAAGCTGTTGTTGTTTGTGATGAACAGGAACTATTGGAATAATCTGTAGTGATGCTAATTCACATTCACTTGTAGTACTGCTGCCTGGATACATAGTAATTGTGCCAGGGGCCTCCATTCCCATAAGGACAAATATTCATGATGAAGACATCACTGATTTGTAACTGATTTGTTCTTTAAGCTCAGAATAACACTGATTTGTTCCTAATGAAGAGAAGCAAAAAGATAGGTATACAGATAGAAGTTTTGAGGATGTATATATCTGACTTTGGTAATCCTAAAGTGCTGTGACACATTGGTTGAACGCATATGATGCGTACTGCTTATAAGCCAAATCTTTCATGTCACAATGTATTTAAAGTATGAATGTCTTGGAGACTGCAATGCCAACATATCTCCCATATTTTGCAACCCTCTCCGTCCATCACCTGTATTAAGGCACTGTTGTGTAAGAAGGAGGAGTTTTCCCTGAAGATAGAATCAGGTTTCTCAGTCAATTGTTGGTTTCACGCAGTAGTGCTCCATGTCAGGATGCACAGAACTGCACTAAGCTGGACACCTATAGACGGTCAGTAAGTTTAAAATGACTTCATTGTGATCCACCCTGTTGTGTTTTCAACCCTTAAAAACCTGAACATGATTTATTCATTTCAGAGTGGTTTAGTGTATGATATTATCAAAATGGTTTTATTTTTTTTAAAAAATGAAATAAACTCTAATAATTTAGATGGTTTTGCTTCTTGCATGTATGGGCACGCGTAACTGTGCAGTTGTCAATTGCAAATGCAGCTGTCTGTTGCAAGTGTTTTTGCAATGGGTTTTGAGATGAGATTAAGAAACACTGTTCTAGAGTGTTCACTTGGAGTTGAGATATCTGATAGGAGAGAGTGGTAGAAAGAGATCAGGTAGAAAACAGCATGTAGAAAAAGTCGTGGAATCTATGCCAGCAAGTTTGAAGTGACCATTTTTAACAGTGAAAATTATGCGGTGGAAACTATATTGCCTGGCATTGTAAAATCAAAATAGGTTATCTTTCTAGAAGTCTTTGAATGTATAAAATAGTTGATCCTATTTGTGTCATACATTTTGTTGGGCTCTGAGTTAATACAGAATTTTCTTCAGCTGCAGAGCTACAGGCTTTGCTTTCAGGGTGCTCACCTCTGAGTTTTATCTCCAGTGTTGCTGATCAGCCCGGAGAGGCCATGGTATTCATGAGGTTGACAACCAGCAAGTCTTAGAAAGTGAGTGCTTCAGTGTATGAATAATACCATACTTTGTTTATTTAACTGTATTGGAATTTGATAAGATAGTTATTTAACTGGCTTTTTCTCTTCATGAGCAATTTGACGTGTTTTATCTCATTTATAACTTCTCAGCTCTTCGATCTTCTCGCTTTAGTTGAAAACTGCTTATTTAAATCAAACTGAGAAATCGTTTGAAAATTCTGGAGAGCTTCTTTTGTAATGGCTACTTGCTAATGACTTCTTTGTCCTCAGTGAAATCAGGGAATTGGCTCTCAGAATAGCTTCTCTTTGTTCTATCTGTAGTACCCTTAAAGGCCTTTTAAAAATGGTGATTGTGAATTACCATATATATTATTATATATATATAACCTATATATATAGTAATATATATATTACCAATTCTTACATCAGCAATTGTGGACTGACCGCTTGTTTTTCTAACTTGTATGGACTGCCACTGTTTACTGGCATTCTGCTATTAGAAGCTAATTTTATAAAATATACTCCTCTACAGTTTAGGACTTAACAGTGATATCTCTTGGCAAAGAAAACTTCTATGAGTTATATATCGAAGAAATCAAACACACTTTTTTCATTTTAAAAACTAGACATTTGTTTCCGATTTACCCGTATCGACTCTGTTGCTCTCAGTAACCAGCATTGGTAAGTTATGTCTTTTAAAGTGCTAAAGCTTCATTGCAATGTCCTTTATTATTGCTGAGAAGTGATTGCTTTTGGATTTCCCCAAAGCTCCGGAACCAGTGATGCAGACAGACATCCGCTCATCTTGGGAGAATAGTGGAGGAATTGACTTGCACAAAAGATTGTAGATGGAATAACCACCAAATCTTTTCAAATGGATACGTTGTGCTTTCCCAAGTTATTCTCAGATTTGGCTTCATTCTGTGCTGACTTTACTCAACCTTTTCTGGAGACTGGTATTACTAAGACTGAACCAATTTCAAAGCATCCCTATGAAATCAGAGGCTTTTCAGGTAGGCGTCTTAGGGCCTATAACCTTTCCGCTTTCAAAAGTGGCTCTGAAAAATCCAAACTGTGCATGAGAACTAAGAAGCAACCAACTTCAGAGGGTTTCTAATTGCAGGCAATATTCTCAGCAAGGTAATTACCAGACAATGATGTCCTAATAAAGGTTTCAAGCATAGAGAATATAAAAATAGAAGAACACAGGAGGCCATATCCACATTAAGGGAAAACAAGTATGCAAGACAACAGCAAGCCCCTGATGTATACCAGCAGGAGCTGAGGATATAGAGTGCCTCAGCACACAATGCAGCTGTGGCCCTGCAGCTCTGTGTTCCCCACTCTGACTGCCGCCTCAATCCCACACCGTCAACTCCATCTATTTCAGCACAGCAGACTCACCTCCAATTCTTTCCACATTTGGCTTCCACATCCCTTTCCCACAGGACTTCACCTATTTCTTGCTGCACAAAGCTGACAAAATGTGATGTGACTTTTTCGTCCTTCTCTTCTCTGCCTTTCCCACTGTTCACCTAGGCTAGTGAGCCTTCCATGGCTCCTTTGTGCTCTACCTGGTGACCACATTTGTACTCTCTCCCAAGACTCTGTAACTTCACATTCTTTCCTCACAACAAAAGCATGTTTTAGATTCCTGTTCTAAAATGATGAGACCTTTCTTCCCACCTACTTCTCCCTTCTTTTTCATACCTGATCTCACAGGTGCTCTGTTACCAAACTCTACATCCGTTTCTGTCTTCCAGTTCTACTCTTGATCCTCTTCATCTGGTTTTAGGATCTACGTTTCACTCGTATTTCTTTCTGTCACTACAACTTCTTTTTAGACAAATTTAAAGAACAAGTATTGCATCTTTAAGCCTTGGACTTGTTGGCCAAGTGTGACTGTGACATGATTATTCCCTCTCAGCGTTTCATGTGCTCAGATCTTTTAATCTTCTGACAATTTTCTACTTTTGACTGCTCTGGGGAGTATGCCCTTGAAGAAGTCATCTGATTTACCCTTCTCACAATTTTTATAGTGATTCTGTGTGGACTGTGTCTGTTCTCCTTAACTGTATCTCTGCATATCTGCCTACGAAAACATGAGTTTGACAACCTTTCCTAGGCTGTTGCCTCACAAACCTGTCTCTCTTCTCCAGTCTTGTCTTATTTTGTCCAATTTAAAAATCTTAGACCGTCTTGTATGTCCTCAGAGAGGTCTGTGAGCTCAAGTCCAGTTCAGAGATAGCCACTAACCTTTGACTTTAATTGCAGCCTACAACTTTGTTTTTCCGAGTATGAACACTGCTAGGCTTGTCAGTGAGGCATGTAGGTTGGGTTTGCTCTGTAGGTTATTTCTCCCGTTCAGGCTGCCTTGCTGATTCTCACTGCAATATTTCAAACCTTTCCTGTCTTTCTTTCCATGTAGTAGAAGTTGACATGATCTTGTGCCCCAGTTACTATGACACACTTTTTGTCTTTTGTTGTAATTTTGTTCCTCCAATGTTTCTTTGTATTGTTGCAAAGATCTTCCTTCCTGTGTTTCTCTTACCTGTAATTCCCTTGCTTTGCAAAATCCACTCTCCTTCACTTGCCTCTCTAAACCTGTGCTGTTGATTCATTCTCAAGGCCTTTCACAACATCTTGCACTATACTTACAATCTTGTCTTCAAGACTGAGGGTGAACAGCAACCTCCAGGTAGCCCACAAGCCCAGCCTTCTTCATGTACTTGTTGAAGTTCCAGGCAGAAATTTTTGGCTTTTTTTGTTTTTTTTTTCTCTGTAGTATTCCTATACCTCTCCCTAAGCTGCAGAAGAAGAATGTCCCTATAAGCAGCCCCAAACTATTTCATTATTCTCCAAATCTGTGCTTAATATTCTTCTTAACTATGACTAACAGAGGGGACAGAATAAGCATGAGCGCAGTCTCCTGAGATCAATCTGAGCAATGCTGGTTGCTTTATTTCCCCCATTGATATGTCTGCATTAATTGCCTCTGTACTTGCAATATAAATCATCTGGAGCAGAGACAGTAGCATAAATAACTTCAGAGTACCACAGCAACACAGCTGATAAGTAATGATTTTGGAAGGTTAGCACCCCTAGGAGACTTTGAAGTGGTGGCCTATGGTGTGTGAATGCAACAGAACACATGCCTCTTCCAGCTGAAGAATGGGAAGGTGTTACGGGATTTACTTTACACTTTCTCACTTCTGTGAAAGGTTTATTTTAATTTGTAGAAACCTTCGTTGTTTCTCAATTAAGTTATTTGTATATTAGTGGTATGTATGGGTAGCACAAGATGATAAATACTGAAACGGGATGTGGAAGTGATTTCATGAACTCTGGTCCTGATCTTCTTGCAATTACCAGAATAAATTACATTAATTACACTGAATTACATGACAGGTGGGGGAAGTTGTCATTAGTATCCATTACATACAGCAATACAGAAAGAAATTCCCTGGTTTTCCATGGTAATTGACTGTAAACATGACCAGTCTTACATAACAGCCAGGCATATGCAGGAGGTGATGTTAGTGATGTTTGTGCTGTTTTCATGTGAAAAGAGCTTATTTATTTAAAAATAAAAAGGTTGTTCCTGAGTGAGAAAATCAAGAAAGCCTGGATTCCTATGGGTTAGGATCCCTTGTGTCCACTATTGCAGCAATGACTGTTTTCACCTCCCCCCTGTGCCCCCTGTAGTATCCTTGACCGGTCAAAAGCAAGTAGTAACATGGGTGCTCAGTGCAGTTGTACCAGCTGTGTGGGCAGCTGCAGAACTGTCTGTCCTCCCCCGAGGCAGGCAGGATGTCCTGTCTTTCCCTCTCTATCCCTAAAGGCTGGTCCTCAGGAAACTCTTGAAGGAGTGCAGTCATCTGTAGGACTTCTAGTACCTTTCAGATTTGGATTAACGATGATTGTGGGAAGGGAAAGTTAGATGAGAGAGAGATACTATGGTAACATAAATCTTGTTTCCCTAGGCAAAAAGATTATATACGAAGGTCAGCATCTGAAAATATGAACCTGAGAGTCATCTAGCAGGGTCAAAGAGTATGACCCATGTGACTGGCTCGTAGCATGACATTATGCTCCCCTGGGAGCTCCACGAGTCCCTACCACAGTGTAGACTTCAAACGTGCTTTTCCTTTTTAGTCACAGTGCAATGTTTCTGAAGTGAAAGACTGTGATGAAAAAGGATGCATTCTAATATGTATAAGTTTTCTTAACGCGTGCCATAGTTGAATTGTTTACTATGCACATTGGAAATTCACATTTTGCCAAAAATAAGTTTTTCTTCATTTTTTTCCATGGAAGAAAGAAGCTGAAAGGCATAGATAAGATTTTGTTTCTCCTTCAACCAATTTTCTAAAACTTTTCACTCTCTTCTTCCCCATAGAGCTTGCGGTGCATGCTTTCCTTTTGCTCTTTTTCCTTCTTCTTTATTCCTCCTTAAAGTTTTATTGCTGATGTTAGTTTCTGGTTAGAAAACTAATTTTAGTTCAAACTTTTCAAGGTATTTTTACTAGAAAAATGAGAAAAAAATGTGAAAAAGAACTGAAATCCATTTTAGCATATTTTTAAAAAATCAAGGACCATGTGTAAAACTAGCATGTACAGATATTTGCTTGCACATACGTATCCTTTTTTCGTGCAGTAGGCATGATAAGAACAAATCAAAATGTTTCTGTAAACTCGTTTCCTTCCCAGGTATACTTACTATACATAAAATAAGCAACCATTAAAAAAAAAAAAAAGGGTATTACTTTAAATAATGCAATGAATCCTATATTTGAGTAATGAAGCAGTCATTATTTTCCCATAAGCTCTGTGGTTTCAAAACTGTACTAAAACCTCATAAACTAAGTTAAGAATATCATCAAGAAATTGATATGTCCCAAATCTTTGCAAAAAAGAAAACAGGATCTGTCATAGGAGACAGCAGAGGAAAAGGTGTAAATGAAGGCCTAAATGTAAAAAAAAAAAAAAAAAAGAAATAGTCCTTAAAAAAATTAACAAACGCAGTACATGCACAGCAGTACCCGAAGCAGCGTTATCGGAGGAGTGATGCGGTTAGCACGGGTGTCAGTGACCTTCCAGCCCACCTGAGGCAGCTAGTGGTGGCCTTTGGCTTCAGCCCAGGACCAGCCTCAAGCTAGGGATCCCACAGAAGGGGCATTTTAACTCCCCTGTCATCATCATCTGGAGAGCATTTTTAAACGAGTCAAGGTCAGTGTATGATTAAAACTCCTTCCCTCTTGTTGTTCAATAAAATACTTTAGAATGATGGCCCAGCACTCTAGTTTGTGAAATAAATAATGTATTTCTGCTGTAGGTGCACTTCGTCACCAAGATGAAGGGCGCTAAGAGAGCCCTGAGGCTGGGGACACTTGTATTGCGTATAATGAGATTTCTGCAAGAGCTAGATGTTGTAGAGATCACAGGGGTGGAAATCCTGGAGAAAAGAGTAAGGTTTGTGCTTTGCCTAGCATAGAATAAAGCATGTGTTTGCTGGGTCTGTGCAGAGGAAGCTCTTCTTTTGGAGGCTGCCTGATACAATAGGAGGACTTATCTTACACGTGGAATCAGAATTTAGAAAGGTTTTTGTATTATAACGAATACACAAACCTAGAGTGCTGTAATCCAGGCCTTCAGCAACTTAGTCTGAAACATCATCCGCGCATGCCAAGCCAAGATGCAGAAACACTAGAATACATAGTGCATAGGATTTAGCGATTTCACAGTAAATTAAATAGCACATCTGAAATTTTTTGAACCTGTATTTTTTAAATTTTGTGATTTTTAGCTTGTTTTAGAAACTCTAAGCCTTGCTGCCATTTTCCTGGGGAATTACAACACTAAAAGAAAGTTTACTTGCTTGCACGTACTTGTACGTTATCACAATTTTTCTTCAAACCACCATTGAGCTTTAGTACTTAGCACCATTTAATGCTGTATAATCATTTAAATCCACTTTAATGACTTTTGTAATATAAATGTTTTAAGTATAATAACAATTATTTTAACAAGTGTTTCCTGATTCCAGACGTGTAAAGAAGATGGGGTATGTAATATGTCTGACCAGATAACTGCTTTTACAAATTATATTCATTCTTCTTTATTTATTTGCAAAATGAAGAGAGTTCAGTGTAGTTCAAGGAAAGCATTGTGGTAAACAGACAGCTTAAATGTGAGCAGTGTAAAGAGCAGCAGCTTGCAGAAATATTGCTATAGATACTAAGACCGTATCCCGTCTCACTACGGACCACACATAATTGAATCATGTTCAATAGAAGGCCATTACAAAACAGAGCTGATTTGCAATGCTAATGCAGTGAAGACAGCTGTCACTGGGAATTAAATATGATCATTCAAAGCCTGAATAAATGAGGTGCCCATTATCTTCTGGCTCTGCTGCAGCCTGCTTAAAGAACACAAATAAATGATACTGTCTCAATAACCAGCTCAGTTTTGTCTTCTAGCCATAGAAATATGAAGAAGACAGAGGGAAGAGAGAGGGCACACAACAACATCAACAATAAAAAGCAGAGTCAATTTACAAAGACACGTAGAGAACCAGTGCCCTCGGACTCCATTTTCAACAGAACAGTATTTGTGGAAAAATGGCGAAAAAGCTCTTTAACTAAGCTAACATGTTTTCATGTAGACCAGGCATACTTATTTACAAAGAAACAGCAAAAAATAAACAGGTTTCTAAAAATCACACCCAGTGATTTTCCAAAAGAAATCAGTCAGAGAATTCAAAACGTCGAATGAACTGCCACAGAGTGATAAAGGGTAGGTTAACGTAAATTTCTTTTCCTTTCTCGGCACAGCACTTTGAAGGCTGTAAGGTATTTTGATTCAATTTTAAAGTGAACTGTAATCTATACACAAGGAAAATTATGATAAAGGTGGAAGAAATTTGCATTGGTTTGAAGAAGATATTTCTTGGAAGCTTGTGTCATTTTACAGAGAGGGTAAAAAGCAACAGTGTTAAGAAGAATCAAAAAGCCAAGTCATCATAAAAACGAAGGGTATGTCTACTTCAGGTAAAACTGTCACAACCCACTTGATGGTCCCTGATGTATCAGGCTTGGTCCTAAGCAGAATCTGCCTGGTTTAAGCTGCAGCTGGGCAGCGTTGTGGAGCAGCCCAGCCAAAACAAGAGCTGCACCGTGCTGGGGAATCTACATTCCAGAGGTGGGCATCCTTCAGCTAGCCTGTTCCACGTTCCGGATCAGCAGCCACCTAGGCTATAGTGCCAGGATGCTGGCGGAGGCGAGCACTGACAGCTGCCATGACAAGTGCTGTCTTGGTTGATATTTCATTACCAACTCTTGCCTATGGAAAATATTGTGTAAAATTTGCACTTTAAAGAAGAAAGGAGAGAGAAGACAGAGAAGGAACTTGCAGAAATCATGTTGATAGCATGTGTGCATGTGTGCAAGTGCATGCAGGCAACCTGGGAGGAATACAGAGACGTTGTCTGAGCAACGGGGATCAAGTCAGGAAAGCTAAAGCCCTGATAGAATTAAACCAGGCCAGGGACATCAAGGGAAACAAAACTTCTGTAAGTACATCAGTGATAAAAGGAGGGCTAGGGAAAACGTGGACCTTCTCTGGAAAGAAGGAAACAGGAGACCTGGTTACCTGGGATATGGAGAAGGCCGAGGTACTCAATGACTTCTTTGCCTCAGTCTTCACTGACAAGTGCTCTAGCCACAGCACCCGGGTCACAGAAGGCAAAGGCAGGGACTGGGAGAATGAAGAGCTTCCCACTGTAGGAGAAGATCAGGTTCAAGACCATCTAAGGAACCTGAAGGTGCACAAGTCCATGGGACCTGATGAGGTGCATTCACGGGTCCTGAGGGAACTGGCAGATGAAGTTGCTAAGCCACTATCCATCATATTTGAGAAGTCGTGGTGAAGTTCTCACTGACTGGAAAAGGGGAAACATAACCTCCATTTTTAAAAAGGTAAAACAGAAAGACCTGGTGAACTACAGGCCAGTCAGTCTCACCTCTGTGCCTAGCAAGCTCATGGAACAGATCCTCCTGGAAACTATGCTAATCCATATGGAAAATATGAAGGTGATTGGTAACAGCCAATACGTCTTCACTAAGGGCAAATCATGCCTGACAAATTTGATGGCCTTCTACGACAGGGTTACAGAGTCAGTGGATAAAGAAAGAGCAACTGTCATTATCTACCTGGACCATATCCTGGGCTGCATCCAAAGAAGTGTGGCCAGCAGGTCAAGGGAGGTGGTTCTGCCTCTCTTCTTTGCTGTCGTGAGACCTCACCTGCAGTACTGCATTCAGCTCTGGGGCCCCCAACGCAAGAAGGAAATGGAGCTGTTGGAGTGAGTCCAGAGGAAGGCCACGAAGATGATCCGAGGGCTGGAGCACCTCTCCTATGAAGACAGGCTGAGAGCTGGGGTTGTTCAATCTGGAGAAGAGAAGGCTCCAGGGACACCTTCTAGCAGCCTTCCAATGCTTAAAGTGGGCCTACAAAAGAGCTGGAGAGGGACTTTTTACAAGGGCATGTAGTGATAAGACAAGGGGCAATGGCTTTAAACTGAAAGAGGGGAGATTTAGATTAGATCTAAGGAAGAAATTATTCATTCTGAGGGTGAAGAAGCACTGGAGCAGGTTGCCCAGAGAAGTTGTGGCTGCCCCATCCCTGGAAGTGTTTAAGGCCAGGTTGGATGAGGCTTTGAGCAACCTGGTGTAGTGGAGGGTGTCCCTGCCCATGGCAGGAGGGCTGGAACTAGATGATCTTTGAGGTCCCTTCCTACCCAAACCATTCTATGATTCTATGATTCTTAAGACCTGTGATATCAACAAAGGATAACGATATACGAAGGACTATAGAGCTGCTTTTCTTCAATCAAAGTATTTACCCACTCACTGCCTCTTCACAATGTTTTACATTTTCAAATAGAAAAATCAGCTGGCAGGGCCTGGAAATGGTCAAAATAGGCTGGGCAAAGTGGGAGGAAAGGAGTTGAGGACAGCTACGACCCAAGTCCCTGTATCTTGTAATACCAGGTCCAAGGGCAAGTGACTGTTCTGAGACATTTGGCAGCCCTGTGTAAGTATGCAACAGGAAACAGATTTCACAGTGAAGTTGGCTGCGCACATGAGAAAATATTCTAGTCCATAACAGTGAATTAACTGCAAAGAAAATAGAATTATGAGCAATAGATTAACACATTCACTGTACAAAACCAGCAAAAAAATCAAGGCTTAGAAGACATATGACTTAAAAATTGCATCTATCATAATATTAAATACCAGCAAGTGTACGGTCATATATATGGGACAAGAAAGAAAATCAATAGGATGGATACAAGGTGAGGGTTAGCTCTTAAGAAGTCAGCAAGTTTAGGAATGGGTAGAGTTTTAATGATAACAAAAATAAATGTGAAGTTGCAGACGGAAGCGCGGGCTGGTTTTGGTGGAATGTACTGAAAGGTGGTGTGCAAACGAAAAGCAACAGTGTTTGCAAGACACACAGTGTTAATGCATTTGCACTTGAAACGCTGTGTTTACTTATGACCTCACGTACTGAAATGCTTATCAAGACAAAAAGGAATTTAATACAGGGAAGAAACATAATACAGAGTACATGTGGAATGACCAATAGCGCCATATTTCTCTTCTTTAGAAATCAGAGGATCTGGAGACACAAATAAGTCAAGCTATATCTCAAGAAGTGGAAGTATTTATATTTTGAAAGAAATCATGGATGTAAGAAACACCAGTATAAAGTTGGTGTGAGAGGAGTTTCAAGGCCAGAATCCTTTGATGTCTCAACATTTTGTAAGTAAACTTCTTTTGTGAAATAAAATAGAGCAAGGCCAAAGAAGTACAGATTTGAAATTATTATTTTAAGTTTCTTCATCTATCATTTACTTGATAACTATACAGTTTGCAAACCCTTTAACTGTGAGCCACTAAATAGAAGGCCTATTGTGCCCTACTGTGAGAATATCTTTAATGGATTCTCTATTTTCACAGTTTCACTTGGGGTTTAGTATTTTTCCTATTTTAAAACCCAGGGAGGGAAAACCTTATATTCACCATTTCTAAACTCTGTGGATGCAGTATAGCACTTGTACATTTAATATCAAAGCCTTTAATTATGTTTAGCTAAGGGGGTTCTTCTTCCCTGCCCTATTCCTTCCAGCAACTCCTGCATTTCCTGTAGATTTATGCATTTTACCACTTCAAGAATTTCAAAATACATTTTAATTGCTAGTTGACTTTGTCTGTAAGACTCTGGTCGATGCAGGTTTGTTGTTTTTTTGTTATGTGACTGGCAACGCCACAGGTGATATACAGCTGGAGAGTGAACCAGGGCACGGGCAAATTGTTGTGTGCTGCGTGATGCCGCAGTGCTGTGCCCATGAGGATGACAGCTCTCACTGGTAACTGGAACATGCATGACAAGGCCTTTCAAACAGTCTCCTCTGACTCTGGTTGTGTGCATCGTCCTTTCTTGGTGAGACTTGGTGCAGGATTCTTCTTGGATCCCTTCATCTCTCCCATCTAACAACCCCCCCACACCACTATTTTTTCCTTCTCCTCCTTTTTGTTAGATGTTTTTGCTACCAAAAAAATGATGATGTCCATGTGATAGCGTTTTTACTGCCAATATTATTGCATTTTTTTGTGCTGGGACTACTGTGTTTAATTCACAGCAGGACATGCAAGTCTCATTTGACAGCTGTCTCCTCAGGAAAGCCCTTCATTCATCACTAGATGAATGAGCGATCCCATTGCTCTACAAAGCAAAGCTAGGATAATTCAGCATTTCCCCATCTTTAGTAAAGCTCTTGGTGTTTTCATGTGTTGTAATTGTAGCATTTAAAACTGTAGACATGGTGAACATAGAGCAATTCATGTATTTACCAAATGGAAGTATCCACATGGTATCCTGCTAGCATGATGAAAGCAAACTTTAGTATTGCTTAATAAATACCCTCTTGTGGTTAATTCGTCAATTTGGGGTGATGTCATCTTAGCATAGAGACAAATAAAGAATCACAAAGCACTTTACTAGGGAAAGTAAATTTAAATTGGCTCTGCTGTGTATGAGGACTCAAGCATATAAGGTGCTCAGAACAAAACGGAGCAGTTGTTGCTGTAAGACATATATTTGATTTGTACCAGAAAAATAAAACTATCCATAACCTAGGGAAAAAAATCAAACCCAAAGCTACGTGGACACATGCTATGGCAGGCAACGTTTTTATCCCCATCCATCTGCCCTCCTTTGCCCTTAATTACAAAGCTAGTGAAGCTTGATTTCACAAATTTTGGGCCTTGTACAATAACCTCCTGTTCCCCTCATACCTCCCTACCTTGCTGAAAGAAAAGGGAAAAAACATGTATACTGACACGGTATTTACCATTCTACTTAAAATCAAAGCACTTGTAACTCAAGGCCAGGGAAAGCGGGTGAAAAAACAGAGCAACGCAGGGTGTTGCTGTCAGTAGCTGGAGCGGTTTCTGCATATTTTGATGCTAAACTGAGCTAAATCCTCTCATGTCCTTACTCCTACCTTCCTCTATTTTCAGCTTCCTCTTGAATGCTGCTGAATTTTATTTTTTTTTTATACCCCTTCACTTGGGGTATAAAAACCCCAAGCATCGCTATAGGCTTGGGGAAGAGTGGCTGGAAAGCTGCCTGGCGGAGAAGGACCTGGGGGTGTTGGTTGACTATTGGCTTGATATGAGCCAGCAGTGTGCCCAGGTGGCCAAATAGGCCAATGGGATACTGGTGTGTATCAAGAATAGTGTAACCAGCAGGAATAGGGAAGTGATCCTGCCCCTGTACTCGGCACTGGTGAGGCCGCACCTGGAATATTGTGTCCAGTTTTGGGCCCCTCGCTTTAGGAGACATATTGAGCTCCTGGAGCGAGTTCAAAGAAGGGCAACTAAACTGGTCAAGGGGCTGGAAAATAAAACTTATGAGGAGCGGCTGAGGGAGTTGGGGCTGTTTACATTAGTGATGGGTGATAGAACAAGAGGAAATGGGTATAAGCTTAGTCAGGGGAGGTTCAGGTTGGATGTTAGAAAGTATTTCTTCTCTGAAAGGGTTGTCAGCCACTGGAATAGGCTGCCCAGGGAGGTGGTTGAGTCCCCATCCCTGGATGTGTTT
Organism: Tauraco erythrolophus; assembly: GCF_009769465.1. NCBI lineage: Eukaryota > Metazoa > Chordata > Aves > Musophagiformes > Musophagidae > Tauraco > Tauraco erythrolophus. The sequence goes on from NC_141470.1 coordinate 44,830,397, forward strand.
AAGAAAAGGGTGGATGAACTACTTAAGGATATGGTTTAATGGGGATTAGGGACAGTTGGACTGGATGATCTCTAAGGTCTTTTCCAACCTAGAAAATCTATGAAATCTATGAAATCCATGGGGAAATTTCTGTTCATTGGAGTGCACTCTCAGCAAGTTCGCCGATGACACCAAGCTGTGTGGTGCCGTCAACACGCTGGAAGGGAGGGATGCCATCCAGAGGGACCTCGACAGGCTGGAGAGGTGGGCCCGTACCAACCTCATGAAGTTTAACCAGGCCAAGTGCAAGGTCCTACATCTGGGTCATGGCAATCCCAGGCACAAATACAGACTGGGTGGAGAATGGATCGTGAGCAGCCCTGAGGAGAAGGACTTGGGAGTACTGGTGGACGAGAAGCTCAATATGAGCCGGCAATGTGCTCTTGCGGCCCAGAAGGCCAACCGCATCCTGGGCTGCATCAAGAGGAGCGTGGCCAGCAGGTCAAGGGAGGTGATTCTCCCCCTCTACTCTGCCCTCGTGAGACCTCACTTGGAGTATTGCGTCCAGTTCTGGAGTCCCCAACATAAGAAGGACATGGACCAGTTGGAGAGGGTCCAGAGGAGGGCCACGAAGATGATAAGAGGGCTGGAGCACTTTTCCTATGAGGACAGGCTGAAAGAGTTGGGGCTGTTCAGCCTGGAGAAGAGGAGGCTCCGGGGTGACCTTATAGCGGTCTTCCAGTACCTCAAGGGGGCCTACAAGAAAGATGGGGAGAGGCTGTTCAGGAGGGCCAGTTGTGATAGGACAAGGGGTAATGGTTTTAAAATAGAGGGAGGTAGATTCAGGTTGGATATTAGGAAAAAATTTTTTACCATGAGAGTTGTAGAACACTGGAACAGGTTGCCCAGAGAGGTGGTGGATGCTCCATCCCTGGAGACGTTCAAGGCCCGGTTGGATGAGGCCCTGAGCAACCTGATCTAGTTGGAGATATCCCTGTTCCTTGCAGGGGGGTTGGACTAGATGACCTTTGAAGGTCCCTTCCAGCCCTAACGATTCTATGATTCTATGATTCTACGATTCATTTCCAGATGTTGGCTGTATTTATTTTCCTGTATTGTGGTATTTAAATATTACAGTCTACATTTTCTAAAATATACTCTTCTTCATGATGCCTGGATTGTGTTTCATTTCCTATTTTATCTATATATCCAGAACACTTAAGAAAGAAGAGTACAGATAATGATTATGGCATCCAGTCATTATTAGCCAGCTGGATTGAGTTGAAGATAATGAACTAATTAAGTAATCAACTCAAGGTACCGACCCTGCCTACAAGAGGAAGGCCATTTCCTCCTGGTTGTGGAAGATGCAACAGTGTCCTTGGTGCTGCAGCCCAGGCTGGTGAGCAACAAATGATGGCATTGCTTGCAGATAGGACTGGAGCAAAATCCCATTTGGATCAATCTTCTTAATACAGTTAAGGAATGCAGCTGGTGTGCATGATGGAAACATGGTGGGTTTTGGTGTTTGGTTTTTTTTTTTCAGACTTGTGCAACTCACAGATTAAACCAGCATTTAGCGTAGTCAGTGGTAAGTATTTGATGGAGATTAATTGCAGTATCTCATAAACAATTATTGTTGTTAAATGTTGATCTTTATTGCTTTTGTATAGCATTGCAGAACTCTCCGATTTCACTTTTTATTATTAGACAAGCGTCACTGTTTCCTAAATTCCCGACTGCACACTGCCTCATAGCTCTGCATCAGGGCTTCAGGTGTGTTGCCCTGCTCTTGTTATCATGGTGTGTAAGAGATGTACTGCAAAGCGAGCAGAACTTCATAAAATCTTTGAAATCTTCAAGTTAGAGACCCATGTGCCTACATACCTGCATATTCTAGCAGTCATTACTTTTTTCCTGCTATATGTAGATGAATGTAATTGGACTAGTTAAACCCCAGCATCCAAATATTGGGTAGGTTTGATGTATTTGCTTGAACTTCTGTTAATTCTGTGCATAAACTGTAATTTATTTTTTTTCTCAGTATACATTATATTGAATAGAAATAAGTGTTGGGCTAAAGTATTTGTGTTGTGTTGATAAGGCTGGATACATAGCTATGAGGCTGTTGCGCAGCAACGAAGTGCATTATCTTTACATTATGAGACCATTGTAATTTTTGTACGTTATATTCAAAATATGAACATAAACTGTAGTGGAAGGTCTTAAGTAGCGCTTTGTTCTCAGCTTGCATTTTTTTGATCATTTTGTGTCTTTCCCAAATGGTATAAACTCTATTACTCTTTCTGTCATGTTTAATTTTAAAAAAAAACAACTTCATACTAATCAGCTAATTAGGGGCCGTAAAACGTGGTTTCTGTCCCTCTCCATTTTTATTCTTGTTTATTTCTGAAGTGTGAATGGGGTGGAAAATCCGTCCACTAAAAGGGAGATGGAGATAATTGAACTCTTTTCATAGAGACCCAGGTAGAAATCAAATCCAAGACCCGGAGGTTAAAGGTGAGCTCTGTAACTACTATACCAAACTATTCTTGGTAATTATCAGCATGAACATAATTATTAACACTTCAATTATACTCACAGTATTACATCTCTCCAAGGGGTTTAACTCCACTGATTTTCAACTTGTCTTGTTTTTTTGGTAGACATCCAGTTGGAACAAAGTTGCTGGATAATATTTTTGACACAAAAGGGTAACGTACTTTTCAGAATACGTGATCTATATGTTTTGTCCTCAATGACACTCATGTGCTTCCAGATTTTGATTGCTTGGTAACACTACTTGGCATAGTGAGGTATCTATTTCAATAGATTTAAATAACTCAAGAAATAAAAAACCGCATCCAGACTCTTCTCTCTTAAAATCTGAAGTTTGAAATTGCAACTTAGATTAATAATACTGCATCCTTTGATTTAAAAGTAATATTCAGCCTTTGTCTGCTAATAGCTTTTAACATACCTGTTTCCTAAAATTTACTTAGTCAAATTATGAAGCCAAATAACTTAGGCATTTTTGAATATTTTATGTTTATAAATAAATGTTGTTAACGGTTTCTGAGTATTCAAACCTAAAATGTTTAATAAAATAAAAAAATTTATGACAAGTGGGAAGCACATCTTTATTAATTTTGCATAAACATCTTTAGTGCTTGTACACAATGTTTGAGTTCTAGTTACTTGATATTTTAGCATCTCTAAGGAAAGGTGCCGTATTATTCTGTATTTATAGGAGTGGTACTTTCGGAAAACACTTATGAGAGAAACCAGCCTATCTTGGAGAGGAATGGAGTCTTCAGCTTGAAGATTGAGTATGACTGCAAAAGTGGCTCACATGCTGAAGACATGTGAACTCAGCACAAAACAAATTAAACAAAACAACATTAAACAGCAGCAATGGTACTATCCTATATTCCTGCTCCTCATCACATGGGGGTGAAAGAGACTGTTTAACAAACAACTGTAAAATCCTTAAATCTTCATAGGAAAATGGAAAACTTCCAACAGGGCTGGAAGAAAGATGACTACAGTCAGAGAGAGTATTAAAAAAAGTATCATATTTTTTTTTCCTGTTCTTGTGCACTTCAGAGAAGAAGCTTTGGACTGATACTGTATGGCCATTTTAATGTTTTTTCAGTAAGATCTATCTTTTTAACAGTTCTAAACTAAGGCTGCAATGTGGCCTGAGAACATCTGCTATACCAGCAGAATCATAGAATCATAGAATCATAGAATCATAGAATCATAGAATCATAGAATCATAGAATCATAGAATCATAGAATCATAGAATCATAGAATCATAGAATCATAGAATCGTTAGGGCTGGAAGGGACCTTCAAAGGTCATCTAGTCCAACCCCCCTGCAAGGAACAGGGATATCTCCAACTAGATCAGGTTGCTCAGGGCCTCATCCAACCGGGCCTTGAACGTCTCCAGGGATGGAGCATCCACCACCTCTCTGGGCAACCTGTTCCAGTGTTCTACAACTCTCATGGTAAAAAAGTAGAGGGGGAGAATCACCTCCCTTGACCTGCTGGCCACGCTCCTCTTGATGCAGCCCAGGACGCGGTTGGCCTTCTGGGCCGCAAGAGCACATTGCCGGCTCATATTGAGCTTCTCGTCCACCAGTACTCCCAAGTCCTTCTCCTCAGGGCTGCTCACGATCCATTCTCCGCCCAGTCTGTATTTGTGCCTGGGATTGCCATGACCCAGATGTAGGACCTTGCACTTGGCCTGGTTAAACTTCATGAGGTTGGTACGGGCCCACCTCTCCAGCCTGTCGAGGTCCCTCTGGATGGCATCCCTCCCTTCCAGCGTGTCGACGGCACCACACAGCTTGGTGTCATCGGCGAACTTGCTGAGGGTGCACTCTATGCCACTGTCCACGTCACCGACAAAGATGTTGAAGAGGGCCGGGCCCAACACGGACCCCTGAGGGACGCCACTCGTGACCGGTCTCCACTTGGACATCAAGCCGTTGACCACTACTCTCTGAGTACGGCCATTGAGCCAATTCCTTATCCACCGAGTGGTCCATCCATCAAACCCATGTCAGGTTTAGTGACAGGATTTATGTGTAATCAAGAATCTAGAGAAAAAAATAGATGGGTATATTGCCAGCTTGCACAAATGGTTAATTCATGATTAGCATATTCTAAAGAGTGGACCAATTCATTGTACTTTTGTAATGAGCATGAAAGAGGTAGGACCCTAATGGGAATGCTCCAAGATCAAACACAAACTCTACCCAACGTTGTAAATATGTGCCTTGCTAGTACAACCCTAGCAGAGAATCACAAAATAAATCACCATTAATACAAGGTAAGCTTACAGACGCATGGAAAAACATGCAATAGCTTTGGAGGACCCTCCCTGCATCCCCCTCAAAAATCAGTATGTCTTTGGACACTATATAAGAAATTGTACTTTTATGAAAATATAAGTCTTTGTCAAAAGGCAAAGAGGAAAAAAGGTACTGTATTCAGGAGTACTTTAGGGACTTAAGCTAATTTGCACATACCAGTGCCATGCAAAACTTTGAAACCAAGCGTATTGTGCAGCTCAGAAAATGAAAACCAACAGACAAGCTAGGTACATACAAACACGTAAGCTACAATGATGTTATCTGCTCTTTGAAAGAAAAGCAATCAAACGCAAGCAAATTGCAGTTGTACAACGGAATGATAAAATATCACCAGGAGAAATATGAATTATATTTAGAATGTCAAGTAAAATTTTCAGCCGGAAACAATCAGACAAGTATGAGAACTCGAAAGAATTTTTGATTTTAATCAAATGACTTTGTATAACAAACAATGAAATGCAAAGCAAAACCATAGCCAAAAACAATTACATACTATGACTGTCCTCCAACTATTAATATAAAAACACCAAGATGTAGTTGAGGGACAGAAATGTCTCCTGGGCACATTACACCTAGAAAAACACTGAACACTTTGGCAAACTAAAACTCTCTGCTTTGCAGTGTACTTATTCACAGCATTAAAGAAAAGCGACTGAAACAATTACATAGATTGAAAATGATGGGTTAACTGGCCATGCAATATTGCCTGGATGTTTGGTTAACAGTGTCTTGCCCAAGTCCCGCCTTGCCACATACTGCTGGCAATGGGCTGATCGGCTGGTTCTCATTCTCCAGACTAGCCAAAAAACAATTTGTAACAAACGGCTCTGGCATTAGTTTAGCATGTTGTCTGTCCTTCTGCTTTGTCAGACCTTGCCACCCTTGCAGCTGAGAATGATCATCCTCCAAATCCCAGCTGCTGTAGCTGACACATGAACACATCCGTGTTCTCAGCCACCTCTGCTGTGTGAGCAATAACTTCTACACGAAGAGGAGTTGGCAGAAATTTGTGATTGCACATATGTTTATAGGAAAGTTGATCCCTCTCTGCCTTGAAAAGTCCTTCTTTTGAATGAAAGCAAGTGTCTCTGATGCGTTTAGATCAGCGCTTTTGGTCTATGTTTGGCATCCTCCAGTCTAGGGGCTAAGCCTGTATCTGGAAACAGGGGTATCTGATTTGTGAGATACAGTGGTACTTTGGTACAAAGAAAATTTTGAATATACCATGAAGCCCTCCTTCCTGGATACTCACTGAGTTCAAATGAATCCACAGTCCTAGAAAACAAGTGGAGAACACCCAGGCTGCTCTGCACCCACTGCACGCAGGTACAGAGTGCCATAAACCAGAGGAGACTGCAGGCTACAAGGAAAAGGAGAGATGAAGGTCAGAGAGGTAAATGTCAACAGTTGCCACAGATGCTGTGTAGTTAGCACTGGTTGTAGTGCTAAAAAAATCTTATTTTTCAAACGGGAGAAGAAACTAGTAATTGCAGTACCCTTGGATGTTGCTGAGTAGGGATCAAGCCAGAATATGTTACTTTACCTTATAATACAGATGCAGATGCTAAAGAAAGACCTTCTGAATGAGATGCAACCACTTTTGTGTCTCATCAGCAAACAGGTGATTCAGGGTCAAATGCTCCAAACCTTCAAGTGATAAATCCATTTCCAAAACTCAATAATTGTTACTACAAACATATCTCCAAAGAATTAAGAGATTTTTGACACAGTTATAAACCTAATATTTGCCAGCTGAGTAAGCTTTGTGACCACTAAAGGCAGTAAAGGCCACAGACAAATCTGGTACTTATCAGTGTAGTAAAAAAAAACAGGAGCACCTTTTCTTCCTCCTCAAAACCCAACCAACCAGTGCTGTCTTGTCTCAGATAAAACTCACTTGGTGTTAGCCAGAAATACTTCTGAATGCTTTTTGCAGGATATTATCTGCATGTTTATTAGTACAAGAAAGCTGATGTTACTCTTTCCTGGCCTCGCCATCGTTTTAGCAAACTAGGTGAATATTTATTGAAAAACATTAAGGTGATAACTTGTAACAATAATTTCAAAAATAAGTTAAATGAAAGAAAAGCTATGTGAGTAACCATGAAGGATTAGCAAGTCTACGAAAATGGTTTAGAATATTTCATATGGACAAATGAACATTAACATATGCAAAGCCATTGAGCTGTTGTGTCTGCCAAAACACAGGTCAACTCACAGCAGAGTTCCTGATAATTGCAACAGAAAACTGGAGTCTGGAGCAAAGTAATTATACGTTTGTTTATGTAATTTTGAAAAAGATATGCGCTAGCCCTAATTTCCCTGAAATAGCTTTGTTAGAAAATGCCGCAGCTAAGGAAGTGATTATATACCTCCTATCTATCGTCCCTTATCATCTATAAGTTTATTGCCTGCTGAAAAGTCGCATTGTTATGGGCAGAAAGTCAAGCAGTTTGCAGAGGTGTGCAGTCTCAGACAGGTATTTGGTGCTCCTGACCATTCTAAGCCTAACTAGCCTGGAAACATGGCGTATAAAATTGTATTTAAAATACTAGCAACCACAGATTGCCCACTGTGTTGTTGTCTGGTTGAATTACGGTACAGTACCACTGCAGTGGCAGTAGATTCATCCTGAACCTGGTGGTAATGGGAAACATGAGCTGCAGAACCATTTGATAGTGACTTTGCCATGAAGTTTGGGCATATATACATTATTTATGGCTGTAGCCCTCTTTTCCCTCTTCCCAGTAAATGCATGCTCACTCCTTGAGCCACCGTGTGTAACAGTGAATGACTCCGTGGTGCCCATGTCTAAGAGGATGTTGTAGAGTTGCTGTACTCCAGATGGGTAAGCAACGCTGTCCTCAAAACCAACTAATGAGATGAAGGATAGCAAGGACCTGCTTTTTCGCCAGCCTCAAGCAAATGGTAATTGTAGCTGCTTGAAACATAGGAGCCAGAGCAAATCCACTGAGCATCTCTTAATAGTACTGATGTGTGGTGAGGAGGGTTTGAAGGTCGAATGTCCACATAAGCACCACACAAGGCACTTCAAAGACTATCCTGAAAGTTGATAAGAAATTCAGTTGATGGTATAGGTGGCTTATAATTATTGGTATCATATTCGTATCTTCTCTAAATGCTTTGTTTTGGTTCAGAACAGAAGTTGTGACACTGAAAACTTAACTTCAATGTCCACAGTGGGGATAAATTGCGCTGTGGAAGTCTGTTTAGTCACAGCTCACTAGAAATTTTCGAAGAATAAATCGTCTCTTTTGCAACAACTGTATGAAGATACATGACTGAATAGCACGGAAGTTGGAGAAGAGCTCTTACGTGGCCTTAAGTCAAGAGCAGGAGTTTGGATTTTATTGAAGGGTCAGAGGGAGGGAGCGAACAGCACAGGAGGAACGGTGTCTTAGCCACTTGCAGTTGGGCAGCACATAGAGGGGAGATCCTAGAGCAAGGCATGCTAGAAGGGAAGATGCTGTATTAATAGTTTAGAGGAAAGCAAAATCATGAAATGAGGCTGTAGTGACAACAGGAACAGTGGTCTCATGTTCTTCGTACAGAGCGTGGAAATAGATGAATTGTGAATAAGGTCAGTGTTGGCGGTATTGAGTGAGAGTCTCATGAAAATGAGGAGTCTAATCCCAGGGACAAGTAGTATTACTGAAGTACAGATGCTTTTACACTGCACAGAATGGTGACTCTCTCAATACTCCATAATCACACTTAGAATCATAGAATAGTTAGGGTTGGAAGGGACCTCAAAGATCACCTAGTTCCAACGCCCCTGCCATGGGCAGGGACACTCTCCACTACACCAGGTTCCTTAATGCCTCATCCAACCTGGCCTTAAACACTTCCAGGGATGGGGGAGCCACAACTTCTCTGGGCAACCTGCTCCAGTGTCTCACCACTCTCAAAGTGAAGAATTTCTTCCTTATATCCAATCTAAATCTCTCCTCTTTCAATTTAAAGCCATTGCCCCTTGTCCTATCCCTACATGCCCTTGTAAAAAGTCCCTCTCCAGCTTTCCTGTAGGCCCCCTTTAAGTACTGGAAGGCTGCAATAAGATCACCCTGGAGCCTTCTCTTCTCCAGGCTGAACAGCCCCAACTCTCTCAGCCTGTCTTCATAGCAGAGGTGCTCCAGCCCTCTGATCATCTTCGTGGCCCTCCTCAGAACCCGCTCCAGCAGCTCCATGTCCTTCTTGTGTTGGGGACTCCAGAGCTGAATGCAGTACTCCAGGTGGGGTCTCACAAGAGCAGAGTAGAGGGGCAGAACCACCTCCCTTGATCTGCTGGCCACACTTCTTTTGATGCAGCCCAGGATACGGTTGGCTTTCTGGGCTGCCAGTGCACATTGCCAGCTCATGTTGAGCTTCTCATCAGTCAGCACTCCCAAGTCCTTTTCCTCAGGGCTGCTCTCAATCCATTCTCTGCCCAGCCTGTACTTGTGCTTGGGATTGCCCCGATCCACGTGCAGGGCCTTGCACTTGGCCTTGTTGAACTTCATGAGGTTCTCACAGGCCCACCTCTCCAGGCTGTAAAGGACCCTCTGGATGGCATCCCTTCCCTCCAGCGTGTCCACAACACCACACAACTTGGTGTCATCTGCAAACTTGCTGAGGGTGCACTCAATCCCACTGTCCATGTCGCTGACAAAGCTATTAAATAGCACTGGTCCCAGTACTGACCCCTGAGGAACACCACTTGTCACAGGACTCCACTTGGACATTGAACCGTTGACCACAACTCTTTGAGAGCGACCATCCAGCCAATTCCTCATCCACCGAGTGGTCCATCCATCAAAACCATGTCTCTCCAGTTTAGAGACAAGGTTGTCATGTGGCACAGTATCAAATGCTTTGGATAAATCCAGGTAGATGATGTCGGTTGCTCTTCCCCTATCCATCAATGCTGTAACCTCATCATAGAAGCTCACCAAATTAGTCAGGCAGGATTTGCCCTTAGTGAAGCCATGTTGGCTGTCACCAATCACCTCCTTATTTCCTATGTGCCTTAGCATAGTAGCCAGGAGGATCTGCTCCATGATCTTGCCGTGCACAGAGGTGAGACTGACTGGTCTGTAGTTCCCCGGGTCTTCTTTTTTCCCCTTTTTAAAGATGGGGGCTATATCTCCCCATTTCCAGTCAGTGGGAACTTCACCACACTGCCACGACTTCTGAAATATGATGGATAGTGGCTTAGCAACTTCATCTGCCAGTTCCCTCAGGACCCGCGGATGCACCTCATCAGGTCCCATGGACTTGTCCACCTTCAGGTTCCTTAGATGGTCTTGAATCTGATCTTCTCCAACAGTGGGTGGTTCTTCATTCTCCCAGTCCCTGCCTTTGCCTTCTGTGACTTGGGCTGTGCAGCTGGAGCTCTTGCCAGTGAAGACTGAGGCAAAGAAGTCATTGAGTACCTCAGCCTTCTCCATATCCTGGGTAGCCAGGTCTCCCATTTCCTTCCGGAGAGGGCCTACATTTTCCCTAGATCTCTTTTTATCACTGACATATCTATAGAAGTTTTTCTTGTTTCCCTTGATGTCCCTGGCCAGATTTGACTCTATCAGGGCTTTAGCTTTCCTAACCTGATCTCTGGTTGCTCAGAGAATTTCACTGTATTCTTCCCAGGCTACCTGTCCTTGCTTCCACCCTCTGTAGGCCTTCTTTTTGTGCCTGAGTTGGTCCAGGAGCTCATTCTTCATCCATGCAGGCCTCCTGGTGTTCCTACCTGACTTCCTCTTTGTTGGGATGCACCGCTCCTGAGCTTGGAGGAGGTGATCCTTGAATATTAACCAGCTTTCTTGGCCCCTCTTCCCTACAGGGCTTCATCTGATTGTACTCTACTGAGGAGATCTCTGAAGAAGCCAAAGTCTGCTCCTCCTGAAATCCAGGGTAGTGAGCTTGCTGAGCACCCTCCTTGCTTTCCTAAGAGTCTTGAATTCCACCATTTCATGATCACTGCAGCCAAGGCTGTCATTGAGCGTCACGTTCCCCATTAGCCCTTCTTTGTTGGTGAGAACAAGGTCCAGCAAAGCACCTCTCCTTGTTGGTTCCTCTACCACTTGGAGAAGGAATTTATCATCCATGCATTCCAGGAATCTCCTGGATTGCTTATACCCTGCTGTATTGTCCCTCCAACAGATACTGGAGTGGTTGAAGTCCCCCATGAGGACCAGGGCTTGTGAATGTGAGGCTGCTCCTATCTGTCTGTAGAGGGCCTCATCCACTTGGTCCTCCTGGTCAGGTGGCCTGTAGCAGATCCCCACTACTATGTCCCCTATCCCTGCTCTCCCTTTAATCCTGACCCATAAACTCTCAGTTGGCTCCTCATCAGTCCCTAGGTGCAGCTCCATGAACTCCAGCTGGTACTGCACTTCTGACCTTCAGTGATGTACATGCATAGGTGAGCATATGTGCAAAAATGCACACGCACAGTAGGGATGTGCATTGTCACAACTTCTTGTTACTAAGCAAAAATTGTCACTTGATCGCTTCATACAATAGGAACCTCCTGTGTCAACAGTGGCTCCTACAGGTTTAATTGATTCAGCAGGTTCTGCCTGTACTGCCCCTGAGACATGATGACAGCCCCTGCCAGCACAGCACCCCATTGCTTCTTACACCCTTTCTTGTATCTGACTCTGGAATGTTCCATTTTGAAAGGACACTGTTTTCTGCTACGCTTGAGAAATTGAGATGGTACCACTTATATAGTCCGTGTTTCCTACAAATCAATTTTTGCTTTTAGAACAATTTGTTTCCCAACTCTTTTTTGTTCAATGGTTACAAGTGTGATGCTAGTATCTAAATGAGGATGTGAAACTACATCACTACACTCCACTGTATCCAGCAAAACCTGTTCCCAAGGCAGTTGAGAGTTTGGAAACCTGAAAAACTAAACTACTTTTCCTACCGCACGCCAAGCTATTTCCAATGGTCTGTCAAAAATAACCAAACACCCAAACAAAAAGAAAATAATCAAAAACCACAAATAAAAGAAATAGATACATAGACCTATCTGGCAAAAGCTTGTGCAATTCAACTGCTTTAAGTCAACCATATTTTAAAGCATACGATGAAGTTTTGCTAGGACTCATAGCCTGTTCATGTAAGGACACCTGCCTTAATTAGACGAATTTCAGTGTTTTCAGTGGGTTTTGCACTGGTGGCAGCTCTAAAAATCTGCCTGTTGGTAGCAGCTGATGTAAACAAATTCAATATTTGCTCTGGTTCTTCATTTCCTTAGTTTAAAGCCAATGAGCCAACCAACCAACCAGTATATTCCTTAGTCTGACAATTTTCTAGTGCATATTTTGATTACATTATGTGATTTTTCCTGAACAGAAAAAATAGTGCAGGGAAATTTTAGAACATGTGTGTTGATGTTAGCTAAACATACAGGTATGTCTGTACCTGCTGCTCTAGATGGTTTGGCTGTAAGTTCATGTGTAACATGGGCTTTGACAGCACTTATGTATTTATGTGTTATATTTGATCATAAAGCAGTAATATATGAAGGAATGACAACAAGGGATTTACCTGTATAAAGGTATAAATATATTTTACCTGTATAAAGAGATGAAAACTGTATCCCTGGATGACTGGAGAAACATAGAGAGATATGTGGAGCTTTCTGCACGTCTCATTGTCGTTGGCAGGAGGTGGAGGTATTCTGGGGATTTTTTCTTATCCACAAAACCATAAAAAGAGTTGCTAGGCTTGTCACATAACGATTATACTGGATAAGAACATACAGCTAAATTCAATAAATAATAATAATCTTCTTTTTTTTTCTAGTTTCAACTAATTTTTCTGTACAAATTGGTATTTAAATAACATAGGCTACAAAAGCAGCAGCATCCAGCCGGAGTGTATGTGTATAGAAACTCTCTAATATAAATTAGCGCCTTTTAAAAATCACTGTAAACTCTGTTTTCTGTAATTATAACAAACCCTAGAGTTTTACCCATGTAATAGTAATTTTTTAGTATCTTCACCATTATTTTCCTTTTGATTTATTTAACTACATCTAACTTGAGCAAACAATGTTAAGTGGGGAAACAGATGTGGTTAAATAGCCTATAATTATGCCTTTAGTCATCTGTTACCATCACAAGGCTCCTCCTGCTACTATGACCAGAAAAAGTGACCTAACTGATTTCACCAGCAGCCTTGCCAGTGCCTGATGCAGAATAGATGGCCTTATTAAGCAATCAGAAAAAAAAATAAATAAAAATCAACCATTACAGTGGAATAGTAATCAGCAGTGTTTATACTAGCCCCACAATGCAAAATCAGAACCATGAATTCTGCTAATTGGGTACCTTCTGCATCCAGAGGTGCCTGCAATAGGAAACAAAAGGGACTTGAAAATTAGTGTTTGTAGCAATTAGTTTCTGTCTAAAGGCTTAGCCCAGTTCATGGAAGCCATGATTCAAACAGGGATTATTATAGTAACTATGGTATTTAAATGTCCTCTGCCATTATTCAGCATCAAATTTAGCATAGCAAGACTAATTTGGATTTACTCTTTAAAACTAATTTGGATTTACTCTTTAAAATATGATTGCTGGGAATTTTTAAAGTCCCGAATGGCAAACCATTTATTTTATGCTTTTCTATATTTCCCACATCAGTTGTTTTCTTTTAAAGATTATGAGCCTGTTTCAGACTAACTGTAGAGGTGATTAAATGTGTTTGCTGTTGAATAGCTGAGATTTAACGAATGGCATATCGGAGAGTGTTTGACTATTATTTTTCACAGAATGATCTGTACTATATTGGCGTGTTGAGGGATTTCGTACTTCATAAAAATGTAAGGACTGCAAGTTTATTGTTTATAAACACAAATACAAATTCACACCAGTAAGTAGTGATATACAAACGTTAAAGAAGAGAAATTTAGGTACACAATTTTCTGAGTAAACTGCTAGTGCATTTACAGATGGGCCTTGGCGAAAGCTCAGTGATTTACATCAAGTTGTTTACAAAAAGCCTTTTGCCCTTTTCCTTCCTTTGAATCTTTAGCATTTCTGACGTGATAATGTGATAGACAAATCTCCATGCTTCAGTCCTTACCATTATAGACTCCCTGCTGTAAGCGCTTAAAGGACAAATTAACAGTAGTACAATTTGAGTAACCTCTTCACCTTTTCTATCCAAGCATCAGCTGCATGTTCTTGCTTTGCTAAAGCTCTCCATATGGTTACAGCAGGACTGTGACAATAACATATTAAAAAAGCTTAGAATTCAGGAAAAAAAAAAACCTCAGGAAGAAATAGGAAAAAGGAGGCAAAAAGTGTTTAAGTCAACCCTCAGTCTTAGCTCTGTTCTTTAAAGGTTACACTGAATAACGGAAATGCATCATCTGCAATTTATTAATAAGTTGCCATCCTCATTAGTTAACTGCTGTTTAATCTGTATGTGATTAACTGTGTGACCTTAAAGATTGTTATTAATACAAAACATTACATTATGAAACCATTAAGTTATAGGAAAATATTGGTACTTTGAAGACAATCAGAATGATAAGTGTGATAGTTTTTAGAGATACTGTACCAACATTTCCTCTGACTGATTGCATTACATATTGATATCAGCAAGTATCAGTACGTAGTGCAATCAGTCAGTGGAAAATGAGTGAAATGTGAACTAATGAGAGCTAATTGTCTCATATAATAGCAAGGACACAGAATTCTATCAATTAAATTAGTCTGAGTTGAAACAACTATCAGTGTAATAATGTTGATAATATCAACCAAATTAGGTGTAATGAAATAAATGTTATGCGAAAGATCAAGAATACCCCTTGGCTTCGACCCCCACCTCCTGCTCACTAGGGAGAGAGCCTCATGACTTTGGGCTTAGCTTGCTCCAAGTTTTGCCTAAGGCACAGCCTGTAACATACGGTTCTGCACTCAGGGCACAGGTACAGAGCGTTTTCTTTTAATTCTTGTAATTTGCATCTGGCAAAAGGGGGAAGCACCCTGGGAGGGTGAGGCAGTGAACAACAAATAGTAGAGATATGCCGGTAAAGAAGAGTATGGCTAGCTCCAGCACAGCTGTTGGTGAGGCCAGGAGATGCGGTAGGTGAGAAACGCTGGCTTGAGCACAACAGTTGTTGCTTTTGTTTTTCCTTTGGGAACTACTGCCACCAAACATCTGTATTGCCTGATCAGTAATGATCTCATGGTGCTCAACACTGTTTTCTCTCTCTGTGATTAGTCCCATTCCTTCCAGTTGCTCTTGGGCAAGGCTTCCGAAGTTGTTCACAAACAGGCCCCAGACCCTAAATCCACATGGAGACTGAATGGCGAGGGCTAGGTTTTCAGAGATGCTGAGCATACAGCAGCTCCCACTGAGGCCGAGGGAAGCATTGGGATCATCAGTGTCTCAGCCTGGGTATTTAGGAGTTCAAATGGACCTAGAAGCCTAACTTCACTCACTTCTGAGGTTCCAGCCTCAGAAATTTCTGTTTGCACTGTGTATTGCTGTTTCACCTCCTCACTGTCACAGTCTTTCCAATTCGGTGATTGCGATGACCAAGAGACAATCATTAAAAGACCAACTAAATCTATCAGTCACTTCTGTAACAGGGTTTGGGATTATTAATGATATGAATTCTCAAAAAGAATAGAGAACATTGATCTGGGTTTATGAAATGAGACAGAAAGGCATTTAATTGATTTTAACTGTCCTAATCACCAGATCACTGCAAATCACTCCTCAGTTAACACCCTAGAAATGTAATCTGATAAAATAAAAAACAACCGAAGCCAGAAATCAAATGTTCAAGTGACATTCTTGAGTTTAAGATAAAGGTTTTGACTCACATAAAATAGTTTCAAATTGTTAAGCAGTCACAGCTTCTAGACTTCCTACAAACATGTGAAACAACATAGAATCATAGAATAGTTAGGGTTGGAAGGGACCTCAAAGATCATCTAGTTCCAACGCCCCTGCCATGGGCAGGGACACCCTCCACTACACCACGTTGCTCAAAGGCTCATACAACCTGACCTTGAACATTTCCAGGGATGGGGCAGCCACAACTTCTCTGGGCAACCTGCTCCAGTGCTTCACCACCCTCAGAGTGAAGAGTTTCTTCCTTATATCTAATGTAAATCTCCTGTCTTTCAGTTTAAAGCCATTGCCCCTTGTCCTGTCACTACATGCCCTTGTAAAGGTCCCTCTCCAGCTTTCTTGCAGGCCCCTTTTAAGTACTGGAAGACTGCTAGAAGGTGTCCCCGGAGCCTTCTCTTCTCCAGGCTGAACAACGCCAACTCTCTCAGCCTGTCTTCATAGAAGAGGTGCTCCAGCCCTTGGATCATCTTTGTGGCCCTGACAGAGTGTGAGCACTGTGAGGGGTTAAAAGGGGAAAAACACCAGTTAATTTTATGATGCAGTGAAAAATTAACTGTAAAGCCCACTTTCTGCTGCACGGCTTTTAGACCATGCTATCATGGAAATATTTGAGATGATGAGATATGGTAAAAAGTAACTCACACATAAAGAGCAGATATAGGACAGGGACCATAGAAGCAAGTTGGATGATAAACTCACAGGTTGGCAAAATAAGAGAGAGCAAATGCATGCAACTTGCGAAGCAAAGAAAGGAGAAATAATGATAAAAAGGTCTGTGTGGCCAGACTTACCACAGTCTTTTTTCTAACTGAGTATAGTAAAAGGTGACAGTTGGCACTGCTGCAGGGTTCACTTTGCCAACCTGCATTCCTCCCTGAGGTACTCACAGTCTAGGATGGCAGAAGCACAGACAAAATCAGGGCCACACAGGCCACCAGTTCTACCAGGGATGTGACGCATGCTCATCTGAAAGCGCAGCTTGGGAAAGCACTGCAGAGAGAGACTGCCCCAGCAAAATCACAAAATTTGACTGACTGTCATGTTGATCTTGTCGAAAATCTGCAACTGTGTACAAATGTTTAAAAATTGTCCATACAGCTGGATGAAGGGAATTTTTCTATCCATATCAAAGAAAGTGAACATAAAAGAGTTACAGTTGAGTCATCTCACTAATATCTCTTTCAAGTAAAATTTATTTCCTTGTATTAGAGAATCATGGGAAGCAAATGCTGGAAGTATCTCTGTGCTACAGAAAGCTTGTGTCAGAGAAGGGTAAGGCACCTGATCCGTTCACAGTGCTGAAACCACATGACTGACAAAACATGATGACCAACTAACTGCGTATTTCATTTATTATTTAGAAAGCATTTAACACCTTTCTACCTCAAAGGCTTAAGGGGATGCTGACAGATGTCAAGATTCAACATCGTATCACTGAACTCACCACAGACCTCTACTGTCAGTATAAAATCACAGTGTGAAGAACAGCAGGTGACAGTGAATGGTCTCCATTGGGCAGGGCATTAAAAAATGGCATTTCAACAAGAATATTAAATTCATTTTGAAACTGCTGTGAAAGGATTTTGAAACATGGAAGGAGCAGAAGTTTCCATTGGAGGGACTGTCGTAACTGATCTCTGATACACTAACAGCATAATGCCCTGTACCACGGTGACTGACAAAATACAATCCGTTCTGGAGGTGAGAACAGGCAATTAACCAGTGACATGAACTGTCCTGAACGTGTTGAAATGAACAAGCACATACACTGACATCAGTCGTAAAGATATAATGCTTTTTAGTGGTGGAAATACAGTTAGAGAAGAAGGGTGTCTGTCAAAACTAGTTGACAATCTTAAACTTTCTGTGGATGGAAAAAAAAATCAGGAAAGCAGTTACAGAAGCACTAGGGGTGGAATAACATAGGGAAGGCTAGCCAACATGAAGATCAGATAGATGATGGATGGACTGGCGAGGCCGGCCACAAAGATACTACTGTGACTTGAGAAGCACCTGGAAAGTCTACTACAACATCAGCAAGAGTCATATATGAATACACAGATGTACGTACTGAAGTTATAACAATCAGTGAGTGAATAAATTTGCTATCTCATTTTCTTAATACATATGGATAAATGACATATTTAACATAGAGTCTTACGTGTGATTATCAATGGTTATTTTTAGTGGACCTTCCATCTCCTTATTGTTCCTTCTACTTTCCATTTAGT
This sequence comes from Tauraco erythrolophus, assembly GCF_009769465.1. Taxonomy (NCBI): domain Eukaryota; kingdom Metazoa; phylum Chordata; class Aves; order Musophagiformes; family Musophagidae; genus Tauraco; species Tauraco erythrolophus. The sequence goes on from NC_141470.1 coordinate 44,848,368, forward strand.
AAGAGTATCATCTCATCCATTTTTGAATTGCCATTAATTTCACCCCCCTCATCTGTTAATGGACTTTCCTTCTCTTTGGTATTTATTTTGCCAGCCATAAAAGCCTTTTTAATCCTCCCAAGCTCCTTTTTTATTCATTCTGGGCTTGCTTGTACTGCTACACTGTGCCCTGGGTAAGTAGCTAAGCTGCCCCAGGAGCAGGCCAGAAAATTAAATGGGACTTGGAACTCTAGTCTCTCCCTGCACCCTGCTCCTGAAGACAGGGCTGGGTTGCAGCTATTTGACTTCCAGTCTAACCAGTAATTCTGGCTGCAAACCAGAGGGAAAAGCATTTTGCAGATACAGACTTCTTTCCCAGCTGACCTGCATGCTCTCCGTGCCAAACATGCAACAGGTAATGTAATATTTTGCTGTCTCTGTTAGTCTCAGCTTTGACTTTTTAATTTTTTGTAGCCTTTAGCTAGATGAGGAGGTCTCAATGCTGTGCTGGCCAGCAGGCACGCATTTGCTGCCAAAATGTCACAGTCAGGCAGTCCAGGTAGGAAAACAGCACCCCGTCCTGGTGCATCATCAGTGGAGTAATGCATGGGAGACTTTACCCTTCTTCTTTTTGGCTCCCCATGTCAGCTTCCTCTGATTAACTCCAGATATTTCAGATCAGTTTTGCAAGGAAATGTCCTTCACATGATTTTACTGCATGCGTGTGTGTACATGTACACTTCTGTCCAGCTACCTTAGTTATTTCCTTTCTCCTTTTCTCTCCCTCCCTCTCCTCTATAATTTTTCCAAACACAATCACAGAGGAATAGAGCATCCAAAGATATTTGGGGCAGAGGTGGTCAGGTAAGGAAAAGAAATCCTGTGAATGCCATCTCTGAGGAAATTGATGCAGCCTGTGCTCAGCCTCTGTTAGTCACGAGAGAATCCACTGCTTGGTAAAGTTTTACCTCTCATGTGGGTTCTCTGGTATCTAATCAAGGACAGCTTCTGATAGAAGCATTTCCCATGGCTGGACCACCTGTAAGGGCTTGTACATGTGTCTTCTCCAATGTTGAGTAAGTTCATGCTGTGTGTTAATGTAACACAGTCAAAAGAGCAGCTGGCCACGACACGAAAATCCACTGGCGTCATTAGTTTAGTTTCACTGTGTGCTAAACAACTGCTTTCTCCACTTCTTTTACATCTCTTTGTAATCTCAGGTATATTAGCAATACTTCACAAAAACAGTGTTTAGGGGTTTTTTTTCCCCTCATTTTCTTTTTCGCAGGAACTATCTGTGTACTATTAATATGTACATTAATTCAAACTTACTATTCTCCTTTTTTGAGGCCTCCCTTGCCATCTTTAGTGTGTTTGTTTTTATGACATTAGCTACCCTTTAATTTCTGTCATACTGTTTGGTTTTCAGATAGCCTCTCATTGCCGTTTCTTTATTTTTCTCTAAGAATTAACCTGGTTTCTTGTTCTGAGTAATAAAAGTTTGTAATTCGAGAACCTCCTTAATACACGTGTGATTGTATTTGTTATCCAACAGAGAGATGGGAGGTCAGGATTTCTCCATAATGGTTTCTACAGGCTGGAGAAATAATTATCCTTCCTTGGCTCTGTGTGCTTTGTAGTCAGAGCTGTTCTTCCCTCTGGGTTTGCTTGGTGTGTGTCATTCCCCATGCTCAGTAGGGCAGGAGGGTTGCCATATGTGGCCAGTTGTCTGCTGTGTATAAAATCCAGCCTGTTGCACTGTATTGCCATAAAACCCTAAAGCATTGTCCACATAACTGCATGCAACTTCCAGGAGAAAACCAGTGGGAGCAGTTAATCTGTAGAAGAGAAGGGGAGAAGGTAGTTGGGTATTTTGTCCATAGTTATTACCAATCAAAAACGATGGTATGAAAATGTGTCAGAATATCAGTGTGGCATATGAAAACGTAGGATTAAAAACATCCTAGATAATCTTTACTTGGTTATTTCTACATTTTTGCCTTTAGCCTCCTGTCACCATCAGTCCTGAATACTCCTGTGAGATAAGCAGCAGTTATGACATCTGAACATGATGAATTTAATGGCCTAAAAAATATCCTGTTTTCCACAACTGTAACTGCTTTCAAGTAACCTTCACATTTGGCTGCTGCTATGTTTTATCATGTATATTGTAGCTCTTTTTTTTCCTCCCTTTGCTTTTGTATTGCTTTAAAAAGACAACAGAACATGCTGTGAGTTAATGTTTCACTTGTAAAAGGTTATGGATTAAGCTCAGCTGGTTTCTCAGGCTGACACAGGGTTCATGATTAGAAGAATGAAAACAAACATGAATTGAAAATGTCACTAACCTTTATTGGGCCCTGAAAATCCCTGAGCCTGCATGACAGGAGGCTTTCCTGTTTTCAACAGGATAAAGAAGATTGAAACAAAACAGCACGGATCTTGGCTATTTACATCTTTTAATGAATGCTCTTCACGTTTGGGTCCCTTTGTCAATCTCCCAGTTTTCAAGGGTTTAGCTGTGAAAAGTGCGGATGGTATCACATACTCTTATAAACCATGGAGTAGACATCTGTCTAGGATGCTTTTTCCTCCAAATTATGCTTAGTGTAAAGGACCACGTTTTAAGCTTCATTTACCACTGTGCATGTATAAGGTCGCCAATTATCCAGTCTGAGTGTTCAATAGCAGAAAGGCTGAATAAAACCATCTCTAAATAATGCATCTGATTTTATTTTATTAAATTAAATCAGAGAAAACATTTTTATAAATTCTAGATCATAGTGTAGTTCGAACTTTAAAACCATTTAATGAAAAAAACCCACCACCTTTTCACTTCAAAAATTATCAGTTCTTGCTCTAGCTGCTGTGGAAAAATATGCTGTGACTTATCAAAGGCAGGAGGAACTCAAAGCTGACTCAAACTGGTGAGTGGAAACCAAAAATGCCACAGATCTGGGATGCTTTGTTTTATCAAGAGCACAGATTCAGACCCAATGTCGTAGACCTGCAAACTGAAGGAGTCTATTGCATGGTATGACTATGTCTCCTTTGCATTAACTCTTCCCGTGCATTAGGGAAGAATTAAGCATCACAGTTGGCCTTATGGATTCAGATATCCCCTGTTTCCTTATGTGCTGGCTGAGATAGGGTTAATTTTCTTTGTAGTAGCTAGGATGGGGCTATGTTTTGGATTTGTGCTGGAAACGGCGTTGATAACACAGAGATGTTTTAGTTACTGTTGGGCAGTGCTCACACAGAGTCAAGGCCTTTTCTGCTTCTCACCCCACCCCACCAGCGAGTAGACCGGGAGTGCACAAGAAGTTGGGAGGGGACACAGCTGCAACAGCTGACCTCAACTGACCAAAGGGATATTCCAGACCATACAACTTCATGCTCAGCATATAAAATTGGAGGAAGAAGAAGAAAGAGGAGGACATTCGGAGTGGTGGCATTTGTCTTCCCAAGTAATGGGTACGTGTGATGAAGCCCTGCTTTTCTGGAGATGGCTGGACACCTGCCTGACCGTGGGAAGTAGTGAATGAATTCCTTGTTTTGCTTTGCTTGCATGTGCGGCTTTTGCTTTCCCTATTAAACTTTCTTTATCTCAGCCCATGAGTTTTCTCACTTTTACTCTTCTGATTCTCTCCCCCATCCCACCGGAGGGGAGCGAGGGAGTGGCTGCGTGGGGCTTAGTTACCGGCTGGGGTTAAACCACGACACCTTATTACCTTACACTGCTCAGCTGATTTTCTTCCCAGTCAAATTACTGAAAACACAAAAGAATTATCAAATGTTTTTTCATCTAGACTGTGAAGGAACAAGGCGTATGTTTTTCTTAGTTTTAAAATTTTTAGCTGCATGTTTTAGCAACAGCTGTGCCATTGCTTCACTGATTTCATAGGTAACCTGAGAAAATACTTTATGGAGGAAGAACACCGGGGGATCCTGCAACCAAATGTATTTCCTTCTCCTGATCTATCAATGTCTGTTGAATGTGGAATTTTTGCCTCACAAAATCACATTTAACTTTTCACAAAGTGAAGTGAGGCAATATAGACCCACGCTTAGTACCTAATTATTTAACATATCCTACTATTTCATGGTGCAACTCTGACCTGTAACTGAGATTTAATGAAGTGCTTTGGCAGAGAATTAATATTAAGGGGAACATAAACCTGCAATTTTTTAGTCTCACTTCATCCAATTATAGTTTGTTCTTACATTACATAATCTATTTTACAGTTTTTGGTGTAGGAGCAGAGTGAGATCTTACAATATTTTAATGAGGACCAGGTTTTTTTTATCTCTAGCTATTTTAGTCTTTTGCAAATATTGAAGAAAGTCATATTTGATAAAATTTCCTAAGGTTTCTTAATGATATAGGACCCTAAACCACAGCTTCAAAATCAGCTGAGACCTCAGTCTCTAAAGATATGTGGACATGTGAGTTTATCACATGAAAGTGATAAACCAGATTAATTGAATTAATTGAAAATTAAATAAGTGGCTATTAGGTGCTCAAAACCAACAATGTTTGCTCCTAAACTGTTGAGGATAGGTTGACAAAGGAGGCTTTGCAAGGCAGCATCCAACTTCCAGGTGTCTTGCCACACAGTGAATTCATATTTATCAACCAAAGCTCTCTAAATGGATGGAGAAAGTAGGGTGCACAGTGGAGAGGTACCCAAATTACCCATGGGAAGAAATACCAAAGAGTATCAGCAACACGATTACATATCTCATATTGTCAGGTGAGTATCACGCCTTGCCGCTTACCAATTTCCCTCTCTCTCACCTCTCCAAAGTCAGCTTGGAGAGAAGGAACATGAGTCTTTTCTCCATAACCCTGTAAATCTGTAATTGTGCATGAAGGGTGTGGAATGCCTCTGATGTGCTTCTACAAAACAAGACAGCTTGATGCAGTTTGATGGTTAAGATGCTCACATGGAGAACAGAAGTTCAAGTGGGATTTTGATACCGCATCCCAAGGAAACACTTCTGATACTACTGAAATATCTAATACTACTAATGATTGCAATGAGAAAGGCTGGAATTATGGGATATGTGGCTTCTCCTCCTGGCTGTGATTTGTCTAAGGTTAATACCCTGGGGGTATATCTGACATGTTGAGTCCTGAAGATAAGGCAGGTGGTGGAAAGCCTTGTTTGGGAACGTGAGTGGGTTTAGGTGTGGGATAGACACCGAATTGCCAAGTGCTTTCAGGACTCAAGCACTTCTGCTCATTCCTTGTGCAGAAACTTAGTCTCCTAGGAGATTTCTCTTGTGGAAACTTGAGGAAGTTTTGAGGATCTGAATTTTTGATTTGGATGCCTAAAGTGGTATTAAGATGCCTGCATTCCCCTCTTGAATCTAACTCACAGATGCAACTTTTTAAAAGATATGTAGTGCATGAAAGTGCACGTAAGCGCTTTATTTTGATTTGTCAAAGGGGCATGGGCAATTCACTCTGTTCTGGTACTCTTTGTCTTGGGCACATAGGAATTCTCAGTAGAAATAAGTTAGAATTAGACTCTTGGGCTCTTCAGTACCCTTATTTATCTCTTTATCTGCCTTAGTATATGTTTAGGCACTGAATACATTTGTGAAATTAGACATAAAAACCCAATGGGCAAAGGCTCCAAAGGCACTTATTTGTCTTTGGAAACGTTTCTTATGGCATTTTACTGCTGCATTATCTATTCAGTGGTAATAGACAATGCAGAAAAGAAGTGAGTAAGTGCTGGCTTTTTCATTTTGTCTCAAGCTGCAATAGTTAAAATCCCATGTTATTTCTCTGGGGGAAAAAAAAAGAAAAGAACCATGCTGAGAGCATTTGGAGCAATGTAACATTGTTCAGTTTAATTTGCTAAGCTCTTGAGAGCAGTTTCACTTAATATATGGTTCTATATAATGTCTTGGCTTAGTTTGGACTCTGAGAGAGTGAAGTATGAACTCAGGCGTAACTCAGTGACCGCTGCTTTTAGTTTTGAAAATACATGGGCGCACCTGATTTATAATAAAAGTGAGGAGCTAGTGACACTTGGCATGTGGAAATTACTGTTTAGCTCGGTGCCAGTTCCTGCTAAACTCTCCCAGTGTACTTTTGTCTTGGTCCGAGTACTTTTGACTGTTCAAGCAGAAAGGTTCCCTTCAGCGGAGAACCGAGCCAACTGTTTAAAGGGTGTTTTTTTTCCCTAATAAAACTTTACAGCACTTTTATGTGAATTTAGTGTTTGTGAAAGGCCCTGTACTGACAGCCCAGGGAACAGAGGCCCTAAGTTCATTCACAGACCATGCGCACTGCAGACAGGGGTGGTGGTGGTGCTGCTGCCCTGTCACACTCGTGTGTTCTTCACAGCCCAAACACACTCACTCAAGGTGGATAAAAGATTGATTTGATCTCTGATGCTCTTCAGTCATTTGATTTTCATTGGAGACTGCCATAGGGCTGCAGTCTGATTCCAGCTGTGGAGAGGTTTTGTGGTGTTGACACTTGCATGTTACCTTCTTCACAAGATACACCACACAGTCTTTTTTTATTGTGGTATTATTTCATTTAATAATTCATCTCTGTAGCTCAGTTGAAATGTGATGATTAAAACAAAGGAAGAAATGTTCTTACATACTAGAATTAAAATAGAAATACTTATGTATGCTTCATTGACACTAGTTGTAACATAAAGTGTAGCGGTAAATGTGTATTAAAATGTGTAAATCAGTACGCACCTCAGAAGCTGCATACAGTGTATTCAAAGACTATAACTGAAGCCAGCAAAGATGTTAGAGACAAGGAACCCTATCAGGACTAGTTGAACTGCACATACATTGAAGCTTTGCGTTTGACATACGTACCCCCTTGTATTAGCTGGACAGGCTGCCTTGTTGAAGCCCCATCCTGATCTGAGGAGGTCTCTTTGCCCTTTTCCTCTAAAATGAGAGGGAGTTGCCAGCTCTTCATTGAGCAGCCCAGCGCTGGAAGCAATGCCCAGGAATGGAAGCAGAAAGGCATCGCCACTGCTGTCGGTGAGGGAGGCGGTGGGGGACCGCGCAGCCCCAGCACACCGGAATCTGGAGGGAAAGGGGCTCAAGCACCTCAGGCAGTCTTAGGCAGGAAAATCAGTACACAGGTGGTTCAGCAAAGGCACAGTACATTCGGGTATAAGAAGTAGCAGAGCTCTGAATACCTACAACACTTTTTTATATATATCTGGAAGGTTTAAGCATTGAGAATCGATGCAAATTATGGCTGAGTTTTCTGAACTGCTCTTAGGAAGGTAAGAGGAGAAATTCTGCTATTTTAGGCTTTGTTCAGTCTTCTCTTTGAGCATTTTTGAAAGCACTCAAATTATGGTCTGTGAAACAGCTATGGTGGGTAATTAATGTTTTCACTGAGGCTTTAAAATGAAGGAGAAACTAAACACTTAGGAATGGAAAATGCACTTCTCCCAGTCTGTCATGGACATTTACTGAAGCTTGCAGGAATACTTTCTAAGGGGAAAAAAAAAAAAAGATATGATAGAAAAAAAATTTTGTTATTTGAGAGAGTAATATCAAGATGACTGGTTTTCTTGGAGAACTATCTCATAGTGATCTGAGATTCAATACCTCACTTTGTATTTCCCTGGTGATTCAACTATAAGGGTCCTGTATCTTCATTGCTAATTTCTCTTAAAGAATCATTCAAAACAAACCACAATTAATTTGAGGCTGAATTCAGCACAGGTGACGGTGTTTAGAATTAAATGCAACAATTCAAAGATAAAAAAGCTTATCTCACAACAGAGTTGTATTTTGTGATAATGATATATCAAAGTGTCAAAAAAAATATGGCTGAATATTTCCTTATTTTTTCTGTCTTCTGTTTGTACTTCTTAAAGATCTACTGGAATCTTGTATTAATTTTTATGCTTAATTTTGCATATTGAGAAATGGGACGCAGAGTTTGACAGAATTAATGTGATGTGCTTCATCCACTTGTCCACCAAAATCCCACCTATAAAGCATTCTTCCTCCACGGCATTGAAATCTCTATATGTTTCCAAGCTGCAGCTTGTCCCAGACAAGCTTATTTCATTGCATTTCATTTCATGGTTCCCTCCAAATGCCTTGTACACAGTACTCCTATATGTTTTCTCATTTAGAAAGACTTGTCGGTGAAGTTAAGATATTTCAAGTAATTCTGTTCGTGATCCGCAGCAGGATTATTGTAGATTGATGCGTGACCATATCTTGGATTCCTGATGGAACAACGTCCTTAGGATATGAACCTGCCTACGCACACAGTACTGAGAGGCTAATTGTATTTGGTTTAACAACACTAATTTAGTGAAACAAGCTTATTATCTGGCCCATAATTTACAGCCTGAGTTTAATGAAACCCTTTTCTCTTTTATTTCTCTTTTCTCTCTGCTTTCTCTCCCTGTACCTTGTTCTTCATTTTCTCTTTCTCCCTCTCTCTCTCATCCCCTCGCCCATGACCTCTCTCTGCCTCTCTGTCACTCTCCAAAAGCACAGGCAAGTAGTAGAACCTTGAGCTACCATTGTTGCCGCAGTTTGAAAGTTAAGCGTGTGCAGATAACGCTCCTTTAGAGCTGTGTAACATCATCAGTGGCTTCTGAGGCCTCTGTAACATGCATCGTCCTTGGGATGCTCTCACTGGGATGACAGAGAACTCTCATAAATCCGGACCACCTAAAAATAGGGCAGCTGCTCCGTGACTAAGCACTTACTGCGCTTTGCTCCCCGTAAGGGAAGATGCTTACACCCATTAGGAACAGCAAAAAGTCCATGTGCACTACTTATCAGCCTCAAAATAGAGCCTACACTGCATGTAAGTGGCTCCAAAGACTTATTCTGGCCCTCTGTGCTGGAACGAGTGTGATGCAGCACGCGTGCAATGACTGCCTCCTGATGAGTGCTGTCATCTGATGCTAAATGACAAGGGAGCAAACCAAACACAGGAAGGTCTTTGCTTGCTGCAACAGCTGCTCCCGCTGCTAATTGATGCTGTGTATCTGTGGCATCATCCCAGTGACTATTTTAGGTTGTTTCCAGCTGTGAAGGTTTTTGTCTCACAGCTAGTGGTATCTGTGCAGCTGGCAGAGCGAGGTAAAAATAAACACAACTAATTCAGCAAAGCAATGAGAAAAATGCACAAAGAAATGTAAAAATAATATAAGCCAAGGTTATTTGGGAGAGACATCTGAGTTTGTGTGGAGAAAGGCTGATCTGGCATGGAAAAGGGCTGATCACCTGCCTGTCGCTGCCAAGAAAAGGGAAATATTTTAATGTGAATTTTGGGCTTATGAAATATGTAGTATGCTGAAATTTTCCAAAGACCAAGCTCTGATGGCACTATTGACAGGTCCTCTACAATGTCCTATACATATGTTTAAATATTTACTGTGAGGGAGGCGTTCTAAAGAATGAGAATATGTTTATTCAGTCATCATTTTCCATAAACTTCTTACCTCTTTCCTGAGCAATACTTAAGTAACTACTGCTAGATAGAGGGCTTTTTGCTCCTCTCTTAGTTTGGATAGTTCTCTTTTGGAAACACAACTCGTACCACCAAACTAATTTCTCCCGTTTCTCCACATCTCTTCCAGTAATACCCACGTTAACGCCACTTACACTGCTAACAGCATTAGGGATGGCTGCACAGGTATTAGGTAGCACCATTCCCACGGAGACCCTAACCATAAGCTTCCCTTATCTGCAAGGGAAGACAAAACCAACGGGTTTTGTTCTGCAATTTAATATATAACCTGTCTGAATCCAGCTTGTATGCAAGCAATTTTAGAGAAAAAAGATCAAACAGGATTTCCTACTAATCCTTCGGAGTATTTAGAGTTTCTGGTTATTGCAGGAACCTTGACTTTGGAAAATTGTCATGGAAAGAGAAAATTTGAGACACAAAAACCTGACTCTTTGTACTGCGTTTATGTACTTTTAAGTATCTTACCTGTCAGTTAAAACAGGTGCAATCAGAATTACTTTAGACTTCATTAAACATTTTAATGTATGTACTTCTGATAATTTGTCTTGTCTTTTAGTGACAAGAAACATAAATATATAAGTATATAATATAAATAAATATATAAGTACACATACATAAATAAATACATACATAAATAGTACATACATACGTAAATATATATGTACAGATATTCCGACAATATCTGTCCTGGTTTAGATCTTAGTTAAATCTTGGGGTTTTTCCTCCTTAAAATACAAATTGACCTATTTTATTTCAGTAAGTTTTTCCAGGGGTATTTGTATTTATTTTAAATCTTTATACTCGGCTACAATTTTGTGAAAAATGCAGGCCATGTGTTTGTCAATGCCAAAACCACCATGTGCTTTCATTAACCTAGGAAACTAGTTTTAGGTTTTCAGAAAGAAAATTTGGACTCCGACACAAAGGAAATATTTTTAATTCTCTGCTGATGACCTGTTTTTCCTTCCTTTACTTCCCTGTTTCTTAATGTTTATTTTCACTATTTTGCCTCAGAGTTTTGAATACAACACCATGAGCTGTGCTTCAGTACCACCGACGGAGAGCTGCGGGGACGGGGGGACAGTGCCACGTTCTAGTCTGGAAACACTGACCTCTGCTCATTTTAAATAAATAATAAATTTATTTCTGCCTGAACTAGGAAACTGGCATTCACTAATCAGTCACACTACCTAGAATACAAATACATGCTACTCGTAGCAGTGAGGCATGAACTAACAGAAAGTTAAAATAAATGAACCTTGCTTGCCTTTATCAAATTGGCCTTGCTCAACTATTCTATTTACAATGTCGTTAAGTGTTTTATTAATACATTCTGATCTGTTCTGTTTTGTAAGGAGAGACGGTACCTAGAAACACAGAAACAAACATTGCAACAAAAATGAAGCAAGTTCATAAAACAATATTTGGTTAATCTGCAATTATAGAGCTGTCCCTACTCGGTCTCTCTGTTTCAAGATATCAGTTTCTTAAAGTTTCCTGTAAGACTGGATCCTACACTGGTGTGGAACTATATCAGTATTGTTACATGTCAGTAGAACATGATATGAAGCCGCATCTATTTACCTGAGGTGTAAATCTGGGCAACTTGTTCACCATTACCATGTTAGGTGAATTTTAATATAAAATAAAATCTTAAAAAGTTGCTAAAAGTGGATGAGTGGATGAGTTTAATATTCTACCACAGTGTTCGCTCTAAAATAGTATTGAATAGGAGGGGAATTTGTCACACTTCATTTAAAAGAACATTTTAATGTGCTTTTTTAGGAACAGCTCAATTACAGGTATGTGAATAAATAACTAGAAGCTTTATATCTAGAAGCTTTATATCCACTCTTAGCTCACATTCAAACACCTTCAGTTGAAAAACAAATAGTCCATTTTAGTTTTACAGAAAAGTATATGATTGAAAGTTATTATGAATGGATTTATGTTGAATGAGTCCTAAACTGGTAAACAGGACTTTATCTCTTGGGGAAAGTCTGTGCAGTGGTTACATTTTTGAAGACATTTATTAAAATCACTTGCATTCCTCTGGAATCTTACTTTTTTCAGCGCATCTTTTGAAACGTGTTCATTTTTAAGAAATCTGGATGATGTTCTACCTGTTAACAAAGCTTTCCAAAACACTTGTTTGCATAGCCAAAGGATAGATGAAGCCTTCTACTTACTGCTAGAGGAAGTTTTGTCATTTACTCCACCGAGACCAGGGTTTCATTCAGCTAGTTTGCATCTTGCTTTAGGCTGGGGGAGCAGAGCTCAGGCCTCACATAAGGATGCAGCTCCTATAAAAGTCCCTTGCTGCCTGCCAGGCTGCCGTTTGGTAGCCTGCAAGAAACACCACCGCCAATGTGAACAGAAAAGTATCGAAGTGCAATTTACACAACTCCTTAAATTCTGATTTCTGTTCTGCAGTGTTTTTCAAATCCTGCATCTGATGGGGCTGCATCTCACCTGCTTAGGCCAATGGGCCAAAATCCAACGGAGAGGTATCCACAGTCTTTGCCCACAAGCCTGAAATTACTGTGGTGGAATAAGTGCTGCTGAATGAGAGGTCTCCCATTGCTAAAATAATATCCTTAATGCATCCTCTCACAAATAAATCACTCAGGATGATTTCCATGGATGTCCTACCTAAAGGAACAGTGACTCAAGGAGAAAAAAGTCTGAGATTTGGGGAGATGAAAAACTTTCTGGCATAAATAAAAATTAATTATTTTTTTTTATTAATATTTTTATTTTTCTCAGAGCATCACATTCCTTTTATCAAGCCACCTAGGCAGATTCTTGAATCCACCTCCTGGAAAGGAGGCATAAACCTGCTGCCTGAGCTGTCTTAAGAGCTTGATCAAGCAGTGAGGTAAGTGCCTTTTACTACATGGAAACTACAAGGTCAGAAGGGGAAAAAGTACTGACGAGATGGTGATTATGAGCATTAATCATAATAATATCGAGGTCTTATATAGCACTTTTCATCAGAGGATTTTAAAGCGCTGTACAAAAGAGACAAGTCTCATTATCTCCATATTTTAGATCTAAAATGTGACCTCCAATACCTTAAGGCTTTTTCTCTGAGGGGAAAAAAAGACTTCCAAAATCAACAATATTTATTCTCTGTTAAATTTCTAACAATCGCAATGAAGATTTTTTAAAAATCTACTTGCTCTGTGGACTCTGCGATGGAATTTTAATTGCTTTACTAGCAGCTCGAGCTATAATGAATGAATAAATGTAATACTTATCAGGACGCTACCATCAGCTGATTGAACCAGTACTTTGGCGTTCGCAGGATATATTCAGACAACTCCGTTCGCATGTTCAATTATGCTGCTGGTTATTGCCTCGTTTGTTGGGGAATGGTAATTGCATATATAGGTGTTGCGATGCACAGTAAAATGAATCAGCTCAAACCACCTTCAGCGAGAGTTTAAGCTAGTCCTTGTCCTTTGCCTTTCCAAAGGACTGATGCATAGATCTTTCAGAGTATCCTAGCCAAGATCTTGCACACTAACTAGCAACTAAGACGTGTTTTTTTAATTAAAACAGGCTAACAGTACCACAAACAACTATGCCTGAATGCACCACAAAATAGTTACACTGTGCAAAACAGGAATATTACTGTAAGCTATTATTGAAGGGCCGATTTTTACCTTCTGCTGTCAAGAAAATATTTCTGTTTTATTGTGTTAGAAGACAGACCTTGACATCTATCAGTAGAATTTTATTATAGGAGAAAAGATTTATGACTGCAGAACAGCAGAGAACAAAACTCAGCGCTCACCTTTCTGCAATGTCCCTGGTGCAGAGAGGCTCAAGGATTTGTTTGGGATTTTGTTCCTCTCTGGGGTCAAGGTTGATCTGCACAACTGAGTCTTAACGAGAAAAGATATTTTTTTCCAGAGTTGTGAGGAATTTTAAGTATCAGGGAGGAAAGTCAGAAAAATAAATAAAAATATACATTTGTCTGCGTTCGCACAAATGGCATTAGTGAGACAATATTTGGGAAAGTTTAAAAGCCACCCTATGGAAAATGCAGTTTTGAGACACTGCTCCTTGGAAACTATTTTGTGACATGATGTTGCTTTTTAGAAAGAGGCCAGGTTGGAACAATGATGTGGACACTGACTGTCACTGACTAACTGCTTCTAGTGTAGGGGTTATCTCATTTTCATTTAAGCAAAGAAGATTTGAGATGTGAAATACATACAGGAAAAAAAAAACCAACACAAAACTACTAGAATATCCTACGTTTCAGGGAATTGTCTTTCTACAAAGGGTGAGACCTTTTTGTAAAGGAACTTAAAACATTTTTATCTTATAACAAACTACGGTGTATTCTCCTTTTGGCTAATAATAACACTAATACCAGATGCAAGGTCTGAAGTAACATCTACTTTTTTATTTAAAATTTCTCTTTGCATTTGTCTTTTTTGTTTGCAATAATAATAAGGATTAAATAATACTGATCCCCTAAAGCTCTACTCATTACACTTGTCAGCTCCATCGGAGCTGGTGTCCTTCTAGATCCCACATCAGCTGAACTTAATGCTGTTCATGAACTTTAAGTTTCCTGGGCACTGGTGAAAAGAGATTGTTTTTTTTCTGGACTTCAGCTCAGAGAAGTCTTGCCTATGCAAAAGATGAAACATACTCAAAACCCCATACCAAAAGTCCCACAGACACTGGACTAATACCGGTTCTAGTTGCATAAAGTTTAATGGTATAAAAATGAAAATTTGAGCTAGCACTTCAAATGTCTATCATGCCAAACCAAATTTGAATTTACTACAAGTTATTTAATACATTTGTTTCCCTTCTATTTTTGGTCATGTATTATTTGCCAGCAATCTTTCTAATATACTCATTCTTCCAAAGCATTTGCAGAACATCTAATAATTTTTCTTCTACAATTTCTCCAGGTGAGATTTTTGGTATTACAGATCTGAACTATTTTGACAAAATTTACTGATTATTTATTTGAATTCCCAGATAGATTATTGTGATTTTAAAAAATCAAGTTTCTCATTAATACTGTCTTTTTTTTTTTTTCATTGTACTGCGGCTATACCTTACAAGCAATTAATTTACTAAGATCTTTGCAAGAATGCTAATACTGGAAAATTAACATCAAAGTTAATGTCTTTTAAAGTTTTTAGTAAATTCTTCAGGGATCTTTTGGTGAATTCTATCTTCATAATTATATCTATACATAAGATGGGTTTTGCTTAACATTTGTAATTGATTTCCAAGAAGAAAGAGTACGGGGACAAAGCACTCACTCAAGCAGCTTTATATTCCTGGAGTAAGTACTAAATCTACACCAAAAGACTGAAAGGAATATAACGTTTTATGGCTTACTCATATGATGTGTTGCTACTGTCATCTTTCAGGAGTCAAAGTGAACTGAGAAAGTTGACATTTCCTAGGATCCAGCCCCAGATGAATACCACCAATTTGATTACTTTCTTCCAAACTCTCCCAAATGTTTACAAATTTGCTGTTCACCAAAATAAAGATGCAAAAAATATTAACCTCTGTACAGCAACAGGGTGAACAGGAATAGATGGGCACAGAGAAGACGTACTGCTTCGTACCATGTAAAAAAAAAAAAAAAAAAATCATCCAGCAGCCTTCAACAGTCCCTTCAAGTAAGAATTCAGAGGTTTCTCCAGGCTGTTGTAGAGCCCATGTTTCTGTGAACAGACAGCCCTTCTTCACAGAGGGGTCTAGACAGATTACATGCAAGGCAAAAGAAAAGACTGCAGATGTTGCAGGAAAATTGCAGAAGGTGTAGTGAGGATGAAAGGATTGAATGCAAGAAACAAGCCAAAGTAAGTGAGGCAAGTGGAGCACTGGTGTTTTTGTTAGCAAGACAAATGGAGTGCTAGCATTTTAGCTTCTTTGGGTCGATAAAATAAGTAAAGACTGCATTACTGATGGGAACTGGCATGTTCTCCAGGTGGGCAAGTCAGAAATTACCTAGTTGCAATTCTTGGTTTGAAACCTATTTCTGTTTAAGAAATGATGAAATGAAGCCCTGGACATCCAAACGTAGCAGAAATTTTGGCTTTCAGATGAAGAATTGAAGAAAACGCTGATACGTGATTAGGAGCACGTTGTCCACAGATTTCATGTTGTTCTTCTCCCTTGGGGGCCAGGGTACCATATCCTGTGACAGTAAAGTGACTCTAGAGAGGCATGAATCACAGCCAGTTACACTGCAGGGTAACAAATGAATGACGTCAGACTTCCTCTACTGACGTATGTGCACAGCACCACATGCAGCTGCCAGCTTTAACTGCTGAGTATAGGGACTTACCCTCAGTGGAGGCTGGCACTTTCCTACTGATGCTCAAGTCCAGCCTCTTTGATCACCCCTTGAAGGATCATGGATATTGAATCTCTTCTTATAGTACCTGTAGCTCGCTTTTTACTACCTCTTGGAGAGTAAAATCCCTCTTGAGCAGCTTCTCTACTATTCCTTCTGTTGTCCTGGTTGTCTCTTGGAAAAGAAAGGTTTGGAGACAGCTACTGTTTCCTCCTCCTATTGCTATTCCACCTGTTTGCAGAGTCTTACAATGCACCATCAGTTGGTTACAGTTCATAAGTGGATACATATGAAATATTATATCTGCTCTGGGAGGTCTCCATTCCATTCATTTAATCACAACCAGTATTGACTTTGCCCTCATTGCAATATGGTATTATCTTTCACTCAAACCTGAGTGAGAATTATCTGCTGTGAGTATTTAACAACTGATTTTCCAGGTTGGTGATCTTGGTCAGAAGGTCAGGGTGCCATGGTTTCTTGATTAGTTTAGTGTATCTCTCCTTTTGTTGTCTGATCTGAATGACAATTACAGGGTAAGTACTCTGTTTTGTCACTGTCCCAGTGCAGCAAATTATGTTCTTGTTATTCATCTCCTTGCTAATTTTTGTGAATGGATAGCATTGATGAAAAGCTACTTAACAAATAAGACTTAATTTGTGAATGCAATAAGCTTATTCTGGAGGGAATCTACCTTTTTTTCCCTGATGATGGGATAAAATACATTAAAGAAGATTAATTCTGCTGTGTTGCACTGCTTTGACAAGGCACTGAAATCCTTGCATCTAATGACAAAGGTAAAGCTAGATTTGCACGAGTGAAGAAAAAATGAACAGGTGCTCAGAGTATTAGGTCTTAAGGCCAGGTTATTCACCTTCTAGACACATATCCTGTTTGCTCAACCTACTTAATTACAGATTTAAAACACTGATCAAATGTGCAGTGCACATGCACCCCAGGTCAGACTTGGCTCATTAATAATAATAACTTTAAAAAAAAAATTTAGCTTAGTACTGTCAAGGTTGAAAATGAACGTTGGGCTCTGTCACACTCTTGGGTTGGGAAATCTCCCACACATCCCCACAGGAATGCTTCCATTGATTTTTGTGCAGCCAAAGACTTCTAGACCTGGTCAAGACTAGACATACTTAACTTGGTGACCTACGAGCTAAAGATGTTTAAAAGAAGGTATTGAAACAACTATAAATAATGCAGCAACAGGTTGTAAGTAAAATAGAAAAAAAATTTTGAAATTATTAGTGCATGTGTTGGAATATTCTGAGTTGACATTTGAATTTCTGTTTAACAAAGGCTTTTAAATGGCTGATTTAGTTGAATAATTTAGAAGAAAACACTCTAAGAGAAACTCAGTCTGAGTCCCCTGAAGCATCCAAGATGGCTTTTCTACTACTTTTCCCTTTCCTTGTCAAGTAAACTAACTAACAATTAGGGCTGCGTTTTGTTCCCAAAGTGTTCTCGCAAATTCATTTTTAAGACAAAAGTTTTGAGAAATAAGTCTATTTCTTGATAAGATACTTGTGCATGTTAAAGATTTTCTGTTTTTTTTCCTCCTGTTTCTGTGCTTTCCATAGTTCCCTATCTCTCTTAGCAGGTGATAGACTGCTAAACTATCTGATTGCTTTGCTACTTTTGGGAAAATCAGGTAAATTGCTTTTTCTGTGTGCTGAAGAAACGCAATGCAAGTTTTCACACCACTAAAACTCCTTCTGCAAGTCAATCTATTTCTTGAGAGCGTGCCTGAGCACCCCAGTTAATTCACTCCAATTGCTACTACCAGCATTTTGCCTTTCTACATCTCCTCTCCAATTGTAATCAGCTGCTTTATAATCATTTGTTTCAAAGTGAAATGGATGTAGCATGATTTTTTATTTATTTTTTATTACTATTTATTTATTTATTTATTTTTCTCAGTGTGCTACCATTCCAAACACAAGCAAAATGCATGTCAGGGCCACAGAGGCATTTTGGCAGTTCTTTAAAGGAAGAAAGAAGACACTGGGCTTCAGAAAATACGTTGTTATAAGCCTCACTAGAGGCAAAAAAAAATCACAAACTTTCTTCTTCTGATATTTTTCATTAACATATTTACAACCTAAAACAAACAACAGAGTCATAGAATCATAGAATGGCATAGGCTGGAAGGGACCTCAGAGATCATTTAATCCAGCCTCCCTGTCATGGGCAGGGACACCTCTCAACTAGATCAGGCTACTCAAGGCTCCGTCCAACCTGGCCTTGAACACCTCCAGGGAGGGGGCATCCACAACTTCTCTGGGCAATTTATTCCAAAGTCTTACCACCCTCATACTGAAGAATTTCTTCCTAAATTCTAATCTAAATCTGTTCTCCTTCAACTTAAACCCATTTCCCCTTGTCCTATCAGTGGACACTCTTGTAAAAAGTCCCTTCCCAGCCTTCCTGTAAGTTCCCTTCAGGTATTGGAAGGCAGCTATTAGGTCCCCCTGAAGTCTTCTCTTTTCAAGGCTGAACAATCCCAGCTCCCGCAACCTGTCCTCGTAGCAGAGGTGCTCCAGCCCCTGGATCATCTTTGTGGCCCTCCTCTGAACATGCTCCAACAGATCTATGTCTCTCTTATGGTGGGGACACCAGAACTGGGTGCAGTATTCGAGGTGGGGTCTCACAATAGCAGAGTAGAGGGGGAGAATCACCTCTCTTGACCTGCTGACCACGCTTCTCTTGATACATCCCAGGATGCGGTTGGCCTTCTGGGCTGCGTGAGCGCACTGCCGCCTCATGTTGAGCTTCTCATCTATAAACACCCCCAAATCCTTCTCTTCAGGGCTACTCTCAACCCACTCTGTGCCCAGTTTGTATTTGTGCCCAGGATTGGCCTAACACAGGTGAAGGACTTTGCATTTTGACTTGTTGAAGCTCATGCAGTTTGCACCGGCCCAATTCTCAAGCCTATCAAGGTCCCTCTAGATGGCATCTCTTCCCTCAAGTGAGTCCACGGCACCACACAACTTGATGTCATCGGCAAACTTACTGAGGCTGCACTCAATGCCGTCATCCATGTCGCTGACAAAGATGTTGAACAGCACTGGACCCAGAACAGACCCCTGAGGGACACTGCTTGACACTGGTCTCCATGTAGACGTCACACCATTGACCACAACTCTTTGAGTGCGACCAGCCAGCCAGTTCTTTATCCACCGAGTGGTCCATCTGTCAAATCCGTGTTTCTCCATTTTAGAGACAAGGATGTCATGTGGGACAGTGTCAAACGCCTTGCACAAGCCCAGGAAAACAACATCCGTTACTTTACCCACGTCAACCAGCGCTGTAGCTTTGTCGTAGAAGGCCACTAAATTAGTCAGGCACGACTTGCCCCTAGTGAAGCCATGTTGGCTGTCACCAACCACTTGGTTATTTTTTATGTGCCTTAGTACAGCTACCAGGAGAATCTGTTCCATGATTTTACCTGGCACAGAGGTAAGGCTGACTGATCTGTAGTTTCCCGGGTTGTCCTTGGTCCCTTTTTTAAAGATGGGGGTTACGTTTGCCCTTTTCCAATCTGTAGGAACCTCACCAGACTGCCAGGACCTCTCAAATAGGATGGCTAGTGGCCTAGCAACTTCAGCTGCCAGTTCCTTCAGGACCCGTGGATGTATCTCATCAGGTCCCATGGACTTGTGCACCTTCAGGTTCTCTAGATGTTCCCGGACCTGATCTACTCCTACCCTGGGTGGTTCTTCACTCTCCCAGACCCAGCCAGCATCCTCTGTGATTTGGGTGGTGTGGTTTGAGTGGTTGCCAGTGAAGACTGAGGCAAAAAAAGTTGTTGAAAATTCCAGCCATCTCCATGTCCTCAGCAACCAGGTCACCTGTATCTTTCCAGAGGGGCCACACATTATCTCTCGTTTTTCTTTTTTCTCTCACATACCTATAAAATCCTTTTCTGTTATTTCTAATATCGCTGGCCAGATTTGACTCTGTCAGGGCCTTAGCTTTTCTAACCTGGTCTCTGAGTACATGAGCAACTTCCTTGTACTCATCCCAGGTTACCAGTCCCTGCTTCCATGCTTTGTGTAATCCCCTTTAATATTTGATTTTAGCCAGGAGTTCTTTGTTTATCCGTATAGGTCTCCTGGTGTTTTTGCCTGATTTCTTCCTTTTAGGGATGCAATGCCTTTGAACTTGGAGGAGATGATCCTTGAGAGTCCACCAGCAATCTTGGGCTCCCAGTCCTTCCAGGGCTTTATCCCATGCCACACTGCCAAGGAGGTTCCTGAAGTGGCGAAAGTCAGCTCTTCTGAAGTCGAGGGTTTCAAGCTTGCTGAGCTTCCCCCTCTTAGCTGCCCTTAGGATCTCAAACTCCACCATCTCATGGTTACTGCAGCCAAGGCTACCCACGAGTTCAACATTACCTACCAGCCCTTCCCTATTGACAAGAACGAGGTCTAACATGGCACCTCTCCTCGTTGGTTCGTCTATCACTTGGATAAGGAAGTTATCGTTAATGTATTCCAGGAATCCCCTGGATTGCTTGTTCCCCACTGTGTTGTTTTTCCAACTGATATCAGGGTGGTTAAAATCCCCCATGAGGACCAGGGCTTGTGAATGAGCAGCAACTCCTATCTGCCTATGTAGGGCCTCATCGACTTGGTCCTCCTGATTGGGTGGTTTAGAAACCTAGTCTATTGCACAGCTGACCATATAGAAATAAAAGATGTATGAAATTGTTTTTAAAAATTAAGCTAACAGAAGGAAGCATAGTGTAGTTTGGAAATTATCAGGGAAAAACTACGGGAACAAATGTTTCTCCATACTCCAGCTGCACTAGAAAACACTGTGTATTGAAGGAGTAAAACCAGACCAGGCAGCTCTACCACAGCAGTGGTATTTATCATGTAACACCGAAGGCATTACCCTGCTATGTTTCAAGATCTTATACAGAGGACCAAGATATCCCATCAGCTTTGATTCCATGGAACAATGGAAGAGCACCTGAAATAAAAAAGCAATCTTATGTGTGAGAGACTTGATAACTTTGTTTCTGTGGTAGTCAGTCTATTTTCTGTCATTTCCCAGCATATCTCTTGTATTCATTCAACCTCTGATAGCATGAGAAACTCTTTATTCACTAAGGAGGTGTTGATTAATCAAATTATGCAAGGAGTTTTCTGAATTTTCTTCTTACAATTTAAATATTCCAATGTAATTATTCTATGAAAAATGTACACCAGTTTTCACTGGCACTGATCACTGCTGTGGGTGATGTGCTCTGGTAAAGTCCAGCCTTTCTAGTAACACGCTTAGATCCCAAATAACAGCTTATTTAATGATAAGTGAAGACTTTTGAAAGCTCACAGTCCTAATACTAAGATTATTTTAAAGATGAGCTTAAAATAACTCAGTCTATAACGTGAACTAGTGTAGTATCTTTTACATCTTACATTGTTTCGGAGTTTTCACTCCAAAGTGCTAAGCCAGCCAGAAACACAGAGTTGATTTAACCGAAGTGGGGCTACTTTTGCCTAGAGGTCAGCAGGAGAGATATGGTGAGGGTCAGTTGACTAAAAAGTCATGTAGTTCTAGAGGAGCTGCTGAGGAGCTGGCCGTGCCAGAAGATGCAGGGACCTTCTACAATCCCATCTGCCTGCCCTGGGATGCTTGGACCATCTGATGGTCTCTCAATTAGCACTGGGCTCCTACGTTTAGGGAACTGACTGATGCCCTCAGTGTACTGCAAAATTTGTGATCAGACCTTTGAATGTGTGTATTTGCTTAAACAGAAAAAGCAGTGGGAGATTGCCAAAATCTTCATTTGACAGCAGTTCTGCTTTGTTAATCGGAGAAAATGAGCAGAAAGCACATGTATAGTAAGTGGAGTACAGTCACTCCTTACTTTCTATGTGCTGCTTTGTTTTGAAAAGAGAGAAGCCATCTTCTCACAGGTTTCCATTTTGCTGTTCTCATGAATGATGATGCCATTCTGAAATTTTAAATGACAGAGAGAGGAACATATCTATCTAAAGCATTTTTGTTAGAGTCCCTTCTCAGTAGAAAGGAAATATAATACACAGGTTTGGAATAATGTTTGAATGGCACATGTTTTAAGGAGAAACTAGTTATCTTCTTTCTGGTGAGGTTTCTTACATCCATCTCTAAGGCAATATCTTAACTAACTGAGCTTCTTTTTAATCTCCACAGTATGATTTCCTGTAAGTATTCTGTTGAGAATATGAGATTAAAAAACAAATAAAAAAACCTCATTGGACTAGGTCAAGGAATAGAGCTAGCCAAAAATCAGGAATTTCCACCCTATAAGAAATTCCAATACTTTGAAATTTTTGTTTATGAAAAAACCTAACACTCTAATACTCCAAAAGTGGTATGTTTGTTTCTTCTGGATTAAACTTTCTTTATATTTTTCTAAGATTTTCAAATGCTCCTGCCATGTTCATTTCTATTGTGTGGGCTACTCATGGAGCTGTGGTCCTCTGGGCATCTTGTGAAACGCAACCCAAGGGTTGGGAGTCCCCTCCGCATGGGGATGTGGGGGCAACAAGCAACAGATCCATGCTTCCTGCAAAGCACAACAGTAACTTAAATAGATGCGTAGGTGCATGTTTGACATGAAACACCATGTTTGCTTGAAAAAAAAAAAACAAAAAACCCAAAACTATATATTTTGACTGGCACCAGCTTGAGCCTCAGAGAAATCCTTTTCAGTGGAAAACTGAAAATGACAACAGGATTGAAGTAATTAGGCTAATTCCAGTTCTGCTAAAGAGATGTTTTCAAAAAGAATACTGCATATAAGAAAGCATCTGACCAGCTCTTCTTTGATTGTCTTCATGACATGACATGTCTAAACTTTACAAAAGAGTGCAACGTTTCCCTCAAAAACTGTATTTTGTTTGTTCTATAAATAATCCATGGTCCTGAGAGGTGAGAAGCAACAGAGCGAAACACAATACAAACCAAGGATAGAGCTGGAGAGGTGAATTTTACAGCAAGTTTGTGCACAGTGAAGGGCTGTTTACAGAAAATATCCAAATACAGTGGGCACAGTATGAATCTCTTCCTTTAAAGTTTAATCCAAAGGCCACAAGAATGTCTATTGGATTTTGGCTCAGGCAAAACTGACATTATAACTTTAAAAAGTAAATCACTTGAGAGTGTGTGTATGTGTATATATCTCTCTCTCCAAATACTCTGAATAAAATTTAAGATATGAAAAGAGAGAGACTGTAAACGTGCATATGAAGAGTTTACCTACTATCAGGTGGAATTAGAAGTTATAATTGTTTGACTTGGGAAACGTGATCTTTCTCTTTAAGTTCATCCTTAAATTTTAAAGCATAATTTGTTTTGATTGAATTTCTAATGTTAATTAGTGAAGCTTGCACAATTAAAGACATGAAGAACATATAATTATGTTCCTTATAATTATACCATAATTGTTTTAGTACGTTAAATGATCTAATAGATATTTTCCTGTTTCAACAGCAGCATTACAACCATCTCTGTTTTATGAAATAACTGGCAAACATTCAGTAGGTACTTTCAAGCATTTCAAGTAAAGTTTTGATGGGTATTCATCTACTAATGAAATATTCATGCATTATATTTTTCTCTATTACCAGTGACTTTCACTGAAGCGCCTAATGCTTGGTTTGCTTAGAGAGATATAACGTTCAATCAAACTAATGGAAACTGTGGAGTACTGTTATACTGGATATTATTAAATCAAATGCTCTTGATAAATATTGAGTCTCTGATGTCAAAAAGCATTTCTAGCATGGTGGATGGATAGTAAAACAATACTCTGACCCCTTGTTAATAATGTTGATATTACAGCTGTCATCATTTGACAACTAACATGATTTCCCATGTGCATAAATGCCCTAGTTTTAGGATATTAAAAAATACCGTCCTTATGTTCTTTAAGATTTTCCATATTGTGCATGCATTTGCTCCCTACGTAGAACAATTGAACAAGTTTGTATTACCAGCAAATTATGTATACTTTGTCTGCTTAAAATTTAATATTTCCTTCAAGTAGCATAACTTGCACCCATGTCAATACAAAGAGATCAATTCTGGTAATTCATAGCCAGGAAGCTAATGATCCTCTTACAAAGCAATTGCCAAAGGCCTTTGGAGAATTGTCTGGGCCTATTGATGCTGTTTCTCCTACTTGTTCTCCAGATGCTAAATTTCACTAAATGAAACTAAAATAGATCAAATGTTTTCCTGCAATACTTTTCCACATAAGTTCTTTTGATAGTGTTCGCAAGAAAAACAGGGTGCAAATGTGAAGTGGCTGACAAAACAATGAATAAAACATGCTTCATGCCAGGATTTTAATGAATAAAATTAAAGTTCAGAGCTTAATATTATGCTTAGTTTTACCACTTCTGCATATATGAAAGTTGTGACTCCATCGACTTAATATATCCCTAGTCAACATGAACTTTGAGTTCATTTCTTTCTAGATAATGCTGTATTGGCTTCTTCTAGGGATCGGAACGGACTCTGTAAAGTCAGAGTAAGAGCCAGCTCAGCAGGGAAAGTGCCAAAGGAATATTGGGAAAGAAGATGCAGAGAAGATCAGTAATGAAATTGCACTGTTTAATACCAGTTAAAGGAGTGACTGGACACGTAAAAATATTTCACCAAATATTTCACCTGTTCTGAGCCACCCAGAAAATAGACACCTTCAGTCACACTCGCTATAAATGCATACAATTCATAGGCATTGGTGGAAAAATCGTTCTTTCTTATCATGTGCCATGAAGGCACACGATTGTCTGCCTTCACAAAAGAGTTTAGGATATGTGGATGCTGTGTGTATGCGATGCACCGTATTCTGGGATCAGGTCACCTTTGCTCAAAGTTAAAAATAAGATCCAGATGTATTCTGAGGTCAGCATGAATGAGTTTGGAAAACTGCCTAAAATTTAAGCTAACCTGTTGAGTCACCAGCATGTAGTAGCCTCCTTTGCCACCTTGCAGGCTGTTGAAACAGTGAAAAGATGTCGACACCAGGACTGAAACCTCTTCTTTCTTGTTGGCTCAATTCTGCCACTTTTACGTTGGAGTTATTAAATTTAAAATACTGTTACAGAGTATTCAGGGACTAGCTGAATAGTTCTTTTGAGATTGCTGTTGTATTTCATTTTTTTACATTTCATTTTAGAAGGGCAAAGCATGGTGCTAGGAAAATTAGGAAATGTGTATAAAATTATGGAGCAGTGACTCTGTAGGGGAAATGTTTACTCTGCAGGCTTTTCTCTTTAAAACACAACTGCTTTAAAGTATCACATTAAATTCTAATGTGTGTGTACTTAAAGAAGGTACAATATATGTGAGAAAAAAGCATATAAGTGCATAAGGTGGGGCTGCTGTGGCTAAGGACTCCTTCTAGCAGAATACTACAGTGGTGCCATGAAATCCTATGTAAGTGGTCAGAACAGAAGTTAAGAGCTGCCTGTGGGTAGTCCCAACCTATTCACAAGCCCTTTTGAACAATTTTCCTACTTTTTTAAATACTGTTTTTGGCAAACATTTGATACTTGAAATACAAAATGCATGAGTCACCTACTGGGATAGGCACAGTATGTGGTTTATTGAATTTAGCTAAATTGTGAGTCATCTATCAATAGTCCTCATAGTGAACATACTTGTAATAATTTCACACATTACAAACACGAGTAGGTATGATTTTTCAAGATTATTTTTTCAAGTATTTTTCAGTTGGAGTTTTTACTCTTTTTTATTGTGCTCCATTTGATGTTGTAGGAAATTGTTAACTTTTTATTGATGGAGGCTAAAAAAAAAAAGGTAGTTTATTACAGTTTAAACAACAAAGACCAGAAGTGCAAAACCTGACATATTATAAAATACTCTTACAAAGCCAAGTCCTCAACATGAGGTTGAATGAATGCAAATTCTTCTTATACAGCTATTGAGATTTATTCTTCTACCAGCATACCGATTTCTGTTGAGATAAGTAGTTTTAAAATTCAGAGGCAGCAGTTCTGAAGGAGAGAGCTACCAATTACCACAGATTCTGACTTGCCAAAAAAACATATGGTGAGTTTTTTGTGGTTTTTTGGGGGGGATGTAGGTAGATATTTTTAAGGGGAAAAGTAGTGAGTAGAAGAAAAAGAGGTGAAAAGTATGTATCTCTAAACCTGCATCATAAATGTTGTCTATTTCATACAGGGAATATAATCTCTTTACTATAGAAAACCACGAACATTCAGACGTAACATTCAGGCGTAAAAGCATTGAGGAGCTTTCCAAACAAATTCCTTAGAGGAACAGGAATTCAGCACCCCTATGACGAACGCAACTGAGCGGTCAGCAACGCCCACCCCCCCCCCCCCCCCAAATCCTTCACTTTAGAACCAGCCTCTGATAAGGACCTTTCCCTGAATATTTTTTATGAATGTGAATGATTTCATGGGCATTTAAATTTCCCCCTGAAGTAGTTAATTAAGCAGCTATTTGAGGACTGGAAGCTGTGAACCCCCTTGCACAGGAACTGGCTCCTGCTCGGTTTCTCTGCTTCCCATGCCCGACCCTCACCGAAGGTGTTTCCCCTGACGATGAGATAACTGGTGTCTTTTATGATAAATCCGTATTTTGTGATAAACTCACTCCGGGAATTACATTTTCCCCGGGGAAAAAAAAAAAATAGATTTTTCTCCTGGCTTTGCCCTTGCATGTCCGACCTAACGCCTCCCTTTTAGTGCCGTTCCCACTCGTTTTGCCCGCAGGTTGCTGGGCACCGCTCTTCCGCGGGCAGGAGGCGGCGGGGCTCCGCGGAGGGGAAGGCAGGGAAGCGCCGGCCGCGCCCGGCAGATGGCGCCCTTGCCCAAGCGACACCGCCGCGCCGGGAGGGGCCGGGAGGGGGGGGGCGCGGAGCGGGAGGGGGGCGCGGGGCGCGGAGCGGGGGCTCCTCGGTGGGGCGGCGGAGCGGGGCCGGCGCGGCGGAGAGCGGGGCAGCCGTGGCGCTCCCCGGTGGGGCGGCGGTGCCTGTGTAAACCGGCGGCGGCGTAAACACGCGCCGTTTCGCTCATGCGACTTCAGCGTCGCGCAAGCTCCGCGCCTCCGCGTTTTACTCCGGCCCCGCCTGTCCGAGCTGCGCGGGGCTCCGCGCACCGCGCTTTACCCGGCTCGGCTTTCAGATGGCTTTGCATCCGGTTTTTCCTTGCCAAATTGCGGGGTACTTATCGATGTGGAGGAGGAGTGATTCGGCAGGGGGTGAGGGAGCGCGGGGGGCGAAGAGGCTGAAAAGGAGGACATGCGTCTAAATTAAGCAAAGAGCGCTGGTGATTCATAAATGAGCAATGTAGGGAGGGAAAGGAGAGGCAAACCACAGCCCGAGGTATGCCGCGTAGTCACCAGGGTGGCACCTCTACACAGCCCCTCTGTCACACTGGTCCTGTACACCTGCTTGTGTTAAGTTCAATTAAAAAAAAATATTTTAGTCATTGTTAAAGAAAGTGTTATTATTTATTAATGAGATTACCTGACCAGAATTGCTAGTGTTTGATATTCTTTCTCCATCTTTTTAACTTACCAGAAGCAACTTCTGGTTGTAATATCAACCAAATAAATGTTCCTGTAGTTTGTTGGTTTGATTGGGTTTTTTTAAGAATGAATGACAGTTGAATCATTAGAGTGAAAGGAGGGGCTAAGAAAATGGCTGGTATGTACACACAAATATCTGTGCGACCAAATGATAGAGAAGCTCAAGTAAATGTGGCTATTCCTGCTGGTCCTGTAGCCATCAATATTGAAACTTGATGTAGCGTGCACAGACGGAAGAAAAGCCACAAGAACTTTATTTGTTTTTTTCCTATTTAGTCTCATCTTCGACTCAATTCTTTCATACACATTTAGGCACAAATTCTCATCTGGGCAAAGCATTTTACCTCCTTTGTTAAGCAGCATGGAGCTCTCAGAGAAGGTGAAGATAGCACAGAGATCTGGAAGATCATAGTTAGACAAGCTGAAAACCTCAGTTTAAAGAATTAGGTGAAACTGTTTTTTAGGTTTGTAAGATTTACTCTTTGTATGTTTCTTTCTTATGCCATGCTATTTATGAGTTGCAATGAGGTAATCTTTTACAAGACAGAAAATTGTTTTCTTTTAAATCTTAGAAAATGGCTAAGTGAAAATATAAAATACGAGTATTACAGTGTTAAAGGTACAGCTCTCTGGTTAACTCATCTGGACTTACTGTCAGTGGTTAAAATCCTGGCTGATAAAAGTTTTGAATTGTATATTGTGGAAAACAGGAGAGGACAGACATGGAAACATTTAAGGAAACCATGGCAACAAATGGCTCAGTAGCTCTAGACAGGTAAGAAATAAATGAAATATATTCATCAGAGAAAGAGGCTTGGGAAAGGAAAACTCTGCAGCCATAGGGAACCAGGGAAGCAGTTAATGTCTGACAGAGAAGAGCAAGAGGAAAAAGACTATCTCTCCTTAGGGTGTTTCCTAAGAAAACTTCACACACTGTCTCTTTCCCAGTCACAGTTTATATATGCAGCTTATATATCACGTGTTGTGAAAGCTGTAATGAAACAGTGCTTACATTGCTGGTCAGAACATCAAAGCAAAGAGGCTATAGAGTCAATACCAATGCTCCAGGCTTTCCCAGAAGAGACAAGAAGAGCTTGGAGGAGAAGTTATATTGGAGTTTATTGGACAGATGAGCGATTCATCCTCCTGGAGAAAATTTTCACTCTGAAGGACTCCTACAATGATTCTCTGACCTTGGAAACTTCATCCAACTTAAAATTTGTCAACAGTGTTTTAAATCACAATGTTCATGGTTTCATGAGGTAGATTTCAGCTTGTCTGGTGTGAATTGTTTTTGGACAATTTGGGAGTTTTTTTCTTTTTTGTGGAAAGTATTATCTTCTTTGAGTAGAATCCAGTGGCACACGTATGCTCATTGTATGAGAAATGAGTCCTGAATAGCAGGGTCTTTTGAGAACACATATGTAGTCCCTGACTTTCATACCTCCACATAAGGATATAAAGAACACAGAATCCATGGGTCTTTCCAGGTCTTTTAAAATTCAACCCACAGACTGTTCAACTCATCCTTTTTGAGAACTTTAAAACTTGTTAATCTTTTTACAAAGGTATGAAAAGCTTTTATTCTTTCCTTATTTAAAATGAATTTTTTTTTTTTATCTCTATATATCTGACAGCCTTGTCCAATAGGATTTGGTGTTTTGCAGCCATGATGGCTTCTACACCAAATTCTGAACCTTTGGTATCCATGTATAGGCATGGTCTGTCCTACTTTGAGAAAATCGGGCCCCACAGGAGTGTTCAGCATGTTTGTCTTCTGTCTAAGAATGCAAAAACTTGGGTATTCTTGGCTTAACATCCTTAACATTAGTCATCTCAATATTTTTTAAATTTAATTCTAACAATTACTGTGCTGGTAATGTCAGACCAATACCCAAGCTCACGACATTGAAGCCTCCATGAGGCAGACTCTGATGGAAAATAAACACAGTTCCAAAAAAATTAAAAAAGGGATCCTTCAAAAAGAGGACTCAGAACATTACATTGCTCTGAAACTAAAGACTCAATGTCCTCACTTGTGCCACTTGCGTGGAGATGCAGAATACACTGCTAGGTAGTGAGTGTGAAGGGAACTTCAGCACTAATCCCAACATCCCTGTCCATACTGATAAACCAGTTAAAGAACTGTGATGCATCCAAATAGAGGATTTAACGTCTTGTTCAACAGTGTCCCTCTACAAGGAATCAGCATTTAACGCTGGTGCTTGTGGCAGTTGTATCACTTCATAAGCCTCATCAACCCCGCTCAACTAATTGTTTTCATTGGTTTCAACTGAAAAGTCTTCCTCCCTCTCAGTGGAAAGGAACCTTGAGGAAAATTCTGTTGAGTCCCACCGGAGTGATAACCCAGACGACCATTCTTGATAACGAGCATTCATAAACATTATTATGCACCAAGGAAGTGACCCTGCTGTCCACCAGCATCTTCAGCCAGATGATCTATGCTAAAGCCAAGCACCATCCTCCCTTGCATGAGCCGGATGAACTGTGCTTGTCAGTCATCTGCAGTGGGATCTACTCTGGCACACACATGGAGTAATCATTTATCCTTTGACTGTTGGTGCTTTGAGATGCTGCAGCCAGCCTGGACACCCACCCATTCCACTGTGAGTTTTGAAGGATTCTCAGGAACTTCTTGTATGACAACAGAAACCTTCAGAGTGCATCACCCACCCTAGTGAACATCAGCCCTGGAAAGACTGTGTTATCCTGAGCATCTACAAGGCTGTGAAGAGTCCAAGGAGTGCCTGTTAGAGGTGGGTAACTTACTGCTCTCCCAGTGCTTTTCACCAGCTGCCTCCGTACTGCCAAACCAACGTCTAGGAACTGAAAAGGAGATGAGAAATGGAAGGTGTTCATCAGTTGCACTTGTGCCAGCAGAGGCTGATAACTGCTGTCATAAATGCTGTGTGTAGGTCAGAAACGTGGTCCAAAATCACAGAAAATACAGGTGAAGTGACGGACAACTTGGGAAGGAGAAAACAATCTTGAACAAGCTAAAGACTGCAAAACCACAGGAAAAAGAAAACACTCTTTCTTGACACTGGATTCTAATCTGAATAAAAACAGAGTTCAAGGCTTGCTACAAAGGATCAAAGGGATCAGATGACTAACTGGCAAGAATGAAAATGAGGATTAGAAGTGGCAGACGGGAACCTGAACTGGAAAGCAAACCTAAGCTTTCTGCAGCTGAAGAGGCTTGGCAAAAACGATCAAACCATCATGGAGAACAAGAGCTGCAGGCACAATGAAGAAGAAATAATGCTTGTAAAATCCTAGGTTGTGATAAAGGAGGCCGATTACCTAAAACCATACCTACAGTACCTGTCTCTGCTACTTGGCTCTTTTGTGGAGTATTTTTGATGAACTAAGGTTCAGTTAGTATACAGCATTGAAATTTATATAATGAACTAGATAATACATTTTCTTGGAATTTAAATGATTTAAATTGTGCATATGTTAGAACCAATTCCATCTGTTAAAGGTACAACATCTCCAGAGGGCTGGTGGCATTTGGGGGGATGGAAGTTGGGCAGCAAGACTAAGCACACCTTCATGAGTAGCATACGTGTCTCTTTCTTCTCACAGTCAATATAATCCAGGTAGTGTGAGGGACCTGAACTCTTGTTGGCTCTGTTAACTCAGTTCCTCATCAGCCAGTTGGTGCTGCTGAACCGGTGCTCACCCTTTCCCAGAAAAGCTGCTAATGTATTTATCTTCGCGGAATTGTGAACATGTTTGAAGAAGCCTGTTAGGGAGGGACCTGTGTCTTGGCTGCTGATGCTCAGCTGCTCCTACCAAATTGTCACATTGACCGCTGCCAATGTATTTATCTCAGGTTCAAATAGACCACCATAGATTCACTGGATTCTGGGATCTTGTAGGAAGCTTCTACTGTCAGCTGGGGTCACAAATAAGCAGGAGAATGTGCTGTTTCCAGGGACAGCAAGGAGGAAACTTGTAGATCTCAGCACAGACTGGGAATGATGGAAACACTCACAGTAACATCGTGAGAGGGTTTGGGGGCATCTCTAGTTAGAGAGAAAATTTCAATAGTATCTGGACCTGGAGATAACTGTTTCCCTGAAGAAATAGCTACGTCCTTCTGTTTATCCTCAAGATATCATTGTAGTGATCTGACGATCAAGAGTCATAACAGATAGCCCATCATAGCGAGAAACAGGAGTTTGATCTTCTCTGATGTTTCAGGCACACCTTTGACTCTTTCTGCAGGATTTTATAACATTTCTGGTCCGTGCTGTGGTTACCTTGGACAGGTCTTGATGTTCTTCACTGCTTCCTTCTGCATTTGGTGCACTGCGGTGGGGAAAGGTGAGCTCAGACTGCGCTTAGCTTGGGTTGCCTGCCGTTGATGGGACAGCCTTCTGGGGCTCCTTGCAAATGAGTAATTCAGAAAAACCTCTCTAAATTGTTCTGAAGACTGAATTAGCTCCTTACGTTTTGCTGTGTGAGAGATGTGGATGGATAACAAGGGTGACAGAAAATTACCTTTTTCTTATCCCTTGATCTGGTCCTGAGTACAGCTTGGCTGTAACTGCAATAAAACTAGCATTGGGATTGATTGCAAGTTATTACATGATCTTTCTGTAAAAAGATTTCTGAGGTGAGCCAGGTGTGTTTCAGCAGGCAGGGAGGGAATGGAAGAAAGAGATGCTGTTTCTTGGGGAGTCCTTTTTTGTGCTTAAAGTATCTCTAAATACAGTTGCAGAGAGTCTAGTCCATGAATTCTGCAATCAGGTGCAAATATAAACCAGTGTGAATAACAGAGTGAGTGGAAATAAATATTCTTTACAAGACTGGTTTAAAATTTTTGCCTGAAGCCATTCTTCAATGTCAGATAAGACAGTCAATGATAAAGTTATGAGTTTTTTTTTCCCTTTTTGTAATATGTGCTTTCCTCAAAAATGTTGAAATTTCTTGGGAAATCTGAACATATCAAAACCCAAACTGGGAGTTTGAAGTGGTGCCTTTTTGGTGACTGAAGTTGTTGAGGCTAAAATTGAACAAAACTTCAAAATAACTAGAGAATTGTACTTTTGGTTGGACCAAAACCTTAGCTTACTACCAAACTTATGCATCCAGGAATTCCCACCTGGAAATTGTGGCTTATTTTTCTAGTTTTCTCTCTGAGCTGGACTGCCCTATATGTCTGACTTTTGTAGGGTACACGTTATCAAGGACAGGAGTGATAGACATTTCAGCTGGAAGGGAAACCGCCTTGTACTGAGCCTGGGAAGCCTCATCCTCAGTGGTGAGTGGCAACACGAGTCACAGTGGCAACCTTTCCAAATCTGAATTTTCTGTATTTGGCCACAAGTATTTAACTAAAATTTCTTTTACTCTTCCATTGAAATTGAAAAAATGCTCCAGAGAAAGTGCAGTTACACAAGTTGCTTTTTTTCATCTCAGTATTACAGTGGATCTTCCCCCCTCCCAGTCTCTATCAAGGATTTCTGTATTCCTTACAGCTAAAGTGTCTGTACTCTTCCATTAAAAAGCAGGGAAACATGTGGAAACGCTGCCAAATGGCTGTGGTGTGGTGTGCTCTGCACTGGCTGCACGCTGCCGCTGCTATGTGTCGATTCCCTGAGAGCTGCGAGATCACCAAGTACTCCTGGGCCAGAGGGATGCGGCAGCTGGGACCAGCAGGTACCAGGGACCCAGTGCAAGATTCCACAACCTGAGAGAAGCTCTCCAGTAGCACAGTTAAAAATGACATAGAACAATAGAGAAATTTTGGAGAATTTGGCTTATATTATTGTATTACTCCTTTACTAAAGTTGTGAGGTGCCTTTTTCTCCTTACAGTTTGTGGCTCAGCCTGTTTTTGAGGCTGCCTGGTCTTGCTCTTTTCTCTGAACACTAGCCCAACTTTGTGGCAGGATCAGTGCCTCCTTGGATCTGGGGACCTCCTTTTATGAGAGCATCTTTTTGTCTTCCTCCAAACATCAATGCCAGGGTACTCTCTTCTGCTTGAGGTATCTGTCCATCTCATCCCTTGATGAGGTGGCCTTTTCAGTGGCTTCCTGGGCCCTTGGCTTGACCTCTTGAGTTTTGTTTGATTTTGGTTTGCGTGTGCACAGACTGTATGTAGTGGTTTTAGGCTGATCCAGCAACTAAAACTCACACAGTCTCTCCTTCTCCAGTAAAGTAGAGAGGAGAGAAAAAAAAAAAAAGGGACTGAGGGTTGAGACAAGAACAGAGGGAGCACCCACCAACCATGGTCCTGGGCAAAACAGGCAGAGCTTTTCTCAAAGCAAAACAGTTTATTAATGATTACTTAGAAGGACAAAGGGAAACAAAAACTGATTACTTGAGAGGACAGAAAGAAACAAAACCAGATCTTAAAACCGACACCTTCCCCCCCCCCTTCCTTTTCCTCCCGGCTCTACCTCCTCCCCCCAGCAGCACAGGGGGCAGGGACTGGGGGAGTGCAGGTCAGTTCATTCCGTGCTGTTACTGCTGCTTCTTTCTTAAAGGAGAAGGAGTCCTTACACCCTTTTCCCCTGCTCCAATGGATCCCCTACCCACGAGGAAAAATCCACAAACTTCTCCAGCGTGAGTCCAGCCCACTGGAAACAATCCTTCCCCACAGATTGCTCCGGTGTGGGCTTTACCACAGTCTCGGGTACTTAGGGAGCTGTAGCCACTCGCTCCGGCGTGGGTTGTCACGAAGACTCCAGATGCCTCTCTGCCTTGTTGTGCATCCCAACACGACCATCCTCAGGCTCAGGCATCTTCTCCCCACGGGCTGCGAGTGGGTCTCTGCTCCACCGAGGCCGTCCTGGTTGCAGGGGGGCAGCCTGCCATCTCACCATCAGCCGCAGGGGAAACTCGGCTCCGGCACACCTCCTCCCGCTCCATCCTCACTGACCTGCTGTCGATGCAGCTGTTTCTCTCAGATCTCAGTCCTCTCCGGGTGAACTCAGCCCAGTGGGCACCCCGGGAGTGGGGTGCCCCCGAGTTCCCCAGCTGGCTCCGCCGCCGCCATTCTCCGTGGGCGGCGCCGGCCCGACGCAGGCAGCTGCCCGGCCGGGAGCCAGGGAGCGGGGGCAGTGCCCTCCTCCCTTCTCTGCTCGATCCTGGGCGAAGCACCTTTTCCGGTCCCTTTGTCCTGACTTAAATAGGGCAATTCGCAGAGGCACCCTATTGGCTCAATCCCGAGGGGGATGGCAGTCTGATCTGGTGGCCGGAACCAAACCTAACCCGGTTCCAAAACCGGGGAGGTCGCAGAGAGCAAAACCCCTCTCCTGCCACCAGAACCAACCCCCCTCCACATCCAACCATGACACTGTATTATCCCAGGTAAAATATATGTAGCATGGGAAGGGCTGAACTTCCAGTTTATGTTGTGATATATGGAAAGAATATCTGTGCCTTTCAGAATGTCTGATTATGTTCAGATGGTTCAGTTGACTTATAAACTAAATAGTGACAGGGACTTGCAGAAGGAGAAGGATCATAGAATCATAGAATCGTAGAATGGTTAGGGTTGGAAGGGACCTCAAAGATCATCTAGTTCCAACCCCCCTGCCATGGGCAGGGAAACCCTCCACTACACCCGGTTGCTCAAAGCCTCATCCAACCTGGCCTTGAACACTTCCAGGGATGGGGTATCTACAACTTCACTGGGCAACCTGTTATATAACCTGTTAGGATAAGGAAGAAGTGTTTGTGGGTAAACAGAGCCATACAGTCTTACGCGTTTCGTGATTTGAGTAGAGACAGTATGGTCTGATAGCACTAAAACTGTTTTGGGGTTTTTTTTGTGTTTTAAGTGTTGGGATTTTTTTTCCACAGTTCTGACAGTGACTTACTATGTGCCCTTGGGTAAGTCACTTTCGGAAATTCTTTCCTTTTCTACTTTGCATTTGCTATTTGGATTGCAAACTCACTGGGGAAATGGAGCTTCTCACCTGACTTATTTGTACAGCACTGAACTCAGTAGAACTGTGTTCTTAATTAGAGTGTTCAAATATGAATGTAATACAAATAATAATAATAATTAATTAGGCATTTAATCATCATCAGTATTTACATAACATTGCCGACATTTCATGCAAATGTTTTATCCAAATATTTTGTGGGAGTTTTCCCATGTATTCTTATCACAGTAGTGCTATACATCTTCATAAGGGAGAAACAATATTTAGTTTTTGGTATTTTTGAATCTTTCTCCCTCTCTCTCTTGCAGCTAATGAAATTTTCCCAGAATATTGTAATATTCTCTCTTGCAGCTAAGGAAATTTTCCCAGTCATTTAAAAAGGCTCTTTTTGGTTGAAGTACATTGTACATTAGACCATAACTAGGCTGCCCTTCATGGCAGTCACTGTCCTTATGAAAGCTCTTTAAGTAACCTACAGTATAGATTCCCCTAAAGAATACTTTGCAGATGCTGGATTGTACAGATTTATTCAATTGCTTTTGGTATAGTTTAACCATCTGAGTCTGTATAACATGAATGTTATTATAACAAGCCGGATATGATGTTATCCCAAAAGTCTAGTTAGCCCATACTGTTGCTAACACTGGCAAAAAGAGCGCACAAAAATGCCAGCTCTCAGGCTCATGATTAAACCTGAAAGGTATTCGTGTGTATGACAACCCTCTGTAGCAGTTGAGAGGAAAAAAAGAAGGCTCAAAATATGAGAAGAAATAATGCCAATACTGTAAATGACAAATTCTTATGAAATGGCAAAGATACACGTGGCATATTGCCAGGGAAAAAGCAGTTTTGACTCTGTTGATTTAACACTGATGGCAGTGTTCCCGCTCCATGCCTTGGCCTGAGTTCTACATTACTTCTGGACTGCGAACCAGATTCTGTTATTGCCAACACAACACAGAAGAAATCTTGTTTCGGGCAAAAAGCAACAACAGGTTTAATTATTGCGATTTGCCTTTGAACCTGGGAACTGCCTGGGTGCCTGGCCAGCGGAGCAGCGTGGCAGGGCAACACGCACAGCGGGGCGCGGGGCGCTTTGCCTCCTCTCTGCTGCAAATCTGTCTCTGGTCTGTAGGTAGTTCCCAACGCACTGGCACAGGATGACTGGTCAAAGCTGTCTTGTCTGAAGGACTGGAACAAGGATTCCCATTGAAAACAGTGGTTGCAATGAGGTTGCTGTGTCCTTTGAGCCACCCTCTTCTGATGGAGGTGTCATTCTTATCACTGCTGCCCACCAGAAAATGTTGTCCTTGCCAAAATATTCTGAGACCTGGTTGGGTCTCTCATTTGGAGCTAACACAGGGTTTGTTAGCAAATGTAGAAAAGACAAATATGCTTCTTAATTTGCATAATATCAAATCAGGGATTAATGAGATCACATCTGTGTTAGCTGCTATACGATGTTTGCATTTCCTGTTTCATATGGTTGTTTGGGAGTTTGCTGGAAATGGTTATTTTCTTTAAATTTGGTTCACTGGTTCTTATTACTCAGAAGGATAGTGAGGCAGTACCTCCCCCAGCAGAACCATTAATCTGCCTCCACATCCCCCATATATTTTTTCCTTCCCTGCAGACTAGACCGATTTCCAGAATAAAAAGCCCTGCACATTGGTCACAGTTTTAACCACTGCATAGGAGTGACATTCATGGTGAAGAGGGGAGAAAGGAGATCTCTTTCCTGTTCCTTCTCCTTTTTTAGGTGAGAAGCTGTTGACAGAAAGCTCCATACTGCTACAATCCAAGGCAGAGTTTCACAAAGAATCTGAAAACTTTTTAGTCACTAAAATATTGTCCCTTTCTCATTTTTCTGATGCTTGCCAGTAGGGTTTTGGCAAACTTGGACAACAAAGTTTTTTCTCTGCAAACCTAGGATTCAGTTCTTGCAGGAGGGTTGCACATGTACTTGGAACTGTATGAACTCTCCAAGTGAATGAGGTACCCTGTGCTCCTG
The DNA here is from genome assembly GCF_009769465.1 of Tauraco erythrolophus. NCBI lineage: Eukaryota > Metazoa > Chordata > Aves > Musophagiformes > Musophagidae > Tauraco > Tauraco erythrolophus. The sequence goes on from NC_141470.1 coordinate 44,885,725, forward strand.
GGTGGTCCTGCTCTATCACAACATTTAAGTTTAAGAAAAAAAGCAATTTTACTTCCTTCTATTAAGATAAGGGGTAATTAATACAGGATCTGCAACCATGGGAACAAATACGAAAGACAAGAGAACACGATTTTAGATTGTTTATTAAACAAGCTCTTTTTTACATTGCTTTAGCATCTCAGCTAGCTTCAAAGACTGTCTGTTAGCTTCTCCATCCTACCCCACAGGGATGCTACGCATTATTAGGGCTACATCTTTCTTGTTCCTATTTTCACTCTGCCAGGGCTTCTTTTCACCTTCCCTGCACTGGAATATCTGACTCCCCAAGCCCCTCATAGTAACTGGGCAACATCACCCCTGATTGTGGTGAGTTGACCTTTTATCTTCCTCAAGCTTTCTTAAAGCAAGCTGCTATTGTGCTGCTTAATTTGCATGTCTTTCCTTGCTCGGCTGGCTTTTCTTTTTATAATTTCCTACAAGCAATATTAAAACTTCCTGAAATGTATATCTTGAAAAACATATATATTTTATATATATTTAATATATATTTATATTAGACTTACTTACTTTGGTATAGGCATCATTAGAAGATGAAATATGATTCAAGGCACAGTGGCATGGAGATAAGGATATTTGGGCTAAAACCCAACTATGTACTGTTAATTTAGTGAGGATAAATCAGAGGTTTACAAAGAATGTTTATTCCATATCCCACTTGGACAATAAACAGGTCTGTGGCATTGAAGGGGATGGTTTCTAGCAAGCTTATCTTTGGCAATCATAGTCAAGCTATCTGGCACACTGGTTCTCGTAATTTTAATTGAATAGAAAATGCAGTCAAGCTCCTTTATGAAAGCGATCTATGAAATAAGAAAGATATGTGCTCAAAGCAGGAAACAGAAATACTGCAGAAAATCTACCTTTGAAAGACTAAAGTGGTGATTTTTTTTTGGAAGGTGGGGATTACCATTGGTCAGTAACATAGAGCAGGGGCAGCATGTGGAACAGAGCTGTGGGTATTTGCTATGGAAGCAGAAAGGCAAGAGCTGCAGCAAGAGCACTTGGAGCAGCGATGGCCCTGAGAAGAAGCCAAGACCAAGCTTCCTTTGAGCAAATTGGTGTTTGAAAAGACAAGCTTGGAAGCATGCCCAGATGACACAAATGTTTCTTGTCTGTTCCTATTGTGCTCGGGGAAGCAAAGTGATATGTACATTCTTTCTATATAAAAAGAGCTGTAGCAAAGAAATATCTGCTTTGAATCACAAGCTTCAGTGCCTCATGGAAACAACTTTAGCAAATCCTGAACATTGGCTTATTACGACTACAAGAGGAAACAAATAAATAGATGTAGGTAGGTATGACAGTGAATTGCCTTTAGGAGTAAATGTTCAGGTCCTCACTAGCTCTCTAATGCATCAGCTGGTGGGAGGACTACATCTCTCCTCAATTCATCTCCCTGTGAGTTTCATGACTTCGGGCACACTGAATCCTCCTGCTCCCTCCTTGCACCCCATGAGAAAAAATGTTTTCAAAGTCCCTTACGCAGAGAATAAGGTATTCAAAGCAATTTAGGTTAAGCTGATGCTTAAGGTTAAGCTGATGCTTAACCTAAATTAATCTGATGCTGAAGTGCTTTTTAGACATTTGTAACAGATTTTCAAGACACTGGAAATATCTTCCTTCAATTAGAAATTTCAAAATTTTTTGCATTTCAAATCAGATATGTTTTAGAGTTTCAACTTTGGAGAAAATTAATCGTTCAACATGAGTTGTCCGAAGTTTGAGAAAAATCTATCTCTTCCTTCAGTATGGGCATTTCATGTTGCAATCAAAGTACTTAAATCCTAATTATCCTCACTTCTGGTCTTCCTAGTGCATCTTGTATATCCTCAGCTGGTTTGTCTGTAAGCTTTTCAGGAAGGGAAGCATAGTTTTTCTTTAGCATCTTCTGAGGCACTGTTAAAGCTCAGACAACAGTAGCAGTAAGGATGGTGCCATTATTCATCTCTCCTACCTTCTTCCCCTTTCCTCAAGCATTTTGTGTTATTTGACTTCTCTTTTAACCAAGTTGGAAGGAGAGATCTGCAAGTTTAAAGCTGATGTAGAAGGTTGAAAAGGGAGTCTATCGGTGTTGTCCAGCATACCAGGGAAGCGGAGGGCTTTTTATTCTTCACACATAGATGCTGGCACTCGTTCCAGATGACAGGGACAGTTGCCTACAGTACCTATTAACAATAGAGCTGCAAGTCCTCATGAAAATACCTAAAAATGAATTAGTAGCTGAGTTGTCTTAAAATCTGCTGGTGATTCAGAGTATCATTTAGATGTCCATCAGGCTGAGGATGGAAATGCTCAGCTCCCATCTCCTAGGGCAGTGACCACTCAGTAACCACTGAGAAATGTGGGGCTATCCTTTTCCTTTTGTTGGAAGCTCATCCACTCGGCTGAAATAAATGCAGGATTCACGACATCTGAGAAAGCGACGGCCAGAAGCTTGATGGGCAAACAGTGAGGGAAGCAGGGAAGAAGCCAGTTCTTACCAGTATCAGTTTGGTATAAATTGCTACCTTGCAAAATTGTCTATGCTGGATTTTTGACCTCTGGCCAGTCTGTCTGTTTAGATGAGACTGCTGTTCATTTAAGCTAAAATAACACTGCAACAGCATAAGGAAAATTATAGTTCTGGGAATCCCTCTTTTCATCTATCCTGTATACCTTTGTATTAGCCTTTACGAGACCATTAAAATTGTTCAAGAAGGCATTTTACATGGAGGAGAGTCACCATGCTAAAAAAATAAGTAAATGAGATCAAATCTTGTGAAGATTTTGGAGGAAAAAAAAATGGTGAAAATACAAAACGGTCCACTATTTTCCAAGAAAGATTGTGACTTACCATTTTGAAATCACTTTTGGATTTTGAAATTGGCACATTGCTAGCAATTCATTAAAAGACATTGAATAGTCCAAAAGATTAAATTATTTTTTTTCATATGTGGCATCTTTGGATATCTTATTTTATAACTTCTCTGCTCTTTGTCAAGAATATGTCATGTGCATGGAGACATTTCTTTTTCAGATGCAGAACAGCAATTCCTGTTGCCATAAAATCCTGCCTGCCCAAATCAGTTTCAAACACATCTCACCTTTTTTTGTGGGAATTGTAGCCAGGCAGGATTTTTTCAGTGATTTTTTCAATTTTTTTAATTTGCCAAAAATGGAACATTCAGAAAAGGAATCCAAACCTTCTGTAAAATTCATTCAAATTTATTATTGAGTTTGGACAAAAAAGAAGTTGGAAAAGAAGCTGAAATTGTTTCAATATTTTTAAAAGTAAATCATTTGATGTCTCATTTTTATACTGATTTCAGAGTGGAGATGCTGAACCTGGAAGTGTTTTTTTTAAATAGGCTAGAAAAGGAAAGTTTGTAAAAACCTAGAGGGAATTCTTTTCCTCTCATTTTTCATTTCAGCCATTGAACTGGTAAACCAGAATTCATTCTGGTGGTCCGACTCTGTTTCCCCTGTCCCTGAAAGTGGTGGGCAACCTTAGCAGTCATATCTTATGGGCTGAAATGGTGAGTTTAACAATTTCAGATGTGTAATATTATTCTTTCTGACATTCATCCCTCTGAACTCAGTAACAGAGCTGTACCTGCACGATGCTCAGCCTCTGCCTCCTTCACCAGGCTGGCAGGAGCTCAGTTGGCCTACATGAGGTCTCCTTTTCCCTGCTCCCCAGCGCCCAGGTGGGCATCGCTGTGTCCAGATCAGTGAGCACAGAGGAACCACCCCAGGCATAGAGCAGGGGTCCCCTTCCTTACCCTGGCACCTTCTGCTGTGGCCTGAGATCATTTAATTTCCCCGGACTGACAGCTTTACTTAATGAACTGTTCCCTCCAGCTCCTTTCTTTAAAATGAAGCTGAAGCTGTTTCTGGTACTGCTTCTTTAAGTGTTTCCAGCCATTACAAGTACATCTCCAGATCTGATCTCCGTGATGTAATGTAAGCACTTGCTCTGGGGAGGCAGGTGGAGTTAAATTAGATCTTTTTTGTTGTTCAGGTTAAAGATTTTGTTGTTTTGATGGGTTTAATATTCCCAGCAGCTGATGAAAAGCTGTAAGCAATTAAAAACTGTTTCTATTAAAACCTCTTTTATGCCTGTTAATGTTAAGTGCGTATTTCAGATCGAGGTGAAAAGAAATTTGTGATGAAGTTCGGTTTTCACATTGTTTGCTGAAAAGTGGGCTTAGCTAATGATGATTTTACTTTTTACTGATGACACTGCCAGTCACTCTTTATGATCTGGAGTTATTTGTTTGTTCTAAAATGAACTAGAGATTACAAATATCTCATTTTTTTCCTAATGGTTAACCAAAGAAATTTGAGCTGAGAAAAAGCCATTTACAAGTAAGAGTCAGACTAGCTTTATCCATTGCATCAGAGGAGATCCCAGAGGTGGTCATTTGGGAAAGATTATGAACAGCAGTAGAAATGGCAATGATTTGGAGGAATCCTTGCAGAAAAAGAAGCAGATTTCGTTCAGAAAGGTGTTAATGGGAGCATCAGGTCGTCGACGTGAGAGGTGGTTACTCCTGTTGAGTACTGACTGTGTCCCATTTTAGACATGGTACTTCCAGAACAAAGCAGGTAACTGGAGAGACTGGCCACAGGAACGATAAAGAAGTTATATTTGCTAAACTTTGTGGAAAGCCTGATGTGTTTGAGTTAGTTTGTGCTAAAAAAGAGGAAGCACAAAAGGGAACATGGCACTGTTCCTTCAATACGTCACAGATGGTTATGAGAGGATGGTGATCAGTAATTCTTTATGTCTGCTACAGGGACGACAAGGAATTTAATGAGTTTTCTTCAAATGAGCCAGTGACAGTCTCTGCATAAACCCAGAAGGCTGAAGCATAGCCAGAACACTAATTGCAATTGATTTACCTGCTTTTTCAGCTTCTGTGTATTGCTTTAATCATGTTACTTGATGGTCTTACTGTTTAATCTTCCTTACTTTTGTAACAACCAGTTTTACTAATAATATCCTTAATTATTTGTGTTGTTATTCATAACATGAATATTCTCCTTCACTCAAGACAGGTTGGAAAGTTTGCTTAGACTCACCCAGATGACTGACAACTGTGCCATCTTTCTCAGTTTAAGGTGGTAGGGAGCCCCCACATCGGTCAGATGCTCTCAGTGTCAGCTGCGGAGCAGAGATAATTTTTAACTGCAGTTTTGGAGTTGGCACCTGAAGTTTGCCCAAATTTTGTATTAGGGTCTGGGTTCTCTCATAAGCCTGGTTCTAAATGTCGGGCAATGAGAGATTTGGTAAGGAAAGGCTGTAATAGAGTCAGAGATGGAGCTTTTGGGGACATCTATGTGACGCGGTTACAAGCGTTTATCCCAAGAGTAGGATTTTACTCACCTTTGTATTTTATATAGAAGATCAGTCATATTTAATGTTTCACAGTAACAATTCACATCTTAATTCCATGCATTATGCCATCTTAATTAAAATGTAAAAAACCACAATATTTTATTCACAAGATGAATATGGGAAAATTGAATTACAACAGATACTCTCTAGCTGATTTTTTTTTTTTGAGATTATTAATTCTCTGTGACCAGGCTGAACACAAGCTGTGCAAATAATACTGAACATTAAAGAACTCTGTTAAAAAGGCTAGTATTTTTACAAAAAAAAACACTGAATAAGTGACACACGGCATAAACCCCCTGGAACAAAACGACTTCGTTCATGTCAATGAAAATCTTGTCATTCACTTCAGTGAAGCCAGGTTTTATCTGACATTTCACCTCACATTATCTTATAATATGAAAATAAGTTTCTGCTACCTATATAACTAGAGAATTAGAGTACAAGATAATCTCCTCTGTAAAATGGCAGGCTTTTGTTTAAAATGTCTACATTCATTGGTTTTTATCTGCCTTATCATCTCTTTTCCTCTCTGATGAATGCAAACTGTTTGGGTAATTTGCTTTGACCAGATCTGTGTCTGTGAGATCTTAAGTGGAAAAACTATTTGCATACTTAAGAATCCTGAGAACAGAGAGTGGCATTATAGTTTGGGATTTGGTTGGGGGTTTTTATCCCCTGTGCTGGGCCAAGAGAGACACTTTACATTTATATGTAGCAATTACCATTCCTAATTTTTGTAATTAACTGCCTTGTGAAAAATTTGACATATAAAATGGAGGCTGCCAGGCTAAGCTTCCCTGCTATTTGCTTTATTCATTTTTAACATACCAGCCCATAAAAGCTTGAATATCTGTTTCTCTCTTCTCTCCTCCTCTGACTTCTGTTCAAAGTTGTTTTGGAAAGTATCTTCTTTCAAAATATGTGGTTTCCGTAGAAATGGTAGTTCACTGGAACTGATATGCAGAGATATCAAAAGATTACTTCCATTAGTTTTTTTCTAAATTAGCGATAGAAATTAAATGTCTCGCACATACACGTACAAAAATTGTAATAGAATGGAAATTGCAGCTGCTACCTTGTGTCATTTTTTGATTGAAATGTCAGTGCCGCTAAAGAGGACTGTGAAAGAAGTTACTGACGAAAAATAGATCTATACAAAAATACATGCCATAGCAGAACTTGCTGAACTGGCCAGAGGCGTGAATGTGTTTGACAAAATGCACAAATCTGCTTGCAGGCAGGACCTTCATTCCAATGGCAAGAGCAATGTGCTGGATAAAGCCCACCCCTGTGGCTGCACCAATACAGAGAGGTCCATTGAAAATGACCACCCTCCTTTTGCCTATGAATTTTTTTATTAAAAAAAAAAATCTAAAGAAGAATGTACTATTAGCAATATTTTTTTTTTTTATTTAATCATCCAAGTGCAATTCAGATGCTGAAAGAGCAGTGATGTCAATTGGAAGTATTCTCTCTGCAAAAACTGCCAAGCAGAGACTAATAAACTCAAACTGGAGGTGACCAGATGTTTTTGCTGATCATACTGGTGCACGTTTCATTACACTTTTTGATACTGGTAGTTGGTAAACTGTGAAACCTATGATTAAACCCATAGATTTTTCATAATAAATTTTATAACTGTTGCTGATAAGAACTGAAACAGATGCATTAGCTTCCACTAACAGGTTTTCACTCTTTCACAGGGCTGCAGCAGCCCTTAAAGAGTATCTGAATAAAACACACATTTCTTTCTGTCTTCTATGGTTGAGTTTCAGATTATTTACAAAGATATTTTAAATAGTGTTTTGAACTTATGTTGCTACTCTTACTCAGGAGTGAAATACTGCGGTTCTATGAATTCCACTCCAGGATGTTTCAATGTAATTGTCAAATTATTACATTTTAGATTATAATTACATTTAGTTAGAAACTCACATGAAATTTCAATGATGTATAAATATTTTATAATTAATTCTCATTATCAGTTATGTAGCATGTGTAACTCCTTATGTGGATTTATGATGTTGATAATTTTACAGATATCAATTTCACAGCCCTTTTTATTTTGTGAATTTCAATAGAAGTGCTGTATTCTGCATTAATTTTAAGGAGCATTAATTTTTTTCATGTTGCTCAGACTCACAGGAAATAATTTGCTTGCTGATCCTATAAAATAGAATTGGCTGTATCGGTGAGAAAACAAGATCTTATGTCCAGATGCTTTATAAGTTATATCTGTTTTTTTTTAAACTATTGAAAAAGTGCAGCCTGTGGGCAGAGAAATCTCATTACATAAAATCTGCACTTCAAAAGAATTTAAAGTTGTACAAAAGGATTTTAAGTTTGATAAGAAAATTGATTGGAGATTGTACATTGTGAATACATTAGGTTTATAAAGAGAAAACATGCATGAAGTGCAATTACTGCTAGTGTTGCTATATTAGTATGAATGTTAATAGCATGTTTGTTTTGAAATGGGTTATGCATTCTGGTAAATGTCTGCTTGAATCTAGTCATCTGTGTATCACTTGTCTAAGTACTCTCATTTAAGATGCCATATCCCTTCTTGTAGCAATAAAGGGGTAAAGCAACATTAATATTAAATAATTAGAAAAACAAAAGGGGAATGATTAAACATATTTACATAATTGAAATAACACTGAGTCGCAGTGGGAAATCGGGACAATGTTGTCTCCTTTCAAAGTAATTCATAATTCAAATTTTTAATTATGGCATATTCATTCATTTAAAGATGATTCTGGATGAGAGGGCCACTAATGAAATACAATCATTAGCATCTAAACAAAGTAATTTAGAAAGTCTCCTTTCGGGGAAAAGATTTCTAGAACATCATCAATCACACAAGATATGCAAAAACAAGCAATTAAACCACACACAAGAACTACAACAACCTTATATATTAGTAATGTACACATGAAAACATAACTGATTACAATGATTAGAGTAGGGTAGTGTGGTTAATTTGTGTGTTATGTAGCAATTTCAGAGAAGAATGTACCAGGACAGACACATCACACAACAAATGAATGCCATGTCATTGATACATGTTTTAAATATATTAACGTCATTGCAGTCAGTGCCAAGTTATCGATAAAAAAATCCAGTGATGAGAATCTGGAACCATGCTCTTCAAAGAAGCGTGACTGCCCTAGGATGAACTCTGGGCTGTGGTTTTATTTTGAGGTTTTATTTGTTTGTTTCTTTTTCTTTTTCTTTTTTTTTAATCTTTGTATTGCATTTGATTTTGTTAAATTGGCAAAATATAGGCTTAGGAAGATGTTTCCTGAAAGAAGCAGGTGCTGCATTAGTTTCTCATTAACTACTCAAATCCTGCTTTGGGCTTATAGCAACAAAGTGCTCATAGACCTAAATGGATCAGTGATTTACAGGGTCTTTCCATATACACAATTACAATTCATTAAACATGCAGCAGCATTAAATGGATGGAGCAATTCTGCATGACTTCTAATGTCTGTGTGCAGTGTCCTGTTAAAGGGACACAAAAAGTCTGGCGTTAAACACCTTCTTCTTTGGGTTAAATTATAATCTTGTTGGAAACCCATACCCTTTTCTCCTCTCGTGGAAAGAAAAGGCAGAAACAGCGGTGCGTGCGTGAGGGGAGCATCCTGCCGCAACGAGGCAGGAGCGGCTGCCTTTGATAACCACCAGGCTTAGAAGCCAAAATATGTTCTATTGGGTACTCAAAGGATAAAAATACTGGTTAATTTTCAACAGTGCTCCTTCATTTGACTTTACAATTTATAGCAGTGAACATTAATGCAAGAATAGCTTGGTCGAGGAGGAGTTTAAAATTAGAGCACCTCTTCTCATTAGCCCCAGCAGCCTGACCCAGGGTGAACCGAGAAGTAATTTGCCGCCAGATCCTCATTTTGCTTCTGTTATCACTCCTTGTAAATGAAGCGCAGCAATTTATTGTAGCACCTCAAGGAGTCAAGAACATAATGTGTAAAACACATACAAAAAAAATCTTTCTTCACATTCATTAACACCCGGCACATAGAGGCTGTTCACTTTTCACTCTAATGAAGGAGGGGGATCTTAAATCTAAAGCTTTCCAGCCTGTGAAGAAGGCCTCTTCAGGTCATTAGACAGAAGCTGAGTTGGGCTGAAGAAAGGTCATTGACAAAAAAGGGAGAATGGCAATATGATGAAAAATAGAAAATGGATAAAAGAAGAGACTTTAGAAAGCTCTGAGAATGAAAAGTACATTTTTGGCATCAGTGATCAACCCTTCTTGTCTCTATGTTCATTTTCTGTTGTCAGTGAAGAAAAGAATATCTGGCTTTTTATTTAGCTGGGAATTGCTCTCGTGTTTGGTCAATTCTCATTTCGTCACCCTTGATCTGACCTTGCAGGAAGCATTAATAGGCTTATTTTTAAGGGAGCTTTGTCTGCTGGCTGCAAATTCGGCCCTTCATTTCGCTGTTTTTTATTAAAAACATGCAGTCTACTAGATTTTAATGTATTCTGATTATGTAACTGACAATTTCGCCGTAGGGAGATCTTCTGTCTCACTAGCCCTGATTAACACTTTGGGTTTATAGCTGTGTATTAACACCACATTCAGGAATATTAGGAAGCTCCTATATGTAAATTAATTTATACTAGTAATAGAAATAAAGGAACTTAAAGAGAAGTTAGGATCACTCTCTGAATACGTGCTGAATACAGAATGTAACGTACTTAGGAGTGGAGGGTACCTACACCAAGAGGCATAGAAACTCACAGAAAATACCTTTTTGTTTTATTTACCCAGTCACCAATGGCAGGATTGAATCCTGCAGTTCTATAGCAATCGCCATTAGGTGATATTTTTTTCTCACAGATACATGTAACTTCCACTGATATGACCAGTTATTGACATGTATGTATTGTGAGGATAAAGATACAACAAAATTGCCTTTTTTTTGTGTTGCCATTTTTGTTGCTATGGACAAGCAAATAGTCTTTTTCTCATAATGTGTTTTCTTATGTTTGCCCACATCCCATTGCTGGATCTTCCCTTTGTACAAGCTAATCTCATAAATTAGAGTGTATATATTTTACAATAAATGCTTTCTCATTTAGTTAACAGCATGAGACCATTATCTTGTGACAAAACTCTGTTCCAGTGGAGTCTCTTCATTAAATAAGTAATCATCCTTTACATACAATGGAAACTGGAATTAGTAGTATATAAATATACCATGCTGAAAAGCCATCATTTGACAACAACATGACCTACATCAAATTATGCCTTTTTCTCCTAATCCTTCCGGAAACTGGCATGCGTTTATACCCCTTGGATAGTCTTAGACCAAAAAACCTCCAATACAAATGAGCTGTCAACGTATTCAGCTTATCAAAGAGAAGGTAGAGATTATTTTGGAACTCCACAAGGGTTTGGCTTTACTGTTCTCTAAGAAGCATCCTTGTGAATTATGCATGCAAATAATGCTGCAAACTGCTTTATTTGCTGCTGAGCTGGAACAGCAGGTTGCCCAAAATTCATTCTTCACTATACCCCCAGTTCTATCAGCTTTTTTGTTCAGTTACTGTCTTGGTATTAGGTTGTGGTATTCTTTTTAACCCAGATAGTTTGGCTGATAGAGGTTAGGGAAGGGTCAGATGAATGGTCAGACAGGCAGAGCCTATGGATTGCCAGCACTGAAAGCCATGTTTAGATGAAGGCAGCACCAAACCCCCCAAATCCATTCTTTAGCAGTTAGAACAATTTGTCTGCTTGTCTAAGCCATTGATTTCACCTTACTGCTGATTATCAAGCATAGTAGAACCAATGGGAGTAGACTTGGGATCTTTCAAAAGCCTTGCAGGTTGAGCAGATGTAACTAGCGTGGCGTAGCTCACGCTGACATTTTTCCCATGCATCCCCCAACTCCATGAGCATTCCAACACTGATCTTCATTGGCAGAGGCATCCTGACGCCAGCCCGGCCAAAGCTCTCAAGGTGGTTATGTCCGTGCACAAGTATTTTGTGTGGTCAAATAAAGTACTCTTGAGGTACCAGGTTTTTTCTTCTTTGACAATACTTCCCATGAAATATATGCAATTTTTCCCTTTTCCAGGAAGTGCCAGAACTGTAATTGTTGCTGGAATTGTGGTTTTCTCTGGAAAACCTGCTACATCCCTTTGCTGGTCTGGAACTCAGCTGAGCGCATAACCCTTTTGCTGAGCCCAGAGGAGCATGTCCTGCAACAGCAGAGGACAGAGCTGAACTGGCTGAAGGCAAGAGAGGGAACGTTATCTGTATTGTATCTAAACGTCTAGAACGGCCAATGCCAATTGGGAAACTATTGTTCCCAATGCTGTTTGTACAGCTCTGTATGTTCATGCCACATCCTATAAGAAGATAATGATAACCCAACAGCAGCAGTACTGGTATCTGTTCAGTGGTGCAACAGTGCCTTTACAAGTTCTTAGGGCATAGAGCCATTACAGACAATCTCGGGGGTTTGTGGAGCAAGTTTAAAGCTGGGGTATTTAGTGAAATACCCACACATCCAGTCCCTCACGTTGGCTAGCTAGCATTTAGCCTGAAAAAAAGCAGGGCTTCCCTCCAGAACTGGAGGTCCCATTTGCTCCGTGGGTAACTGGGGGATGGAGGAAAGAGGTCACATCGCACCCTTGCACCAGGAGCCCGAAGGCCTCACAAAGAGGTCTCTCACTCTGAAGGAAAGTGCTTGTGCCTGATGATGTAAACACCATGGTAAGATATGAGTCTGTTATTAAAAACTCTCAAAATATTTCTTTCTTTTTCCCTACTAAAAGATACAAAAATGAATTTATGTTATCCAGAGAACAGTACATAACTACTGCCTGTGTTTATCAATTTTTTTTTTAAATACTCAGTGAACAATGTGATCTGAGAGACCTTTAAATGGACGTAATATTTATTCATAACTCAGTAGGGTGACACTGCAACATTTTTTTATCTGATATCCAAACCCAGTCATTTTATTTCCTTAGACCACTTCCTACTTTCCTAAAAAATGATATCTCATATAACTTGTGGCTGAGGCATACACCTCATTTCTATACGTACAGACAGACTATAGCAGCTCAGACAATAATTAACAATGTTGAATCAGGAAAAGCAACATCTCACAGAAATATTTGCACTTATTGAAGAGTACCTTAAATCCAAAAGAACAAAATGTTTGAGAAAGGAGGGACTGATTAGTTTCAAGGTCCCAAAACCTTTGTTCAACAGGTATCCCAATGAAATATTTTTGCATTTTTTTAAAAATACTCAACAAAACATCTCAAAATTTCACTTGGGAAATTCCTTGGTGATGCTTTAGTCTTTCCTTTCCTGCTCTTTTATTTGAAAATCTTAAAGAAAAAGGAAAAATGGAGATGGAAGGGAAAAACAAAACAAAGCTTGCCAACCATTACCTCTATTTTTTCATAATCCAGTTACATTAAAAGATAACATTTCCAAAAGGCAAATTATTTTCATGTAACAGTCTTAGTCTTTTTAAGATTCCAAATACTCGTTACTCAAAACTGCCAGTGAAGTCCCAGAGACAGATCTTTCTTTTATCAGTAAATCTCATTTTGGGAGACTGGGTAGTTGTAGGTATAAAAGTAATTATTTTGACAGTGTGTATTCCAACGATGTGTATGCATGTCTGTTCTTTAAAACAAGTATGCATATGCTCACTTTAATTTTCTTGTATGATCCTTTCTGATCCTTGCCTCCATTCAAACCTCCTCTTCCTTCGCTCTCTTTTCATCCAGCTCTGTTTTTCTACATTTTTAACTCACCTTGAGGTTTAAAACAGTGAAGACGATCTTCTCTTTTTACCAAAATGCAGGATATAAAGAGCTTTCATGCTGATTGTCACTCGATGTGGTGGGGAAGGAAGAGCGAACTGGGAGAGGTGAGCCAACCAAAGCGTAAAATGGGGAAATGGTCCGGCTCGCCCTCTGTAATTCGCAGACTATTTTAGACAAATTGTGACAGCTTGCTCTTGTGATAAAGATGTTAACAAGAAGAGAAAATGGCATTAATTTAATCTATTCTTACAGGTCATGCTGAAATGAGACTGTGATGATACAAAATTATAATAATAAATATGGTAGTAATTTCACAATTCTTTATAGATACTGTTCACAGTCCTTTCACATGCAAATGTCCCATCCTGTCCTTCACGACAGTGATTTTTGGTGCCATCCAGACTCTAATTCAGCATCTTCTAATAGTTGGTTCCATAATTACTTTATATGGCAAGAACAAAATAAAATACTATCCCAGATTAGGATCTCAAGATGGCTTTACTTTTATTACTCTTTGTCCTGGGCCTCTAGGAATATTTCTGATTCAGAGATTTTCCACGTCTTCAGAAGCAAATTAGATCATCAGCATTTTCAGCTCATAGTATATTAATAACTAGCGACAAACACTGTATGAAACACAAGATATTGTTAAAAAAAAAAATGTTTAAAGGTATTTTTGTATAAATGAAAGTGGTGATTTTGACTTGTTGGTATTTTCAGTAGCCAGACAAACCTGATGCATTAATTATCAAATCCTGAAAAGTTTGTGGGCAAATGAATACTTAAATCTGGAACTGATTTAGTTATTTAAAATTCAGCATTTTTATAAGTGCCTCACTCAGTCAGAGAAATACCATCTCTTCTAAGAAGAAATTAAAACAGCAGTATTAAAATTATTTTTAAAATATATTTTCTAATCTAATCTAAAATTCTAATCTAATTCTAGTCTAATCGAATTTTAGCAATGAGAATTGTGTCATCACAGTGTCTCTCTTTTTTCCGGATTAGTTTATCCCAGGATGATTTCTACTAAGCAGTGTTTAGAATTACGCTGGGAATGGCAGTGTTTCTATAGAACAGAAGATGCTGAGCTGCACCTTCCAGGCAGGAGGAGTGTTACTGTGACCAGAAAAGAGCCCTTGTAGTGTAACTTCAGCAGCACCTGCTCCAACATGTGTTTTGTTGAGTTTACACCTTCTGTGTAATCTGGTAAATATGGAGGGTGGAGCTCAGCCTCTGCATTCTGCTTAATAGCCTCAATTACAGGTGGAAAAGCATACGGTATGGAAATCAGCACACACTAGATGCGATATAATTGCAAGGTCAGTGTGGACAATGTTTTGCTGAAGTGCTGCTTTAAGTGAATAATTTCAATGATGAAAGTGTATTTTTTCATATTTGAGTGCTAATGTACTGAACCGGTCTTTCAGAAGCGTTGCTCCAATTGCACTGTAATGTTAGACAGCAGAGAAATATTAGCAGCCAGATTTCCCCAACTTCAGCGCTGAGCACGTATCTTAGTAGGTAATGTGACGTACAACTACCCCTAATTGTACTAGGATTTGAAATACAGTGCTCTTAAATTTAAGATGGGGAGTCATAGGAGAGGATGCTGGAGAGATCTGATAGTCGTAAGCAAAGAGGGCGAGGGAATGGTGTCTGTTCACCGGGGATGCTGAAAGCCTTGCCAGGAGAGTACTGAAGCACAGCGCAGCCAGTGGACCCTGGCCTCTGTTCGTCCTTCATGAGCAAAGTTTTAGGATGCCTATATGGATCTTGCAAAAGAAAACTGTGGTTTCCTGTAGCCAAAGTTAAATTGATTTCAACTACTAGTATAAGTTATACATAATGCATTCCATTTTGTTTTCAGCTAACTTTGGGATTTACTTTCATTAACAACTTCCACTGACTTTTATCAAGTGAGATCTCACCTGATGTATTCAGGTAGAAATTGTCAAGATATTGAATTTAAATGCTTTTAAACAAGTTTTACAGGAGAGTTGCAGAAAGGTCCCCGGCTTTCCTTTGAAGCACCAATTATCCCCATAAAATGATTAAGCGTCAATGTATTGTTTCGTGTAAGTGTAAAAGAAGTGATTCAGTGAATAGTTGCTTACAGGCTCCTATGCAGAAATACTGATGATTTTAGTGGGATTACTCTTGTGGAGGAAATACATATAATAATGAAGAACGGTAGCAGTTGAGAGTCACGATACAAAAAGAAAATCTAGCAATATCATAACAAAAGCACAGTGAACATAAACTGTATCTAAATAAATCTGTGATCATGTGGCATTCTTGAGAGCAACACATTTAATTATCTGCAGCCATCTGTCTTTTTCATCATTACGATTTGTGATGTGAAGACTATAACTGCTTAAAGTAATTTACTTTATTTTCATAATTCTGATTTATTAAGGTAGGTTTAATTAAGCTGATTATTACCGAGTAACTTCTGCTGAACACTGCAGTTACGCTTTCGCTTAAGTTAATTTTGCGTCCAGCTCCACGTAGATTATTTTTGATTTATTACGAAATTTGAGAAAGTAAGCATCTGGGTAAAAGGATGTTTATTGGCAAAGGCATAATTTGCTACACATAAGTACCATTATTCATTATTACTCTCATTATAGTGCAAAAGACTTGAGTTAGCCTTTCAGGTAACATGATTTGTAACTAGATGGAGAAGGTTAGGAAGAAATACAACTCATTTCTCTATTCAAGCCAATGGTAGCAGGAACCATTCCTGGAGGGAAGCAGCAAATGGGACCTGAGATGATTACCTTTTTGTCTCTCCCTCCTGCCATTTGTTCTTTGCTGCAGTGTAATGATTTTTTCCTTATACTTACCTGTTTGGGAGAGCAGAACACTAAGCCCTGTAGGAAGCTCTATCAGACCTGTGGTGTAGCTGCTCTCAGGTACGTGTTAATGTACACTGTGATGAATGTCATGAAACTAAATGAATTAAATGTCATAAAACTAAATGAATTAGTTCCAGTTATAAAAAGTCTGTGGAAAGTTTCTGCTTTTACAGGAAATGTTGATGAGGTGGATTTTTGTTTTTAATTTATTTTCTTAAAGTAAAGCTCCCTGTTTTTTAACACAAGGTCAAAATTTTTAAGATAAAGAAGAAACCCTTCTTCAATCAAAACAGAAAATTATACATAATCAATTGCCATTGCTTTCAGAATAACTTGCTTTGTGCTTCAACTGTTCATTCAGGAAATGAGTATATTATGTGCCGTGATTACAAGAGCAGTGATATTGTCAAAAGATAAAGATAATTGAGCAAGGGGTGTTTTACCCTATGGCCCAAGCAGTGCAAACAACCGCCCCCTTGAAAACTTCCTGCTGGCATCAATACTCCCCCCTCTGCATGGCAGGAAGACCTAAACTCTTCCCAGATCAAGGAAGGTGACATTCCCTCTTAAACCCATGCACCATATTTTGTGTTATTGGTATTTAAATGACAGTCATGTATGCAAAATAAAATTGATTTTCATGACCTTTTGTAGATAATGGGAATCACTGGAAAAGACGACGAGTCAGCTAGAGACCCTGGAAGCCCTATGGTGGCCATCTAGCAGACACAGTATAGCTGCACGGACACAAAAGATGCACCATGGCTAGGAGACAATGTTTAAAAGTAGCCACTTGCATGCTGCTAAGGCATTAGAAAGAGGAATACATCTAGGAGCTTGTTTTATTAATGCATTTGGGTGAACAAATTTCAAAAGATGCCTATTCCCTTGTTGATACCAGCCTCCTCCAGACATGACAAAAAATTTGCTTAAAATAACAGCCGATTTTAGACCAAAACACATTCACCACATAAATGAAATAATTGTAATCAGAAGAGTGGAGTTATCACACTAAGAGGATTTCACTGAAGAGATGAGTTCTGTGTATAACATAATCAAATTGTCAACATTGTTTAGTCTAGTCCTGCTTTTATTCGTTTCCTGGGTTTTCTGATTAATTTAAATCCTGGTTAATTGAGTGATGAAACATTAAGAAAAGTTCAGCTAGAAGAACAATTTGCTGGAGACCATTTCAACTTGTTCTTGTCAACACATAGTTCACTAGATTCAATACATTAGTGAAAAGTCTGAAAGACTAATAGAAGAAAACTGGTATTTTTGACTGAGGGGTGCTTAAATTGTGAAGCTACACTAAAGGGCTTGCTAAGACTCAGTACCAAAGCCCCAAAGCACCAATAAGGTTGGTTTTGTATGTTACACAAGAAATAGAAACCTGAGGAATTTCCCAAGGGGGAATATCCAGGGGCTAGGAGAAAGAGGAATCTCTTTTATAAAACACCTTTCTATCTGATAGTTTTATTTGCTGGTAGTGCTGAGTGACAGTGAGGAAAAGCCACTAGCAAAGAAAAGTTTGTTGCCTTGTCCTTGTCCGTCAGCTTTTGTCTTCTCCAAGTTCAGCGATCTCGTTTGGGGCCAGGGAATCTATTCATGGTCAATTAGGCTCAGCCCAGACTTGGGGAAAGAACCAATTCTTGCAGGCGGGGAAAGCAGCTAGTGGTGGTGGGGAGGGCAGCAACAAATATTGCAAAATGAGACAAAGAACATCTGTTTGCACAGGGTGGGCAGGCATGTGCACCCAGAAAGCTACCGGCATCTGCACAGCAATTGTAAACGGAGCCTGCAGTTCAGCAGGTTGATTAAGTTAACTCTTTGCTGGAAATATTGTTCTTGGTCATTAATCGTGATCTTACCTCTTGTCCGACCTTTTTTTTTGTGAGAACTTAATCAGGCTTAAAGAATAGCCTTTCCAACTATGCAGATGCTTTTTCTTTTACTTTATATTCACGGACTGGTCCTAACAATGCCGGCTGTGAAGCAGATAGTATGAGACAATACATTTAACCTGACGTTGTGATAAAGGTACCGTCAAAAAAAATTAGAATTCTTTGAAATGGAAGCTGATGAGGCAAAAATGGACAATCTAAATAACGTTGCTCCAAATGGTACAGGTGGACAAATGACGCTAGAGTACATTATTCCACTCCACTGGATGAAGTGACTTTCAAGGACTGATTAGCTCCATGTCTGAGAGGGTTAGCCCCCTGCCTGTTATAACAAGTGCCGATGAAAGGGAGAGCTGATCTGACAACTAGCTGTGCCAACTGTGAAGTTATTTCAATACTTTCTCTGCTAACAAGTTGATTAATCCCATCATCATTTTGAAAACCTATTTCATATTGGATAAATCATTTTCAAATAAAGAGCAGTTAGGAGGTGTAAAACTTTGACTTCTTCTCAACGATGCTATCAGCTCCTCTGCAGATTTTACCATTTCTGGCTCTCTGCAAGTCCTCTGTGCTGAAGATGATTTTTTTCACGCTGACTGAAAAGTTTTATTTGAAAAATGGAGCCTTTAATATCCTAGTGACAAGGTCACGTCGGGAATCTTCTACAGTGAAGACATGTACAGATTTTACTGTAAACACTAATGTCAAATGTCCCTGTTATTTCTATTCCTTCCTCTCATTTCCCCCCTTGCTACTACTATTAAGCCAAACATGGTACAAACAAATGACTGCTGCCTCTGGGGCCACATGACAAGTACATCACTACGCACAAGGGAAAGCTCCAATATAATGTCTTGCATTTGCAACATCACATAATTGTTTGGAGCATTTAAGAGAGTGTAGACAGCCTGTGAGGAAGAAAAAGGGCTCCAATTAGCTAGTGAAAGTGCTCATTTATGTACTTGGAAATGCAAAGATTTGAAAAATACGGAGCTTAACATTCAGTGGAACTGCAATAAGGCAAATTATAAACATCACAATAAGCATTTTGTTTTCATAGAGCAGTTCCTATAATGAGATAACATTAAAAACCATCCTGAAACTCAGGAAAAAAACAAGCCAAACCAAACCAAACCAAACCAAAACAAAACAAAATGAAACAAAACAAAAAGACAATCTGTATTTTTTGTAATAGTAGTCCAGGATTTCACTTATATTTACATACGAATTGCTTTTTAAGACAAGGCTATTTTGTAATAAGAAGCTGTTAGCTTCACAATTTAGAGAAGATAAAACTCTAAAAATTAATAAGTAGCATCTCGGGGAGAAAAAGGTACATTAGTAACAATTAGTAAGGTTGAAATCCCTACGTTGTACATGACTCATAAAACTACATAAATCAAATATGTCCGTGGGAGTTGGGAAGTGGAGATGATCTTCCTTTAGCTTTTGGGTGGAGTCCCTTTCCCTGCACTGAAAGAGAGGTCCTTTAGCCGACAGTAGATGTGAACCCTTGAAAAACCTCCTGTTTCCAGTTCGGCAATTTTTGCTGGTCATGAGCAAAGTGTCAGCCCAGGTACTGAGAGGAAGGTTGGCTGATGAAGAGGGGAATGGCTGGTCAGGCTGGGAAAGTTCAGTCCATCTGGAATATGAGGCTCCATACACACGAAGGCTTCAGTTAGTTGTGCAGAACCCTTCTCCTGGTAGGAATGAGAGTTTCATCCTTTAGTATGTTCTTTATTGGTTTTCTAACATTTTTCCCCAAGCACCGAAGGTGTTTTTACCTTGCCTTCCAAAGGGACAGTAGTGGATCAGAGAGCCGTTTGGATGACAATATTGCAACTGCCTGTGGAGTATGGGGGGACCAAGTGGAGAAAGGGGAGATCTGGATTCTGAAGAACACCTAAGCACAATTCAAAGGTGTAGCTATAAAAGATGTCCCTCTTGCAGAGAAGGGCCTTTTCTCTCATGTGCAGTGTAATGATGGGGAATGTGTCCTTAGACCAGAGTGGTCAAGTAAGTTTGCACCACTTATCAGCGAGCTAGAGAGAGAAGAATCTTTTTGGTGGGGCAATGAGGATGGGAAAAGTGGAATAAGTGCATTTCTAACTTCCTTGCTAGCCCCTGCACTTTTACAGACCTTTGTGTTATCCATTTTGGAGTTTATAAATAAATAATTGTATTTTCTTGTATTAACAGTGGTTTCAAGGTGACTGGTGCCTCACTTCTGGTCATGACGAGCCTTGAGATTGTTATCCTGAGGCAACTTTGAAGCACATCGCTCCAAGCAACCTACAAGGTAATTGGAGACACCTTCCCTACACTACAAGTCAGCAGTAGTACTACAGGAGTGGCTGTGAACAATTTTCTGGTGACCATTAGGAGCCAGGAGAAGGTGTCCTGGCTGAGAGGAGGTCATGATGTGCATTTGGGAACCTCAGGATCTTGAGATGTTCCCTGTAGTAATTTCAGCTTTGCCTTAGTCTGGGTAAGAAGGATGTTGCTGAATTTCACTTTTGCAGTATCAGGAAAGACTTTTTCTCTATCGTGCCTTTAAGCTGCCACTCCAGTAATCCCTAGCGTGAAATTCTTCGTCTATGCCATGCTTTATTGTAAAGTCCATGCAACAAGACAGGCTCTGTGTGCAATAATCTTGGAAAAAGACTGGTGTCCTTTTTCCTCTCTCTTTTTTTATAATTATCAAAAAAAAGCCTCTTACATGCAGGTGTCACACGCCGCAGCCTAGAGCCAGGTCTGTCCTCTGCCCAAGGGAATACAAACGCAGGTTTCTGATATGCAGGATTATCAGTTCATACAAGGGGTGAGGGATGAAACAAACTTCCTGTTTCTTCTGAGCCATTCAGGTCTGTAGGAAGATCTAAATGTTCCCTGGGCCAGGGAGGGAAGAATGGAGAGAAAGGACAGCTCTTCAGCTCAGCACTTGAGATGTCCACCTGCAAGAGATGAGCTTCCCGATTTCATCCCTCGATCCAGGACCGTTTCAGGATTTTACCCTGTGACTGTTTAACGTGTCCTTTGCATGCAGATGAAAACAGCACTTGCTGTTGCAGGTCTTTTGCAGTAAACTTTGCAAATAGGAAAGCTGCAACTCTCTTAGCTCTTCCCGATCAATCAGGGCCTGCCTTGAGCAGTATGGTGAGAGGGCAGGCTTTGCACTGGGAATAAAAAAAATAAACATTTGTAATATGTAACATTGTAAAAATAATAAACATTTGTAACAGAGACTGAAATACACACACTTTGACTGACGGAGTGTATGGTATTGTGAAAATTGTTTCATCTGTTTAGATTATTTCATTTTGTTTCTTTCCAGTTTTTTATGATGAGGATATCAGTAATGCACAGTAAAGCATCTTTTTAATTGTTTGTGTTAAATAAATGAATAATAAAATTCAATACTAATAGAGTAGCATAAATTTACAAATGTTTCTAAAAAATGAAAATTCCTCTTCAAATATTGGATTATTTTTTTCTTCTACAGAAATCTGTGTGTAGGGTATTTTTAAGGTATCCAAGTAGATAAGCAAGATATTATTTACCTGGGACTCTGAAAATTTTTATGGCATGAATGTGGAGATGTTTCATTAAGGGCTATTTTGCATTTTTAAGATCTCATATTCTTAGCTAGCCTTTTTCAGAGCATGAGCACACCTAGTTAAACATATATCCCGAATTACAAATTTGTTTCATTTGCCCTATCTCGTTCTTCTTAAACTAGAGGAAAGAAGCACTATCACAGTAATAGCAATGACTAGAAAAGAAGAAAATAAAAGCTGAAAGTTCTAATCAAAACTGTAATCAGAAAGATGACAAATGGTGAAGATTATTAAATTTTCTTTGCTCCCTTGATGAATTTAATAAAGAACTAATCAAAGATCATTAGAAGGCTTTTGTGCTTGGTGTGCATTGTAATCGGATTGCAATCGGAATTTACGTTTTAGTGGTTGTCTAAGGTTGAATTGGACATGTAAATATAGAAAAGAGATATTTTTAGCTCTTTTCCTTGAAAATATTTATTTGAAAATGTCAGACCATTGTACGTTGTTTCTCGGCTTTACACAATAAAAGCAGAGCATCTTTCACTGCAGTTAGAAATTTTAAAATTCAGTGTCTAGTTTGAATTTTCTAATGATCTTTGATTATTTCTTCCTTTAATTTTGAAGAAATTAGTTATTTCCCAGGCAATTATGTAAGTATTTCGATTGCTAGGACTACTGACAACTCATAGAGTGACACAATAACAAGGAAATTCACCTTTTGCACATCTTCAGGGTTAATTTAACATTCTTAAATTTTAAAGGGTGCTTTTTAATGTCCTTTTCATATTCCCTGCGTGGTACTGGACTAATGATACTTATTAGATGCATTAACTGAAGGTGTTAAAGTATGAGCCACCTATATTTTCTTCCTACTGACTTGACATCTGCAGTCTCAGATTGGATGATGAAAGAGAGATTTTACTTCTCTCCTTTGAGTGAAGTATAATTAAAAGGATAGATAATACGTGAATATGCTGAAAGTACATGTACATTTCAAATACCTAATTTATAGGTAACAAGAGTAATGGTATGAAAAAAGAATAGTCTTCAAGCTTTTTTTAAAGTAAGTCTTTGGAGATTCTAGTTAGTTGGTGATTTATAGCCACGTGTTTGGTTATGACAGAGTAGAGGACCTGACTATTGATTTAATTTCCACTTGCCCTTCTGTCTCTCCAGTTGGAAAATGCTTATGATAGTGTGCTCTCAATATCTTACCTCATCATCTGATCTATTTGTCTGCGACTTAATAGAGTTTTGCTTTAGCATTTGGAGAGATTTCTTGGGGAGTAATGTGTAAATATTAAATTAACTAAAGAATTAAGAGTTGTGGATCTGGTATTACAGAATAGTGGAGGATCTAAAGTGGCCTAATATGACACTTCATTGTTTCCGGGGGAACCACATAGGTATATAAAGTAAAATTATTAAGATTGTGAAGGACACATAAAAAATTATTAGGGCACTCTGGCAAGAAGTAACAGAAAGTTATAACAAAAAAGATAAGCATGTCCACTCCAATGGAATCTAACCCAAATCTAGGCATTACATATCCCCACATTAGAAATCCTTATTGACAGTACTAAATGTGATGCTACAGCCTGTATTGGGTTGTTGTTTTTTTCAGTTGGAATGTAAGAATATCTATGTGAAAGAAGAATTTAAACAAACATCAATTTGCTACCCAAAAAAACAAAGGCTACTTTAAGTTTTACTCAACTCCACTGAAAGGAATGGGAGACTCTGCTTGGTAGCACAAGATTCTTAAGGTATTTACTATGACATAATTACAATATTTTTGAAGTTACCCACTTTGTCTCTCATGCAGTGACACCTATAGTTATACATGCAGAAACAGATCAGCTGTTCAGATACTCAGGAAGAAATAACTTCATCACCCAATATCTATTATAGATGTAACTATGACTTGTTTGAAAGTGCAGTGTCCAAAAGTATGAATAGGCTTTTCAATAGAAAATTTTTTAAAGAAAAATGGGATATTAGCCTTCAAAATAAACGCAAGATAGTTTCAAGAACAACTCTTTCTAGCACTAGTAAGACATGAGTGAGATCAGGATCAGAAGGCAAAGTTAGCTTTGGCTTGATTCCATGTTATTGAGAAATTGAAAGTGAGAGAAAGCTTGGCATCTATGGATTAGCAGAGGATGTAAATTACTACCTGTGTAATGAACAGGTCAGTAATTTCAAAGCTAATGTAACTCGACCACATCATCAAATCTACAGGCATTGGAAATGTCAGATAATGGTGACATACCTTCTGGCGTTCAATCTGCATAAACCGTAACCGTCTGACAAGCGATAAATCATTTCAGGCTTTTAACAGTGAAAGAGCAGATTTTCAAGTATTATAGACTTATTTTTTTTGGACCTGAAGGACCGTTCAAGGAGGGGGGCAGCCTCTGGCCCTCCAGCCATGGGTGCAGAGATACTTTCACCCACACTGCCTCCTCTTGCTCCCACTGGGAACAGCCCCAGGCTTAGTCTGTGTGGGGCGCAGACCACAGCCGTACCCCTGCCGTCAGCGTTGCCTGGGCTGCTCCTTGGAAGGACCTGGGTGGTTTGCTGCAGAGGGGTCCATGAGTGAGCGAGGGGGACTGCAGGGTGATTAGCTCAGGGCATGGGAAGGATGCAGGGTGCATGTCACACTCAAGGTATAGACACAGCCTTCACATCCCTTCAACAAACAGGGGAGGAGAGGGAAAGACCTCGAAGCAAATAGCCCACTTGCCTTCATCATCTACAGATATTTTAAATATTTTTTGTAGTCTGTAGAGTGTTGAACATATATGTGATTAGCAACTGCTCTATTATTCCTAAATTTGGTCACTCTGTCCTTAAGGAGGTGGAACATGCCAAAAAAGAGGTTTTACATCCCAAAGTTAGGAATCTACTAATAGTGACCTATGCAGCTGAAAAATGTGAAGCCAGGTACCTTGAAGGCAGAGAAATGACTTAAAATTAATTAAGCCTCTGCATGGCCACATAATTTCCCAAGACTAACCATAGAAAATGAGGTATTGATGAACAAGAAGACTGAGGCTGGAAGGAACATTTTTCTCAGGAACCTGCAGCACTTCATGAGCTGGTTTAAAATCTGATAAAGCATGAATCTGTGTGTGAAAAATGTCAGCCCTGGACCAGGAAATAACCAGGAAGCATCCTGCACATCATTAAGGTAAATGGAGAAAATACTTGATGTCAGCGGTCTCAGAGGACATTGCAATGGTGAGTGAAAATCTTTGCTTTGCCAGGTAACTATATTTCATGGAAAGGCGTAAAAGAAAGTGATCAAATATCAATAACGGGAAAATAATATCAGGAAAACTGGGGAAATAATATCAGGAAAACTACAAAATTCCAAAATTCAATAGCGAAGCACCTACATTCTCCCAAGTGCCCTCCAAAATCATATAGTGTGATCAGAGATCCATGCTGACAGTATTCCTGGTGGTATGTGACCATTTATGCTTTTTATCAAAATATTTGCATGACTGTGTTCACCGCGTGCCACAAGACTACAAAAAAGCTTTTAGAGAGGCAGCTTCATTCAGGTTTTCTTTCCTGAGTAGAAAGAAACTGGAGGTATGGTTCCTTCTGGTTTATAGTCCGTGAATCTAGGAGACATGGAGCAAAGCACTTACAATGTGTTCAGATGCGTCATGCCTCTGTGTCCTCCTATCATGTGCCGAGTGAAAAAAAGATCCGTGACTGGGATGGGCCAGGCTGTTGTAGCAGGACCTACAACATGAAATCTGGCTCACGTAAACACAGAGCTGCTGTAGGGCTCCTCTGAACGGCACCTGGTAGGAAACTGAGCATGTTCCCAAGAAAGCGTGATTAAACTTGCTCTTGTAATTCCCACAGAGTCACCGCTGGTCTCAGCGAAGTGTTTCAGTGACTAACTGGCATCGTTATGGAAGTGCCATACCTCATTTCTAGCTTGAATTTGCCTTGATTTGACTTCGAGCAGTTGGAGCTTAGACTGCAAACACAACGGCCTTTATTACATTTTTGATTCCTACACAGACACTTGTAGACTGCCATGAAGCTACCCCTTAGTACCTACCTCCTGTAGTTAGCTAAATAAATACAACACATTTAGTCTTTCGTTCTAGGACATATTTACCATCCTTTTTTTATTGACATGCATCCACCCTTGAATCGAGTGAATGCAAATCTTTTACTTACGTCCCGGGTGTTGTGTCCGCTCCTTTTCAGTTTAACTAGGAAATCCAATAAGAAATGATAGACCTGCATCTATTATTCACTTGTATTTTATTGGGGGATTTTCTAAGTGCATCTGAATGTGCAGGTACTGTGGAGGCCAAGGACTGAATATACCCTGAATCTGAGCCGTTAATAGAATTTTTTTTTTTTTTTCTTTATAACTGTCATTACTTTAAACTCATTGGGTCTCCTTTCCTCTTCACGAGGAACAAAGGACATTCCATCTCTCCCCAAGAAATGGAGGGCTTCCAAAGGAAACAAAGAGATAGGCTATGTAAAATAAAAAATCCTCACCTTGCAGCAGTGAGAGACTTGGTGTGTTTGTGCGTGGGGTTGTGCCCTCGTGAATTGTGTGAATTGTGTGAATTGTGTGCATCGCTCCTGCAGCAGAGCCAGCACCACTCACCTTCCCAGAGCTGTGTGGAGGCAGAGGAACGGGAGATAGGAGCCGGCGGCAGAGGAGGGGTAAAGCCTCTCCCTGCGGCTGTGACAGGGAAGAACAAAACTGATGCCTTGGATCTGCACTTGGTGTCAGGTTTGCTTTTGCTGCGTGGGAGACGGAGGCTGCATGCTGCTCTGAGCTCAGGCTGCTGTGCGTGTCCTCTCATCGGGGATACCTCCCCTGGCTGCAGACAGCATCCTGCACCCGTGTCGTGGCACCCACGCTGTTATATGAGGTCCCCATCCCATTCCCCTGCTTGCATCAGGGCTTTGTCTTCTCTTGGTGAGAGCTGGAAAATAGTCCTGTAGCAGCAACAGTCCGGGATCATGCCTGGCTCCGTTATAGTGCTTTCTGCCTGGAGATCTCAGGGTGTCTTACCAGGATCACCCTCCCGGGTCAGACCTGGATTCAACTGGCAGCAAAACCCTGGTTTTGCCTTACTGTTAGTTTTATGATTCACGATGTTCATTTAATTTCTCCTCTATCGCTGGCCTGGGATTGTATCACAGTACAATAAGTATGAGCACAGCTATTTATAGATGCAGCAGTAAAGGGATTTGTACCCTCTCAGTATTTATTTCTAATTACTGCAACATTTTGAACTAGAGTAAATGGGGAAAAAATATTAAAATTTGTTTTCTAGGCCTGGTCATTACATCTAGGTAAAATAAGCCATGCCTGGGGAGAAAAGTCTATGTTCAGATTTCCCCCAAAGCACAGAGAAAGCAAAGAGGTG
Source organism: Tauraco erythrolophus (assembly GCF_009769465.1). Classification (NCBI taxonomy): domain Eukaryota; kingdom Metazoa; phylum Chordata; class Aves; order Musophagiformes; family Musophagidae; genus Tauraco; species Tauraco erythrolophus. The sequence continues at coordinate 44,912,740 of NC_141470.1, forward strand.
TGAGCCAAGCGACAGGCAGCGGGTGCCATGCTGTGGCTCTCCGTCTGTGCTTGGGAAACCGCCGCCGCAGGAGGTGTGATGGCAGCAGGAGGTGGAACACAGACTGCTGCAGGGGTAGTTGCTCAGATGGCTGGGGTCAGGGATGCACTCCGGTTGCTGGGCTGCATGCTTGGCACTGCTTTCCTTGCCAGACCTAGCTGGGTTAAAGATGGAGTAGGTGTATTTCCAGACACTACAATGCTCCCTTCCCACTGCTCTGCAGACACACGCGCACGTGTGCACACACAATACACACGCATTCATACGTAGGCAGAACTTGGAATCATCCACCCCTGCCTGGTGTTCTCCTTCGTTGCTGCAGTCAGTGCTCTTTGCTTTTGCTAACAAGGTTGCACATACAGGCTGAGTGTCAGACCCCGCTGCCTCTTGAGCCCCAGCTGATCTGATGCAAGAACAATTAGCTACGCAATATGGAGTGTGTTGTTAAAAAGCAGCCCCGTATTAAAAATCATCACAGAACTCATTCAGACACAGGTCTTGCCTGAACTCCCTCATGGCTTTGGTAGACTGTTGCCTTGCATCATTTATAACTGAGCAGAATTAGTGTAAGATGCTACTCTTTCTGGTTTGGTTTTCGATTTGTTTTGTTTTGTTTTTTAAATATACATCTGCAGGGAGAGGTGCCTTTCTTTCTCAGTTCCTCTCCATCCTGTGCACCTCCTGGTACTACACAGCAGTAAATAAGTGTTTGTTGCTCAGATGTTATTCACCTTTCCCTTTTGTTCTAGCCAATTTTGTTGATACAGTGTGAGAAAACAAGTCGAGAGAGGGTTATAATGTTCATTTTTAAGAGCAATAGTGAGTGTTGCATTTGGACTTCTGACTTGTTGTCTTTTATAGCATAATAAAAAGTGAAGAAGCCAAGTACTTTTTTACATGAGTAAAAATACTTGTGCCCACAATTTAACCCTTCAAGAAATATATAGGACTCAAAGCATAATCCACAGAGTTTTTCAAATTATTGAAGGCGTTGCAGTGCAATACTTCCTACAGTTCTACAGTCCCAGCAAGCTGGTTGTAAAATATATCTTATTGCTTTTATACTTTTAACAGACATTTCTTTACATAACAATATACGGAGGCATAGCATGCTCAGCCTGATCATAAATTAGGCAGTGTAGCTATAATAGAAACCATGAAGCAGCTTGAGTCTTGGACTGAATGTTATCACCCCATGTGTCAATAGTGACTGTAATGTGTTAATAATGACTTTAATTGAGCAGACATTACTAGTGAGCATCTTAGGGCCATTGAAGGCATTTTTCTTACTCTTCTCTTTAAATATCTCCATTAAATTATGCAGCCAAAATTATGCCCTAGCCCATTACAGAAAATCTGAAGAAAGAATTAAGGAATTAAATTAAATATTCCTATTGAGAACAGAAAGATTTGTGGCTGCTTTCAATGTAGAACACGTTCTCATTTACAAATCTTGTGGAAAAAAAATAGAAAGCATTTTTGTACTTCTATCCCACTGGTACATTTTTAGCATTGGGTGCAACTTTAACACAACTCATCAGAGTAATTAGCAATATATCATTTAAATCGTGGTGAAAGTATCTTAAAACTTCTTTTGTGCTCTTATCGCTTTTTAAGGAGCACATTTATACACAAATTGCTTGGCATCTCTATATCAAGGCTTTGATCTCCTGCACTATCAATTGTTGGCTCAGGTACAAGAGACTGTAAAATATACAAAGCTGTCTGCTCTAGACTCCAGTTGAAATAAAAAAGGAGGCTGTTTATACACAGCCACTCATTAGCTAAGTCAGTCAATATTTACATGTTGCAAGTATAATGCCTTCTTTCTGTTAGATAAATTATTTAATTCAATCTCTATGAAACTTCCTCTCAAGAGAAGAGTTGTTTACAAATAAATAACTTTTTAGTTCCTTAACTATAATCATAACTCGAATATGATCCTTTTCTTCCTTTTCTTTTTTATCCCAACCACTTGATCAGCTTTGATAAAACATTACGGAGTGTTTTACAATTGATACATAATGCCATTTATGATTCGTTGCCATATAATGTATTTTTAAAAAAATGTCACCAAACCAGGCAACTAGCTTTTCTGTTGTGTTACTCCATCCCTGGAGACGTTCAAGGCCAGGTTGGACGAGGCCCTGAGCAACCTGATCTAGTTGGAGATATCCCTGTTCCTTGCAGGGGGGTTGGACTAGATGACCTTTGAAGGTCCCTTCCAGCCCTAACCATTCTATGATTCTATGATTCTATGTATTTTCGAAGTTTGCTGTTAATGCTGTATGCTATAGACTTAGCACACCACCGTCTGATAATTAAAGCTCAAGCCTACAGGATTTGGCAATTACTAGTATAGCCAGTGTCTTGCTGACAGAAATGCATGTAATGCTTTAGATGACATAGATCTGCTGGTGATTTGTTTCTTGATTAGTGCTTTCCAGCAAAGTAGGGCTAGAATCAATGGTGTCTTTCTCCATTTGCATCTCTCTTAGGACTTTTTATTGGTCTCCACCCCAACTTCTTTCTGGCCCACCAAGCCAGCTGTAGGCAGAGGAAGAGCTCAGAGCTCAGTGTCTTCTTATTATTTTAGTACTTGAACTGGCACATGAATGTCATGATTGCAGATGATTATAACAATAAACAAGACAGTAGCAGCATCTCTCAGAAAGAACAGGGAATGAGAGGGAAAGAATGGCTGGCTTTATACACATACATGAAAATACAAACATGTGCTCATGCATGTTCAGATACAGAGGGTGTTAAATCCTCAGTTAAAGTTAGGTTTCCAATATTACAAAAATGATCATGGGTTTGCGGGTTTGAGGTTTTTTTTGCATTAAGATAGATTCAGACTGCTTTCAGCATGTGTCTCAGAAGCTTTTTTTTTTTTTTTTGCATTCGTATATGCATATAAAGAAAAATATTTTACTGCTATTATGTATTTCTGGCTGGTTTTTGTATAGTCTTATTATCCTTCTAACATTTCTGTGGTGAATTATGTTAGTGGCATTTTCGTGTAAATGTTTCAAAATACATTTCAGAGATGTGAGAATGCAAGTGACATTATTTGCAGATGTCATCTCTGATAGTTTTAGAGTTTTTATGTGTTTCTTCAGTGGCTCTAGTGATGACAATTATCTTCAGCATTATTGTACCCAATAGTTGATTGTATATAGCCCTTATTTCCTTAGCAAAAGTCCTTAGCAGTCCTTTAGTGTACTAAGGACTAAGCAGTCCTTACTACACTAAAACTGTGTATGTCCCAAATGGGTAAACAAAGAGTGTTTTGTAGGGGGAACACAAATATAGGTTAGGTTTCCCAATACAGACAGGCATATTCCACAGAGAAGAGAAGAATGTAAAGTAGCATTTACCATTTTGTACTCCTTAAAAAAGGGAGAAAAAAATAGTTTTATTCTTGCTTCACCCTGAATCTTCTATCAGCAGATATTCTTGGAAATTCCCCTGGTGCCAATGATTTATTGACACTTGAAAGATTTATGACCCACCTGCTTTTCAAGTAAGCAATTCATCTGCTTACTGATATTGCAACCCAGGAGAGCCTTATAAAAATAAACAGTTGCCGGTGAATTGTTAGAAGAAGAGATGTGACCAAAAGAGCATGGTCCAATTGAGTCAGTGTGCTCCTGAGCTATCTGAGGGGTCGATGAAAACCTCCTTCTCAAAGCTTTGCTGGTTCCTAACAAGCTGAAGTGATCGCTCGTGTGGCCTGCAGACACAGTGAGTCCTAATGGCTTGGTTATACCCTGCTTCCCTGGGGGAGTCGTGTCTCTGCTCGGGGTCCCCCCTCCCCAGCCTGCTCTCACCTCTCACAGAGCCCAGCTGCAGCAGGCAACGAATGGCTGTGGTTAAGCACCCTTCACTCCCAACGCAGCTTGGATGGGTGAAATCAGGGTGGGTGAAGGAGGTTTGGGAGACCAAATGAAGCAGGATAAGCAAAAAAATGTCACATGTATAATGCGGGGAAAGGAGGGAGGGAGGGAGGGAGGGAGGGAGGGAGGGAGGGAGGGAGGGAGGGAGGGAGGGAGGGAGGGAGAAAAGGATTATTTCCAGGCTATCTGTAAATCTGCAGTGATTTCGTGTTTGAGACTTAACTCACATCAAAATAGTTGCTTGAAAAAAAGAAAGACACCAACTTTGTGTTGGTGTGAGCGGTCACCCCTCTTGCTGAGCACACAACTTTCCCCAGCTTGGATCATAACGCTGCAAGCATCTCATCCTGCACCTGCATCCCGCGTAGGCGGGGGTCCTTCTTCAACCGCCTGAAGTGCCCCCTGTCCTCCTTTTGTTTTCTTTGTGGCTACCCAGTGCCAATATTTAATTTCTGATCAGCATCGGTGTGCAGTGAGCCTGACGGAGGCTGAGTGCAGGAAGCCTGAGCCAGCACAGGGAACTAAACCGGGACATACCTCTCTGCCACTTGAGAGGTCGGAGTGGTGGAGCTGACTCATACCTTGTAGCCATCAGGCTCCTGGGGGCTGGAGATACTGTGGAGCCAATGTACTTGATTTTAAAGTGGGAGAGAGCTGCAAGATCCTCTCTTCACACAGCATTTCCTTCTTGAAGTGGTATTACTGTTGGCTCTAAAGAAAGCATGTTCTCGTACTAAAGATTACACTAAAACCCACCATGTATTATTTATAGAGTAGCTCCTAGGGAATATTTCCTAATTTGAAGGAAAAGCTTGTGGATTTTTGATGGCCAAAAGATTTTCTACTCATTTGACCACTCATTTTCTACTCGTATTTGACTACTGTGAAATGATTTCCTGTTATTAGCATAAAAGAGATCTTTTGTGCTATTGCTCCTTCTGCCTTAAAGACATGAAAATACAGGTTTAAGGTGTCTCGTGAAGGAAAGTAAAAGCATCTGTTAAGGTCTTTACTATGACTCCGTACGATTCAGACCTGTGCTGTATGATGAAATGTAATAATGCCCTTTATATTTTATTTATGCGGGAAAATGTCATTACATTTCATGCATGACAACTGATTGGTAGCTGGCGGGTTTGGCTTATTTCTCACTAGTCGTATGTACCACATACAGTCTGTGAAAGCACAGGAGCATACTTTTAAGTTATGTGGACAGTATATCAGAGAATCTCCCCATGCTACCAATTAATCTCATAAAATGTTAATGTAATCCCTTCACAAATATGTAAATGCAGTGCCACTATGGGTCTGGCAAATAATAAACAATAGTTATCTTATCTGGGGCTTTTCCTTCTTGTAATTCTCAGCAATAATTTAGTCCTTGTCTTCCACTCTGAAGGATTTAAATGGAATGACCTTAATTCTGGTTTTGTTTGCTCTCTATCTACTAAGCAGCTGCAGTGAAGACGAAGACAAACAGTAGATTAACAGTGGTACCTTTTATAAGGCTGATTAGTTCTTAAAATATGCTCAGTGGAAACAAAAAAGCATGAAATGAGGTCTGAGAGAGAGGCTTTTACTCTTTTCATTGAAACTGCTACATTTCTTTCAGTAACCCACAGATACTGACTTTTCAATGAAATATGTTCTTGGAGGGCGGTTGTTTTTGCCAGCACAGCCTGTGCAATATTTCAGAAGTGCAAGGTACGTACTTCTAAAAATCTTTTTATCTCATTTGTTTTTCTAGTTCAAATGAGAACTTTGTGGTGGCTGAATTAAAAATGTTTACTGATATTGCATATCATCCATTTTTTGGTGATTATATATATAATCAGCTGTTAAAATCAACACTAGAATTGATACGGGAGATAGCTGTAATGGGTGCAGCTGGTATTCCTGTAATTTATAAACACTTTGCAGAAATATATTTTTAATATGTGCAAAGTGTGCACGAGAGAAGTGACTCGAGACAATGGGTTGACAACATGGTTTATGGCGTGGCTTAACCACACCTGGCAACATTGTGAATTTTAGGACAGGATGTGGGAAACGGTTTATCCATCAGTCAGCAAGGCAAAATTTACTTACCTGAGCTGGTGTTAGTTAAAGCCACCACCTGATAGAAGAGTGAAATAATGCCTCTATCGGGATTTCTGTTGTTACACCTATCTCCCCCAAAAGGTTACTCCTTCCGCAGCATATGGTCCGCTCCGTTTGCTCTTGCTGGTTCCCAGAGTGGAGGGGAGAGCAAGCTTGCTGATTTAGCCAGCTTGCTAAATCACTCACATCCCCTTCCTGAAGCACCTAAGCATTCCTTAGATGTCTCCCATCGAAATCCTGCCCCAGCCTGACCCTGCTTATCAACCGCTTGTTGTTCTTTCAAAGAGTTGAAAGGATTACGGCAGATTAGCTAACGCAGCTCCCTTCCTTATATTGTTCTGTGTGACAGTCAGTTCTATAATAAAAATAAAATAGTGATTTTAAAGTAAGTTTTAAGAGCGGATGTACTTCTAATTTGCAGAATCTCATGTTTTGGTATAGCTGAATTAATTTTCACACTTTTTAAATCTGTGTTTATCAGCTGTCAGCTATTTTTCCCGGACTTGCTTTAGTTGTAATGATATTCACCTCATGTCTAGTAAAATTCCATCCTCTGAGAAGACATTTTTCCATCTGATGTAAAATAGATGTTGTGTTCAATATGAAATGTGCATAAATACATTTTTCATCTTGTTCTCATATCTGTTTTGATTTTTAAAATATAGAGCTGTTCATGTAGCTAACATCATCAAGAATAGCCACAAGCTACTTGGGCATTAAAGATATTAATTCCCTGGAAGCACTTCAGTTCGGAATTGCAACTGAAATCACATGAGAGTGATTCGCACTCTGAGTTTCTTGGGGGGGAAAAAGGGAGTTAAAATAAAATGCAGCCAAAAAGGAAGAAAGTAGTTGCTTCGAAGCTGGGATAAAGACGTTGTCAGAGGGAAATTCTAAGGGAAAGCCAAGCTCCCGAGCAAGTCACAAACTCGAATTACTGAGTGCAATAATATCAAGTTTAAAAGTAGAAATCCAGTTTGGACAGTAACTTTAAAGTCTGTCTCTCCAATAAGAACTGGAGAACTGCGGCCCTGGAGTTGATTGTAGACAGCAACAGAACAATATGACACCAGTTCCCTTTTTGAAAACTAATAAATTATTCCTTTAATTTTTATCTCACGTTTGCTTTTACTCAGTGGGCTTCAGTGACATTACTCTTTGCTTATCAGGGATGTTTATCATTCTGAAAAGTTTCATGTGTTTTTTCTGGCATCAGTAACTTCCCTGAGGTCAGGTCAGAAAACAGAAACCACTCACGCACAAAATCCAACAGCGAACATCAAGCCTTGTTTGAATCCATGTCCAAGGGGGTGGCTTTGAGGTGAGCAGGCTCTGATGGCCACCAGCCCTCCTGCCTGCACAGCACCAGTGGCTCCTCGCTCAGTGCATGGTCTGTGCCAGCCAACCCATCCTCCCAGCCAGCTGGGCACCTCCTGCGCTCAATTGTGTCCATTCCTGTGGCCTTGCTGTCCTCTTGGCCTACAGATCTGGCCTTATTGAAGACTCTGGGCCAGTGAGGACATACCCAGAGAGCCAGAGTTTAGTCCTGCATCTCTTAATGTTGCACAAATGTTTATTACAAACGCTTGTCCTTTTGTATGTCAAACTCCATCCTCTTTTTTTATTTTTTAATAATAACGGCTCCTTTGAACATTGTTTTCATCTCTCTAGTCAAACAGAGCTTCACCTGCTCTGGAGAACTGGCAAACAGTCTTCATCCTCATCGTCTTCAGCCCCACTGGTCACTGTGTTCTGTTTGCAGGGCACAGAGCCATGTAGGACGACGGGCTCAGGATACTGTGCGTTTTCTGCTTGCATTAGAGAGATTTCAGAAATTCTGGCAGGGGAGTCACTCTTATTTAGAAGTGAAACTGTTGGGTTTGAGAGTTTAAATGTCGGCAGTAGGGTCCGAAATCACCTTTTGGGCTTGAGCAGTCACATGGGAGCCAACTGTTCATCAACTATCACATTGCTTTCATGCACTTAAAGAGAGGTGAGACAACCCTGGTCTGGAAACTGTCAAGCCACAGTAGCCCTGTCACCGTGGCTTGACCTAATAAGCTCTGCTGAGGTGCAGAAACCCAGAAGATTTGGCAGTTCTGTTGTTTTCCTTGATCCCTGTCTGGAGCAAGTCCCTTTCTCTCTCCCTGTCACTTGTGACTGTTAGGTATGCAGAACAAACTCTTACTTTCTTTTTGTTGCCAAGTTATTAATTGATGTTCAGGAGAGGATGGGAGGAAAGAAGCTTTGTCTGCCTCTGAAAAGCACCAGATGTGCTTTTTTGAATCGAGGAGAGGAATTAATTAAAATGAGGCAATAATATTAATCTGTCGACAGCGGTTAAGGTTGGCTGTGACAGGAGGGGAGCTCTCAGCGCATCAGGCAGGGGAAAGGGGGCTGGTGGGGATCTCGGCTCTCCCAAACCAGAGAGGGGCTGGGGGCCCTCCTGTGCTGCAGCAGGAGCATCTGTGTGTTGGGGGGGTCCTGTCACTCCCTTCACCGAAATACCTGTGTGACTCTGCTGGGCTGCTGCCACACTCAACCCAAAGGCAGAAGCAGGAATGAATATTCAGTGATGAATGCGGGTGGAAATGCTGATGGGAGGAATGAAGTACAAATTAAGAAGCATTGGGATTCTTCTTAAAGTGTGTCTGTTTTGATTGCTATTTCTGTAGATTTTTGCTATGTATTATATTGTTTAACAGAGCAAAAGAAAAACAGAATACATGTTTACTGTGTACTAAGCTGTAAGTACCTTTTTCAGACATCAGTAATCATCCTTTCCAGCTGAGAAGGCGATACACTTGCAATAGAGCTCTCCAAAAAACAGCAATTGTCCTATTTTAGTGTTTCTGAAGCTATCCCTTATGGAAAAGCTCTCCTGAATTTAATAAGGGTAAAATGAACGGGGCTGTGTAGTAATTTCATAGAATTAAAAGAGAATCAGGAATTTAGCAGGAATTATACCTCTACCGTAGATGAGACTGGCATTAGCTAGTGCGAGGCTGTGTGCAGACCTGCCTCTGCCGTGTGCGTAAATAATCTACGTGCACGTGTGTGTGATAAATCCTGACTCACTACCTGGTCTCAGAGGTGTTTGCGTGCACATTCTCTGCCAGAGGTGCCGGGCACGTGTCCGGAGCACCTCGCAGCAGAGGACTGCGGAAAGGCAGGATTGCTGCTGTGGCCAGACCCTGCTCCAGCCAGGGCTGGTGAAACGCGGGGCCAGCTGGTGTCCAAGGCGAATTCTAAGTAGGAGAGACACTGTACTTCAATGTCCCTTGGCAAATTGTATGAAGGCTACCAATTTCTCTAGCTTTTAAAAGTAATTTCTGAGAAAATTAGAAGTTTCTGAGAAAATTAGAAGTTTCTGAGAAAGCTAGAAATGACAAGGGATTTGGGGAGGTAATATCCATGAGGAGTCATTGTGGCACAGATGCTCTAGTCATTTCATTATTTTGAAAACCCCACTCTTAAGCCTTAAAAGCTTATAGACTCCCTGTGATAGGACAATCATTTTCCCCAAAGGGCAAAACACTTTTCTGTTATGCGAAATAGTTATCAAAAAGTTTCATATTTGTGGCAAATTTTTATTTTTCCAAACCACACCAAAATTATTTTGGCATTAGTCAAAGAGATATTCTTTGGATTATGTGCTTGTACTGGTTCCCCTGCAAGGAAATCAGTGTCTCCTACTTTTTCTTTTCAGAATCCCAATCTGACACATGGAGATGCTGAGCACCTGAGAGGCAAAAAACTACTTTCAGGTGCTAAATGTGTGCCACGAGCAGCACCCCTGTGCAGGAGGCAGACAGGGTATGGGATGGTCCCAGCCCTGCTGGGCTCAATAAACAATCCAGACAAACAATTCTGACTAAATACAGAGGAAAAGGGAAAAGTTCATTCTCATTTTACAGACATGAGTGGGGGAAATTTATGTTAATGGGTGTTACCACCCGATTTAAGTCACTCTGTGTGGTTTTTCAAAACAGCCATCACCTCTGCCAACAGCCAAAAATGTCTCCTGGCTCCACCTGTGTGGGATATTTGGCAGTTCAAAGCCATGGCACGTGAACTGCAGTGGCTCTGCTAAAGACAGTGAGCACATTCATCGTCGTTTGAGTGTGGGTCCTGACACTGCCAGCTTTACAGGTAAGCTGGGTCACCCATAATGCTCATTTTTGCTTGCCTTCTTAAGATTCTTGAGTTTTATTGATAAATTAGTGCTGTTTTGCCTACAAATCCATGGAACTTTGGTGACATCCAGTGACAGGTTCTGCTGAAAGGTGTTTTTCCCCCTGGATGACAGGAGTGAGATGCTGGTACCCTGCTGGTTTCTCTGAATGGGATCAGCAGATGAATTTGAACACAGGCTGAAAATCAGACTCTCAAACCATATACTACTGATTGTTTTAAAACGGTTGGGATTTACATTAGGTTTACCTTCAGTCTTCAAAGTGTAAATCGCTATTGAAAAAGTGTTAATTAAGCACAATTTAAAGCCGATATCTTGTCTGACAATCCATTTAAATAAGCTAAGGCTCTTTGAAGAATTTTCTCAGGGCTTCTCCCCTAATTTTCCTGATGTGTCTCTTAAAGAAATTGTCTGAACATTGAAGTCAAAACTGTGAATAGTGCCTGATGTTTGAATATTTTTTCAGGTAGTTTAATTACTCTTCGAGTAAAACCCCCTTTCTTTGGGAAAAAAAAAAAAAAGAAAATTCAGTGAATACATACTCTGACAGCAATATAAAAAGTAATAAACTAACTATGGTAGTTTACTTTAAAAGGCAGACATTCATAGATTAAAGCTAAAAACCAAATTATTGCATTCACCTCCTAAATCCAGGGTTAAATGACATTGCAAGCTAGAGAAAAATCAATGAATAGTTAAAAACTATATTCAAGCTAAATTGCCAAACTGTTAGCATTGTATAGTAACATTCAAATCAAGGCAATTGTTCTTGTAATAAATATAATTTCTATAGCATTTCCTTAGATTATTCAGTTAATCACCAGCGCTGTTTTACCTCTTTATAATAATGTGTGCTTTCTTTAAAAAAAAAAAAAAAAAAAAAAAGAGAGAACTTGGTTATTTCTTTGGTCAGGGCCTATTTGCTCCTTTTTTATGTGAGATTTTCAATACTCGGCAATGATGCCGAGCAAAAAAGGTCCATCCACTTCACTTGTGATGCCTCGTGCATTACCTAAAGCACAACAGAACAATGCCAGACAACAGAGCCTTTCTCCCCGCTAACAATGCAGTCACCATGACAACCAGCAGAAGAACGTTTGGCCAGAAAAAGCTGGGAGCTTGGCGGACCAGCCTAATCAAAAAATGGAATAACATGACAACAATTACACTGATGAGTGAGAGGGAAGCTACAGATGCATTCAGACACCTATGGCACTGCTGGCTGGATGCATTCAGCTTTTTTTTCTTCTTTTTTTTTTTTTTTTTTGTTTAGTGTCTTGTGTTTTTTAAGAGCAGGTAAATAGACAAGATCGAATTGTGTAACAGAATGTCAGTGCTCTAGTTAAATTGAAAATTCCTTTTCTTTTGCTGTGCTACTTCAAGCACACTGAAGAGGCTTTAGGAGAGATGAGGTTTTGAAGTGAAATATGTAATAGATACAATATGAGTGTCACAAGGCAACTTTATTTAGCTTTAAAAATGTAAACTCGGATTTTCAAATACAGAGATGCAAATAGATATGACTGGATTGTGCAATGAATAACCGATCTCGCCTTTCACTTTAATTTCAGAAAACTGGACACGTGTCAAGCATTGATTAGAAGTGATGGTTTGTTGTTTTTAAACCAACCCTTCCTGCATATTAGTATCCACTGTAAAATTTATCTCGGCATTTTGTGCAGACCTCCCTTCCAGCTCCTGGGAAACTTGAACTGCAACTGTACATGTGCCACAAATCAAGCAACAGACATAACAATGTACTTCTCTGAAATATCCCAAATTTAGCATCACACTAATAGCCTCCTATTATAAGCTTCCAATTGTGTGTTAGAAGTTCTGGTATTTTCTTTATAGGAAAGGGGGGGAAGGGAATTTTCACTGCTATTACTGAAAAATGTGTCTGTGATTTCTACAGTTAAGAATAACTTTTATATTTTAGGGAAGGGGATGGAGGAGAGAAGCTGCTGGTTTTAAATGGTGAAATATTTGGGGATAGCCAGGAGGTGTTTTAGCCAGTTGAAAACAGCAGTGGGCACAAAATCCTGGCCATTTCTTCGTGCTTATCTAACAATAGCATGCTAGAGTCCTGCAGCCAGTCCTCTCCATACTACACCCTGCCTTATCCAAAACCACCTCTATACCCCCTCTTGCCCCCTTTCATGTCCTTGCTGGCTCCTGGGTAAATCTTGCAGCCAGCTTTAGATAAGATATCGCATGGAATTATTAATTACTTAAATGCACAATTAAAACTGCTATCTGAAAAAATGCTCAGGCAAACCGCTGCCCTTGCTCGAAGCACTCTGAACTTGACTGGTTGCGTGAAGGAGCCTTCAGTCATTGCATAGAGAGAGCCAAGGGATTCTCCTACCTGGAGCAAATCTTTGCCTGACACAGCTGTTGGTGCTCATTGCTGAGCCTTCACCACGTAGGATGGAGAGACTGCTGGGCACCAGGGATGGGCCATGCACAACTCAACAAACAGGGTGGAATACAGGCCAGCAGCAAAGCCAAGCAGTGCTTTATGTGCAGTAGTCGTCACACACTGGTATCATCTCCTTATGCTAGCAGTATAAAAGATTTTAAGTTGCTAACTTCTACTTCTACTTCCACTCTGCTGCTTCTTATAAGGAAGAAATTTTTTAAAATGAGGGTGGTGAAACACTGGAACAGGTTGCCCGGAGGAGTTGTGGATGCCCCATCCCTGGAGGTGTTCAAGGCCAGGTTGGATGAGGCTTTAAGCAATCTGGTCTAGTGGAAGATGTCCTTGCCTGTGGCAGGGGGGTTGGAACTTCATGATCTTCAAGATTTCTTCCAACCCAAACCATTCTATGATCCCATGATACTCTCCCATTAAATTTTGCTTTCCCACTTGTCTGCTAGATTCCTAGCGCCAGCTTCACATCTGAATTCAGTAGTCAGCTAGAGATAGCTTCATAGACATCCTTAAGCCCACGTGCTACTTGTTTTGTACTTGTACAAAACTCTTTCCCTTTTGCTCTCTGTGTGTTTCACGCAGACACTGATGGTGATCATCTCCTTTATGCAGCCATCTAAAACCCTTCATCCTCACCAAAAATGCCTGAAACCTATTTGAGCTTAGGCTTTTTGGAATTAAAGTTCCCAGACCAGCAATGAGCTCATCTCGCAACGTAAAAGTACTAAACCTCATCACACTCATCTTGGAGTTGAGGATATTGGTGCTACGAGGAGGGACAGAAGCAAATTAGGAGATGAGCTTAGGTTGTTTGCTGGGCATCGTTTAGGTTAAGTTAGATAAGGTATTGGAGAGATTAGATAGAATAGGTCTGGGTGATAATGGTAAAGCTTAGCAGAAACCTTAGGAATAAGATAGAAAGGCAGGAAACTGAAGAGATTAAGAGAACAGGAACTGTGCTGAAGACAAGTGCAGTCAGCCATGCCTAGGTTGGAGAGTGAGGACAGAGAAGAGATTCATCCAGAGGAGGCTAGAATAAGACTGAGGCCATAATCATGGTTACCAGGCTTGCCCTGGCACATTGCTGCCCTTGGATCTGTCCACTCCTCTTACATGAGCCCTGTCATCGCTACACCTTGCCTTCTGCTTGCCCTAATGAGTGTTAAATATTAGAAAAACTGGGGGTTTTGCCTCTCTTCTTTCTTTTTTTCTTTCCACAGAGGACCATGCCCCCTTGCTCTGTTTCTGGCTCTTCACTCCATCAGATACCCTCAGGCATCCATGAAGGGAATCATAGAATGGTTTAGTTGGAAGGGACCTTAAAGATCATCTAGTTCCAACCCCTCTGCCATGAGCAGGGACACCTTCCACTAGATCAGGTTGCTCAAAGTCTCATCCAACCTGGCCTTGAACACTTCCAGGGATGGGGCATCCACAAATTCTCTGGGCAACCTGTTCCAATGCTTCACCACCCTCAGAGTGAAGAATTTCTTAGATCTAATCAAATCTACCCTCTTTCAAAGAAGCACAGAAAGAATGTCCTTGGAAAGTGGGCCTTTTTTCTACTACAGTTGGGGCAGCAAAGACTCCACCTGCCTGTGAGTGCCCTGTGAGATATAAATTGAATCAGCTGGTATACCCTTGGGGTGGGCTATTTTATTTAAAAATCTATCTCTGTAAGAGAATTGTAAAGGTAGATGCAGGTGCCTGCTCAGGAGATGGGGAGATCTGGATGAGAAGACCATTAAGCATGGTGGGTTGTTAGAACATCTCAAGAGAATAAGACAACACGCACCGGTGTGTCAAATCAAAAAAATAAGAGAGATCTTGCACATGTCAGAATTGGAGGCATGCAGAAGGAGCAAATTACAAGGAAATGGGACTTAAGGTCTCCTTGCAAATCCCTGAGAAAGCAGAGAATCAATCAGGAGCCAACAGTGGTGGCTCCAGCCACGTTGCTGCTCTCGCACTGTGTGTATCTGAGTCGGGGGGGGGGGGCGTTGCACGGTGCTAAACCTGCTCTCATGCTGGAGCCAGCCCTCCCTCATGAGTCTCCCCTCCTTCTTCCCTGACTGTCCTGGTGAAGAAGGAAGCAGGGAGATGGTGGGCTGTGCAGGTGTGCCGTGCTGGTTTGGCATGCCCCTTAAGCCAAAAAACGTCTTTATTAGCTCTGCAGGACATGATTGGTACTTTGGTCTTGTCATATCTTTAAAGGAAAGAATAAATCCAATCATTTGAAAGGATGATTCTGGAGGGATTCTGTCAATAACTTGCAATGAGCCCAAAAGCTCTTTGAATAACTCAAGTTTCATTTTTCTGTTTTCCAGTTCTTTAGCCATCTTTCTGTTCTTGGACTATTCCTCAATTTATCCAAGTTAAGAATTTCCTATACTCTGCCACGTCAAAGGCTTTGTAAAACCTTCGGTCTACCATGTCTATTTCATACAAAGGAAAATTCTTAATAATAAAAAAAAAAAAAAAAGAAAGCATGACCTTTTTTTGAGGAAGTAAAACCAATGTTACCTTTTCAAATCTTTTTATCTTCATACATCTGATCATTGTTTATTCATGGTATAACCCATACGTCAGACGACTATCAACTTTAAAGTTATCGTACTCAAAAGGCAGGTGTCCAGGTAATTCAATCCCATCAGGTAACATGCGGGTTGTGTATGTGAAAATACAGTATCAGCTACTTTTCTGAGCGAAAGGAGGAATTGGGGAGGAGAGGAGAGGGCACCAGAATAAAGGCCTGGGTAGAAGACATCAATAATGCAAGGAGGGCTCAGAGCATGGGAAACACCAGAATAAGGAATGAGCAAGGAGTATTCCCAGAAGGGTCTAAAGAGGATGTTTGCTCCAGAGGCCTCTCTTCTGGATCTGAGCTGCCTACTTCAAGTAAACAAGCACTTTTATTGCTTGCACACATACACAACCCAAGGGGATGCTCTGTAGAAAAAAAAAAAATAATACTGTGTATCATTTATACATCTTGAAATGTGGCATTTACTTCCCTTACAGTGCACCAGAAGGCTTTACATGCTACTGAGGTCAGGCTACCACTGGTCTGTACTAGTCCAGGGCATTTTTTGCTGTTTTAAATACAGGTGTTATTTTGCTCTTTTTCAGTCAGACAATACCAGCCTGACTTGATAGATTTTTATTTCACTCCTTTCCACAGGGCTCACAATTTCATGTGTCAGTTCTTTCAGTAGTCTGGGAGGAAGGTTATCTCATGTGCCTTCCTTGAGCACATTGGGCTCTTTGAATTCTTCTTCCACCTAGGGCAGAAAACTCTATTCTAACCATTCTAGATACTTTTCCCATTACCCAAGCTGCTTTTTTTCCCAGCTTCTACTTTGTTATCCTAACTGAAACCTAATGTAAAATAATAATTTAGTTTGGGGGCCATACAGATGTTATTTTTAACCTCATCCTCTTTTCTTTGTTCCTTCTTCTCTCTTTATTGTTGAGAGCAGGGAACATTCTGACGGCTGGTTTTCACTTTCTTTGTAAAAACATTTTGGGTAAAACCCTGGACCCGGTCTTCCCATTACTTCAACATCATGAAAATGTTTGCTTTCTCTTTGCTATATAGGAAATGAGAGGTGTTCAAAATGTGATCATGCCTGATTTTACCCAGCATAAAGAATCTGTATAAAGGATCCATGAAAAAAAGTCAAGTCTTTCTTTACGCTTAGGAGATGTCTTAGCAATAAAAATTAGAGTATTAGGTTATTACTGCTATAAATCTTTTACTAGAATATTAGCACACACATTTTTTCCATTGATATCCATAGATTTTGATGTCAATGAGAAAAAAGTGTGATGAATATGAGACAGAGGAAAACATCAGTGCCAATGTTGTATATTGTACTTAATGTACAATTGTATATTTTTATATACTGTAAAATGGTATATAATTGTATTGTATTGCATATAATGTACATTATAGTTTGCATTATATATATATGCTAGGTTAGATGCTGGCTTTAATGAATATGAAAACAAAACTCCAGATGGCATTATGTTTCAATTAATGGAAAAGTTGTGTGGTTAAATTTTTACATATAATACTGTTTCTATTAAAAATATAGAAATATTTTCCTCTTGCATGTCATTCCAGTCTCTTTTTTAAAGAAAGGAATGTATTTCTTAGCATAGTATAATCTTTAAATTGCTGTGGGGGCTTGCGGGTTTCAAACATCTCATTTATTTGTAATTTTTCTTCCCCTGGTATTTAAAAATCACGATAACTGATAAAAAATCCCCTGAACTCAAGAAGAAACATGGGGTTTAAGTTAGAAATAAAAAATTTCTTCATATGTTAGTGGAACCAAATGGTAATATTTACACAATATACTTATTCTCTCACTTGAGTTTTTCCTTTCTGCTTTTTATGTTTATCTTTTCCATATAGTAGCCATATTCTGATCTAAGTTGCATTTTTGGGCATCTGATGTTTGAATCTCCCAACCATAATTAATATCACTCTAATAATCTTTAGGTATGACTTAAAGTACTATCCTTCACCACAGGTCGTTTGGGGCTGTTTTTAAGGACTAGTGCACTTTTAGCAAGTCAGAGCTACTTGGAGTGCAGCAAAGCCCTTTCTTCTCCCGCTCCGCTCCCCTCCATTCCCCATCCCCCACTGACAGCATGATGAACCAGGGAGGATTTTTCTTCTTTTGAACTGTTCCACCCCATTTCCATTCTTAGGACAAACTGCAATGAGAACTAACTAACCTGCAGCTGATAGAGGTGTTTGCAGGCTTCTGGAGCACAATATGAGCCTCCATCCCTCCACTGATAGTTGATTGAATATCTCATTGAATTTTCAGGGTTGGGTTTTTTTTTCCTTTCTGCCTCTCTTACATCTTCTCCCTGCACTGTTCCATCTTCTTTTCCTTATCCAAGGTCCCTCACTTTTCTTTCCATTGAGCCTCTTGTAACTAATGTACCCATAAATAAACAATTATGCCCCTTGCAGCATGACCCAGACAGTCTAGCTGAAATAAAACCTAGCCTGGTCTTACCTAAGGAGTTTGTTCTTTGTAAACAGCTGAGAGATCTCTCTTACTAAGGGATAGCAGAAAAGTGGTTTGTGTTTCTAAATGTGCATTAACAAGAATGCTAAAAAGGAATGAACAACCACACTTGTAAATAAGGAGCCTGTCTCAGTTTTCAAAATTTTGGGTCATTGTATCCAGAAGAAATGCCCTATAGGTTTGTTGAATAAGCTTTCTAGAGGAAAGATAAGCCAGTAGTCTTAAACAGCATGAGGAATGCTGGCAAACAAATCACCTCGGAATCTGAGAAGCAGTTGAAATACAACAGTAGAAACAGCAGGTTGGGAATTTGATACAGCCTTTACTTTTTTCACTATTTTTTTTAAGTAAAAAGGGGAAAGATGGATGATGTTCAGCTGACAAAATATCATCAAAAGACACAGGTGCTGATTCTCCAGGGATAAGAGGCAGCAAGTTGCACACTCTTCTTTGAACAGTCAGCAGCAGGAGTGTTTCCCTCTGTTACCTGCTCTGACCAGAGAAGTGGGCTCCTTGGAGAGGTCTTGCTGGATCTGGAGGGGTGAACTCTGGGCTGTAGGGAAGCTGGAAGCTAGAGAAGAACGCACTCCTGAGACTTTCCTTGGCAATGCCAAGCAAGTATTGTGCCTTAGAAAGGATCATCTGAAGTCCCAAGGGTGATGCTGTGGTCCGCAGGACCCCAGTGTGGGTCTTCAGGCTTAGTCGGTTTCTGGTAGGAGAAGCTCAGCCAAGTATGCCTGGCCTTGAATATGGGACAGTCTAGGTCACATCTTCAGGTGAAGAGAGAGGTATATCAGGTGAGAACTTTGGCCAGGAGATGTTATTTTGTGTTCTAGATCTAATTCCTGTGGACTGTGTATGTGTGGTGACCCATGGCTGTGAGTCTGCCTTCTTTTTTATAGAATCATGGATATGATGATTATGGAGCAGATCTTGATTGGTTTAGAACTATTGTATATCACTTGAATAATAACTGAGCAGAAATTTCTTCTTTCCCTATTATTACATCCAAGATCTCTCTAATCTGTCTTCAGTCTTCACTACCTCACTGAAGCTCACGTGACTTCTGCTTGGCCATATCTTGGAAGACTGCTTCTTCTACCATTGGCAATTATCTCCTCCTTCAGCTCCAGCAGCTGTCATTTACCTTGTAGGCCTTCAGTAACTCACATGAAGAATTGTTCTCAGCCAGGTATTTTTATTGAGGTCTCATAAAGCTTTGTCAGCTCCTTTTGCTTCTATCTTCACCTAAGTTTCTCCTGGTGATCAGCATTAAACGTACTCCCATCACACCTGCCTACAGGCTACTGTGCCTAACAAATACTAGGAGAGAATGAGGCATGATGTCTCCAGAAACCAGGTGACACACAAACAGCAGCAGATGGTCACTATCTTATATAAAAACCTCTATCTTTTTGTACAAGTTAACAATTAAGTGATGTCTTGACAAGAACAAACAAAATTTGGACCTTTCTCTGTTTTTATTGAACTAAATAACAAAATGCACTGAGCTCAATGGTTTTAAATCAGACTTTTACAGAAGATATATTTTTACTCAGTGCAAAACCGGGAATATTTCTCTCCAAAAGACATACAACCTTAGATAAATCTAATGCAACAAAACATCAATTTGAACTCTGAATTGTTTTCCAACATCTGACTATAGAGACATATAATCACTAGTGCTGCATTCTTAAATTGAAGTTAAAAAAGATGGATAAAGAAATAATATCTAAATGGATATCAGTGGAAAATAGGATTATTTAAGGAGATTCATCTCCCAGGTGGATAAAAATAAGATATTCAGGTAATTTTCAAAATGCAAAGCTATCTTATACAATGGAGACATCTGAAAAGTACCATTTGCTAGCCTGCAGTGAATGATTTGCAGTCATCAGGATCCCACAGTAATTGAGGATATCTGCATCGACGTATTCTGCACTACTGCAAGAATATCATTGTAATGAACCGGCGCGCGTGTACGAGTGTAATTGCCCTCTAGTGCACAGCCTGGGAACTGATCCCAGCTGTGCCGTAAGACCGGGCTGCTCAAGAAAGGAAAAAGATCCTGAAAAACAGTCTGAAACGGAGGGAACCAAATCCAAACTCCAGTGGCGTCAGGAGGCTCTGAGTAGACATAGATGTGATAAGGGAGGGAATCCGGTCAGTGCTTCCAAAACTATTCCATCGTCTGAACCAACATACGGCAAATGAAGATGACCAGGGGATTTGCTTCAAAACCTCAGGGCTCCTCCAGACCCAAATGCTAACACAGACATAGCCATTAGGAGACAACTGTGGGCCAGTTATTCTGCATCACTTCCAGTGTTTGCGCAGGGTTGTGTTTCACGGGAGGCTCAGGGTGGAGTCCCATAACCTCTTAGCAAAATCTCGTATTTCTGTTAGTGCTGACAAAAAATGAAATGTCTCAAAGGTGCTAATTCTTTCCTCATATGTGCAAGAGAACAAGCCCTGCACTCTCTCTGCGAATCACAGGCAAAATCCCCTCCATGCTAGTGAGCAAACTGAACTAAAGTCCTCAATTAAGCTCACAGCTCCAGCCTCCAAGTTAGATATTTTCTTTGAGTTGCTTCTCACTACATAAGAGGTAAGGATTAGCCAGTAAGGGAAGGGAATTTCTAGACAAATTATTATTCATTGCAATATCTTGTCTCCTTATGTGAATAAATTATTTGGTGACTAGTAGACATGTCTCACTAGTTGTTTGTTCACAAATTTGAGTTCTATCTTGGTCCTGATATTGTGTCTGGTGTTCTAGTTAGTGCGGGTTATGCACAGTGAAACACCTTGTCTCTGCTTTATTCAGTGCTACCTGACAGTTACACCTTGGCCTATAATGGACTGATTTTTACAAGGGCCTATAGTGATAGGACAAGGGGCAATGGATTCAAACTGAAAGAGGGGAGATTTAGATTAGATATAAGGAAGGCTGGTGAAGCTTTCTGAGGCTGGTGAAGCACTGGAACAAGTTGCCCAGAGAATTTGTGGATGGCCCATCCCTAGAAGTGTTCAAGGCCAGGTTGGATGAGGCTTTGAGCAACCTGATCTAGTGGAAAGTGTCCCTGCCCATGGCAGAGAGGTTGGAACTAGATGATCTTTAAGGTCCGTTCCAACCAAACCATTCTATGATTCTGTGATTCTAGGATTGTTGGCAGTGTTTCTGTTGCTCAATTGCAGTGATAAGCTGCTGTGAGTGAGGCAGGAATAAAATAATATAAATACTTTAATTCAGTACTTTGTAAGTTTTCCCCTAGTTCATTCTCTGTTCCAACTCATGTTTTTGTCTTACAGCTTCTGAGCCCATTGGCCAGTTTCAACCACATTTGTTTGGGTTTCCCACAAGTAATGTAAAAACTGGTGGTTGGGGAAAGGACAGGGAGGTCCAACTTTGTGCTTCTCCAAGGCCAAAGCTCCAGCTTGAGCCCACCAAGGCCTGTCCTTGCTCAGCCCAGGGGCTGAGCAGTCAGCAGCCACATGGCTTGAAACTGTAGGAGGTATCAGGGCCATGGAGATGGTTTGTTTGTGTAAGTGGAAAACTGAAGATACAACAGACAGGAGCAAGGTTACACAGCAGGTGGGAGGTACTGGTGTTACAGCAGCGTGAAGATGTCAGGGGTGAGAACACAGATATATCAGTAACCAGCTTCACTCATTTGACTGCTCTTGGAATAGCCTGATCATGGTCAAGGCAGAGTGAGGAGCTGAGTCCCTGCCATCCCTCCCTAAGCAGGTGGAGCTTCTGCAAAAGTTGCATTAGCACCAGCCGTAGAGGCAGCCTCCTCACCCTGGTTCAGCACACAGCCACAGCCCTTGCACCCACCCCCAGCAGAACTGGTAGGAATAGAAGGCAAATGTTAAAGGAATCTTTGAAACACAAACAAAAAAATCTCCTAACCTGGTTTTACTGTTCTTGTTTACTCTAGCTGCAAAGTAGTAGTCACTATTGTTTTAATTAATCTGCCTTTTCTTTATTGCTTCAGTCCTAATCCCAGTTTGTAGGGATGAGCTGCCCATTCTTTGCCCTGCAATACACCTCCCTGTAACAAGCTGGGTTAAAGTCATCAAATTTTCTTAAGGTCTTTCCAGTATGGGATGAAATCTGGATTGTTTTCATGTCTGTGTTAAAATTTCTACTGACTTTCACAGAATTTTGTCCATAGCTATTTCAGTATATGGCATCTCTTCACTATTTGTCTTTATGTAAGATCTCATCAAAGTTTTAAATCTGCCAAAGCTGTATCTGAGAGTTTGCACTCTTAATAATAAGATCTATATGTTTTTCAGTCATCAACTTAAAAGAAAAAAGTCAATTTCTGCAGATTATTTTCCTGGTTTTTGCACCATTGTCCTTCCTTTCAGAAAGAATAAATACATTTCCAATGCAGCTAGATCCTTCCTACAATAGCACCTAAGAAATGGCCTCTGCCACCAGACATTTGCAGTAAAACTGTGTCATTACATTTAAATTTCCAAGACTCGGTAGCCAGCAAGTTACTAGAGTTCTATTATAGTTGTGATACATGAACTGCACATTGTTATGGTAATGACTTTTTTTCCTTCCCTTTGAAGTAGCAGTGTAAATACAAAGAATATCACATTGATCTTGGAATGATATCTCCTTTGCCTCCACTCTGTGTACCGCACAGTAATCAGAATTGCACAGGAAAAAATTAAAACACAATATAGCTCATTCCATGTTCCTGCTAGCTTAACAAAGGTCAAAACTAAACCAAAGCATCTGTAAGCATTAACTTCAAAGTAAGGGAAGGGAAATATAACTGATACTTCAGCTGGCCATCAGCCATGACACCCAGGAAGCCGGTCTTCAGGTTCAAGGATGACCTTGGGGCAGAATTCAGCTCTACACAACTGTGCTCTGAAATCATCATGGTGGTTTACAGTGATGGTAAAAAACCAACATTGTTTCTTCATATAGTCATCATAAATATTACGGCTGACCAGATGGTGGGAGCAATTACATTTCCATAGTTCTAAATGGCTATTTAGCTTATCCACTTGTGAAACGTTAATTGAAATTGTAAAAGGTATCATTCACGTTCAAAGAGAAGGCATAACTATATGGGACACGCTTAAACAAAGACTCAAAAACTGTATTAAATGAGAGATCTATTTCCTTCACCTTCCCACCCACCCTAGTAAGGAACAAACAAACAAAATGCCTTTGACGTTAGGGCTGTGACATAAACTAATGAAAAGCAGGAAACTCGGGGAGCTGCACTGTCCTGAGAGCACACGTGCACAACACATCACGTTGTTTGCTGCAAACGGGCTGAACCCCTCCAGCTGCATGGGCGAGCACGTGCTGCACTGAAGATCTCACACACACAGAGAGGATGAGCTGCTGTGTGAACAGAACCCCCTCCCCTAGAACCAGAAGACATTGATGCTAACAACACCCTGTGCCATCAGGTCACATTTGGGGGGGTAATTCAGCTGCAACACAGCTCAGCTCAGCTTTATGCAACAGTTAATCCACATGCTATTAAATTCTATTACAAACTAAGGACCAATTTAGCCAAACAGATACACAGTTCAAAATACTTCTCTACTAAGGTAATGATACATTCCTATATTGTTATAAAGTGAATTTTCGGCCACTGCCTTGATAAGGGTACACAAGAGCTAATTCATTAACAAACAAGGGAATCTAAAGGCTGAAGAGAAGGTTTTTAGGAAGAAGCAGTATCTTTTATTGGACAATCTAATTTAAATGGAAAAAGAGCAGACAATATTTCTTTACAACCGAAACAGATGAGAGCAGAGAGGGGTTTAATGTAGCTTAATGCATTCACTTTAAAACACTCTGCTTAGTTAATTCAAGTTAACTTTCCTGAGTGCCTCCGGGTGGACTAACCCTCAGGCTTCTGAAGATGGAGCTGTCACACGATGGGAGTCCTCAGCTCCCACTCAGCCTCCGGACAAACCCATTTGAGTCCTCAGCTCTTCTGTGGTATCCCTCTTTTGGAAGGGTGAGGCCTAGGTTCCCCACTGCCGTGGTGTGCCCTGTGACACCAGTGGGCACGGAGGATGTGCACACTCGCCGGCGTGTCCGTGCTATGCCCTGTCTCTCTTTTTCCCCCAAGTGGTGTAATCAAGATCCTGATTCTGCTGGAGGTCTACAACTGCCTCAAGCCTGTACCGGCTTCTCTCTGCCCATGGAGCGGGAAAGCACAGTCTGCTCTTATTGTCCATAAGGTTAAAAATACGCAAACCAGCTCAAAGAAGAAAATGTAAAGAAAAAAATGGGGGACACCTGTGTCTTGTCCACCATACAATGACTTCAGGCACCAGCAGAGCTCTGTAGTTAAGATGACCTTGGCAAACTGGATCCACCGAGAAAAATCAGACTTCAGTAACTGCAGGGGAATTTGTTATCATTTGAAAACAACATACTAAATGTTTTTATAGTTTATCTACTGGAGGTGCTCAACACACTCTGCTGATCATTTCTGTCCATCTGACTTGTCAGTCATTTTTAAAGTTCTCCTCCTGTTAAAAGTAAAATGTTCAAGGGAGCGACAGGAGAAGCAACCTAGACACCCATACCACAGTAGCTGCACCATTGCTGTTTAGGAGGAATCAGTCAAGTATGTAATTCACAATTTTTCTTCTTCAAAGGATTTCTGAAGTGTCTCCTGTTAGAGTACCTTATGACAGTACCTTAAAATAAATGGAATTACATGTTCCTCTGCATTATGTAAGACCTCTAATTTAAAATACTCTCTCATGGAGACCACCCTTTAAGAGTTGTCCCCTCTTTCCGAGGGGAAGCTCACAATTTTGTGCCTGCCCTTGCTCTAGACCCCCAGGCTCTGCTGCACCGTCCCTCTTACAGAGCAGCCCGCCGGCACCTGACCAGGGAGGAGATGGCAGCAAGGCTCTTGTCAGTCCGCTGAGTAAGGGCACTGCTTTTTTAGAGGACAGGCATGATACTTGACTTCTCCAGCAATCTCCGAGGCACTAATTGGAGGTAAATAATACGGCAAGTGATCGGCTAAGGTGACATGTTTTTTTCCTTGCCATGGCAATTTCTGAACGCAGACCCAGTGCAAGAGCTCCTTCTCACAGCTCCTGGCTCCTCAGCTAGGATTTCATTAAGGTTAATTCCTGGTAATTCCTTAGACTTTTTTTTCGCATTTCCTGGCTCCCATATCCCTTCCTTTTAACGCTGCGACTGTCCTGTAAAAGAGTCTCAGGTAATTAAAACTCTGCCTTGGACGGCACTACCAGCACATAGTGAACCAGCACCTAAGCTCATACCCAAAGTCCTGGATAGACTTGTACAACCTGCCCTCAAGCCTGTTTTTACCTCTGCGCCTTCACTCCTGCAGCAAAAGCCACACCAGTGAAAGCTAGCATGTGATGTAAATATTAAGAACTGGATTTCTTACAAGCATTAGAAGGCATGGGCTTTTGATGAAAAATAAGGCACAAAAGTAAAACTTGCTGCTGCCTCTTTTTTAAGCCACGTCTGTAACACTCCACTAAAGGAAAAGAGAGTCTGAGCTCTGAGAGCAGAGCTGGCTCAAGCCTTCGCATCAGGGAAGGCCAAGTGGTTTGGTTTCTATTTTTAACACTTGGTTTCTAGTGAAAACGAAGTGAGTTTGGTCTAGCTGTATTTTACTAAAAATGCGTCTTTAAGTGGGAACTATACAAAACATACTAGTACTCAAACCTCCCAAATTTAAGAGACCTATGATTAGCATCTGATGGAAGTGTTTAAGTGACGTGAATTGCAAGTACCATCCTCGCTTTTCTTCACCCAGAGAATCCTAAGTTACTTCACGGTGAATTATTTTAAGAAGATTTTGGTGGCCATTTTTTGTTCAGCAGTGTTTGCGCTCATTCTGCATTTAGTGAAGTGGGGCATCCACATGACTGCATGTGCTTTGAAGAGAACTGAAACCACTGAGACTCTATGGGTATGACCTTTAGCAATATGTTAACAGTCTCACTTGCAGACTGTGCAGGAATCGGTTTTCCTTTCCTTCACTTCAAAGTTGGATGATGAATTATACAACTCTCCAATTCTTTCGACTGGTCTTTCTGTTTTCTGAAGATTGACTCATTTCCTGTATTTGAATAAGATAGTAAAAGTGGATATAAAATATTATTTTGCAATTGTAATCAGAATAGCTCTCAGTGCAGATATTAATAGTGAATTCTAAGACTGCCTGATAGCAGCTGAGTTTATGGTTTCACGGGCTAGATTCTGCTCTCATTTATTGCATTGTAAACCCAGAGTAACTCCCAGAAGCCAACGGACTTTCTCCGGATTTCTGTAAGGATAGCGGAGGTCTGCCTCTTGCTCTGTGTTTCTTCTGCGGTGGTGGGGGTGACATCATCAATCTGGATAGATGAATCAGGGCATAGATGAATCAGTTCGGGCAAAATTAAAAGCAGCTCATTCTCTAAACTAAACCCTCTGCTTTTTGGATTCATGTGTATGAAGAGATCCATCACCTCACTGCTTCTCTGACCCAGGTAGATCTTACATAAACTCTATCACCTCTATCAGCTTTTACCTGTCATTTCTTCACTGCAGTTTATACAATGTTCTCCAAAACACTGAAGCACGAAAACTTGCAGAATTCAAAACAAAGGTACAGAAATAACAGGCAGAAACGAGGTATCTTTATCAGTGAGGCATGTGGCTCTTAGTACTTTTAAGGAGAGGCAGTTGAGCAAGAGCTCTTTTGGAATGCAGTTTGGCTGTTAGTTCTCGATTTTGCCAGCTGCTATGTTGCTTCAGACTCTGCAGAAGTGTGTGCATATCCACGTGTGCGTGTTGGAAGCAGTGTGGGAGGATCTCGCGCTGAATCTTGTTTTGTTGGTTAGAGTTCAGAGGCTGAACTGCAGGGCGTAATTCTGAAATTTACCTCTCTCATGAATTCAGATCGGAAGGCTTCCCTTGGCACACCTGCCCTAAGCATACAGAGGAAAAACAGCAGAACATTGGAATTTCATGATCCTCCCGTGCCAGTTGTTTCCTCTTTTGATGCAAACATCTATCATGGCTTCTTTATTCAGCCTAAAGAAAGAAGAAAAACCACAAACTTGTCTTGTTCAGCCCAAGGCAAGTAGAGGAGAGTCTGCTCTGCCTGTAGGCCAGGGCAACCACTGCAATGCACGTTTTGAGTTACTCTTTGGTCTCAGAGAAGTTAGATGTTAAATACAGAGCTTCTCATTTCTACGTCACCCCCTCATTTCTGTGGTAACATAAAGCTACCTTTGGTGTCCCTTTCACAGGCTACAGTGTGTGAAGTACATTGGTGCTCCGATTGTTTCCTAGTGTGTGTTTTCTATGCTTCAAAGATTGCCACTTCACACTATAAACGGACTTTCTAGGAGAGCCAGGAGTGAAACAAACCACATAAACCAAATTGCTCTCTTATGACTAGACACGCTAAAGCCAGCACCTAAGTTTTCTGAGCTCAGTATCTTACCCAAAAGTGTCATCCCAGGCATATGTTAAGAATACCATTGGTCTTTTCTAAGGTTCGTAGGGATGCGAGAGCATACTGCAAGCTGCCGGTGGGTCTCAGTTGTCCAAAGTAATTACAGGAGTAGGAACTGTGGTTCAAGTTTTCTGTGTATTCCCGGACATTGCAAAACAGCAGGTTTTGAAGCGTGGCTACAGGCTGGTTGCTCAAGCTCAATTTTGAAGTAATGCTATGAGAAGTCTGCACATGTTTAACCTGGTGCTGTGCCCAGATCCAAATCATATCAATCCTGTGATTAAGCGACAGGACAGACCCAGTAATTTAGATACCAGTCGCATGTTCAAAGTTCTGCATATCCTACCCCAGTGTCTATATGCTCAATGGATTTCAGGAATCTGCACCTTCAGAGGGAAAAAGGTTTAGGGAAAATGAGAAAAATTGCTAATCATATGGGCCAGATTTGCAAACATTACCTGTGATTAAGTTTTGGGATAGACAAAGATGTAGGATGGAGGAAATGGTAAGAAAGAGATTCTCAGGACTCTAGGCTTCACAGAGGCTCTTAACGAGGTGGCAGAGACATCGGGCTACCTGGGTACTCATAGTAGAGCAATGCCATGCCACAGTCCACTGACATCGTCTGAAGGAAAGGAGAGGAAAGGCAATCTGATGTTGAGATCCTATTAGAGAGTCCGCAAAGGTTGGGGAAGTTCAAGGTTATTTCTTGACACACGTCAATCTGTGTGGACAACATACAATCTTCATGTCACTTCAGCTTCTGAGCTGAATGTCTAGCTCCTGGGCCTTCTAGATGATCCTGAGGACATTATTGGCATGATCAATGCCGATGTAACTGCCTCAAATCCTTAGTCTAGTGCCAATCCCATTGCCTGCCCTTGCAGCCCTACTGCCACTATTCATCTGGCTAAAGGTCTTGGTCCTTTTTGAGAGGAATTCTCCCTGGAACAATGAGTATGCATGATACATGCCAAATAATAATAAACTATTTGATTATCTAAACGGAAGGTGGGAGGTAGGGCTGATGGACCTAGCTGAATGCCAGATGATTATTAAAGCTGGGTTTAAAAATGACACCATTTCAGTGTGTCATCTCTTGGCAGACTCTGACAGTTCAGAGGACCCTTGCAAGGGATCTCACTGAGGGCTACTGTAGAGTGGAGAGCTGTCAATTCATGTGAGGCGGTCTACAGGCAGAAATATGTAATTAATGGAGTGTTTGGCTCCTTTGGACGCTGTGGGAGAGCTAGGAGGCTTCGTCAGTGCTCTTTTCACCTTGTGTGACACCAGGCAACTGGAAATGGTCCAGTGTCTGCAGGAGCTTATAATGGTGGCAGAGAACAGTCAACACGATGCTTTGCAATACAGCTCTAAGAGATGGGGAACCTTTCTTGTCCAAAGAGAAAAGATGATTATGCCTTCCATGGATATCATATATGGATATTAAATAAAAATTAAGGAAAAAAAAATGCACGCTAAGATATGTTTGGCACATACAACAAAATACAACGATGGACATAATCTGATATGGAGTAAGTCAGGTGCAGCTCTTTCTTAATTGTATCTGTCTCCTATGATTTTGATTGTGAATGCAGTTATATTTCCAAATATGTACTTGCTGATGTTTTCATTTCTTCAGCGCGGACGACATAAAAGATCTTTGCACCGGGTATGCTGTTTGCTGAGGAAAATTCCACTTGAACTCCAGAGCAATCTGAAGAATTCTGACAGAAAGTTTGAGGGGGCAAGATTTTACTTTGCACTCTCTCTTGACTTAAGTCTGCTTCCTTTGAAGACAGCCTTAAAGCTAACATTGATTTAAATGGAAGCATAAGTAAATCAATCTTGATTGCTTTTGGAAGCCCTGCCCAGAAAATTCTGAGTTCACAAAACTTCTGATTTTATTTCTACTGCTACTTTGTGCCTTACAGTTTAAAAATAAAGACCTGCCTTCTTAGATTTTCATTAGTGTAAGTTAAACTGATTTATTATAATATTTTTAAATGAGCAATGCTGTTTCCCTTAGCTTTGTATAGTCTGGAAAAAGTAAGGCTTTCAAGAGATCGTGCTTAGGAAAAAGAAAGGAAATACTGTGCTAGTGTTGAAACAATTTGTTTTAACATTTTGGAACAGGTTTTGATAATTAATTTTTATGTGCATTTTAAGAAGCAATATGTAGGTGGAAGCAATATTAATTTTAAAATAAAAACTTTAATAAAATGTTTAAATTATTTAAATAAATCTTTTTTACCCAGCAAAATTCTGCCTGAAACTTCCTTTGCTGGCTAACTTAAAAAATATGTGCCGTCTGTTTGAATTCCATTTTGAAATTTCCTGGAAAATAGAAAATGCAGTTCCTGAAAATCATAATATGTGGGAGATGTTTCACTTAGCACTGCAGAACGAAAGGATTGTTATCTTTGCAGACCTGTACTCTTACTACAAGATTTGCTGTAACTTGGCTGAATACAAGGTGTTTTCATCTTCTGAAAGAAGCATTGCTGCTCTTATTTTTAAGGAAGGGACATGCATTTTGGAAAACAGGGTTGAAATAATTGAGGCTAAAAATAATTGACCTGTCAGTATGGGAGCTGGCAGCTAAGAAGTTTTTGGTTGGGATCAATGGGGAAAAAACAAGTGCAAGCCAGAGCCCTAATAGTAAGCATTAGTGAGATCGCTACTGGAAGAAGAGCTTGTGTTTGATTATCTCCCCTTATAAAGGGTCCTGACATAGTGAAATATGATCAGAAAAGAGTTACAAGGAAAAATCTGGGAAATCTGCCAATGCTGAGAAAGTCTGTCTATGGTAAGAAAGAGGTATTGTCTTTTTCAGTTTATCCGGAAGATGATGAAGAGTAGGCTTGGCCACGGTCTGTAATTTCTACAGGTGATTTTTGATAGTCCAGGGCTCCTGAACTTTGCAGACCAAAACACAAGTAGATAGAAAAACTTCATACTAAAAATAAGGCAGTTTTATAGTGCTGCTAATTAACTTTCAGAACAACTTGCAAAGAGATAGAGTGGATTTCCTGTCATTTGAAATCTCTAAATCAGGATTTTTTTTTTATTATTCTTTTTTTTTTTTCCTATGTGTCTTCCTGCTCATCCCTGGGATATAGACAACGCACAGGAATTATCAGTTGGAAACCTCTGTCCTGTGTCACGCAAGGGATTAGGATAGTCCCTTCTGGCTGTAAATCTATGCATATACATTTCCGATAGAGGTGACAAATAAAAGAGTAGAAAGAACAGGATAGAAAGGTGCAGAGGTTGGCAGTAGACTTGTCTGGTTACTGCAGATATTATGCTTTAATATTCAGTCTTCGATTCATTTCTTTTGGGCTTAATCTTGAAAAGCTTAGGACTTAAACTAAATAAGGAGAGAATGTAGCTGAAAAGATGTGCCATGGGATGAGGTTTGAACCTGAGACATGGCTGAAGGGGCTGGGGGTGGGGAGGGAAGGTGGAGAATTTGTGAATTAAGAGCAGGCAGCCAACCTGCTTATCTTTACTGCTATTTTTAAATCTATAGGTTCCAAAGGGAGTGGATTATATTTATATAGATGTACAGAAAGAGGCTTTTGCTTTAAACAGCTCCTAATGCAGGTGAAAACCACGTATTGATTACTTAAAGAAAGTTAAAATAAAAGCAATTTTTCCCCCATTTCCACACATTGCAGCTTTTGGCCTATCCACTCATAGCTAAAAAAGCATTCTTTCCTGATAATCAAGCTTCAGCTGTCTGAATATCAGGCCGAGCCTCTCATCTTGAGCTCTGCTGAAGAGCTTCTTTAATTAACCATTATACCACAGATGTTATTGATTTTTTTTTTTTCCTTCAAATCTGGTTGAAACATCATTGTGCTGGATCGTCGCCAAGACGAAGGCCTGAATTTTTTGTGCACTGCTTTTACTCCTTCTGCATACCTTATTAGTCTCCATGTCTGATAAGTGCAACCCTTAGTATTAACTCAGAAAATATAGCATTGATTTTTAGCCTTGCAGCCGTGATCTAAGGGCTCCTAATTTGGAATGTGGAAACCTGAGTTCTGCGAAAAGCTGTATTACTGTGCATTTCCTACAAGTAAGACCTTTCACTCTCCTTACCTTTTTGCCAGACTTCCGATGTGGTTTAAAGTTCTTGGAACTGTTCTATTGCAAGAGGAACAGGGCAACGCGGCCGAAACCTGTCTGCTTACACGTGTGTAAATAAAGGTACATTTTTATATATTTTTAAAAAAACGAGCTAACAAAAAGCCTGATTCGCAAAGGTGCTTTTCACCACAGTTTCTAATGATTTCAGCCGGGTTGTGGCAGCTCAGTGTCTCTGCAAACCTGTTTGCTCACCTTTAGCTGCGTTAGTGTAATTTGGGAGCTAAATTCCACTGCCAAGGTTCCCATGTTTTGGCAGCATTGTTTTGAATTTGACTGCGTTATTCTCTTTTGACCTGTCATCGGAATACTCAGGTCAGTTACTAGCATGGCGTAACTTCTCTGGTAGAATTAATTCTCAAATTTAAGGACACAGTTAAATAAAGTCTGCAATGTCAAAGGGGGAGTGGGTTATGCTTTAGCTTGGGGGAGAAGCTGAGCCCAAGCCTCGAGTGAATCTCAGCCTTCCTAACAACAGTGCATTCCTTTCAAAATACGTCTTCCTCTGATGACGAATTCAAGAACTAAAACAATGACAATAGGTTCTTAAATTCTGATAAGATTTCTCCGAGTTTAGCGATACGTTATTTAAACATAATTTGAAGCTTTTAAAATACTGTAATGGCAACTCTTGACCTTTCCAAAATCACATGGAGCAAGAGATGGTGAAAAATGTTTATTTACTCTGCATTAGAAGCTAAATCCCTGTTCCTTCTTAGAACCGGTAGTTCTTTTATACTGGGGAACTCATGCATGGCACTTCCATTCTTCAAACAAGAGCTAGACAGTCCTACTTGAACTGCAGAAACAATGACCTGCAGTCTATCCTATGCCTGAGTGATAAACAACAATGCAGACCTCTTGACAAGCTCTGGCATCAAGCGTGGAGTCTTGCAGCTCGACATGTCTGCTGAACAGAAGTTAGAAAAAGAAAAGATCATCTTGTAAACAATTAATTAATGTTTGTCATGAATTATCATTTTTACTTCCTTCTCAAGAGGCTCAAAGGGAATAAAAAGGCATTTTTGCAGGTGGTGGCATTCAAAGTAAGGGCAATCAAATGTTTGAGAGCAGTGGCACAGCACTTTGAGTCTCTAAGGGTGAATGGTGCTAGGATTAGAGCACAGCAGGGGGTTGAGGGTTTCAGGTGTGAAGCTTAATGTTTGTGATCAGCAAAAAAAAGTCTTGAATTTATCTAAACTGCTCTTCTGCTAACAGTACTTCTAGCACATAAATGTTCTGAAAGTGACAAGTGTTCTCATTGCTCTTCTAATGCAAACATGATCTGCATTTGAAAGATGCATCCCTTTCGCCTAAATTAGGATGTGCATCACAAAGAGCGTAAGATGATGACCCAAAAACAGTTCTTTACACACACACACAGACACACACACACTCTCTCTCTCACACACACACTTCAATTCACGATACAGCCACAAAAATGCAAACTTCCACTCCTTTTTACCCAGCTACCAGAGCCGCCACTCCGTCCATTATTCTGCCTGCACGGCAGGTTTGTAATTAGGATGCTTTACCACCGGTGCTTCAGTTCTTATCTAGCATCATTCACACAGAGCTCCCTGTCTTTGCAGCGCTGTGCACGAGTAGCTCGGTTTTGTTTTGGCCAAGCAGTTTTCAGGGATTTTTATGCTGTGCCATCCTAATGCATGCACACTCCTTACCTCCTCCCCCTGCTTCTATTGCTGAGCACCACAGAGAAGATAGCGTGATAGGAGTCCTAACAATAAGTTTAAGCCGTTCTGAGGAAATTAATGGATTTAGGAATTGTGTAGAACGTTTGCTATCCCCGAGAAAGAAAAAAAAAAGAGTTTTAATAAATAAGATTACTAAATGGATTGTACATATTAATTTCTGCCTCTCCTGGGACGATCTGTTTTGCCTTTTTGGAAAATATTTTTCCTCTATTTAACATTAAATAAAATCTTAGTAAGCAGCAGGAAGAATATGTCCCTAAGAGAAAAAGCGTTGTGCAATACAAGTTAGAAATGAAAGCAGCAAGGGAAAAAAACACCTCAGATGTATGTACAAATGTAGGAAAACCTGCATGGATCCTCTATGTTTCCTTTAAATGTTTTCATGATGCAATATGCTGTCACAATTTAGCATCCGGAGGGAGCATGCTGCGTTCTAGAATTTGAGAACCATTGAGGCAGACAGCGCAGGCTGCAGACAGTAACCATGAAGGTAACTATATATAACTATATATATATATTCCTACATCTTAATTGAACAATCAGGAGAGGGAGTGTTGTCTAATGATTTGTTTCATGGGCCTGAGCTGACTGTATAAGACTGGGTGAATAACTTCAGCTTTGAGTTCATAAGCTCATCTATTTGTAAAATAAGATTCTTAATTGGTACAGAAGCCAATTATCTGGGAATTTTGACATTTGTCATTGTCATAAATGAATACATTAATTTCATAACATACTATGAGATAGAAGAGGAAAAGCGGTAAAGTAAAATAACTTCGTTTTTTCCCAGGCTCTCACATAAACTGATACGAACTGACAATAATTGATTAATATAGGTTTTTGTCAACTAACATCTGAAGTTCAAGGACTAGATTTCTATTCACCCTAAGGTCCTTTCACTTCTCTTTGGCAGAGCATCAAGGACTCCATGACGTAGCACTTTCTCACCAGAAAAATCTCTATCTGTCAAAACAAATTAATTTTAATCCGTGCTGCAGAAATATCTGTTTCTAGGCAGTGGTGGCAGGAGAAAGCATCTTAGCTCTAGTTCAGCCCAGAGGGATGCTCTGCGGGAGTAACCAATCTCCAGCCCAGAGCTGTCACTGCACTTGATTTAGGCAAGGGTCTGGATGTGGTCTTTTCTACGCCAGTGAGTCTCTAAACCCCTCTTTCGAGTGCCCATCAGCTGGGCTGGAGGGAGTCTCTCTCAGTCTCTCTATTTCGAAGTTGTTCCTTTTTGGGTCATCCCTGACCCTCACTCACCGGGAGCCATCCATATATTCTCACCCTTCCTTGCTGATTCTTTCCTGTTTGCTTGCTTTTTGCAGAAATAACTAAATAAGAAAGAAAGGTCTTCCTGAATCCCAGTAACAGGGAAAGGTTTGCAGCCCAGGAAAAGTTTTCTGCCCAGCTTAGGGCAGTTCCCACACAAAGATAATTTTGAATAGAGAACCCATGACTTGTGCCCCTACTATAAGGGCCCTTTTACACCGTCAAAGTGGCTTAAGGGGTCCCAGAAACAACAGGGATCTGGTCCAAAACGTTTCTGCCTGAGTACCTGCTGCTGGCCACTCGTTCAGGTGGAGGCAGGAAACAAAAAATATCAGAAAGTGCTGTGGGACTGTTTGTTTGCTTGCTTGCTTTCCCTCTCTCTCCTGCTGCCCCTTCTTGCCTGTTTTCAGACGTTTCTGAAATAACTGACCCTTCCCAGTTCAGAGAGACCAATATTCAGGGGGGACTGAGCCAGGACCTTTCCTCTCCGTCGGTCAGGCCCCGTGTCAAAACACTCCTGACTCCCGGGAAGTCAGCTCTGCTGCATCCCGAGGCTTGCCAGTGCCAGTCAGCTGCTGTTTGAACTAAGTCCTGACCGCAAAATCAAAAGTGGGTCCAAAGAAAGCTGTAAACAGTGTGCAATGAGCCATTTGAAGGCAGCTGATGCCTCATTTGGGGTGACATGTTGTGGCTGATGAGTGTGGATGATGTGGGGTTTTCGATAAGTGCCTCATCAGTATCCTCATCATGATCGTGTTGCTCAGCCACGGCGTGTGCCCTGACTTGATTGTAATTGCCTGAATCTGCTCCTGCTGCTCAGGAGCGCACAGTAATATGCAATAAAACAGCAAGAAGTGAATGTTAACCATCTGAGTTCTGACATGGCTGCTTGCAGTTCAAGTTTTCCATTAAGGACAAAAAAATATATAGGCACACAAATATGGATATATAATTGCATGTTTAGAATAATTATTGTTTGTATACGGAATAAACTCGTTTCATAAATAATGCATGATGGTCATATACAGATACATAGATAAACGTATCGATATACATCTTTCCCCTGACACCTGTATATACCGTATACAAATGAACATCACATGCTCATGGTGTGTAGGTAAATAGCAGAGGGATGAAGAGCATCAGGACCATACTTTGATTCAAATTTTTAGGAACGTAAGCAGAATCTGTAGTTAAATCTATGCATAGTCTTCATAAATCTTAATAACACGTGTGCATACAGATAAGTAATTGATTTTTAGATGCAGTTAATCTACTCACGTAAATGTGTGCGTGTGTGTACTTGTGCAGGTGTGTGTGGGGGGGTAAGGTACACATGCATATGTGCTTCGTACTGCTAAATTAGTCTTTGGAGAGAACTCAATTTATTTTCACAAGTTAGCGGGTTTGGATTAATTCCATGGCATCACTGGCTGGAAAAAAACAAACCAAACCAAACCAAAAAAAAACAGCCAAACCAAACTTTCTGAACCCTGTGCCTGTGAGTTTTACCATACAAAGTACCGAGAACTTGTGCCCAGGGAAAGCTCTTCAAATCAGAGACTTTTTGTAAGGTGGGAATTGTCATTAGCTGGTTGGGGTCTCAATGCACGAGAGGAGTTCTGAGGTGCCGTGTTCGTGCCCATCAGTGGCAACAGAAAGAGCAGGTTTGTTGATGGCTTGTCAAGAAATAGAATGCAATCAGAACATGGGTTACGCTCCTTTTTAATAAACAAGTGTTTATTAACGTGTTCTTGACTTTAAAATTATGTTTAGCTTTGGTTATAGGTCAGAAAGGTAATAAACCGAACAGATTACGGTTGTATAACCATAACCTGTGGTGTCTCAGAGTCCAATACTACACCCTTGCCGTTCACAGCTTTGGGGTTTCTGTATGCAGCTGGCTTTTTGGCATAGTTTGGGTTACATTCAAATAATAAAATTTACACAGGCAAACTCTGTTTGCATTCAGTTAACACTTGATGGAATGAACACGTGGGTTTTCTTCATCTCCACTGTGTTATTTAAGCATTTCAGTAAAAGCGCAGAAAATTGTTTCGAAAATGTTATTTGCAGCTGCTCTTGCTACTGTGCATAGTCCTGCGTGCTCTGTGCCTGCGTACAGAGGCTACCGCAGTAAGGTATGGGTCCTGCAACACCGAGAGAGAAAGATCAGTGTTAAAGTGAAGTCAGAGAAGAGAGAGACTGTTATATGCAGACCAAAACCACCAGGGCATAAGATTTTTTAAAGTCTTTAAAATAATTCTCTTTCCCTAGTTCGAGAGAAATTTGCACTGCCTTGGAAACGTCCTTAATATCTTCATTATAGAAAACAAATCTGTACAGATTAAACACTCTAAGTCTGACCATTTGAGAGGTAAGACAATCATTATAATTATAAATACTTCTGTTGTCATGTGTGATCAAGTGGATTCGCTGTTGTAGCTTAAATATATTAACTTTAACCCTTTTTAATTACGGATTTAGCACAATGCTGACAGAGTCCCTCCTAGAATCCCGCATTCACCCTGGGCCTCTCTTTATGCTTAAAATATGTAGACAAATAGAGAGGAATTCCAAGGAGGATAGAAAACATGACTGAGAAGTTGGAAGGATTTGTTTATGAGGAAAGACTAGAAGAATGAAATGGGGAGCTTTAGTTAAATGGGATTAAAAGCAACTAATCTGCCTAGTGTTTATAGTTTCAGCGGATGAAACTCATCATTCCTATCAAATTAACTATACTTCATTCTCAAAACTTGTATATCAGATAGCTGATTATTGCTTTAATTATTAAAAAATAAGTTATACTATCAACGATTCTGATTTTTCATCATTTTCAGAAAAAGACCTACATTTGTTGAGCAGAGCAAAGTGACAACAAAGCGATGGGTTATAGCTGGGTACAGGCATACGGAGTGTTCAGACAAGGAATGGCATTTCTTAACTTGGTAAATATTGATTCTGACTATCAGCAGAGAGAATTTTTTAAAGGGAACGATAACTGGGCAAAAGCCCAGATTTTCTCTCAGTCCACCTATAGGCTGTAAAACAGTTTTTCACAAGCGGTGCTAGGATCAGCATTGCACAAAACACAGACTACCAGTCTGGATGAAGAACTGGGACAAAAGTTATCATTGAGAGCAACCTGACAGCCCTGTTACACAGTTTTGCTCTCAAATTAAATCATTCTTGCACTTGGTATTTTTTCTTTTTTTCTTTTCTTTTTTTTAAAGTAAACTATGCATTGCATTCACATCTACACAAACAATTTTTGTGATGTGATTTATTATTACTGTTAAAAATTACCTCAGGACAAATTTAATTCTGAGTTTTGCCAGATACTCAGACAAAGGTAGTGTGTCTTGAAAAGTTTTTATACTAATTTAAATTAACTCAAAATCAACAGCTTTACAGAGCATTAACCAAAACTAACACAGTGATTAATCAGGCCCCACATCTTGGACCATTCTGAGATCTAAATAGCAAACCACAGAATCTTAAATACAAGGAAGATGCAGTCTGGTGTGAACTGGCTGATTTGTTAACTTTTCAGGATTAATGTATCTTCACATAAAAAAGTTTTCTTGGAGGATAAACAATTCTTTCAGATTACAATTTCTACTTAAAACTCATTATAAGAATTATTTTTTTTTTCTCCTTGAAGCTTTGTGTAGCATCAGGATTCCTTTACATAAAAAAAAAAAATTCTCCCTAATAATAAGATATAATGAAGATTACAAAAAAAAAAAACAAAACCACAAAAAAACACAACAAACCAAACCTAAGGTTCAGGATAAATTAATTGTTAAAATTATTTTTCTAGCCCTTGTGTTCATAAACAAATGCTCTGGCCCAGATTTTTTGATCTGTTTTGTTTAAGACTCCCATCTTGTCCTGCCTGTGCCAGCTGGGATCGCCCGATTCAGTATGTTTGGATGCCACTTCTAATTCCAGCCTGGTGCTCTGAGCTCGTCCAGTATAGAAATGTTAATACAGCATTTCTTGATCAAATGTTTGAAGAAATTCTGCCAGATCCAAGCTGGGCTGCAAATTCCTCCCTCCCTATCCCCCTGCAACCCTCTATTCCTGCAGCACACGATATTACCCTCAATTTTGCTTTCCTCTCTCCAAGTACTGTTCCCAGGAGGGTGGAAGAAACTGTCCCATGGGCGAGATGTGCTCACCAGGTTGCCATCCCTGAAACAAAAGATATTTTCTGAGATTTCGATTTTGCTTGAGGAAGAATAGCAATGACCAAATAAGGAGTTAATTGTCAGTAATGGAGGATTTAAGGCCAATTAGGAAGAATGACATCAGATAAAAATACGATTGTCTAATAGTAACTTTAGAAGTCATTCATATCTCCTGGCAAGTTGAAAAGGGTATTTGACTCATAAAGGTATTTTTCTCTCTTTAAAAAAGGTGTAAACTTAGAATTAAAATCTTAATTATTCAGAGTTACACCTTTTGCACAGCACCTGTGCTGGCTACAAGGAAGAAAGGGACCCGTGCTCCACCTCAGGACACTGTTTGCACAGCTTTACTCCTGCTCTGAAACAACTCTGCAAAAGCCAACACACAGGAGGATGATTTGTGACCCATCTCCTCCAAAGGGGTTTCAAGCTCTCCCTCTTTCCAGATCCTGTTTTTCCATTTGGAGCATAAGCCTCCCGCACACCTGAGCCTGACTCCTTGCCACCACGATGCCATGCACCTCTCAGAGCATTTGCACACTTGCTGTACAAAGACCCAGACCTCATGTCTGTATTATATCTGCCGGCAACATCCAGCTCCTTGTTGGAGCGCTGCTGGTTTGCTCCCCGGGCAAGGAAGCAGGGAGCAGATCTCAGCCCATGCCGTGGTGCATGGCAGAGGATGGGTGAAGCTGTGCTCAGGGTGAATTTTTCTCTTGCTCAATGATGGCGAGGGAAGGGATTCTTCTTGCCTCACCACGGCAAATGTTCTGGCTTCACTCTGAACGCATGTCCCACATATTTCCATGCTCTCAAGATAACTTCAGAGATAAGGGGTTATTTAACTCTGCCAAATCATGGCGTTTGTTCTACATGGCGTATAGCTGCCAAATATTTATGTGATTAACATTTGAATTCAAGCATACTTTAGTAGTACAAAGATGTGATTAGTCTCACTAGAATATGATTTTTTTAATGGACGTCGCTCCCACTTTCCAGCAAAGATTTAATAGCTGAATCCTGCAGGGAAGTCTCCATTTACTGAACTTTTACAGCTTTAAAAATTTCCTAGCATGCAGCATGGCACAACACAGAATTTAAATGAAATGTCACGTTCAAAGTGAATGAACAAAGTGTGCAGTTTCACTCGCTACCCTCATCCTTCCTTTTTTTTAGACAAAATCATATAAATGACTGGTACTGAAAATGGGCACAGTTCTGGTGCTTGGGAGAAGCGTTTTTCTTCTACAGCATGATGATACGGAACGGGGAGCTAAGAGGCTCCCAGCGTGCCTTGAGGCAGCTCCTCAGCCTTTTCCACTTCCCTGCAGATCTGCTGGCATCTCCAGCTTGCAGGAGAGAGGAGGGGAGGAGGCCGGGTCCCACAGCTGGTTTTGAGCCTCCTTGATCCCAGTACACACAGGGAGACAAGGGCAGTGGCAATGGGACGGGCCCTTCCCTTTCATCCCACCATGTAAATCTGCGGCGCCTGCCGAGGTCCAGCTCAACGTGGGCAGGCTCTGACCCCTACCAGGTGTCTCAAGGAATCTGGGCTCCCAGTACACAAGCTCTGGTAAAGTCTCCTGGGCTGCAGGAGACAGCCTTTGAGACTTCCCCTGAACTTCTCCCAGTTTGTTTTTTAGCCAAACATACTTTTTCCCCCTTCACATCATTACCCTCGAGATCAGAAAGTGGGTCCCAAGCCACCTAGTAGAGGGCAGAGGCCAATTTTCATGCCAGTGCATTTGCAGATGGAGAAATGTAAAAAAGAAAACAGCAGAATTGTCTTAAAATCCAAACTCCAACACCTTCTGCAATGTCTTTGCACAGTTAAGTAAACTACCAAAATCAAACAAGTTAGCCGTAATTGTGGGAAGAAAACCCAAACAAATCAGAACATATCCAACATGTTTTGTCCCTAACGATGACGAGGACGGTCAACGGTCAGCTGAACTGCCTTCGACGCACAATCGAGGGCTCAGACTATGACTCTGATATAAGTAGCTGGGGGTGCAATAACTGCAGAATCAGCATCTTGTTTTGAAAGGACTCTTGCAAATCCTGCAGGAACATTTCAGTACTAGATGGTGTTGCTATGGGCACCAGAAGGAAGCTTAATATGAGAGAAATGTCTTAGGAATTCATGGGGGATGGGTGTAAACAGAATACGTACGTAGGAACCGGAATGTCCCTGGCACTAAGACGCAAATGGCATTTTGAGGTTCCTAATGTTCTGCTATTAACATCATAGTGTAGGCCTTTCCAGGGGCAAATATAATCTGGTGCTCTTTTCCAAATTGCCTAAAGTGAAAGATAGGTAAATAGACAATGAAGTTCTATAAGGTATATCTGCATTCTGTGTAGCATATGCATAAGGAAGTCTGACAGATATAATTCCTCTTTAAAAATAGGAATGGAAAATGAGGGAAATAGAAGCACTGCAGTTCCCTCTGATATTCAGGAATAAGGATTCCACACTGCCTTTGAGTACAGTTCAAACTTTAGGCAAAAATCACATTGGCAAGGGACAGCCGGATTCTTTAATTCATGGCTAGATCTCTCCCATTCTGGCTGTCTGTCTACCAGTGTAGACTACCTAAGTGGATGAAAAGAAAGAAAAAGTAACCAGAATAGAATAACTGCAAGTATATCTCAAGACAGACAAAGAGAATGCAAAATTAAATTCTTGATGTGAAAAAGATGGGACAATGAGACCCTCTCCTCAAGATACCTTCAGAGAGGATTCCATTTCAGCGATTTCTTGCTTGCTTGCTTGCATTATTTTTCACTGACGTGTCCCAAAGAAAGCCTGAAAGCCTTTTATTATTTCTTATTTTCTTTTTCTTTTTAGTATGTGGTATAAGTTCTTTTTTTATATATATTATTTTCCTGCCAATGTTAAAGCAGTTCCCATTTTTCTAGTTTGTTTCTGACACCTAGCTGTGATCAACAATGCTTCCCACTGAATCACTTCTTTCATCTATTCAGCTTCTGTTATTTCCCTTATCTCCTCTCCCCCCTTCACCAGCTTACCTCTCATTAACCCTCAGGGTTCCAAACATATTGTATCTCTCCCAAAGATACATATTTTTATTCAGACATAAGTCATTTTTGCTCACTAGCCTCAGTTTCCATAATTCCCTAATAGAATAGCTGTGTGTAGTGCGTACTCTCTATGGTACGGCGAACAATAAACCCAGACATTAATTTATACTCGTGCATTGTACGCTGTTCCACTTCACCTTTTTCACCCTCTGAACTGATAGTCACATAAAAACTCATTCTTCTCTAACATAGGAAATATAGTTCTAGCTACATTAAAAATCGTCTTGGCTAGCAATTTTGTTTGACCAACAAAATTGTTATTTTCTAAGAGTCACTTTAACCCATCGCGATATATTTAAAATCACGTTTTAACTTTAAAAAGTAGTGGTAGTGACACATTAAGCTACATTTCTGCTAGTATAAAATATACAAGGGGTTTCTAGGAAATAAGCTCTCTCTTATGTATACCAATGTATTTATAGCTCCTTTTCAGATG
This sequence comes from Tauraco erythrolophus, assembly GCF_009769465.1. Lineage (NCBI taxonomy): Eukaryota > Metazoa > Chordata > Aves > Musophagiformes > Musophagidae > Tauraco > Tauraco erythrolophus. Next base: position 44,954,834 of record NC_141470.1, read on the forward strand.
TACAACCACCTTTACTTTTCTGTGAAAGAAAAATATGCAAAACCCAAGAGATTTAACTCCTGAGCTTTAGCTATAACTTTCATGATTGAAGCTGGTGAAAACAGCTGGAAATATATTCAGCTACTCATGTAGATTTCCCTTTTTGCTATCCCTCCAATTAATTGTGTAACCCAGCTCCAATCTTGAAGTCCTTTCCCAGCTAAAATTTGTATAAATGTTTTTGGAAATGTGTGCTGTGTAGAATGAAGTGTATGTTAGGATACACACAGAGAAGGCTCATTGCTTACCCTGGTAAATAACATACCTGTGCCAATAAGCTTATGCAGAAATCTATATTTGAAAAAAAAAAAAAAAAAGGTAATATGTGGAATATTATGTAAATAGCTTCATAACTAGTAGTGTATGTAAAAAGAAACACAGTTTGGAAAATATATTTCCAGCATTAGTTCCAAGCATAATTAACATTGGCTGTAAACAAAGGATATTTAACACTCATGAAAAGTATTTGCTTTGTTAATACATTAACGAGTGTGTTTACTGGAATCAGGTGGAAGGTTTTTATGAGTTATATGAAAAGATATTGACCTGTGCGAATGGATCATCTGTCTCAACTTAAAAACTAACTGCTGGATGATTTGATGTTTATAAACCACAAATGAGTCTTTCTTTTTTAATTTGGTCAACATTTCTCCTGATTTTGTTATGTAAATAATCATTATCACTTGACTGTATATAGTATTTTTCACACAAAAAAAAAGCCCTTAAAAAATGAATACAGCTTTCATATTTTTAAATGAAATGTTTATACTGGTTTATGGCAAACTTTCTCAAAATTCAGTAAGACTGTAGCACAACTTGATGCAGTCTTTTGAGTAAAAGCAAATTACACCCAAGGACATTCTTAAAGACATTAAAAATAATTGGCGTCCCTAAAAATTTCAAGTTCATGCCAGGAGCAAAATAAATATTCAAGTTCCATTGTGTGTAAGTAGTCCTTGCTAATTTAATCTTCAGAGATATTGGGTCCTGTGCAAATTAATCTCTCCTTCATCTTGTATTTATTACTTCAAAAGGTTAGTTTTCTACTACAGAGGAACTTCTTGCTGCATCAAAGGTTTAATTGAGCTCCTTTTAAAGTATCATGATTGTCACTATAAAATCATGCATCCCAGTAAGCGCGTTCATAGAGAACTTACAGCTTTAAATTTCACTTAGGAAAAAAGCCTTATACTTTCCTGCAGGTTTTGAATGCAGATTTACTATAAAATAAGTGAATAATAATACCAGGTTATTTTGGAAAGTGTTCTTTCATGCAATCACTGCATTTAGCACAATCCCAAAATGGCAGCCCAACAGGTGGTCCTTTCACAGCCTTCAGCCCAAACAATCGGAACAAAAAGGACACCAAGAATCGAATGTTCTTCAGGATTTAAAAAGCTGTTCACTTCCCTTTGTTCATTTTCAGATTTAGCCATGTTCATTATTGTTGAGCCACAAATGCAGGACATTCTTTTTTGACATTTTGCCATAAATAGACACTGACTGAGGCTGACTAGCCAGCTAGCTGCTTTGTCACATGCAAGCGGAAACTACTTCTTCACAAAGCCAATGCATTCCTGGTGCCTCAATGGCCCCGGCGAGCACCGGTTGTGACACGCTGCAAATCTGGCAAAGTCTAGGTTAACAAAAGTATGGGTGACAAAGGCTGGAGTTTCTCTTCCTATATTTTCCTCCACAGCAAGTATTTAATTCTGGCCTAATGAATTTGCCTGGAAGACTGGGTGTCACGTTGACAGGCTCTTGAATGTCTGAAAATATACTTCTGCATTGTGGGCGCTCTTTGGAGGGAACCGTTAGTTAACCGGTAATGATGGACTTCAGGGGCGAAATCTAAGACAAAATACTTGTTTCTCGGTGTTTTAAAAGTTGTGAAAGTTCCTCGTTACAGTGATCTCAGTCTCAACATACGTAACAAAAGATGGGCCCCGTCCCACGGATCTGTAATGATGCAGGGAGCCTTTACAGCCGCCTTCGCCGCGCTGCGAGGAGTTACTCACACAAGTAATGGGCGCAGAGGCACAGATCAGGTTTTTTTCCCCTCATGCATGTGAATAAATGTGTAAAACACATGTTTCGTAGAAAAGGCAGAGCTAAAATGGTACCTAACTGTTCAAGCGTAATAACCAATTTATCTCCAAAATTTTTAATTTACCAAGTCAAACCCTTTTCTGCTATTGTATATTTTTAATGTACTACCCATAGCTTTTTTTTGTTTCCTTCTCCTTTCTTTGACATCTCCAGCCAAATTCAAAACTTTCAGGCTTTTCCACTGCTGTTAGCTTGGGGATTTTCCAACGCCCCTGCAAGTCCAGGGCTTCTGACACCCACCAGCGTGTGGATGAGACCTGTGTTTGTAGGCAGTCCTGGTGTGTGGTATGGGAGTTTGAAACTAGACCCTTGTTAACCTGTTAGATTAAAATTATACTGTTAACCTCTTACTTTAAGTATTTAATTTTTGGTAGAAAACATTACTGCCTTCCAACTATCTTATGGAACAATATCTTGCAGATATAAATAAAAGATGAATGTATTTTAATTTTAAAACATCTATGCTCAGAATTGCTTATAACAGGGGAAAAAAAGATATTTTGATCACTGCTGATAACAATTCCAGCACATGCACAAGGAACCGTGTGTCCTTCAAGTCCTACTGCTGCCAAAGGTCTAGAAGAAAACAATCTTTAAGTACAGACATAGTCTGGCCTGTTGGGAAGGTGGCAGCTACTTTCCCTCTTCAGTTCAAAAATTCGAAACTAGTAGTGAAAAAGTACAGTGTTGAATACGCTGTTGAATGAAGCTGATGTTCCATGTTGTTTGCAGTCTTGATGTTTCATGTTATGCCTGTTGCAGGTGGAAGAACTGGTTTATAAACGAAGGGAAGGGTGAAAGCCAAAACCTGCCGTTGAGGCCCTGAAGATACTTGGGCAAACTCCTTCACTGCGGATCTCCGCTTCCAGGCTCCTCAACCTGTGGAGCTGTTTCCCTTGCAAACCTTCAGAGAGGGCCACAGCTCCTCATGGTGTTCCTCTAAAGGAAGAGGCTCCTGCTTTTTTTTTTTTTTTTTTTAGAACTAGCAAAGGTAAAATTGTTCAACTTTTAAATATATGACTGTAAAATCCACAACCCTCATCAATTTCAGGGGCAATTAGTTAGCAAAATGTTTAGGCAACCACCAGCCAAAACAATTATTGGGCGCTAAACAATGAATATGTGTTGTAGGAGGACTTTTAACAATAGAGTACACACAGTCAGTTTGTAAAAAAAGGAGTACAGTGACACAAAAGTGGGACTTGATGCTCTTTCTAATCTTATTCTTACTTTTAGTTTTATTCTGGCCTTATTATCATTCCAAAATTCCCTAACAACTGTTTTAAATAAAAATATATTTCCTAAAGAAAAGTACTTACACAAAATGTGCATAAATTTTTGTAAACCAAGTTCAAGTTTCAAGTTAAAACTCTGAGGGAAAAAGAAAAATCTGTTTGCCTGGAAGTGCTAGTTTAAGGTAAGAAAAGTAGGAGGACACAAAGAAACTTCACTCAAATAAATCAAACAGCACTGAAAGTCAATTAATGCAGAGTTAGAAGCAGGGAAGCATCCAGATTTACCTCTCTCCAGACAGCAATAAGTCTCTTGCAAATTTAGCTGTCAGAAATGATTGCTTTGTTTTCGACAAGTGGCATTACTTCCTCTTATACTGGAATTAAAATTGATTGAAATTGATTCATGACTTTTCAATATTTTCTGCACCCCTTCATTCCTTTCAATTTGAAAACATTATTTCAGTGAAATAAACACAGATAGAAACAGCAGATAGGTTTTTTGGGTATTCTTTTCTTTTTTCCTTTGAACATCTAAGTATTAAGATGAGAGAATGGTATAACTAGTGTTTTTTGACCAGGTAGTAATTCACTTTCCATGAAAGAAATAGTTTCAGAAATGATGTCTTCCTAAGGGAAGGAGGTTTTTAAGGATTTTTTTTACTGATTCTTCTGGGGAACAAAATAATCATAAATTCTTAAGCAGCCACACAGAAAGTTTCAAATCAGAACAAAAATTTTCATAGAATCACAGAATGATTTGGGTTCGAAGGGATCTTAAAGATCATCTAGTTCCAACGCCCCTGCCATGGGCAGGGACACCTTCCACTACACCAGGTTGCCCAAAGCCTCATCCAATCTGGCCTTGAACACTTCCAGGGATGGGGCAGCCACAGCTTCTCTGGGCAAGTTCCAGTGTCTCACCACCCTCAGAGTGAAAAATTTCTTCCTTGGATCTAATCTAAATCTGCCCTCTTTCAGTTTAAATCCATTGCCCCTTGTCCTATCACTACACACCCTCGTAAAAAGTCCCTCTCCAGCTTTCCTGTAGGCCCCCTTCAGGTACTGGAAGGCTGCAATAAGATGACCCCGGAGCCTTCTCTTCTCCAGGCTGAACAGCCCCAACTCTCTCAGCCTGTATTCACAGGAGAGGTGCTACGCTGCCTGGAAGTTTCCCCTTGGAAGTCTCGCTCCTGCTGTCGGGCCCGCCCGGCGGAGGGCCGGCGAGCCGGCGGTGCCGCCGAGCGAGCGGCAGCCGGGGCGGAGCAGCCCTGGAGCGCGGCCGAGGAGCCGGCGCCGGGCAGGGGGCGGCCGCCCCTTCGCGGGGACCCGCGGGGCAAAGCGGAGCCCGGCAGAAGCGCGCTGAGGGTTGAAGGCGCTTGCGACCACATTTCACAGTCAAACGGCCCGCAGCGCAGCTCTGCCTGAACTTCTTTGTCTTCAGCAGCTGTAAAATTGTGTTTGGATTCAGCTGCAGAACCAGTTTACCCAGTCTTGCAGCAGAATATAGTGTAATTCAGGTGTCTTTAGTCTGTAGCATTATTAAAACAAAATCCTATTAGAAAATCTGCATATTCTTGCTCAAGGTACAACATACAGTAACACCATTTAAGTGCAGAAGGACCCAAACACATCTTGAACATTTCTTGATGTACCATGACAGCAACTTTCATGACAGTGGAACAGCCAGTTTTTATGATAATCCCCATTTACCTACAGGGAACTGTGGGATAAAGCACAGAAAGACTGAACAATTTGCACAGAGTTTCACCAGTAAATGGTGGATGTGCCAGGCACTGGATCAGTCCCTGCTAATTCTCAAGAGAGCTGTAACCATGAGAACATCCTTTCCTCCAGAACGTAGAAGTTTGTATTTACACCTAAATGAACTCTTTGTTTTTCAATGTTTCTACCCCGTTGTGTCAAGGCTTTGCTGACTTCTGGGAGACTACGGAACCCCACACAAAACAAGGGTGCCTTGCTGTGAAATGGTGACCTGCATGTTACCCTTATAGAGACCCACTGGCAGCAGCCCAAAGACTTTCCTTATCCCAGTGGGCTTTTTCATGTGTTCCAGGCAGTGAATAACAGGAAGGCCACCAAAATCATTGCAGAAAAAAAGGAGGATGAAGGCAGTAATCCAAGCAAGGGCGAGCAGGTGGGAAAGGTAGCAGTGATTGCATAGCTAAATCATCAACAATGGGAGCAGCTGCAGTCATAGAGAACACTCTGGGATATGGTGAGGAGTGTTGGGTTGTGGAAGGATGGCAGGGTTTCTTTCTTGCCACGAAGCTATGCTATGTTCTTGGTGATTAGTACCTGGTAAACCTGCTTTTCTGACTCTTGCTGTAGTAAGTCTGCTCCCTTAGCAGGAGGCAAGCAGGCAAAACTCACTGTTGTCATGCAGCGGTCTCTGGGTGACTGACAAATTGAATGGAAAGGATGTAACAAATATTTTGTAATTAATCAAATTTATGGAGTTACAAAAATGACTATAACAATCTCCTTAAAAACTTGACTATGAAGCCGATTCCTTCCTTAGTTAATTTTCCAAGAGCCCTAAACCGTGATTATAAACTGCAACATTGACATGAGCCGAGAGAAAAGTGGTTCCTGAAGCCCATAGCCATTGCACGGAGAGTCGTGGAGCTCTGCGTCGCTAGGAGTCAGAAACACCTTTTGCACTGAGATGTTCTGAGAGACTAATAATCGGGTTTTCTTCTGCACGGAAACAGCTCTCCTCTATGCAGTTAATGACCTGATACCCTTTAGACTTCTTGGTGTCTGTGTAACCCTCAGCAGCAGCCTGTCAGAGCCACGTAACCAGAATTGGTTCCTTCCTCTCCTGTCAAACTGCTTTTTCTTTGTTTTCATCTCATCTGTGCTAACAGCCCTTCGCATCCTGCAAGGTCAATCTCTGACACTCTCCTTTGGCCCATCTTGTATCACCCTGGTCTCTTCTCTACCTTCACAGCTATCAGTGTTGGGTAAGTGTCTTCTGCAGCTCCACCACCTGGAACAACCTTATTTTGTCTCTTGTTGACTCTGTCTTGTTTCAAATTGCATTTGAAATAGCTTTTCACCTTTGCTATACCTATTTTTCTCATTCTCCGCTGCTTGCTTTCCTTGTAATTGCATTAGAGGCACTCAGTGAAACACTCTGGCACAGCTAAAAGACAAGTCCATATACACAAATGTTACTGTACTGTACTAAAGTGGAATTCACAGGCCAGATCTGTTTGCTGTTTGATATGCGTTACTGCTGTAAAACCAAAGCAGAGATGAAACAATCCCTGTAAGCCTGGGGTTTGAACTGATGCTTGCCTCAATCTGTGCTGGAGGGTGTATCACTACTGTTTCTCCATGGGTAAGAACCAATCAGCCTCAGCAACTGATTTTTAAATACTCCAGAACACCTCTGTTTTGCAGCGTGTTTCCTCCTTTGCTGTTTGGGACATGTAATAATGAGGAATTGTGAGTGTTGACTCTAAAAGAAAATTTCTCTCATCTCCATTATGCAAGAAATGTTTTTGTTGTGAGCTATTGCAACATGCCAGTAAAGATTTCCTGCTTCCTGTATTTGACTGTCTCATGCTAAGCTGTGGCAGATAACTCAAGCAAGGATGAGGCTTCTCGTTGCACCCTGTAACTGAAGTAACTAGAATCTGCTCAGCTGTGTCATCTAAACAGGTTGCCTTCCCACAACAGTAGCTTAGTCTGTATTAAACAGGAGGCCTTTTCTGCTCTCCTCTCCCATTTTATGGTGCTACTTGGTAACATCAAATTCTGAAAAATGAAGCATACATGAAAGCAATAATCCACACATTTTCTTTCCTTCACGAGTTTTGTGCAAAGGCTGCGGTTCAGGATTTGAGTTTGTTTGGTAATACATACCCTCTTGGCCAGAGAAGCATCGGGTTAGTAAAACTCCTTGTTAGTTTTCTTCAGTCACGAGCAGTGGTGGTAATAACTGATGACAAAATGAATTCCCTGTGTGGTGGTCAAGCAAAGCAGCTGGCATGCTTAAGCAAACATCTGGTGTAGTGCATGGTGAGGCACTGGAACGGGTTGCCCAGAGAAGCTGTGGATGCCCCATCCCTAGAAGTGTTCAAGGTCAGGTTGAATGAGCCTTTGAGCAATCTGATCTAGTGGAAGGTGTCCCTGCCCATGGCAGGGAGGTTGCAACCAGATGATCTTTAAGGTCCCTTCCAACCCTAACCATTCTATGATTCTACGATCTACAGTATAATGTGTACAAAATTACGGGCATTAAAGTGTATCCCTCATTACTGCACTAACTCTGGATACATCTTCCTTTCTTGCTATTACACATACAGGTTACACGCATGCAGCTCTGACTACATATGTCAGAGGTGGGACTAATAGGTAATTAAGGGCATTTTCTTCATTCTTGGAATTATTTTGATGACTAAAGGTCTTGAGTTGATAACAATTTTTCTGTCTAAAGACAACTACAGTGCAGCTTATTCAAACTACTCCCCATATACTCTGAGAGCTAGCTTTACAGGCCAGTGCTTGGTGAAGACTTGCTCATGTTATGTGTTTTCACAGCAAGAGAGGAGGCTCTTTGGTGGAAAACATCTAGCCACCTTCTGTTTGTTTTGACAACTCAAAGGGAAGTGGGAGAGTCTCCACAAGCGCAAAAATCTGTATGTATAAACTGTGTATAAAATAATGTAACATATGCATGTACAGCTATATGAGATAGACTACATATAGACTTACTAGAGTTATCATAGAACAGGCTACAGAGACAGAGCTTTTATTCTCTTACAAGTGTTAGCAGGGGTGTAATTCTAGTTTTGAGCCGAATGAGTTTGTGACAATTGATTTAGCCTGGCTGTTGCTACAAAACTTTGCAACAACAGAGCATATTGTACAACCGGTAAAATAGGTCATAATTAAGTAAGAATTCTTATTATATTTATGTATAAACAACTTATTTGTATTCATAGTGGATTGTCTCCACAAATCTATTCTTGTCTCAGAGCCAAATAGAAATTTGATGTCATTGTTATGTTTAGGTGAACATCACACTCTTCTATTCCCCTCTGTTTGGCCTTGAATAAAAATCAGAGCAACAATAATATAAATGGTATGAAAGTAGTCATGAAAGGTAGCCCATCTGTACTGGACAGAATTCTACAAATCAATTAGATGGTCATAAAAAGCTAAACAGATGTGGATGAATCAACTGTGGAAATAAAATGGATTGAACTCTTACATTTATTGTTCATGTATAACCCTTTTTAATAACCAAGATGGGTAAATTACGCTAATTAACCTTTCAAAATTTAGATGATTTCTGAATAATAGCTTCAAACAGTGCCTATTCTTTTCATTGTTACTTCTAAGTGTTTTGTCCATGACAAGGCAGTTTCATTAGAAGATCTACAGGGGTAGTTGTTTCAATGTGCTTTTTCTCTTTTCTCATTTCTCTATCATTAGACTTTCTATAGTACATACTCCCACCTCTCCCCCATCAGGTAGCCCTTGAAGTCAGGAGAAATCAAATCCTAGGAAGCAACGACAAGAAAACTCATCTCCTGGAGACCACTTGAGATGGGTCTCACTGCTCTTGGGTGGGATAGGTTATCCACCAGGAGAGCAAATCCTACTCTTAGCCACAAGAACATGTTATCCAGGCTAGAGTAATGCTGGTAGCAAAGGCAATGTGTAGCCCAACACTTTTGGACACATTGCCTGGATTTTCAGCAACTTGCAGGGCTGCGGGTAGTTTTCAGCCACTTTCTGCCATGCTTTGAGATAAATGCAATTGTGAGAGGATTATACAGGTTCATGTTATAGCACAGCTGAAATCAAGGTAGAAAGATTCCTACAGCTACAGAAGCCTGAAGTACTTGGTGAGTCTTCAACAGGAAAGGTTAGGAGAAAAGCTTGCTTTTATGGGGGAAGGGAAAAGGTATCTGTAAGGGAAAAAATTCTGGAGACTTTTTTTCCTCTTCAAAGCCCCCTCCCCATGTCTTCATCCAGGAGAGGATGGTTCAGCATGTGTTACTGTAGAAAATGGTTTGTTTGTTCTCACTGGTGCAAATGATTTGTAAACTCATCAATCAAAAATATATTTTTGTTCAGTGTTTTGACTACTCCTCCTTCAAATAATATATCTTTGGCATTCTGGGGTTAATATTTCTCAGTGGTGTTGTAAGGTCTTTATTAAAACAAAAAAGATAACTTATGATGTATATAAAAAAAAATAATCCAGCACTAATCACAATACATTGGGTGGAATGGTGAATGGTTTGAGTTGCCTAAATTACTGATATTACCTGCTGATACGAGGGCTGTTCAAAATGGCACTTCACTTTTGGGTTTATTTATTAAAATCCTGCACTCAACTGTAAGAAATTAGCCTCCTAGAGATGAATCACTCCCTACTCAGGAAAGCCTGAAGCAAAGAGACCGATCATGCACACACTGCCGAACGGCACGGCAAGGCAAGCTCTGATGTGTTACTACATCTCTCACGCAAAGTGCTAAACAGCAACGCAAAGCTTTCCTAAGGGAGACAAATGTTCTTGGCGTGAAAGTGATGCTCTTAGACGTCTTCCTCAAATAATTAATGCCAAATTTACAGTGCTATATGATTGTCTTTTTTTTTAATCCCGTAACCAGAAGCTCTTAATAACTGACGGGAAGCGTGAAACACAGGCTACTGGGCTCTGGTGAAACCTGGAAAGATCTTTAGATTAGCTTTCAGGTAAGCATAAATAAGGAGATGGAATGTCTCATTTTATCTGTGAAATTTTATGTATTACAGCGGGGATACAAAGTCTGTCTGACTTCCTGCAGTGGAAACCAAGGTATCCTCTCAGTTCTTGCTTGGCTACAGATATTTTAAGCATTTCCTTCAAAGTATGCACCATGAAAAGCACCTTGAAAACATCAGGGCAGAAGAGACACAGCTCAGGTAAGAGTCTTGGCGGCCTGGAATACTTTGCGCCTCCCTCTAGATGGACCTACTGCGGTCATCCTCTCTTCCTGCCAGTTTACAGCAGAATAAGCTTGTTGATGTTGGCAAGATGCAATAGCTGTACACTAGAACAATGGTAAACCTGTTCTGGGTAAGTTAATTAAGCAACGGCATTCCTAATTGCCTGCAATTTTAATATATATAGATTGGAATGTGGGAAAGACTCAGAGAATTTCATCTGAACCTTGTGACATATCATCCTGCAACGGGTTGCAGTTATGTTCAGTACAAGAGTTCCTCAACAGAGAAACTTTCTATACAAAATTACCATTTTTTAACCCAAATCTAGGTGGTTTTTACCTACTACCAAGTTAGGGGTTCACATTGTCCTAAAAGAATTGCTTTTCTTACTCTTGTGTGACTCCAGTAACAAATCCCAGAATCCAGCTATGGCATTTGCGCATAACTGATGTCAAAAGGATTTCCACTACTGACTGGGGGAGGGGGCGGTGGGTAGTGGTGCTGGGACCTCCTCTCAAACGTCCACGTTTTCAAGGTGAGATAGGCTTTTAATAAACAGCACACTTGCTTGTAAGCCTAAATTAATGATGAATCTGCTCTATGTTTATCATTTTTGTGGCAGTCTGTTTGCTCATGAACTGAGACACCATCTTACAAGAAAACCAGAAGCAAATTTTCTCAAGTTGCTTGAAAATTAAAGAGCTCTGGACCAACAGCCAGGCAGAACACTTACTGCTGCACAACAGTTGTTCTTGCCATGCTGCAGACAAGCTGCAGAGGTGTTTCCACAGAAGTGCTAACATCCTTTCACAGGCAAACCACTAACATTATTGGGATCACGTAAGCTGGAGGATGGTGAACTGGATCACTTACATCACCTACAAACATGCTCTGTATCATTCCACCTATTCAGTAAATTCTTCTCTGGAGTGAACTTGTACATCTAAACCACTCCTTTGTCCAGTTCAGGTTCAAACCTGTCCTTTAGCCAAGTGAGAAATGCTGCTGTAATAAGCAGCAGCCACAGGAGTACTTCTTGGTACTCAGGCTTCTGGACGTCTGGGCTGTTACACAGCCCAAGACAAAAATACTGTATGAGGAAGGTATTCCCAGTGTTACATTGTACTGCTAGCTCTAGCTGGAAGTGGAGAAGGAAAAGATGTTTAACAAAGATGGACAGTTCTCAAGAACACTTCGGTGTGTCCTTTTGGAGGAAAAGGAGTGTAGATCAGCCCAACATAGAATCGTAGAATCATAGAATGGTTAGGGTTGGAAGGGACCTTACAGATCATCTAGTTCCAACGCCCCTGCCATGGGCAGAGAAATCCTCCACTACACCAGATTGCTCAAAGCCTCATCTAACCTGGCCTTGAACACTTCCAGGGATGGGGCAGCCACAACTTCTCTGGGCAACCTGTTCCAGTGCCGCACCACCCTCAATGTAAAAAATTTCTTCCTTATCTCTAATCGAAATCTCCCCTCTTCCAGTTTAAATCCATTGCCCCTTGTCCTATCAGTATACGCCCTTGTAAAAAGTCCCTCTCCAGCTTTCCTGTAGGCCTCCTTTAGGTACTGGAAAGCTGCTATAAGATCACCCTGGAGCCTTCTCTTCTCCAGGCTCAACAGCCCCAACTCTCTCAGCCTGTCTTCATAGCAGAGGTGCTCCAGCCCTCGGATCATCTTCGTGGCCATCCTCTGGACTCACACCAGTAGCTCCATGTCCTTCTTGTGTTGGGGAGTCCAGAGCTGAACACAGTATTCCAGGTGGAGTCTCACGAGAGCTGAGTAGAGGGGCAGAATCACTTCCCTCGACCTGCTGGCCACACTTCTTTTGATACAGCCCAGGATACAATTTGCTTTCTGGGCTGCCAGCGCACATTGCCAGCTCATGTTGAGCTTCTCATCCAGCAGCACTCCCAAATCCTTTTCCTCAGGGCTGCTCTCAATCCATTCTCCGCCCAGCCTGTGCTTGTCCTTGGGATTGCCCCAACCCACGTGCAGGACCTTGCGCTTGGCCTTGTTGACCTTCATGAGGTTCTCACAGGCCCACCTCTCAAGACTGTCAAGGTCCCTCTGGACGACATCCCTTCCCTCCAGCATGTCCACAACATCACACAACTTGGTGTCATCTGCAAACTTGCTGAGGGTGCACTCGATCCCACTGTCCATGTCACCAACAAAGATGTTAAATAGCACTGGTCCCAGTACTGACCCCTGAGGAACACCACTCGTCACTGGCCTCCACATGGACACTGAACCGTTGACCACAACTCTTTGAGTGCGACCATCCAGCCAATTCCTTATCCACCGAGTGGTCCATCCATCAAAACCATGTCTTTCCAGTTTAGAGAAAAGGATGGCGTGTGGGACAGTATCAAATGCTTTGGATAAGTCCAGGTAGATGATGTCAGTTGCTCTTCCCCTATCCATCAATGCTGTAACCTCATCATAGAAGGCCACCAAATTAGTCAAGCAGGATTTGCCCTTAGTGAAGCCATGTTGGCTGTCACCAATCACCTCCTTATTTTCTATGTGCCTTAGCACAGTCACCAGGAGGATCTGCTCCATGATCTTGCCGGGCACAGAGGTGAGACTGACATCAGTAAAAAACATCTCAGTCAAGCTGTTGAGACATGCCAACATGATAGTAAACACTTCTCTGCTTTTGCTTCATTTGTGGTTACCTTTCAGACTTCAGCTACTGGAGCCCCACATATCAGCAAGCACCCTAGTGTTTCAGATGTAGAGGGAAAACTGTGTAGTTGGTAGTTCTGGAAAACAGACACTGTAAGAGGTCTATCCTGCATCCCCTTTATTATGGCAGTGTGGTGGCTCAGGTAGCTCATCTTTTTCTGCCAAAATAGTCCTTACAGTAGAAGTTAGCTGTAGAAGGTAATGTCCAAAGAGACAAAAGGCAAGTAAGGATAAACTGGTAAGATCAGTAGAGTTGAATACCTCTTCGCATAAAAGTCATATAGCAAAGGAAGGGAAACTTCCAAAAGCTTGGCAGTTTTGCAATCTGCAACTGCTTTTAATGTGCAACTCACAGCAGAGATTATCTTTCCAATGAATTTTTATAGGACAGGCACAATGGCATTAAGCGTGCCAGGAATTAACAACTTGAAACCGAAGAATGGCAAAGGTCTAATAACAAAGCAAGATGAATACCTTGACATTTTTCAAGTGTATCTGTAGCATTTATTTGATGAAGAATATAGGGCCAATAAATTACCATCCAGAGTACTTCTGCTGCTGTCTCCTTAGCTATTGTCTTGCCACAATGCACCTTCGTTATGCTTTCAACCCTTAACTGCTATGTTGCTGCCATCTTGAGAAAGAGGAGAAGGAGAATCCCATGGCAAGAGATCTTTCAAGTAGCAGGCAATTCACTACAGAAAAAGCCACTTTCAAACTGCTAATGCAGTCTTTTCGTAACCAGTCTCCCCTGAGGAAATCAGCAGTTTGCAATTTATTCCAAGCACTGACCCCAGATGAGGACTGAGGTATTAATTTTTTTGGCTATATGCCTGTATCTATGCACGTTGTAATATAAACTAACAACAAATAATTTAATATTTGACAAATCTTTCAGACCTAGGTAGCTGCCACAGGTTAATCTCACCTAGGGCTTCACTCCACAATTTTCCAGAAAAAAATTGCACAGCACAAGTGCAGTAGACTTAGCCAGCATGTCCTACCAGTACCTGAATTACGATGCAGATGAGTAGAGACTACTGCTTTAAGAGCTAAATCCCTGTGGTCATCCTTCCTGTTCGCAGTTATAACAGCCACCTCCCGCCACCCTTTCAAGTACTACTGTGTGAAGTGTGTGGTGCTAAGCACAATTATATCCACACTGAGCCAGCAAGCAAAGCTTATCTACTTGAGGTAAAAGTTGCTTCACCAATATACCCCTCATAATATAAGCTGTTAGGATTTTCAACAAGGGTAACACTTCACGTAACAAAAGTATTCTCTGTAGGATACTGGACGTAGCATGCAATCTGAGTAACGGCCCTACAAATAGGCAGGTCACAGTCTTCAACTGCAAAAGTATCTCTTTCTATCTAACGTTGCACTCGAGCACTCATGACTGCTTGGGTTAATCGCTTCCTGGGTGGACACCAAGCATCTGACAGGTAACTATCATACTGTCGTCTTTCCTGGAGCTAGGACCTGAGCTCAAACAGCTTTGTCTCTCCCCTCTGCTGGTTCACCTCCAGAGAAGCATTCGGCGCAGCTCCTACAACAAATGGTCTAGGTAAGAACACAGAATCACAGAAAATGTCTGCTATTCTCCAAAGTGCAAGACTGTGTGCTGTCAGTACTGTTCGTAACATCTGTCACTGAGACAGACTCACACAGGGACATTGATACTATGGCTGCTGTAGGCAAGAGCAGTTAATGGAAAAGACTCCCTGCATAACAGCTACATTTATTCTAAAAATTTTTATTTCTTATTCTACTTTTATTCTAAACTGGAATAAAGACGGAGACAGCAAATAAACTAAAGAACTGGTATAAATAGAAAATAGTTTATTTAAAAAAAAAAAAACAAAACACAAAACAAACAAAATCACACTTCAGTGTGTGGCCAAAGGTCTGACTTTAAGTTAAACTACGTACCCAGAATCCATGGTTCAGAAGTCATGGAAGCATGCACAGGGAAGGAAAGGAAGCTGGTGCCTGCTGGCATGCTCCTCAAAACCTCCCCTGGAGTGGTCTTTAGAATATATTACGTTCATTAGCAGAGTATGAAGTTTGAATTCCTACAGGACGCTGAGGAAGTGAAGAACAGGTGTCTATTTTACACCTATAGGATTTCCATAACCATCTTTCAAACATAAATGCAATTTGCTGCATTTCTAATAGCTGTGACAAATATGGAAAAAAATGAAGGTAAGCATGCATACTGCAAGTTTTTTTGTCTTTTTTTTTCCTAAGGCAGTGTACTTATGAGGAAGTATTTAACTTTATTTCGCAAGTCTATGCAAACTACTTACATGAAAAGTATTCAAAAGATAGCCCTTTTGAATACACAATCATCAAGAATTACATGTGAAATGTAGCTTTTGTATGTGGGTTAAGACTTTCCACATATGAACAATGCTGCAATCCTCCTTTATAACAGAAGGGAATGGATTATTAGAATGCTACTCCTAAAACATTCTTTGTTTTAAAGCAACTATTTCACTAACAAGACTGTTTTTAAATGAGTTCTTCTGAAAGAAAGCTTTCAAGATCATCCAAAATGAGCTTATACGCATGCTTTGCTTTCACTGCTAAAGTCATCCCCAATGAACACTACTCAGGTCTATGGTTTAGGTATGTGTAAAGCATGATGAGGATTCTGAAAAGATTTTTTTTTTTTTTTTTTATCGAAGAAGCCGCTCAGTCTCCTTGGACTTGCTTTCTTTCGTTTTCCTCAGTAATGCCTGTTTTATAGCATTGATCTTTTCATCAAGTTCAGCCAATGAATAGTTCTGCTAAAAGAACAAAATAAAAACCACAGTCATTTACATCTTGTAATTGCTAGAGAAGTGGCCTAGCACTTGATACTTTGGGTCACTGCACACTGCACTAAATGACAGAAATACTTTTGCAGAATTGTCCGAATCTAGTCTACGGCTATTTAAACTTGAAAGAAAAAGAATATAAACTTAGAAGAAACTGACAGTCCTAATCATGGATCAATATATCCTTGCTATTTCCATTAGATACCTGTTTAACCTGTTCATAAAAAAAAAAGCAAAACAAAAATCCTTTGATGTTAAAACACTGGACAGAACTATCTAGATCTTCCAGAACCTGCCTTTACAACAGAAGGGCTTTTTTTCCCTATTGCCCAACATCGATCTCCTCTGTGCCCACTTAACCTGACAATTCTTACACAAAGAACTGGTCATCATCCTTTTTATAAAAATATTTCACCCTGTGGAGGATTTTTTTCTCATGTAAACAAGCCTACCTCCTCAAGTCTCAGATGGCCCCCATCCCATTCTAAGCATTGTTCTCAGTCCATCTGTCTCCAGGTGTGATGTGATGGTTAGTGTTCCACATACCCACTATGGCAGATAGTTTTCCAGCTACGGTCTCACTTGCACTGAGGAGCAATTCTCTCTTGTGGCCTGAGGTAAATGGTTAATGCATTCCCTTATGTGATGGTGGTGTGAAAATGGCAAGTCTTACTGACTTAGGTTAGTATCTGCTATAACGACAGGTCCTTCTCCAATGCTTTTGCTGAGCCACCCATTTCTACTTTTATTGTCTCTTCATAAACCAGTAAAGTGAATAAAAATAAAAATTTTTAAAAATCAACAAAAAACACCAAGCCACAAAATAAAACAAAACCACAAGACATTACTAGGAGCCTGATCAGAATTCACAAATTGCTTGTTACCCCTAGCTTGATTAATACCATTACAGATCTATTTTATTCTATCATCCTTCTAACTGGTGAAAACACTAACTAACCTACCCTAGTACAGACTCTTAGAAAACTCATTTCATTGTGACACCCATTAACTTACTTGCTCCTTCCCTCTCTTTGCCAGCAAGATATCCAATACCAATGCAGCTATTTCTGAAAAGCTAGGTATTTGCTTGATAGAACTTTTGATTACTTTTCACTCAGAACATCCTAAACTTAAGGTAAACGAAAGTTAATAGCACTTACATGGGGAGGTTGAACCTTTCTCCTCTTGCCAGAACAGCTCTAAAGAAAAGACATAATCAAAACAGACTTAATGTTGCACTGACAGAGGACCACAAGAAATTCTACAACAATATTGGCAAGAGTCTTTCAAGTACAGAAGGAACACTGACTGCCATTCCATGGATTAAAGGAATCTTTTTTGTAATTAAGTGTACTTTGGATCATGAGAAATACTACTGGAGAGCAGTTAGAAGCTGTTGAAGCTTCTCCACGCCTGGCAGCCAACAACTATCAACTTAACTGAAGCTTCCTTTAGACAAAACCAAGATCAATATCCAGCTTTTGAAACTGTCAATATTTTTCTCCCTAAAATTGTCCTGTATCTACACCAATATTTATGCAAAACTTTGGACAAAAAAATGCTAATTACTGCACAACACTACTATTGCTACCATCACAAATTTTTCCCAGATCTCCATTCTAGAGAAGATGCTGAAGTACTTTCCATGGAAATTTCAGCTTATGAAAGTGTATGTTTTAACTTCTGGTTTCCAGCAACCTGAAGGAATAGCCTCACAAATAAAGGACTTTATTGGTCTCCAACACATACAAAAAAATGAAACAAAAATCGATAATATTGCTATCAGGCTATCAGTTTTTAATTGCTGACTCTTCTCTGGCTGGTCTCAAGGGAGAAGATATAAATTACAATATGATTAACAGTAACAGAGACATTCTTACTGTTATGTGGGGAAGGAAGAGCAAGGTAACAGACAAGAAAATTCTACAGCCAAACAGACCCTGATG
This sequence comes from Tauraco erythrolophus, assembly GCF_009769465.1. Taxonomy (NCBI): domain Eukaryota; kingdom Metazoa; phylum Chordata; class Aves; order Musophagiformes; family Musophagidae; genus Tauraco; species Tauraco erythrolophus. Next base: position 44,972,652 of record NC_141470.1, read on the forward strand.
TAGTAACAACTAATGTTCTCTTTGTCCTAATCTCCTTTGGTGAATGAAGGATAAGGTTTATTATTCAGAAAGAGACAGAACTCTGTCTGAAGACTAGTAACAAAGAAACCAAAGTCACAGAATCACATGAAACAATTTTTGAAGGGTTTACTCTCTCATCCTATTGGAAGTTACTTCACATAGCTGATCTTCAATAATCAGGTCATTTACAGAAGCCTGAAGGATTTCAGCTGATTTAAGCCATTAACGATTTGTATCAAGATCAAAACTTTAGTCAATTTTCTTGTCATAAGAAACATTTCAGATTTAAAGGTGGAAGGGGGAGAAATCCAACCTCTATAATACTTTCCTTACAAATTAGTTAAGCTCAGGTGGCTGCAATTCCCCCCCACCTTCCCCCCCCCCCAAATACTATTTCCTTTCAAATGAGAAATTAGGTAGAAATATGAACTTACACAGATGGTCCATATGAAATACAACCATTACACCAAGCTAGAGTTGTCTACCAAAAAGGGTCTGCCCTCTAACGCCTTAGGTTTTTGTCTGCACATCAAAGATTTAAGCACAAAAGTCCTGAATGCATTTAGGTATGCTAAAAGAAGTTGAGAGAATTTCTTACTACAGATTGAAAATATTCAGGAGACAGTCCTTCCAGCTCAAGGATTTTATCTTCAAGCTTCTTAATTCTCTGATAAATGTCTCTTGGTACAGGACCACCTAAATACAACAGTTCAAATACAAAGAAATCAGGAAAAGCACTTGAATAACTTTTTAAACTAAAGAGTGCAAGTTTTACAGGTGAATTCAAGTCCAGCTACCAACCAGCAGCGGAAACGAAATGAATGGATGAGATAAAAAAAAGGAAGGGTAATTAATATGATTCAGTGTAAAACCTGTAAAACCTGATTGATAAGCCAGTGTAGTCTGTGAAGGCAATAGACAATTTTACCAGGTGGTTCAAATATGTCTGACAAGGTCCCTGGAACAAATCGTGATCACTCTAACAATACATTGGTCACACACCGAATGTTATTACTCCAAAACTGACAGCAGCATCAGAAAGGTGTAGATGGGATGGCAGACCACATATGAATTCAGCATTGATATCTAAGATTGTTCCTTAGGAAACCGATCTCTGCTGAGCATCAGAGGTTAGAGGACAGGTATGAGTTGTGCTTGACAAAGAACAGCATTTGCTTGGCCATAGATGGGAGAAGCAGGGGTAGGGAACGGAATGGAATAACAGAGCTTTGGAAAAAAAAAAACCACCACAAATAAACAACATCAACCCCCCCACACCCCACACCCCCACCAAATCCAAACAAACAAAAAAAACCCCACAACACAGAAACACCACAAAAACAACAGCCACAAAAAAAACACACCTCAACCCATTTGCTGCTTGCAGCTATACTGCAGCAGCTTGGGCTTGTTTCCTCATGTAGAAACAGAACTGATGAAAAGATTAGCCTTAGAAAGCGTCCTATTTATGCTACACAGTATTCTATAAACTGAAATCACAACTAACTGCTGCCTATCTCAATTAAAATGATAGTCTCGTTCTGAACAATAGTGACAACCAAAGCCTTAGCAAGCTTTTACTTCTCTTGCCATCTGTTTGCATTTATTTCTAGGTCTGTTAGATAAGACAATTCTATTCCACAAACTACTGAAATAAGCACTAATGAGTTTTTTTGCCATTCATGTATTTCCTCACTTCAGACAGACAATTTTGCGGGTAGCTTCCCTCCTTCAGTTCTGCTCTCTACTCATCACTCAGCAGCTACTAATTAAATCAGCTAACCTCTCACTCTTCTTAATATTGCTGTCTCTTAATGTAAAGGGAAAAGAGCAGTACTAGCACTAGAAAAAGCTGTTCTGAAAAACAGCAGGTGAGTCAAGAACAATTCTTTCAGTCATCAGGAACAAAAACTGGTGAGCAGGTAGCTGAGGCAGGTTACCTGCTCAGATGAACGCTTTTTGCACAGCTGCTGGAGTAAGAAACAAATGACCTTGACACCTTCTCCAGGAATGCTGATTTGGACATGAGCTGAACTATAGCTGCACACTTTCATCCTCTTCCCCTATACTGTAGTTTAGATGACCTGTTCCTTCAAATAAAATTATGTCACCTATTATAGGCTTAACCCAGAAGCAAGGCCCCCTCCTTAGCTACTCCCGATCATTATTCCCAGTATGCATAAACTCCAAAGCTACTAAATGTTGTAACCTTAAAACTGGCCAGCCACTTGAAAATTCTATTTCCATGTACAAAAAACACCTTATTTTTGAGACAGCTATACAGCTAAGTGTTAAGCTCTGACTGCTGCCTCAACAGTATCTAGGAGTATTCTACCTTCCTTGCCATCAGAGGACTTTGATCCAGTACACATTCACAGGAATCTAGTAATCTAGTCAATGTTCACCATATTCTTAGAGAACAGATTGACATCTATTCAGTATTCATAGAATCATAGAATGGCATAGGCTGGAAGGTATTCAGAAGACAAAAAAAGTTAGAGTGTGTCTGCAGTGTGATGTGTAGAAAATTCACTTTATTACGTGAAGATGTGGGCTTCTGTTCTGTTTGAAAACATTTTTCAGGAAAAGTACAAATTCCTCCTTGAGAAGTGCCTCATTGATTTATATTCTAGAAAACAGGCTGGGGGTGAGGAAAGCAACTACTTTAAAAAAGTCACTTACCTAGTGGCTACGGCATTTATTTTAGTGAAAGTTGTGGACTCATGTTTGCATGGCCAAAGCCAAGTACTGACAACGAGCCTCCCACATTCTGGGAAATAAGCTTCTCACCTAACTGTATTTCAAGAATTGTCCACCTTTAGGAAAACATTTCAAGTTGTCTTTTGAGTTCATCCTATTCCCAGCCCACAAGGTGTCCGTGAAGCAGGACTGAGTCGTAATCTCAGCCTTTCCTGTTCAGTGGGTCAAGGCAAAAGGACTCCACTGGCTATGCAGAACCCCTACCTTCAAATACTCCAGATTGTTTTAAATCCCATTCTGAAGTGCCTCTCTCTCATTTGCCACCACATCAAGTGTAGATTTACTAACTCAGCATCCTAATCTGGGCATAAATCTGAGTTTCATTTTGGGCATAAGAATGTAAACATTAGATTGTAGTACTTTGGGTGACTAAAACCAGTGGATAAGTATGGCTATCACCCAGCTGGCTTGTAATTATCTAATTAAGGTTTAAGCCCTGCCTACAAAAGGTGGGCCATTTCCTCCTGGTTGTGGAAGATGCAACGACATCCTTGGAGCTGCAGCCCAGGCTGGTGAGCAACAGATAGGTCCACTGAAGGGTTTACAGTCACAGTTTTTACAGACTTGCCCAGTTTTACTACAGTAATGGTAACTGTAGTACAAACTGGCACACCAATGTCAAAATTAAAATATGACACAAACCTGTTTGTAACCGTAAGTGTGCTTCAATGTTTTGCAACCTCTCCTCAACTGCTTGGTTTCCGCAATCGTGAATGGGTACATTGGCTTTGTGACTGGACCCATGTGCTCCTTCAGATCTAGTCTGAGGTCCATATGTATTTACTACCCTAGAAACTAGGTAAAGAGAACACAAACTTAACATATACGCACATGAAACACGAAGCACATCTAACTAAAACAATCAAAATATTAAAATATGAAAACTTGTATTAAATCAATTTCACACTAGTCTCTCATGTGAAGGGTCTCTCATACAGTAAGATCAAATGTTCAAGTAAAAATATTTTCCTACTTTTGCATGAGTAACTAAACTAAACAAAAACCTAGGACTTTACATATGCAAAGTAAAAGAATTACTCATACATTCATGTAGAATGGCAGTATCAAGAATTTGTCATCAGCTGCTGATAAACGCAGAAAACTCGATATCTATGTCAGCAGTTGCACATGTGAGCTGTTGTGAATGCAAAGAAGAGGCCAGATCTAATATCACAGGAAGCATCATAAATACATGAAGATGAAGGGATGTGCACAACTAGAAGAACCGCTACGAATCTCAGCAAGGAAGTTCTCTTGTTGTTATTCGGGTAACGGCTTTAATGACTCTTCAGCTGCTTATGGGTCTATCTTTTCCGCCTGCTGAACTATGTCTTCATCAGAAGATTTTGGTCACTTCTCTTTAAAACGTGGTCATTTCTCAAGTCCTTCCTGATAGGACTACTGCAGTGTACTGCACGCTTAAAGACTATGTTGGCAACTCCAGGCACTGAAGCACATATCTCCTTACCGAGTACTTCATGAAGGCCACATATTACATTCTTGCTTCAGTTTACGCTGGTTTTACTTCCGTTTCCTTTCTAAGTGTTATTCATGTTTCAGTTCTGAACTGTTTGGGTTTTAGTTAACTTGAAGTGCAAAAATTTATTTGTTCTTGTAATATGCTGCCATCCAAATTACAAACTAGCACTGTTTAAAAAAGCAACTACTGAAAGGGGTTCTTAGTGAAAGATTCTAAACTCAAACTCACTTCCCCATCTCCCTCTTAGCTCACCAGACCTTTCAACGCTTACACCTGTCATCGTGCTTCACAGTATTATTCTGAATTCTAGAATGCAGAATAATGAATTGGTTTCCAGAACCAATATCAAGTGGATAACTGAATACTACCACTCTCAAAAATGGAAGAGAGCGTTACTTCCATTCTCATTTTGCAATTTTGTTTGCTTGTTTTTAAACACAGAGGAACTTGAGTACACCTAGAGAACAGCAGACGGAAAAGCAATCTTTTATACAAAACTTCTGTTCACCAATCATTTCTACACTATTTACTCCCTTCTAAAAGGTGGTACAGTGGTAAGCTTGTTCCTCAGCTTGCCGCTTTCCATAAATCTATGTCTCAGAACTTCCACTGTGTCCCAAAATTAATACTTACACCGACTAACAAAAAATAGGAGATAATTTTATTTAATCTCAATTCCTTAACTGGATGGCTAGCTTCACCTTAGAAGAAAAGCTAAGAATTGTTCAGCTTCTCTGTCCTGATTTATCTTTTGCATCTTTCCCTTAACGAAAACAGGCTACTTTGTTTTGGTCTTTAGTGCACAACCATCAGCTTAATGAAGCAATTATGGAACTGAAAACCTTGGAGATGTAAGCAAAGATGGAAAAGTATTCACTAGAGTCAAAAATTGATACATTACGATTGCATTTTTTGAGCATTCAATTAAAAGCTTTTACGTCAAAAATTCATCAGTGCTGTTCTATCTGGACGCTCTTAATACATGGGTATTAAAATAGTTGCTTACCCCTTATATGGCTTTTAAATCCAGGATAGGGCGTGAAAATTGCATCTGTTCTGGCACAGCTATTTTCTAAATAAATAATAGTAATATAAAAAGTAAGGTCCTAATTATGTATTTATAATTTAATATACTCTAACTATCATGAGCTTTGAGGCTTTTAAGAAATCTAACTAAAATTTTTCATACAATAAAAAAAAATCAGAAATACTTCCTTCATTCTGTAAGCACTTGCTCATTAATCATTTCACACACTTGCATGGATCCACTGGTTTTAACTGGATAAGTCACTTATTTAAATGTATGTGTATGTGTATATAAAAGTTTATTGGATCAGGAGCAAATTTATTCCAATTTACTTTTTATTTGGTTCTTACTTTTCACTGCATTTCTCTGTAACTTATTTTTTTCTTCCTGTACAAAAGCCTTTTCCCTGCTTACCACTGTTATTCTGGTTTTATATCCTTTTTTGAAACTGTTCTCCTATTTTTGGACTGGTCTAGTTTACACATTAGCATTCTTTTTTCACCTTTCTGCATTTATTCTGATGCCTGTGACTTCTTTAATTAGGTTAACCAAAAAAACATACAGTACAGGCCATCTTATTTTATTCTAATGTTTGTATTTTAATCTCTATTCATATACATCAAAGCTTTACACATATTTTATTATGCGTGAACATACAAAGGAAGATCTTATCGTTTCTTCTGTATGTAATTAACAACTTTAGGAATCAGTATTTTACTATCTAGCATATTCTGCTAGACTTCAGATGTCATTTTCATTCTGACTAATATTCAAGGAGTTAAACTCTGTTCCTATGAAGCTTACAGAACAATAAGCTTTGATCTCTAAAAGCATAAGTACATCACAGAGACAATACACATCTGGGTTCACAGGCACTTAGAAAATGCCTCTGTATTACTTCTGTATATAAAAGTGTCTTCACTTTTAAGATGCATTTGGTTACACAGTTACTGATCGTGCTAATGGGATCCAGCCTACCAGCTGGATTTAAGATTGTTTGGTTGTAGATACAGCCAATTGTGCCAGTTGGTGCATTAAAAACACCAATAGCATGAGTAATGTTGAAATGAAAAAGTTATTCCAAGTAGCTAGGAACTCAAATTGATTGCAAAAAACCACTTCTTTGTAATTCAACTAGCATTAAATTAACTTCAATTTGAATACGCAATTCACAAGACATATCTTAATTGCAATTCTGTTGACTTTGCAAGGAACGTCTAGCTAAAACCCTGGGAACAATAGCTACAAAATCATCTGATTTAATATCACAGTTCTTAAAACGAACACAGTCATAGCTACATCTTTCTGTATGGGATGCATTAAACACTGTCATCCAGTGACTACTTTCCTTTTTTGTCTATTTGACATCTGCAGTGCACATGCAAGTTCTTAACTTTCAAACAAAGTTACTCTTAAAATAAAGTTCTGTTTTAAATACAGAATAGTGCTTTTGAAAAATAATTAAAAAATTTAAAAAACACCACTTAAATTACTATGAAGATTAAAGTCTGGCCAGCCAGTTACCTTGATTACAATCAATAACATTGCAAAATTCCCTGACATTATTTTCATTGATCTCAGCTTGTTTCCTCTCGATGAAGGCCGATATCCGCCTGTCAATCTGCAGGTAATAAACATGATGGCATATATCTATTTCATTCTTTAAATTTAAAATTTAGAAAAGTCTTTTTCTTTTTTTTTTTTTTTAAATTTGGGTAAATCACTTACTTCCGCTTTTCCAGCTTTTATTTGGACCACCTCTGGATCAAAATGAATATGAGCATCCTTCAGATCTCCCAAGTCATAACTTGCATACTTTTCTTCAGTCTGACAGTTACCATCATAAATATCTAAACTTGTTTCACAAGTCTGGCCTTCTGCTTTACCTGCAGGTTCAACATGGCCTATATTTTCCTCTTTAATCAATGACTGGAGTTTTTCCAAAAGAGGCTGAACAAAGAAAACAGTGTGTTAGGGTTAAAAAAAATAAAAAATTCCCCAAACCAAAAAAGCCAAGTACTATTACAATTTCTAAAACAGCCCAACTGAAATAATTTTAGGAATTACATCATCTGTCTGTGATGGAACACAGCAATAAAATCAAAAAAAAGAAAAAAACTGCTATAGTTCTAAATACTGTGCACACCATGACGCTGGCCTTTTTGACCTGTGCCTTTTAGAGGTTTGTATAGGAAAATACCCAAATTTCTGCGAAAATCTGCCTGCTACTGTCTGTTACTAGCTAAATCAAAGCTTCAATCGTTGGCACCAATGCCACTTAATTAACATGTCATTCAAATGCCTACTCAGAACAGTAAGGCTTAGTATTTTTCCTCCTTAACATGAAAGCCAATGCTTTCATACTGTAAAGCCTTTACTTTATCACCACAGCACTACATTCTCCACTTGAAGCTGCAGTTGCCCATTTGAATGAGAGAACACAGACATGAAATATATAGGCATTATCCTGAACACATGCTTTTCTTGACACGTTTGATTATCTACTTAAGTCATGAAATTAAATAAGAGAATGCATTGACATTTGTAGCAGCAAAAATAAATGCCTCTTATTCTACTGCAATAACTCTTACACAAGACATATATGTACTGAGGTTTTGTTACTACATGTCATGCTCCCTTTTTTAATTTTTACCAGTTTCATCTAGTCTGAATTTCACTGCTTATTTCCCCTCTATAAATCATTTTTAATTTTTAAAAGCAACACGAATTTTTACCCATCGCATTTCCTGAAATGGAACCAAATTCCTACTTGCAGTGTTCTTACAGTTAGATGTATTTTTTACTTGCTTTTATCTTGCATATTTTCTCTTTTTGTTTACCACACCAAACATTTGGTGGATGCATGGAAAACAAAAGGTCTTTCTTTTACCTACAGACAAGCAAATACAGAAACTTCTTTTTTGATCCTCTCAGTACTACACACGTGAAATATTTCATTGACTAGCTGCAGCAAAAACCTGCAATTCAAATCCTCACCTTTTACAGATGAACTATCAAGGTCAAAACACTGTTCACTTACCAGCTGACAAACTGCTCAACCTCCCTGCCATGAAACTAAATTACACACGCTTTTGGCAGGGTTAGAAAGTTTCAAATATTTAAAAGAAATGACAGTAATGGTGACTGGCTACTTGGCAAGATGAGACATTAATGTCAAAGAAATTACTCTTTTTTTTAAAAAAAAACCCTACGCTGAAAATATATTTAATTGCAGTAAGACACTCCAGGATGTGTCATGCTGGGATAATGCCACTTCTTGAACCACTGAAAGCACTCCATGAGCCTCAAAACTCACCCAACGCATGGAATCATTATCATAGCATGACACACACCTGCCGTGTCTTATTGCTTAATTATAACCCACCATAGATGGAAACGTATCACATTTACAATGCAAGGCAAGAAATCAATGAGGCTGCATTTATTCAGCCTGCTCACCTACAGTGGCTATTCCCACCACTAATCTGAAAAATCCATAAGTGTGAGTACCTATGAAGCACAGTGGAATCCCAAGTGATAATACCTTGCATTCTTTTTTGTTGGACATAACAATATAAGATCAAAACGACTGAAATTTTATGGTTTAGATAACATAACTACATTCAGTTGTTGATCACTTCTGTCAAGTCGAATGTGTCCAACGAAATATTTACCTGCAAACATAAAATATGCTGCTGAAGTGCACTAAAGAGCAATGTTGGCTGAAGTGCTGATGTGCTTTGAAGCTTGCTCCAATCGATTACAACTTTCACGATATCGTCTCCCAGGTTAAGCTTCAAGAGGGCAAAACAAACACAACAAAAAATTATGCTGTTATGTTGTATTAACATCACAAAAGTATACAAGACTTCTACAGGACAACAATTATTCTCAATCTCATACAGACTCCATTTTTATACGGGGACACTGGAGAGGTTTGACATTAATCATAATTCAAGCAGCTGTCATTTTCGAAGTACACTAGTATTTGCAGAGGATATTAAAAAATTAAAAATTCCTTACTACCTCACCACGCTTTCATTGTATTAATTTGATCTTTAGTCAATCCTCAATTCAATTAACTATCGTATAAAAACATACTGTTCATGTTAACTGCTCAAATCTTTTCTTTTAACAGACAGGACCATCAGTAGGAAGAAACATGCACCCAGGATGGCAGTCTCCTGTAAGTTCATGTATTTTATTCTGAGTCTTGCAAAGCTATCTACGTCTGTACAACCAAGGTCTTGATACTGCGCCATGCCACATTCTTGAAATTTTTACCTGCTCTTAATCCAAAGGAGACTTTATATTAAAAATAAGTGTTTAAAAAAATAAATATTTAATAAAATCTTGAGGTTAAACAAACTCTAGGCTACATAGGATGACTATCAAACCCATTTTCAAATCATACTATTTCCCTTCATATGCATTCAGATCAAAATAACAATTGCCATAGCCTATTCTCTTTGCCAAGGAATTGCAATGTTTAACTTCCAAAGCAATAAAAAGAAACACACATAGTGAATCTGAAGCTTTATTTAAAGGAACTATGTATCTTTTATAAGCTAAAAATAAACTTTCGCTTTCTAATACAAAGCTGATTGTTAATAATCACTAATGAACTACACACTTGCAAACTCATCTTTGCCATTTTTGTTACACTAAAGCTCTTCTTAAGATCTGAAGTAACAAGCGCTTTCATTTCCCAAAGGAAAGTAGGTTGTTCTCCAACCAAACAACCCGTAAGTGATCCCTCAGACTCTAAATACAGATAAAACTCTTGTTTAAAAAATCAAGAGGACCTACAGATACTTTGAGACACAGAATTCCCAAGTCATATGCATATTTGTATACATCTCACTCCTTCCATACTTTTTTTTTTTAAAAAAAAAAGGAAAAAAAGAAAAAGATATCTCGGGCAGATGACAAAAGTCATCTTTAACACATGGTCTAAAGATAGGTATCTAACTTCCAATGGCATCAAATATTATAGACAAGAAAACAGCATGCAGATGCACTTGCTTCCTGAACCCACTGCACAGTGTATGAGGAAACAAGGAGAACTAAACACAAGAATGCCTCCACCACTCTGAAGGAAAAAGGGTAGATACTAAGTTCGTTCTATGTTAGTTTTAAACCCCAGCATTATCACAATTTTGTATGCAAAGAACTATAAGCCTGAGCCTTCCTTCTTTAGTCAAAAAGCAGCCTTGTTAAATCAAATGTTAGATTCCAAATTACATAGCAAAGGAGGTGGTCTGACTAGATATATAATACATTTTAGATAACTTCCACACAAATGGTTATTCCTCTTTAGCACTTAAACTACATCAGATGTAAAAAAAAGTAATGTTTTAAGAAATACTAGTTTTGAACACCTTACAAAATCAAGGATGTATTTAGAATTTAATTCTCATTAACTTTACTTCAAGAATTAAGTCACTATGTATATGTGATCACCTGGAGCACATATGTCTTCCCAATGTTTCTAGAGTAACATCTGCTATATGCTACATTACAGTCCACTGACAGAGTGAAAAAGGCACGGATGTAAGTCATTGTAATGAAAAAAAATAGGAGTCCTACTTCAATTTCCAAATATATCTCCTTTTTCAAAAAGAAATCAGCTGATGTGTGCCTTCATATCATACCATGTGACTCCTGTCCAGGTGGTTCAATACACAGAAATAGTAGAGCTTCTGACTTAGAATAATTTAGAGCTCAGTGACATTTTAAACTCGTAGACACTGTTTTAAAATACAAGTAAAGAATAAACCCCTCTTGCATTTAAACATGTTTCTAGTACAACAGAATTAGTTTTCTCAGTGTTTCACGCTCTTCTACCTATAAGAACTGTGACAAGAAGGTTTATAAATTCTGTTATTTGGTAACTTCAAAGCCTTTGTATATTTACAAGTCCACAGTCTATTCTGTAGCAACTTACAGGATCATAAGTCATTTCAGCTCTTTGAAATCGTTTTATGAAAGACACTGTCACTTGAGGTTTAAAGAACTTTTCACGATCAGTCATATTGTTTTTAAGAGTTGTTATCCCCAGATGTCCTCCTAGTCACTGTGCTGCAAGTGATTGCTCTAGTAAAAAAATGCCTGTGCCAGAAATATTCCTGTTTACAGTCCACCTGCTAGCATAAATCCAACTTAAACTGTTACAACGGATCACAAACTGTGACAGCTAACAATCTGGCACACGTTCACTCGGCTCTATAAAAGAGAAATGGGGAATCAGTACTTTCAGTCAAAAATGCAAGATGGATTGCTAGAGTCAGTAAGCTGGTAAAACACCACAGTTAAATCTACCAGAACTCAAGAGCTGGCAGACAAGAGTGTAACTCAACAACTGGAAACAATCATGACTGAGCAACTAAAAGAGTGTTCTCAGCCAAGATGGTGCAACCAGACCCCTACTCAGTAAAACTGGGTTGTTATCATGGAAAGAATACACTCGAAACACTAATGAAGATAATTTTACTCTGCATCGTAACTACTGTAACCCTACTGAGAGGATGTAGCAACTCTAAAGTAGTCTCTTCCAACTGTCTGTGCGCACCCAAATATTGTTAAAAATCACTAAGCTCTCTCCAGTGACATGCTAGGATAGAACAAATTTTGGAGAACAAGTAAGCTACTGAAGAAGTGACAGAAACTAGAGTGTTTAATGCAGTTTTGAAAACAATTAATTAAACTTGTGATGAGCACCCCGATTAAGAGCTTAGGAAGCTTTTCTTTCATTCTTCTTTGTGTTTTTCATAAATACAAGAGTTCAACTTTTCACTCATGTTAACATTGTAAGAACAACAGTATGAATGACAGCATCATATCTGGATAAAATGACAGTCACTAGTTCTTCATTGATTACATTTAGAATTTTCACCAGGAACAATTATGGGATACTTGGTCCTCAATAAATAGACAAGTTTTCCTGTCTCAGTAATCCTATAAATCAGTGGTGTATGATCATGAAGTTGTTTAGCACTGTTCAAAAACTAAGGTAGCTTGTTATCACTTTACAGATAGGAAAACTGAGACTCTAACTAGTCAGTGCCTGAACTTTCTGTCCCTTAATTTTGCACGACTTTTGTTTGAAAATGGAGACAATTACTAGCAGACTTTGAGGTGAGAAGCAAATATAATACACAATTCTACTCAGATGAGAAACGTTCTAAAAAATAATTTCAGATCAGTCAGCAGCTACTACTAAACTGCCTCTGCATCTAACAGAGTCCATTTCCGAGTACTGCAGTAACATAAACATATATTAAGTTATATTATCTCCTGCTGGTATCGCTCGTCATCTGGCCCCAAACCTCTAAACTACTGTCAAATTTCAGAAGCAGGAGTGGGCTTCTACCGCCTTCATAGAACTACATATATGCTTCCACAGTGGAAAAGGAATTAATCTGTAAATTATTTATTGTAATAATTAAGTTGTTACTAAAACCTTCTCCTGAGAAAGGCCTCCCACCACTGTCCAATAATTCATAGCCATTACTAACCAAAAGTAGATGTTTCAACTGAAGAAAGAGCAAAACCTGCTTTTAAAAGTTTCTGTTTCAACAGAGCAAACCTGCTTTAAAAGTTCTGACCCACTGAGATGCAGTGTTCCGCAGTACGTTATCACCAAGGCAACGCTAACTTCAAGCTCCTGATCGTTTATTCTGATTTAACGCCACCTTCCAGTAGCTTTCCGATTCAGAGCCGTTAATTGTGCAGATGCAGCCATCAGACAGACTGCAGCTTCTCACGGGCGAGATCACCCGTCAAAACACCACGGGACGGGAGACGCCCCGCCGCTCAGAGGCAAAGGCCGCGAGATGCAGCACAGGCCGCGCACCCGGGGCTGCCCCGCCAGGAGGGACGCGCTCGGCACCCCCGGCCCGGCGGGGGCTTCACCGCTCCCGCGGGCAGGCGTGATCCGCCCCCAGAAGCGAGGCCGCTCCCTCGTTTGCGGCACGCAGCCCAGAAGGGCCCTGCGGGCCGAACAGAAAGAGGAGCGCGCCCTGCCTGGGCCCCGAAGGTTCGCCTCCCCCTCCGCCCGCTCCGCACTCACCTGCCCCGCCAGCCCGGCCAGGGAGCGGAGCGCGCTGCTCGCCACCTCCGAGGCCGCAGGGTCGGCGCCCATCGCCGGAGCGTGGCCGCCGGGCTGGAGCGGGCCGGGCGCCGCCGCCATGACACCGGGCCGAGCCGCGGCCGCCAGCAACGTCCCCGCCGTCGCTCCGCGATGACGAACCCGCCGTGTGGCCGTGCCCGCCGCCCCGCCTCCGCGGGCTGATGGACAGGGGCGGCAGCCAATCCCGGGCTGCGCTCTCGAGGCCGGCGCTGCGCCGGGGAGCCCGGCGGGTCGCGGCTTACCGTGGCGGGACGGGGCGGTTCCTGCCGGGCTCCGGAGCCTGGCTGCCCTGCCCGGCTCGGGGCTGCGCTGCCCCTACGTGCAGTGAGCGGCGGCTCGGGGCACCTTCTCGGATGCGGTAGCAGGGCCCGGGCTGGGGAGGCAGCCTCGGGCCCGCCGGCCTGGCCGGGCGCTGCCCGTCCTCCTCTGGCCCCTGGGTTTCCGTGCGGTGGTGCGTGGAGGACCCTCTCCTGCAGTACCTGTCTCTCGAGGGTGGCGAGCAGCCCCGCTTCCCAAGCCTGAGGAAGCATCTTACCTTGTGCTCCTTTCTCAGACCTCTCTGGGACCTTCTCAGCTCAGGTCCGTTGCAGCTGTCGGGTAAAAGACCGCCTCAGTGGTCACAGAGTAGCAGTGTGTTGGCCCAGAGCTGCAGGCCCACCACTCTGTGCTGCTTTGGCATCACCAGGCTTTGAACCCTGAACTACAGCAGCTCCTGTGAGGCATCCTTTCCCTGCGAGGTCACCTTCTTACTCCCTCACCCTTTTCTTTGCTTCCTGGTGCCTTCTGGTTCTTCAGTCTCCATGGACCTGTCAGCATGAGTACATGGCTGGCACGCTTACAGGAGTGCCTCCACTAAGTGCTCGTTCATGGAGGGATGGACAACGTGTTTAAGTATGTCACTGTGCTTGTTTCAGCGGTGCTTTCTGGTTATACCTTCACTTTTTAACGTTCATATGTGCATCTCTTCAAAGCCTTGACTCTTCTGGCTACAGCAAGGTTGTGTTTCCATCAGACCACGAGGAGCAGGTTTGTCAGAGTACTCTGGTTATGGGGCTTGCAAGACTGTATTCCCTCTAAGACTGCCTACTTGATTTTTTTTCCTAGGACAGTATGAATGCAGACAAAGATTTTCTACCTGATGTTTCCTTTGATACCCTAATTTTGATCCTTTATCCTTTATACCTCTTCCTTCCCCTCCCCATATCTTTTTATTCCACTGGGAAATGGTGTGTGCTGTTGTATGTACAAATGTTGAAACGTTCTTAAATAAAAATGTTAGGCAGATGAATTTATTTGAGTGATATTTGGGGGGGTAATTTAAAGACATTCCTCTCTAAAGTATCCAGATAAAACTTAATTTAGTGAAAATAAATCCCACTAAACTGAAGACATAGCGTTCTGTGTCTCCATTCAGCAACTAACTTAAATATTTGACAAGATTCAAGTAGAGAAAGTCCTGCCCAGTTCCAGAGGAAAATTAGTTCCAAAGAAGTCTTCAGTGCTAATGACTACAAATATATTTCATGGAGAGTTAGCTTTTGCAAGAATATCTTACCTAAGGTGAGCTAGATAGCATTTGGCTGGATACAGGTCATGAGAACAACTTTTTGGATTCAGAAATGCTTACTGCATAATTTGTTCCTGATTTGGAAGCTCTGAAATGTAAAGAAATTTACTTAATTCCTGCAAAGATTCTGTTTTTGTCAAATGACAATACCTTGAACACATACACAGAACATAGGAGTAGGATAAAAAAGATTGTGAAATTTTATTTTGCAGTTCTGTCCAACAATGCTAATTTCAGCTCGTGGGCAAGGACCGGCTGCTTCAGCCTGCCCTGCCTTTTGCGGTTTTATCTCTGGACAGGCAGCTGAGGCAACTCTGCAAAACATAACCATCTCATTTGGATCAAAGCGTGAAGCTTTCAAGAATAAAGGAAAATACAATCTCCTTTCTGCTTCCCCCACAAACACTGTAACACTGAATAAATATTATAAACGTATAAGTAATTTGCTGGCCAGAACAGAATATGGAGCACAGATGTAACACCCCAGCATTGATTGTTGCCTCTCAGTGTTAGAGGTGGCAGCTTGCCCTGACTGAATCTCCAATGACCTGCAGAGATGACATCGAGTCCAGACATTTGAACGAAGTTTTAACTTCAAATGATGAGAGCTCAGCTACCTGATAAATTCCACTTCTGAAAAATGCAGCTTTCTTGGAGTGATGGAGCAGATGTATGCCTACTTTAGCAGTGGCTAGATGTATCTTTCTTAGTTGAAAGACCTGAGATCTTTCCTTTGCTTTTGAGCATGTTATCTTTACCTCTAGCAAGAGGTTGTGTTGGGGTACGAAATGTTTCAAATGAAAAACGAAGAGACAAGCACAAAATTGTCAGAAAGATACTGGAGGTTACACTGCCATATACATGGAAATATAAGGGAGAATGAATGAATGTGGAGGATATCAAGAGATGATGGAGGTGATGTGCTGTTATTTATTCAGTGATGATTAAAGAAAAGTAGAAAAAAGACCATGAAGTAGTCTGTAGAGTAGTTGATGTCCACCTATTATTGACTCAGCAGAAACTGAAACTTGGCCTTCTTCCTGTTGATGGCAAACGTCTTCTCTTAGAGAAACAGTAATGATTCCTACGGGTAAAGAGGGCATGTTTTCTTCCTACTTTCACTATCTCAGAAGGCCTTGATCCGTGTTGCAGCTGCTAGCTGAATAAATTTGGTGTCATCTGAAATTTCACAGATTAGATTATGTAATGCATTATGCAAGCATGAACAGAACAGAAATAATCTGAAGCAATTTAAGATATTAGAAAAATAAGAGCTTATGAGAAAGTAAGGAAAGAACACGTGCAAATGCAGCTAAGACAAAGTATGTTAAACATTCATATCTAATGGAAGACACAGACCAGAGCAGAATGGTTCCAAAAAATGATTATATGCTCACTGCGTGTACTGCACAGTAAAAATGAATACACTTGCAATTGCCCCTGGCAGTAAAGCTGGCCGCAGTAAATCCAGGCCTCCCATAAAGACAGAGGAAATTACATGGCATGCTCACTAAAGCTGGTGAAACAATAAAATATTGGAAGCTGTCATTGCTGGAGAGATACTGGTAATTTGGAGGAAATTTGTAGAAACTGGCAAGAAGTGGATTGCCAGAGATAGAGATACTAGTTTAGAAAGAAGGATCAGAAGATTTAAATATGTGCGACTTGGCAGTAATGTCTGCTTTCAGATATTTTAATAATGTGACTACCAAGGGAGGGAATCATCTGGAATTGTTTTCAACTTTCAGGATAGAGTCTTCATGATAATATTAAATCTTCTGCAGCTTTGATCCCTGACATCGATCTCTGAGGCATATAAAAGCCTCTTCCACCAAAACCACCTTGAAAATATATTAACACAAAAACTATTAAGTTCTTCAATAGCAAATATCATTGTTTGAGTGAAAATTATTTTGAAATGGAAAATAATTTTGGTTTGGTTTTGGACCATTGCTCCTTTTTATTTAGTTCTTAAAATCATAAAGAGATACAACTCTTTCCAACTCTAGGTGCATTTGGGCACTTTAAAAATCACAGTAAACTTTAATAAATTGCCACAAGTTCTGTTTGCTGGTCAAAACTGTCATAATTACTAGCACTGTTTCTTCTGCTGAATATATACATTAACATACTTTCTGAACTCGTACTTTAATTTTGTCCCTAATAACACCGAAAGAAAGGTGGGTGCTTTGCAGAATGTACCAGTGGTTGAGGTTTGTTGTGCTAAAGAGTGAAGTGCTGAGCTAAGGAGCCTGTGTAACGTATAAGCAGATTTTCCTCCTGAATTGAAAAGCTCATGCTGTGTACTTCTGCTTATGTCAGCTGTAGCACATAGAAAGGCAAAAGAGACAACACTCCAGAAAAAAATTAAACTGCAAGAATTTAGAGTTTCAAAGATAAAAACAACACCCTGAATTCTGCCCAGAGCCCCAGGCAAGTGGTGCAGCTTGGCACTGACTGCTGTAAATGTAGTTTTCCTTAATATTCAGATTATCAATGAGATCAGCAATGGTGATGAAAGGGTAGAATGCTTGTGGGTCAAAATGAGGGGGAAGGCCAATAGGGCTGGCATCACAGTGAGAGTCTGCTATAGACCACCCACTCAGGAAGAAGATGTAGGTGAAATATTCTACAAACAATTAGGGGAAGTCTCACAATCACAGCCACTAATTCTTGTGGGTGACTTCAACCTACCAGATATTTGCTGGAATTTGAATACAGCAGTGAGGAAACAGGCCAGGAGGTTCCTAGAGTGTTTGGAAGACAACTTCCTGATACAGATGGTGAGGGAACCAACCAGGGAAGGCTCTCTGCTGGACCTGCTGTTTACCAATAGAGAAGGACTCATTGACGGTGTTAAGGTTGGAGGCTATCTTGGACATAGTGACCGTGAAATAATAGAATTTTCAGTCACAGAAGCAGTAGGGAGAGGGGTCAGCAGAACTGCTGCCTTGGACTTCCGGAGGGCAGACTTCAGCCTTCTTAGGAGACTGGTTGGAAGGGTCCCTTGGGAGTTGGTCCTGAAAGGCAAAGGGGTTCAGGAAGCCTGGACAATTCACAAGAGGGAAATCTTCAGAGCCCAGGAGCAAGCTGTCCCAGTGAACCGCAAGACGAGCCGAAAGGGCAGAAGACCAGCCTGGCTGGACAGAGAGCTCTTGCTAGAGCTCAAGAAAAAAAAAGAAAGACTATGACCTATGAAAGAAGGGGCTAATCACTCATGAAAACTACGAGGATTCTGTGAGATGATGAAGAGAGAAAATTAGAAAGGCAAAAGCCCAGCTGGAGCTTAATCTGGCAGCCAACATAAAAGACAATAAGAAAAGTTTCTACAAATACCTTAACAGTAAAAGGAGGGCTAGGGAGAATCTCCCCCCCTTGCTAAATGCAACGGGAGAAATAGTGATTGGGGATGAAGAAAAGGCTGAGGTACTCAATGCCTTCTTTGCTTCAGTCTTTAATGGTCAGACTAACTCACTGGGTGATATGCCTCTAGAACCAAATGGTGGAGATGGAGAGCATTATCAAGGTTTCTTTCAAGAGGAAACGGTAAGCGAACTGCTGCACAGCTTAAATGTGCAGAAGTCTATGGGGCTGGATGAGATCCACCCAAGAGTTCTGAGGAAGCTGGCAGAAGTGCTTACCAAGCCACTTTCCATCATTTACCAACAATCCTGGCTAACAGCGGAGGTACCAGCTGACTGGACGTTGGCAAACGTGACGCCAGTCTACAGGAAAGGTAAGAGGGAAGACCCAGGGAACTACAGGCCTGTCAGTCTGACCTCAGTGCCAGGTAAACTCATGGAACAGATCATCCTTAGTGTTATCATGCATCATGGACAAGACAGTCATATGATGAGGCCCAGTCAACATGGATTTATGAAGAGCAGGTCTTGTTTGACCAACCTGATCTCCTTCTATGATAAAATGACCCATTTAGTGGATGAGGGAAGAACTGTGAATGTTGTTTACCTCGATTTTAGCAAAGCCTTTGACACTCTTTCCCATAACATTCTTCTGCAGAAGCTGGCTGCCTATGGCTTGGACGGGTGTACCCGTCGCTGGATCAAAAATTGGCTGGACGGCCATGCCCAGAGAGTGGTGGCGAGTGGAGTTAAATCTAGCTGGTGGCCGGTCCCCAGTGGTGTTCCACAGGGCTCAGTGTTGGGGCATGTTCTCTTTAACATCTTTATCAATGATCTGGATGAGGGGATCGAGTGCACCCTCAGCAAGTTTGCAGATGACACTAAATTGGGAGGTAGTGTTGATCTGCCTGAGGGTCGGGAGGCTCTACAGAGGGACCTGGACAGACTGGATCGATGGGCCGAGGCCAGCTGTATGAAATTCAACAAGACCAAGTGCCGGGTCCTGCACTTGGGCCACAACAACCCCCTGCAGCGTTACAGGCTTGGGGAAGTGTGGCTGGAAAGGTGCACAGCAGAGAAGGACCTGGGGGTGCTGGTCGACAGCCGATTGAACATGAGCCAGCAGTGTGCCCAAGCAGCCAAGAAAGCCAACAGAATCCTGGCATGTATCAGAAACAGTGTGGCCAGCAGGAGCAGGGAAGTGATTGTCCCCCTATACTCAGCACTGGTGAGGCCACACCTGGAGTACTGTGTCCAGTTTTGGGCCCCTCACTTCAAGAAGGACATTGAGGTGCTGGAGCTGGTTCAGAGAAGAGCAACGAAACTAGTGAAGGGTTTAGAGAACTTGTCCTATGAGGAGCGGCTGAGGGAGCTGGGACTGTTTAGTCTGGAGAAGAGGAGGCTCAGGGGAGACCTTATCGCTCTCTACAATTACCTGAAAGGAAGTTGTAGGGAGATGGGTGTCAGTCTCTTCTCCCACGTTATGAATGACAGGACGAGAGGGAATGGCCTCAAGTTATGCCAAGGGAAATTTAGGTTAGATATCAGGAAGAATTTCTTTACAGAGAGGGTTGTGAAGTATTGGAACAGGCTGCCCAGGGAGATGGTGGAGTCCCCATCCCTGGAGGTTTTTAAAAAACGTGTAGATTTGGTGTTGAGCAACATGGTTTAGGGACCCTGACAGTGTAGGGTGAATGGTTGGACTTGATGATCTTGAAGGTCTCTTCCAACCAGGCAATTCTATGATTCTGTGATTCTATCAGTGCCGCTCTAAATTATCTCAATTTATAAATAGAAAATTGATAGTATCCTACCCATTGAATTAAAATAAAATAAGACATAACAAAGTCCCCTCCAAAATAAAAGTTTTTATTAATTTTTCCAAGCATTTATTTCAGAAGAGCATGTCATTTCTGTTGCTACCTGGGTAAGGCATCATTCTAACCAAGGTTATGGATCCTGGTTCAACAAGATGCTTAAGCTGATGCCTAATTTTAAGCACTACCCTAGCTGAAAAAACTTAGCCTGCTTCCCTAAAATGTAGTCATGTGCTTATTAACTTCATCAAATAAAGGCTCTGAATTGCAAATCTTATTCTCCAATAGGAGCTGCATTCCTTCAAAGCAAATGTCTCTGCTGACCTTTTGGTGTTTCTCTCACTCTATCAAAATTTAGAAAGCCCTGTTCAGACAGGATTGGAATGGGATTTGTACAAAAAGTCCTGTGGGAAATACAGCTGTGGTGTATTTGCATTTAAAGAAAAAAAAAACCCTATTAGTATCTTATATTTATGACTTGTGGTAATTTTGTCATTCCTAACAAAATGCGAAATCTTCATGAGGCTGTTGCCCGCTGTCCGTTTAGTGTCCTTATCCTGACATGCACATAGACCCATGGCCCTTCCTTTCTGAATTTTTTTGCCCTTGAGATTTTCCAATACTGCTTCATGCTCTGCCTTGCTTTGGTCATTATTTTTTATATCTTTGTTTAGTAATTTTACGCTATATTGAAGTTTTACCTACCTACTGCCCCCTCTTTCTTACTGCCTTCTGCAAATAAGATTAGCATCCCCTGCACAAAACGCTTTAGTTCAGTTATAGAGTTTGGGATCAAGAGCTGACCTCTACAAGGCCCCGCTCAATAGCTCTTCTTAGACGTCAGTGAACTATTATTATATTATTCTGTGTTCACAAATTTTAGACTTCTATAGCTACTTTGAAAGGTTTGATTATAAACCTTTCTAGAATTTAGTTTTGAGACTATCACACGAAAATTTAGGTGATGTCTCGCGGAGTGTCTATGCTCACAGTGTTTCCCTTGTCTGCAAACTGTCAGTAAATTGACACAAGCATTGCGAAATTAAGCACTCATACCTGAAGATAGTCTAAAAATTAATAATTTTCCACTAAATTAATACGTACATGCTGCACATATTATATATTTAACTCAGGTTTAATGGGATACTTGAAAATCTATATTTAACAGGGAAACAGGAGTATAGCACATTTACTTCAGAGAAACTTTAACTTTTGTGATTCCTTGATTGCTAAGTGCTTGATTTAAAAGCTGTAGCTTGCATCTTTATTAGTATAATTTGACTATTATTTTAAAAGAAATAATAGTGATAGATGCTCAGGAATATTTAAAATAGGGTTCTTCGGCTGTGCTACGTACAAGTTTTTCACATAGCTTAGCTGGGAGCCAACTCCTTTTCTAAACATACAGTCTTCCTAGCCTTTTCTGTGGACCTGTTAAGTTGCTCAAATTCAAATTTACCTCCTACTTCAGCAGGATATATATTCAGAAACATTTATATTCATAAACAACTTTTATAGCCCAGTAGCTGGACAGTTATCCTCTAATAGACCACACCTGTCAGTATTGATCTGATCAATCATTCAGTATCCTAGCAGGCTCCTCCATAGACTTCAGGAACCAGATCCAGATCTGCTTTAGATAGAAGATTCATAGACTCATAGTTGAAATTAAGGACTTTTATAGTATAGTTGAGCTGGATCTCTCAAAATAGCCTTGAGGGGATAATATGTCCATATTACAATGTAAGATAGGCACTTAAATCCTTCAAGCTCCTCTGGATATATCACTCTCTGTTCATACCACCCGCAGTATTCTTCAACTTCTACGTCTATATGAGTAAATACATAATGCCCTTTTTGGATATAAAGTTTTTTTAATTATCTCCGTTGTGTTATAGTAAACAGACAAAACAAAAGATCACACTCATCTTTACACTGTCAGTATTTTTCTAATGCAGAAGAGGCATTTGTTAATAGGGAATATGGAGTCTGACATTTTGGGTCCCAATCCTTCAGTGAAGCTAGTCATGCACCTGCTTACTTTGTGCACAAATCATTCTAATGAATTCTAAAGGACTATTCATGTGCATAAAGCTAAGCCTGTGTGCAAAAGCCTTTGCAAGACTGGGCCTAGGTTGTAAGTTTGATAATGACCTGAGACTGATTCAGCAGAGAACAAGCAGTCTTTTTTCAGTGTTGAGAAGTGTAACTCCAGCTCAGCTGCACAGGTACGGGCAGTGCTAAGAAACCTCGTAGTACATGGAACTCTCAAGACTGACCAAGAAAAAATGACAGGGGTATCATAGATATTTTTTCATTTACACTTAAGAATACTGCATTTTACTTTAATTTTCTTGATTCTTGACTTCGTCTTAGTTTCATTATGCTATGAATTCCATTCGAATAACTTTATTGCAGGAGTTCAGAAACTTTCTTGTTTTAAATTCATATGAATATATACATGCAGCCTGTAAGAAAGAGTAGATTTGCTTAGAGAATGGTAATTGAGAGAAATCATAACCATGCTCTTTGGAACATTTTTGCTTGAGGAAAAGGCAAGACATCAGCAATGTTTCATAAAGAAGTGCACAGAAGAGCTTTCCATACTTGTTTGTTCATACCATGTCATATTCTGGCTTCTGCTGCAAGTGCTTTGTGCTGCACTGCAGCAGTTTATCTTCTCAGAGGCAGTGCATTACCTGCAGGAGCTTGCCAACAACATTAGGGCTATTCCCATAGTTGTGGTATATCTCTTGAAATCTTTTTCTCGATATTGCTTCCATGAGTTTCTTCCATCAGGAACTTCTGTAGAATTTCATAAAGTTTTTTGTGTGTGTTTAACATTAAGCACGCAGGCAGTGCTACTAAAATCACCATGAAAAATCAATGAGATGATTACTTAAATGTAAACTGAGCTCCTGCTTGGGGCTATAGATTTTGGCATTTAATACGCTGAGTGTATCAAATAGGCATGTGTATGCACAATCACGAAAGATAAATGTTTTCCTTTGCATAAAGCTAACTTGTCTTAGCATGATCTATTCACTGCTAAAATGATCACTCTACTTGGTGGCCTTTAGGTAACACTGATTATGAAATATCACTTGTTTGTGAGGCTCACTAAGATGAAGTTGATAAAAAAGAGGGAGAGCCTTTGTCCTGCAGCTTAATCAACTTTGACTCACACTAGACTAGTCTATCAAAAAATTCCAGTTTCCTCAGTTAAAGGATGAATTTAATAATCTCAGCTGGGTGAAGAAGTGAGCGGATTAGTCATGGAAAAAAACATACCAAAGCTGCAGTGGGTGAAGGTTCTGGGACCACCACTACTGGCTTTGTTCTAGTTGTTGGCCTTGGAGACATGACAGACCTTTTGGTCAGTTTGATGTGGGAAAAAGAATGATGAAGGTACCTCTTTTAAGGCGTAGTGCTCCTTTGCTAACCTTTTAAATTATTATTTAAACGAAGATTGAAGTTATGGAGTTGGAGAGTATTTTGCAGTTTTATAATTTAGCAGTTCAGGCTGAAGTTTCCTTTATGTCCTTTCTGTTTTTATGCAGGCAGCCTAGAAGATGGACGTTTGACAGGCCACAATAGACTGCTCCTTTCCCAGGTATCTCCTGCTTGTTTCCTTTATCTGTGAATAGGAAATGGCTTAAAGGCACCTGTGTTATGAAGGTCCCAGGGGCAGCTGCCTGACTAGTGAATGCCTGATTATGTGTTAACATGCTTTGTCAGATATTGGCAGAATCTGTTCTCTTCTTTTGCCTTTTCAGCAAGGGTACCATTGACAGACTGGCTACCCATTTATAGAAATGTTGTCCATCAAACTGTGAGGAAGGACAATGGTGTTTTTCTGTGGCCAGTGACTGTGGGAAACTTTTCTTTGGCTATTCAGGCAATTTTTGTAGCTTGCTCTGAAGAGGAGAGACTGATGAGTGCAAAAAGTACAATTAAGCAAAGCCAGACTTCAATTGAAGGCTGTAGTGTAGTCTGCTGTTCTCATTTTTTTATTTGGAAAAAAATCTATGGGTTTTCACGTTGCTGTGTGGCATTCAGCGGGGGGCTATTACAATCCTAAATTTTTTTTCTAGACCACCTAATTCTAAGTAAAAATTAAATGTAATGAGAGCCACTTGGAGTTCTGAATATTTTAAAGCATAATTCCCACAGAAGGGATTCGACCTAAACTGCGGAGAGCATCAGTTGGCTAATTATAGCTGCATTTTATATTACAGCAGGTGTCAGATGCAGTCATCTCAATAAAGTCCACATAATACTCTGGAAAATAACAAAAGCTTTTCTTTGAATGTGGGTACTAATTTCTGCTAGGTGTCATATGAGCTCTGATACTTCTTATTGGCGTTAACAAGAGTGCTGCAGCACTCAAACATGCTTTTTGCTTAGGATGAATTGGTACTGTAAAGCACTTACTAGTCAGCCTTGGCAGATGTCAGTAGTTAATACTAATGTTGCAGAGGTTGGTATATAATGCAAAGAGTCTTATGTAAATACTTTTAGATGATGGGCTGGTTTTGAGAATGAGTGTGAGCCGTGCACCAACTTACTTAATGAAAGCTAAATGGACAACAGCAGGATAACTGCATTTCCTTTAGCTTCTATCTTAATTCCTTTGCAAGTAAAGGGCAGATGGGATGGTAGTAAACTAGGTGAACGAAAACATTAAACTTAATAAGCACTTCATGCTTTTATACCATTTTTCCAATTCAGTGGAAGCAACAACTTTGAGTTACTGAAGTGACAGGTCAGAAAGGTCTTTCCTAAGCCTTGAAGCTGAGATTCCCTAAAGATCGTATCTTCAGAACAGCCTGCATGTGATGTAACTACAATCTATAGGCATTTGATAGTCACCTGACTTTTTAGTTAAAAGATGGGATTCTATGATTCCAAGAGGAATGGGTTTTTTCAAATATTCATGAATTACTAAAATAAATACTGAAGTGGGTAGCTTGCACAGAAGCCCTTGAATACAAGGAATTGTGGTGACATTGAAGTGGAATTGCAGGCACAATGGGCAGGGTGAAAAGCACAGGCAGCAAACCCTGCCCAGCTGATTGTGCTTGGTCTAACATGCAACAGAGGCACTTCCCAAGCTTGCCAGGTACCCTGAGAAGTGGTAAGATAGGAGAAGCCTCAGTATAGAATGGCAGGGCCAGGTCATGCGAGGCTTGCTGCATCTCCTGATAGGGATAGGACGTGCCTGGTCCAAGCATGGATGAGGAGAAGGGCTTCAATAAAGAGTAATGCCAAATGACAGGCTAATCATGGAGGAGGAAAAAGAATCTACAGTGTACTAGCAAAACAAAGGAAATTCAATAGATAATGAAAATCCTCTGAGTCTTCTGTAAGAGCAACAAACCACTGAATGATCTACTATCTAGTGCTATATACCTCTCCCCCACATCGTCTCCCCTGAGAAAAAGTACTCCCAAACACCAGGCTGCCTTTGTCTCTGGCACAGAAGCCCTTGGAGAATTGCAGAGGTTATAGAAATAATAAATATGACTTAATATAATAAATCTTTTATTTAAAAAATGTAATAAACTGTCAGCCAAACAAAACTGAACCACAAGTTCCAGCATGTTACCTTAGCAACTCTTTAAGAAAAAACAATCACAGGGTATGAAATATTTTTTAATATTTTGTAGAACTGCAAAACAGTTTAAATTATAATCTTACTGCATTACATACTGAACATACTAACATGTAGGAAGAGCCTGGTTTTGGCCTGAAGACTAGATGCAATAAGTAATTTGTAAAAAACAAGTGAAACTAAATTAAAGAAATATATTCATATTAAGAATACTTAATTTCTGGACTAACATACACATTTTGTTCAAAAAAAGTTTCTAAATACAATAATGAAAATAAGTAATCCATACAGCCTCTAAATGTGGCCAAAACCAGATACAGAAACCAAACACAGAGCTACAGAGAAGAAAATGAAGGGAGAAATAATTCCTTGGCTAATCTGTGCCTGGCATCTGAGGTGCAGAGGGCTGTCTATGAGAGAACTGCTTTAGCTCTCACACATGAGGTTACCTCTAAGGAAAAGACATATGAAAAGGCTTGAGAACAAAAGCCCAATTATAAAAGCTGAAGACATGATTGCCATTTTGCAAATGAATTTACTCATTTACCCCGTTTATTCCACATAGCCCCTTTCTGAAACCTTTTAATATTGAGAGCATCCCAGCTTAACTTGGAAAGCTCTGAGGAGTTCTGTGAAAGGTTGGGAAGGTAAACAAAAGGTAGAGTTAACTGCAGGAACTGGCAACCTAGTAGTCTTTTAGTTGTCTCCTGTAGCCCAAAAGGCATGAGGAGACCACCACTCTACTACTTTGCTTTTGCACTATTGCTTTCCCCTGTCTTAAATTTCTGGTGTTGGGATGTGCTCCTGTGCATATGGTACAGAACTGGGTATTAAAGAATAAAACCTCCTCCTGCCAGTAGACATCTATTTTTATTTTTTTTTTATTCTAGGAGGAGAGGAGGTAAGAAGTAGTTATGAGCAAGTAGAGGTGCTGTTGTAAAAAGTAACTACTGATAGTGTCACTCAGAATTTATTACCCTCAGCAGATTACAAAAACCTAATGGCTTCTCCTTGTGATGTCTCTGAAGGATTCTTTGGAAGCAGGCATCTGACAGACAGTTCCTATGGTAATGACTGTTACTGCCCTATATATAACATGAGTTTTATGTGTGTGTAATTCTCCTCGATTATTCTAAAAAACTGAATGAGCCTAGGATAATTTTGTATATCACCTACTGTGAAAATTGCTTTGGTGGCAAGCAAAATCAACTACTCCATGACCTACACTTCTTGATATTAGAGGTTATATGAAACTTACTGCACTCTTCCTTCTCCACAGTTATTGCTACTTCTTCCCTTCCATTTTTACTGTAAGATTACAGGGATGTAATTGCACAATACAGGCAGCACAGATGGCAGCTGAAGGTCTGTATCTGCCAGGTGTCTGCATAACAGCTGAGTCAGTGCATGCAGCTGAGCACAGCTCACTTTCTGACATAGATGTTCAGCACCATTTCTCTGAATCATGGCCTTACATCACCTTTGGAAGTTCCTCTGACCAATTTTAGACTATGCTCAAGTACACAGTACTTTGGCAGGCAGAAGTCAGAGAAAGTCTTGCTCTGAATTCATTGTAAATGCTCAGGAGACAGAAGTACTTTCTGCATTGGAATGCATCATCATGGACTTAATGATGTAGAACACTGGGAGAGTGTAGGCCCTATATAAATATGTCATCTATAAATATTAACAGTACATAAATAATCACCTATACTCAAAAAAAGTTTGTGGGAGATCTGCTCAGGTTTTCTGACAGACTCCAGTAGAGAGAGGAAGATGAATCTTCAGAGCCAAAGAGGAAGTCATGTAGTTCTATGATAACTGGGAGAGAAGAACTGGCGCTTGTAGTTTGGGTGCGGGCAGAATGATATCAATCTGAGCTCTGTGGAATTGTTTTCCTTTTGATAGGGCTCAGATTCTGCTCCTTTCTGATAGTCGAGGTTCACAAATCAGGTGTCCTGGGGAGAGAAGTGGTGTGATGCAATATATGCACCATCCTGTGCTGGTAGTATCACAGTGAGATACCCTTTTCTGTAGATACTGCAGTTACACGCCAGTAGACAGTGAAGATACAAGCTCTTCCAGCCTAATGCTTCTGGTCCCCAGGTGCAAACAGATGCAAGAGGTGGGAGACTGGGAACTTTGACTGAACGTGGAAAAGAAATCTGAGGAAGAAAGAAACCAGGTGATGGCTTACGTAAGAAGCAGTGTGGGAAAGAAGAGGAGGTTTGCACCAGTCCAAGAAGTTCAAATAGCTTAGGGAAGAAAGGAAGTAGGAAATGCGAGAGGGAGTTCTGGACGTGGTGCCTACTGTGACTGGCACATTAAGGGACCAGAAATTGAGCCAAAGCCTTATGTCTGAGAAGGCGTCGTGCTTCTCCAGTAGTTTTATAGGCAACATTATTTCATTGTCTGCATGAACCATTACAGCTTGATACAATGCTGTAGATCCAAACAAACTGAGGAGATGTGGGGAGGAATGTTGTTGCCTTGAGTAGCTTTATAAGATCAGCTTACAGAAAGGGTGGGGAGTGGGAGAAAAAAACACATGGGAAAGAACAACTGAAAATTCCCAGAGAGTTCCACCGACCATTGTAGCTGTCAGGAAGGTGGTTTGTGCATATAACAATGGCAAGGTCCCACGGGTGCCAGCAGTGCTGTACACTATGTGTAATGATTTTGTAGTGAGATACAGGGATGAGTTCATCCATTACTAGCACTGCAAACTGAGCTGTAGAATCTAATGGTGGAGAATTTCATTCCTACATCCAAGCCAATAAGAGTGAATATCTGACTTCCAACAATGGTGCTTACTGCTCCATGTGAAAGATGTATCTTCTTTGGGAGCTCACCTCTTTTCTTTCATTAAAGGAGAAAATAAAAAGATGTTCATAAAAATGAAGAGTAAAATAAACACTTGATAATATGTCCGTGGACATAGTTTCATTTTACGTCAGCTATGGCATGTAAGGCCATGAAATATCTTCATCTGGCCTTTCATTAAACCACACTATCTTTAAATATATTGCAAAGAAAGTAAAGAGTTTGGAGTATTAAAAACATATACAAAGATTTTGCAGGTAATATGTATATGAAGGTTCAAGCAAACATCCAAGGCCAGAGTACTTGAAGAAGTAGGGAACTGTTAAATTACTATGATCTTAAAAATAATTACCTTAATACTTTGGAGAATACATTTGCCATAACAAATATAGAACATAGTTTCTAATTTCTATTATGGTTATCAAGGTCATTCAGTGACAGAATGCGAAATCTTTTATTTTTCTCATTCAGATACTGTCAGGTGCATAAATTCTATAGCTAATGTAGAAAGGCATTTAAAAATTGGAATTTGCTGCTGAAGAAATTATGTCTTTGCCCAATATCATACAACAATTTTTATCTTGTGAACAGAGTTTAACAATACACAGGCTCAGGCTGGCTTCATTCCACTAATACATACCATTTCCAAAAGTATGTTGCCTGTATATTAAACACAGTGCACGCACAAGTACCCTAGCATTCCTTGAAAATGAATTTCAAATCCACATTTATTGTAAGTGCTTTGGGGCAAGAACCATCTTTTGTTATTAAACAATGCAAATGGGATCTTGGCCCATAATTGGGGCTCCTAAGCACTGTGAATTCTTTCACCAATGTCTCCCATTCTCTTTCTCCCTCTCTTTGTCCCTCTGCAGATTATGCCAGTGTTTACAAAGGTTGGGATCTCTTGCATCCTCATCAGTTTTTACATTTGCCCAAGAATCAGATTCAGTTTAGCCTAGCATTCTTCACAAAGATAAAAGGGTGACAAATCCTGACACATTTGTGCTTTTGAAAAGTAGAAAAGCTGATTTCATGCATAAACTCTATCCTAAAGCTGTCTCCAAGGTGAAATTGTACTAGTCTTGGTATAAAAAGTGGAAGGAGCCAGATACTTAAACTACATAAAGGATTGTGCGTAAGTGCATTTATACTATAACCAGAAAATGCTGTAACAGCCTTATTTTCCAGTTTTTAACTATTGAAACTTCGCTTTAAATCTGATATCTTTGTGATCAAAAGACACCGAAGTCACTTCATCTGTGTCTTAGATGATAGCCAATCTTCTTCACCTGTATGAGCTCCTATCAGTATTATTTAAAACTATAACACTGGGCAAGAAGATATATTATCGAACGCTTATTTTACAGTTGCATTACCTGGACAGGCATACACAAGAGTCATGCTTTAATCACTGAATTACTAGACTTTAATGGTCAATTTATACATGACTGATCAGTAAGTTCTATCGTAAATAAATGAGCAAATTTACTAAAATATCGATAATTCTTTGTGATTTTATTCAGTGACAGTGATTTAGTAAAACTAGAAAGAAATTAAAGACATACAAAGAGCCAGAATGAGTAATACTGCCAAATTAGAAATCTCTTTCTAGGGTCTGATTCTTTAGCCTGTAGTTAAAATGAGCTTTGCCACTGAAAGAGCATTGTGACCATAATGCTTGTTCCCTAAACACGAGTGGTGTAGCAACAACTATTCAGTCACAGGTTCTTAGGTTGTTTGTATAGTATAAAGCCAGTAGAAACCATTGCAATTCTCTAGCTGGACCTCCCACATAACATAGACCTAAGAATTTCCTGAAATTAATTCCTTCTGGAATTAGAGTGTATGTTTGAGAAAACGTGCTATTCTTGATTATAGCATTTCCAGAGATAAAAAATCTGCCAAAACTCTGACTATGGTATTTCAATTACTGTCTTAACAATTAAAAAAAAAGGGACCTTTAGTCTAAATTTGTGTAGCCTTTAATTTCAGCCACCAAGTCTTGTTACACCTCGATTTGCCCTAACTGAAGACATTGATCAAACTTCAATTTTCTTTAGTAAAAACCTTATAGTACTTGGACTAATCACTCTTAATTTTCTTTCTGGGCTTCTCTACTGACAGAACTTAGTGTGCAGAAAGCATATGAATTCACAGTGCTTGAGCTAGTCAGCTGTAGTTTGCCAGGCACACCCATCTGATGAATGCTAAGTAGCTAAGACACAAACTACCTTACCTTGGAGACAATTTTATTGTAATATACATGAGATTTTTTTATTTCAGTTCGAAAGGAAACAAACTGCATCTAAAAAAAGGTTGAACCAGCAGCAAGGAAAAAAAGTGATGTACACCCTCTCCCTTTACTCTGTACTCTTGTGCATTCAGATCACATGAGGCCACAGTTATCATCATCGTGTATGTATCAGGCCAGGCTAAACCTTATATTCTCAGAAGTATTCAGTATGTTTATACATCCATCTGGTCTGGTCAGGGAGCCGAACTATATCATTTGAGTTATAGTCTGTGTTGCATAGAGGCTATAGCAGTTGCTAGGATTGTTTCTAAAGCTCAAGTGTGGGCTTTAAATTAATTACAGGGGATAAAAAAAATGTCAGGGAAGGAAAACAATTGATGCCAAAATCTTTTCCAACAAGTTCATTATTAATAGCAAGACATCAATGTAAGCCTCACTTTCAAGGAAATCACGATTAGAGGCTGGAAAAGGTTTAAAGAGATATAGGTATGGCAGAATGTCAAGGGAATCTTGCTATTATTTTATCTCGTGGGACATGTTACACAGTATTAATAGCCTGGATATGATTTGGACAGTGGAACAACGGACAGGCATGTGACTGCATGGAATTGCAAGTTGATGAGCAGAGCTCATATTCCCATATTGAAACCCAGTATTCTGCTGCTAAAGAGCAGACAGACCTCCTACAAAGAAGCAGACCTCTAGAAAGATCCAACAAGTCAACTTTTTAAAATATTGATTTGGACAGCTGGTGTTACCAGCATGACCATGGTATTTCAGAAATCTATCCAAAGCAACACTGAAATGGGCCAGATGTGGGCAGTGTATCATTGAGTTCCTACTGAGCTAGATATGCATGAGACAGGCATTCTTAAGATAGAAAATACATGACCGTGATTTTGAAGCATTTAGCTACAAATATCAGTTATGGCAGTAGGTTGATGTAACTGCCTGATCTGAATTCAAGGCATCCTTCTTAGAAAAGACCTGAATTTGAGAGCCCAGAAAGCTGTAGTACTACAGGTTGAGCTTGAGCACAGCGTCTCAGGGACAAATCTCATCTGAACCTCTGCCATACCCTCTGAGTTATTAACAACATCACAGATTTCTGATTCAGGGCCTCCCATTGAAAGAATTCCTGTCAGCTTCCTTATTCCTGTGACAAAACCAGGCCATCTAAAACCATGTGTCGTTTGCTTGAACCCCGTTACCAAACAATGGTACCTGATTTCTCCTCAGGCACTTCTGCCTGAGACACCTTTGGGATAGCTCAGCCACAAGACTAACCCCGCAGTCATAGGGCAGTTCTGAGCAGAAATGTCCTCCCCTTCTGTAGGAGCGGGTTATGAGTGCACTGGTGTGCCAGGAGCACGGGACAGAGACAGAAATGTGGGCACACATATGGGGGTGCCATATGGGAAACTAGTTCTGCCATTTCAACCTAATAAAGTCCCAGTATCTCTTTTTGAATTCATTTTGCTCCAAATTTTTTAAAATGTATTTTTTAAATTTAACTCTGTGTAGTTTTAATTCTTGTTCCTTTGCTCTAATTTCTCTTATCTGATCTGTATCCATTACCCTTAACTTTTCTGTTCCTCCATTTGTTTTATATGAAGTGTGAATTCACTTATCAGTTGTTTTTACAGCTGCTTTCACTTGGCTTTAGGCTAGGTTTGTTTCATAATTAGTCTGCTCCTCTTTCCTTGTTATGCTAATGTTTTGGAAATATCTGTTAAAATGTCCTTAAGCAGCTCACAATTACTGGTCATGTTTTTTCATTCATGTTCTTCTCACATTTGATTTGATTGATTTGTTTCCAGATTGGATTTCATTCTGTTCAGCCATCACTTTTCCTCATGATCCCTTCTGCCCAGGCAACCACTAATGCTTAGTTCTGCAAATAATTCCACTTTACCTCTGCACCAAGGGGTCCAAGATGGAAACCTACATGGCAGAGGCAACAGTCTAAATAAAGACATCATCACCTAGGATTTCTAGGCAATCCACTGATGTTTTAATATTGGAAACAGGAGAAACATGAGAGCTCTTGTAGGGGAGCCTTCTGAGGGGCAGCAGAGGTCGGCCAGTCCCAGCCTCATGCCAGACTACCACTTCTCTCTCTTCAGTCTTTAAGTAAGCAATAACTGTTGATTTTAACATCTCAGTCATATGAGTATCTTTTCAGGTCTCAGTAATACCATGAGATCGGTTTTAGGCTCGTAACTGAGCTGAATCAATTCTCTCCCACCTCTTCTTTTTTCAGCTGGGCTTCTAGCAGTGGTACCTTGGCAATTCCATAATTTCTTTTCTTCGTGGTTTTCGATGTCTTGATGAAGTCTGTCCTCAACATCTCAATTTTTTGTACTCTAATTTTTTTCCTCTTCCACTCTGTTCTGTAAGTGCAACACCTCCTCTGACTCCTGTAGTTGGTCCATCTGCTATAAAACTGATTCCTCCTCCACACCAGAAGCCACACAAATTGTGCAGCCTTCATCCACTCATGAGACAAACTGGTACTCCATCACCTTGCATCATTTATCTAATAAATCACTTTTTTTGTGTATTTTCTGTTGTCTTAGAGTAGGCTTGCAGTATTCTGTGATAAAGTGCAGCATTGCATCAAGCTAATTACCATCTTGTGAGCACCACGTTGTACTAGTACTCGCAGAATACATTTCCGTTAACATCATCATCTTGGGATATATTTAAAATGGGGGTGTAAATAAGCAGGGCTTAGAAAAGTGAGTAGTTATATGATTTATCCTGCACATAGCTTTTAGCTTCACTTTCCTCTATTTAAACACCCTCTGCTAGTCTTCTCTGCCTTCAACCAGAAACTGTAGTGCTGTTGTAGCAGTGATGTTCTAAGAATAGGCAGAGATACAGTGCATGGAGAAAGAGGTACCTCAGATCAGCTGGTGCAGTTGCAAAAGAGAGGCAAGCTCATCACCAAACTGTTACCCTTGCAAAGCTGTGATCAGGGACTGCCTGAAAGCTTGTCCCCACTTCCCACCTCCAGTGGCTTGTCTTATAGAAGATATTCTCTCTGTACAAACTGTGTGTATCCTAAATTGCATTGAGATGATGTTGTTTGCTTTAATTGATTTATGAGTTTTGCCTTGACTTCTTTATTCAGAACGTGAGTGAACAATTTTAGATGCACAAGATCTCTTCTCTGAGGCAGAGGTCTATCTTGTGTTCTTCTTGTGCTTTGTGTTTGGAGCACTGTCTTTAGCAAATGATTTGAAGAATATTTGAATTCCCAGGTTAAGGCTATATCAAGGGTAATTGTTATAAATCTTCCTACATATTGTCATTCTTTTAATCCTGTCAATCACCCCCATGTTTTTCCCGGTTAGGATTTCTCTTACCAGACACTAAAAAAAATTAAGTGTTTATAGTATATTAAGTGTAGCGTTTGTGTCTCAAACAGAGGTCTGCATAGATCTTGGAAGAAATGAAAAGCAAAATGCTGCTTTGCAAATTAACCCACTGTTTTGTCATAATATTTCCAGAATTGCAGTCACCTATAAATTAGTTTGAAGGATTTTTTTTCTGTAATAACAATTTTCAGCATAAAGCTTGACGTTCATGTTGAAATCTCAAACTGCTACTGATATTGGAGAAGAAACAAAAGGATTGGAGGAAAAATTAGATAACTTTGAAGATAAATCTGTTCTGGTTTATATTATGCATTATGTGATTATGTACTTGGGTCTTGTAGTAGTGATATGTTTAATGTAAATTGATACAATACAGAGCTTTACCAAACAGATTTTATAGTATTCTAAATATTTATCCCTCTATCTATCTAAATTTGATAATTCCACATCATAAAAATATATTTCGGTAGAGTGTGCCGCAGAGTTAATCTTAGATACTTTAATTACAGTTTATCTTAGTTAAGAATTCCAAGAAGGGTTACCTTTTGCAGTCTTGGATGTCTCCATTTTTTCATGCTAAATTTGAGACTTCTTTAAAATGGGACTGATTTTCGGAGGTAGAGGTACTTACCTGTTTTCTGTAGGGCAAGTATTTCAAAGGTTTCTTGCTCCAGTATCCAAGCATAGAGACACTCAAAATTTTCAGTTGTTTTTGAAAAATCTTGATGATACCACACTTTCATATTTTAAGGTACATGAAATTTTCTGAGCTGAAGCACAACAAATTGCAGAGGATGGGATCATGAAGCTAGATGGATCAGAAACTCATAAGTGAAATCTAAGTATTTTGAAAGTGTTGAGAGGGGAGAGATTAAAAAACTGCATTCTGTAATTATCAGATTAGCTTCCCGGTGAACATGTTGCAGAAATTGCTTCTTTATTCCATATGAGTGATTTTTTTTTTTTAAATCTGGATTCTGTGAGCTTGTATTGGAAGGGGCTGAGCATGCCATTGTCTATAAATCATTTAAGCCCCTGAGTAATTCCACTTTAACAATACTGTTTCAGCATCTGCTTAGTGTTATATACATGCTTAAGTACTCTGTTGGGACTTAAATGATGTCATTTTGGATAGCCTGATCTCGTTATTACTATTGTCACTAAATGTATATAAAATGAAAGTATAAAACCCTATCATTAATACCCGTGTTGCTCTACTCTTGTTTATTTCAGAATAATAAAGTTTTCCTCTTAGAAAAATTATTTACTTTATTCCTTTACCAACATCACAATACACTATATTAGTCCTTGATTTAAAATTTTCCTGAATACTCTCTGAAAAGGAAAACGAAATGCATACTATCTATTTGTTCTCTTGATTATGTATAACCTGAAAGAAATTCAGAAGGTAGTGAAGGATGACCTTTTATTCTGGAGACAATATTGGCTATCCTTCTTCAAGCTGTGCTTTTCTAAATGGTACCCCTTTAATGTCCAAAAATACTTTTTAAGATTCCCTCCTCCCAAAAGGCATCCAAACTAAGTGGTCTATAATTTCCTGAAGTGTTCCCAGAGTCTGCCTTCAATAACGACATTATGTTGGCCATTTTCCAGCCATCAGGTCTTTTTCTGAATAGAATGACTTTGTAAAATGTCTGCAAAACTTGCAATAATAGCACCTCTACTTTTTAAAAGAAATACTGAATATTGGTAACTATTTATTAGTGAAATCCCATTATTCAATGTCAATATACTATTATACCATATTATAGATTAATTATTATTTTCCCTTTCCCAAAACCAAATCCACTGTCTATATTTTACCTAGAAAATATTCACCTGGGGCATTTACTATAAATGCATATTTGAATACTGTACCTGGTTGCATATAGTTATTTACAGTAAATGTCCTTAAAACGAAGTGTTGTTTTACAAGTAGGAAAATAGCTAAATCACTTTGTTTAATACATTGTCTCATGAACTGAAATACAGTCTTCACAGAACAGATTTAAAAAGGAAACTAGCAGAAAGTTAGAGAGATATCCTTGCTATTGAAAATATAATTTCATTTAAAGTGCCTCAAAACTAAAATAAAAAATAACCAGAAAAAAGTAGACTTAGGACATGTACAAAAACATTGCATAAAAAGATGGGTATTAGGAATGCTTCTAGTACACTTGTAGGTGTCATGGCCAGTATTCTCTAGCTACAAGCCAGCAGCTTGCTAATACAGACCCTGAATTGTCATATTCCTTTCTAAATATGTTAAGTTTAAGTAGCAGTAGTACTATCACTGATGTTTCTCTGTACTCAGTCATATGCCAGAACAGGAGTTTAAGCCTAACTGTTATACATCCATGTAGTACAACAGCGCTTGTTGCCCCACAGAACCTACATTTGAAATATCAGAAAAGAAAATAATCTGGATACTGCAAAAAGAGGACACAGGATAACAG
This sequence comes from Tauraco erythrolophus, assembly GCF_009769465.1. Taxonomy (NCBI): domain Eukaryota; kingdom Metazoa; phylum Chordata; class Aves; order Musophagiformes; family Musophagidae; genus Tauraco; species Tauraco erythrolophus. Next base: position 45,009,350 of record NC_141470.1, read on the forward strand.
TTAGATGTCAGTAGCTAGCAGTTGCTGTGAAACTACTGCTGAGGACTCATTAAGTCAATGTTAACTGACTGACCGTGTGCATACTCCTGTCTGCACCAAATGCAAGGTAAAATATGTTACATGAAACTGCTTTCCATGAAAATAAGGCCATGTGCACATATGGTCAAATACTGCAGCTCAGCTGATGCTCAATACTTTGCTAAGAGATGGTACTGCAAGTTGTCTAAGCCTTGTGTTTTGGTTAGAAATTTTTGTGAGATTTTTGGTGGTTTGTTCAATATATTGCTCCAGCACTTCATTTGCAATACAAATTTTTCATTTTAAATAATTCATACTTAATTACAGTAGTTGTCAGTTTATGTGGTCCTTTTCATTCTTGAAATGCTTTAGAAGGATTAATTCCCACAAAGTTTTGAGAAGCAATTAAGTATAAATGTTCCATTTTTACAAACAAAAACCAGAAAATACAGAGGTTGAGCAAACATTTCTGAATATCAACTATAAAATTAGGCACTGACTAGATAGATACATGATCTAATTTTCAAAGGCATTGAAGAATGTATTTGCATATTCAGAATGGAAACTTTTGTCCTAGTAGTTAAATTCATAAAGAATCTTAGATATCATAATACTGAGCATTACAAGTTTTTAACTACCCAGGACCAAGACATGGGAAGAGTTTATTAACTCAGAATAATGTTTACAGCAGGTGAGCGTGAAGCTGCCTAAGCTAACACAAAGGAAAGACTGATTTGCAGATTCCAGCTGTAGAAACGGCTCTTTACAAACTTCCTTCCACATGAGCTATGAGCTCTGCATCCTTTCCTGGCATGAACTGCATAAGTCATTTTTAGAGAAAAAGGAGATTGGGAGAACTGGGGACTGTGAGTACAATCATAAAATCTATTGCCTTGAGCACTCACAAGACTGGGAAGATTTTAGAACTGCTATTTAACAGCTCCAACAAACAATGAGAAATGTGTGTCCCAAGAAGACATATCAGACAAACAGTGAAGCTTTTGGGAGCTGTGGATTTGACCTTGCTTTTTCTCTCAGCTTGAGGAGAAGACTGAACCTAGGGGAAATGGTCTGATCTCCAGAGCATGGTACAATAAGCAGGTCAGTACATGCTTTTATTTTTAATGAAACAAATGGCTAACACTCAGTTTCATGCAAAATCAATCTCCTAGATATACACTTCACATACTCGGAGCACAGCTACTATTTCAGGCTTCTCAAAAAATGTAGGTGGGATGCGCCCAGTTTCACAATATGAACAAGGGAAAGTGGGTATGAGGTGGGTGTTCTGCTGCTGAGCATTTGTGAACATGTATGGAAAGACATGTTTAAGTAGTGAGAATTTTAACTGGTAGTATCTCTGGCCTACGAGACTAAGTTGCAACTTTGAAGATTTTGACAAGAGTGCTGTTGAGACCATTATAAATATATGCCCTAAGCGTATGTCTATAATGATAGATGTTCAAGGGTTTGCCCTGAAGTTATTCTCAAACATTTTGAACTCCATGAGCCAATATTTCCTCTTTGCATCATATATCTACAGGCTGTTCAGTATAAACTGAAGCTGTTTGCATTGCATTTCTGTTTCACAAGGTAAGATTTATCCCAAGTTTCCTTGTGGGACACTGCTGTGAATCATTCGGCAGCCTTGTCTCTTCTTCTAGGCGAGTTTCCATTTATAAATAGCAAAGAAAAAAAGGAGGTACAGAAAAGCAAAGAGTAGCAAATTGCTGCATTCCCGGTGAGAGTATACAAGTATCTTCCAATTTGTATTTCTAAGGAACTTTAGAAAGACGTGACATAGTGAGTACCATCACAGTGAGCTTCACACTCTGAAGCGTGGTAGAGCTTCCAGTACTGAGGTAGATGACTGGTGATCGTTTTTAAGTATTCACTGTTCCTAATTATTTGTGGGTCTGGGATTGAAGGTGACTGTAAAATTGACCCCAATGTAGGCATGACTGCAGTGACTTATCCAAAGCTACAAAGGGAAGCTGGGGCCAAAGCTAAAATCGGATGTTAGGATTTCTAGTTTCCTCCATCTGTAGCCCGGATCACTGCACCTTACCTCTCCAAAAAGCTAGATCAAAACATAAAAGTTCCGTGTTACACTCAGTGTTTAAGAAAAAGCAAATAACAATGAAAAATGAAGAATAACTGATGTGCAAATTGTAAAGAGCCATTTATATACGTACTGTTAGCAAAGGATTACATGCATCGATGAATCAGCGGCTTTAATCAGATGAAAATACTTTTGAGCACAGTTCCAGTGTGATGAATATGCTAGAGTTGTAGATCACCAGGAAGAAGATTAATATTCTGTGTATAATTATACACATTTCTTCTCAATTCTTTTTTTGAAGACAGACAGCAAATAGGATTTAAAGCAACAGTCATTCACTTCACAAGAGCACAAAGAAAATCTGCAAGGAAGCATGCGACTACCTGCCCCCCACCTACCAGCTTCCAGCATCTCTCTAGAAGACGTTTTCTACTGAGTTTCTTGTCTACGCCCGTCTTGCTGCCCTGAGCCTGGTCTATTACCCCACTCAACATTCTTCTTTCATCCTTTTTCAGGCATGGAGATGCTCGTGGCCGGTAGCAGCCAATGCTGAAGTGCAGTGCTGGACAGTTAGGCCCTGCTGGCAGTGGTCTTACACTCTGTCCATAGGATGAGATGTCTCATTGTAGCTATGTGGTGACCCTAGACAATGGAGGTTTCTGTGGCTTCACTCATAATGAGGTCTGCAGTGGATGAATATGTTAAATATTTCATTTACAGCTCTTCTGAGAGTATGTCTGTGTTCAGAGTCTTTGATGCTTTCCTCTTTCTTCAGTGGGCAACACTGTACCTTCTTGTACATAGCTACAAACTGTCCATCTTTAGCCTTGCTTGAAGCATCTCTCAGCATTTTCCCTGGCTCACTCACACGCTAGGTTGCCAGAACAGGCAGATCTCTGCGGAGATGCAGCTGTTTTCAAATGTGTAGTCTCTTCCATGCAATTTCCAATTGGAAAGAAGCATGCGAGCCTCCTACTGGGATGAGAAGTTGTGTTGTCCCTATCTCAGACATTTGACACCATTAAGATTAAACATTTGTGCTCTGTTGTTTTTCATAGTGGCACAGGACATCTGAGGTAGAGTATGAAGTGCAGTTTGGGCCAAGCTCGTGGTTTTATAGGACAGGGTGAACTTGGGCTTCTGCAAACCATCCAGATATCCACAATACTCCGCGGGTTGGGTGCTGAGTTTCCTCCTTGCTATCCGTTGAAGAGCTCAAAGTGCACCCTGAGGGATGGTTAGCAGCTAGGCAGTGTAGAGAGTGAGTGAGGACACCCCCTGGGATGCTGATGCAAGATAGCATAGATGTAATTGTTTCTGCATCTGTGGGTCAATGGTCATTAATTTGCATTCATTGACTGTTTGATACTGTCAAAGGTCTACAACATAGCAATCTCAATAATGTAAGAACAGCAGCCAGTCCTATTTCAAAGAACTAATTGGATGACTCATCCTAAACATCAATTAGCACCATCAGGTCCTTAGTGATGATTTTTGAAGCATTATTGTTAATTTTCTTGTTGGATTTTTTATAGCTGTCATCTGTTGCTATCAGACAGTGTTAATGCGATACACAGTGTGCTCTCTTTGTAGGAGCAAAATGAGAAAAACATTTCCGTACTGCACACTGATAGCTACTAATTACCTTTGCTGGGGAGAACTCCATTCTGTGTTGAAGAAGTATTTAAATACATAAAGTGGCAGAAAATCATGTTAAGTAAAATTGAAATAAACTCCGCAATTTCTAATAAAAGACCTGGCTTTTGTTGGAGTTCTGCGAGTCACCGGACTGTAGTTGTTTGCCACAGTGCATCCTTGCACACCAGTCACCCAGATAAGGAACACTTTCAGAGAAGAGCTCTACTCCCTCTGACATTAGAGGTACAACGGGAATGGGGTGCACACCGACTCCCAGTTCAGGAGCACTCTTTCCTTGCTGTTTGCTGAAGAATATAAATAGGCTAGATCCCTGCTGCAACTGTAGTGGGAGATCAAGATAGCTCAGCCACAAAGCGTTCCTACTGATGGCAGCATTTTTTTGGAAGCGAAAATTGATCCAAGCTGACAGCTGTGCTGGAATGGCTAGACTGCATCTAAGTCGTTTAAGGCCAGTTCGGATATATATCTCCCCTTGCACTGCAGCTCAGGCATAGAGCAGTCCGTACGCAAAGCAGGCACCCTTTAACTAAACAGTTATTGTGGGATTTTGTTATTGCAGAAAGGCATTAAGACGGTTTGTTTTAGAAAAAGAAGTTAGAAAAGTTAGAAAAAATAAGGACAAGTATAAATAAAGGAACATACTCTGAACATGGACAGGGTCTTTTTGCTCTTGCAGTACAACAGGGCTGTAAAATGGCCCTGAAAACAACAGCTAAAATCACTTTAGATACCCCAAAACTTCTACACAAGCCGCCTTGAGACAAGACAAGCTGCAGATCTTGCCGGCTCATTCTGCGAGCACAGAGAGACAGGGACCTGCACAGCAGCAGCCCCCACAGAGAAGCTCAGCCAGCTCTTTCATGGCCAGCTCATCAGGTAGTCACGGCCTGGAATGGAGGTCACAAACATCTGCAGATATTCAAATGTAGTCATCAGTGCCCAGAAGTGGCAGCATCTGAATGCTCACGGGTACTCAACATTAAGTGAATTGATAGTTTCGCTTTACTTTTTGCTGGTAATGGTCTACTTTATAGAAAATACACCCGCATGTGGCACTCTCATTAGTACTTCCAGCAGTGAGACAAGGAAAGGAGTATGTCTGGAGAGTGAGCTGCCCAGGGTCACTATAATAAATCTGTGGTTTTGGAAGGCCTGCGCAGCCTCTGTCCCTGGGTAACTGTAGTTTGGACGAATTAAGGGGTTGGTATCCTTTTCTATTATCACCAATTTAATTATCAGGATGAATAAAAATGCTTTAGGATTATTTTTTTTTTACTCTCTTCCTCCAATACATTTATATCTGCTATCTGGAGCAATGACTATTCCAGGACTTTTCTTTGCTCCTAGGCCTGGAGAAAATTTTATGAAGAGAGACAGAAAAGTCTGGGATTCATTACGTGAGAGAGCAAATTAATAAAGGAGACAGATTAGAATATGTAAGATAGTGAGAGGCAGAGAAGACTGAGGAGGAACTTCTGTTCTCTGAGGCCATGTTTAAACTGCAAGATCTGGAACTTCTTCATCCTCTGATCCAGGTATGGGATGTAAGTAGAAGATATCCCATTTTTGTCTGTCCTCTCTGCTCTATGTTGGTTTCCAAGAAAATGAAGCTTAATGTGAAAAGCAGCAGTGCTGGTAGCATACTCTTGTCAGGTTCCTACCTAGACCACAATGGAGCAGAATCCTGATGCTTTTGAGTTTTTTAGACAAAAACATGCACAGAGACACCCTACCAGCATCTGCTTATCTACTCACATTTTTTCTCTTGCACCCGATTTTGCCTCCAAACAAGTGTTTTGGCATGGAATAATTTTATTTTAAGACTGTGGTCATCTGTTTTTCACCATCAGCTGGTGAGGGCTGAAGAGGGGATAGCTATTACTTTATCTGATGCTTATCTGAGCATATGTGGTGTTTTTCTAGCACTTCTATATAGTGCCCAATCTTAAATAGGAGAGATTAAAAGTGCCTCCATCCAAATTAACTTGTAGGTGAAGACACCTTCCTAGAACAGGAGAGGTGTACCTGCCAACTTGCTCACACCAAGGGAGGATGTTGAGCCCTGATAACCCGCATGGCTCAGTGAGCAGCTCACTCTCACTGTTAGACAGCTTGGTTGTATGGAATAGCTGTTAAGTCCTTAATTTAGCCTGAAGGTTTTGAGATGAAACAGTTTCTTTCTGATCTGACAGATCAGAAATAGGTGCCTAAGCATTGAAGAACAGGGTCATTCTATACTGGCTAGTTTGGGCATCTCTCTCTTACCACCTGTTACGAAGCCCATTTTGAGATGAGTTTAGCCCAAAAGGTGCTTAGAAACTTGGCACTGCAATAGCTACATATCTGTGGGTTTAGCTTCTAAGCCAAAATCCTCCTTTTTCATTGCCTAAATATGCTTAGCGCCTCTAAAAATCAGGTCACGTACTAACTTCTTATATATGAATATGGCATCTGCAGCCTTTACCAACAACAAGTTTCTATTTTCTTCCATCTCATTGATAAAGATATTGAATAGCACTGAACTAAGAATAGATCTATGTGGAACCCCGTTATATAATGATGCCCTCTGTGCAATTACTTTTTAGCTATATCAGCCTTTTCACACCAGTTACAATATGCTACACGGATTTCACGTTGTGTCACTTTTAACCAGAAGGTCAGAGTACAAGGTAAAATAGCTCAGCTCAGTTATATTAAGTAACTTCCTTTAGCAACAGAACCTTTTCATTTCATGAAAAGATGTAATCAGTTCTATCACTAATTTTCCATGAAAACTCATTCACTGCAATGGATTATGCTATTGTCTTTATAAACTTACTGATTAGATCCCAGTCTATTCTATATCCCAGTATTTTGTCTGGAATGAATATAAGGTTACTAGTTTTTTACTTGGTTTGGTAATGTTGTTTAGGCATTTGAAAAAAAATGCCAATGTGCTAGATGTTTTCCAGACCACTGAAACTTTGACAGTGTTACAGCATTTTTAAAAGATTGTTCTATTAGCAGTAGAAATAATTAAACTTTATTTTCTTTGGAGTTATATCTTCTACCCACTCACTGCTGTCATCTCAGCTCTCTCTCTGTCTTCTCAATCTTTCTCAACACAGTTCTGCTATGTCATCCCCTCTGAGTCTCTAGCTCTCCTCCATTGTATCACCTAGCTCACCACACCACTGCTGTGCATTCCTTCCAGTGTCTTTGACCTCTGATACTGCTGTCCCTGTCCCCAGCTCCCTTCCATCTCCTGTATGTCCAGTACAACGAAAGCTCCGTATTCTCCATGATCTCTATATTATTCTTTCTGTGTTCTCTACCTCTGTATTTTGCCCTGCCAGCTGGGGAAGAGCCAGCACATCTGGCACAGGCATTCTGGCTAGCTGGCTAGTACATGTGTGTGATCACTGAATAAACTGGCTGCTGTTAAGTGTAACAGACAATGAATCCTCCTCTGTGGCATGAATAGTCTTTCTCTTCTACCTAGACAGTGTTTTTTTTTTTCCAATTAAATGTGGAGGAAATTAATTCTGTTTGCTACTTTTACAACTCTGCTAAATGTGACTGCAACTAACTCAAAGGGTGAAAATTATTTGGAGGTGAGGGAAAAGGGTGGGGAAAGAAAAGAGAGCTAATGGCCAGCTGAAGGCGCAGCCACATAGAATGGATTATTTGTTAAGCCACACACATAAATCAAGCTTAGAATGCTGCTTTGGCCAATTGCTTTAAAACTCTGGAGTGCATATTATGCCACCCTTCAGATCTGAAAATGATTTCATGTCAGTGTTTACTGTAAACATTCCCTATCACTGGGAAAATAGGAAGTACTTTTTTATCACTGAGTTATCACTCAGTTTCTTTCCAGTTGCCAAAGAGAAGAATTTATATCATGCATTAATATGAATGAATAATATAAACTAATATAAACTTCAAATACAAAAGAGAAAACTGTAGCACGTATACTTCATAACACAACCCTGAGATTAAGAAGGTCGGTATTAGTTCAGAGGCTTTTGCTGGAGACCTCTAAAAAGCACAAGCTATAACTTGTACTGCCGAAGAATGCTCTTGTTAACTTGACTCGTGTGAAACCCCTTCAGTTTGCCACTATTGTGCCCTGCACTGCCCCAGGCTAGGAAAGTGCACTTCACTTAATATACATATAAAAATACTAAACAACATAAATTCTTCAGCAAGAGCTTGAAGCAGTATCTGTGCTACAATCACATATCGCATTAACATTTGATGTTATTACCGCTTCGCAGGTGCAACAATCCTTGCTCCTTGCCCCTGTGGGAGAGCAGTGGTTGACTTCTATTTCTTTTTTTAACTGTTTACATTTTTACTTCAATCATAGTTTGTCTTATCTCTCCCTCTGCAGGAGGGCAATCATCAGTGAGATTTGCCGCGAATACATTGCGGCTGATGTATCTAATGGAACCTGCACTTATAGCCAGACCTGTCAATAACCCTAGCACCATTACAGTAGATAGCTTTTCACAAGATTGGCTTCTTCTTGCAAAGATTATTCAGTACCATATGCGCAAACAACAGCAGCCATTATTGCCCTTTATTTCCCACCTCTCCTTTCCTTAGACTAGCACATCTCTCGATTATTATTTGACAGCAATGAAGAATAGCCCAATCTTTGCCATCATTTGGTAACAACAATTCTTAGCACTTTTTGTCTTCAAAGGGCTTCGCAGTCATTATCTAATTAATCTTCACAACAGCTCTATGAGGCTGATAAGAAAGGTTTAGCCTCATTTTATAGATGGGGAAACCTAAGCCGTGAGTTTAGCCGCTTGATTTTCAAAGGTGCTGTGCGTTCTTGGCTCCCATTGATGTTAATGAGAGTGCAGAGGGAGCAACATCTCTGAAAATAAAGGAGCTTGTGCAAGCTTGCAGAGGAGGTTACTATCAACATGCAGTGGGCATTCCTTGGTCCCAGACCCATGCTCAGGCCATTTGGACAGGCCTCCCTCCGATCGGCAAGCTGGCCATTACACCTTGGGTATTCCCAGCTAGCTTTTCATTGAAATGTTTCAGTGTCACGGGGGTATATTTCAGAAACTCTGCACTTGAAGTTTCACCCCAGGGGGATTTTATCCGATCTCTTCTCATCCTAGAAAAATGCCTTTAACCTGTTAAAAGATGTCGCTGTGCAATGCAGGCACCAGGTTTCACAGGCATTGATTCGCTTGCAGTTCTATGGCTACATTTTACAGAAATTGCACTTATTTTGAAATACTCCCTAAGCACTAAGGACCATAGACAGAATGCATTCGCTAATGCTTCCCTAATTCATGGAGGTGGCTGCTTTACCAGTCACTATCAGATCCTTAATCAGCGGAGTTGTAAAGCTTGTAGATATTCAGTAAAAGTGCTTAATAAAAATCATTTAATTCTAAATTACAAGAGTGCACTTAACCCTAAAGATATTAAAACTGATTGTTTGACGCACTGCACTGAGTGGTAGAAATTTAAAAATAAAAGCTTTCCTTACTTGCATCAGAGTGAATAAATCTTCTACCCTTCATATCTTAGCGTCATGATATTATGCTGTGATAAACTAATCCATTTTAGAGTTTTGAGCTGTAAATACAAGTACTTCAACCTGACTGGTGACAACAGGAGGAACTGAGTTTTGAAGAAAAGAGCCGACGCTACGGCTGGCTTTCCTATTATATGGTTCTTGAAGGCCATCTGCCTCTGTCGATGTACTTTCTGCAGTGGATTTATAAATCCATCCTACAGTTTGGCTGGTGGTGCAACATAGTGGAGTGCTGTACTGGTTGTTAGATATTTTTGGTAAGAAATTTTAAAACGTCTATGTCTTCTCTTTGAAAAATACACCATAAAACATTTTTATTCACCCCTATATGCATGCATCAGTTTCCCCCAGACACACACACACACAGAGTCTCTCCTCCCCATATTGAGGTAGGCGCCTTCTTTTCACACCGCTTCCACCAGTAAACATTCAGAAACTGGACCAGTAAAGTCCAGGCTTTGGGTGGATGGAGACATTGATATTTATTTACAGCATATGAAAAGTAATAAATAAGCATATTTAGACTCGTATCAACTTTTTCAATTGAAACAGTTTTGCAGTTTGTTGTCAAAATGTAGCCTTTTTGGAAAATATCAGCAGTGATTCTTTTGAAGAAATAAACTAAACATTTTTTTTTTTAGGCAGTTAGTAGCAGAATAGTTTCTTTTTATCCAAACTCAACAAATGTTAGTATTTTATTTAAAAAAAAAAAAAAAAAGGAAAGAAAAGTGATGAATATGTCTCTGGATTTTGATAAAATGCAAAAACTTACAAACAGGTATTCATTTTTAGAGCAACAAATACCTTTTAAGTTCCAGCACTCTTCCAGAAGTATTTTAAAATATTATTCCCCTAGCTCTTTAAATATTGCCTGTTTTCCTGGACAAGATCCAGGACTTGCCTAAGCATTAGTGCTTGGCAGCGGGGCTGATCCGAGTGTCAGACTCTGTCACAGTTCTGCATTTCTCTCACTGCTGATATTGTTTGTGTTCAACTTCATTTTCCAGCTTTATAGTCAGATGTTTCCAGATGCATTTTCTGACAGCTTTAATAGAGCATTCATGGATTATGGAGTGGTTTATTTGCCTGATTTGGAGGATGTGGGAAGGTGCAGGTTTTATTTTCTCTGGAGTCCTCCAGAATTGTGATATTAAATCTATCAGTTCACTGTACTGAGATTTGCTTGTGATAAAAGAGGTTTAATTCCATCTTATGATGTTAAAAATCTCCTGCAATTATGAAATTATTTGTCTAAAAACTTTTGTGTGTTCTGTTTTTTTGGATTTCCCTTATTCCAAGGTAGAATTTAAAATCTTGGGAACAAAGTCAAGGAGTCATATGCCTTTTGATTAATCTTTTTTTCTTGACATGTTTTCTGATGAATTTGTACAGTATGTTTGATTGCTTAATTGTTTCATTTTGCCTTCCATAAACAAGATTAATTGCAATTTGCTAGCCTGAATATATATATACCCATTATAGTGAATAAGCAAATACTGACAGTGCTTCTGAGCTGTAATGAAAACTTAAGACAGATAGAAATGGGTGCACTGCAATCCTCAAACTGTTCCTGACACCTCACTACACGGCGTCAGAATACAAATGGAAGATTTTGAAAAGATTATTGCATAGGCTTACAGCCTCAGAAGGCAAGAAGGAGACGACAGGCAGGCACTGATTGAGAGGCCTGCGTCTCCTTTCCTACCACTCCTGGATCTACAGGGGCAACCTCCTGTTTCTTGCTGGTTTGAAAGAGAGGAATAGGATCTCACTACCCTTTAAAGTACTCTATGAAGGGATTTCCTGCCACATTTAGAGATCATTGAGCTTCAAAGAGGCCACGGTCAGGGTTCAGGAAGGCTGCCTGCCTTTGTGGATCTCCCATCATACACTTAAAGCCTCATTCTCGTCGCATCGTACTGTTATACTTCATGTAACAGAATTGACTCGGTCCACATGGTGCACAGCTTGACAGATAATGGCTTAAATATTATATATCATGAGGGATGATGTAAAGAAAAATTACTAAAAACTCCATTGATAAGACCCATACTAATGAAAATTGCCATGTAGTAATCGCTTAATTCAACATAATGTTCATTTAGCTTAATTTACTAGTTTAACCACTCACACAAACGCAAAAAATATTTCCATACCCCTGACTCCCAAGCACCAGACTGAATTAGTTAATCAAAGTTTGCACATAGCCAGTTGATTCTGATCTCGGTTTTCACCCATGTCACATAAAACCAAATATAAACTTCATTTTTCTGTCTAGGATAAGCATCGTGAGTACAGAATACAATGGGACCTTTTAAAACAGCAGTCAAAACATCTTAACTGAATTCTACTGCTCTGACTCTGCTTCTTCTTTTTGCCTTCGGCAAAACCCCAGGTACAGCGTATGTAATCAGAGTTTACAGTAGATATGTACAGAGTGACCAGCTAGCTTAAGATAATGTTACAAGCACAATTGCACATATACTGATAAGATTAAGAGATTAACATTTCCACATTTACTTGGCAGGAGAACTATAGTAAATTAATTAAAGATGTATGTTATTAGTTTAGAGAATTGTTATTAACTTAAAGAGCGTGATCTTGTTGTTCTGCATCTTGCATTATTTTCCACATGTATGCAAAGAATTTGCCACCTTCACCTTCTAATGATTTTGCAAAAAGATATGTGGCTATATAAAAGATGCATGGTTATAAAAAGGACAAAAAAGCAGCAGAAAAATGGTTAATTCCCTTGTTTATGTTACTAAATATTTTTGACTACTGGAAAGGGAAAAAATCCAACATTCACTGTAATTGTTTGATTTTTTCTGCTTGTTTACTTTTTGCCTTTATTTTAGTTTAGACATTTAAAAATTATAAAATTAATTTCACTGCAGCTTGTTATGAGCTTCTCTGTTTACTTCCTAGATTATAACACATACCTCTGCTATATTAAGTATTTCTACTGATTATTTTGTTTGGAAAAATTTACTATTACAAAAGGAGAAGTTTGGATTACGTTTCGGAATTTAGCCCGTAATCTAGTGAGTAGGTTAATTAATTGAGTAGATTAATTTAGCTAGTAATCTAATGAGTCAAATCAAATTTATTTATCAAGAAATGCTACTCATCAGAGTGCTTTTTCAATCAATACATATATCCTTGATACTCAACATGAATGCTATGTAACACTAATTGCATAGTACGGAAACTCATCTCTATCTGCCTAAATTTAAAAATAATTTCTTAATACTTGTGTTCCAGAAAAAAAGAAAATGTTCAGAGTAGCCTAGTGGCCAGACTCTCAGCTCATGTAAATTAGTATTAAAATCACTGATCCAGTACAGTTATTGTTTCAATGGCATGAGAAATAATGGATTGAGTTTTCATTTCCAGGAGTTTTTCTTTATTCAACTCTGCCAGATGTATAATACTAAACTCTCAAATAATTCCTTTTTAAATTAAAAAGTGGATTCATATCTTACCAGATTTATGAGTCATTTATATTCCACTAAGCCGCACTACCCAAATGGTTATGTATACAATTTTGATGAGCTGGTAGTTTAAGTACAGAGATAATACAGAGAGCTTTTTCTGAAGTGGGTATGGGGATATTAGTAGAGTTGGTGTTTAAATATGTTTTCAATGTGAAATAGAAAAGCTGGAATAAAATCAGTTTGCCATTAGAAATCATAAAAAGTTTTAGTTTAAAGTTTTTTCAGAATGATCTCGATGTTACGATGAATCCATAATCATGGTGATGCTAAAATTACTGTGAACTATATACTAAATACTATATATGTGTAGGTAGTGCATTTGGGTTTGCTGAAAACTGAATATGGGTTGTGGTGGCAGGATTACCCCCAAATTACGTAGAAATAGAAAATTGAGTTTCACAAGAAATTCACTACTATGGTAGTTTTCTGAAAAGCCACTAGGTGGAAGATATTTTCCTACTGAGCAACTTTATTCCACTCACAGAGGCCATTGCTTTCTAATATAAGGCTGTAAAGGACTCCTTTTCCTTCAGTGTGATCCATGCTAGAGTTTCAAGCAAACACTTAGCACAGAAAGTTGTCTTTTACAAAAGTCCTGGAATATAAAGCCAGAACCTGTCTTTACAGGGACAAGCGCTAGGCAGGAGTTACTCTACTAATATTAGTGCAAGCAAATTGATAAAAATTTGCCAAAGTAGAAAGGACAAAGCTAAATGCAGGTGAAAAATGGCTGTAAAACTAATGATAGATGGAGAAAGAGATTAAGCACAATATAGGATTAAATCTGAGTAAGGAGAAAGAGATTAAGCACAATATAGGATTAAATCTGAGTAAGAAAAAGACTGGTTAAAACTGCAGAAGGAAAAAGCTCTTTCATCGGAAATATTTCCAGCTTTTTGAGATCACTGTTTTTATTTTATAAAATTAATCTTACAATGGGCTTTCTGATAAATTATTCTAAGTTTGACTTTCCAGTCTTTTCTGAACTTGTCGGTACAAAATCCAAATAGCAGTGAAATTTGCATTCAGCTTGAACTCTTCAACTATATCTGTAGGAAAGTTGAAAGGATTGTGACTTCGGATCGGTTACTGAACCTCTTCTAAGAAACAGAGACTTCCTCCCCAGGTGGAAGATGAAGACAGGTCTTTCCTGAATTTGCCCTGTGCTTTCTAGTTGTGCTAATTTCACTAGTGATGAGGGATTGTTACTTGGTCTTGTGCCAAAGAGGATATGAATCGCAGAAGGCCATGCTCACAGCCTCCATTGCGGTTTTGTTGTTGTTGCTGTTGTTTGTTTGTTTTGTTTTTTAAATTAAGTAAGCTTACAGCAAAGAATTAATTACCAGGAACACTTAGCATTTAAGAAAAAAGCAACTTTGCCTTTTTAGCCCTTTTATTCATAAGGAAAAGAATAATGCTCAAGTAAAACTTAAGCATTAGATACAAAAATCAGGAAACTGATGAAACTTGATGGTATAAATAAAAAAAACCAAATACCTAAAGGAAATCCTTATGACCTCATAATGATTTTTGGCAGGACGAAAAATGAAAGTTCAGCAAATCACTCTAAGCTCTACCATCATTTTCTCATATGAGAATTTATCCTATATGAACCATAGTGGTACAAAGAATTGCAAGAGTGGTATGTCTACATAATGTAATTGTACAAGTCATGGAATCGGGAGGCATGAAATCCTTTCAAAGAATGCTAGCAGTGGTTAAATACATGCTAATAACCAATATGAATATATTTCCTCTTCCTCTACTAATTCATAGAGCAGAAGAGAGAAAAATCTATCGAAAAAGCCAAGATGGGGGCAAGCAGTTTAGAAAGTGATTTTTTAAGGGTTTTTTCCCTTCCTGCCTGAACCTCTTCTCTCCAAATAGATTCTTCCATGAATCATTTGGAATAAGAAGAGAAACAGATATGGGGAGACAGAAGTCAGAGACAAGCTAAATGGATACTCACTCCAGACTACAATCAGTCCTCGAGAAAAGCCAGTTAATGGTACTTGAGACAATGGGCCTGATCTCCTGGTCTGCTATAGCCATGCTGAAATGCTCCCACTCTAACGGTTTCATAGCAGCCTGGTTTCTGCCTCAGCCTGTCCTTCACCCTTTGTGGGGACATAGTCTGTGGGCCGCATCATGGGAGATGATGTTGTGTCCAGGGCAGAGCAAATGGAAATGAAATAAATCAGAAGATAAAGCTGAAGGCATTTTAAGCAGTTAAGTTTGTTAAGATAAGATTTTTTTTCTTTGTTGTATTCTTATAGCAATTTTGACAAACTCTGTCAGTTTTCCTGGCTCTCTGCTGGAGAAGGAACCCTTCTGCAGTGTCTCTAACCAATGAAACAGGGCTTGCCTGATGAGGAGATCTAGGAGTCCTGGCTCCAGCAGAAATGCCCAGGATCTAGGATATGAACTCTATGACAATAATCCTCTATACTTTGAAAGATGGAGTTGAAGACAGGGCCTCAGGACTTCTCTACCCTCTATCTCATAGTGCAAGTGCTCTGTGACTTTCGGGGCCTTTCTAAGCTGTACTGGTCTAGATGTTCTCTGCAGTAAACCTGGGCAGAGCTGGTGGAGACTGGGAGAGGTGTCTGTTGCAATGGTTGCCACTTTGGCTGAGGGCAGGAAACCCCAGGGATTTCCAGGGTGTTGCAGAGTGGATATGATGTGGCAACACGAAGAATGAAGTAGGATGGATAAAGGGAGAGGAACTGGAGAAGAGGAAGAAGTTAGGAGCAGGGCAGAAGCAGAGATGGGAGGATAGAAGTAGTGGTGGTTATCAAACAGTGAGGATGAGACAGTGAGGACAGCAAAAGAGGAAGACTCTGGGAACATGAGAAAGAGCAATAGGCACAGAAGCTATCTGTGCGAGATGAGACCCCAGGGGATCAGAACTTCACATGATCTTCTCATCCACCTTTCAATCAGCTCCAAAAGGTTCTGTGGCCCTAAATATTTCAACTCTACTATAGAACCTATCCCCTCCGGGGTCACACAATGACATAGGATGAAAAGTTTGTTTTTCCAAAATCTAAGATTCTATAATCTGGGAAATTATCATAAAAGCAATTAAAAAAAAAAAAAAAAACACATATAAAGAGTTGTATAAAGGTTGATATAGTCAAACACTGAAAATAAGAATTACCAGAATTAAGACTGCCTTTATTATTAAGAGTATAATAATACATTCTTTAATGCTAGGATTTTGTAAACTTTCTCAGCATGAGAAAATGAGAAACCTTCACCTCATTTCACTGCATGTAGGGGCTAGTCTGAGGATGAATCCATGTTATGTGCTTCAGGATATTACCACCTCGGTAACCCTGTTTCATTCACTGCTGAAACCTGAGAAAGCGTGCACTCGGTGAGAAAGGGGATTGCAGGAAGGGACGCAGAGTGCCCTGATGACTAAGGCAATGAAACGCTGTCCTTAACGAACTGCTTCTTATCCCAAATTCTACCATGGAGTTCCTGTGTGATGCTGAGAAGTCATAAGCCACGATTTTCACAAAAGACCACAGTTTTTATTTTGTCACTTTCCAATTATCATGTTTGTGCTTCACTGTTGTACTGAGCTCTGAGCTCTGCATCTCAGAGCCCTTGGAAGCTCCACTGTGAAACTGAAGTTTCTTGAGAAGTTAAGGTACAACAAAATTAGGTCTTTGGTCCTTCAAAACAGCCACTCACATTTACCTGTCCGTTGCCAATTTGGGCTTTAATGTCAGTACCTATGTCTGCATTATGGAATTTCAAAGTGCTTTTGTACTGGAGAACTCTTTGCAGAGGAGGATGAGGAAGGAATGTGCATCAATCCCTTTTCCTAGCCTTTTTTTATTCAAAATAAACTCATAAATCTGGTCCAAAAGAGAACTTCAGTAAGTAGAGTCATTGCCACATTCCCTTACCTGGACAATCAGGCTGTAGGTATGAGATGCACTTTCCCTGCCTTTTGCTTGCCTATCTGGAATACAGAAAGGATAATTCCACCCCTCAGGGAAGAAGCAGAACAGGTCCTAGTGTTGCTCAAGAACTCGGAACTAGGTTTAAAAGGGACTTAAATCAGATGCTTCTCCCATATCATGATGCAAAGACCTCTAGGCTGAGTCTGCAGGATTTGGCCTCTGTGGCTACACTGGTGGTAATTCCTGAGTTTTGGTTTCCCTGCATCACTGCATGGCATCAGCACAACCAGACTACTTTCAGACCTGAGCTGCTGAGTCTACATAAAGCTGTTCTGCATTGTGTGGATATATTCAGTCAGGCTCACAGATCTTTGCACTGAGATCCACTGCATTATAGAACATGCCTTTGGGCACCTCCAGGAAATGTCACAAGCTCCATTCTGCCTGAAGTTAAGATTGTGACAGCTCCTGGAGGTGACCAAACCATGGAGGTGACTCATCTCCATAAGGACCTTCTTCTCTAATTGTGGCATTCCCAAATGCAAACATAGGCACTTCATCGCCAGAACTGCCCAGTTCCGACAGATCTGAGCAGATCCACCCCTAAGTCCCAACCCCAGTTTCCGTGGGATACCAATAGACATTCCCAGAGCAGAAGTGACTACAGATCTCAGCAAAATGCAGTTGTAGAGATCTCTAGTGGGGTACCATTTTCTTTCCATTTTCAGCAGGAAGAGGAGGAGATGCTGCCACCTTTCTTACAATACCCAGTTATTGGAGCTATACTCCTTCACTCAGTGAAAGCCAAAGTGAATAGAGATGGAATTCCCATAGGGCATTTTACAGAGGCAGATGTTCAGGATTTCAGTCAATCCCTCATGTCTTGATAGATGTATTCAGCATATAGTTGGGACTGTCTCTGTACCTTATACAGAAAATGTATTGTATCAAAATGTAAAATATGAGGTGCTAGAAATTAAAATCTTCATTCTAGTCCAGTGCTTAACCATTAGCCATGCTTCTTCCTAAGACTTGATTTTCTGCACGCAGATTCAGGTTCAAAATAAACAAAAGGAGAGGAGCTGACATCTGGAATGTCTCACTAAAGTTTATGTTCAAGAGAAGATGGAACTATTGTAGGGAAGACAAATCCATCAAAAGTTAATAAACATGGAAAAATGGCATGCAACTTAGGAATTCTTCCAAGTGAACAATGATTGGAGGCTGGAAGAGGGCTCAGAAGTATTATACATCTTTTCCCTTCTTCTTGTACTTTCTGCAGCATCTGCTTTTTGCCACTGTCAGAGAGCAAGGGACTAAGGCATGGGATATGCAGCAAGCAGAGTGGACACAGAGAAATATTCAGCAGTAACCCATTCCATGAAGGTCGACCATCTCCTACACTGAATAAGGCATGGCCACATGAGAAAAAATCTGAGTGTTATTTATTTGTAACTTATAGGGTTGTGGTTGCAATGGTGATTTAAAGCTAGCAACCTAAGGCAAGCTGTGTGGTGGGAGAGGATAATTTCGATTAGATTAGGCTAATATCTTTAAAAATAACTGACTTGTCTTTGAATACACAAAGTCTTTTCTGTAGGTGTGAAACAGAAGCAAGACCTTCCAAAGCACCAGTGGATCCTGTATGATGAAGGCTGTTTTGTCATATAGTCACAGAAGACACTTAACGAAGTTCGCACAGACAAGCGCAATGCAGTTTTCCTTTGCTTTTGAGGGCTTGTCTTTTGCATTCTTTCCATGTAGCTTTGTCATATAATATTGATAGGAAGGGTATGGAATTCTTCCTTACTACCTAGAGTAAAACCCAGTACTTCATCTCCTCACTGATGAAACTGTCATGCTTTTTCTGCATTACCCATATTGCAACCTTGCAATCCTTTTAATTTGCGTTCCACGCCTCCAAAAGCACTACTCACTCTGGACTCACTCCTGTTGATCCTCTTCACAGAAATAAAAGTGACAGCTTCCGTGAAAGGGGAAGTATTGCAGCGAGCGACATATGAGCATTGAGCAGAACAATGCAATGAGTAAGCAGCTGAACCCTGAAGGGAATCTCCATTGAAGTAAAACACAATGGGAGAGGCTAATTCAATTAGCAACTGATGCCTGTTGCTTGAACAAACTTCACTGAATTTTGAAAAAAAAACAAAAAAAAAGCAGGAAATACACAACCAGTGAACATGTTGGCAAAAATAGACAGACCCATGTTAATATCTTGAGGGTTTTCAGTTCGCCTTAGATCTTAGTAGGCTTCCCAGCTTATTGGTGGGGTTTTTTTCTGGTTCCCTCTCATCTTTTATATTTTCTTCCACAGATGAGAATGATCTAACATGGCTAAGCCTCTAAAAGCATTTTCACACTGTCCTACTACCCTACGTATTTTGAGTACCCTCCTGTACAATGTTTCCTCCAGAACTGCTGCCCTCAAAGCTTTGAGTTACATACAGACTCATCCATGCCATTTCATTCCGATCGCTATTTCATTTCATTCTGAAGAAAGATGCAAGCATTCATTAGGCAAAGGTGTGCCAGGCAACTAGTTGGAACATGCTATTAACCAGACTAGGGAAACACATAACTTACATATCACACAAATACACCCAGTTCTCCAAGAGCCCTCCTACCCAGACCAAAGCAGCCTGAACACTGATGGAACTGATTTAAATGTATCACAACAGCAAGCCCATTTTTTCCTATCAGAACTTTGTTACAAGGCAGTCAGTCAATCCTTATGATCACTTTGGGCAGCGGTGAGAAGGAAAGGAGTCAAACATCAGATCACTACATGTGATTATTTCACTATTAGTATAAAAATTCTGCCAGGGTAAGCCAGAATACTTTAAATCTAGTTACTGTAATTTGATCTGATTCCTGAAAAGGTTATTAAGACAACAAACAAGCAAAAAATAACAAACAAAATTTATCCTTATTTCTAGGTAAATACATGATTTCATTCCTTTTAAGAACATCCATTGCTGTAGCACAAAACCAGTTTCCTTCAGCTTAGCAATAAAAACAATTTTACTTAGCTCATGTCAAAGTTTATCGTGTGACTTTAAAGCATCTGTTAACTTTAACAGCATAAATGAAATCATCACTGAATATGGCCTCACAAGGCAATTTTTTTTTTTAATGTTTAAACCATTCTTGTCTATACCCCCTTGTCATTAACTGGTAAATCAGTAATTTATTTCCTATTAGAATTTATATAGTTTGCAGCAATTAAGAAGAAAAGCATAATTGCTGACAAACCCAGGGCACTATTTAAATCACTTCCTTGTTGACAACATATTTCTCCTTCCTAAAACTGAATGTCACTGAAATCTGATTTGTACAGAACCCTTGTGGACTCATCATTCAAATGTACTGCACCTGTCACCTGTGTGCTAGCATTCTGCTAAGGATCAATTTACATAACCTCATTTAATGGTTCATAAATCATACCCATTAAGCCCAGCTAACAGGAACCAAGGGTTCTAATTTATGCTGCCTTTCATAGCAGAAAATTGGGAGGCTGGAGCCTGTGGATAAAGAACCCAGGTCTTGCCTTTGATTGTTGATTGTGATGGTAAATGTATGGATGATGAGAACAGATTTTCACTTTATTGATTTCCTGCCAAAGCACAGCATGCTTTATTGTGAAAGGGGGCCTTTTGGCAGCAGTGCTAAAAGTGGCAGTTGTTTAGGAGCCCTTTGCCAAGATGACATCTAAGACAATACCGAGTGGTAAATACTAAAATAATATCAAGCTGAAATGTTAATTTTTAAAAAGAAACCTTCCTAAAGGTTCATAAAATCAATGACGTTTTCTATCCCAGAGCACCTCGCTAATAAGCATGAAGCCAGGTGATTACTGTGGAGTATTAATTTTTTTTAAATCTATTTTTCTTAAATTCTTTATTCTATTATAAATTATTCATGGTATTTCAGTCGAAGTAATGCAGATGTTTGAAACCCGCTGTAGAGTGACAGTTCAGCCAGAGTTGTGTGCTGGGCCTGTCTTAAGCTTTGTATTCTGCTCCTCCCTTTGATTAGATACCTGGAAATAGCTTTTTCTGTCATTTGATTTTCCATTTTTAAGTTCTATTATTTAGTAGGTGGCTGCGTGCCGTAGTAAGTGTATTGCCAAATGGAATATGCATATGCATAGGCATACAGCAGTCTTCTCACATGAATTTAGGCAGGGTCTCAAAATACCAAAAATAGTATTGGTATTACTTTCTAGAATGAAACAAACTGTGTTGGTTTGTTCCCCTTGCCTCGCTCAAAATTGTACCCCTTCATTTCAACTGGCTCTAAAATTTTCTGCTTAAAAGTAAGAAACCCGACTTTACTTTATCTTCACTTAGGACAGACTGATTCTCAACAACTGGGAATTTAATCACTAATACTGCATATGGACAGATAACTTTGCCGGACTGAGACGACAGTTTGTGTCTTCTGCCAGCCCTGATACTAATTTGATAAAAGACAAACAACATGCTGGGTTTTTCCTTCTTTTCTAGCTACACTTTAGGAATTAAGAGCTTTATCTTGGAAGATGCTGGCCATGCTCTGGGGAAATACTGAAGTAACTAAATAGTCTTGATGTAAAAAAACTTGCCCAGAAAGACAACACAGCCCAGTGGTTGGGGCATTAGCTGAGCTGGGAAACCTCCTAGTGAGGTCCATCATAGATTTCCCTTGTGACTTGAATGTCACTAGAACTCTATTCACAAAATGCAGTTGTATTCAGTAAATTCCTAGTATAGAACACATAAATAGCCAACAGAGGAGGTATTAAAACCCTAGTACTTGCCTCCCTCGCCCCATTCGTATTGCCCTGTCAACTGAGCTGGAGAATTGCTTCCTGTGTTTCTATGTGCTGCTTTCATCTGACGGCCATCCATCACAGCTCTGCAGGACAGAGAGAGCTCTCCAAGCCCAGCACAAGCTACTGTGTTCTAGTACTTTGAGATGGACTTTCTAAGTCATAGAATCATAGAATCATAGAATGGTTAGGGTTGGAAGGGACCTCAAAGATCATCTAGTTCCAACCCCCCTGCCATGGGCAGGGACACCCTCCACTACACCAGGTTGCCCAAAGCCTCATCCAACCTGGCCTTGAACACTTCCAGGGATGGGGCATCCACAACTTCTCTGGGAAACCTGTTCCACTGCCTCACCACTCTCAGAGTGAAAAATTTCTTTCTTATATCTAACCTAAATCTGCCCTCTTTCAGTTTAAAGCCATTGCCCCTTGTCCTATCACTACACGCCCTTGTAAAAAGTCCCTCTCCAGCTTTCCTGTAGGCCCCCTTTAGGTACTGGAAAGCTGCTAGAAGATCACCCCGGAGCCTTCTCTTCTCCAGGCTGAACAGCCCCAACTCTCTCAGCCTGTCTTCATAGCAGAGGTGCTCCAGCCCTCTGATCATCTTCGTGGCCCTCCTCTGGACTCGTTCCAGTAGCTCCATGTCCTTATGTTGGGGACTCTAGAGCTGAACGCAGCATTCCAGGTGGGGTCTCACGAGAGCTGAGTAGAGGGGCAGAATCACTTCCCTCGACCTGCTGGCCATGCTCCTTTTGATACAGTCCAGGATACAGTTGGCTTTCAGCTGGAAAATAACATGAATAAAAATCTCCCATAATGTATCAAAATCCTCTACCTACTCCTCTATGTTATGAATGGCACTATATTCTTTCCTGCCCACACGTCTGCAGAACTTACTCTAGTAAGTGTGCACTATGAGATCCATATGAACAAGATCCAGGCGTGACAGACGGGAACACTTTGTAGATCCTGATAAGTCTTACCTATAACAGAGTAGTTTACCTCTATCAAGATGGATATACTGGGCATCCTAGAACTTATAAATCCAGAAAAACAGAAAATTAGGTGGGTTTTAGGCACCTTCATGGATGAACAAGGATTTTGAAGATTTTAATCTTGGACCTGGAGAGAGTCATAGTTATCCCTTTGTAGAGTTAGATCTTCAAGCTCCGAGAGTAAGTTTTGGTGAATATTGCTGGGGTAGTTTTACACATCACCACCATGAGGTCCCTGCCTCACTCCTCTGCTGCAGGTAACTAACCCTGCAGCAGAAATGGCAAAAAGAATATGTGGCTGTACCTCAGCTGTTCTTGTTCACAGCTTTGTGTATTAACTTCAGGGCGGTTGAAGTTTGCACTGAGACTAGAATATGAAGTGCAGCAGCTGGGGAATGAGCACACATTTAATTCAAACCTCTCTCTTCCTGCAATGGTGGCAGCAACCTTTGGCAAAGGAGAACGGAGAACAGATGGGACAAGCAATGTCTTCAACTACCATAGTTGCTTACTGTTGTGTAGAGAAGTGGATCCCTCAGCCTCTGTCTCACTTTCCATTTTCAAAATGGGGAGATGGTGCTGTAAGAACTAGATACATTAAAAAGGATAGGAGCAATTAAGTCCACATTAGTATCTTAGATCTCTTCCCTTAGTAGCAGCATATATTTAAGCGTTTTGCAGTATTGAAGCCTGAATGTTAATTGTTTTGTAGATTGGAGTCCTACATTGGTTTCTTTGTCTCATGAACTCTAATATCATTTTTTAGAGATGGAAAATGTTGAATTTCCTCCAGTTATCCTAATGCACCTGAGTCCTGGGCTCAAACATCCCTCCTGTTCAAGTCCTTGGCCTTTGCTTAAACAAAAACCAACAGTCCTACTGAAGAGAGGGAAGGCTTTGTAATCTCAGCCTATATGCTAGTAGGTTCATGTTGCTGTTCTCATTTTCATTTGTGACATAAATAATATTTCAGCTCAAGATTCCAGAGGTGAAGGGTTTTAAACTCATGCTTAGCTCTACTGAAAAAAAAAACCAACAACCTTCGCTGCTGGAATTCTGCTATTCAATTTCAAGGTCCTATTAATCAAAACAAAACAAGCACAAAACCACAGCTCATAAAATATCATTCTGGTTGTTATTTATATACGCATTATTTATTTCTCAGATGCAGGAGTGAGCTGAAGCTTAGTGAAGGAAGCATCTCTGTAGGTGCTGAGGGATGTCACTGGCAAATCTTACGGATCTGTTTTAATGTGTAACCACACACAGACGTGCCCATGCCTTCCCGGCAAAGGTTACTGCTGCTGTAATAATGAAGCAGAAAAGATCACGTGCTTACATCTTAAGTGCACTGTCTGAAATGCTATCTTTGTCCTCCTTTCCTGTGGAGATGATAAGCCCAAACAGAGCAATGGAGGTGACACCTCAGGAGGTGAGATTGTCACAGACATAGTGTTTGGAACACACAGTTACTGTAGTCACTCTATTTATTTAAACGAAATCACAGCTGCTTTAATAAGGACTAAAGCAGATCAAGATGAATGCTAACCTCTGCAGAACATTTCCTCCCAGGTGTTACTCCTTCAAAGCTTATGGGGACAGTTAGCTCAATGCATTGCAAGTAGCCCACTGGCATGACTAGACCAGATCCACAACTTACATAGACTCCATTCAGATCAACAGGACTCCCATCACTTGCAGTGGATTATGATCTCCATGAATGGAGCTAAACCAATGAGAGAGACTGTAGCTACCATTTAATCAATCATGTTTCTGCATTTGACTTCAAGGCAGGCAAGACTTCACGCTACAGCATTCCCACGTAATGTCAGTGGCATTAATGCATATACACCATGGGGCATAAGACTACCCAAGAGCACAGCAAATATGTGGTCTGAATGTCCAAGGTACACTGTACTGCTGGACCTGCCCATTATGTGTATGGACCTATTGCAGTGAGTCCATACGAACATTATTCAACCTTTATTACGAGAAAGTTAATTTACTGGAGCCACTGAACTGTGTCATTCTGAATTACAGTGTCTCTTACTTCTTCCTTTCCTTGTCCTGAATGAGACCTGAGTTTTAAAACTGCTGCACATTGACCAAAGTCTGGTGCTGCTATGTGGAAGTATAATAAAGGAAAATAAGAATGTGAGGAAGAGAAGAGAGAGAGCAAGGTGGCAATGCAGGCAGATATCCAAAATATTGAGGGCTCTGGCAGAGTCGTTGGTGACACATTAAAATTAGACAGCTAACACTCCTCTCGTGGGTCTTGCTGCTCTCCAAGGCAGAGCTGTCCAATATGCTCATAAATCAGCCTGTGAAAAGTTCATGTCTTCAGACTGGCATGTTACAGGTAATAGAAATTAAGAATAGTTTGATCTAATGCCTTTAGTTTTACCCATTGACTTGCGGTGGGTGTTTCTGGTGGCATTTGCCAACACAGTCAGAAATTTATCTTTATCAGCAGAAACCAGGTATAACTTCACTGAAATTTATATTATCCAAGTACAAAAGTAGTGTAGATGGAGTAAGGCAATTCTACAAATAGAAGGCACTATGTATTTAAAATAGTGTGAAAAATTCAATATTTGACATATTTCTTATATTTTTATACAGAGGTTAAATGAAACAGACTATGCAACATTTCTGAGTCAAGTTGGGAGCAGAAGTACAAAGTCCGGTCCAGATCTAACACAAGCTTACTCTGATTAAACTTTACAGGATACAATCAAATGCTCTGTCTCTTAAAGGTAAAGATCTTTGTACTTGCAAAACTATGGCCCACTATACCCTTTCAACCCTGATCTTGTTGATACAGTTCTTCATTTTATTGAGATATGTCCCAATATTTTCTCAAGATTATCTCAAGAACACAAAAAGTCTCAACTTCAATGCAAAAATTCCAGGGAAATCCCAGACACAAACATCATAAGACATTCTATACATGCCCTAGTCTTGCAACCTTTCCACTCCACAGCACAACTCTGTGTGGCATACTAAAAATGGGTTAAATAATTTCTCTAATGTTTAGTCCTTTTTAAACGTAGGAATGAAAATAATCCTAAAATATACCAATATTGATTCAACTATAGAATCACAGAATCATAGAATGGTTAGGGTTGGAAGGGACCTCAAAGATCATCTAGTTCCAACCCCCCTTCCATGGGCAGGGACACCCTCCACCACACCAGATTGCTCAAAGCCTCATCCAACCTGGCCTTGAACACTTCCAGGGATGGGGTAGCCACAGCCTCTCTGGGCAACCTGTTCCAGTGCCTCTGTCCCAGCTAAAACTAGGACACTAATTCTGATATTTACAGAACTATTTCCTTCTCTGAGGCTTTTACATTCAAATCTAATAATTTATCTACAAATGAAGAAATCTGCTGAATTTGTTTTAAAAGAAATCCAAGGTTTTTTTTCCTAGTATCTCACCTCTCCTTTTGGAAGCTTTGCTGGCCTTCCATTTATATAGTGTCTACATGAATAAATATCTGAATGCAACTATTTATATCATTACTGAAGCCACACAGACGAAGTTAATATGCAAACTCCACTCCAATAAAAGTAGGTTACTCCTTTCATATGAGATCATAGAATCATAGAATCATAGAATCATAGAATCATAGAATCATAGAATCATAGAATGGGTTGAGTAGGAACAGACCTCAAAGATCATCTAGTTCCAACCCCCCTGCCATGGGCAGGGAAACCCTCCACTACACCAGATTGCTCAAAGCCTTATCCAACCTGGCCTTGAACACTTCCAGGGATGGGGCAGCCACAACATCTCTGGGCAACCTGTTCCAGTGCCTCACCACCCTCAATGTAAAAAATTTCTTCCTTATATCTAATATAAATCTGCCTTCTTTCAGTTTAAAGCCATTGCCCCTTGTCCTATCACTACACGCCCTTGTAAAAAGTCCCTCTCCAGCTTTCCTGTAGGCCCCCTTTAGGTACTGGAAAGCTGCTAGAAGATCACCCCGGAGCCTTCTCTTCTCCAGGCTGAACAGCCCCAACTCTCTCAGCCTGTCTTCATAGCAGAGGTGCTCCAGCCCTCTGATCATTTTTGTGGCCCTCCTCTGGACTCGTTCCAGCAGCTCCATGTCCTTCTTGTGTTGGGGACTCCAGAGCTGAATGCAGTATTCCAGGTGAGGTGTCACAAGAGCTGAGTAGAGGGGCAGAATCACCTCCCTCGACCTGCTGGCCACGCTCCTTTTGATGCAGCCCAGGATACAATAGAAAGAAGTAGGTTAGATTAATATCAGCAGTGGGTAAATGCGTTTAGAAATATAACTTTGAACAATTCTGAGGTACTTGGGTGGGGAAAAGGTATATTCATTTTCATAATAAATACAAGCTGGATGCAATATGCTCTAGTGTTAGCTGCATTTCAAAATAGTTTCTCTTATTAAACATGTGTGTATTTGTAAAAAGAAATCCTGTAGAATGTAGTTAGATATTCTTTACTGATCCATCTGTTCAATTTCTGCTGCAACTGATGGGTCTTACATGTGATAAATTGTGAAAAGAAATTAAATGCCTAGCCCTGTGAGATAATGACAATCAGTAGCTCCTCTTGACTTCAGTATCTTTTAGAAATAGTCTTTAAGGATAGTTTTAAGAGTTTGGTTAAAAGTCTATCACGGATCTCTACTCCTTTCTTCTCTAACCAGGTAGCTTTATCGTGCATGTGGTATTTTTAGACTGACTTGAAAAACTTTTGATGTGACCTACAAGATCAATATTGACCATGGTGCACGTTAATGATGGAGCTTTCTCTTTATATGTTCTTGTCCTAGCAAAACGAATTAACATTCTTTCAGTGTATTTTTCTTTGATTCAATTTGATTTGTATAATATGGGGGCAGGGATTGGATTTTGGGTTATTGGGGGTTTTCTACAAATTAAAGGATTTTAATTCAGCTAATTCAGTTGCCAAAGTGCAGAAAAAGCTTAGACTGTCATGGGCCCTATCCATTCATGGTGGAACTGCAGGAGACAGCAGAATTACACCAGCGATGAATTTTGCTCATTGTGTTTCTTCCACTTAAATTTAATCAACCCTTTGTGAACCTCTTTCATTTCAATAGCATTATATGAAACAACTCAATGTGATACAATTCTTTTGTTGAAATTGCATTGATTCCTCTGGAGATGCAGATATCAACACAAGTCTATAAGATCTCGTCTCCCTTAACGTTGCTAAAATAATTGCATTTTTATTTAATGCTTTTAGGTAATAAAATATCTAAATGAATTTGTATGTTAAACGTGGAGTTAAATTGCATGAGTTCAGTGTTATATTATTGCTCTCTGTTTGCACTAGTATCACTGAGAACTGAATCAAAGCTTTTCTTTTCCAACTATGAATGATTGTACTTCTGAAATGAAATGTACTTATCTGGATTCCAGATCATTATTATATAAAATTCTGACAATTTATTTTGATACGTTTGATGAATTAGGGATATTTACTTATTTGGATATAATTTTAAAGTAAATTGAGACTATTAAAAAAATAATACACTTCCATCTAGGGACAAAACATTATGCTCTTAAAGATACTAAAAATTCATATTAAAAGTTTGATTGGCAATAGACACTTAGCAGAAACCTATAAAAGGGATCACTGTGATAACTATTATCCCCTGCTGTTGGAAAGAACTCCTTTTGTCACTGCTGGCTTCTGAGGCAGAAAAAAATATTTTGCACTTCTTCCAACTGATGATGTCAAAGCACTGTGCAAACATTAGTGCTGAAATTAACAATTAGAGCAATTTGCTCGATATAAATCCAAGGTTATTTCTCATTCTTCCCCTTTTCTTTCAAGCAAAGGCATGCCAACACCGAAACCAACAGACTGCCTATATCGTTCTTGTGTTACTGCAACCATCCGTTTTAAAGGTGCACTCCATGCCAGATCAGTGGTTAAACATGCCTTTAAAATGGAGACACTAGTCAGGTTACTTCTGCTTGCTCTGAGTTCCTTTGTTTTTTCCTGACCTCATTTCCATGCTTGAGTGATTATCAAAAAGTTTGTGTTGGAGAAGATATAGTTTCCTCTAGACCCTGATAAGGGTACACCATCTTTGTGACCTAACTCCAGGGAAGGCTTATAGCTGAGGATCCTGAAATAAGGCAAATGTTCCTTCTGGCTTACCAACTGGATTCAACAGGTGAACCAGGAAAGTGCCTCTTCTTCACATCCTCCTCATTGGGAGCTTAGGAAGGTGCCCATCGGCTGGTTGATCCCTGCAAATACTTTCCTCAGTATCTGACTCTCTCCTGAACATGGAAAGCCTTCATGTCCCCTCAGGGCTCAAAGTCTATTAAGGAGTAGGCTGAACCTTGGAATGAGCTCTCCAAGAACCTAGAAGAGTCTGGGCTTTTGGTTGCTGCTTGTTAAAGGGTCCAAATACTGCAAAACACATATATATTTTCATAATTTTCGGCATATGAACAGCCTCACTGATTTCAGTGGAACCATTCACGTTTAAAAGGAAAGTATTCATAATTGTTTGCACATTGAGTGACCTAAAAGTGATTCACATGCTTTTTTCCCAGTAGCTTGATCTCCCCCTTAAACTGGACTATTAGACTCACAAGTCATCTTGTCAATATTAAGGCCGGATCTAAAACTGTGAAAGATTAAAAGAAAGCTCTCACTTTCATGCTTTTTTTTTCCTATAAAAGAAATTTAAATTTCAGTTTACATTTTTTTAAATTGCTTTGGAGATTGGCTTTGTGTGTGTGTCTGTGTGTACAATTGGTCCGTGCTAGCAATCTCTGTAAAATATTCATATGCAATGTTCACTGTATTTTCTTCTTCCTAATGCACTTTTTAAAACTTACTTACATTATGATAATAATAAAATAAATATTATGTTCCTAAAATAACTCTTCAACTGCAGAACAGACAGCAAACCCGTTCTTCTTGCAGGGAGGAACAGTGTACTTTCCAGCAACCGCCAAACACTATGAAAATGGTTTCATTTACTTCCAGAATTTGCCAAAAACAGATGATGACTGAAACTGGTAATGACTATTTTCTATTCTCTATCCCTAAGTAATTGACCATTAATTATAATATCAATAGGCTGTGGATAAGTAAAGCAGACACATGTTAGGGCTACATTTCATTTGTAACTGTTTTGTATATATCATAAATCTCTAATATTGGGCTATTGTCACACATGATGAATTATTGTAAGCATGTCAGCACATAGTGGAAGTCAAGTACATTCAAATACTACTCAGTCAGAATTGAATTTGGCATGATAGTCTCATAAAAGGGGACTCAATTGAGAGTTTCCACTTGCCTGCTCTAAACTTGTCACTTGTAGGTGCTAAAGAGCTTGTTGTGTTGGTTTAATTAGTCAACAAATCGGTCCTTACTTGATTGCGTGGTCGTATCACATATGTTAACACTTCACTGTTTGATGGAGATATTAACAAGTGACAAGAGTCTCTTGGTCTATGGACTTTAAAGAAGAGAAGCTCTTCTATATTATTTCATTTGGTCCTGCCAATATTTATTAGATCATGCAGGCTGCAGGCTGCCAGCAAGAGAAAGACAACACAAACATTTTTCAGGGTTATGCTCATCTGTATCTCAAAGAAGGGTCACTAAACAATCGATGGTAGAAGAATATAAGTAAGATGAGTGTTTTCTACCACAGCTTAGAAATTCATTATTTGATACAGTTTGCTGCAGACCTCCTTGGAGCTTTTTTCACTTAAAGATAATTTATGACAAGAACAGAGAGGTTCTTGAAAATGCTATAGCAACTGGAGCTGAATGATGCCACTCTGGCACTAGATGCATAGTCACCAGAGGCCAGTAAAAAGGAAGTTTGCATTTGTATGAAGAACTGTATTAGTTAAGCATTCATCAGTGTTGTATAAAATATTCATATTACTTGTTGGTGGAAGATTAAACAAAAAAACTTCAATAATTAAAATGGCTTATTCCCAGGAGTGGGGGGTAGGGAAGAAGTTGGTCCTCTGCAAGTTTGCAAAAGGGCTTGTCTATTCACTTTTTGTATAGCAGCAAACAAAAGAGGAGTGCATACTTTATAGGCTCCACTTGCTTGACCACCATTCTGTTATAGCTTTTATCTGTGCTTTACGAGTAATCAGGTCTCTGAAGCATGTGCTGTAGTAAAGGGAAATATATCACATATAGCAAATCTCCTTACTAATTTTTGGCGAGTCTCTTGCTAGAAAAAGCCATTTAAAGCATTTCGATAGGTGCCATAAATGCTATCAGTCATAAATATTGACTGACTGGTCTTGGCAATATGTGAAGAATTATAATGACAGAAGATCTCTTTAAGTTTGCTATTATAATAGCATTATAGCTAATTTTGTTTCTTTTGTTGGAAAGCTAGTGAACAATTTGAATAATTGCCTTAGGAGGAAAACAAATAATGATTCATATACATAAAACCTCATTGCTTCCATCTTCATCAAAATGTCACAGCTTCCCTACTCCCTAATTTTCACTATAATGGTCAAGCTGAACTTTTCCTTCCTTTCAATGCATAGAATGATCCACAGAAGTCAGGATCTGCTATAAGGCAGCTATCTTAAATCACCCTGAATTTTTCACAGTGATTTGAGGTTTTTCATGTAATGTTACTGGTGCAGGAAAATTCACTAGACCAAGTTAAAACCTTTATAATAAACTTGCTCATTAATAAGCAATGATAGAACAACATTTCTGAAAACAGTGACAGAGAAGTTGCTTGCCTGAATTTCTCTATGCACCATTTTGAAAAAATGTTATGTGCATTCAAAAGCTTGAATATTTATATTAAAAATATTTTTTTAAAAAACGATTACTTTTTTTAACAAACATTCGTAGATTTTGAAAATGCAAATGCACAATCTTAGGAATAGAAAGTTGTTGTAATCTTTTCAGCTGCATTGAGGTCCCTCATTAGTATAGATCATTTATTCATACACCTAAGTGTAGATGCACACATTTTTGTGAAAACAGTAAAATTATTTACTAATAAGCATATAAAATCTAATGTCAGTTTAAAAGCAATTTTTATTTATGTGACTAGATTCTTGCCAAGTATTTTTATCTGTGGTTCTCAGATGTAATCTGTATTAGTTTGAATTGTTTTAATTAGTTGGAAAGTATTGTTCACTTCTTATTCAAGTATGTGGAGTTAATTGCCTTATATTGTTACAATTTTTACTGTAATAGCAAAGAAGATGCCAAGTAGTAATTTAGGGCTCAGATATTCTGGAAACATCACAAACACAGAACAAAATATGATCTTGCTTTTGTCTTGGCAATATTTACCTTTTTCAAAGTGTAGTATTTTTGACGGTGTATGGTCATATTGTTTATGCTTGGAATATGGATTATAAATCTCCAGAGCTTTCAAATTATTCCTGCCTTGGGCAAGACACCACACCTTTAAGACATGTTCAGATAAGAATCTTTGCCCAGATGCCCAAAGCCTCTTAGAGAGTTTGTGGTTGTGCCAATCCTTCAAATTATCGGGGAGCTTCTGTGAATTACTAAGTACCCTTCATTTCTATTGATTGCAGTGAGCAGGGGAAAATGAAAAATAAATAAAACTGGAGACTTCAAAATGCATTTGAAGCCTTTCCAAGTGAGGGTTTACAATGTCCTAAATTGGTGACTACTCTGGATTTGTTATGAGTTAATTTACCTTGATGTTTCTGGAAGTATCTGTCTCCCTGTATACTAGGTCAAAATTTTGGTCATTGCTTGTTAATTCAAAATACGTATTTTTTATTCTAAAATGTTATTTCACTCTAATCACTGATCAATACCTTCTCTTTCTCTTTTCCTGTCTTGTTTTTCAGTCAGATCTGTTTAACCGATTGCTTTTGCTACAAGATATTATTTCAGCACTACCCAAATTCCACCTCCTCTATACAGAGCTGAATGATCTTCCCAGTGCCACCATCATGACCAACAGCTTCCTTACTGAAGCTGAAACCAGAGGCTATTGAGGTAAGGCTGGTAGGTCAGTCCAGAGAAGGAATGCTCACCCCGCAGGTACTAGGGGGCTGCTGTTTGGTCTCTCCAAAGCTGTCTCTTCTCCAGGTAAAACAAGCAGTAGCCCCACAGTCCCTCCTTACAGGGCAAGTGCTCCAACCCCTGACCATCTCGGTGTTACTTTTTCCTGAAATTCCTCTAGATGATCATTACCTTTCTTGTACTGGTGCACCCGAACTGGACAAAGTATCTAGCTGTGGTCTCCCAGGCCTGAGTAGAGAGGGATAATAACTCTCCTAGGTCTACTGACTGTGCTTTTGTTACTATTTCCCTGGATGCTCTTGTGCAGGGGCACACTGCAAGCTCATGTTCAGCTTACTGCTCACTAAGACCACCAGCTGCCCTGGGGAGCATTGCTGCTCTCCAGCCTGACAGCCCCCAGCCTGTACTGCTGCAAGGAGCTCTTCCTTCCCAGGGACAGGACTTTGCATTTGTCCTTGCTAAATTTCATAACATTTCTGTTGGCCTGTTCCTCCAGTCCATCTTGGGTCCCTTCAGGCAGCAGCCCTGCCATCAAATGCATCAATTGGTCCCGCCAGTTTGGTGTCACCTCATACATGATGAGAGTGCACTCTGCCATCTTCTTCAGATCATTGATAGAGGTCCCATGATAGATCCCTGTAGTGCTCCATTCGTTACCAGCCTCCAGGTAGAGCATGACTCATTAATCACTACCTTCTGAGCCTGATCAACCAAACAGTTATTTACTCATCCATTTGTCCAAAAATCTAAACTATAACATCCCACCTTAGATGCAAGAATATTTTGGAGACTGTCCAAAGCCTTGCTAAAGGCAAGGTAAATGACACCCCTCGTACACACGTATAGTCATAGAATCATAGAAAGCAATCGGGAAAAGCATGATTTTATCTGCTGACTTTCCAATCACCACCTTCTTCATACACCCATAAATGCATTCAAGGAGGACTCATTTTATGATTGGCCTGGAGACTGAAATAAGGCCTGTACTTTCCCAGATTGCCTCTTTGGCCTGTTTTGAAGACGAGTGCAGCATTTGCCCTTCTCTAGTCATCGTGGACCTCCCCCTGATCTCCATGACCTTTCAAAGATGACAGAGAGTGGCCTCACTATGATACTGGCTATAATATAGATTCCAACAGAGATAAGAGGAATCATGCCCTAAAAGCTTTGAAAAAATATGAACTTTTTGCTATTCAAGCCACAACTGCATACTAGGAAATAATAAA
The DNA here is from genome assembly GCF_009769465.1 of Tauraco erythrolophus. Lineage (NCBI taxonomy): Eukaryota > Metazoa > Chordata > Aves > Musophagiformes > Musophagidae > Tauraco > Tauraco erythrolophus. The sequence continues at coordinate 45,043,139 of NC_141470.1, forward strand.
TAGTTTCAGTATAGGGAATTAGTTCAACAGGACAATTTGGGTGGTTGTCATCACCCTGTCAATAGCCTGGAAGAAGCCCTTTCAATAGCCTGGAAACAGCCTTTTATAAAGAGTGGAATTACATGGAAAGTGTTAAAGAGAGTCTCTTTCTGAATGCTCTTTATTCTCTCCCTCCAGATTCTTCTTTACATATGTTCACTGAGACACTGAAGTAAGTTTTTTTCACTATTGAACCTGTGCCACTATGAGAGGATGAATCCCATCCCCTTTTGACTCATACATTATCAATATAACTTAGGCATGCATTGACTGAAACATGTGCAGCTCTATTAGGACCAGTTCTTTCTTGCATAGAGAGATGCCTCATCACGGCATACATATGTATATGCATAGTCATTCTTCAGATTAGCCACAGCCACATCTTTGTAAAATGCTTAATTACCAGAACACAAAACACAGATTACATTTTCTCCCTTAATCAACTTCAAGATACAGTCGATTCTGCCTTGGGGCTGGGAGATCAATGTGATGACATCTTGAGATCTCCTCCAGCCCTGCTACTCTTGCAATAAACAGGAAACAAAGAAATTCAACTGCCATCTACATGTGTGCATGGATTTCCCTGCTTTGCCAAACACGAATGAGAAAGTGATACTTAGCTGTTAATATTGAATTGTCTTTAACTGTACAAGAGTCAGCCAAAGATGACAAATGCATTGTTACTTAAAAGTAGCGTAAACAATGCAGTAGTCCTCAACTACTCTTAAGTCCTTAGAGAACACATTTATTTTGAAAGATAAAAAGGTATTCCCAGCCACATTCCTACGAAAAAAAAAAAAAAAAGTGTTCTAAACACAAGCAGGGATGCATTGTTTTTCAAGGCAAGCTGCAGTCTAATATAAAATGTTTGAATCTAACTCAATTCCGACATATCGGAAATGTAAGGATAATCCGTTAATATCATGACTGTTATCTGGTCAGTTTGCGGAGTGTGGGGCTTAATTATCTTACAGTCTCTGGAATTCCTTATCTCTCTTCAGTAGCTGCAAAAGGACCCTAGACAGCTGGCAGCTCAGGTGCCTCACTTTTAGGCAGCTAGAAGGTGGTGGAATGAATCCTGTCTTTAGAAACAACGTGAAGTCCCGTGATGTTCTAAGGTGAGATGCTGAGCAGTGAACCACAATGGACTGAAGCGCAAATGCAGTCTCTGTTCTGAAACACCTGCTAAAGGGGTGGTTACCTCTGGCACGGGAACTGGAGTAGTAAACCCCGCTATAGGTATAGCCCAGAGAGCTTGAAGCAGCAACTCTAAAAATACTGCCGTTATTTCAGCTTGTCCGTCATAGCCGTACCGACGCAGATGTAACTGCAGAGCACAAAGCATTGATTCCTACCCGAGTTTGTAAAACGGGCATCGTACATCACTAAAGAAGAAGCAGCAGCGACGACCCTTAACGCTTGTGTGGGGGTGCTTTCCACGTACAGCGCGCCCATCACCTATACCAGTATGTGATATACGCAACATTCGGAGACCCTGAAGCGTCACCCGGTGAGCGCCGCCTGAGAGCCCGTTTCCCGCCAGCCAGGGACAGGACAGGACGGGCTAGTGGGGGAGTGCAGGAGGAGCCCTGCCCACAGGCAGGCCCCCCGCCCACCTACCACAGCACAGGGACCCTTGGCAGGTGTTCTCCTTTCCCTCACAGTGACTTCTAGTGTGCATTCATCCTCGCAATAAATCAACGCTGGCAGATTATCCGTGCGAAATTAAGTGATGGAGCTACTGACAGATGGCTTCAGTCCCAGTTCAGACCAGTGCTAAAATCCAATAAATGTATAAAATCCAACAAATGTAAAAACACCAGGAGTTTGCCCGCGAGGGATTCCACAAAACGAGAAGGCGCAATTTATTGTATGTCGAGTTTAGTTATTTTTCAACGGCCACGTAACCATTACAGCTCAGTCACAAGGATTAAAATGTCCTTTGGCTGCTTTCAGATTGTGCTGCTTTTCAAATGTCGGCAAAACAAGAGGAAACTACATCCAGTTTAGGACGGGTTTCAGGTCACCATACCTGCTCGATAGAACACGTGTATGTAGTCTTAAGGTACATCGGCTCTAAGGAGATAGAAGCATATGAACAGTATGTCTGTTGCTTAGTGCCCACTTTTGTTTTGCCAAAAAAGAATGGACATGAACATATGCTCAAGTTTTCCATCAAAGTGAGGGCATGAACAGCTGTCCAACTTTACTGAATATGTTAAGGGCAGAAGTTAATAGGTAATTTGTAGTTAATTTCACATTCCTTATTAAGTTCAAGGTGCCTCGTGGCACTTGCTCTAATAGTCAAAAGGTAGCATTTCTAGCTAAGTGCCTCCAACTAATTTTAACCAATTGTTCAGTCACACTTAATAACATATTTCAACTATTGATGTGTGTGTGGTAAAGTGTTAAAAATAATTGTTAGTGAACTCTAAATGTTGGCAGAGCCACTGCAGGAGATTATTGTGAACTTCAATTTGAGACCATTTGAGTTATAAAATTATTTTCGATTTCTTACTCTCTTAAAAAGCTAAGCATCTGCTCGGTACTGGATAGCATATGTGAACTGTAAGGTCTATATTAAAACATTAGGAAAAAAAATTAATGACATGTTTTATTGATTTTATGGTGCCTTTCATGACTCCTTAGCCTGTACTCTAGGGAAAAGACTAGCCTGCAGAAGGGCCAGAAGGTTCAGGAATACTTGGACTCAGTGGTTCAAGGTCTTTCAGATGGGATCTCAGTATTTGTGCCTGCGAGCTAAGTTGCAACCCTGGGCATTGCTTGGGTCTGTAATGCCAGATTAAATTCCAGTAGACAAAGCTCAGCTACTCTGAGTTTGTGTAAGACGTGAGGAACGGTGAGTCATCTCTGAATTTACAGCAGAACATCGCATATGCACATACATGCAGATGCAGACAAGGTATATATGGTAAAATATGGAACTGTGATCATTTATTATGCTTCTATGATTATTGCACGTACCTCTTACATTTCTATCTCCTGAGCAGCCCTTGATTGCCACAAAAAAAGAGACAAACTTCCAGAAAAATATTCTCCTCTCAAAATTAAAATATCACCTCACTAATCCTCTCTGCAGTGGAGGAGTGTTACACCACCAGAAAGGATGGCAAGACCCAGGAGGACAAAAGTCTAGCAGGCCTGGCAAGACTGAACATCGAAGTTGAATATCTTCAGATAAATACTTACGGTCACTTTTAACAGCTTCAACTCCCTGTAACAGCAGCTGTTCTAAAAGTAATTAAATCAACTTGACACTAAATATAGTCTAAAAAATGTTTAAAGGCTTTCTAAAATAATTTTGAAGGGTTTTTATCTGCTAGAAATGAGAAATTACTTCAATTAATACAAAATATACTGCCACTGAGGCTATAATATATTCATATATATTTAGGCTATATGTGTGTAGGCTATATATATTTAGGCTATATATATATTTAGGCTATATATATATTTAGGCTATGTATATTTATATATATGCACATATATATACACTGAAGAATTTACAAGGTTTTTTACAGAAGAATGTCACGTCTTTAAAGGTCAATGAGGATTTCAAATCATGGTCATTAAAAATAACTCTCTAGGCAAGCGTTTCCTTTTTTCCCCTGTGGTTAAAGTTTACAGGCCAAAATCGTGGTGGATTTAATCCTGGACAGATTGCCAGTGCAGTATCTTAACCCTGGAGTACCTGACAGTGCAGTATCTTGCCCAGGAAACATTAGAAAGGAGAGAGCTCCAGCTAGCTCTGGAACTTGCTTTAGGTCCTGGAAACACCCCCAATACCAACCACTTCAGTCGTGTAACATTCCTGTTTGCTTTTATTCACTGTAAGGGCTGGAAATATCTATGCTGCCAGCATGGCAAGGCAGCTAGTCCCCTCTCCTGGAGGTGACTTCCTGCCAGCTGACCCCATTCCAGGTACATCCCTTTCATTGCAAGATTGCCATGCACCACAACAGAGGAAGAGGACAAAATTTGTTTCATGGTTATGAGATTTACAAAGAGGGAAAGGAACATACATTAAAAACTCAAATGTTTTTAAAGAGTCCTGTAAGGCCCATATGGCTATGCTATTACCATATCACTGAACAGAGCAGGAAACAAAATATAAAAACATCACTTTAAACCTGTAATTGGGGTATTAGGGGCCTGATCCAATGCCAAGGGAAGACAATGGGGAGGGTTTGTATCAAATGCTGAATGCCCTCTGAGCCCATCAAAGGGATTATGGACCATTTGATGAATCTGTGGTATCCTATGCCGGACCATGCTAATCTCATTGTGCCATTTCAATTGTGGTCAACATGCAGCTGATGCAAACATATATAGGACTTACTTTTTTTCCAAATCCAAAAGGATTTATTGAAGGAGATCTAAAACTTACCCTCCTTCTTGCATATTTTAGTGAAACGTCTTGCGACTTACTGAAACATTTAAAGAAATTCAGAATTTCTTCACACAAAGTCTATGTCAATTTCCTTACTTAGCTGATAAAACCAAACTCAGCCAAATCGAATAGGATACTTGATTCTTCCTTCACAGAAAATATTTTACCCATTAATGAGAAGTTGTCTTATATAAAGGAATTCAATTTTTTTTTTTGATTGGCGTTAGACTCACAGACAGACAGAAATAAGCTGCCATTCTTCCATTTGATAGCCAGACGCTGCCAGTTGTTGCTAGGGCAGTCATGCTGTTAAATTAGGTCTAATGAACGAGTAATTGCTTTAGGTATAGTGAACTATTTCAAAGAAAACAAGGATTCTAATTGATTTGCAATTTGTTTGGCACATTGCATTGTCTGGGACTATTGATTAGTCTTCTGGATTTCACACTGCATGTGTTTCCCTTTATTAAGGGAATAACAGGTTACTGATTACTTTCCTTCTGGGTTTAATGTAGCGGTTAATGTCTACTTTGTTCTTGTGTCATGTCACAGGCAAGGAAGGAATAATATGCAAGTGGGTGGCCCTTTGCTAAGAAACTCCCCTGCTGCTTTGAGCTGTGTACTCTAAGACATGCTGAAAAGCAGATCAAGAGAAAGGGTTAGAATAGCAGGACTCACAAGTTATGGCCTGAGTCAGGCTAGACCCAGGCTAGAAACTTGGCTTTCCTTCCCTATCAAAGCACAACACAGTATGAAGCGGTTGGTGGTAGATTTGTTCTTGTTTGATTATATGTCTCTATAAAAGGAAACATACTATAGTTTTATATGCCTCAGTTTATGTACAGCAGCAGCTTAAATAAGGGAGTTTACAACATATTTATCCTTTTTCTGCAAGAGATTTACTGCATAGCATAACTATACTGGAGAGCATGCCAGTTTTAAATCTATCTTGGTTTGCAAAAAAAAAAGAGTTAATTAACAGCTTTGTTAACTTTTTATGACATAATGTATGTCATATTTTTATGACATATACACTTTAATGTATATTGAAGTGTAATTAATTTCTAATGTCTTAACATTCTTAGCTAAAAATGTAATCCTTAGCATATCTTTAACAGGTATGATGGTAAAATAAAACAAGTTTCGTTGTTCTAAAATTGATCGTGGCTCTGGAGGTTATTTAGCTTTATATTTTGTGCCCCTGCGTTGGGAGACAGTACGAATTAAATGAAATATAGGCATTTAGATTACTTATAGAATCTAAGGAATCATGATTTTGTGTCCTTACCATGTGTCTTCCTCTCTCAGAGGGATCAGCCACATAACATTCATGTATCTGAAGATCTCTATATAAGCCTGATCCAAAGCCTGTTGAAGTCAACAGGAAACCTTTCATTGATTTTCAGAAGCTTTAGCCTGTGAGCCCATCAACTTTCTTCATTCATCTGTTGAGAACCCACACATCATTTCAACAAGTAACAAAAGTTTCTTTGCCAGGTGAGTCACCGTGCAGTGCTTTAAGTGCCCTAAAGCTCCAGGTAGCACCAGTGGCACCAAGTGAGCAATCTCAAAAATCTAGACTTTGCTCCATGTGCCAGGATCTGAAATTTCTAATGCTGTAAAGGTATTTTTGCTGAGTTGTTATAAAGGTTATTATCAGTAAATTGCCTGCACACTATGATTTTTTTTCTAAAAAAGACTATGATACATCTCTGAAATACAACATCGGTCATGTTCAGTTTAGTCCAAAGATAAATTTAAAACTTGGTAGCTTACAATCTTTCATGATCTAGAAGTTGTTGATTTCTAAGCATTTACAGTGAGATATAGAGTAGCTGTGAGTTACATTAGCTGTGAGTTAACTCATTTATGGTACACTATTCACAAATTGTATACTGAATGTATATACCAAATACTAGATGTGTATGAAAATAATTCTTATAACTTAGCAGATCATAATCCATTTTTTTCTATATTCTCTGATCTTCTGACATTAGCATGCCCAAGTCATACAAAATGTGTAGTTAGGTATGTATTAAATTGGTAATTAAATATATTTTATACCACATGGGTGGTATAATGTAATCGTAAAGTAAGAGAAACCATAAAATTTTAATTCCCTTGTGTTTGTATTTTAAGCCTTTTTTGGGGTGGAGGAAGTCTGGGAGCAAGATGGTGCAACTGTTCAATAGTTATGGTGGACCACGGGCTTAGGGCTAGCGATTTGAGGAACTTGGAGAGACAATGCAAGAGAGTTGAGACATTAATACCTCTCACTTCCCCCAACCTTCGATTCAGTAAGATAAACCTGAAAAGGAACATTTTCAAGCAAGAATGCTCACAGGAAAAGATATAAGTAGCTATTGAGAACTAAGATTAGAGTCCAAGCATACTCCAATTACAACCTTTAAAACAGATTAGAGATTAGGCTAAACATGAGCAGTATGGAAGCAAGTATCCTGACCTGGTATGACTTGAACCTTCCTAAACGGCATGTTGCAGCCCATTATTTGGACCACTGTGTACTATTGGAGAAACTCAAGATGACTTTAATGGGGATCATCTGAGCTGATCTCTTTCAATAAAATATACACATAGAGGTAGACTGCTGTGTTAAAATGATGAATTTCCCCCAGTTCAGGAAAATCTTCTGTGTGCCATGCATGTGTATTATCACTATGCAAGCTTGAGCTTTTCATTTCCTCTCCTTTGTTTCCACCAGGACTGAGTTATGGCATTTAATTCTCCACGAAACGATGTGGAATGTGACAACGAAGCAATGATCAGAAGTGATTCTACTTTTCACCTTTAGTTGTAGGGCTTGCTGTGGAATGAAGGCCATTGGATGCATCACAACTGACAGATACTTCACTGATGAATTCAAGAGCCAACATGCTGTTGTCAGTTAAGGTTATTATGTAGCTGGTGTGCTCCAGTTAAATCTTTTTTTTTCTCCTTAGTGGGGGAACTTACAGGGGAAATTCCATTTCCTAAATGCTTTTCTAAATCTTCTTCTCTTGGGTTCAAATACTAAAGTTTTATGCCTAGGTCCACAAAGTTTCATATGCTGTGGGGCGGTCCAGGATTCTGGCCTCTTAGCATCCAGTAAAGGACCTAGCTGCCAAAGGCCACAACTTCGACCATATAAAGCACTGTGTACAAAAGACAGCTGCATTTGCCCAGATTTCATAGAATCATAGAATCATAGAATGGTTAGGGTTGGAAGGGACCTCAAAGATCATCTAGTTCCAACCCCCCTGCCATGGGCAGGGAAACCCTCCATTACACCAGGTTGCTCAAAGCCTCATCCAACCTGGCCTTGAACACTTCCAGGGATGGGGCATCCACAACTTCTCTGGGCAACCTGTTCCAGTGCCTCACCACTCTCAGAGTGAAAAATTTCTTTCTTATATCTAACCTAAATCTGCCCTCTTTCAGTTTAAAGCCATTGCCCCTTGTCCTATCACTACACGCCCTTGTAAAAAGTCCCTCTCCAGCTTTCCTGTAGGCCCCCTTTAGGTACTGGAAAGCTGCTAGAAGATCACCCCGGAGCCTTCTCTTCTCCAGGCTGAACAGCCCCAACTCTCTCAGCCTGTCTTCATAGCAGAGGTGCTCCAGCCCTCTGATCATCTTCGTGGCCCTCCTCTGGACTCGTTCCAGTAGCTCCATGTCCTTCTTGTGTTGGGGGCTCCAGAGCTGAACACAGTATTCCAGGTGAGGTCTCACGAGAGCTGAGCAGAGGGGCAGAATCACTTCCCTTGACCTGCTGGCCACACTCTTTTTGATACAGCCCAGGATACGGTTGGCTTTCTGGGCTGCCAGCGCACATTGCTGGTTCATGTTGAGCTTCTTCTGACCCTGAAATGGGGTCTCCATGCACCCAGGGAAGGCATCAGGCCTGACAAAAGAAATAACGCCAATGCCCCTGTGGAGAACGTTCCACTTTTATAAAAGAATTGAAAATGTGCTAGGACAGAGAGAAGGAATGTGAGATTCACAAGAGCTGATAGGATAATTGCACAGGTTGAAGAAGTCCTGAGTTCCCTCCTCCTGAAGGTGTTTCTGTAGTGTATCCAACAGGTACAATTTGTTGAAGAACTAACTTTCCTCTTTTCTAGTTAGTTAAGTTCCCTAATCTTTAAGGAAAATGTACAAACAGTGGACATTTACCTATGGAAACCAAATTCAAAGGCTAGCAACTATTTTTAAGCTTGTTGTCTCTGACACACATCTCCTGGTGAACCAGACGGGAAAAAATTGTACCAGGGAGAAAAATAGCACTTGTAACACAGTCTCCTACTTCAGTATCAGAAGCAACAAAAGTCAGTGTGCATCAATGCCTCAGCCACCTGACACGTCGCTCAGTATGTTAATGTAAGTCCTTCTTCTTTTGTGGGTGAAGCTGAAATGTAGGTTTGTGAACTTTGCATCAGCCCTGACTAGTAGAGTTAAAATCACACACTGCTGAGTACTGGACTCTGCCTCACAGAGGCAGGACATATCTACCTCGTGGGCCACCGCAAAGCTCAGCTTACCGCTACTGCTTGGCACTGACAACAGAAAGATTCTTCTTAGAGTGATATGAACAGCAATCTAGAGAGGCACAGATTTTTTCCAGCTAAAATTTTAGTCTCTGTAGGCATTGAGTGCCTGTGGCTTTAAGACAGAAACCTTAAGGATTTCCTCTTTTGATGTTCATACTTAAACCACCCATGAGCGGCTAATTCTTTCCATGGCTATAGAGTTTAGCTGCTCAGCTGACGTATTTAAAAATTTCATTGAAGTCCACAGAGGTTATGGTCATCAAGATTATTACCTTAAGTATCAGATAGCCCTCAGAAATTGAATGCATTTTCCATTTTTATTTTCATTAAGAAAGATGGGGAGAGGCTGTTCAGGAGGGCCTGTTGTGATAGGACAAGGGGTAATGGTTTTAAAATAGAGGGAGGTAGATTCAGATTGGATATTAGGAAAAAATTTTTACCATGAGAGTTGTAGAACACTGGAACAGGTTGCCCAGAGAGGTGGTGGATGCTCCATCCCTGGAGACGTTCAAGGCCAGGTTGGACGAGGCCCTGAGCAACCTGATCTAGTTGGAGATGTCCCTGTTCCTTGCAGGGGGGTTGGACTAGATGACCTTTGAAGGTCCCTTCCAGCCCTAACCATTCTGTGATTCTATGATTCTATGATTAGTTGTTTCCATCACCGATTTTAATATTGCATGGAAGCCACAGAACTACTGAGCCTAGCATGCTGGGTACAGCTGAAACATGCCTGACTCCTTGCTCTCCTAACTGATCCTTCTACCATTATTACCTTAACTAAAGGCTTGGACTCCAAAGTTGAGTCTCACTCTCCTACCTCACTCTGTCTTCTTTGGGAAAATCACACCCATCCCAGAGAATGTTTTTATTACTGCTTTCTTTTATTGCAACACAGACTCCATCTGTGTTGAGGCTTTTTATTAAAAAATAAGGTAAAAAACTACAGTTGCTGAGACAGCTTACTTCTCTCTAACATGGCTTTGCTAGTTGGTATGCACCGGAAAAAATCACAATTTAAAATATTTTAAAAACATGGAGAAGCTTTAAAGAACTGTTTAAAAAACTGCTTTTGGTTTGGTGCCAGCTACAGATGCCATGCTGATTACAGATTACATAAATTCCCCAAGCCTTATTATCCTCTCACTTACACCTATGAAATTGGGAAGAATTCCACTGGAGTCACTGGAGTTACACAAGTGTAAGCCTGTGCTGGAGAAGAATACGGCCCTTCTGGTTAGCAAGCTACCAGTGTTTTCAGTGGGTCCAGTTATGTCTACCTACCTACTAATAAAAATAAAATAAAATAAAAAAAAACACCCCAAAGCAAAACATGCAGGGTATAATCTGTCTATGTAAATACTTCAGTCTTCATTGATTTCAACTGAGTTATACAGATTTATGTGTCAGCTGAATTTTGACCTGAATACGTAGGGAAAAAATCCAACTCTTTGGCATCTCTGTTGTAGCACATTACCGAGATTTTCATACAGCGTGTATTGCCAAACAAAACCAAAGATGACTAGAGCAGGTCAAACTAAAGTTTCAACTAGCTCTAGATGCCTCTCTATAAAAATGGCTTAGAGTGAGGTGTAAGATATTCAAGGAAAAGCCGTGTACGTGCAGACGGAGCTTTCTCTGCTATACAGTTGCATATCCTGCCAGTTTCAGAGACTTTTTGAGCCTGGGGCCACATGAGTAGACCATAGGTACTGCTGGAGACCTTCTTACTATGAATCCAGCCATTTCTTCTATCAGCCTATTCAGCCATTTGCCCCATGCCATCCTGCCGCAAAAAGTTTCACAGCTAAATTATGCACCATAAGAAAAAATCATTGCTTTTGAGCCTTTTAAACTGGGTGATTTTATTGGGTGCTCCTCAACTGTTTTTTAAGAAGATACAATTAGCCGTTGTCACTCATTTTCTCCACACCACCTATAAATGTATAAACCTCTACTGTATCCCAGTCAGTCATCTTTTCCATACTGATCAGTCTGTTTAGTTCTTCCCAATCCAAATGCCATTCCACACCATTGCTCATCCTTGTTGAATTTATTTTCTACATCTACTGTTACTCTCTTTTGAGGTGGCTTGCAAGACCAACATACAGTATTAAAGATGAGGGCATAGCACTAATTTGAGTATGATAGTCGTTTCTGGGTTTTGAGTTGGTTGTTTCTGTTGTTTTCTTTTTTTCATTTCTACAGTATGGACCATACGCTAGCAATGATTCTGAAGGATGCCTAGTAGGATTGTGAAGGTCTTTGTAAATGAAACATCTCCAGGGATAACACCACCACGAAAAGTGATGAGAGGTTGGTATATTCCATGATTCTTTTTGCATTATTTAGCTGACAGTAATAACAAAGAGAATTAGAACTTTGTGACCTGCCAAGTTTCCACAGACTGCCACCAAGAGCACCACAGACGAGTGGCCATGAACCAATGACTGCGAACTCAACTGCAAAGAATAATTCATACTATTTTTTTCGAAAAGTTGGGATGATCCTATGTTCTACCAGTGTAAAAAAGCCCTAATACCTTCACTGTAGTCCCAAGCTCTCAAATAAGATGAGAAGTTCCTACTCTACAGAAGAATCGTGTATTTCTTGAACAATACAAAGTTGAGAATAAAAACAAATTTGTTCCTTAGAAATTGCCTAGTGAAGCAGTTGTTTCATACTGCCTGTTGAACATTTGGGTAGACTGATTCAAATGTTAAAGCTGTGTTCAAACCAGAAAAAATAAAAATAATAAGCTGTCAGAATAATTACTAAGAACATACAAGGATTATACAAAGTAAACTGCAGCCTGCAAAAAGAGAATTGCATGTTAGCTAATTGTTAATTTTAGCAATTGCAATGGCTAATTACTGTGGCACACATTGACTATTAGCATGATGCCCCAGCACCTGCTTTCCCCAATGAACAGATTTCTTCATTGCTCGTGCAGGAGCAAAATGTGTAATTATTGGCCATCATTGGGGCGATTTTTCAGTGATTCTTTTGTGTGATGTGAATAAAGCATAATGACATATTTTATTAGAGGGCAAATAGCTGTTTGTTAATGGAAATGATTCGAAATCCAAGAAACTAGGAGCTAGGAGCATGTTTTCAGTATCAGCATGAATTCAAATGTATTTTCTTTTAACTCTTTATAAAAGAAGCATAGAAATCAAATCTAAACTTAGTATAATATATTTAATGATATGTGCAAACACAGCATTGATTAATTGCCTCAAATGTTTTCAATGCTACACCATTTCATTTGTTACAGCAGTCTGCTAAATTTATGCATTTCTTATTTAAACTCTTCTTTCCTGGGCATATAGTGTTAGCAAGATTATGTGGCTTGTTCCTCATTTACTGGGAAAAAAAAATCATCTTTGTAACTTAAGCAACAATTATGGGCTTTATGAGGCACATTTTCATTGCACACATTGTAGAACACAGTGCACTGGCATTATTATTCCTGAAAGTACATGCTTGAATGTATCTATCAAGACCCAAATGTCAGCTACTGAATAGATTATGCATAGTTATCCAAAACAGAATATAGATACATAAAATCTCAGCAACAGAATACTCAATTTCTGAGGAAAGCTTTTTATTAGATAATCTGCACGATACTTTTGAAGAACAATGCAAATGAAAAAATCACATATGAACCTTAGACTACAGCGGTGTTTAAAATAGCAAACTGCTTTGTCATTTCTGAAGGACAGGTTATGGCTAGATTAAGAAAGCTGGCCTTTGCATTTTGCTTTCATTTGAATACTGTTTAAAGTTGAAAAAAAAAGGGGTTACTAGGGGACATATTTTGCTGAATTCCACTGACGTAAATCTAGACTAACTTCATGGAAAACAATGAAGTGACTTTGGATATTCAAGATAAGTAGAAGCCTTGCAAACTTCTATGAAACTTTTAAAAATAAATAGGAAATCTAAGTGTCTTTTAAACTCTTCAGACGACAAAGCCAAAAATTTAATGCCACCTTACAAGTATAGCAATAGAGATTGTTTGGCATGACTCTGATTTCATTCCATTTTGACAAAGATCCAGTTGTTGAACTTCAATCAAATTTGACCTAATTTACAATCACATGGGTTAGATGAAATTCAGACCTAATGGATGTACATGACGTGACTGATTGAAGTAAACTCGGTTTTAAAGGCATGTTCAAATAAATAAATAAATAAACCACGCACGCAGTAGGTGTAATAGGAAGATACAGTCAAGGATCATATCTCTTCTACAATTGCAGGAGATACATGTATTGCATTTTAAAACCACGTTTTCAAAGGCCACCATAAGAAAAATTAAGCCAACTCTACATACACTGAAAATCTGTCTCATCCCATATACCAAGCCTGAGTTATTTACAAACTTGAGGACGAAACTGTGAATGGGCACTTCCTCTTCTCACCCAGGGCCTATAGCTTCTCTGCTGTTGCAAGATGTAGATAAGTTTGGTATTCAGGTTCACTGTTTGACCCATTAAACTGGTATTGAGGTATAATTTGTGTGTTTTCCCAGTACGGTTGCACATAGAATGGGGTTCATTTCCACAAGTTTGAATAAATTTATCCAGTTCAGTGAACCTGTTGTTAAGCTTAGCAAAACTCAGTAGGTGGCTTTAAAGTCCTGTAATTAGCCCATTACATAAAATCTGTACTTTAGATTTTTGCACATTGGTTAATAAGTATAATGTGCTTCGTATATATAAATAACATTACATTAAATGATGCAATATAAAGGAATTAAAGGCCAAAGTAGTTAAATAAAATACTTGAAGGAGATCTCAAATTAGCATGTTTAATTCCAACTCATTGAACAGGAAAAGGCTTTAGCCTTACTGTACCGGTTCCATACAATGTGCAGAATAGCCGATATTTAGTCTCCATTTTACATAAGGTCGCTGTCATCCCTGACCTCTGCGTGACTTTGGAAAAATGTTCTAATTAGCTTGTTTCTTTTAAAATCTAATCATTACAATGTCTAAATTTAGTCATGAATTACCAAGACAGCACTTGCCTCAACAATTTTTCATAGTTTGTACATAGCTAATTAATTCTTGATCCTTAATTTTTGCTTTCCAAATGAAATATGTGAGGAAAATGAAGTCTACAGCTAATTAACCCATGCAATGCTCACTGTTTCACAGCAAAACCACTTAACTTAAAGTTCAAGCTTTTCAGTAGCTGTAAAAATAAAACATAGCTTTGAATCCTTTTGCAATAGGTCAAAGTTAAACTTCAGTCTGACATATTATTATATTTGCCAGTTTTAAATGTTGAAAAAAATACATAAGGAAAATCCCAGACTTCAATTTTTCTTCAAATCTATTGATGGATTCCATGATATCAATTAATATATTGAAACGTAATGTTACATGTATAACCGTTATCTTTTTTGATTTTTTTTCTATTTATATATAATGAATACTATGTAACATATAGCCCTCTTCAGAGATTCAACATTATCAATGCATGAAGTAATATATTTGAGAAGTTTTGTATAAATGCACACATGCATATATACATCTATCTATCCATACATACACACACACATATATATATATGGGGAAACATAATACTATTTTGGATTTATATTAAATACTCAGAGTTAATACTGCAGCCAAAGGAAACTTGTTCAGATTTCATGTCATGAAAAACTCAATAGTCCTGGATAGTTTGCCAAGATTCATAAATACACAGATTCCAGTGAATTAACCTGTCCTTATTTATGTGTTTATTCTGAATTAATAGGAAATCAATGGTTTCACTTGATCCCAACCTGAAGCCAGATCTCATTCAAAAGCCAGATCTCATTCATTCGTAATTTTAGGATTCATCAGCAAATTCACAGAACAAGCTTGGATAAACATCTTTATGACGCTCCACAAAAGGAAAAGAGAAGATTTAAAGTCACAAATTTCACACATCTTATTATGTTTATTGTGATATGGCGAATAAAACTACCCTGATTTCCAGTTGTGTTCTGTTTCTCTTGTGCCATTTTATGCCATCATCTTTGACTGTCTTTGACTTTTTTCCCATTTAATTTATGGCAGCTGCCCCCTATACTGCTCTATAGCTGTTGCTAAATTTTTCATTTTACTGACAATCTTGGTTTAAAACTAATGCGATTGCTTCCTTATATATACCTCTACATTGTTTCCTTTTTTCCCATATACATTAGAGGGATTTTGTCCTTTGGCCAGACATATTCGGCCTTGGAGTTAATTCCATTCTCAGTCATACAGGTACATTTCTTGCTGGTTTCAGCATGACACTATAAAATTGGAGTAAAATTTGACCTCTGGTATAAGCAGTTATATTTCTCATAAAACTAGCTGGACTATGTTCGGAGGTAATAGAAATGTTGAAGAAAATATCACATAAGGTATTAGTACCTCAGAAAGTAAGGCTAAGAGGTGGAGTGACTTGCATTAATTAAGTATTCCGTAATTTGTGCAAAATGAATCAATTCAATAGTTTAAAGCTAAAAAAAAAAGGAAAAAAAAAAAAAAAAAGAAAAAATTGCAGAAAGGAAAACAATCAGTAGAAGATACAAGACAAGCCAGGTGGATCTTCCTTGATTTGTTTCATCCTGATATATTCCCAACCCTCCATCCTGTCCTGTAAAATACATGTCCTTTGGTTACTCTGAAGGCTGAGTTAATGCTCGGTTGTGCTATTTTCCAACACCTCTTTAGACTTTTTTTTTCTTCTAATAAATTTAAATCGAATCTGTTAAGTACACCATCAATTACACTTCTTTACACTACGGATCTGCTTAAGTGAAAGAGTTAGGAGGTCACAGCGTATGGGTTATTTTTGTGAATGGAATACTCGATTCATTCTCCTAGTTGACCATGTGCATGAAGTCTACTTGTGAGGAAAAGTTACACATGAGGATGAATCTGCAAGAACACTAAAGGGAGGCAGTTATGGACAGCAATTGCAAAGCTGCCTTTTTCCCTCCCTAAATGCACTACTTTTCATTAACATCTAGCAGTAAGTTAATGAACCAAAGAACACCACCTTCCCTTAAGAGAGCTAAGCCATAACTCTGTCTTACAAGAAGTAGGAGCCACTAATGAATAGAGCATACCGAATCAAATAATTTTTCTACGTGTAAAAATATACTAAGTGCAAGAAGAGGAAAACTGCGCTCACTAACTCATTTTGTAAACATACATAATCATATCAGGCCACACTTGCCCACATTCATCCTTGCACATCTTTGGAAAGAAATTGAATTTAATTTACCAGGTAGATAGATGTGTCTTAACATAGCCGAAGAGGGTTTTTTTCCTAGAAAATAAACTGACTTCAACAGAGCACTTTTAGTTCCCTCTTTCTAGCAATGGGTAAGCATATACAAATAGATGAGCATTTGCCCAGAATTAAACCTCTGAATATACACATGGCAATAACTCGAAATTTTCTCAAGTGGTGAGAAATGTGTATGTTTACTTCAAAAATCAGGTCTATACAGTCAATTAGGTGCCCATCTTTTGGTTGTATACAGAGTGCTAAATCAGGGTATTGATTGCCCCTGCACCAGTTCTAAGGTTCTTGTCTCTCTGCAGCTTATCAGTGGTACCTATGAAGCAACAATGATACAGAATTTTATTTGTGGTTGCTTTTGGATCAAGAAATTATTAGTGACATTGTACCTGGAAGCATCTACCAAGTATAAGGACTTTGGCTGACTATTGGTTACATCATTTCAGGCTGTTTAGAGAATTAACCATTGAAGCACATAAATGTATAAATAACATTGCCACAAAGGTAACTAAGGCAGAAAAAAAAAACTGACATAGAAGAAACAGTGGTTCCTTCAGTTCTTTTTTTGGCTGAACACTACTACTGATGGCTGCCAGGGCTTGCTTTAGTTAAGTCCTTTGTTTTCCTAGATACATGTATTGATTTTAAAATGTGTGCTTTTAACAATCCTTGACTACTTTTTCTTATATACCATATTAAAGACTAACAGGCACAACAGAGCAAAGATGCAGAAGAAGTGGCGCATTCTCTGTTGCTCCATGAATTGGGCTTTCCCGAAGTTGACAGAAGTCCATTACAAGCTTCCTTTTCATACTGGAGCTTGTGCACTATATATTAAGAATCTTTTACTTGGGAGCACTTCGAATGGACCTAACACAAAAGACGAGTTTTTTCTGATTACTATTATTATGAAGGCACTGGTCATGACTGAATAATGAAATATTACTTTTATTTCAATGTAATAGACTACCCATGAGTGCTCTAGTATAATCAATTATCATCACACTCCCCAGCAGCTGGCAAATACAGAAGATACGCTACACGAGTTTCTGCAATGCATGTGATAATTTTTTTTTTTTTTTAATTGATACTTTGAATTGTGGAAGTTTTAAGCATCCTGGGCAGGGTTGAATATCTTACTGAGTCTGCTGCTTCCTCTAGCTTTTCCTGCTAAGACAAGCTTTCTTTATACTGTGAATGTAATTATGGATACCTCAAAAAATTGGATGACATATAGCTCACGTAGCAATTAGCTAATTTCATCTAATAACTTGGGATGGTTGAAAACTAGAAGCTAGTCTCATGGATTCCATTGGAACAGCTAGAATTTGTATTTTATTTTTCAGGAACATACATCTCCTGAATACGAACAGTTTGCTGGTGCAAGGCAACTGGCTTCAGAGAATGTAGCTCATCAGAGGACCTGGCCAAAGATTTTTTCCTAGCTGTTCACGCAATGTGAGAACTGCAGACTTAAGGGAGACTAAACAGTGACCACTCTCCAACTCAAATGAATACAAAGTTTGAGTTAGAAGGGATGCTTTGGTGGTAGATCAGCTTCTTTCAAAAATACAAAGCAGATCTGAACTTTCACAAATATCATGGTTAGTGGAGAGCACATCAGGCTGTCAAAAATACATGGCAAATATGACACTGCAGTGTAATACATTATTGCCAACATCGATGTGGAGCCTATGCTTCTACCTGCACATAAAACTCATGGAATCTGTTTTTAATATCATGGAGTATGTTAAGAGAAAAATTTCTATATACAGCATTAATAGCAATACTTTTAATTTATAAAATGCTCATTCTAGAAGCTGCTGAAGATCTAAAACTACAGCTTTGTTCATTGGTAATTTCAACATTTGTTCTACTCATTTTGTGGACTAGCTGTTCATCTGCTACCAAAAAAATCCATTAAAAAACAGATATTAGAGGATAAGAAAAAAGCAAGGTTACTAAAAAGAGTACGACTCCTTAATACAGAATATGATGTAACTGTATTTCTTATGGTCAGCATCAAATTTTATTTTATACTAATTCCTTCTAAAGATATATGAAATACAAACTGACCGCATTTAGCTCAGGATTGCAACTAAAAATCCCTGCAGACAAGACACCTTAATGAAATAGAAGGAATTTTGAAAGACACAGTGACTGCAGGATCAGGCCTAAACAAGATACCAGGATTGCATTATTAATTTTAACCTATTATTGCATGTAATAAAAAAGAAACTGTATTTATTACAAGAAAAAAAAGTCCCAAACACTACTAAAGCATAAATATTGTGGAAAATATTTCCCATTATTATAAGAACAGGAAAAAGTTCTGTGAAAGAATCCTTATTTTCTGAGGCCATTTAGTTTCATGGACTGGGCAAGAGACCAGTGCTTGTGTTCAGACTACGTCATTCCACTATCCAAGAAGTCACACTTTCAAAGGCAATCCTGCTATCGTGCAACTTAGAGAAGGAAGAATAGGTGGCTAGGAGGGAATAAAAGCGCAGGGAGAGAACTCACACAGCAGAGGAAAGTTTTAGATCAAGTAAGAGGAAGTTATATATTCTAAATTAATTATCTAAGCTTTTTTCTTGGTCAAATGTTTAGAGAGTTTCACTATAAGTTCCATTATTCAGGGTATAAATTTCCAGCACTGCTCTAGTGAAATGCATGATGAAGCTTATTAATTTTTCCAAAACAAACTGTTTCTCATAGGTTCTAGCTGTCAGAACTTCCCATGCTTTCTCTGAAAGTGTTTTAATTTCATAGTCACAAAGCTTCTCTCACTTTAGCAAGTGAAGCACAAAAATTTCAATCCACTTAAGACTCAACGCAGGAATCTGGAAGGCCAAGAAAAAGAATTTTGCATCTGCTTTTTTCAGGGCACAAAACCTTTAAAATGTGTAAATAAAGCACCAATTAGGTTTACCATTCTAGAGGATAATGAGAAGTGCCCATCAAATATGCTACATTCTTAAAATGTTTTGATTTAGCAGGCTAAATTCAAAACACCGTAGTAGCTTCCAGAGTAAAACCTGATTGCACTTACATGTCACATTCATAAAAAAAAAGGAGAAAAAAAAAAAAGGAACGACACCCCCCCAACACTCCCCCCCTCCCCCCCCCCCCAAAACCATAGAGCTCTAATTGGAAAGCTTCCATCATCTGAGTACTTGCTTACTGGCATACATGAAATGATCAGTGGGGAAAGCAGGGTCAATCGAGACAGACTGAGAGTGAAATTAAAATAATAAAATGTCTAAACATTTAACTGCAAATAGGAAATCTTTATACCCACCCACACCCTATTCTGTAGCATAAAACTAAGGCAACAATTATTCATATACCTCCAAGTAATTTGCAGGCTCCATACAAAAATCTCATTTAAAATAAGAAATTGCTATTTCTGCACATTTATTCTCCCCAAATGCTGGCTAATTGCTGCAATGGCCATTATAAAGAATAATTTTCGCTTAGTGAAAAAAAAAAAAAAAAAAGGAATGAAGAGAACATTTTCTGGTTTTGTTCCTCTGCGGAGGCTCTATTCAGCGAATCCTGAATGCACAGCGTTTCACTGCTACATTTATTATGCTGAGAGGTCAAGTATTACACAGCATCTTGTATTACGCTTTGCATGCTAAGTATTTCACTTCACAAATTGACCCTTCGGTGTACTTACTACATAATGCTCTAAAAACCCAGCTAAAACGCAGGACAATTAGCAATACTTTGGCTCCCGCTTAACAATGGGGACACCAATGTAGGTGATTGCATTTACAGTGTTGCTTTCTTCACAAAACATTTTTGACACATTAAAGGTACTTTGGAATTGTGCAGTACCAGTCGCCTCTCTCGTGAATGGCTTTTCCAGCATGTACCGAGAGAAACAGTTACTGTAGTTTAGGGCTTAATTGAAAAGAATTCAGGCACGGCCCTATGAAGCACCAATTAGAGGGATATTATATCATAAAAAGCTGTAATATCCATTTTCAGGCTTGTTCACCAGCCAATACAAAGTAGGGCACGGCTTCAAAAGGGACGGAGCTGCAACTCCGGAGAGCGGGATGTCTGGGGAGGAGGAGGAGGGCGGCGGCGGCCGCGGGAGCAGCACCAGCACCAGGTGCGCCCGCCGCGGGGGCGCCGAGCCTGGCCCCGGCCCCGGCCCCGGCCCCGGCCCCGGCCCCGGCCCCGGCCGCGAGCGGGGGGCACAGGACGAAGTGCCGCGCTTCGGGCGCCTGATCCTCCCGAAACAAAAACGCGACGGTGGAGGCGGCCGGTGGCGGCGGCGGCGCGCACGGGGAGCGCTGCCGGGAGCAGAGCGCTGCCGGGGAAACCCCCGGGACACGGGAGAATGAAAACACCCTAAGTTGTCGGGATTTTTTTTTTTTTAACTATTATTATTTATAGCTGTAATCATGGAAACAAACAGAACCCTCCATTAGCGCCGGCGGCTTGGCGCGTTCCCGCGCCTCCCGCTCCCACCCCCCCGCCTGGCAATCCCGAGAGCGGCAATTTCTTTGGGTTCATTGTGAGCGGAAAACAAACAAACATAAACTTATCGCCCCGAAAATTTTGGATTTCTCGTCTCAAGCTGCTAATAAAGCGACATTAATGGATCAGCCCCGCGAAGAGTCTCTTCACCGCCTTTAAAGTATCTTTCGAGTGCCTCGGGGAAGCCGAGGCGGGCCCGCTCCCCGCCGGCACCCGCCGCTGCCGCCGCCGCCCCTGCGCCGGGCCGCCGCGGATCGGGGCTGCCACCCGCTGCGGGCACCCCCGCGCCGCTCAGCGCAGCGCCCGCCCGGCCGCACAGCCCCCCTTGAAACGCCGATCCGCCGGGGTAGCCTGAAATTCACCGGCCGCACTCGCCCAAAATATGTGTGTATTTATCTTTATCTGGGAGGAAAAGGAAAACACAGAAGGGGAGCGCGTGAAGCCAAGAAGCCCCGTGCGGCGCCCCGGCCGCGGTGCCAGCCGTGCCCCCCGCCGCCGCCAGGCCTCCCCGCCCTGCCCCGGGGCGCCGGCAGCGCCGTACGGCAGCCGGCGGCAGGGCCGGCCCCGCGCGGGCACCGCGGTACCGCCTGTGGCGCGGCCGGCCGGCGGCCGGGTTGCCCGGTGGGCACCATCCTGCTGGCTGAGGCTGCGCAACACCTCACGGCCACCATTTTACTGCCCTGCGCGGGTGCTGTTCCCTTGCCTCTGACAGATCAAGGGCTTCCCGGGTGCCATTGCCCTGCCTCGGGCAGGGCAGCATCTCTCGGCGGCCGCTTTACTACCTCAGGCAAAGGCGAGTGCCTCTAGGGCGGCATTGCCCAGCCTTGGGCAGGACAAGGAACACGTGGAGGGATGCCAACTGGGGGGTCCACCTTTGAGCTGATTAAGCGTAGGCACCCCAAACTTTCCATGTCCTGCCCAGGAGAGCATCCCCTCCCAACGTTTCCCTACCACCTACCTAATGGTAATGCTCTTTGCAGTCACGGTGGGGGCTGCACAGTCCAGCACTGCGAGGGAGCACTGGAGGAGACTAAAGGCAGTTTTAGGCAAGCTCTCAAAACACACTCACTTTTCATCTGAGCTGCTGGAAGGATGTGGGCTGTCGTACGACATGTCATATGTCCCCTTCGTTCAGCCCCATACCCCTCCTCTGCAGCTTCGCCATCCTCGGGGGACAGCCACGCAATGGGACTGCCTTCGGCCTGTGAGAAAGGCACCTTGGTACTGTACCTACAGGATTTCCTAACCAGACCATTTCTAAGGTTTACCAGAGTATTTCTGACTGGTATGTCTCTTTGTGTTTGACGAATTCAAAAGTAGAAGAGAGAGAAAACACAGGTGTAAACCTCCCCTTTCTGTTCAGCACCTGCTCTTCAGCCCATGGTCACAATAACCTGTTCCTGGCTCCTCTGCAGCCAGCAATGAAAGGGTGAAGTCCAGTGTCAACACAACTGGTAGAGAGATTTTCTCTGTGGCTTCCTGAAAACATGATGAATGGGTAGCTCAGGCTGTGTCCCTGTGAAACTACATGCCTTCAAGAGGAACAACAAAGGCTGTGTGTAAAGGAGGACAGCACAGAGTTAGAACACATCTGATGCCTCTTCTGTCGGCTTTTCTCAGTCCACATATTCTTGTGCTCTTTTTCCTCGAAGGGCTGGCACCAGGTCTTTAGCACTGTCCTGGCAACACAAGTAGCGCTAGGATCATGGTGTGAGGGAGGAGGACGAGTGACAGCAGGAAACTAAAGCTAAATGATGTGGAGAGAGGGGACTGCTGGGGGCAGGGAGCTCTTGCGTGAGTGTCTGGGGGAGCACTATCCCCCTGCAATCCCAGCTCCTGTTACCTGTGCTTCATGTGCTTAAGAGGCATCCTGTAAATGATAAAGCAGAATTTTTCCTCTGAAGTGAACTGATAAAATAGCGTATTTCAATGGAATATGGTTCCATCAGAGCTCCTCTGTCTTGCTCTCGAGACAGTCTTCATGCATAAAGCGCTGTTGTTTGTGAAGAGGAAGAGCTTTGAGGGCTGATAGCAGCTGTAAACTCTAGAGTGGCCCTGCTTTAGCAAGTGCAAAGTCACATGTTTTCCTCTACTAAGGGCTTTTCGAAACTGCATATAGCAGTGAGTCATGCTTTTTTGCCATACTTAAATTTGTGACAGCTCACTTCAGGTCAGGCAACTTAATACTTTCACATGAATGGCCAGTGGTTCAACTTTGGCGATGCCAGTGGCATCTGACAGCAAATTTTCGGCACCTGTGCATAGCCCTACCTGTCTTAACCCTAATTAAATCTTTTGAACAAGCTCTAAATAAATATAAGGAAACAAGCCTGGCTGGTTGGCCTTTCTCTGTGGGCAAATAGTATTAGGTAATGATGGTGGAGAGCAGTATGCGATGAAGATTTTCATACTCTGCTTAATTAGAAGAAATTAATTAGAAATCAGGGATATTCAGCACAGCCACAGACTGCAGCTGTGGTAGCTCGTTCTTCTCACTGTAGTGCTAGACAGACTGTTGCAAGTACACTGTGGTTATGTATTTCAGTAGCCAAAGCAGTGAAAACCTGCTCTGCTGCACATGCAAGAGTAACCAAATGTGCAGCAATTTGGCCTCTAAGTTTTGAGGGTTTTATGTATGGTACAAAATAGATCCTTGCAGGACCTGCTGCAAGACTCTTGTTGGGAGGCCTATGTGACGTGCAATGATTCAGTGTGGTTATAAAATGTGATGTAACTGGCATTAACTAAAACATATTTTTCATATGCCTTCCACAGAAAAATATTGTTCTATAGATGAGTTAATGCAATCACATAGCTGATGAGATGTGGCTGGTCTTGATGGAAAATAAGTTTTGATACTGCATCAATATACCTGTATCGCTGTGGTATGGCATATGTCTCGTTGCACCTTGTCTGTACTTTTGAATCCCTGGTTTAAAAGCAACAGTTAACCTTATTCCTAAGAAAGAGAAGAATTTCTTAAATATTGGTAAAGGTTGGTTTGCACCGTGACAAGCTAGCTACATCAGTTGACAATAGCCACAACACGGTGTTGAATGGATAGATGCCTTAGCAACACAACACTTGACAGAATGATGCACATGCTGACGAGCCCATTGAAAATTACAGGCTAGTTGTACCTTAGAGATTGAGGAAACCACGATGATTTTTTTAAGACATTGTTTTTATGCTTGCCTCATTAGAATCAAGTTTTAATGGGCATGCAAGATAGATGCATGCTGAACATTATGTAGATTTATCTTCCCTTAGCCATTATGTTAATCCCAAAACAAACAGACACAAAAAGAGAAGGACAAAAATATCCAATAAGGAAATTCTTAGAAGGAACAAGCTTGCAACAATCAACAAAAGTGTAGAAAAAGACAGAAAATTAAGTATCATTGTACAATCAATCAAACTTCTATATTATGTCTATATTGTTGGTTGCTAAGTTTGTGACTTTTATTTATAAAGTATTTCAATTACTTGTAAAGACTTCCACAGCTAATCAGTTAGAACTGACATACATTTTGGCTAAATACCTATAATTACAGTTGTTTCATACCTGAGCCCCTGTTACTGATGTTGTGTAACAAGCAGTTCTGATTGCTGACATCAGCCCACTTAATGTTCCTGCATTTATGTGATAATTAGATAAAATCAAATAAAGAATTTCTAGTAACTTCATAAAATACAGTAAATATATTTACTGCGATTAGTGTAGGTCTAAAATATTATTTATGGTTTCATCTTTTTCTGACAGCAAAAGGAGCATGAAAATACATGAGTGCTTTAGCTAGGAAATGTTACTTTTTAAAAGTATGTTTTCCAATGTAACAGTGTACAGGTCTGTGATATGGGAAGTGCGATTTGTAGAGATACTGTCTTTGATTAGACCCACTATTTGGAAAAAAATAAGACAATTCAAGGCTTTGTGCTTGGAAGCTTTCTGCTTTTCCCAGCTCCATCAGCTCTCACTTGCACCCTTAGCCCACCACTGCTGCCACATGAACGTGACGTGTTTATGTTGACCTAGAATATGCAGAGGACCAAACTAAGGTGTAAATGAACATGTGGAAATGATAATCTGTTTGGAAACGAAGCCTCAAGATATTTTAGAACATCAGCTTACTCAGAAGATGCTTCAGATGTGTGAGGTTAGAAAAGCTGACAAAAAGAACCTTTGGTCATTCTAAATATGACATAAAACTGAGTGGCAGATTGAATTGAGTTGTAGATCTTTCTATTAAATTGAAAACCTCAAAGCTTATTCATTATATGCCGCAAATAAAATGCGTGGGTAGTGTACACGTTACAGAAATGGCTTTGAACATCAGAATGATGAAAACCACATTTGTTTACTTCAAGATGAAATTCGTTGTAGAGCAGAGGGTCTGCAAAGGGATTTTTTCCCTACATTAATCTGATAGTCTGGATGTATGGAGAGCATGAGCAAAGCAACCGCTCTGCAGCAGTCACTCCATGCCCAGTGGAAGCCAGAGGGGAGGGTGCTCTCTCCCAGCATCAGCCACGAACATCCAAGCTGATTGCTGACTCCAGGAATACTCAGTAGAGGCTTGCATTTTCTCCTTCAGTCCATAGGCTAGAGGAGATTAGCACTGCAGCCCGTCAGGCTGTATACAAACAGGCTGTCAATTCCAGTCCTCAAAGCTTTCTGCTCTCCCCTGTTCAAATCTTTATTTCATTGACTCTGTCACTCGGTCCTACTCATCCGCTCATCCGCTAGACACTCTGAGGTTGGGTCCTAGCCTTTGGGATCAGTTTGCTCTTAAGCTTGCCTTAGTCTGAGTAAGCTGCAGCACTGCTTCTTTCCTTGACATCTCTGACATGTATCCTAGGCATCTGCTTTCCGTCTTTAATCCCTTTACAAAAATGGGTTCTTGCTGGCCACCTGCCATAAGCTTGCAAGAGTAAATTTGGCTTACCAGGCTTCTCATTAAAGTGAGTGCCCCAAGCTCCAACTTTCCAGGATCCAGTTTGTCACTTCCTGGGCATATGTAACAGTTCAAGAAAGACAACACAGTTTGTGAAGATTTCAAAATCAGTCACTCTATACCTGGACTAATACAGCTGTAGACAAAAATAAGAAACCTTTACAGATATTTCCTGACCTCATCAGTCTTGTGGGTCCTCCACATTCAGAGCGTATCTCTGCAGAAATCTTTGCCCTTCCTATCCTGCCCTCATAAGCTTTTCCCTGAATCACAGAATTTCCCTTCTGTATATGCATTTACTTTTTTGTTCAGCTGATCTTGCAGTTAAACAGAACCATTCTGCTTTGGAAGTATGCCCATCTGTTCTGCCCCAGCATCGTTTGTGCAAGTTACCTTGAGTGACCCTGCAGTCTTTCAAACTGTGTAGTTTAAGAGTAGTCCTGTTAGCTCCTGTTCTTCAGAAAGGCTGGAAACAAGTGTTTTCATCCAGGATATGGCCATTCCATTGCTTCAAAAATACTTTTGATTGTTTCTCATCAGGTAGATATATGGCAGAGCCATAATAAAAAATTGATTTTGCAGCCTTTAAGATAAAGCAATGGAATAGCAGTTTAATAAAATCATTGAAGATTTATACATTATGTACAGATTCTGAGGATTGTCACATAGGCATTTCCACATCTTGTGATTTTATCAGGAAACTCTTCATATTTATGTTTACCGTAATTTTCTGAGTTTTTGAAATATGTGGCTGTGTGAAAGTACCAGCTTTCATTTTTTTCAGAAAATTCTCATGTGAACATAACAGAGAATGGCAGTGTTGGATCAGATCTAGCTAATTGAGGACATGCTGTATGAAAATGGCCAATAGCAAACTCAGAATCTGGTAGACAGAGGAAGTACAGTGTGGTATTACTCTGTTGTCACTTCCACATCTAAGCAATCAATGACTTAATGATTTCCTGAGCTGAAAGTTGCACTGAGGTCATGTTGTGGCTAGTAACCACATGAAGTGTTTTCTTCCATAAATTTATATAGGTTTCTTTTAACTCCTTTGTACTCCTGGCCCCACAAAATCCTGCATCAATGGATTCCATTACAAGATTATGCAGCGTTTCTTCGTGTTACTTTTAAACCTGCTACTTCATCCTTTCACTGGATGCCCTGTAATTCTTCCTGGTTCACCTTCTTCATGTCATTCTTTACAGGTCTTGGTTTCCAAGCTGAAGAGTCTTAATGTATTAAACTAAAACTTGGCAAGAAGCTATGTTATCCTTCTGATTTTTTTTCTGAATCTATTGTAGCCTTCCTATATTCCTTTGTGGTGACTGTAGGACTGTTATTTAATATGTGGCTGCAGGATGGATTCATGTATTGACATGGAGATACTTTTCATTTTCTTCCCTATCCCCTCCAGTAATTCTTAACATGTCACGTGCTGCATATGTCATTACTGACCGTTGAGCTGATATTTTCAGAGGACTACATAAAAAGAGCTCCTTCCTACATAACTGGTTAATTTAGAAGTACGTAGTTCTAGTGTACGTAGAACTCTATACAAGGGGATTGGTTTTCTTCAGGTCGGTTGTTTTGCATCCATCAACATTAAGTTCATCAGCCATTTTAGTGGCCACTTAATAAATGTCTTGAGATCTTTCTACAGCTCTCCATAATCAGCTTTAGTTTTGAAGAGCTTGAATATCAGCAACAGTCTTCCTTTTCTCATGGCACTCTCTTTTTTCTCGTCATTTATGAGTGTTCTGGACAGATAACTAGAATATACTGGTAACCTACTTCCATATTTTCATCAACATGGTAAAAGGTAAACATTTATTCCTGTCCTTTAAGCAGAGAACCTACCCTCTTATGCCAGGACAGCTTCATTTCAGAGTCTTCAGTCAAAAACTTTTTTTAAAATCTGCCATATACTGTTAGCCAGTATATGAGCATTGTGGGTTTTTTTTTTTCCAAAATAATCCTGGAGTTACTAGCTGCTGTTTGCTTAGAAAAACGGGGGGGAAAAAAACGCTCAAATTTAGTAAACACATAAACAAGATCCTACACATATGTTAAAAATTGTTATTATGGAGCCTGTTTTGTAACTTTTCAATGGTTGATGTTGGCAATGCAACTAATTGCATGTAATTGGTAGTACTTTAGTATTTATTTCCCTTCCCATTCCGTATGGCTTTTGTTATGTATGGCCACTTATATTAAGGGAGGAGGTGCCTCACTGAAAACCCATTTCACTGAAATAAACCCTAAGATTTACTCTGAAATTGAAGGGGATTTCCAAAGTTCCTGGGCTTTGCCTTAGTCCTGTAAAGAAAGCAGAGTATCAGGCACTGTAAGCCAAGCTACTTTTCCTATGCAAAGAATTGAATGGTGTGGAATCCTGTCATTAATAGGCACTCATAGTATTGGAGATAAGTGTGGAGAGGGAAATTGTAAGCATACTTATTTATATAGAAGGCTTAACTGTACCATTAATCCACAGTCACCAAAAAAGGACTGCATTGAATCAGAGAATGTGGGGATACTGTGCTTCCAAAAGTCCCAGGCAATATAGCTGCTAACCACATGGACCTTCCAGCAAGAGATCCTCTCTGTGCCCACATCCTGCTCCAGGTTTCCCATGTGTAACGTGTAATACCAAGCGAGATGGACATAAATATCAGAAAAATCAAGGACCGAGATAGTCTCAGTTATTGATATCAAGTCACCAGTGGGAGTAGTCTATGTGCCCTCATTAGCCATTGAGTCCTGGCTGTGGAAGTACTGATCCTGACATCATTTTAGAAAGTGGAGGTGCAGAAATTTCATAAGAGCTATAGCATATCTCTTTTAGAAGCAATCCTGAAAGTGGGGTAATAGAGAATATGACTTGACTTTCTTAGTGTGTGTGCCTTCTCTGCTATTGCTTTTACATCACAATTTAAAATATCTATATCTATACTTCACTGCAGCTTGCTAGTTTGATAGAGAAATGTACTTGACTCCCTACAGTTATTGCAATTGGAGGGGGATCTGATTAGGATGCTTTTCCTAATTAAGTGATATCACCTAAAGTGAATTTCCCTACCATTGTCTCACTGCAGTGTAAAAATAACAACAGAGGAGAATCATTTGGTTATTTTATTTTCCTGATTAAAATGTCTTTACTCATTCATATTTTGCAGTGTAAAATTCCATCTTAATGAAAGACTGAGGGTCAGTTTTCTAACACAGCTAATTATGTGTCCTCATATCCCAATCACAGTTAGGCCTCAATTTCGTTGAATTCAGCAGCAGCACGTCTAAGTAGATCCAGAGGTAAGGAGAAAGCCCAAGGTGGATACTCAGCCACCGGAGATCAAACAAAGAGTTCTTCAGAGGGTTTTTTGTCCACAGTCAAGTCTGGGAGAAAGCTATGTCTTGTCCCCTTCCCAACCAAACGCAGCATAAAAGTGGCTTCACAGTGTGCTTGAACTTCTTTGACTTCAGCTGATTCCATAAGATTTATATATTTCAGGATCAATTTTATGTTTCTGCTTTCGCTATAAACCACTCTCCCCCCAGGGGAAATGCTCCTCTAGAGTTTTCTACCCTCCTGTGCTCTTTTTAAAGGTCCAGCTGAGCCCATATTTGACTAAAATTCTACTCACCTAACTGATGCAAGTAGTTCTATTGATCTGATCGGCCAAATAAAGAGTGTTTAGAGAATCTTTCTGTATGTTTCTTGTTAATAAATACAAATAAGGTAGATGAGCTCTGTATTTTATCAGCACTCTCTCTTTGGTTCCCCATCTTATTTAGGCATCTGATCAAGAAGTTGCGTAAGAAATCTTTTGAGACCTTAAAAATTAAAAGGCATGATCTTAAAAGAGATGTTTCTCACAGAAAGAGAAGTAGTTTGTTACAACAAAAGAACTGTTTTAAGAAAACTTTAAAAATTAAATGTATTCATTTGTCTGTTTAATTAAAGAATTGCAGGAACAGCAGTTGGATCTAAGTCCTGCAGTTCTTACAGCCAAAGACCATATTTACAGAAATCTTGCCCAAAACAGGCTTCAGGATCAGGCCCAGTAAGATAGATTTTCTAAATAGATTATTGTGTAATGTTCATTCATTCATTTATTGTTTGTTTACTCATAACACTGAAGTTTATGTTGCTTCAGTTTCTTCTCATAACTGTATGCAGACCGCCTTAAAAGCAGTTTTCTTAATAATAATATAAAAGTTGAAGCAGGATTTAATTTGGCTCCTTCGTTTCATTCTGACTAGTAGTACTCTGTATAGAATATTTCATCCCTGCGCTGCTGTCTTATGTGCCTTTGTGCCTGCATGTTTAGCCATTAATGGAAAAATACTTTCCTGCAGTTCTGAGTTTTCTTTCTTCTACTTCCTTTCCCAGTTCTGTTGTTTTTATTGATTCTATTACAATAAGTAACACACAAAAGAGAAGATTAGGGCAGAAAGATTTCCCCAGTCCATCAGTAAATTTCCTAGCTTCATTAGCTGGAATTTCTTGAAAAGACTTAGAGTTACATTTACATTATGTAAATAAAATGTATAATCCAAAGGATCAGCTCTCTCACAGTCAATAATATGTACCAAAAATAATTCAGCTGAAGCCAGTGGCTTAAAATTTGTACGAGAGAGCAGAAAACCAGGCTGGTGTACAAATGGCAAATTCTTGTCGCTTCTGCTTAGGCAAAAATCTAGAAAAAGACAGCTGTGAGAGTTTTGTCCAAATAAGAATTTTGATCCTCAGCCAAGGAGCATGAAGAAGACCAGAATTAAGTACCAGTATTTTCTAGACAGAAGTGTTTGATAGACTGCTCTGTGCTTGTGATTTTTTTCTTCAAATGTTTTTCTTTTCAGTTGTACACACTGCACCAGATTCTCTTATTAGCAGAAGACAGTTTTGCCTGTTGAAAATGATGACAAATGATGTGATTGAAACTTCTGTTTAAAAAATTGCTCATACAGTGTATCCTCTTAAGACAAAGTCTAATCTCAACTTTCCAGAACTTCACATCATTCCCTTTTCAACTTTGTCTATTCAAAGGATTAAAATATTTTTACCTAAACCATTTGACCTTTCCCTGAGATATATTTGCTTTAAAAAGCAATGAGTTCAGAGACAATTCTGTGACTACTTTAATATTCCAACTTGGCATTATGGCACTGACATTGTATTTACTAAAAAATGGTGTAAGCAATGTAATTTTTCATTAACCACTGATCATAAAATTGCCCTCAGTGTTAAGAACACCAGGATCTTTATAAGCAAGCAGTGTCACATTCACAAATGTTTAATTGAAATATGAAGATGAATGGCACAGTTGTCCTGTTGGTCAGTTTTGAATATCTTCTGTAATAGGAGCATTAAATAATTTAAAGATGTATGCTCTGTTGTGGCAGTAGTATATTAAATACAAACAGAACTTCAGAGAAGCTAAAGAGCAGTCTTTGAAAATGCATTTAATTCTGCTTTCAATTTTTGTTGCAAGGGGGTTTGGGTTGGGGTTTTTTTGTTTGTTTCTTTTTTTTCAGAAAAGAGCGAACTAGTGATACAAGGTAGTTATGTCTTGAAGTAGGAACCTTTACATTCCCTCCTCCTAATTAATCCCATCCCCACACACCATTCACCTTTGCAATAAAAGTGGCCCCTGTTCAGTTGGGTCTGGTAAATTTACTACTGAAGGGCAGAAAATGCTTAGTACTGCTTATTTGTTGTTACAACATGAAGAGCAACAAACAGTGAACGAATGATAAATAATGTCTGAGGAAAACGTTGTGAGGATTCAGAAAGTTCACAAGAGAGCTGTTCTGCTCAGCATCTCTTTTTAAACAAAAGATTTTTTGTCTTTCGCATCCTCTAATACATGTCCTGGTTTAAAAATGAGCATCTGAGCTTGGAAGCGCTGCCTCTGACCTCAAAAATTGTATATATGTATAGCTGTGTACACAGCGAACAATAAATCCCAAATTTTAAAATAATACATTTCAGAGAAAATACTACATTATGATGTATTCACTAATAGTAATCCATAGGCAGGCTTTGGCATTCTTCACAAACTGAAGTTGCTATCAATTATTTGGAAAGAAAGCATTTTAGACAGTTCATCTTAGTTATCAGGTAAAATGGGAAGCTGTTCAGCCTTCTGAGACTGTAAAAAATAGAACATTTTACACACCTGTTTGAAATGCATGATGCAAAGAGTCTTAACCTTTTAAATGCATATATTGTACAATCAAAATTAAATTACATAAATAAAATCCATTAAACATGGTGCTTCTCCTTGCAAGACACCGCCTTATACAAGTAAACTCTGCAGCCTCCTCTGGGCCAGAACATTAGTGAATAGTTGCAATAAGAAGAGAGAATCAAATGCTATTTAAAGGCATTAAGCAAAGTGTAGACGTTTAATACAGGTAATACAGCTGTGCATTCATTTAATATGGAAATAATTATTATAATGTAGCACTTCATTATTTATAATGCATTAAATGGAGATTTTTATATGATGCCTTTACAGAGCAGGCAGTTCACTTGTGTAACAGATAACTAAAGTACACAAAAATTACAATAAATACAGAAAGGCTGGAAGATCTTCTAAAAAGCAATATGTACGATTTGGTGATTAAAAATAGATATTAACCCCTCCAAATGCTAAGCAAATAGGATTACAAACTACACTGTTCAGTGGTTTAAACTCTGTTTTTATGGAGATGATTTAAAATCTCCTCTCTGGTGCGGGAAAGAGTTTGAAATACCTCCATATTTTGAATGACTAAGGTGTATATTTTCTAATTATTTTCTTCATGCAGAGTGTGGGAAATGTTTATTCTAAAGCCCAGATGAAGCACCAATGTGAGAAATGCTGTAGAGCATCTCATGTTGACTGGAGCTAATTAACTGCAATGCTCCAGTCTTGTTCTCAGTTTTAAGCAGGAACACACAGCACAATACCTTTTATTTTGCTGTTCAATAGATTTTTGCTTAAAAACAGATGAATTCAATATCCGTACAATTTTAACCCTTTTTTCTTTAAGATATTTCCAATGGCATGTTGCTTTTTACGTTTTAAAATAAAGTATAATTTGATAACCTCAGTCTACTGTTGTGCCCTTCTGTAAGTACAGTGTACATGCAAACATACTACTGTATGATTGCATCTCCAAATCAGAACTACATTTTAGAGAGGTGTATACAAGAAAACAAGCCCTGACATAGAAAAAAATGAAAGAAAATCAGAGATTGATTTCCCCTTCTTCTCTCATATACAAGCTAACCTTGAATCAGAAGTAAATGCTGTTATCCTGTACATCCTACGTTTGCCTCTGTATATCTGTGGAAATACATACATTCAGGGTGTTAGAAGCTGGAATACTAAAAAGCCGTTTCAGTGCTGTAGAAGCAGGCATTTTGTTGTTGTGCAAATCAGATTGTTTTAATATTGAAGATGTGTGAAATACATAAGAATTCATTGTTTCCCTTTAGTTGGTGCCACTGAAATTTTAATATCTAGAGAAAGTTCAGTGAATTTAATTTCATACTAAATATAATACTAAAACAAATCACCACTTCTAAATAATTTGATTAAAAACATCTCTTGTTTCTCATTGGCTACACAAAGGAAAAAAAAAAAAGAATCTCTAATTTTTCATCTGACTAGCTGCAAAATTGCCTGTCAACTCTTCATGCCATTTTCCAAATCCTTTATCCTTGTTTCAAAAGTGCCATTTTATTTTTACTACTACAAGTTTCTGCATTCCTGCCCATACTGACTCTAAGAAGCAGAGTCAGAACAAGATATTCGTCTAAAACCAAAGGGTCTAAACCAAGTCATTTGAAGATTTTAAATTTGAGAACAGTTCAGCTCAGCATCACGTAGGAGCCTGTCCCCTGTCTGCAACGGGAGCTCTATCCCACTTGGAATCTGCATCTCTTGAGGCCGTACCTCTTGATCAGTCTGTGGAGGAGGGCTGCAGAGACAGGGGGGACAGATGGGGCATAGATAGTTGGCTAAAACACACAAAAACAAACTCCAGAGTGAAAACACCAGGGTGAAGGCTGTCAGCTGTTGGACTGTGGAAGAAATCAATCCCAGCTGAAACGCGATGTATATTTATGCTAACAGTAGGTAGGACCTAGCTGCTCTCCCATGCTTTCTCTCCTTCCCTTGTTATGCCCCTCAGGAAACCATGACATATTCTCGGACCCCTATGAAATCACACTTCTATAAAGTGGAATGGAGCTGAGAGGCCTCTTCAGGCTCGGGGTCAGTGAGAGCATACTACATCTTTTGTTTCTGTTACACTGCTCCTGCTGCTTCTAGGGATTTGAGAGCAAAGAGAGGAAGGAGAGACTTGTGACTGAGATGTTAGCTGCACAGTTTGGCAGGCTGCTTCTCGTTCCCCATCATGCTACAGTCTTCCAGAGGAGCCTTGAGCCTCTTTCTTCATCTCCCTCTAATTCAATATTCTCATAAAATAAAACCTTTTTCTCCCTCTGTTTCTGAGGTTTAGACATTGCAGTGAAATGATTAAGCTCCACTTTATGTATATGTCATGCTCACCTTTGCACCAGAAAGTAGGAAACATCGCAGGTCCTCTGTGTGACAGTGATCATCCGTGGAGAAAGCAGAAATCCGTTCTAGTTCTGATCGCGGTCAGTTTTTCAGTATATTTCAGTCCGCAGAAGAATGCATGGTGAACTCCCACCTTGTAGAAGGTTTCCACAGGGGTTAAGAAAGAATAAAGACTGCTTGTAATAAATAATTATCCAATCACCTATTTACATTAAATCCCTTTCTATGGTGTTAAATATCCAGAAAGAAGAGTTCTACCTTTCAGGATAAGCATTATATTCAGTTCTTCCATATCCTCCTGCCTTCTCTCTCTTTTCTCTGGCTTTATGCTTTTCCTTTTTTTTTTCCGTCTTCCTCTTTCTCTGCAACCATTTGAGTTCCCATTACTTCCACCTGCATTTTTTTTTCATTCTGTCTCCTTCCTCATTATCTGCTAAGATTTGACAACAAAGTAGCTAAAATTGAAATGATCTCTGCAATGGAATGAGAAGGTGCTCTCAGTTTAATGTTTTCTGAAGCCATTGAATAAGGCTTCCTTGTTATTTATACTTCGTTAACTCTGAGAGTTGGAGGCATTTGAAAAATGGAACTGTGACTTCTGTACAGTCTGAATATATCATCCAAGTCATTAAGATATGTTATAAAGGCCATATCTCTAACATCTCAGGTCTCTGAACCATGTTTTTTTAATTAACAGGCATCTAGTAATGCTCCACCTTGAAGGCAGGTCATAACTTTTCCATTAGAAAATATGCAGCTCTTTTTTAGAAGTCCCCTTATTGGGAGTATTGTTGTGTAGCAAAGAGATACAAAAGCAGCCTTTAAATCTTATTTTCAATAATATTGTTCTGGACATGAAGCTAGAATTGAATAAGAAAAGATAGTGTGATTCTTAGCTTAAAAGGCTAAATGGAAAACCATGTTTCAGATTAATTGGAATTTTTCCTTTCTTTGGCTATGTTGGGTCTGAAAGAACCCCTTTTATTGGTATTGTTAAAGGCTCATTGCAGCAGCCTGTTAAAGTAGATTTTTCAGCCTCGTTTAGCTCCTGGTACATCAGCACGAACTGCCAGCAGAGCTGGCTCCTATGCCCTCTCTCTCTCTCTCTCCCTCTCTCCCAGCAGAAACAGATTGGAAACCATACAGAAGATACATAGGGAGCAGATAAGTGGGACAGGTATGGCATTGATCAAGAGGAGTGTTAATTCTAGTAATAGACAGGTGGTGAAGCTCTCTGGAGGCCTCTGCCTCTTGGGTCACACACCCAAAGAGCCCAAACTAACTGTAGCTTGGCCAGAGACTATGAAAGATGAGTCGCTTTGTGTTTGCATCATGTGTCTGCTTTCTCCAGGTAGACCAAGACCATCAGAGAACTTGTCTAAGGACTGAATACTGGAGCCCAGTTACAGCTGATGATAACAGGCACTATGGATTTATATTTGTTTTAGTGTGGACTTTTCATTGGCAATTAGAGTTGCAGTACCTTCATGTGCCTGTGTGATATCAGGTTTGGATTGTTTTCTTGAGAAATCTGTATTTGGCTCCTGGAATTGGAAAGGCCCCAGGATTTCACATGCTGTGAAGTACAGGTGGCTGGTAATGATGGACTTATCAATAGAACATACTGAAGTAATGCCTCTCCCTGGGGAAGGAATTGGCTGGGAATTGGTTCACTGACTTGTTGACCCTACACATGTGATGGATGACACAGAGAGTATAGAGAAGCAATGTCTCATGTATACTGAGCATTGAAATAGTGACAGAAGTATTTTTCTTCAACTGAAACATTGTTCCTATTCACTGTTTCAGAGTTTTCTGAGGGTAAAAGCTTTGCAGACTTCTTTCTCTCTATGGAAATCAAGTTGAGTATAGTATGCATGCAGATCTCAGGTTATCAGTATTAACTTTCTAATTCAGCGGTTAATAATCTTCATCTCCAGTAATAGCCTTTTTAAACAGGAGAGTATTGACTCCTTGCAAGGACAAAAAGACTTTGGTCTAGGATTCCTCAGAGTCACAGAAATTGAGACAAGAAAGGCTCAGTGTGTATCTCTTGTGTTACTGCCTGTGCATAGCAGGCCGCCATACGCACCCAGTAATTTCTGCATCAGGTTTCTGTCCACGCCCCAGAAAGACATACACCTTTGAGTTAAAGTAGTGGAGGATCTATCATATCACTCTTATGCCTTCACTATAAAGATTTGCACCTTATTTCAGCTGGACTTTGCTAGCCTAAGCTTTCAGCTGTAAGGTGTCATTATGCTTTTTTTTTCTACTAAATTAAAAAGATACCTAGTATAGGAAATCTTTTCTTAGTTACATGCAGACTGTGACTGTGTCATCTCAACCTCTTTGTTACTGCCCTGGAAAAACACACTTCATTGATTTCGTATACTGGAAAAGCCTCTTATATTCCTTAAATAAATATAACCAAAATGTCACTTCTGGATTGGGGTACAAATGGAGCGCACAAGAGGGAACAAAATAGAAGATACTGGTTGTATTTGCAAAGAATTAAGAAATTATACATTCCTAAGAGCATCATGTAGGGAGAGAAAGGAGTTTGGATTGTGGCACAGATGTTTGTTTCTAGTTGCTATGTGAATTAAACAAGCAGATGTTGATTCTTCACACTATGAAAAGACTCATAAAAACTTGTGGTTCTTTTTCTTCAGGGTATGTATTAACTATTCAGGATAACATTTGTCCCTGTCAAAATAGTGATGTATAGCTCATGCTCTAAACTGAGATAATAACAGCGATGAGGACATTAGAAATAAGAGCAAATCTTTGGATCTACAGCATTGCTTACTGAGTCACCAGGAAGAAGAGGGACTTCTCCAAGTTCCCCACTCTCTGCAGCTTCTGGAGGAAAGGTTGGATTAGAAACTGCATGGGAAGATCATGGTGGAAGTGATTCCAGGGTACAAAGTACTGTGAGAAAGGGCAAACTCTAACTTTAATATAACACCACAAAGACAGTTGCCCAGTTTAACTGTCTCTGTTAAGAAAAACAGTCTAACTGTTTAAGAGCTCAGGAAAGGAGAGACCTTAAACTGCTAAATGTGAATCATGTCATGGATTAGTGGTGTGATTCATTGCCACAAGATACCTCTGGGAAAGTCCAAGAAGTTACAAAGTTCAGAAAACTACCAGACATGGTTCAGAAAGCTCTCTTCTGAGCCAGTTATTCTATATTTATCCACTTTGAGCACCTTGTTTTAGAAGCAGTAGGTAGTACTGTGTCAGAGAAAAGGCCACTGAGTTATATGAGCTACTGGTCTGGTTTGACCTTGCCTTTTTTATATAAACTCTTCCGTAAGCCTAACTGTTGCTTATGGATAATGTTCTAGTATCTGTGAACTTTTGAATACTTACACAGTCCCCATTTCTTTTCTGTACCTGGAATAGTAATAGGATTTTGTCTAAGCTATGATATCCTCATACATCCCCATGGGCCTTACCCCTTCATTAGAGCATGTTTTTATTGCTGCATCTTGTTCTTGGAAATGAGTGGCAGAAGTTTTCCTCACATCAGCCAGTGAAGGAGGCTAGGCAGAGAACTTCCAGAATACATCGTCTCTCTTTCATTATTCCTCCAAGCTTTGGGACTAGCATGCATTACAGATAAGTATTCTTTTGCAAAGAAGGCTCTGAGTCATTCACTGATTTTCCTGACTGTTTTGAACTAGACTTGCCCGGGTAAGGCAAGACACCCCAAGAGCACTGCAACTGCAAGGACATTTTTAAAACTGTTGTCCTCTCTAGAGGCAGCTACCTTTCACAATATGTGCCAAAATTCAGGCTGTGACCAGGGCATATTTTTGCTACTCAAAAACGTGGAAAAACAGACTCATTTCATCTCTCTGAGCACATTAGCTTAAAATAATCAATAATAAAGGTTGCATATTGGAAACTGAAGGATTACAAATAATGTGTTTCCATTATTTATACTGCTAAAAGACATGCTTGCTCTGCAGCATATGGCTTGTGAGGCAGTGTTGAGATCTGGATTTGACTTAAGTAAATTGTTAGATAAGAGAAATATGAAAAAATACTGAAATGCTTTTGTCACTGAGGTCTTCCTTTCTACAGACAATCACTCCCTGTTGCATAAGAAATCCCAGTGCATTGAATCTGTAGAACCAGCACTAGATGGAATCAGGTTTTACTCTAGATCAGCAGATCTGTCCAAGTGGCAATAGCCCTAGATAAAAAAAGCAGTAAAACTCATAGTTTGACTTCTTCACTGAAAGATACCTGCAACACAGAAAACTTCAGAATCAGAGAAAATAAAAAAAAAAAACCCACACGTGTTGTTCTTTGTGCAGATTTGTTGAGGGTTTCACTGACCGACCCTTGCTGGTTTCTGCAGTAGTCAAATCTGTTCTCACCTCTGAGCTTCCCTAAAATACTCACTAGACAAGTGATGTAATTTCTTCTTTAGAAGCCAAAAAAGCTTTTCCATAAACATCAGCATAAGCAAAACAAGGCCATTTCTGGCTGTTTTGAACTCTATCTCGAACTTTTATACAGATCTGTTTTTTGACAACACTGGGTCCACCCTTTCTCTAGCTGGAAAGACCACCCCTGCAACCTAGGAAACTCTTGGATGCAGGTTTTATTTCACTTTTCATATCAAAAGAGCCTGCTGGTATCCCTCTTCACATAATTCAGAAACTTATCGCCATTGACCCCTTCACTCCATCCTCTATTTCAGCACATAACTTTTCTGCATTACTATGTTGGAAAATCTGTCCTTCCTCAGTGACAGTGAATGGCCAAAATCATCCAATAGACTGTGAACTGAGCTCACTTGCATAAGTCTGATTGACTGCCTCCTATTCTGGTAAGGACTGGATGAGGAGTCTTTAGAGAACAGGATCGTTGTTTTCCTCTTCCACATGGTTTTTTGCAGAGCTTTGCACATGTTGGCATTGCTCTTTCTGTTTCTTCGTGCTTGGTTCACAATTAGAGCAGCTCCTCTCCTTATTCTAATCTTGCATGAGATACGGCAGAAAAAAATGCTTGCTTGTCTCAAGTTTTTGCCTATCTAATAAGCATTTTTTCAGTACATGCATGATTTACTAGAATGTTGAGAAAAGTATCAGCTCTACCAGATCGCTTTAGTCTCTCCTTTAATGCTTCTCTAGTCCTTAGTTCTGTCTTAAACAGGAATAGTACTGTACATTTCAGTTTCTTTTGTCAGATTAGAACCTTTGTGGTAATACTTTGCCCTTTTGTTGGCTGTTTCTGCCTTCTATCGCTGCGACTATCCCACATACTCACAATCACAGGCACTGCAAGCAGGGGAAAGGAGGGGCAGCAAAGATACCGCGTGCTCTTGGACTGGTAGTCCCAGAAATCTTGTCATTCCATCACTAATTCAGCTCTGTTCAGCCTGATTTAAAACAGATTACGTTGTGGACTGAGTCGCTTTCATCTGTAAACAGCCTTTAAAGGCAAGAAGAATTGCCCGTTCTTTCAGACTGCAGGAAGAGAACATATTTGCCTGTATGGACATCATCTTAATAGAATAATTTCTTAGCATTAAAATCAGTTGATTTGGTGCAATCCTACATTCTGCAGAGAATATTCTTGAGTTTTAGTATTTTATTTTCTTAGAGCAACAATTATTTGGTAAATGTATCTCCACATTGTGATAGAAAGGTCTGAAGAGCACTTTATTTGCAGAAGAAATATAGATGTATCATGGTAAACCTCAAGTTTTGTAAGGAAAAATTATGTCTATGATTATGAACTGAAAGGAAAAGACAATCTGTAAATCACTGCAGGTCTAAGGAAGGAGTGAAAATCTGAAATTAAAAATAATACTGCAAGACTGCTGCAAAGTTGTCATTTCTGTAAAAAAATAAAATAAAAGAAAAGAAAAAAATCGGCTCGAAACAAAGTTTTTAAAGTGACAATGCTAGGCTACACCAACACTGCCTGTAAAGTTTTCAGGTCAAACGGAGCAAGCCTAGCAGCAAAGTTGTGGAGCAGGATACACACCGGAGCTCTTGATGTTCCACTGCAGTGCTCAGTTCTGCACTCAGCATCAGAACAGAGGCTGCTCAGAGGGTAACTAACTCACTTTTAAAAACGTCACTTTTTACTTCATCAATCACCTTCGGGCTGAGACGTTCTGAGCCGTACTGCTGATGGGTCTAAAAGATGCAGACCAGTAATCTTATTTTTTGCTGTTATATTTATTAGAGTAGACTTCCGAGGAAAAAGAATGACAAAAGAGCAGTGGGTTATTGGTATCACTGCCTGTGGGTTATTGTGGGTTGCGAGAGGTGATAAAGATCTGTTTGCTATCACCAAGGAAATGCAGGATAACTTTAGGAGGAGTAATATCATTGCACCTGACCGGGTCAAGGTTATAATGGTGGTTGTTGTGCATGTGCTGATGCTATTAAAACCCTGTTAGCATGGAAGGGCTTGTTCCTATTCTGCTGAGAACTGAGGAAGTCTCGTATCGTAACTTCAGTAGGAACAGGATCTGGCCCAGGTCGTCTCAACATAGGATACCGATGGCAAATGTCTCACATGAGGAGAAACAATTCCCCGGATTTTTAAGGGAATGACTCCAAATTTTAAAGCGTTTGGAAAGTTTCGGGTTGATTCACAGAGACTTGGTAAAAGACTTTATGAAAAGTCCTAATGACTGGGAAAAAAAAAAAAAAAAAAAAAAGAAGAAGAAGAAGAAAAGAAAGGAAGCGTTTCAGTTTAAAGAAAATAGTTCTGATGTGAGAGGATGGCACTTGAAAACCGTAATTACGTGAACGTCAATAGGAAAAAGCATCCTTCTCAGGCTGGCCACATGAAACCTGAGCACAAATAGAAACTTGCCATGCGAGCAAGAAAAGAACCCCTCCCAGTATATGTTTTTCCTATTTCACCGTTTTGTATCCTAAATTTCAAAGTCTCGGACAACTACAGGCAGGTGGCGTGGTTAGGTGCGTTGTTGTGGGTGGGTTCTTTTGGAAGCTGAGTTACACGAGCGATGTGTTTACGCTGCTCGGTGGTGTCAGCGCAAGAGTGCCCCAGCTGCCGGGGGAGCGGCGGGGGCGGCGGAGGGGCAACTGGAGGCTCACGTCGGTGACGAAACCGATCCCGGGCTCCCGCAAAACGCCAACGACCACCGCCGCGATCGCTTTAGTATCGACGAACCGATCCTGGGGCTGGTTCGCCCCCCTCCCGCCCCGGGATTTGCCTGCTGGTCAGCAGAACCGGGGTCCGGTCCCGGGGCGCACCTCCGCACCCGCCGGCTCCAGAAGAAGGGGCTGCAGCGGACATCTTCTCCCCTCCGCATTGCAAGGAATTTCAGCTTGTTTTTTCTTTCCTGCTGTTTCCTTTTCAGTTTCGCCCGCGGAACCCAGCGAGTGCTTTGCGCTCCAAACGCCGAGCGGTGGGGCGGTGTGGGTATAAAATTCGGGGGTATAAAAAAAAATTGCTAACGCCTCGAGAATATCACTTTAAAACTGCTCCGAAATATTCCGTAGCTTTTTAATTGAAGTAAACAAAGTGCGGACAACATCCTAACTCAAATATGATTGCACTGAGATTAGGCTCTAATTGCTTAAGGTTCAGGTGGTAATCTGCAGGCTAAAGCGTATAAGAACAATCTGAATTTCACAATCGTTCTGTCAAAAGCAAAGAGATGAGAGCCCACACGCTTCCTAACAAGTCATTTTAACAGTTACAAGCTTCTTACAAAGACCACACAGGGAGTCTAAGAGATGCAAATCTAATCCCTGGTCATTCTGCAGGCCTTCAACAAAGATGTACTAAAGCCTAATAGAAAAGAAATCAGTTCTCTGTCACCAGCTCCTAGTAAAATCTATTAGAGAAAGTACGGATCTTGTATTTACAGCAGTTGCTTTTAAAGGTTAAGGACAAGTACACATAAAAGGTATAATATTTTTAATGTGAAACATTTAATAAAACCCATCATCTGCTCTATTTTATTCCTAAAGATGCTTTGGTAATTAGTTTGTATTCATTGAGCAAAAGAATTATCCATCTCTTTGCTCTTTAAAATATTAGCAATACATTTTTTAAAAAAATGTTAGTCATTTGGATGGGTGCCGTTTCTCTCTCTCTTTTTTTTTTTTTTTTTTTTTTTAAGATCCCTCATTTAAAACGCGTGCAGGGACCTCAGTACACCGGCCGGTATCTTGTCAAATACCTTGAAATTTCTCCATCCCATCGGTGGTTTGACCAGCGTCCAGCAGTGAATATTTAAATCAAACGAATATGTAAATAAAGAGAATAAAAAGTCCGGCTCTGCTTTGGCGAACGATACACAGAAACAGGCAGCTTTTTCCAGGACACTTTCCTCTCCTAAATTTTGTTTTAATTAGATAATCTCTCTCTCTTCTTTCTTTTTCTTTTTTTTTTTTTCACATTCACTATTTACTGAATTACCTCTGTCTCCCGGCAAATCTCACCCTGATTTAGTAAGGCTCTCTGTTGCAATATTTGAATTATTCAAATCACACGAAAGTCGCTACTTTCTACACGAACACACTCATGTGCAAACACACACATCTACGCGCACCTTGACGTATATGCATACATCATTCTTTTGCAGAAAGATCTGTGTTAACACGGGGATACGCATACACACACCTTTGTAGCACCACTAATTTTTAGGCGACTTTTTGTTCGTAAACGTTCCTTTTGCCCAGGAAGGCTCTGAGCACATAGCCTGTAGCCCAGTAATGTAAGTAAATGAGGTCGCAGTTCTGCGGTCTCCCACTTGGAAGGCGTCGATTGGGTTAAGTGGGAATCTTGCTTGCCTAACCGCTATGGGATCCCACCTGCTATTTCTCCCTTGAAGATCATCGATAATAAAATAAACGGGTCACTTGTTGATGGACTGCAAGTTTGCTTGGAGTGTAATATGCACCGGGGGAGACAAAGCGCGGCAGGGGGTGGGAGGGTGGTGTGTCGTTCTTAAATGACGAGAGGAGCTAAAGTCTATTTGGGGAGAACAGACGATGCTCCTGGGGGTGACATCGCTGTTTCTGTTTCGGGGCTGTGTTACCGACATAGGCAAAAATTTGACCCCCGGCAATCGGCAGGTAATGTATCTCCGTATCTCGTTGACTTACACCAAATAAATAAGATATTCTTTAGGAATTACGTAAAAAGGAAATCGGTTCGGAATCCGTTTTCCTATTCTGATGGGAGCCCTGAAATGGTTTTCCCAAGCAGTGAGAAATGAGATGCCATGCAGCGGGGTGAACTACCAACGAACCGGCGTGGGTTGAGGAGAGAAGAAAAACACGTGGGGGAAAAAGCTACTATTTTTTTCTCCGTGCCTACCACATAGATTTCGGTGGGACAACTCGTGTGAATAAA
The DNA here is from genome assembly GCF_009769465.1 of Tauraco erythrolophus. Lineage (NCBI taxonomy): Eukaryota > Metazoa > Chordata > Aves > Musophagiformes > Musophagidae > Tauraco > Tauraco erythrolophus. Next base: position 45,086,826 of record NC_141470.1, read on the forward strand.
ACCATCGGTGTGTGGGCTGGGAAATAACTTTTCCTAAGCGGAAGAGGTCCCCCTTTCTGCCTCTCGTTTCGCCCCCGTGCCCACCTCCCCGCCCCGTCTGCTTCGTGGGAGAATCGGCTCCAGCCCAGAGGCTGTGAGGAAAGCTGCTGTCCCTCGGAAACAGCGACGACGGCCGCGAAACCCATCCTTCTGCACAGCAAGTGCATCATCCCCCTCCGAGCGCCACGGGCTGCTCCGGGAAACCGGCAGGACCGGGAGCCCTCACCCCGCGGGCACCCCTCGCCACGCCGGCTTGGAGGACCCTTTCCCTCCTTCCATGTAGGAAGTGCCCAGCCGCCCCCTCCCTCCCCTCCTCAAATTACTTCGTGAGCGTGAAGCCAGCCTGGAGGAGCTCCCTGTCCCCGGCGCCCGGCTGGACGTGGGAAGGGTCCCAAGAGCGATCAGCGCCCACTGTTTTTTGGGAGAGTACACACGGGACAGAACCGTGTGGTACCTCAGGCCGGGGAGGAAACGTTTCAAAACACCGAGCGCAGCCTTTCAGGGCCTCCCGCACCCGGCCCCTTGCTGGGCCGTCTGGCCCTGAGCCCTAATTAGGGCTCAGAACTAATTAGCTAGCGCGAAGGGAGGAGTGCGAGGTTTTTCCTCGGCGGCCTGAGGGGAGCGAAGTAGAAATCCCAATGGAGAAAAGTTTCCCTGCTCTTTCTTTCTCGCCGAGGAGAGGGCGAATTGCACGGGGAGGGGGCGGGGGGAGGCGCCGCCAGTCGAGGGAGTGGAGCGGGGAGCAGGGGCTGGGGGAGCGGCGGTGACCCTGAGATCTGCCCGGAGCTGCCCCTCTGGCGGAGCCAGGGAGCGGGCGAGAGCAGGGAGAGCCCCCCAAACGGTGCCAGGGAGGACGCGGCTCTGCACAAACGCACCTGTCATCCTCCTCGGTGTGCGTGCGATTTGCAAGCCAGTAATAGCAGTTTGTGCCTCTTACAGGGCTAATTCAGCTTTCTACGACATTGCCTTATTTATTCAAATATTAATTTATTTACCTCCCCCTCTTCCCGAGAGCTGATTTGGCCCTTTGAAGTGGAAGAGAATAAAACAGTGCGGCCAGAGGGTGGGAGCCGGGAAAAGCGGGCTGCTGGTGACTGGGACGGGCCACGGAATTTAGCTGCAAGGAGCAAGTGTCTGTTTTCCGAATCCAAGGGAGAAAGCAGGTGGAGGGCTGGGAGCGGGGCTGGGACGCTGCCTGCAGCCACGGCGCGCTGTCAGCGGCGAGCACAGGCACATAAACAAGTAAACGAGGGAAATCGGAAATGCCAATTAATGTGCTCTGTGCGGTGTTGGGAGAGCCTTTATTTCCCTATTGGTTACCGCAGGCGAGCCTCAACTTCCCTGCCCGCTCCTCGCCTGCAGGATGATTACGATGGAGGACGCGTAGGCCTCCTGGCTTTCTCTTGGCTTTCGGGCACTTGAGGAATAAGAAAAATGCTCGAGAGCAAGCAGAGGTGGGGAAGTGTGGTGCCTGCTCGGAGCAGGGATTGCTGCGGGGGGCGAGGCGAAAGGGGAGGTCTGGCCTCCCTGAGGCCAAATCAACCCCCAAGCTCTGCCGTCTGGCTTTTGTGCATCCTTTCCCCCACTCTCGCAGTAGGACGGGACGCGGCTGTCGCGGGAGACAGGACCGCGGAGAGTCCGGTTTGCTGCGGGGAGCGCAGTTGCCCGAGCCCCGGTGGATGGGGCTTCTCCGCGGCAGCGCTGGCTTTGCTGCCGGGATGTGGGCTCGGCGGGCGCTAGCTCTCTTTGTACCGCTGTGCAACTGTCCTTCCTCCGGGCCTTACTTTAAACAAGGGAATCATTACCTGGTGTATTCTTGATTAAATGAATGTTAACCCTAAGAGACTGATAGGACAATCAACATGCTTTTCCAATCACCACTCTTTTCTTCGTTTGTTGTTTGTTTGTTGGGTTTTTTTTTCTTTTCCCCCACAACGGAGAGTCTCGGTGTAGGTCAAAACCGTACTTTCTAAAGCAATTAAGTCATATATTCAAAGAGAATATTAGACGAAAATACATCGTGATTAAAACATCGTGTGAAAGGTCTGCAGCGGGAAGAAAATATTTGGGCTCGTCTCTAGATTCTCTCACCTACCACCTACTCTGAATGCGTCCTGTATCTTCCAGCATGTCCGGCCCTCATGATGCAAATAGGCCTGTTTTCAAATGGAAATAGGACTTCCAAACTGATTATGTGTATTGAATCGGAATCACTCGCTAGATCCTCTTGTTTAAAATGTATTGAAAAAAGCATGATGGCTGCACAGCTCTGAAACTGGCTCCTCATCTCAGGGAGGTCGATCTATTTTGCAACTTTTTGCCATTTGAGAATGTTTCAGCTAGATAATTACGCTGCCATTATGGAAGGGCGATGCACTGACACACAAACCACCCCTCCCCCTCCACACACACGCACACACACACATACACACTCTCTCTCTCTCTCTCTGCACCCTCCAGCCGCTACACCTTCAGCCACTACCGCGGAGCCTACTCCGTGCGCAGCCCACGTCGTGCCCGGGCAGCCACGACACGAACGCGCCCGCCCTCCCCACGGCAGCGCAGCTTCAGCGCCTCGCTCCTGCCGCCGCCGCCCAAGCACGGTGTGTCCCAGCGCCCCGCCACCGCCACGCACGGCCTCCCCGTGACACTAGGCACGAAATACACCATCCACCAGCACCCTCCAGAGCCCCCCGGGACAACGCGGTTCCCACGTCTCGGTTTTGTTCCGTGAGCCACTATTGAAAGACAAACGGTCTGCGTATGTGTGTGTGTCCGTGGAAAAGCCAGAGCCAGGGAGCAACAGCTATTGCTCACACGCTGAAGGATGAGGACAAACCTCTTGCAAAGTTTGGGTCTATTGAGATGTAAACGAGAGCTTACATCTGTCATATCTTCCAAGAATAATCCATTCAAATTCAGAAGGGTAATAAAAAGCGAGGAGAGAAAAAGGGGATCTGCACCGGGCAGAAGGCGGGCAGACCACGCGCCCGGGAGAGAGAGATATCGGCGGCAGGAAGCGGGGTTCCCCCGTCGCGCCCCTCGCCCCCGGGGAGGGAGCAGTCCTAGCCCCGCACGCCCAGCCGGGGCTGTCCCCGCTCCCACTCCCGGCCGTTCCGCCGCTGCTCGGGCAACCACGCCCGAACTTTCTCGGATGCTTCCTGGGGGTTGCTTTCCCCACCTAAACCAACGAAACGAAACCCGAGCTGGGAGGGGGTGAGGTGCCCAGTCCTGCGTGCCGGACTGGCCGGGCAGGCAGACGCCGGGGCCGCCGCTCCGACGGGCACCGCGAGGGGAGCGACGGGCAAGTGCCCACCAGCCCGCTCCCACGAAAGTGCCCGCACGGGAAACCTCTAACAGCGCAGAAGATGCCAGTGCTGGGACCTGTGCTCCGTCCTTCCCCGCACTCGCCACACGTACCTTTGCGAAGACGCAAATCATCCGGCCGCATCCCGTCCTCGGTCTTTTTTGGGTCACCGCGGAGGTGCCACGCACTTCCCTGCCATTACCCCGCTAGGCGAGTGTGGTGTGTGTTGCAGTGACGGGGCAGTACCGGGTCCCCGAGCCCCATGCCACTCGCCCTAGCTATGGCAAGGCGCCATAGGCGGTCAACACCTTGTCGGGGCGTTTGGTGAGCAGCGTTTGGACGAAAGTCAAAGGGGTTCCCGGCCCCGTGTTCACAGCCCTCCCGCCTGGGCATCGCCCCGTGTGCCAAGGACGAAAGAGGCGGTGGGTGCGCACAGCTGGATCTGCCCGGGAGCACCTGCAGCCTGGCAGCCTGGCAGCGCAGGCAGAGGCTGCCTGAGCTGGCATTTAAAAAACACAGAGCCAGACAGGCGCTGGTCTCGGTCGCTTAGAGCCCGCGGGCGGGGAACTCTGCCCGGCTGCTCCCGGCTCCGGCGGGCAACGCAGCCCCCGGGGCTGCGGGCGAGCCCGTCCCCCGCCTGCAGGAGACCCCGCGGCCGAGGTGCGGGCGGCCTCGGCGGCCGCAGAGCCCGCTGGCAAAGGGCAGGATCGGGCCCGTTCTCCTCGACGGGGCACCGCGACCTGAGCACCGGAGGCAACTTTGGCCGCGTCGGGGTTTTTTTTTGTTTGTTTGTTTGGGTTTTTTTTTTGTTTGGTTTGGTTTTGTTTTTTTGTAGGCGACGGGGGCGGAGGGGCAGCGCAGCGGGAGCCCCGCTGGGGTCTCGGGCGCTGCTCGCAGGGAGCCCGGAGAGGCTGAGCTGCGGAGCCGGCTCCCGCCGCCGTCCCGCCGGCTCCCGCCGCCGTCCCAGCTCCCGCCGGGGCAGCCTCGGGTGGGCAAAGGCGGCGAGTCGCGGCAGGATTTCCTCAGTGTAAAACAAGGAGCGGAGAGGAGGCACAGGCCGGCGGGCAATGCTTCTTTCAAAGTAAGAGTTTTCCCGTTCCCGCCCGCCTCTACTGCCCATACCCCACAGTTAATGCCGGGAGCATCAACTCCTACGTACGCTATCAGATGCAAACATCTATAGGCCTAATTCGTATATAGACGCACACATAGACTACACGCTCCGCATCGGTCATCCACTTGTGGTTTTTTTTCGTCTGCGGTGAGCAGAGAGAGGTGCAGGGGACGGAGAGCTTCGTGCACTCCATTTCGCAGCAGCAACAGTGCGTTTCTGAAGTAACGCACAGGTTAAGGGCAAAAGCCCAAATCAAGAAGGTGCTCAAAGCGAGATAATATTTTTAAAAGCTTCTCTGAGAAACAGCAACACCGAAACAAGAAGTTTAAGAAACAAAGGCACCGAGAGAAATTCCGAAAGAATCGTGTCCTAGAGTCACATTATTAGGTCAGTAACACGCTGAAATGAACTCAGCCACTTCAGCAACACCTTTGATATAAAGCAAAAAAAGTCTGTTCCCTCCAAGATCCCAGGTGTCTGTAAGTTTGTCGCCTTGTAGTACGTTATTGCTTGCTCAAATTTACTTGTTCGAGAAGAAGGACTCCAGTGAAATCCACCGGAGCAGATGGAAGTGAAGATCCCATACCTTGCTTAGTTTTTAAGCATTACAACTATCCTTTTATTTTAAAAAAGCCCAAACACAAACTCAAACAAACGAAGCACCCCTCAAAAACAAAGCAAAACAAAGCACCAAAAACCACCCCAACCTCACGTGTACATGCGTTTTATTCTTTTCCTGTGCACATTACGGAGCTCCTGTATCGACGAAGCACTACTCGGAATATTGTGGGGAACTCTCATCCAATGACTGCAATAAGTCATACACGTTCACTAAAATCAGCTATGTAAATTCACTTGCCAAAGAAGCACAACCTACAAACTAATTTAAAATCACTCGGAAAGTCCCACTGTGTGTAACGAATAGAAACATAACTCAGAAACCAGCAGCCATCGTATTCAGATTTAGTTATTGGCGTGAGATATGAAGCTAGCCAGTGAAAACGGACTTAAGTGTCATTAGTCGCCTGGTAAATATTTTTTAGAATATACGTTTTTAACTTTTTTTTTCCCCCGTTTCCTTATGCCAGCTCAGGACAGTGGATTAATACTATCTTTCGTAGGTAATGCATCCGGCCATTTATAAATGTCTTGGCTTTTTAATGTCTGTGTCATTGTAAAAAAAAATACCGATTTTCCTCTTCCGCCTCCCCCAACAAAAACTTTTACATCAAAGATTAAATGGCATAGTTAACGTTTCATCTCTAGGTTTCCCAAGAAATTTTCTGCACAGCAAGTTGTTTTAAGCATCAAAACGAATTGCAGATTCTTTTTACATCAATACATCTTATTCACTGTCTTATTTATATAGCTGACCAGAAGACTTCGAGAGAAAGACATAGGATATAGAAAACTTTGACCTTACCTGCTCCCTAATGTGCTTGCAGCCAGAGGGGAGGGAAAAAAAAAAAAAAAGAAAAAAAAAAGAAAGTCATTTCGTATTATTCACCGCTTTGCCAGAGACGGTAATCTCTTTACCCCATAGGAACAGCCGTACTGGGTCAGATCTCTGTACACATTTGATACATATAAACAGTATTACCATTTACTTAGGGTTTGGAGGGTTTTTTTCCCCCTGAAGGGGATCAGGAGAGGAACAGCAGGTCAGACTGAAAAAAAAAAAAATATTTCTCAGCTTCGCTCCCGACAAGGCCATGAAAGGACTGAAATTCTTCAGAAGTCACTCAGTCTTTACCTCTAGGTCCCCTTTGTAAAAGCGGCCGTCTCGACAAGTTGGACCGGGGCTGCCTTCCCAGCGAGGCCCCTCTACCTGCGCTCCTCCACAAAACTCTGAAATACTTCCCCCCCCCACGCGGCAACTTCTCTTGGTTCTCTTGGTGTCATCTCAGAGCTGTCTCAGATTTCATTGTTTGGGATCTGCACTTTGAACACTGTCTTAGGGCCCTGCTCTGCCTTTTGAACCGACATGCAGGCGATATACTTTTAGATCAGCTCCCCATGGCTTCCCCCACCCCATAAGCACGGTCACAGCTCCTCGCTGCTCCGTTACCGGCTGCCGGGGGAGCAGCAGCACCCAGTGCAGGCCCCGGTGCCGCGGACTTCTCCGAGCCTTTCCTTCGAGCATCTCTGTTGCTAACAGACTGCTGTGAAACAACAACAACAACAACAACAACAACAAAAACCAAACCAAACAAACAAAAAACCCAACCCAAAACCCAAACCAGAACACCACCACACAACCGTTTTGATATGAAACAGCAAATATGAAGAAGCCTTTTGCTGTTGCTGCTGCTGCTGTGGCGGTGGTGGGTTTTTGTTGGTTGTGGGTTGTTGGTTGTGTTGTGTTTTTTTTCCACAGCCTGCTGTGCCACTACATGCACACTTCATGGCACTCCAGAGTGAACTCCTATTTACAGCAGGAAAAAATGCCCTCCGCGATTCCCCTACATTTAGAGGCAGTGCCAGGGATTGGGGGAGCAGAAGGGAATAGCCATTCTTCACTAGACCCCTTCATGTCTGAAAATATGGGGTGCCCACGGGCTCACGTCGATAAACGGGTAGTTATATTGGGAAACGTGCATTTCTTCCGTCATTTCAGATTTGAATCATGCTGCCCCCCCCCCCCCCCCCCTTCGCCATCCCATTATCCAAGTTCTGCATTGATTACCAGGAGACTGAAAATCAGCGTATTGGAAGAAACAGGCGTTTAGACGGAGGCACATATTTTAATTTAGAAAAGCTATACAGTGACTAAGTTCTCGTGAGTGTTCTCGAGGGAGACTGGAGATTAGAACGTATTTACACCCCACCCCACCCCCTCCCGAAACATCTTCGTCCCAATCAAGGCATAACTGGTTTATACAAAGAATTTTATGATAAAAGGCAATAACACAATGCCATAAAAAAGCCCTCTATAAAATTGTTAAAGAGCAGTTTGTTTGCATTTCTCCTGATTGATATGTAAATACAGTTTGAACTGTGTTTGCTCGGTTTCTAGTGCTTAATAAAGAGATGAATTCACCTTTCTGTGGAACAAGTAAACAGACTTTAAACTAAGCCGACATCAGACAAAGTGGAAACGAGTTTATTTAATCGAAACTAAATCTAGTTTAAGAAAGATAAGTCAGTGTACATAATAATCCATTACAGTAATTACACCCACCACCAAATATGTGTTTATGAGGTTGTCGAGACACAATAAAATTCATTTATTTCCCCCCAAGTCTATAAAGAAAAGTCACTGGCTGGATGTCTAACGAACACATTAAGTCCAATATTTGGGGGTGCGGGGAATAATATTTCTCGGCTGTATTAATACTTCTCAATGCTCCTCACTTTTAAAAGTTCATGTGTTTGAAAGGATGCAAACATTGATTACGCCTGAAGGGGAAATGTCGACTTAACCACAGCACTTTCCCCTTTGGTCTTGTATATTAACTCCGAGAGAAACTAACCCCAATTTAAAAATTCCATGGAGTTAACTCTGCTCTCGCTCCCTTCGCCGGAGCTGGCAGAGCTGAGCCACGGACCAGGAATTCCCAAGACTTGCTTCTTTTATCAGAAAAAACAACAGTAAGCTCCAGACCCCCCCGCCCCGCCCCCTCCGCCATTCTTAACATGATGTTATAGATCTGAAACGAATATTCTCCGTAGAGGAAAAAAAAAAAATATATTCTTTGGGTTAGTTGAGAATGTCGCTGTATAAAGCAGGACATAATATAAAGAATGAAAGGTCTCGAAATTCCTGTTGACACACGTGATGTCCTCTAGTTAGAAATAAAGGGGGAGGAGGGAGGCAGAAAGAATCCGATAATCTTTTTTTTTTCTTCTCTCTATTTCCCTTTTTCTCCATCCAAAGTAGCACTTGGTGTCCGAGTAACACCGGCTATCTTGTATAAATAAAAGACTGGAGCTTTCGAAAGCTGCTACTTAAACTGGAGGTTGGGTTGTTTCCATCGCGGGCAAGCCGCTTTCTTTCTCTTCAAAAATATGAGCATTTCATAATATCACTGTAATTCACTGGTCTTTCAATGACTGCAATTCCCTTCCGTGGTTTAACTGAGGAGATCGGGGGGGGGGGGGGGGGGGAGGAGGAAGAAACAAACAAACAAAAAAACCCCAAACAAACACGAAACCCAGCAGCAAATGCAAAAGAAAACACGCTACGAGATCTTTTCGGATGGGGAACTTCTTATTTTGTTACACTCACAAAAGGGATATCTGGGACCCGAAAGGCAGCGAATTACACGTATTTCGGGCTTGTCCGGTTACGAGCTCCTTAACTTGATATGCTTTAGATATTTACAGCAAAGTTAATATCTAACTGTCTTACATTACCCATAATATTTACCTTCCGACCAAACGCCCCCTCTGTGTCTCAGCCAGGCACGCACCCCTCGCACCCACGCACACCCCACGCACCACAATACACGCACGTGCGCGCACACGTACTTCTCCTCATCTCCTTCTTTACAATCTTTCCAAATCGCTACAGGAAAAAAAAAAAAAAAAAAGAAAAAACAAACAAACAAACAAACAAAACCACACAACAACAAAAAATCAAAACAAAACCCCCCAAACAATCTGCTTTAAACTGAGGTGCTAACCTCTCTCCTGGGTAACGAGGGGGGGGGGGTGTGTGCCTGCGGAGGTGAGTACGTGTAGAAAATAAAATACAGTCTGATAAAGAAAGTTAATTCAAACTACTCGTCGTACACAATAAACTATCTTTTTATTTTGATTATAAATAAGGTGACTGTACTTCCCTTAAAATACAAGTACATAGGAAAACCTGATAGAAATTATTATTTTTCTTTTTCTTTTTTCTTTTTTTTTTTTTTTACAAAGTATTAAAACTGGACGCTTTTAAACCGGCCGCATCTTCTATACTGCAGCAGGTTAATTTGTTTCTAGTGGCGTTAGACTTTTACTTTCTTTCTCCTCCGTGCCTTTGGCATTGAATTTCTACTCCCGGAATACTTTTCTTTCTCTAGCAAGAAGTCTCTGATCTGCCCCCGCCCCCCAGTAATCAGGCTAATGAATTTGGAGCCGATCCCACGCGTTTGCTTGTCACTTTTGCACGCTGAGGACTGATCCTGTATCCCGTTAACTCCCTGGTGCAGATCCCCTCTGGGAACAGGGTCCGAGCCTGGGAGGGGCAGGGGCCATTTCAGGGTTTGGCAGCATCCCGGGGTTGTTTTACCATCAAGCAAACAAACAAACAAACAAAAAAAAAAAAAAAAAAAAGATGTGGGAAGGGAAGGTCAGGAGGGGGAACCAAGGGGAAATTAAAAAAAAAAAAAGAATATTCGTAATGTGTATAATTTATTAGAAGCTTCTTAGGAACTATATTTAAGCCAAATATCTACATAAGTTACAACAGGAAAAGGCGGCGTGCGCAAATAACAAACTGCCGGAGGATTTACGACGGGGCGATCAGTGTCCATAAAAAAGGTGGGGGTTGGTTTGGTTGATTGTATTTTTTTTCTTTTTCTTTTTACAACAAATATACAGGCTACTAAAACTATGGGTTTAGTCCAGCTTTTGACAGCATTATACAGCTACAGGTTCACATCAAACGTAAGGAGGAAAATAAAGCCAAGCCTTTGATGACTCCACGTCTCCATCCGCTGGCCTGGCGCGGGGCTGGGAGAGGAGACAGGGGAGGGGGGAAGCTGCTTCTTGTGTCTGGGTGACGCGAATGCGGTTTTTTTTGGGGGAAAACCACCCATCCCCCAAATCTCTATATTTACATGCAAGTCCCAGGACGCTGGCAAAGTGTACATCTGAAATCCAAGCCTTCGGACCATGCCTAACTATGGTCCCCTTTTGCAGACTGGTCCGTGATATTAGTCAGAATTTTTTTTAACACCCAATACAACAACCTTGGGAAAAAAAAAAGAAAAAAGAAAGACCAAAACCATCAAGAGTAGCAACAAAACCGAACAACAACAACAAAAATGTCTTTCTCTTAGAGGTCCTCAGAGAACCACTCAGTAAAACCGGGGGGCGGAGGGGAGGGTTAAAAAAGAAAGAAAAAGCAAAAAGAAAAGAAAAACACCCAGTAGTTTGGACAGGACAGAGATTTGCGTGACTGGAAAATCTGCGCTTTTTTTTTTTCCTATTTTTTTCTTTTGCTTTGTTTAATCCTTTCACCAGGTCCTACCGTATAGCAAGGTGGAGCAAGACATGGCAGTGCCATAGTCAGAAGTAGAAGAGTTTAGGTGAGACAAACTGGAGACTTGGCTCTGCAGAGAGGAAGGGCTGGCCGAGTGCTGTCCCATGTCTGGAGACTGCCCCGCACTGTTTGTCTGGTGGCTCTGATGCTGTCCGAGGCTGTTGCCATTGGTAGCCACTGTGATCGTTGTAGCCGCCTGCTGCTGATGGCTCTGGATAGCTGCTGTGGGTGTGTTGGAGCCTGCTTGGCAGGGCTTGCCATCCTTTACAAGCACTGGCACCGCCACCCTTCTGGGAGACTGCTGCTGCTGGCAAGAGCCGTTCTCCTGTTGCATCTGCTGCTGCGCAGCCTTGTCTTTGGCCTGGCGTTTCATCTTGTAGCGGTGGTTCTGGAACCAGATTTTGACCTGAGTCGGGGTGAGGTGTATCATGCTGGCTAAATGTTCCCTCTCCGGGGCGGAGAGGTATTTCTGCTGCTTGAAGCGTCTCTCCAGCTCGTAAACCTGGGCCTGGGAAAAAAGGACCCTCCGTTTCCTCCGCGGCGTGCTCTGGAGCGGGGCCATGCTCTTGCTCACGTCTCCCAGGGAGCCGAGGCTGCCCATGCCGCCCATGTTCATGCCCGAGGACGGCGCCATGAAGCGGGAGACTGCAAGGGAGAAGGCGGCACGTTTTAGGTGGCTCGGTTCGGCCCGACCCGGCCCGGCCCGGCCCGAGCGGGGCCCCCGCGCTCCCGCCGACCCGGCCGCCTCTCGCCCCCGGCGGTGCCTCGCAGCCTCCGGCAGCCCAGCCTCGGCCGGGGCCTCGGGGCGTCCCCGCTCCCAAACAACGTCCCGCGTCCCCAAGGCGAGCGGCGAGCAACGGGACCCCCCTTCTCGCCCGGCCCAGCCCCGCTGAATAAAGGCGACCGCTGGCCCCTCGCCCTGCCCGGGGGGTGACACCCGAGCAAGTACCTGATGTGACAGCGCGGCGGGAGCGGCCGGGGACAGGGGCTCCGCCGGCGCCGGCCGGGGAGGACTCGCCCGCTGCCCCCCGCACCTCCCGGGACGCGGCGCCTGCGGCTCCGGCTTCCCCCTCGCCCGCCCGGTGCCGGGCGGCGCGCAGGCGGATGGCACTGCCGGCTCCCTCTCGGACCCCCGGGCCGTGCCGCGTCGCAGCCGCCCCGCTGGACGGCGAGCCCAGAGCTCCCGCTCCCCGCCACCCCAGGGCTTCCCATCCCCTTCCCCGCGCAAAAGCAACCCCGGGAGGCTGCCGCGAAACCAGCCCGGGGAGAAGGAACGGGGCATGATCCTCGGGCAGGAGAAAGAATTGGGGGGGAGGCTGGGGGGGGGGGGGGGCGTCTGGGATTTGGACAGACTTTTGCCCTGGCGCGGAGCCCCCGGAGCCCGTCGCCCGCGGTGTGGCGGGGCAGGTGCGCGGCCACCCCCCGCCTGCCACCCAGCCCCGGGCTGACTTACTTGAGGAGAAGCGGGGGTCCGGGTTGGTGCCGTACCATCCTGTCGCCGAAGCGCTGTTCCGCATGGTGTCCTGGTAAGGCGGGAGCTCGCTCATGTTGCCCAGGTTCCCATTGCAGTAGCCCCCATCGTAGCATGGGAGAGCTGGGGACCCCTGCCGCTGTCATATGGTAGGCGGCAGTCACTGTTCCGTTGTGGCCATGGGGTGCTGCTGCATGGCCGGCTGAGAAACCTGAGACTGTCTGTAGGCTGACAGGGGAGCCCCCAAGTTACTGCCCTCCATGCCCACTTTCTTGTAGCTTTCCTCCAAAGGACTCAAGATGTCAGACACTGAGAAAGGAGTCGTATGCTTTGGGCTCATCGACATGATTCGGCGGCTGGGGAAAAAAAAAAAAAAAAAAGGAAGGGGAGGCAAATCTTTTTTTTTTTTTTTTTTTTTGCCAAATATTCTGGTGTTGCCTTAACGCCGCTCTTGTTGGATGTACACGTAACCGAGTGGACGAAGTCCGCCTTAATTGGATTGAGTGGAGGCTCAGGGCTGCCTTTCGTTTGTTTTAGCCAGACGCCAGGTTTTAGGCTGCCACCAGAGGCGGGGCATAGGCACTAAAGCAACAAGACAATAGAAGCCTACATCTTGCCCAAGATAATTAGCTTACATGCTGATGACAAGGTAAACACCTTTAAGTTTTACTTGTCAGGATTTTTTTTTTTTTTTTTTATGTCTTAAAAAAGAGAGAGAGAGAGAGTGGGAGAGAGAGAAAGAGACTCCGTGAACACAACTCATTTTATTTTTCTCGGGGGTGGCAATGTCGTGGACGGGAAATGGAAGGCAAGGCGAAAAGACCCCCGTTTGACTGGGTGAGAGGATTAAAAACCAACTCCTGGGTGGCAAGGCTGTCAGCCCAGCTTTTGTGAGAGCTGGGGAGACGGGGCTGAATGCCGGTGGGCAGAAGGACTGAGTCCCCCTCTCCTCCCTCTAAGTTTGGTCTGGAAGGAGCCCCGCCGCCGGGAGGGCAGCTCTCCGGAGGGCAGATGTTTCCCTCCGGGCGACCGCTCCCAGCGCTCCGCACTCCCCTCACCAGCTTCTCAGGTACCCCGGCCGGCTGGTGCCTGAACGGCACTTGGGATTTAGCATCTCGGGGGAACCTTCTCTAGGTCTGCTAAGACCCCCAGAGCGAGACGCCTAGTGCGAGGATCGTTTCTCTCCCTAAACCCATAAGTTCCGTTCACCTAGGAATTTTTATTTTATTATTATTATTTATTTTTTTTTTTTTTAACCTCAGGGAGAGGTGGAAGATGCAAGTTTTCAAAAACAAGCAGTAATTTAATTGCCTGAGGCGAGAGACGCTAATAGATTAGCGCAAAATATCGCTCGTTATTCTCGAAGGCAAAGATTGTCACAGGCTCTCGTGGTCCCTCTGAACCTGAAGCTGCTTGCTTTCTAAGGTTATTTATACAGCACGGGAGCTGGCTGGAGAAGACCTCTCAGGTCATCTGCTACACCACCTTGCCAATGAATTCCCTGCGGTTTGGAATAAACTGCAATTTCTGGCACTTTCGTATCTGTTCTCGGATTCGGTGTGAAAACAAAAGCGAGCCCATTCACAGCCACACACACGTACACGCAGCCAGCAGCTAATGTCACTCGGGTCTTTGAAGAAATCTCCCACGTTGTCCAGTGTCTCCAAAGCTTATATTTCGGAGTGTTCCCGAGCGGAGGAGAGAAACCTCCCCTGAGTGTTGCACACTCCGGCCTACGGCCTCGGCAAGACCAATTTAATACAGCGATTACCTGAATATTAAGAAAATTACTGCGAAGGTACAGTTAACCCAGTGACTTTGAAGTGTCAAGTAACTGTTTAGTAATTGCACTTGTAAATATGTTTGTGCTCGGCTGGTTCGTGCTTAAAAATGCAAAAGTGCACTTGCTACCCGGGAATAACTAAATATCTTTGTCTAAAGTGGCAGCATAAATAGCCGGTCGCTTTGTGACTGTGCTTGATATTAGTACATAAGGATCATTTTGCTTCAATTGGGAGGCTCTCATTCACTAGGCAAGAAACCGTTTAGGAGAAAGTAGGTTCCCGTATGAGAGTTAACATCCTTCAAGTGTAAGCCTCAGCCTTGATACACTTTAGAGCTCTGCAAGAGGTGAGCTTTTCCACACAAATATAATCGGGGGAACTTTCCTTCAATCAGGCCTCCAGCTCTTCTACATCATCTCAGTCGCCTCTTTCGGCACCAGCTCCCTCAAGGCTGAATACCCCGAAGTGGGCTTGTTGTGAGTCTGCTGGGTCACCAAAGGCAGGGAAGGGCGACCTTGGGCTAGAAAGGCGGCTGCTTTTACCTCTTTTCTTTCCAGATCTTTAGATCTTGTCTTTCTAGATCTCTGGAACATTTCCTCCCTCCCTCCCTCCGACGCCCCTTTTTTTTCCCCTTTCTGCGCGTGTTTTTCAGTACAGTCTTTGGTTTTGTTCCTACAGAGAGACATTCGACAGACTTGCCTCGGTGATTTGGGTGTCGTTCCCCCCCTCCGCCCCCGCCTCGTATTTCTCAAGCACATCAGCTCCGTGTCTGTTTTATTAGTCTTCAAACGGAGGGGGTGGATGGAGGAGAAAAAAAAAATACCACAGGATCCACCAAAAGGCTAAAGGCAGCCGGCTCAAATCAAAGAAGAACGCCAGCGAGTGACCGCGCAATTTGCGGGGCCGGAGCAGCGACTCCGTTTCTCTCCGGGGAGCGCGAGGTGGGGCCGCCGGGGAGGCCCCGGGGCCGGCTCCGGCGGCGGGCGCGGAGGGGAGCGGGGGCGGACGAGGCGCCCGCCGCCCGCCCTGCGCTTTCCCGAGGGCACCGCCGGAACGACCCGGTGCGGCGGGGCGAGCTTATTTATCCTCCCGCTCGGAAGAGCGCAGGTTAAATGGCCTCCGAAACATCGCTCGATTAGATTAACCCGAGCGAGCCCAGCCTGGACTCCGCGCGGGGTCTCGTAGAGCGGAGTTAATGCGAGAGCTCTGCGTCCCCCCTTCGCTGGGCAGCGGGCTGGAGCTCCCTTCGTAGGTCTGACCGCTCATTTAGAAACACGCCGACGCGCGTACGGGCACAGCTACATCCCGCAAGGTCCCGACAGCACTTTTTAGCCCCGCTGGATCGACCTAGTGAAAAGGCAGCAGGTCAGCCTCTGCTCCTCCTTTCCCGCCCCAAATGAACTATAACGGGGTGAGCCAAACCCCGGACAAGTGGCGAGAGAGCTTCTTCCCTGCTGCCCTGTCCCGTCCGCTCACCCTTTTCCTTCAAACCCTCCACCCGAGTTTCGTCTACCAGAGCTGGCTCCCCGCAGCCCCCGGGGAGAGTGGCCGCCCCGACAGGGTCCTGCCTAGGCTGCCTCTAGGGATGTGTTCGTTTACCTGGTGATGCTGCTTTTAGCAAAACGCTCGAGTTAAAGGAAAATGCTAAGGAGGAGAGCAGGGAAGATGAGATGCGTTTTGCCTGGTGGAAGCATTTTCATGAGAAAGGCACGGTCTTCACCCCGTGTTTGCAGAATGCGGCTACACAGACGTCCCTTCAATAGCTTCTGACCCCACACAATCCGTTTGATAACACTCGAGAGGTGGAAGAATGGGAGACTTTGTCAATCAAATGGTGCCAATCCCAATGGAAACGGTGCCACCAAGACCGCAGCGCGTTTCCTCATCAACTGGATTGCGGGGGCTGGGAACTCAAGGATCAGCTTTTGAAAGTGCGCACAGGGCTCTCCAAAGACAACAATGTCTTTTTCATACGAGCTGCTGTGCCTCCCCAAGGGGAATCAAACGTACTCGGCCAGCCCGAGCCGCCGAAGGGCTACAGCTCTGCCTTCCACCCATTTCGCCGGGCAGAAGCCGCGGACGGGGTGGGAGTGCGGGGGCATTTCTGCCTGGTCTGGCGACTAACTCAGCTCCTTGCCCCAAATTTATTTTCCCCTCCTTTAAGCACTTTCAGCTCCCGCGGTGGCTCCGCGCCGTTGCTCCGCAAGCGGAGCCCACGCAGGAGCGCGGCCCCGATTCAGCGCAGGGCTTAAGCATGCGCTTAGGTGTGACTGGCCAATAGGGCTGGCTGAAACCCTCGGAGCACCTGGGCTGGGAGGGGAAAGGTCCCACACAACCCGCAGGCAAATCCTTTCTCAACAAGAGGGACACTTTCTAGGCGTAACTTTTTGATACAACGGCATGAGATGCTTTGTGCTCCCCGTGGGCCGGTTCACGGGTGCGTGTCCGGCTGCACCAAGCCACCGGCACACGAAGCACCCCCTGCCCAGCCCTGCCGCCCCCGCTCCCAGCGCCGAGGGGGCGGCCCTGCCCGCAGCCCTGCCTGCGGCCGGCGGCGGACTCTGCGGCGGGGCCAGCCGCTCCTAGAGAAGGCTGAGTTAAAGGAGGCAAGAGCAGGGCTGGGACAGCGCTAGAGCTGGGACAGCGCTCCATTCTCTCATGGTCGTCAGCAAACTCTAACGCATCCATAGAGAGATTTAAATTACCCTCCCAAAACCCCTGCTCCTAGAAAAGGGGCACCATCGAGGCGACTTGCTGCAACTCTCCCCTCTCGACCCCCCTTCAGCGAGCTCACAGAAACTTCATCACCGATTTCTTGAGCATGTCGGTGTAACACAAACCTCGTACCGATAGCCCCCCCAAAATGGAAGATGTGCTCGTCACACCGTGCCCAGAGCCCATGCCGGGAGAGAGGGAGAGAGCGGAGCGGAGGTTGCCGCAGTACCCGAACAGGGCGGACCTGTGTCGCTGTCACCGCCGGCCGCGGGCAGGGCGCTGGGAGCCGCTCCCTGCCTGGAAAGCACATGCTCGGGCGTGTAAGGCAGGAGTGCTACCCAGACGCGCTCCCTGCGAGCGCTCCCTGGGCACTGAGCGGTCGGGGAGGGGGAAAACTCTTGCTGGTGCTCATAGGGACGATTCCCCGCCGTGGTAAAGTCCCACTGCCCTGGTTATCTCTTTCGTGGGAGAGGAACTCCGCGAAACACGGGTCGAAATCTCTTCCCGTGGTGTGGGAATCTCAGAAAACAAGTGAAACTACCAAAGGCTAAAAGCGAAAATCCTCACCCCTCCGCAGCGCACGCACAGTTGCTCCTCCAGCTGCTCAGGGCGTGGAGCATCTCGCATCCGTGCTTTCTGGGGGGCCCTTCGCCACCTCTCCCCGGCGGCCCCACTCGCAAGGCTCTGTGCGAGGGCAGCGCTGCTTCCTCGCAGCTCTTTTCCCTCCTTCCCCAATTCCTGGCGGACGGCTGAACCCTCCTGCCCTAATCCTCCGACCCCCCCCCCCGCCCCCCCCCGCCCCGTCCTTCCTTTGCCGGGCCGTTCCCGGCCAAGAGGGCCAGGGTGGGGCCAGGTACAGGCTGCCGGGGCAGGCCTGCCGGAGCCGCCGTGGCGGGCGGAGGGCCGCCGTGCCAGGGAGAGGGCGGCGGGGCCCCAGGGCACGCCTCGGTCCGGCGGTCACACCGCGCCCCTCCGTGGCTGCCCCGCGTGGGGACCCCGGGGAAGGGGCTGTTAGTAGGCATGGATGCTCCGGTAGCTTGGGGTGGACGGCAGCAGCGGTCGCGCCGATGTATAAGCTACTGTCTGACCCGCTCATGCTGGCACCGTTATTAGTAGCAATTAATATAATGTCCTCCATATCTGTCCTCCTTAACGTCAGTTGGCTGTCATCGCGGCGACGCTGTCGGTACACCCATACAAGACTTCTCGTTGCCCCAAAGGATCTTTGATACACCCAAGCCAGAGGAGATTTCTGCGGAGGATTTCTGGGAGGTGGTTGCTGAGACAATTTGCAAAAAGTTGTCCTATAGAGACAGTTAACAATAGAGGCATAGATTCTATAGATATAAATACATAACGTAAATACTCTATCGGCACATACCTACAAACAGAATCCTGCCGCGATCGATCTGTTATTCTGTTTTCAGATATAGCTATCGGTATATTACACTATATAACTTAGGAGTTACATGCTTTTGTATACATATCCAGACTACACACATACACATACACGTGTGTGGGGTGCATACCTCCGGCAGTGGGTATCCAAGAGTATATATTTACGCATACATTCAGAGTCCTCAACCCTGTCGTCTCTAAGTGCTTCAAAAAGGAACTCGGCTTTTAAGTGGGTCACCTCGCCGCCCTCCCCTCCCTTTCCCTGGCCCTCCCCGTGGGCTCCGCCGGGGCTCAGGGCGGCTCCTGCCCTGGTAGCGGTGCCGCCAGGCCCGCGGCCGCGACGGCGCCAGGGGAAGGGGCTCCCGGCTCCCGGGTGGGGCTGGACGCGTAGCCGGCGGACACGCGTGTGCCTGTGGGTGCGGAGTGGAGGGGGGAGGCTGGGAGCCGGCACCAGCAGTCTGATTTACAGAGCCCTTTTACCGCAGCGGCGAGGACGGGGTGCGTTGCCCGTTGCCCCCGGGTTTGGTCTCAAGCCCCCTCTTGTCGCCGGGTTGCCCCGGCGAGGGACTGGGGGAGCCGCAGCCTGTCCTAGATGCGCCGCGGGGAGCGCCCTCGAGGCTGCGCGGACGGCGCACGGCCGCGGGTCGGGCCCAGGCCGCGCCCGTCGGGAGTACGTGCGCTGACGGGAAGGCGACCTTTCCCCCTCGACCTTTCCGTGGGGGTAACCAAAGCTCCCTTTTATTTTCAATGTCACTTCGGAGTTTGCCTTTTGTTCCCCACTACCTCTCGCTTCCAGGGATACGGGCGGCTCCCCGCTGGCTCGGGGAGGGGCGAGCGGTTGCAAAGATATCTCATTTAAAACCGACAATGGAGCCCTTTCGACCAGCCCGGGTGGTGCCCGAGCTTTATTTTCGGGCTGGGGGGAAGGGAATTGTTTGCTTTGCTTTTGTTTTCATAGCAAAACTCGAGGGCAAGTTACAGAAGGGATGCGATGAGCCCCGGCCTTTCCTTATCGCCCCGAGGTGCCGGGCAGGGCCACCCAGCCGAAAGCCGGCGCATCCGCCGGCGTGCGCACGGCAGCCTGGGAATCCGCGCAAACTCCGCGCCTCCAGGCGCATCTGTCCGCAGCTGTGCTGCTGTCACAGACTTCGCAGTGACCGAGTGCTCCGCTCATTGCCCCCAAATCCTTCTCTGCCTCCCCTCTGTTCCTCAGTCTGGGGCTGGGTCCGAGTTCCCTCGGGGCTTTAATTCGAAAGGAAGCCGCCAGCTGCCCCGTTGTGCCCTTGGCTTTTTTCCCTTGGCAAGGGCAATCACCGCACGGTGGGTCGCTACATTGGCGCTCCCGCGGCTCCCGCCGCCCGCCGTGCCCGGGCAGGGACGCGTCGGGGCCAGACGCCGGCAGGACCTCGGGGCGGAGGCGACCCACAGCAGCCTCCGCTGGCCGCCGCGGGAAGTGCAGCGCCGGGCCCGGGCCGCGGGGCCTGGGGCTCCCCTGGCCCTGCCGACCTGCTGCTATTGTTGAAATTTGTCGTAGTGTCTTAGAATAGTTTGGGGTGGAAGGGACTTTTACAGGTCATCTAGTCCAACCCCCTTTCAATGAGCAGGGACGTCTTCGATCTCACCCTAAAGGACCAGAGAGGCAGGACAAAAACAAATAAATGAGGAAACAGGACAGGGTTTTGCTCAGTCGTCCTTGCAGGAAACTGTTGTAATTACATGGATATTCTTCCCTCTTCACTGTGCATTGCTCCAGATCTACAGGGAAGGATTAGCTTATTTTAATGTTGCTGCAGCTCCTCCTCAACACCCTCCTGTAGGCGTAGCTCGGCCTCTGAGCAGGATTCTTCCCCCTCCCTGGGAAAATATCAGCAATTCACCTATTCCTGGATCAAGAGGAGCTGTTTAATAATTTGTGCCCACTCCAAGTGTTCGCTTTTGAGCAGCACAGATTCTTACTCAAAAACTGCTTGTTGGGAGTAACTCTGCCTCTTCCCTATCTGGTTCCTGCCCCCTGAGCCTGCAGCCCATGAGTACATCCTGTGAGAGCTGACCTCAGTTCCTCCTCTGCAGGGGCAGCCTGGTTGCCCCATGTTCTTCTCTGAGTGTGGGAGTGAATCTGGGGCTGAAATCCTCAGAGGTAGCGCTGAGTCAGCCAGCTGAGGCCTGGTAGGGCCAGACTGATCAACTGCCCACTGTGAGTGGCAGGTGAATTTGTTTATTTCTCATGTGAGCCTTAAAATCAATGCTTCCTCAGAGTCTTAAAAAAAATAAAATCACAATTCACTCTACCTTGATTTTCTTCTGTTGGCCTCCTGGGAGAGAGGACACAGAGGTTTCCTAGGCAAAAAGAACCATTTCAGAAGCCCAAAGGCAATTCTAGGGATGTTTCAGAAGTCTTCTTTTCACTTCATGGGAAACAGAGTCTCTGGGAAGATCATGCCCTCAGTATGGCTAGTACAACTGGTAGGTCTAGTTAAAAGCTGACGTAAAAAGCTGCAGCACAAAGGAAGCCATTTGTACGGAAACTCAACAATGAACTTTATTGGTCCTGCTACCAAACCCATTAACAAAGCTATACACTCCGCAGCATTGTTTCCAGGCCTGGGTTTTATTAACCAGCTACTGACATATATATGGCCCAGAGCGCAAATGTAACAGGTGCATTCCTCTTGCCAGGAAAGCCTCCAGTTTAGTTACTAGTTTCAGCTAGTTCGGTGTCTAGGTACCACTCTTTCAAGAGTTTCCTGCTGTGAACAGGGTCTCAAGAGTTCATCGTGCAGTGGGATATTTGCATGGCGTATGTGTCAGAGAAGCTCTGCTCGGGCCACGAGACCTGTGTACCACAGAAGGAATTTGACTATTCTGACAATAGCTCATCGCCTCAGCTGGACTACCCTGCAATACTGTATCTTTCAGAGGATGTGATGCATTCAGCCAGCGATGCAGGTTGCTCACTTGAGCACGAATGGCCATTGGTATTGCCATACAGCTCTATGGAAGCAGAGTCCCTCTATTTTGTGCAAGAAATGGTGGTGGGGGATAGTGAAATTACAATTGTTTACACTACTGAATTACTACTGGGAGCAATGGGTGTCTGTGCTTTTCTGTTGCTGCACGTACCCCACATCCTTGCTCAAACACCAGCGTTTTCACTCTCTGACATTCACTCTGCCAAGTACATTTGTTTATATAAGCTGCACAGTGCAAAGTATGGCATCTGCCAAGATGTTTTTCTTGCCAAAGAAGGTGAAGCAAAGGATTCATCAAACTGTTTCACCTTTTCCTTCTCCCAAGGAGAACCAGTAACCTGGCAAAGAAAGGACCCAGTTGGAAAGAGACTTTTTGCCCACTCTGGCAGCTGTGTGAAGAAGAGAGCTGCTCATTAATAAGCTCTTATTGTCATGAGCTGATGTCCACATCTTCCTCTGCTGTCCTCAGCGGTAGCCTCTCTTCCCTTTGAACATGTTATTGATCCATTGGGCAGGATTCCTTGGCTCCCATATTTCTAGGGGATGGGTAGCATAGTTCCACTTCAACTGAGTGCTGACCAAAATGTTTCATAGATATAACAAAAGATGGGCTCAGCCTTGCAGAATCTTCCTTCCTTGAGTTGATCAGCAAGAAGGAAAGAATGAAGTTCAGCTTGAGGTTCAGTTGGGTTGAAGAACCAAGAGCTGGAAAACAAAAACAAAGCCTATTTGTATTGTAACTTTAAAAATGCACCCAAGAATCATAGAATCATAGAATCATAGAATGGTTAGGGCTGGAAGGGACCTTCAAAGGTCATCTAGTCCAACCCCCCTGCAAGGAACAGGGATATCTCCAACTAGATCAGGTTGCTCAGGGCCTTGTCCAACCTGGCCTTGAACGTCTCCAGGGATGGAGCATCCACCACCTCTCTGGGCAACCTGTTCCAGTGTTCTACCACTCTCATGGTAAAAAATTTTTTCCTAATATCCAACCTGAACCTACCTCCCTCTATTTTAAAACCATTACCCCTTGTCCTATCATAACTGGCCCTCCTGAACAGCCTCTCCCCATCTTTCCTGTAGGCCCCCTTGAGGTACTGGAAGACCGCTATAAGGTCACCCCGGAGCCTCCTCTTCTCCAGGCTGAACAGCCCCAACTCTTTCAGCCTGTCCTCATAGGAAAGGTGCTCCAGCCCTCTTATCATCTTCGTGGCCCTCCTCTGGACCCTCTCCAACTGGTCTATGTCCTTCTTATGTTGGAGATTCCAGAACTGGACGCAGTACTCCAAGTGAGGTCTCACGAGGGCAGAAGTTTCTGAAGGTCCAGAAGTATTTTACCATTGAATCAGAACAGCACTTTCTATTCAAATAAAAATCCTAAAACATGGGCTAAAACAAGTCTTTGCTGGTAGCTCTATTTTCTGTTTCCCAGACATTAGCCATTATTAGCATTCTAGTGCAGAAGAGTCCATGTAGCAGGACTATCTTCTAAATTACTTTGGATGATAGGCATAATGAAGTTAAAAATTTCACTCATCTTTGCCCTGTCATAAATGAAAGCACATATTATACTCATTCAAAAAATAGCTAACCATAGAGTTAGGTTCAAGTTACATTTTCAATGTAGAAATGTTTATGCTGAAAAAGCCTAGATACTTTCTTGGAAGTAGTTTAATGATGTAAAATAGTCCATTAATGGATTTTGACTACTGTGCAGTTTTTAAAATAATGTCCTTTATAATTAGTTGTTTCATCATTCCTTTATGTGCCTTGCTTATTTCAAATTCCAGGGAAAGAAGACTGCTAAGCTGATATAATGAGATAATATCCTTCACTGGCATAAGTAAGGCTACGAGATGGACTGCTACCCACATTGGTAATTATACATGCTCCGTTTCCACAACTGGAACCAGAATGAATACTCTACAGCATTTTACTGTCTCAGAATAACATTAAATGAAAAAAAACAAGTGAGTAACTTGTTTACGTATTATCATTGGAGGAAGCAACCTGAGCTGGCTGTCCTTGAGTCTGTTCTTGAGTCAAACTCATTCAGTAAGCACTTAACACAAGACTAAGGAGGAAAGTAATTTTTCCATCTACATACATACTTGCTGTGCTGGCTCTGCCACCCCACAGGGCTGACAGCTTCAGGTTCCCGGGGGTTCCCCTACGTGCCCTGGGCAAGTTGCCAGAAGGCAGGGAGAGCATCACGGGCTTGTCCAGTTGTGAGATGCAAGCTTTAAAGGTGAATAAGCTTGATGCTTCCATCTCATCTTCTCTGTAGGATCTCAAAACACACTGTGAGTATTAACAGTCTTAGGGTGAGAGAAGGAAGTATTTTATGCATGTTTTGAGATGGCATAAGAGGCAAAGATTTGGCTCATGGTCATATGGGAAACAAGTGGGTTCAATGTCACCAGTGTGCCCCTCTAGAAACCACTTTTGACTAACGAACGGAGGGAAATCCACCTACTGCCTATCTGGCCACACTGACCTCTCTGGCAGTGCGGCTAGCACAGTTTGCTGTTGAGGCTGAGAGGCAGGATTCCTGGTAAAAAGCAACATGCACAGTCAGAGCAGCTCGATGCTGCAGACAAATGAAGCCTCCAGTGGTCCCTGTGCCTGCATTGGATACAGAGCAGCTAAAGAAAAGTCGAGAGGAAAACACCTGGGTGACCCAGCAGCTCCACAGTCCCTCCTTGCGGGGCTGCAAACAGGGCTGCGGGCTGTGCCTCAGGAGCAGGTACGCTCTGCCATCGCCTGCAGGCAGGGGTCCGTCCTGCCACTTTGCCTCGCAGGATTCCCCCAGAGTGAGAAATAAGGATTGCATTTAAATCCAGTGGGAAGAGTCTTGGGTACTTACAGCCTTTAAAGCTTGCACTGCAAAACTGATCAAAGAGTACTTGCTTTTCATTATTGCATTTCGGTGCTTTTTCAGTAGAAAAGCCTTGTCCTGAATGCAGCCTGGAAACATCAAATGGAAATACATATTGCATGAAGCAGGGTTTCCAAACAGATCTTGCTTTGGGTACTGCTTGCTGCAGCAACCCTTGCTGCTGGCAGGGATGGCAGCTGGAGCTCTTGGTGTCAGCTGTGGCCCAGGTTCCTGACACCGATGGTCGCTGCTGGCACTGACTTTCTACCAGCCCTACGCCTCTGCTCATCCCACCTCCAGCTCCCTAATCTCTTGTCCTCCAGCACTAGGATGCCAACCATCAGCTTCCTAATCTTTCCCCAGCCACACTGCCTTTTTTTCCTTCTTTTTCCTCCTATCCCACTTTCAGCAGGTGAACAGCACTGGCAGCGTCCTGGCAAGAGTTGGCTTTGGTGGCAGAGGCTGTGGGTCAGTTTGTGTACATGTACCAACCTCACAGCTGAGCACCTTTCTACATGACACAGAGCAATTTGAGTGCCAGCAGTACTGTGCAGGCTGCAGGATCTTCATGCCTAGGAAAATTGTGAATTACAGCGACCAACCACTTTGGAAAAAGGAAAAAAGGTGTCTGAAATGTTTGTACCTCTGAAATTTTGGTCTCTGTAGAAACTTTTCAATGAATTTTGGATGCTCAGCTCTCCACAGCCTGTTCCTTGCAAGGCATAATGCTTTGCTAAATGTGCAGCCCCTTGAATTGATGGGCTTTTCTAAATTTTCCTTTTCTGACTAAGTCATTACGTATCCTGCATTTGTCAAAAATGTCTAGAAATGCAGGACTTTGCCTTCCTCTCAATCTGCATGCCATTCGTTTACAAAGCTTGAAAATATTTTTCCTCTGGTATTTATTCATTTTGCTGTGCTATATATCCAATTAGACTATTCTGCTGCAGATTCAGAAATGAGAACAGTTCCACCTCCCTCGCACGCAGCTCCATTTCTCTTCAGTTTCATTTCCCTCAGGGTCACTGTTAGGTGATGATATGCAGTAACGTCCCCAGTGAGGTGCTGTTTCCATTAGCTTTCCCCTTCAGAGGTGGTCAGAGGTCTGAATTCTTATACGATTTGTTTTCTTGGCTACTTAGAAAATAAGGTTCAGTTCTGATCCCTCTTCTCCACAGAAATGCTTTGTTTCCAAGTATTTCTTCCTTTTCTGATAAGGCAGTGTCTCTTACCTCTGGTTTTAAAACAAGAAGTATGTTTTAGTGGATGATCTTTTTAATCAACATTCAATACTATTTATAGGAAGATGTTTGTAAAAGGAGGAAGAAATCACATGGCAGAGCATAGCATGCACATCTATACACCCCTATTAAGAAGAGGCTTTCAGACACATCTGCATGAAATGCAAAAAAATACTTCCTCCTGTGAAGCACAAAGAATTTTCTGTAAATAGGTAAATGTATAAGCTCCATAATAAAATGATGCAGTCGGTTCAGTAGATGTATCCTTGCTGAATCAAACATGCTTCAACATCCAACGTGCTTTCAGTTATGCTATTTTGGCAACTGCCTTTGGGGGAGGAGAGAGGATGACAAACCACGTACAGCAGGTTCCCATTCTTCCCTCAGTGAAGGGTCGTTTGCAAGTTTATATTCTTTTGAGCACTGAAATGACTTTTTTTTTTTTTTTTCTGATCATGAAATTCTGATATGTGGGGGCACTCCAGTGCCTTGCAGCACTTTACCTTACAAGAGTGGTTATTCCCTTAAAGTTAGTATTACTCAGTAGCCTTATGCTGGCTCTTCACATCACTTGAGGCACATGGTAGGGCTTTCTTTGCGAGAGAAGCTGGAGACAAATGGCCCTGCACTTCACCATCATGGACCTTGAATAATTTCTTGTGGGAGTGAGTTTGGAGATAAATTAGGGCTAGCCTGTCAGGGGAATCCGTGACCCAGAAGTCTGAAGGAGGAGGTTTAGACATGCTGTGACTGTTACTGGAAAATCAGAATTATTACTCATATAGTCAAACCTATAAATAATCATCAGAGCTGGGGTGAATTTCAATCACCAGTCCTATTTCCTTCGTCTATTTTTGTTGATCTTCCCATGTATTCATTGTATATTTCCTACAATTAGCTACATTCGACTAGGTAGAGTGATTGATAGATATTATACTGTAACTAAAGCTGGTAAGTTCAAAGTTGGATTAAACCATATCATTTCCAGTAGAAAATATACTTTTTTTTCCTGAATTGGCATCTTTTTCTCTTGAACAAACCTAATTGAAACTCCTTAGGGGTGTTGCTTACCCACATTTTTCTCTGTCCTTTACCTCCTTAGGCGGATGCTATCTCCCAGCTGTATTGGTGATTACAGTCTGACATTATTAGAAGTTGAATTTTCTCTTCCACAAACCTTCTTTTATCTGCTTCAATACAGAAGCAAAGCAAGTATCAAATGTCAAGGTGTTTTTCAGAGACAGAATTTTCACCAGAACTCCTGATGTTTTGATAAATGGTCTGTATTCAGGAGAAGTATGAAATTCTTCTGTGAGAGAAATTTCAGTTTGCAATCGTCTCGAATTGAAATAAAAAAAACAATTGATCTGAATTCTTAAAATGATTTTGAGTAACTAAAAGCCCATGAGAAAACCTCATAGTCTGCTTCCTTCTGGGGAGCAGAAAGCTGTGGAAAAAGCCTCTCAGACTATACATCTGAACATTAGAAGTTTGGCAGAAGACTGGTCCATTACATAAGCTAAGTAATTAACACAAAATTTTCCTCCTGTATGAACAACTGGTGCTTGTTTACGTAGTTTATCAGAGTGAGAATGGAAAACCGGTCATGTTGATACCACAGCAGGACCAACTGTGTCTTATTTGGCATCAGGAGTGCTATGACTGCTTTCCAGGCACTGAAAGATGTCTGGCCTTCCTTTGCGAATCAATGTCCACTTTGTCACCCTTCAAAGAAGGTCTTCATTCTTAGCTATTACGGGGTTTTGTATCCAAAGTACAGCATGGCTTAGATTCTCTCCCTAGAAGACATACAGTTGGGAACACATGTAGCTGGGAAACAAGTAGAACCAAATTTTAGGCAACAGCTATAGATTCTACATGCTACTCTTTTGCATTTATAGACAACCTATGATCTAGACTGCAGAATTCTTTTGAGCAGTACAGAGTCTGGTCAAGCCATATTGTTTTGTTGCATTAGAAAACCTTCAGATAGTTGTTACACTGAGCCGACTACATTATTCATCACTGCAGTGGCAAGACTGAGGCATTGCCAAAGGCAGGCACCCTGCTTCTCCTAGCTGGGCCACAGCCCTTGTTACCCAGAAGGATGCTTCTGAGTCTTGTGAGGTCACCTGTGATACAGCACCAGAGATTGTGGTGGCTTCCCAAGGCTCAGTTAGAAAATGTGCATGCCTTTTCTCTAGCAGACCTAAGGATGTGGATCTCAGGATTTTTTTTAAACATATCATTCTGTCTCTACTAGTTTTAAAATGAATGAAAATTGGTAGTGTTTTCTTTTTAGCCATTGTTCCCTCCATGTATATTTGTTTCCTTCAGTCTTTTTTATAGTACTATTGAAACTTACTTTAAAAGTTGCTCTTCCAAAGTGCTTAGTCTTCAATGGCGAATTGGAATGCCTCTAGTATTTTGGTCTTTTATTGAAAAACAAAATCTAGTGTCTCCACATGAGACATGCATGTTTTCCTTTTATTTGGTGAGCTAGACCATTCTGTAGCATCACTTTTAAACAGAGCCATGTGGAATACTTTGGCTAGGACAACACATAGCCACACTAAAAACTGCCTAAAACATCTGCCAGCTTAAGTTTGCTATTGCGGTATAAAGCTCCTTTGTTTCTTTTTTCAAGTCAACAGCTCCGGAGATGCGTAGGTAAACATCTTCTCCTCTCTTTTTTCCACAGGAAATGTTTTCCGCCAAGTTTTACAATGGGCATTATTCTTTGTACACCGTAATGTTTGTCTTCTAATTAGTTATGTAAATGAATTCTAGGTAAAACTCTTCACTTTCAAACCTTCCCGTTTTATGCTCACACATAACTTCTACTGATCTCACAGACTTGTGTACACATAGAGAAAGTAGTGGCCACCATTGCGACTGACAACATGACCATTCTTTTTGCTTCTTTCTTTAACTTGGTATGCAACTCATCTAATCAATATTAAATTTCTTCTCTCTATAACTGCCTCTTCCTTTATCTGTTACTTTCTGTTGCTAAGCCTCCTCCTTCCCTTGTCATCCGCATGCACAGGTGTTCTCTCTCTTGGTTTCTTGCCAGAGAGCTGAGGACATCAAGTCATAGTCCAGGAAAGAAGAGTTTTGTGACCACGAAGGACACACAATTGCAAAGTATGTTTCTGTTCCAAATCCAGCTGTATGTCTGCTTGTTGTAAGAAACCCACAGAACTGACAAGCCAGGGAGAAAAGGTGTCAAAGAGCAAGTGGCAAATACAGGTAAAAGGCTTTTTAGAGGGACAGATTTGTTTTGGCTGTTCAATGGCTGCATGAGTTGCTCAAAAGGCCTCTGAACAGTCTTGAAAGTAGAAAGTATGGCCATTTCTCTCCAGCCATTTGTGCAGTGGAAGGGACACGCTGTGCTAGGAGGGCTCCCTGTGCCGAGACAGGCTGGAGAGGGAAGGGAGCATTGCGAGCTGCGTCTCTCTGGCATCCATGCCTCCCCAATGTATAGTTACATCTGATGTATAGCTTTTGGATTGGCTCCAGGTGAGGTAGCTGCTACTTGTGTCCATTCACCTTTATGCTGACTCGGCTGTGTTCAGACAACCTGGAAAACTGGATCGTAAACGGCTTATTCTCCCTCCCACGCAGCCTGAGAGGCACGTGACAAGGTGAGGAGATGGCACAGCTGACTCCCAACCACCAGCCTAATGAAATACAACTTGTGACAAACAGAGGCTACCCTGGGGACTTGAGGGAGGATTCTCCTTTTGCTTATTGTTAATGGAGTCAAGATTTCTGTGGGACACTGGGAGAAAATGTGCCTTTTCTGTTGGTCTGGGACTTGACTCGATGTGAATGAAGCTTTGCCTGAGTGTTTGAATTCAACACCAGAAAAAAAAATCATCTCCGGTGTCCACCTACACAATAAAGTCCCTCTCAAAGTGATTGTATTAGAGAGGAACACAGAAGCTTTATACTTTCAAATAGTCTGTATTCACGTTTCTTTCAAGGTTAGTTTCTTTCTGGTAATCATCTTTTTAAAATTAGTTCTTGCTACATCTCATTTCTTTTCCACATCATGTGCTTCATTCTTCTCTCCAGAAAAGGGCAGGTTTCTTTACTCTCCATCCATGTGCATAGCAGAGCCAAAGGGCTGGAGTCTGAAGGGTATGTGGCTGGAATACAACTGTATTTACTTCAGTAGTTACTCCAGCAGTACTTGAGAGAAAAGTCAGGGAGAAGTTACTTTTAACAAAGCAAAGCCTATTGTCACAATTTTTTAAAGCTTTGTGGTACAATGTAGGATGTGTCAGACAATGTTAATTTTTTAGAAGTACTCTTTTATTGTTTGTAACCTCCTGCTAACTGAGACCTTTGATATTTTGTTGGATTTCTCCTTCTCATAATCCATTTTTGCAATTCTTTTCTCTACTAGCCCAGACTGAGAAACTCTTCTGAATCACTGCATCTGGTAGCTCTGATGGTCTCCCGTGACTGCCTAATTTATTTGTGTACTTACAGATGAATCATGAGTAAGAGAAAACAAACTTGAACTCTGCCATTTCCACTTGCTCAAATATATAATTTTAACGAGCAATAAATTTGCTGGAAAATGCAATACCAGTTTTCATGATGTTATCCATGTGTGAATTGCACAAAATAACAGGACGAGGCAGACAACTTGACTGAAAGAGTTATCTCCTTTTTAATTGCAGTAGAGAGCTGAAATCCCAGAAGGGATGTGAACGAGCTTACTAGCCCCAAAGGCTAGTGCCTTCACCCCGCCTTGCCTGTTAGACAGCTCCTCACTTCTTTGTTGGCCTCTTTTGAGACTGTTGATCTGCTGAAGATGTCATACTGGCTGGAGCAGGGGCAACCAGAGCCCAGTGCAGCAAATCCTCCATCAGACAACACAATCACGGTCAACCAAGAGTCTGGCTCAGTTGTGTGGTTTACACTCAGTAGTTTATCTACAACAATGAAGAACTGATTCTTCTTTCTCTAATGCTTTATCTTGTCTTGGATAGGTTTCAGTGCTTTCCCTGAGGGTTCTCCCCCCTCCTGCAATTTTTCCAATGTTAAAACTACTTTTTATCTTTCTATCGCAAGCTGCTGCTTTTATTCACACGTTTGTTATTCCGTTACTTTTAGCCATGAATCCTCTGTCACATTTTTATGCTACAGATGTCCTGGTTTGCTCTGTTTTATGCACCTACATTTTGAGGAGTTGACTCACACTAGAAGTACTTGCTTTCCTGTATTGCCTATGAAAAACAGTTTATATAGCTGTCTCTGAGTAGAAATCTGCATATTGATATCTCCAATTAAGTGTGTTGAATCTAGTGCTTTTGGTCATCAGGTGCATCCTCACAGTATGACTGCTGAGGGGCATAGCAGTGTTTTGAAATTCTCCTTCTTGGATGGAACTGCCCAGGGAGCCAAGTGCTAGCCCTCGGTCCTTTCTCCCTGCTCATCTCTGCCTCTTTGCTCAAGATTGAAACTCACTGTCTTTTCTCACATGCCTTTATTCAAAGCTTCCTTACTTCCCCCCCCCCCCCCGCCATCTAGTAGTAAAAAGAAAATATATATGCATCATCAAGGAGGACAACATGATTCATCATCCCCATTGAATAGCCTTGCTCTGGACTTCTCTCCCTTCTCTTCTCCAGATTCTGCACCTTCTGGTTTTTTTTCCTAGATCAATCTTGTATTTTCATTTCTGTCTCCCCAGACTCCTTCAGTCCTTTTGTATTACACATCTGTATAACACGGTGTCCCCAGCACAGGATGAGAACATTTCCCAGGGAAGACTCATCTTCAAATGCCATCAGTGTGTTTCTAATTTTTTTTCTAATCACACTAAAGATATTAAATAAAATCAGAGCTAGCTTTGGTCTGTAAGAATCCTCTAGGCACCTTCCCCAGCTTATCACATTAGTGCTTATCGTTTAAATCCAACAGCTAATTTATAACTCATGTGTTAGTGCTCTTGAAGAAAATTAATGTAACAAAACACAACTCTAGACCTTTTGGAAGCAAGGGTGATACTTGTTTTAAAGAAAACTGGCTGCAGTCTCTCATGCTCCTCCTCCCTCAGATTTCACTTGCTTACATTCTCACCCCCACATACTCACAAGCACAACAGCATGTGTGTCCCCAGGATCAATTGTGTGTGACTGGGAAGATAACGAAGACTAACTATTGAGTCCTTGCTGTATCTCTTGAGTTCCTCTGTTGGAACAACAAGCAGTATTTTGGATAGGCCTCTCGTACCTTTTAGAAGTTAAATGTGTTATAATGTGATCCCGTCACTCCAAACCTTGCTTACTTTCATAGATCTAAAGTAAAGTTGATGTCTGTTGTCTTTGGGTATCTTTAAGGCTACAGCCCACCTTCATGCTGGGGTAGTGGCAAAAGGAAAGACTCATGTCACGTACCGTTACTTTTTTACCCCACTCTTCTGCCATCGAAGTTCTGCACTGTGACCTTACTGGAGCACAGGCTTTCAAGTCTCCATGTAAAAATCACATTCCTCAAGGTTTACCAGTTTGACTGCAGCTGATCGTGTCCTTGGTTATCAGCGCAGGTACCTCAAGGATTGTTATCTTATTAGTCTGTAAGTATGGTCACTTACAGGGAATTTTCAAAGTTGCCTCAAGTAGTCGTTCAAGGGATTTCCATTTATTTTTTACATTGTGGGCTTATTCATAGGTTTTGTTTCATGTGTAATCCACTTCCTTTTACGAAGCTGGTCAACAAATACTAAATACGATTTGTTTATTCTTGATGCACTTCTAAAAATCTCAGTGTGAATAAGCAGTCATCTCAGACTCTAAGTTAATGTGGCACATTATGAAAACACTCAAATAAAGAAGGTCCCATCCTGTGTGGTTTGATTTTGGTAGAGTGACTGAAGCATACTCTAAACATGGGACAAATAAGTTCCATATCTCAATGATTTTAGAGTTACAGTCTGTTGAGCTGAATCAATTACAGATGGAGGGTCATTCAGAGACAGCAAAACATTTAAACTGTAATTTCTCATTTTGCAACAATGAGTCAAATAGCACTGCACAAGCTCATCTTCTGCATGTTTTTGTTCAATGTCTATGGTTTTTAGCACTGGTCGTGTTAACTATGAACATGTTACATATTTATTCTATTTCAAGGTCAAGATTTCCTGAGAGGATAGAGATATACAAATAACTTAGATTTGATATGGCTGGGTATTCAAGCAGTGGTGCTATTGTAAGTGATAACAAAAGACAAAAATGTAAGTCTCATACTTCAGACCAGAACATGTTGTTTTTTGAATCTTTTGTAATAACACGAAGGAATAGAAATTTTATCTTCCTTGAAAAAAATCTTTGATATCTCTGTATGTTTAGCGCATGGTATCAGCTTTACAAGACGATTCAAGCAGTCTTTGTAATAAAAGGTAAGACATTAATGTTCCTACAGTATTAAATACTATTTCTTGATATACATCAGTATCCAGAGGTGGTTGCTTTCTTGTCAGAGAGAGATGTGAAGCACTGTTTTTGTGTTTAATCATAAGATCCTTATGTTTCACTAAACAAATTCTAACCTCACTTAGTTTAGGGCTCATTTTGTAAAAGCAACTGTTTAGAGGTTACCACTGCCATTTTCTTTATCCTGTGCGTATGCATTTGCATCTCTAGTATGGACTGTAAAACTCCAAGTCCGGTGCATACTGATGAACATTAGTGTGCACATGCTCTTCTAATTTCTTTGTCTTCTGCTAAGTTTATACTTAGACAAGGTAATATAATCTATATTAGAAAGACGTCCTTTATATATTTTTTGTTCTATCACATAATCACCAGCTTTATATGAAACCGTTAAATAACATTAATAGTTTTAAAGGATTTTTGCATAATTTCTTCTGTTTAGGACTATGTTGTGCCCTGAAGTAAAGCCCTTCCTAGGAGAGGGGATCAGAACATGTTCGTGGGGCCACAGTGCTGACGAAGCTGTGGTGGATGCCATGATATTCCCAAATGTGCTGGGAAAAACAGTCATCGGTGGAATTTCATTCAGGTTCATGTTCAAAACCCAGCACAATGAATAGGAAACAAAGGCTCCCAAAACCTACAGCTCAATTTCTACCCTATTCAGTGAGGAAGGGTGAAGAAGGAGCCAATTTTTCTCCTTCTCTTTTTCCTTTTCCTTCACCTGTGGTCCCAAGAAATACATCTGTTGAAAGTTCAAAGGCAAGCATTAAGCCAGCTGGTCTGCACGGTAGTTGGAGGGTGCAGGAGGGAAAAGGTGAGGCAAATCCCGCGGGAGAATTCTCATGGATCAAAGTCAGCCTGCATAGCAGAAAGAGTGCACAGGGTCAAGGAACAGAAGACGAGCATTAAGTAAGGAAGGAAGAAGAAAGAAAAGGAATTAGAGGAGACAATGGATGGCACGTGTCCTGCTACCAACCTGCTCTCCAGCACCCAAAAGTGCTACATTGGCTGCTACTGCCCCAGAGGGCTCTGCCTTCTGCTCCTGCTTCCCACTCAAATCAAAGGCCTCAGTTCTGATGTTCAGATCCCTCTTCAGTGATAGGTCTGAGCAACACAGAGATGATTCTGCTTCTGTGCTACTGATCTGATTCCCCAGCTAGATTTTGACAAGTCTTGACCAGTGAGTGGGAACTTCTGCCACTGGGAGAAGGAGCCATTAGTCTTGCAAGAAGTGCACTGAGGTTGCAGACCTTGTTCTTGCAAGCAGCAAAGATCTGCCTACAGATCTTAATACCTTGGACCTAAATACCAGATGCTCTTCATCTACTTGGTACCTCTGCAACATTTTTTTCAAATACAAACATCTAGGAGTGCAGCACACCCATTCAATCAATCTAGCAGAACTGTTTTCATTTTTGTCTTTCATTGGGCCATTTCTATTTTATTTCAGCCTGCTGCAGGCTGCTGCACACTTGTGTCAGGTTCAGGTACAATCTGCTGTAGAAGAGGAAAAAGACATGAGTTTTCTTCCCCCTCCTCTGCCCTTATTTTATTTTTTTCGTTACCTGGTATAAAAAATTCAGGCATGCTCAGCATCATTCTAACATGACCTGTCTGATACTTGAACTTTTGTGTAGACCCCAAGGTCTGTTTAAACATACAATTGTTTCAGTTTAGTCATCTTTCATCTTCTTAAGGCAAGGTGCTTGCTCTCATACTTGCAAGGGACAGACAGTTGGATGGAGCTCAAAGAGTAACAGACAGAAAAAGAGCTAGGGATTTCTTTTTTTTTGGTAAGTTCATATTCTGAAGGTAGTTTAAAGATTTTGGAGAGACTGATCCTAAATTACTGGACATTTACTGTCAGCAGCAGTGCAAATGTATGGAGTTCTTTTTTGAAAGGTAAATTATCCCATACAAGGGAAGTTAGTCTGTTAACCAAAATCTGAGTTATTTTGCTAGTCCCTGACAGGACTGCAGCACAAAATTTTCTAGTTCAGGAAGATTTGTCATAATATGAAGCCTTCAAACAGAAGACAAAAGAAGAAAATCAAGGAAAAAATAAAGAAAAAAGAGACTCAAATCAGTGTCCAGTCAAAATGGACAGTATAAGAAGAAAGAATTTAGAAGCAAAGCACCTAGTCAAATTTGTGCCTTTGTTCGAGTCATATTATACAGCCTGAAAAATTCTAAAGAAATCCAGTTTAATCTAATGAGCATTGAAAACCCCACCAAATCTTAAAGAAAATCTACTGAAACCCCTGCATATAGTCCAGTGAAATCTTAACCACAGGCTGCCTGATTTTATATAGAAGTATGTTATTGTTGTAACAGGTACACAGATGGTAAGCAATTTCGACGATTTTTTTTTTCTGCTCTGAGCTTTGCAGCAGTAGCAGAGCAGGTTTCATAAATTTTTGCACTTAGTCCCAACTCTATTGATTTTACTCTGATTCCATCACAGCAAGGCTTATGTTGGGTTCCTTCAGATCCCAGTTGTGATGGTTTGTACCCTGGGGCAAAGGAAAGAGTATGAGTCCTCAAGGTCATGAGTCTCTTTCTTCTCTACTCTATACAGGAAAAATCATTACCTCTTCCTGCTTCTTTCTCCAAACACCCAGGAAAAGTCCAGCACTGTTCAAAATTTTTTTATGCCAATTTTCCAGGGAAGAAAATTATTAGAGAAGGAAAATAATGCTTGTGAACTTTTGAGACTGGAAAACTGGATATGTTTCAGATTTGGAACAAGAATCACTACCTGGCTAGAAGAGGTCCTGAGCAGGTGTAAGGTAACTTAATTGAGTTGTTAAGCCAGTGTCATGGTTTGATGTGGAGGGGGGGTGGTTCTGGTGGCAGGAGAGGGGTTTTGCTCCCTGAGACCTCCCCGGTTTTGGAACCGGGTTAGGCTTAGTTCTGGCCACCACATCAGACTGCCATCCCCCTTGGGGTTGAGCCAATCAGCGCCTCTGCGAATTGCCCTATTTAAGTCAGGACAAAGGAACCGGAAAAGGTGCTTCGCCCAGGATCGAGCAGAGAAGGGAGGAGGGCACTGCCCCCGCTCCCTGGCTCCCGGCCGGGCAGCTGCCTGCGTCGAGCCGGCGCCGCCCACGGAGAATGGCGGCGGCGGAGCCAGCTGGGGAACTCGGGGGCACCCCACTCCTGGGGTGCCCACTGGGCTGAGTTCACCTGGAGAGGACTGAGATCTGAGAGAAACAGCCGCATCGACAGCAGGTCAGTGAGGATGGAGCGGGAGGAGGTGTGCCGGAGCCGAGTTTCCCCTGCGGCTGATGGTGAGATAGCAGGCGGCCCCGCTGCAACCAGGACGGCCTCGGTGGAGCAGAGACCCACTCGCAGCCCGTGGGGAGAAGATGCCTGAGCCTGAGGATGGTCGTGTTGGGGTGCACGACAAGGCAGAGAGTCATCTGGAGTCTGTGTGACGACCCACGCCGGAGCGAGTGGCTACAGCTCCCTAAGTACCCGAGACTGTGGTAAAGCCCACACCGGAGCAATCTGTGGGGAAGGATTGTTTCCAGTGGGCTGGACTCACGCTGGAGAAGTTTGTGGATTTTTCCTCGTGGGTAGGGGATCCATTGGAGCAGGGGAAAAGGGTGTAAGGACTCCTTCTCCTTTAAGAAAGAAGCAGCAGTAACAGCACGGAATGAACTGACCTGCACTCCCCAGTCCCTGCCCCCTGTGCTGCTGGGGGGAGGAGGTAGAGCTGGGAGGAAAAGGAAGGGGGGGGGGAAGGTGTCGGTTTTAAGATCTGGTTTTGTTTCTTTCTGCCCTCTCAAGTAATTGGTTTTTGTTTCCCTTTGTCCTTCTAAGTAATCATTAATAAACTGTTTTGCTTTGAGAAAAGCTCTGCCTGTTTTGCCCAGGGCCATGGTTGGTGGGTGCTCCCTCTGTTCTTGTCTCAACCCTCAGTCCCTTTGTTTGGGTTTTTTTTTCTCTCCTCTCTACTTTACTGGAGAAGGAGAGACTGTGTGAGTTTTAGTTGCTGGATCAGCCTAAAACCACGACAGCCAGATACGAACAAAAATGAACTCTTGGGTCTCATGTAGGCAGCAGAGATAGCCCTGCTCCTGTTCAACCCCATAGGAAGGAATGAAAATTCTATCCCAAATGTAAGCAGTCCTTTCAAGATTTTCAGACCACAAAGGTGTGACTAGTTGTACTGGTTTTGGCTGGGATAGAGTTTTAAATTTCTTCTCAGTAGCTTGTTAGGGTCTATGTTTTTGATCTGTGATGAAAACAGTGTTGGTAACACAGGGGTGCTTTGGTCATTGCTGAGCAGTGCTTACACTTTCTTCTTCTCATGCTGCTCCCGCCAGCGAGTAGGCTGGGGGTGCCCAAGGAGCTGAGAGGGGGACACAACTGGGATAGCTGACCCCAACTGACCACAGGGATATCCCATACCATACGGTGTCATGCTCAGCAATAAAATTGCAGGAGGTGGAGTTTGGCTGGGGCTGCCGTTGCTCGGAGTCTGGCCGGACAGAGGTCAGTTGATGGTTCGCAATTGGGGTTTTTGCATCACTTATTTTTCTGCGTTTTATTTCTTTTCCTCTTTATTGTGTTTTTAGTTTTTGTCTTTGTCTAATTTTGAAGACATAATATTTTTTTTTTCAGACACTTCATGGGAGACTCTGCTCCAGAGCCACCCTCTCCTGTGTGGAGTGTCGAGAGGCTGAGCCTGAGCACACATTCTGCCACATGAGGTAGAAGTGGACCGTACTCTGAGATACCAGGTATCTTCTCACAGTTGACTTTTACTTCTTTCCTTTGTTCTCCCCATGTGGTAGCTTGGCATCCCTGGGAGGCAGCTGCTCAGAGATATCTTCCTGAGCATCACCACTGCCACCCAACACCAACACCAGCTTGTGTTCAAGCCAGCTTGAGCTGGAGGACTGACAACCTCTCTGTCCTCTGTACTTATCAACGCTCAGCCCCTGATATTTGGTTCAGTCCAAGGCACAGCTAACCTTACATCTGCTCCTCAACCTGGCCTGACATTTTGAAACCCGCCTGTGTTACTCATAAAAATGACAAGGCAAGAAATATCGTCTTTTCCTCACTGAAAACTCTAAGTTAAAAGCCATCACAGCTGCTGCAGAGGCTTCATCAAAAGCCATATCAGCAGTTTCTGTTTTAAAAACATTTTTTTTTTTTTTACCCAGTCACAGCTGCAGTTTTCGGCAGAGCCTTCTCTGTGGCTGATTTGTCATTTTCTCTCACTTTCCATTAAAAAATATCTAGGGCTTTCAACACCTCAAGACTTAGTTTCAGAAACTATGAAAGTGAACATTAAATATATCACAGAATCTGACAAAGCTCTGTTAGAGCCAAGGTCAAGTATTTTGTGTATTCAGATGGAGGGAAGTCTTTGTTCTCCTACTGCATTCTGAATGCCAGCTGAAATTACCAAAAGTTACCTGAAAGTTGCTATGCCAGTAATGCACTGTGAGTACCTCAGCACTAATGAGTGCTACCTGATGAATTTAAATTGGTCTGCCAAAGGCAATGGCAAGAGGGCCAAACCTCCTATGGTCATGAAGGCAACCAGGAGCTGGTAAGTTTCATAAATAGGTAGGAGCCAGTAGGTTTCACGAATGCCATCACCAGCCAGCATACCACGGGAAGCAAAGAACTTGCTGGGGCTTGTGCTGCTTCCCCAAAGTGCTCTCCTCTCTCTAGACACTCACCTCCATTCCCCCTCGGAGCCACCTGATTCAACTCCTCCCATCCAAGGTCCAGGGTCCTTCAGAAACAGACAACTGTGAAATAACTCCTCAAGATGTGGAAAAAGAAAAGAGTTGGCTGTCATGAGCATAGTGGTAAGAGAGTGTCCTCTGCTGATCTGAGACCACCTTTAACAGCTTGGGCTGGGCAGGAGCCAGTGGCCAGGCTGATCCCTGCAGGGCTTTACAAGGGGAGCTCACAGCAGAACAGGAAAGGCTGTTTCCATGCCCTGAGAAATGTGGCAGTCCCAAAGCAAGGCTTTGAGAAAACCCTGTGGAAGAGGGAAGAAAATAACTTCTTAGGCCTCCTAGAGATACGATAGGAGAAAAAAAGGGAATATGTCATCAGTTTAAAGATTTTTTCCTTTTATTCATGTACTTTTGTGCTATTTTCTTGGCTGTTGTTTTCTGTGAGTGCTGTTACCACACATCTCAGAAACAAATGGATGGATGAAAAGGATATTCTTCAGCTGCCCTTCATATCGAAGCAATACTTTCTAAGGTAAAAGATACTAAGACTGATTATCTAACACCTCTGCTTGACATCTATCTTCCACATCCATATATATGAAAAGACACAACCTCTTCCCTATTCATTTCAGTCAGTGTCTGTGCTAGTGGATGCTATAGGATGAAGGTAATTTTCTGGGGTTTGTGCAATTCAGCACACGTAATTTAACAACAACAACAACAAAAAATTAAAAAATTACCAATAGTGAGAAGCCACTGGTGACACTATCCTATCTATTCATTATTACAGCAGATATCTGAAACAGTACTACAAAGTGGTCTGAAGAAAGAAAGATGAAAATCAGTGAACGGTGTTTTGTTATATGATGCGTTTTCTTCTCTCCAGTGACTCTACCTCATTTATGTTAAACTGGACAGATCTAGTCATTTGTCTGAGAGTATCTCTGACAAAATTCCTACTGTAAGGGCTTTCCCAGAGCAGAATCTCATCTCATATATGATCATGAGAATACAAGAACTTCAGTGCTAAGTCAGATCAAAGGTCCACCTAGCCAATATCCTGTAATAACCAACAGTAGATGTCTACAGGAGAGCAAGAAGCTAGAGAAAAACTAGTGATGCTTCTCCAAAATAACCTTCCAATCTTCAGCAACTTGTGGCTCAGAGATGCCCTGAGCCAGACTAGGTATTTAATCTTTGACCAGTTTCTGTTACTTGAGCTTTTCCAGTCTTTCCCTGCATTAATGTTCAGTTTTAATACCCACAATGTCTTTTAATAAAGAATTCTTTTGCTTAACAACGTTGTGTGGAGAACCATCTCCTTTTAATTTGTTTAAATATGCCATCTGCCAATGTCATGGGACGCTCCCTTGCTTTTGTACTGGGAGAGGGACATTCATCACTTTCTGTTTGTCCTCTCCTTGGCACTCAGGACTTTATACACCTCCGGCATATTTTCCCTCTGTTATTTCCTTTCAGGCTGAAGATGCCTCCCCTTGTAAGGAAATAATTTCATACTTTTGCCAACTTTCTCTGAGCCTTTTCCAATTCCCTTATGTCCTTTTGAGAAGAGCAACCAGAACAGTACATAGAGTTCAGGATACAGACGTACAATAAATTGATACAATGGTGTCATGTTTTCTCTTTTGTTCTCTTTTCCTTTTCTTGGCATTTTTAACTTTGTTTCCATTACGAAGCATTGAGATGGCATTTTCATAGGATTGTCTGTTATAACCTTTCATTCCTGAGTAGTAATCTCTGAACCATAATATTATATGTGAAGTTATCAAAGGATTTTTTTTTATGTGCATCTCTTAGTGTTCATCTACACTAAATTTCATCTACTATTTAGTACCCAGCCACTCCATCTTGCAAGATCCTTCTGGACAGTTCTGCTGCCTATTACTTATACTTGAAGCATCCAGTATCTGCTGTTTCAAAGAGTAAACCGTGTAGTTAGTTACTATTTAGCTTTAAGAAGATATTAAAATGAAATTTATATCATTGAAAGTTATAACCCCTTGGTCAGATTTGTTTATTCATTAAAGATAGGCTTCCTGTTTATTGCTTTGTGAGAGAGGATGAGAAGTTTCCCTAGAAATGGCTGGTGATGTGATGGTGGGTGGAGCAGCCTCACGTAAATAGTCCACACTCTCTTCTTCCTTCACTATAAACAAGCTACTTCCGTTGGCTGTTGCTGCAGTGGGAACTGACTGCCCATATGGGACGTTGAGTGGGCAGCTTAGAGGTGTCTCAACAGATGGTAGCTGACATTTCAAGTCAGACAAAATCTGGAATCAAATGCCTCATTCTTGGGATTGAAATATTTTTTAATCTATTTTAAATAATGCTTGCTTTTATTTTTTTTTTCCTTGAAAAATACTGTTTGGAATGAATAACTGATGATTAGAGAAAGGATGAAGAGCAATGAAACAATGATCCTACTTTCAGTCTGTGGACTTTGACTCGTTAGTTTTTCTTCTCTGTTAGTTCTTCTTCTCTGTTCCCAATTTCTGGATTTAATCTGCAACATTTCAGAAACAGAGTATGAAAAGAAGAAAATATGGAAGTTGGTTAAAAATTATCAGGAGGCAACCTAGACTTCACCAAAGGCACCTTGTAGAAGCATAAACTTTTCCCCTCTGGCTTCACAGGGATGATTTAACTGCCAGGATGCAAAGAAAGCAGAAGCTAATTATCAAATGAACATTGTCTTAATATGTTAATGAAGCGGTTCTGCTAATAGCGAGAGACCTGAATTTTAATACATTTTAAGAGCTCCTTGATTACGTGTTTGTTAGTTGTTATGATCATTTTAAATTATCTGTGCATGGCTTTATAATGGGTTAAAAACTGTATTAAGCACTGTATTCTAAACAGGCCTTGATGAGGCAGGTGAATAGTGCAAACATTGTCGCTAGGAAATTCACTTCAAAAGAAATGTAAACTAGTTAACCTAAAACGAGTCATCAGATCCAACAGTCACACTTAGCAATGTAAGTAATTTTTATGTACCTGCCAGCTACTTCTTCAGAAATGTTTTTTCTCATGAAAAGAGTATTCCAGGAACCTAATAACTATTATATCAGAGTGTTTCTGTATACAGTATAACTGGCCTCCAAACATATTTTACTGTTGAATTTAGGGGAATGAGTGAAGTAGTTCCAAATATAATGAGTTGATCCATCCTACCCTTGGCGATTACAACCAAACCCTGTTTTTTTAAATTCTGTTATTTGCAGATATACATATTTTGTTCTTCTCTGTTCAAAGAATCTGCATAATCATCTTCAATCAGGTCTGGGATCAGTACAAATCAAAAATACTTTCTGCAATGATCCCAGCATAAAAATGTGCACGCTTACATGGCACTTTTCTGTGTAGAAGGCTTCTTTGTCCCTTTTTCCATCAACTTTTTTTTAAAATCAGGTCATCCTGGACCATTATCCTTCCTTCACCAGCTTATTTTCAAACACCTGGAAAAGCTTTCAATCAAAGGGTCCCCAATGACCAACTATTGCTTCTATGGAGCTTGTTAACTGAACCGGATCTGCTGCTCAAGAAATTAGTGACTGTTACTAATCTTCTGGCTTCAGTTTCTACAATTTCTTGGAGCAGCCAAACAGAGGTACCATCTTCAGGAGATAGCCTTCAGCCCATGAAAACCCATTTTCAGTCAGAAGACTGCCAAAAAGTCAGCATGGTGTCCATGTGAACAGAGAGGTTGTAGCTTTTGGAAGGATGTTGGTGTTTGCTGGGGGCTGTTCACACGCTCGTGTCTGTTTGGAGATTTGCCCCCCCCATTGTTAAACGAAACGATAGTTGAGCTGTGTGTGCCAAACATGCTCTGTCTGTGTGTGAGTGTGTCTCTATTCTCCTGGCTCATGCAATTAAGGATGTCAGACCTTAGTTTCCCAAAGTCAAAAGTGGAACTCTGCATGGAAAGGGAATGGGGACCTGGGCACGAATGGGAGCTGTATTTATATTAGACAAACAGCCACTAGGTGGTTGAAACCTGCCTCTCATTGCTTCCGTTAACATCAAACAGAAGGCTCATGCTTGCAAAGTAAAGGTGTTTTGTGATCCTCATATACTGTATAATAGAAAGTTATGCATACAGGACAGAGGCTTCCTCATTTCAATGGAGGCACACATCCCTCCCTCATTCAGACTCCGAAAGTGCCTGGAGAACTGGGCCATAGAAACAGTTTGGTGAGCTTTTGGGCTACCTTAGAGCACCAAGCCCTGGCAGTGCCTGATTACCAAGACAATGCTCCCTACCTCCCTTGTGCTTGGGTACCCAACTTAATTCCTCTGCATCAAGCCTATGCAGTGGTAGAGACAGGCAAAATCTTAAGGATAGCGCAAGGAACAGAGACCACCCAAAACTGAAGTCCTAAAGCCCCTCTCAGGAAACCACCTGAGGGGATGCTTAAGTACAATGGACTTGGTTTTGATAGTTTTCAAAATTAAATATATGTATTACATGAGCTAAAGGAATTAATGTAGTGTGATACTGCTCATTTGATGATATTATTTTTCTCCTATAATTTGGAAACTATAAGTGTCTCCCTATTTCCTGCACCTTTGTGCCAATATGTCAGAGGAAGGAGGAAACGCAGACTGATTTAACTTAACCAGCCTCCCAAAAATCCTACTTGCCGGACTCCGTTTAATTTCTTTTTAGGTCACACTGCCCTCTAGGGGATTACGCAGAGAGCGAGGGATTGTTGCGTAATGGGAACATCTCGAATTCAGAGGAAAACACATCTCTTCCTTTGTACTGCAGTAGAAGGTAAGAATCCAAGTATAGAGCTCGTAATTTAGCGTTTTAAGTAGAAACAGCATTCATTTTCTTGAGAAGTATCTTTCATAATTAGCGTTGGGTCTCTGCTTTCTGGGCATGGGGCTAACTCCCCATGCACAGGGTGTTCATCTTTTTACATTAGGAAGCTTGTACAGGGTCCAGTCGATACAGTTAAATCAGGGAAACTTTCCCCCTGATTTCGGGTGGTACTACATGAGAATTATGAGAAAACTTACAGACTTAAATATGCTGTGTAGAGAACATGTATACTTGTACATCAAACAATTTCTTGTTCAATGTTTTTGAAAAAAAACACGCCTGTTTAAAATGAAACAAACTGCAGCAAAAGCAGCATATCAACAGTTGTGAGTGCTTTTGATGGAATATGAAAATGAAAAGAAGGAAAATAGGGAGGAAAAGAAAAGTCTGGAAAAGAGAAAGAAAATTATTAAGAAGATTGGCTGTTAGATGGGCTGAGAAACCCTCTGGCTTTTTCAGAGGTGTCAACACTTGCTAAGGAAGGAGAGTAACCTTCTGC
The DNA here is from genome assembly GCF_009769465.1 of Tauraco erythrolophus. NCBI lineage: Eukaryota > Metazoa > Chordata > Aves > Musophagiformes > Musophagidae > Tauraco > Tauraco erythrolophus. Next base: position 45,130,445 of record NC_141470.1, read on the forward strand.
AAAGGGCTAAAAGGCCATACATCTAGTTGCCTAATAATCTCCAAAAATCAAAGTCTTGGCCCCTTCATTGCCCCTTGCCAACGTGATGATCCTGCCACCGACTTCCCTTCATCCCATTTTAATTCTGAAATAGCAGCATAATCTTGGCTGGCCACACTGAATTAAGAAACAAGGGTGGGAGATGGGAATGCCTCACAAGGTCATCATTTGCTTTTGTGCTTCAACAGCTGGACCCAAATCTGCTTTGCTTGGCTTTTTTTTCTTGAAGCAGCCAAGACATGTAGTGGCAGAGTTTCCTTTTTTTGGAAAGAGGATCTTGGTCCAGCAGCTCACAAATCCATGATCTGGGATGCTTTGGGGATGGGTCCTTCCTCTAGGTTTTCACCTGGTTGTGAGAGTCTTGGCCAATGCTGCCCTCATCCTGCTTGTCAGTATTTCAAGGTAGATATTGTGGGAAGTTCTCATTTGGCCCAGATTAATTTTAATTTTATCGTAGAATGACTGGTCTGAGCACTGCAACATGCTTCCAGTTTCTTCTTTGATACCCTCCCTGCAGTGGAGTAACCACCTCCTGTGACCGCCTGCAACCACAAATAAATCAGTTCTGGCCTCTTCCCAGCATCACACTGGGCTTTTATGAGATGTTAAAGCTGTCAGCTTTACATGATCAGGCTTTTCATTTCAATGTTAGCATACTTAATACTGTTCCATGCTAATAGTTCATGAGATATTCCCCTACCCATTCTCTAGCTTCACTCAGCCATGCTTCTGTCTCCTCACTTACTTTCTGTATTCACTTTATAAAGTTTGTTCTTATACCTGGAAGGATAAATTGCTGAGTCTTCTTAAGCAAAATGTCTCTTACGTGTTTCCTGCCTGGCCATAGCAGTGGGGGTTCATCTCTGCAGTATTTTTTTATTTGATCAGGACAGCTCTATCATATGATTTGCTTTATTCAGGCTTGTACAACCTGTATTGTCATCTGTGGCATGCCGATAGTTTCTACTTCCATTTCTAGTGACCCAGCTGTGTCACGCTATGCTCAGCAGCTCCACAATAACCGGCTTTTCTGACTCTCTGCTGATTCTCACCTCACCATATCAGTATCTCAGAAGTGTGTGTAGCCTCATATTCAATTTTCTATTTAGGAGTAATGATATCTTTATACCTTAGCTCGCACTTCCTTGGTAGGCCGTTTTCTTAGAGATACTAGTAACCACTAATACTAACATTGAATGGTGCTTGTCCTTCCTGAGGTGGTACAGTGGCTCGATGTCTTGTCTGCCTGCTGATGTGCCAGAACCTTGTCTTAGGATCACAGACTGGAGAAACATCTGGCATTGGCAGTTTGAGCAATACCTCTTGTACTAGGCTGGAAATTGACCTCAATGCTCTGTTAAGTCTCCGGTTTGTTCTGGGTTTGTGTAGATGCTCTGTTTACCTGGGAGTATGTTCCAGCAGCGGTGGGATAGCTCTTGCTGTGCTAACCTGCCTCCACCAAGACAAACAGAAGTGTCCTCACAAGTTACTCCTGCCTACAGGAAGAGATTTCTAGTATTGCTCTGTAGCAAGCCATTGCTTTTACCACCCATGTTTATCTCAGTGTACAGTCTCCATGATCATGTGATATGAACTGTCTGGAAATAATGTGTTCCCACTCACTGCTCTGCAGATTAACAGCAGTTTGTTGTTCTTGCTGGGATTACAGACTGCTCAACTCCATAATTCAGTGGGAATCACGTTCTCTGATTGCACAGTTCAAGCCCTGCAAAAACGACTGTCAGCTCGTTTTGCCAGGTTGTGGACTGGGACCCTTCAGATCTGGAGGTGTCGGCACAAGTGTTCTCACACGAAGTCTCTGTATTCTCCATCCTTGGCTGTGCTAGTCCCAGGCTTGATTCTGCAAAGTTATTTGTGGAAGTATAACATCCCCAGAGATATCCTCAGGTTGTCTGTTTTGTCTGTCAATTAATCACACTTTTCATCCCTGTGGGTGTTTCCACAATAGCAGATCTGTTCCCACCATGATTTTCAGCCTGTGTGCAAGGTAAGAATACAGTGCACTTGCTCCCTAACGAGATATTTGCTTTTGGAGATGGTACGTTCTTAGATAGCATTTGAGGAATGGGCAACCAGACTTGGACTACACTTCTCTTCCCTCCTACAACTTGCTTCTCCTTCGGTTTCCACACAGGCAACCTCTTTGCAAGGAGCAGTTGCACTTGGGGATCCATATTCTGTAAGGAAATCCAAAATACCAACAAAAAGCCTGCTCTACTTCAGAAAAGAAGTGAAACAACTAGAAATACCTTAGAGAAACAAAAAAGTATCCCACAACTGCAGTTTGAAAAAACAAAGCAATGCTTTTGCACTGGCATCTTAAAAAAAAATTCAGCAAGGCTGAGCAGGTATTGGAGAAGATTTTCTAACTCCGTGCCACTGAGCTCCGTGTGCTGCCCCCAGGCAGGAAGAAGTCATGGAGGATAAACACTAAACTGCAGCATTCACATAACCAGTTAAGAACCTGCGTGGCTAAAAAGACTCCTTTCAACGCAATTTAAGACCCATTTTACATAACATATTTTCCTAGATCTTGCATGCCTGCATGAAGAACTTCTTGACTCCATAAGTGATTCTCTGATGAAAACAAACAAGGGCTGATGGTGACTAAAGTGCTCCTCAACACAAGAGCAGTGCTGCAGCCAGATTCTGCCACAGCCATTCTTGCATGAAGTAGTGACTTAGTCTACAAGTAGGATGTTTAGTCTCTGCCTGAGCACTGCTGGTGAAAGGTGCTACTCAGCCTGAAAAAGAACCTGATTTACAACAAGAAATACAAGCCAAAGCAACAGCTTCTCCAATCACAATGGTTGAGTGGGAAGGTTAAGATTTAAGATGCAATACTTGAGTTAGAATTTGCCTTGGAAAACAGGGTTAGATCTCTTTTCTGCAGTTCTCCTCAAAGCCTTCCTGCTCACCTATTCCGAGGATCCAGTCTGTCAAACAGGACTCAGAGCCACGCTGTGCCCTGCAGCCCTATCACTAGCATTGCTTTGGTGCTGATTTACACGGGCGAGAATAAAAGCAGAAAGCAATGCATCATCTCGTCCAGCCTCCTATATATCAGCAGTCATTTTATGTCGCTGTTGAGACCTGTCTTGAGCCTTGAGTGATTTGAGCGTGATCTAAACTCACCTTGCAGAGGGACCTCCAGTCTTCATTGAAAGGTCCTTACCTTAGCTGATCACCCTCACACTTCCAAAGGTGAGCCGTGCTCCAAGTTTGGACTTGTCTGGCTTTCAGCCTCCATTTTTGTTATGCCTTTCTACCCTAGATTGAAGAGGGGTTTGCCTCTAGGAAGACTAGATCACAAGTGATCCTGTGGATCAACCCTTTTACTGCAGAGGGTTCAGAAATCAAATCCCATATGTCTCTTCACATAATGATCAGCGTAAAAGCCCCATGTGTCTCTGTGAAGATATCTTTATGCTATAATGAAGTGATCTTTCAATCTTATTTCTGCTAAGCCCAGTAGAAATAATTTTTAAAAGTCCTTTATCCTGTTATTGTCATCTTTCTTGAATTATTTTATGGATCTTGCTTGCATGCTCTCCTGCAACGTGTTTTTAAAATATGGATACAGCCAGTAGACATAGTGACCTAGCACTGATCTCATCAGAGCTAGAGGTAGAGAGAAATCGTTTTCTTTTTCTGGCTTTCCAACTCATTCTTCAAACCCAAGGATTACACTAGCCTTTTTCACTCCATAGTTATACCGGCAGCTTCCACTGAACTCCTGGTTCACAAGACCTCTTTTGGACTCAGGGCTTCCCAACTATCTTTTCCTTATTCCTTCTGTAGGATCAGTATGTTTCTGTCCTTGATGTACCACTTTCCCGTGACAGTATTCAAACGTATTTTTTAAAGGCTCATCTTTCAAAGGAACATGGGCTGCTTTTTACAGTTGCCTTTTCCACTCACAGTCTGCCCTATGATTGGGGTGCCAGGGATGGGAAGAGAGAAGGGAACAGGATGGCCCTTCCAGTAGCAACGAGCTAATAGATTAGAATAGATTAGAATAGATGTCCATGTCCATAATGTCATGGACAGGACACAGAAAAAATTTTCTGTCACCCATGCATGTTTTAACTTGGGAAAAATATATGAATAGCAGGAAAAATACAAAACGTTGAGCAATTGCGTTTTAAAGGAACTGGAGTCGTGCTTTGTGCTGAATGAGGCAGAGATCTCCTAGGAGAAATTCAGTGTGATCAGTTGATTAAAGACTGTATCAGAATAAATAAACCCGGGGGACTACCTCATTTCTGGAACATCCTGGCTTTTGAAGTTTGACTTTGCAAATAAAGATGTATTTAAATATATTTGCATTTGTAACACATTATTTATCTCCCTTAGGAAACAGCCTCTGGATAAGCACGAGGCAGACCACAAGCTTTAAATTGAAGTTAAGCAGGTGCTTAAATGTTTCCCTGAATGAGATAGGCCTTAACTATCACTCTAAAACTACAAGTCAATGTGGGAGTTTTTATACTATGTACTTAGGCTTCCAAGTGTACCTCTAACGGTGTCAAGGACTAGCTTTCTGAAGTGTGAAGTGTCCAGCAGCACTTCATGCTTGGCTAATCTACCTACAATACATGCCTCACCCCTGTGCAGGTGTCTTCTATACTCTTCCACTGCCCTGTCCCTGAAAACTAATGTTTATTATTCAAATAAATCAAACATGTTTATGTATTTTTAAGCAGTCAAGGATGGCTCAATGCATTTGTCGTGCTCACTGTACAATTTTTTCCCCTTTTTTGGCCTGTGAGAGAGGCTCTGACAGTATATCGCCATATATTTAGACAGGTCCTACTGCAATGCGGAGCCCTCCTCATGCTGAGGGGCTTAGATGCTTCTGTCCTATAGATAAATACTGATGGTATATCTACATAGTAAACAAACAAACAAGCAAAAAAGATTCTCATATGAATAAGGCTTAAGATAACCTGGGGAAGATGGACTTCTTTATTTCCATTATTCTTTCGATCATTTGGTTTTTGATAGCAAAAGATATTTTCCTTGAAGTTAAGATCTGCTATTCTTTAATCCCCAGGAAAATGATTACCATCATTTAAGAAAATCATATTCTTTCTAATTAAGCTGTTTTCAGACAATTAAATTGCTTCCTGATTTTCATAATTGTCTCATTGCTAAGATCTACCTCTTTCCTGATTAGCAAGGTGGAAAATCCCCAACGCTTTTACTCCGTACAATATTTAGCAGTTAAGAAAGAAGCCCCAGCAAATATTCTGTGTCAAATGCTTCCTCCACACGACCTGCCCTATATATACCGCTCTGGCTTCACAAAGTCAGATCACATAGCCAAAGACACCCAGAAAAGTGACCAGAAAAGTAAAAGGAAGCCTGTTTGGGATAGCCAAGCACAGAAGGCACCATACCCTGGGAGGCCAAGGCGAATCTCTCTCTCACCTTCAGTTTTCATGAGGAGAAGACCATCTTCCCAACCATACCCAGTGGGTGAGCTGTGGATGTGCTGTCCAGACTGTCCTCTGCGGCGCAGCAGAGGGTCGGGTCGAGGAGATGTGTCTGAAGGATGCTAGTACCACTGCACTGCCTCACAGTTACAGAGCACACAAAATCGCCCAGTCAATGGCTGCATTTCTTGTGCTACCGCAGTCAGTTCACCTGCACATCACCTGTCCCTGCAGTGGTCGCATCGGAGACTCCAGATCTCCCAAGAGCTATATATAGCTACCCTCTAACACTGTATTCTTGGTTTGTCCCTTTCCATGTGCATATTCTCGTCTTCTTTTTCTTTTTCTTTCACTTTCTCTCTCCCGTTCATCTCCTTCTTTTTTACGGTAAAGCATTAGCTGTTAAGAAGCGTAACACTTGTTATAACATACAAGTGTCGTAGAGTGCTAGGTGTTATGGGGTCTGGGGAGCACCATGTGGCTTTTGGCCTGAGAAAGGTGCACAGTGGAAGACCTGTGGATCTTTCCACATTTATGGCATGATTGCCTGCAACTTCATGGAGGCTGTTCCAAATGACCCAGAGGGTAAATACTCTTAAATTGGATTTTGGAGGAAAATATGTGACTGGGGAGTCACTGTTTCAAAAACTCTATTCCTGCTTTGGTGTGCATACTCTGTCAAGGTGTTGTTATGAGAAATAAAGATAGCAGGTTAGTCAGAGACTATGGACTAGAGCTATGTAAATGTGAAAGTGAGAAAACATACAATACGTATGTACCAATGCCGGTTGATTAAATTAATCAGGTCAGACCCTCAGCTGGACATAGAGGTGTTCCTACAGCTACAGTGACAAACACCACCTGAAGAGCTGGCTCATGATGTTTTTGAAGGTAGGGCTAGGACTGAAGGGACCTTTCCACCACAGCTAACCACATGAGGGACAAATTATTTTACAGCAGAGAGGGCCTGCCTTTGAAAATGCAGAATTCATCAATTCTTATGATTTTTGCAGGACTGATACTGTAATTGTTTTAGTGGCCCAGTTTTTGAAGTCAAATGATGAACTGACAGTGTATACAAAGATGTGCCATTTTAGTTAGAATTGAACTTAACAAGCTTTTCTGAAAAGAGAAAATAGATTCAAAAACATTTAAAATGTGACAAAATTGTTCTCCAAAAAGAAACTGGGAGGCAAAAAAAGGCTATCTCTTTCTTTTTAATCTCATTATTCTTTACACTGACCTCGTGATTTTTGAGATCTGACTCACTGATTTTTAACACTCCTGTGGCACAGTTTGAAAATGTAGCACAGACTCATAAGCATAAACATATTAATATATCCAGGAATATTCCTTCAGTAGAGATATTCATGGGGGCGTTAGATCTATCTCCTACAATCTCCTTCCTTTGGCATTCCCAACCAAAAGAAAGAAGTCCTGAAAGCAAACGGTTTTACCTTCCTAATATGAGATTTCCTCTGAGAGACAAGCCTCTGCTCTCAGTGTCATTTTGGTTGTTCTCAGGAATGCTGATACTCTTATACTCTTCAACTTTTTGCCTTTTTCACCTTGCACTGTTAACAGCCTGTCTCAGAGGGCGGTAATGTAGTACAAATAAGTTTTGTCTGTGGAAAAGAATCCTGCAGAAAATACCATGTGTGGGAAGCGATCCTTCCCAACACCTGCACGCCGCCTCCGAACCGAGGGCTGAGCTAGCTGGAGTATGTTATGAGAGTGATACACAGATGATCAGTAAGCTCTTTGCTTGGCATCCCTTTTTCATTATGCTGCCATTTTAGAGGAATGTTTTTATAGCCTCCGCTTGATTTTCCATCAGATCCCTCCCTCCCTGTGAATCCTCCCTTCCTGCTTCCTACAGAATGTGGCCAGCTGGTTACTGCTAAATTTAAACAAAGATGTGCTACTTGTAACTCTCTTTGCTTCATCCACACAATATTACTAGCCTAACTCAGCTAGCAAGAAGTACTTCTATTTTGATGTGCACAGGGACTGTAAGCCCAGATGAAGGTCAATGAAGGCTGTTGCATAGATAGATAGTGCTGACGGGGAGTGCTCTAACTGGTTTTCCGCAGGAAAGTGCCGATTCAGTGGAATCGGGACATTTGAGAGGTACATGTGGATTCTGCTCAATATGTGGGAACACGACGGGAACTTAAAATTGGGTGCCCAGTGGCGGTCTGCAGAGCAGCTCCACGAGCAGCAGCAAAGCACAGCCCAGGTCTCCATCAGTGCTGTAATACTGCCATGCTGATACACAACAAAACACCCAGCATCTCCTGTGAAATGGAAATCCTCCTTTCCAGTCAGCTCTAATTACAAACAGCATACCACGTTTAAATAACCAATAAAATAGGGCATCAACAAAGAAGCTGCTCTTTGCATCTCTGAGATTCATACAGCATCCAAGAGCTCAAACATCAAGGAGAAAACAGCAGGTAGCTTCACTCCCAAGATCTCTCCCCTGCTGTTGTTATCATTGACAATGAAGGCAGTGTTGTAAGTGCAGAGTGCAATGGACAATTCATGCACTTACTGTATCTTGCACTCTAGCTACAGGCGCGTGATTTTCTGAAGAAATGATGACAGGATCAAACACATTCTGGCAGATGCTCACAAAATCAGAGCCCCTTTCACTCAGTAAATGACCATAAAAATGCTTTGAAGATGACAATAAAAAGTTATTTAATCATGTTCAAAACAGAAGCACCTGGCAAGTCAATATATCATTTTTTACATGATTGGCTGGTACAGTGACAATAGTGAAAAATGCAAAGTGAGGCTGTTAGGATCAGCAACTGGCCTGATTCTATAGTAGGCATAGCCTGATGGTGGAGAGAGAGAGCAAGAGAAGAGGAATGAAAAAGCAACAGAGAGAGTCACACATATATTTCCTCAGCCTCCTGTTTTTTCAACTATTTTCCCGGCTGTTACAAGGTGCCCTTGGGAGCCTGGTCTGAAGATGTCCTTAGCAGCTCCCATTTTCTGTGAAGTCGATGCCAGAAAGAGAAAGGACAGTGACAAAAAGAAGACCTAAGACAGCCTGGGTGATCTTCCTGCTGCCATAGCAGAGGGGAAAAGGTGCTGGGGAGGGGGGGTAGCGATCTGGCCTTTTGGTAGCACCACTGCCCTGGGATGCCTGCAAACTGGTAGGTGGGGGCTGCTAGAAATAGAGACATAGAGACTGTCACGTGCAGGTGGGCACAGATTCACCTAACAGCCCAGGAGAGCCGGTACCTGCTATTAGCAGTGTGGGCTGTGGGGCAATGCCACAGAACGAAGAAGAGCCCATGATGTTATTCAGCCCCACCACTACTCTCGCAGCTGTATCTGCCTCAAATTCAGCAACTCTTTTAGACAAGCCATTTACAAGTGAGGTGTCATATGCAATCGTAGCATCGAAGAGCTTTCCAACTATACCTGGTGCAGTTCAAAACCAGCTTTGTGATACTGATTGATTGGGCTTTTTCATGATCAGCTGAAATTAAAACAGCCCAAGGGTGATGGCAATTTACATGGGTTGACAATAGAGGCTGTTCTGGCACCTGAAGTTCACCACGGTAGCAAATTTAGATGTCCAGATTTTAAGGTCAAAAGGGCTTGTTTTGACCAAGCACTGACAACTCTAATAAAATATGAGCCACAGAGATCCCTGGAATTAATTCCCAACACGAGGGCAACATCTATCATCAAACTAGAACATCTTTGTTTAAATATCCCATTTAAATTTTTCAGAGTCAGGCAATTTGCCACTAAGTTGTGGTAAAAATGGCTAATTATTCTCAATGATTAAGAGTCAGGCCAGATTTCAAACTAGGTTTTATCCTTTTTTTTATTGGACCTCATTAAACTTTTCCAGCTAAATTAAAGAGCCTTTTATGACCAACTTCATTTTTTCTGTGTGAGTACTTTAACTTAGGTTGCTTCTTCAGTCTCTTTGGTAAGGTAGAATAGATAGGACACCTATCCCAACCTTCACTCCACAGGATGATTGCCAAGACTTCACCTTTCCTGTGGGACTCACACGATGGCTCTTGAGTAGTTTAACATCTTTCTTAAAACGTAGACACCAGATCAGTACTGTAGCAGCTTGAAATTTCAGTGCTCCCAGAATTCAACTCTCTGTTGCCAAAGGAACATTTAAAACTAAAGTACTCCAAGCTGAAAACAATAATAAACTCTAGGTTACTTTGAAGCATAGATAAAGTTGGCTTTCAGTAGCCATATTTGAATAGACAAATGTTAAAGTAATCACAAACATACACATTTGTACTGTGAAAACTAGTATAACTGAGTCTGAAGGTTACTCATTTGTAAAATTAGTTCCTCGAGATTGTTATATTAGACATGAGTGAAGAAAATGGAGTGGTAAATTACTGGTTTAAAAATAGAAGATGAGGAAGGGGAGAATACTGACACAATCTCAACCTTCACTAGAAGGTAGGTAAACCATGCACAGAGGAAATATTTGTGATAGTGAAGGCAGAACGTCAGCACTGAAGACACAAACAATAACATCAGCTGAGGCTAATGTAGGGGAAGGAAAGGGAAGAGCTAAGGGAAAGCAGTCATGTCTGTCTTTTAACCGTTTGTGCAAATAGCACAGAAGGACGTTTGGTAACATGGTGCTCTCTGAAAGCATCTGGGAAATGGAAGAGATGAGGAGGAGCCCCCAACCAGTGCCCAGCTAGCAGCAGCAGATGCATTTTCTGAAGTGTGATGGCAAAGCACCAGGGATGATACAGTGTTTTGCAGAGAGCAGATGTGTTCCATTAGGAGCTCTACGTGAATGCACACAAACAACAGAAAGATGCAAATCAACAGCTTCCAAAAAAAACCCCGCACTAGCTACTGGGCACCTTTCCATACTTGGCTGCAGCCTTTTCAGGGAAGTTTATTTGGTCCAGCAATGTTGGAAAGTCATGAGCATATGGGATAGATGTAGAAGATATCCAAGACAGGATACAAACCTTGAAGAATGGCTATAGAAAGACAATGGTAGTAGAGAAAAGAAGTAAAAGGCTTTATATAAGTTTTATGAAAACAGCAGTTAACACAAATAGTCACGTGTCTGAGTAAAAATACCACAGATGGCAGTGATCTTGAGTCATTTTCCACAATACTCAGATATGGAGAAGTATCAGTAGAATGTTTTCTTCTCAATTACCCTTTTATTGCAGCTGAGGAAAGACATGGTTTACTTAGATACATGTAACATATGTGGGATAAGGCATGCAAACACCGTAACATAGCACCAATGTACTGAAATTTGACTACATAATTCATATGTAATTACATAAATCAATCTATTTTATAAAAATAAGATTTTTTTTCTCTACAGATTGATATTTTCTATGTATTTTTAAGTGACTATATTTATGATTTAGTAAAATCGTGATTAGTGTTGAATATCACAAAGTCATTAACTTAGTACCAAATCTCCCATCCACCCACAACAGGAAAATAAGGAGGTAAGAGGAAAACTGCATTCCCATACAGAGTCTGATGCTTCCTGGCAACAAATACTGCAAAGCAAAATACTGTGGCTGTTGGGAATGTCAAGAAACCATTTTTGTCCTCGGGGACACTATGAACTAGTGAGCAGGACTGTCCCACATGTCAGATGTCCCTGAGAAGTTTGCCCGACTGCTCAAAACAGCATGGACAGTCCCATGGAAATGCACCCTCCGTGCTCCAGAACTGGTGAGGAGATTTACTCTTTTCATTATTGTTACTAGCTTGTCTACATCTATTTCCTATTTCTCTTTGTTCCTTTTCTCTTTTAAAGTATTCCTCATCCAGAAGCAAATTCTATCAGATTCTGAAGAGGATATCTGACTCCCAAGTTTAAGCATTAGATGGAGTAAAAGTTTATAAAGTAACTGACATCACATCGTCTCTGAATTATTTGGTCTCCTTTTGTTTGGGAAGGCAGTCTGAGACCTACCAGTGTCTAAAATGGACTCGTTCTCCATATCAGTCCTGAATATAAAGAAAGATATAGCTCTGCTCTGGAGAGAGGTGTCCCAAGTGTTGCTTGGAAGACCTATCTCTGGAGAGTACATTTCCAACACACTTCACAATCTCTTTTAAATAGAAGAAGACTGGGGAAACAAGATGAAAACTTGCACAACTGCCAACATCCTTAGTCTAAAGTGCTGATTGCCTTCACTGTTTAGAATGCAATTGTAAACCTGAATATGATGAAAAATAGTCCTGATGTCATAGCTCAGTAATCTGTGCTTAGTGGCAGGCAGAGATGCCTTATTCCTGTTAAATCTTGCAGATGTGTTAGTGATTTTTTAATCATACTAATAATGTTAGTTACTGCTGATCAGAGCTATTTTACTCCTGCGGGATAGTTAAGCAGAGCTTTATGCTTGAGGAGCATAAAGCAACTTCTCTGACATGGGCAGCTCTGCATCTACCGCCTCCTTTCCCACGGGAAATTCCCTTTTAACTAAGATGAGTTAGAAACCTCGTGGAAGTTATGTGAGGTGCCTGGGGTCCTTCTGTCATTACTGATGCTGCAGACACTTCTCTTTGTCTGATTTTTTTCATGTCAAGTAGATGTAGTGGAGTCTTTTGCAATTCTTTGGTCATGGCAGGAATTCTGCATAGAGTGGCCTATCTTATGGCCAATATGTATGGGACTGGACCAATAAATGTTCAAGGGCTGGAAGCACCAGATGAGGAAATGAAAAATGTGCTTTTGATGAAAGGGCTGAGTGTCATTAGTAAAACTCAGAAACTGCTACTCCCTGTACCCTAGCTGTTCCCATCTCCTCTAGATGCAGCAGGCATTTGTGTCCAGTAAGACACCACCTTCATCAATGAACTGTGGCCCGTGAAGGGCACCAAGTACAGGGAGAGTCAAACCTCTGTTCCTCCACAGAAAGTGCTGGGCACCACCAGTTTCTGAAAGCAAAGTGAGCTCACTGTAACCCCTCCAGCATCAGCTGAGCTGTGACCAGGCATGGAAGGGTTACTCCTATTGAGTGCTATGAGGTGGGAGGGGCTGAAAAGTCCGAAGAATTTCCACAGGCCTGACTTACACTTAGTTAACAGCACAGTCCAGATGGGTTATTAACCCAGGCATAGATACCTCAAGGCTGCCAGGAACCTTTCCTGAGTCAGTGATAAAGGAATTTATTTTGGTGCGTGGCAGAGTTCTGCTTGGGAGGTGATATTTTTCATCTGTTGTAATTTTTCAAATGTATAATGTGTACATGCAAAGACTAATGATGGACATGCATTGGCAGGAGCACACTCAATTCGTTCATAAATTATTGTAAGGAAGCGCGATCATATACTCTTTCAAAACTATTGTCCGTTTTTTGGAGGCAGCCTAGTAATTTGTTTTAATGCCTTGGTTCTGAGTTAACAAACGTATGCCGTGGGGCTCCCACTGAAACAGGGCTGGGCCTTTGCAAAGTCAATAGTTTATTTACTTACTAAGAATAAAGCACCCGGGAAGATGTTTGAAGATGTTAGCAATGCTTTTCATTAGCTGAAGATGGCATTTAGGTCTTGATCATGGCATGTTTATTCATTAGTTTCAGTGAAATCACAGGCCTATTCACAGGATGAAAGTAACAGTGAGACCTGGTGGGGAAAAAGAAAGGTAGAAAAGGCAGATTGTGTGTGCATTCACCTCTTTGAGGAGGAGCGGGGAAAAAAACAAACCAGCAACTGAGATGATTTCATGCCTTATTAAAAACCAAGCCAAAGTAACCAAAAATACACTGAAAGGCAGTAAGCTTCTTTTACCTCAAAACCATTATCAACAACATTTTTTAAGATGTGTCTCCTAGATACGACTTAACCACTGGTAAGGTTAACAAATCAATTTTCCTTACTAAAGGAAATTTAACTTACACTTAAAGTTTAGATGGATTAATTTGTTTCGATCAGGAAAATAATATTTTCAATCCCACCCTATCTTCTTCAGAAGACTTTTGCTTTTTACTGTAAATCCTCATAGTCTATTGAATTGACTCATTATTTAATACATTCTTCTTTATACTTGGATGTATCACGTTAAGGTGATTACTTTTTTCAGTACTTGAACTTGACTCTGTCATCCGCACTGTACCTCTGTTGCAGTGACTTCCCCTCAGCCTGCAAGGGCACGACTTGAGCCTTTGCCAGTGCCCAGGAGTGGCATCATTCCCATTCCCTAGGCTTGGTAAAAGGTAACACTCACAAATCACTCATTTTGCTTCATGAAATCTGCATCTGGGAACATTGCAGCCAGTGACGAGAGGAAACCAGTGCAGCCTGGGGCTGAGAAGGGAAGGGACACCCTAGCATCCTCTGTCATCGCCCATATGAACAATAACTGATAAAAGCAGTGATATAATGAAGACCTCCTATTTTACAGATGCGTCCTATGGCCATATATGGCCTTCAGGACAGAAGAGCAGCCCAGATAACCAAGGATCCAGGGAGGGAGCCTTCCGGGTGGGATGCTACCAAACCCTCGACAAGCTGACAGAGAGTGGGTTTGGGCTGAGGAGGAGGAGACTTCTCCTCTTGTCTTTGTTTCCGTTTCTCATGACGATGTCACACTATTTCCACGGCTGATCCTGCTGCATAGCTGGGTCGCAAAGAGTTAAAATGGAGAGCAGCATATGCACTTTTAAAACTACATTCGACAAAGTCCATTGCTTGAAGTCCGAGTCCCTTCTCCCCACGCCCCTCCCCAGCTTCCAGTAATCATTTATTATAAAGGGGTTTTATGATACAAATTTGATAATCTCCCATACACATTGGCACTGTTCTAATTGGAGTTGTAAGCCCATAAAATTCAAGCCCTTTGTTTTCATGAAGGCCACAAGGTTTTAAAAGATACTATTGTACCGCCTAAAACCCATAAAATTGTCACTAGGGACTGATTAAACAGTCCTGAATTGAAACAGTGCGGATTTTGTCTAGGTCCTTTTCATGCACAACAATGCTCTTTTCAACCCCCAAGACAAAAGGAGGTTTAAGGAGCGATTCTCTGGGAGATTCTTCTAAGATAACCCCATCCATATGGGAGACAAGATGGCATGCAGCTGAGACGAAAAAAAAAAGAGGAAAAAAAAGGAAAAAAATATTGTGGATGGCAGAAGGAAAAATAAAGGCAAGGGGAGGAAGACAACAACAAAAAATAAAACCCCACCAGGTGACATGGAGGCTGTTTTCCCCCAGGTCCTTCCCGCACATCCCAGAAGCGTTGTCCGGTCTGCATGTCCCTCTTGGCACATGGTCCCAAGCAGGGAAGGGGATGCAGGTGGGAGGACCGCCGTCGCGATGCTGGGGACGGGGCCAAAAGCATCCACGGAGTCCCCCTCCCCAGACGCGACAGGCGACGCTTTGCAGCCCCGCTCCCCGGGGGCTCCCAGAGGCACATCTGATCCGAAGTAATTCCCTTCTAGGAAATAATAAAATAAAATTAAAAAAAAAAAAAAAAAAAAAACCAAAAAAAAAAACCACAAAACAAAACCCAAACCCACCAACCAAAACAAAACCCAGCGGGTCCCTTTTCCTCGAAAGCCTTTCCTCGGCGGGCAGGTTGTCTTGCACCAGTCCCCGTAGGGTCTTCGTCCTCAAATATTCCCTCTGCCTTCCTGATCCGCGGCTCCCGTCGGCAGGTTGGAGGCAGCTGGTCTAGTCAATATTTCAAAGAGATTTGGCTTGTTGGGGGTTTTTTGGAGGGTTTTTCCCCATTGACGGTTGCAAGGACAATTATATTGTGTTTGTGTTGGGATTTTGGTTTGTTTGGTTGTGTTTTTTTTCCTCCAATTAATAAAATCAATAGTTCACGAAAGCGTTTCAAAACATAGTTCTCAGGGCCTTAAAAGGCATCACTATTTTCTTCCCCGGTCGATTTTTTAAACAGATACAGACTAAAGGCAAGATTGGCTTAATCCTGAGCCCAGCCTTAGAGGCTTTAAAAAAGATGGCAACGAACCGCGGCCCCGCCGGAGCCCGCGGCCCTGCGCTGCGCCCGCCGGCCGGCCTGGGCGGAGGAAACCCCGCGCCGCTGCCTCCGGGACCTCGGCTGGGGCCGGGCATCGTCGCCCAAAACGAAAGGCAGGGAACCTCCAGAGACCAGGAGCTTCGGGCTCACGCCTCTCGTAGGAAATATCACCAGATTTACAGGGAGATACGTGCAGCAAACTTTATTCTCCGTTTACCGGCGCGCGTGGGTAAAATAAACGAAATTGAGCGTGAATTTCCACTGCCGCCATCAAGACAAGTATTTAAGCTTTTACGGCACGGGAGGTAATCCTATGTTAAAGCCATCGTCAAAAATACACTTCGCCGCCGGGAAAAATTTATTTGCCAAAAATCGTTTTATTAGTCACTGGAAGAATCAGCTATTTTAAAATAAACTAGGTCGCTAGGATTATTATTTTTTTTTTTTTAACAAGGAATCTCTGGAAAAGGAGCAAGAGGAGCGGAGGTTTTACAAAATCGGAGCCGCATCCGGCATCCGCGCCCTCGGCAGAGACCGGCGGAGGGGAGGGCGGCCCAGGCGAGCTTCGTCCCGGCCGGCCGCGCCGCCGGCCTGCCCGCCGCCGCCCCGGAGCCGCGCTCCGCCGCCCGGCCCTCCCGAGCCCGGCAGCCGCGGTGCCCCGGCGCGCCCCGGCGCCTTCCCCGCTCTAGGAGCCCGGGGCTGGGGCGGGCCTCCCCGCGCCCGTGGCATGAGTCCGGCCCCGGAGGGCGAAGCGCCGCCGTCACCAGCCCCAGGAGACGACGGCGGGGTGCGGTAAGCGCTGGTAAGCGGGGAAGACGCCGAGGGCGGCGGCGGAGGCGGGCGGGCAGGCTCGGTAGCCCTGCAGGGCGAGGGCAGCCTGGGCGCTGCAGCCCGCCATGGCGCAGCCCAGCTTGGGGCGGGCGGCGGGCGGCGGGGGGCTGGCGGGGCAGCCGCGGCAGGGCTCCCCGTCCCGCACCAGCACCGGCACCACCACCCGGCGCAGCAGGGCGGGCGGGCGCGGCGCGGGGCTGCCGGGGCCCTCGCTCCGCGCCCGCTTCATCTTGTAGCGGTGGTTTTGGAACCAGATCTTCACCTGGGTGGGCGTGAGGCTTAGCAGCCGGGCCAGCTGCTCCCGCTCCGGCGCCGAGAGGTACCGCTGCTGCCGGAACCGCCGCTCCAGCTCCAGCGTCTGCGCCTTGGAGAAGAGCACCCGCCGCTTCTTCTTCTTCTCCTCGGCCTCCGAGCCGCGGGCGGGGAGCGACCTTTGGGTGGAGTCGGGCAAGCTCAGCTCCGGGCCGCTCTCGTCGGAAGCTGGGGACAGCGAGGGGGTTAGAGAGAGGGGGCGGCCGGGGACGGAGCGAAGGGCAGCACCGAGGAGGCGGCGGGCCGTCGAGAGCCGAATCGCCTCCCGCAGAGAAAGCCCCGGCTGTTTACCGGACCAGATTAATCCCAACAGTCAACAAGAGATGCGAGCTAACCCCCCGAATAGGTGAAACCTAACCCACGGGACGGAGCGGGCTTTCCCCCCGCGGGGGAGCGGCTCTGCCCCGGCGCCAATCCCCGCGCGGCCTCGGCCGCTTCGCCCCGCAGGGCCGGGGGGCTTGCGGGCTGGCAGCGTTTGTGCTCGCTCGGTGCTAAAACGCAGCATCGCGCTGCCCAGTCCCTTCGTTACTGCTTCTCTCCAGCCACTCCGTTACATTAACTCATCCCGATGGGGTTCCCGCATCCATCCAAAGTAAGGTGTGCCCCCATGCACACACAAGTGTACACTAAACGCCATATATCTGCGGCACCACTTAAGTGTGCGAGGTTAAGAGCGATGTGTAATGGCTGGGTTTGGGGGCCGGCGCCTGCTCCCCGCGATGGCAGGTGCGCGGGTCTCGGCGGCGGCGCCTGGGGCGCGCTCCGCGGCAGCGCGGGGAGACGAGGCCCGGGGTGTGTGCTTAAGGTGCGTGGGGTGACTTGACACCCCTCCAGCACATAAAGGCAGGATTTCTTGCAACAGTGAAACGGGAAAGAAAGAGGAAAAAAAAAAAAAAAAAGAGTCCGGGAAGCGAGCTTAAACGAAAAGCGCAGAGAAACGGGCGGACACAGCCTGAGGTTTTGCTTTCTGCCGTACATGCACAGATCTATGGAACAAAAAGAAAAAAAAAATCTTTTCTATCTTAAGCTCGTGGCCGGGATGTTCCTACTGTTTCATTGTTGCAATTGAGTAATATTCTATAAAATTCACAGCCTGGATCCCCCCGATCCTGTAGGCTACATATGCTGTCGATTCGCTTCTTCGCGTCTTCCCCAAAGGAAGGGGGGAAACAAATAAAAGAGAGCTGTGCGGAGATGGCGAGTTCCTGTCCGTTTCATACTCACAGGGATAGTGATTTCTGTCTGTTTCTATCCACCCTCGGTACGGTGAGCCGCTGTAGTTCTCCGCTGAGTGGTGATGGTCAGAGGCTTGCTTTATGCTATTAGCATCCTGCTCTGGTAAATCCAAAATGCTCCTCACTGTAAAACTGATCCTGCCAGATGTGGCCATGGTAGGTTGTGCACACCCCCCAAAAAAAAAATATCGTCCCGAAGCCCCGAACCTCCACCCTTAAAAACTGCGAGAGAAGGACTGCACCCGGTTACTGGGGATTCTCCTGGCACAAGAGGACCTTCCCTTCCATCGCCACCTAACCCCAAATATTAGTGTCGTTTACAGAGGTGTCCTGTTTATATAAACAGTCCTCCCCACTGCAGACACAGCCTTCTTTCAAACCGTCCCTGTCTATAGGATGCTAAGTACCTGAATTAGTCAAGTGCTAAAGCCCTAATGGGAGTAGGTGTAACCCCCCCCTCCCGCCACCCCCATGAGAGAATAACCCGTTACCTCCCAAAGACAGCAGGAAACAGGCTTCATCATTACATATTCTGTCTGATTAGCCAAAAGTGGGGACAGATAATGGTAATTGTTAGCAGTGAATAACATCTTGGGTGGCATGTGGATGACCAACAACCACCCCCCTCTGTCCGCCACCAAAGCCACCAGCGTCCCTTCTATCCGCAGACAAAGTGAATCCTCCCAGGACATCCGCAGAGCCTGCCGAAAGCCCCCTCCCCGCTTCTCCCTCTTTATTTCCCCCCCCCCTCCCCTCGCTCTTTAAACCTGGAAGGAATTTAAGTCGTTATTTGTTTTATTTCCCCGAGCTGTTTGCAGTACTACCTCCAATTCTCCCGCTTGTCATTGGCAGGTTTCCTACCCTCAACGGGGAATTTTTCACACCTCGGCTGAGCTCCCGGCGGGGAAGGCTGCCGGGTATGTGTCTTGAGGGACTGGGACCTCCAGATTTTTTTTTTTTTTTTTTTGCCTCTCCTGAGCACGGTGGATGGAAGGTGCACCTTTGTGATGGCGTGAGCTTGGCTGGGGAAAAGCGGGGAGCCCGACACACTTGGTCCAGAAGCAAGAGTCGGGAGGAGGGGTGGAGGAGATTTTTCTTTTAGCATCATTTTGCCTTGTCATAACCCAAGGAATAATCCCTCGGACGATATGTGCGAGCAGCTGAAACGATTCCAGCTGGGAGACAGGGAGAAAAAAAATCAAACACGGCACATTTATTTATCCGCGCGCCTCCCGTCCCCGCCGAGCGCCGCTTCATCTGCCGAAAGCAGCAGCCAACAAACCCAGAGCCCCGGCGCCTCGGGTCGGAGGGGTGCGGACATCGGCTGGGCACGGCCCGGGGGCGGCTTGGCGGCGGCCCCGCGGTCCCCTCCGCAGGGCGAGCGCCTCCTCGCAGCCTTTCACCGGGCGGCCCCGTTCCCCCCGCGAAGCTGCGGTGGGGTTTTGTCCAGCCTCGATGGTCGCCGAGGACCTATTGAAAAACACGATATAGAAACCAAAAGCCTGATGAGTCGTTCCAACGCAAAACTGCAGCGGCAGGGCTCGGCCCTCGGCCTCGGGGCAGGGGCAGAAGTGACCATTAGCCTGTTTGAGGCGGGTCGCGCAGCGTGGGTCACACCGCCGGGGCAGCACAGGGCGGGGGCGGGACACCCTCCCCATCCCCACGCCGCAGCTGGTTTCACGGGAGGGACCCGGCGCCCGTCTAGGACACCAGTGGGAGGTGAGTCCGGCTGGATGGAGGAAAGCCCGGAGGGAAGGAGTCACCTAACCTCTCCCGAGCAGATCCGCTTGCCCTGGAATGCCGGCCCCGGCGCACCGAGCACAGCCCTGTCGGGCAAACGGCGCGAAACCCTGCCATGATGCACTGCGCGCCTGGAAATGGAAACCCAGATATACGCTACTCTTGTAGCCGGCCGCTTTGTTGGTTCAAATTTCCCTGTCCAAACAGACATCTATAAGCTATTGTGTATAGATTATATTTATCCGTCCCTGCTCTCGCCCCCAGTCCCGCTCCCCGCCTGCCCTTGGCCGCCGCCGCCCCTCCCCGCCCTGCTCTGGGTGTCACTTCTGGAAGCAGTTACACTTCACGGGGAAAATGTCAATAGAGCAATAACGGCAAGGGAGAGGCGAGATTTATAGCGGCAAGATTTGTGGGCGAGATGAACGGGACACAAGGCTCCGTTTGGCCAACTTCCCGCATATTTCTTCATGACTGGACAGACTCCATATAAACGATTCCCAGGCCGTGATTACCACAGCCGCCTATCAAGCGTGCCTGGTGACAGTAGTTATCTTCCCCGCTCCAAGCACAGCCTCCCAGCCGTCCTGGGTGGTCGGAGCGAGGGGACCACAAATACATGCCAACTGCTAGGCCGTGAACAAAAGGGAAATGTAGCCCTATGTCCCGGACCTGTTGGAAGCATTTGTTCCAGTCAAGATTTTGCATTTGTTCAGATCTGGAATAATAGGTGATTGACGCCTTCCCACAATGTGCTTTAACTCTCCGGGATAAATCGGAGCTTGTTCCTTGTTGTCATGGTTTTCAATAGGGTTCAATGGGATTGAACCACTATCGACTCTGCTTTACGTCTCCGGCAGCCCCGTCCATACAAATTTATTAGTTATGTCTTTTTAAATGAGATTAAATTGAAACGACGTGGCCGTCCCCGGCGGAACGGCTCCTCCCGCGGTCACCCTGGTCCCCGTCCCCCCCCCCCCCCCTTGCCCCTGCCTGCCCGTGTCACCGCCGGGGCAGCCCGCGGCCGGCGGGAGGTGGGCGCCGGCCCCGCCAGGTACGGCCGCGTTCACCTGCCCGGCCGGCAGCGCCGCTGCTGCCCCGAGCTCCCGGACGCCCCGAGTATAAAAGGAGGCCGAGAAGTGCTTATTAATATCTTGACCTCGCAGGCAAACATTTGCCGAATGCCTGGGCCGGAGCGGAGTTTTCGCCGGGAGGGGGGGGGCAGGGGAGGGGCGGGGGCCGGCGTTCAGGGAGCCACAAACTTATACAGTATCCGAGGTGGCTCTTAAGAGGAGTTTGCCAAGGACTCTCTAAAGAAAGTGCAAAAAACTTTGCAAGGGAAAAAAGTCAGGGTGAGAGAAAGAGAGTCTACTTCAGTGACCTCTCTTAGCCTTTTAATCTATTTAACATCCTAAGCCCACACTGATGTGTAGAAATAAGTAAATGGTACTCTTCAAGCCTTAAGAGCTCTTCAGCATCAAATATTTGCACTTACTCTTAGAGTTTTTCTCAAATAGCGCAAGACACATTCTCCTTGGACGAGCCGAGCTGTCTAAATATACCTACGCATTGTTATCTGCGGGAAATGGTTCGCTTCAAAGGGAGAACGCAATAACCTGAAATGTTTCATCTCTTGTTTTGCTTGGGACCGACTTGGATACTTTTCAGCTCTGGCTGCCCGGTCTCGTTTAGGGGTTTGCCCGTTCAGATTTCACCTTCTCCCGCGGCACTTGGGCGTTGGGGCCGGGGGAGCACTCTCCCCCACGCGATCCCGGACCCGCGGTCCCCCCAGGGACGGCATCCTTTGACCGAGGTGTGGGTTTGCCGCTCGCCCCTCTGCACAGGCCGCCCTGCCGCCCCGCCGTGCCCCCGAACGACCGGTAACCCCGGGGCGCCACCGAGAGCCGTCTCTTACCCGACGGCACCCACGGGGATGAGACGGGGCAGGCATTTCTCTTCGGATGCGGATACACGTACGTGGCAGCGCCCACGCGTGTGCTCCACCCGCAGAGACGGCGGGGAGGGCAGGACGATCCCCACCCCGTGGCGAGCCCGTCTCCGTGGGCCCCCGGAGTGAGACCATGCCCGTTTCCGTGGGTCCGAAGGAGAGGGCTGCGTGTGCCCGGCCGTGCCCCCCGCAGCGGCCGGAGCCGAGAGACGTCGGGGCGCGGTAGCCGTGGTCCTGCGTGGGGATACGCGGCCACCCCGCCACCCGCGGCCGCCGGGCTGGAGGTAACCCTGCAGCGCGGGCCGGGCTGCTCGCACCCCGGCAGACCAGAGGGGTTTGAGGGAGACCGTGGCGGGGTTCCAGCCCGTGATGTGGGCTTGTCCCTGTGGATATCCCGAGGCTGGGTCGGACCGTCCCGTCGGGGCTCTCGCCGCGCTCTTGCCTGGCTTCCCTCCCCGCCGGCCCCCGCTGTTAAAACACCTCCGAACACCTGAGAAAATAGCGACTTTTTTTTCTCTCTCTTTTTTTTTTTTTTTGAATAGGTTCATTTATTGCGCTCAGTGGAGGATTGCGAAGAAGATTGACCAAATCGATGTACGTGGGATGCAGAAATCGAGCATTTTCCTGAAATAATTGATTGTGTCTGCACCTCGAGAGAGGAGAGGGGAAAAAAAAGAAAAGAGATTTACCTCAATACAAGCGGCCGTCTGGCTCTGCTTGGCGTAGCCCCGGCTTTAAGGAGCTCAACATAACGCTGAGCCAGACGAGCGTGGGGCAGCGCTGACAGCCAGGAGAAGTCCTCTTGCTGGGAGGCTTTCAGGCTGTGTTGGGGACTGGATACTTCTGCCGTGTCAGGTTAAATCCCTGGCATGAAAGCTACCTAGACAACACACCTCGCCAGGCTGACACCCATGGGTCGGATGATGACTGGGAAGTGGCGCAGGGAAAATGAGTGACTTGGCAAACATCAAAAAAAAGCTTGTGCCAGAGCTGGCAAATGAACCTCTGACCAAGAGCTTCCTTGCTCTAGAATACTGGCTTTTAATAATTTAATCTGTGGAACAACGTCTCTGCCAGGGAGTTAAACTCAGTAGTTTGACTTTACGGAAAAGAAAACCTGACCTCACAGAATTTAATGTGAATTTTAGAATTGATTTTAAACCAGACAGGATCCATCTTTTTGTAAAAACAAATAATCCTCTGCTTAATTTCTTTTTAACAATAAACACTTCCATAAATTTACAACTATTTCCTTCATCATCTCCCGAAAATAACATCTTTCCCTCTCAACAACTATCCAGATTTGAACTTTGAATTTTACTAAAAGCTCTTCTTTGTCTTTTTGCTTTGCAACTGATGTTCATTATGGTGCATTTTCTAATTAGGGAGAAAATTTTCTATTATTTTCTAATAGTGTGAAGAGAGTACAATATTCCTATAGAAATTATTGGTTTCTATATATTTCTGTATGTGGTAATTTTCTCTCTTTCCTAGTAGAATAATGTCATATGCTTTTGGCTGTAGTTTCTTCCTCTCCCTAATACTTCTTAACAATTAATATCTTTTTCTGCAGGTCCTTTATTTCTTCTTTTCATGACTATTCTCCAATCTAAGTACATAGATACATCACCTTTAACCTGTTAAATACCTCAACAAAATTAAACCAAACTTCTTTCTTTCATGACCAATTTTGAAGATTCTTATTCTCTGGTGTGCTAACTTCCAGACTACTCAAATCACGACTCCCCCTGCTATCAGTCTTCTTTAGGTTTTACAGAGCTCATCAATTGAAAATAAATAATAATTATTAAATCTGATATGTGCAAAGCATGCTATCCAAGGCTTATGCTTTCTCTGAAACCCTCAATTTTCTATTCTGCATTTAAACAAGAGACTTTACTTCTTGGAACAGGGATTACCCACACCAGTGGAGGATTCAGGATTGAGCTTTTCATTTGCTCTGTGTGATCATCCTGGAGGAATTATTTTGCAAATTGACTGCAAGCAAAGCAGCAAGAGACAAGCCCTCCCTGCTCTCTAAGTTGGTTTGGGATGAGCTTGTGCAGAAAAGAACTGGCGTGGATATGAGTGGGGCTGCCTGGCTGCCTGGGCTTTTCTTCCCTTGGGCTCCTCAGAGCTCAGCTCTCAGGAGAGGCTGAGGGAATGGGGCTTTGGCTTCTCTGTCAGCACACTCCCTTTGGGTGAGTGGGGAATGGCCACTGGGGTTACCTGGGTCATGAAACTGCAGCAATTGCTCATTGGACAGCTGGCTGGAGTACAGATTCTGTACCTATCACTGCTGCAATGCCATTCCCCTCCTTGCCCCGTATTCATCCCACGCTCCCAGCCTACATGGGATGTGCGCTGGGCAATACCAAGTTCCAGCTGAAGGGCAAAGAATGCCCAGGACAGGACGTGATCTCCCTTGGGCCCAGATTCAGCTGCTGTAGCTGGAGCGTGGGAATTCTTCCCCTCCCTATTATAACATATCCGTGCAAGATGTGCAGGCTCAAGGGTGTAGGTGGTATGTCTGGAGCCCCGAGGGCAGCCAGGAGCGCTGATGACCTTGAAAGGGGCTGCTCTAGAGCAGAGGTAGTGACCTTGCCTCAGATGCACCTCATGCTTCAGCACTAACTCTACCTTTATTTCAGCAGCAATTAGGTGCCTAAAGCCCTTTGAGAGTTTGGTCCCAAAACTGAAGTGAGTCGTGCTAGGAAAACAGAATGAATGGTAAGATAGAAGTCTTTGACCTGTTGTTGAGACACTGCAATAGAGGACAGGAGTGTCCCTGAGGCATGCTGTCCTGCCACCAACACCATTGTCATCAACAGATCTTCACAAAGGCAAAAGGCATTTTGTGCTTTGGACAGCTTACAAGGATATAAATTGGATTTCAATGTATAATTCTTTGTCCTGCACTGTAAGATATCAATTACATTTTTAAGTAGTCATTAAATTCTGATAAATATCCTCTATTTGTTACATTCTATTGAATCTTGATGCATAAACTCTATTAGAATAAAATTGGCAGCCAAAATCACAGACTTTTAAAAGGTCCTTTTATTGTTTTCATAAGGCACTATATTCTTCCTCTGTGACATGCCAAGTCACCAAGAGGCAGCAGTGCTTTGGCTGGGTACACACTGACTGACTGACCGTCACATACGCTGACTGGCGAGCAGGTTGCTGCTGCCAAGCCAAATATTTGTTTCCTCTTAGTGAGCCAACAAGTTGGGCTTTTTCTCAAGCCATTAGGTTTCATAAGCTTCCTGTGATCATAATTGATTTTGAGACTTCTGACCATCTATCGAATTTGGTTGAGGGTTTTTTTTTTTTGGCAGATGACAGGCAGAAAATAAGATTGTATAAGCCTTGCACTTTGAGAAATCAGGCTAAAAAGACACTTGTAGCTCCCAAGTGAAAATAGTAAGGAAAAGATGTCTCATGGCTGTTTCAAGAACTGAAAGATTTGTCCCTGATACGGCAGGTAAAAAAATATGAGCACAGAAAGTCAATTTTACAATTGAAGTCCATAGTTTCTCGCTGCTCTCGGGCTGAGTTCTCCTTTCATTTACACACTGTTGACTACAGCTGCCTTTAAAATGTTGAGTAAAGTAACTCTGCAGACTTCAAGAGCGTTCAGCTGAGTGAAGCAGTGCTGGCTCTGGCATGCTGCACAGTAAGTGACAGAGAGGCTTTGGCCGTACAAGAAGTTACCACCAGGGAGTTTACAGGGGAAGGATTCTCTTTCAGTCCATAGCAATAAAACTGGCTTTTATGTTTGACTGTACATGGGCCAAAGCCCAGATCCAAATTTCCCCATTTCCACATGTAATTAAAAGTCTGCATCTGACTTTTTCAGCTTTGCTCTGACTGAATATTAAGCTGCTTTTTTTGGTCCTTTAAATGAATGTTGTAAAGAAGGTTGTTCCAGATTTGTGCAGCAAGAAGGTGTAGTTTATTTTCTCATACAACAAAGTTCCAAACTAAGAAGCAGCAAACTACACACATCTAGATTTATATATTTTATACATGAAAGTGCATACACACACTTTTGGTGCCTCCTATTTAACACAATAATGGTCTTTAAACCTCACAGTAGATGATTCATCTTCTCTTCTTTCTCGATTGTCTGTCTCCACAGCTCTCTTCTGATTTTCTTCCCTTGTCTCAACACATGATTTATCTCCTTTTGCCCTCATCTTTCCCTCTTCTCAGTTTCCATTTTGAAGTTTATTTGCAGTCATTTTCTGACAGTAACATCAAGTGCCAAACATACTCTACTATCAGAGGTTGCATTAAGAAGCCAGAAGAATATGTGGTAATTTCTCAATCCTGCTGCAGTTTCTTAAATGCCATTAATAATCAAAACTGAACAGCAAAGCTTCAAAAGATCCCCAAACCACCTCAGACTGGAATATTCGATTGCAAAACAATAGCTGAAAGTGTGTTTGCAGATATGATGACTCATGATCAGAGAGTCTGATGAAGTCACTGGGCCTCATTCTGCTGTGTTATCTGTAGCCTCAAAGGGCAATGAGGACTCCAATGAGGCAGATATAGTTTGGGTCAGATGTAGAAATTTAGTCATTTATTTGAAACAAATGAAAATCAGTTTAAGCAGCTACCTTTACACGTAGTGAGAATATAAATGTCTACCCAAGTTATTTTCACGAACGTTCTTTTGCACAGTAATTAACAAAGTCAAACTTTAGTAAGACAACAACACGGTCTGAAGGAGCCTGTGTTAGATGAGAATGGAGGAAGATCTGAAAGCTAATTTTGGTTCTGCCACTCTCATCCCACATGGATTCGCTTTCTTGATCTATTTCTTTGCCTATAAAATAGGGTCAGATTCTATTAAATCAGCTATCTCATACAACTGCTGTGGTTGTGGATGGTGTGACTAGTGAGTATCCGTACAGCGCATTAACCACATAAAATGCAGTCAAAAACTCTAAATAAGCACTCATATGAGATTGTGGGGACAGGTATTTAATGAAAACGTTTGTGCTTCGTTCTGGACTTGTGTGTGTGCCACGCTTTTGTTCACTGAAGCTATTTAAATGGCCACAGTTCTTAAGGCAGAGAAGTTATGAATCATGTGTAGAAACAGCTGCCACAAGAACGTTTCAAAAGAAAAATTATTCAGGGGTTTTACTCACCTGCAGACCCAGTGACATCGTATTAAGTAACAGCTTCCAAAATGTGACGGCTGAAGCTCCCATAAAAAAATCCAGGAGTGATTTCTTATAAAGTTTCCAGCCAGGCAGTAACACTGTTAAAAAGGAAAGAGTAATTTTTACTGATGGGCAGCAATTAACAATGTAGGAAAATCCAATTTCCTTTCACAGCACTTCAGTCCCACTTGTCGGCACGCTCCTCTCCCAGCACAGCTTCACGCCAGCACTCAGCTGCTGAGCACAAGACGGCTGTCTTGGGAGAAATCCACATTTATGAATACTCACAGACATGCTTTGGGGTTGGTTTTTTTTGACTTCGAGTGGACTTGTGTGATGATTCGGAGCCAGGTACTCCCTTTGGGGTTACTGTGGGCAGGGGCAGCGTGCACTGGGGAGTGGTTTGAATCCCTGCAGAGGCAGAAGCAGGACAGAGTGTGTGTTTGCTTGTCATCCTACAAAAACAGGCAGCAAATCCCCTAGCAGGCTTGTCAGGGAAGGAGCTGCCTCAGGCATTGGGCAAATCCTAAGCACACAGGCTCAGTGAAAAAGGGAGGACAGAACGCTGAGGGGTTGGAAGAGCACACAATAACTAATAGTGAATAAATGACTGCTGACCCTCCCCATCTCTGCCCTCCTTTTCAGGCTCATCCCCAAATAAGGTTGTACATCAGCTGTTTTCTTTTGGAGTCTTTCATCAGCTCCACACATAGAGTTTTAAACTCAGCTGAATCATTTTATAACTCCTCTGTTGATTGTGTGCAGGCATCCATCCTAAATTAAAATAACTTGGATTTAATAACTCTGGCCATCTTGTCCGTGATAATCTCTCAGCTTTTTGGAGGGCAAATACTAACCACTTTAAATACCTAGTGGTCAGTTCTGTTAGAGTCAGAGCAGTTTACTTTTTGGGTACTGCAGCTAAGTGAGACCTTTCACTGAAATTCTCAAAGTGATGATATTCCCAAAATCAGGATTGGGAATATCCCTTCCTGCCTCCAGTCTTGGGCACTGGATGAATATAAAACACTCTTCCAAGATTTTCTCCCTCATATTGCAGTGTTTAAGCCTACCGACAGGAAGGAAGAACAGTGGATGATTAATTTTAAAACAAAACATTCCTGCCAGCCCTCTGCAGCTAAATGGAAGTTGTGGTGACAGAGGCATTTATGGAGAAATTTCAAAGTGAGATATATTTATCCCATGACAACACTCTATTACCATGGTATTTTGTGGTATACCTTTAATAATGAGTAACCTTTGTATAATAGTTTTCATATGATGGAATTTGTTACATCAGTGAAACAAAGCTACTTGACTATTTCTGGAGAAGACACATTCCAATCTTTTTTTTTTTTTTTCTAATATGCTTTCTTTCCCTGTTCCTCATCCAGTCAGTGAAAACTTCCATTGATTAACTATACAGTTAAAATTCCAGCTCACACAATCATCTGTATTATGCCCGACATTAAACAGATTTACAGAACTTAAAGTAATGATTAATAATAATGGCTTTAGAAGGCTGACTTCTTCTGTGAATTCTGATCTGTTGCATTGATTTAGTAGGCGTTTAAGGTTAAACAGACAGCATAAGATTGCACGATTCATATTTAATTTGATAAATATTTTATGTTTCTTTACAGCAGCAGCTGGTTTATTTTATGTATTTAATCAAAGAAGTGCTTTGTAAAGCTATTCAGTGCTCCGGTCCATAATAAATGTTTTCTTTAGAGTAGGAAAAAGTTCAGCTGTGCTCGCAGAGTTATATTATGCATGCTATCCTGCTGTACCACAGGGGGAATTACATTTGCAAACAGAAAATAAAAATGGAATGACAGAGGGGGAAAAGAAAACACTCTTTTTAGTGCCTTGGCTCGCAGACACATCTCAAAACACTAAAGAGAGATGATTGAAAAAATGGTGTTAGCAATGCTTCTTCAGAAATCACAATGATATGCGTCCAGCTGACGGCTGATGAGCACGACTGTGTCTGGCGTTCGGACATTAACCGCAGGGAAGGTGGCAGCGCCGGTGCTGCCAGGAGGCAGCGGGGCCACGTGCACAATGGCTGAAAGGGCGACCACCCAAAGTGACGCATTTCAGTATTGAAGATGCACAGAGACCTGGGTCTGTTGACCTCAGCCTGTGACCAGCAGAGTAAAGAGTCACTAACTCAGAAAGGTAACTTGGGCTCTGCTTTTCAATGCCTTTGTAAATCAGCATAAGCACCTTATAACGAATGCAAAACTTTCTTGGTAACCAAGTGCCACAGAGATGGGACTGGGAGGCTGGGGGGTTCCTAGGAGCAAACCTCGAGCAGCACGCAGTCACAGCTGCTCTTCGTTGTACAGTACCATCTGAAACGCCACGCAGCAAACAAGTCAGATTGCTAGGAAGTATTGCGGCACACGGTTTAAAAGTGGATATGTGCATCTTCTGATTGCTTAGGTCACCAAAATCAAGAGTCTCAGAATCTGCCGTCGCGAGTCTTGAAATAGAGATGGAAAAACAGGGCAGAAGTCTCATTCATACAGTGGCAGCAAGACAGTAAGATGTATTTTAACACCCACAAAATCAGATTTTGAGCTTCCCTGGACCTAGAAAGATATTTTGTGTCACTGGGTGCTCTTAGGCTACCTTTTACTCTGTAGGGAAGTATTCAGCTTGAGATGCAGAGGAAAGATACTGCTTCGCTTCAATAAAGTTGCAATTTATTGTGATTTTTGGTCCTCAGAGGGTTTTAATTTGTTTGGATGTGACAGATGTATTGCAGCTGCAGGCAGAATATTCTCTGTCTTTCTTTAGTGTCAACAGCACCATTCTTAGAAATTTCCTGTACTGACTAGTTTGGCTCCTTTATTTCTTCCAGCTTTTATTTTATGTAATTAATCTTTGTATGCAGAGTGTTTAAGTTTGGTTTTTTCCTGCCTCATTTTTGATCCTCATATGCTATATTTGGTGTTTCACTTGTGCAGGAACCACTACAGCAGCATTTTCCCTTTTCCTCTTCCAGATTCAGTATCTCAGGCCCCAGAATTCGCCTATGACTAGCGTGTGAAATGCATGTTACATTTTGGGTACCACACCCAGTGAAGGCGGGCCTGGCTCAGGGCATCTTCAGAGTATTCTTCTGTATCCAATCATTTGAGTTACACTAATTACAAAACATAGTAGTGCAGTACAGAATCAGAACCTGGATTTTTAGTCCATTGTGAAAATGTAACACTCACTGGCCAGCATGATCTCTAATAGATTTTATTAGAATAAGATAATGGCATTTGTGCAAGGTGTCTATGCCAACTCAAACACATCGAAATTGATATTAACTAATAAGCTTTCAATATTCTTTTGAATAAACTTAATATCTTAAAAAAAACCCCACCCCACTACCCAGCAGAAACAATAATAAAGAAATAAAATACAGGTAGACCTATGAAAGCCAGCGAGTATCGAGTGTTTGTTTTTTTTTTTTACATAAAGCCAAATTCAGAGCGTGTGTATATCTCTATAGCCCCATCGACTTTGGGGAGCTACGCTGACTCGAACCAGTGAAGTTGCTGGCTCTAGCTATTTTATTCCTTCCTTTATTGCCTTACCATGTCAGGCTTACAGAACAGACAGGAGAAACGAAGGCTTACAACACTTGAAAATGAGCTGAAATTTTGCAGTGCTGGTTAAGTGTTTAACTGCTCGTCAAGGTTAACAATGTGTTTAGTGTGCACACGAGGGAAATCTTAAACAAGTGGATTTACAGAAACAAGCCTTTGCTAGATTGAGGGTATAAAGGTCTGTACTTACAAGTTGGAAGATAATTGCTTGAAAATATTGCTATAAAAATAAACCATAAGCCTCCATGACCAGCTTTAGAAAATGTCATGCGAACCGGCTGCATGCCAAGAAACAGCAGGGAAGGTGAGAGCTAACGCTGGCTCCTCCGCGTCCAGCAGCACTCCAGCACGAACTGTCCATCCCCAGCCCGACTGGATGTCCAAGTCAGGCTTATCTGGCCAGAAAATTGCGTCATATAAATGGGAATAACAGAGAAGAGAATCAAGCACCACAGCATCTAGACTCTACAGCATCTTAGAGGAAGGATTGTGCTAAATAGAGTTTCCATTCCCAGTTCAGAAAACTTCCTTGCTCCCTTTTTATTTTTTTTCCTTTTTTCTTCTTCCCTTCGGTGTCACATATAACTATCCCATGGCACGATAACTGGCACATAGCACCAAGTTACAGCTCCTGTAGTCTGCAATCACTCAGGTCCATAAATTTTCATTGAAAAATCTGCCTCATTTATCCATTACTACTGAGCTGATTAAAGACACATGTGTAGTTAAAAAGGTATAAATACACTTGAGCTGGCAAAGGCAGAGTTTGTATTGGCATTTTGGGCATCAAACAGGGAATAACAACATACTAAATGCTGTGGTCTGGCCACAAACTGTAGGAGTTTACCTCCAGAGTGTATTGGAGGTAGGTGATGTCCCTTCAACCAGTTGGAAAGGACAGTGCCAGGGCTTCTGCTTTTTTCCTTCCATCTTTCTGGCCTTTCAAAATTACTTGCCATTCCTTTTCTCCTAGAAAGCAGTAAACAGCAAGTAAGCACCATGGTTTCTCTATCTGCAGGTTTGAACTTCTCTTCCTCTCCAGCTTTCTGTGTGGGACATAATCTGAGATATATTTTAGCCTATAAACAAGAATCATCATAATTAGCATTAATCATCACTATTTTAGAGGAATTATACAGTTCAAAATTATATATTTACATCAGAAACAACGTATTACCTTCACTGTAATCTTTGTTTAAGGTCGCTACGCAAACAAATATTTTCAAGTATTTTCAACATGTGTGGTTTTTTTTTTTTTCAGATATAATACAAAAAAACATGCTATAATGTTGTCCCTAATTATGGACTG
Organism: Tauraco erythrolophus; assembly: GCF_009769465.1. Taxonomy (NCBI): domain Eukaryota; kingdom Metazoa; phylum Chordata; class Aves; order Musophagiformes; family Musophagidae; genus Tauraco; species Tauraco erythrolophus. The sequence continues at coordinate 45,162,088 of NC_141470.1, forward strand.
ATTATGATCATATTGCAATAGACAGCCTGGCTTCTAAAGTCCTTTTGGGAAATGATATCCTGCAAACATAAAAGCTAGAAGTGAACCTTTTTTGAAATCTGAGTTTCTTTTATGTTCGTATGTTGTCAGGACTTAGGGCTTTAAAAGAAAAAAACAAATTACTATAAATCTGTGAGACTCACTCTACAAAGGCCTCATCGCTTTGCTCTGACAATATAAAATGCCTTTCCAGGGCATCTGCATTGTGTTTATATCCACTTTAACATACTTTGATGTTTATTGGCAAAGTGAGGCCCTTGGTTTAAATAGCGATCTGCGCTTCTATCCTTTACAGTAATACAGCATCACATCCCAGCCTTGAAGAATAAACATTGTTCAGGGAGGCTCAAATTAAAAGGTAGAGGAGAATCAGAAATATTGACTGAGCCCTAAACGCTATGAGAGGCAATGATATTTAATGGGCATCTAAGGTTTTAGGAAGGAAAAAGTTGGTTGAGATTTTCCTGCAACTTGGCTGTTTGATCCTGTTCAGAAAGACAGAAAGACAAACAGGTGATTTTAAGGCCTCTAAAGCCATGTGTTGGGAAAAATATCAGCCCTTGCTAAGTCTGCTGACTTGAACCTACAGCAGCAACATTAAATCCTTCGGGGAATGAAGCTCATTGGCAATCCTCTGACACTCAGTCCTGTGGCAGGCAGGATGGAGATCAATCCAGTCTGGCAGTGATTCAAAACTAAACTTCTGAGATCTTCAGTAAAATGAGTTGATGGAAACAGTTCTTTTCCCAGTGAGTGGAGGATTAATGGCCTGGTAAAGGCTGGAGGCAGCAGCATGTATATCACTGACTAATCCACTTTGTCAGAAGTCAGTAAGGAGCTCAGAGAACGAGGGCTGGTGGAAATGCATCTGGGTTTTTATCGCACATGTTCTGTGCATAGATATTATGTCACCTTCTCTAGCGTAGGCCAACTGGCATAAACAGTAAAAAATCATGCAGATGTTAGAGGCTCATACATGGGACAAGTAAGCCACTGAGACTTGGACGTGGGAAAAGAACAGTTTGTTTTCATCCTTCCTGCATTTCTTGCTTTGTAACAACCTGAAATATTTCATGGCAGCATAAGGACAACAACAGAGAAAGAGAATCCTAGCAATGCTTATTTTAAAGTGTCTTTCCTTCCCACACAATGTCCTTTAAGACTGGCAAGTAAAAAGCTCTCGTCAACCTTCTACTCCATTTATTTGTGTGGCTCCACAATGTGCTCCCCCTCCTTGTGTCCTTCTGCAGTCGGCTGCTGGCTCTTTCTTGCCTGGAGATTCGCTAGGATTCTAACATTTTACCTAAATTACTCAGCAGAAAAATATCAGAATATTTAATTTCATCACCTTGAAGTGCCTTGCTTCTCTACAGTTGAAGTACTTCAATTTGGCTGTAATATTTTGACTTTAGCAAAATAACAAAATACCCTAAACTATGAACACTGAAGTGAATGCAAAAAGATTGAAACTTGCTGTGGGTGTCTTTTTGAGGTATTTCACCTCATTCTAAGCAAAAGGAATTTTTTTTTGTTTGTTTTAGGAGAGGGGGAGGAAGAAGTTTCCCCAAAAGTTTGAAACAGAAATTTCAAATTTTATTCTGTTCTAATAAAAATCATTATCGTCCAAACACTGATTGATTATACCAAAAAGGTGGTTGCTGCCCCCAGAATTTAGTCTTTTGGTTGTCATCGGCTACACCATGGTACATAGATTGACAGGGTCCTGTAAGAGAACTGCTCTCCACAGAGCAGCTGAGAGATTTACCTTCGATTTTAACCATCATGGAAATTTGCATTTGTCTTTGCCTGACCACGTTCCTCTCGGGTCTAAAACAGTGCTTAAAATTGAAGTCACTCAACAAAATGAACCCTAACATAGGCTGATCTTTTGGTCTGTCCAGATGGTTGGCTAAAGGCTTGTTCAGATTCCCTGTGTGAGCACGAGATTCAAACACAGCCCCATGGTCTGGCCCCCGCACATATTAGGGTGTCACCTGTTCCTCTCTCATCTCAGCTGGTCACAGGATGCCCAAAACACAGGAAACCACCCACAGCAAAGACAATGGCTTTTCCCTTTTATTTTAGCCCTGTCCCCATCATGCTGTCCAACCCCATCACCCATGTCCATGCCATGTGTAAGCCTGCCAGACCACCTCTTCTCCCAAGCCCTGTGTGCGGCCATATGGTGGCAGGTTGGGTAGCTCTGGGTAAACTGTGAAGTCTGTGCCTGGCACCTGAAAGGTCTCTGTAATTAACAGGATAAATACACAGTTCAAGAGCATTCACAGAAGTCAAAACCAGCCTCATTCAGTGATCTAACTTTTATCCTAGAAGGGTCTAGAGGTTGCCATCAAGTCACGTGAAATTATCTTCTAGCTAAATGGCAAGGCAACTCATGTCATTCCAGTAATCCATAAGCTACTTTAGAACCAGAGCAGAGATTTAGTTTATTTTTTGTCCTCAAAAGAGCAGAGCTACATGGATGAGTCCTGCAGGCTACCAGGCTTGTCTTGCAGTCCAGAAAAAGCTGATCTTACACCTCCAAACTTTTCTAGACTCTTCTCTTGGGGAAAAAAAGGAAGATATTACTGCAATAAAAAACTAGTAATTGAAGAGAACCCACTATCTGAAGCAGCTCATTAGGCTTCAGAGGGGTGAAAAGCCCGTTTGCAGATGAGTGAAAAAGGCACGTTTTTCCTCAGCTGATTCACTCTTCTGATTTCATCATGACTCAATCCGTCAAACACTATATAAAATAAAATGCTTTCAAACCATATCAGCACCGCTTTAACATAAATTTGACTACATTTATCTTTGATTTCTGTTTACCTCAAGTCACATTTCATGTCAAAAAAGCAAATACATGATCAAAATGCAAGCAATTCTGAAGTAAATCTGAGAATACTTAGAAATGCTGTAACTATTTTACTTCCTAGGAAGAATTTTAGCAAGCCTAGAAATTTTTGCTCTTGTTGACGGTAATGTATCTTCTTGGTCTTTCAAGGTCGCAAAAGTAAATGTCAAAGGGATATTATGAATTTATGCAACTCCACAGCCATCTCATTCTCTGTAACCAAGATTTTCAACATGGCAGATTGAGATCAAGGGATTCCATGTAGCCAAAAATCTGTCCTGATTTCTATAATGTAATTAATGACTTTTGAAAGAGGAATCAGCTGAAGCATCAGGTACAGAAATAAGGAGGGAAATCTTTGTGTTGTGGATATAGATCATTGCTTTGAAATCTTATTATATCCAAAACCAGCCAAATGTACTGCACAGGTGAGAGAATTACTACATATGAAAGCCTCAGCACAAAAATAAGAGACATATTCTTGGTTCTGCTCATGTCTTAATAAAATCAGTTTAAAGCCATGAAACTTCCTTCCTCACTGATGCCAGAAGATCAAACCCTTTAAGAGGGGTGAGGAGGAATTGGAGAGTGAAGAGAGTGAATAAAGACATAAAGATATACTGAAGAACTTTTGAAATATCAACTCTAACTGGCACGTGTGTTATGTGAGCTTCACTTCCTTCCGTGGGCAGAAAGCTCCCGTTGCCAGCAAGAGGACCGTGCTCTGAAGGTGCAAAGGAAATGAAGGTTGTTGGAAAGAAGCAGGAGGTGTTGAATTCTGGGCACTAGGCAAGGAAAGCAAAGCAGAATGTAGTCTGTGCATGTGTGAGCTAACTTGTCACGATTTATAGGAAAAAAAGAAGGAAACGTTAAGGAGGAAAACTTGATATTTCTCCCTGTGAGCTGCAGTGAACATTGGAAATTATGGGGGGAAGGGGAGGAAAAGGCCATTTTATGGCCTATGATAAAAAATCATTCTATGTGATTTTTGTATTTGATACAAACATTAATTAAAAAAAATATTAAATTGATGTTACTCTTGCTGCATTTCAGTCCTCCAAAATAGTATTATAGGACTTAACTGTATTACGTATATTTTGTAATACAGTATTTGTAAGCTCATAAAGCTTGGAAACTGAGGCTTAATCTTCTATTTTTTTGTATAAGATTTTTCTTAATGTAGAGATGTGTCAATAGAAAAATAATTTGTTGATTTACTTTCACATACAGCGCAACTCTTTCCATGACCTCAGGTTATTTTACATTGTATAATGTTTATCTATTTAAAATCTATACCTTGCAGGCATTTCTAAATTCTAACTAGATTATATATAACTCACTTCCTGTGCTTGAAGAGACCAAAATAATATATATAAACCCCCCTGATTTTAATTTAAAAAAAAATATATAAAACCTTCTGATTCTAATTAATTTTTTTTTCTTTCAATATTTCTATTTTTTTTTTCCTGGGGCAGAAAAAGCTGAAAAATTTTCAATATCTTCAACTTCTGAAAATGTCTAGATTTTAATATTGGCTGGTACCACCAATAACCTATCGTTCAGCTTGGGATCCCAAGCCAATACAATCTGGCAATGGTCCCCATGGCCAAGACATGTCCCCAAAAGACCCACTACTTCCACCACCTGCAAATGAAGGATCTCTCCTCCTGTTGGGGCACTCCAGCTCCGAAGCATGGATGTGTGTGCTGTGCAACAGGTGCTCCTGGGTCCAGCACTTCCAGGGCTGGGCAGCTCCACCGAGCAGCTGGTGCATGGATGACCAGACTGTTCACGGTACGTTTGGCGCATTGCGAATACATCACACTTACTACGTGTGCAGAAGCCAACGGTGCAGCAGAGATGCACTTCATCTCCAGACACCCTAAGCATTGTCTGTGCTATTAATGTACTCATGTGAGTTGTCCAAGGCTTCCAAACATCTGGAAACTCCAAATAGTGGATAAATTCCTTTTGCATCTGGAGGTCATTTATATACAATAGCCACGCTAGCTGTCATGCCATTTGCTTATCTTTTGAGTGACAGACAGGAATGAGGAAGGCAGAGGAATTATTTATATTCATTACTTTTGTTTGCATTCTGCATAAACTGAATCTTTTACATTACTGACACTCAGGATTTCTGCGGAGCTGAGGGACAGACGTTCCCGCCGGAGCAACACCTCCTCTGCTCTGCTTCATCTCCTGACGACAACCCCAGTTTTTACCTCAACCCCTCACTCCCAGAGAACCTGTGTCGACAATCGGATGTGCAGTCAATGCGGTGTCTTGACCACTTTTTTTTGCCTTGCTCTCATTTCAGGAGAGGGCGTGATGCCTTCTGGCCTCCGTAGCGTCCCGGCAAAGGGAGGTGCTGAGACAGCACAGGAGTAATTCAATGTGAGCAAATTATGGGGACAAATCATTGTCCTCTCTTCAGCTCTGCCCACTTTCAAAGCCTGCAGTGACCATCTAAACAGAAAACCAAGTGATGCCAGAGAGTCCCCGGTTGGTATCAGAGCAAGGGTTGCTACCAGGCTACTTCACAGGCCAGCGCCTCCAGCTCCCCCAAAGCTATCCTGTGTTTGCCGGGTGATTCAGTAACATTTACAGGGAATTCGACGGAAACACGGTGGGAGGGAGGCGGCGGCCGAGCCGTCCGCGCCGCAGCCGGAGCGCGGGACGCGGGGGTCTACCCCCCTCTAGAGGTAAAAGCCTGGAGAAGCCGCTGCGGGAGCGGGAGCCTCTGGCAGACCGACAGCAGCTGCCGCGGCCCGGGCTCCGCTGGCGGCCGCGGCACCGACACAGCTGTCGGCTCGGGTCGTGCTTCTTGCCGCGGAGGTGGGAGGGTGGCACCTTCAGCCGTTCTGCCGCCGGCAGGAGCCCGCTGTGCCCGCGCAGAGAGGTACGAGCCCACCGCCCGCTCGGTGGGACTGACAATCGCTGAGCTCGGCTCGGGCGTGAGGAACGGCGAAAGGTAAAAGGCGGGTTTCTGACTCGGTGCACACTGCAGAAAAGAAACAGATCCATCCTCAGTAGTCTGGTTTTTATATTATTCTTAATATTTTGCCTTCTTTGTTTCAGTCTAAATCATATAGCCATTGCCTGTGTTTGAAAGGAACAACTGCATTTGGTTTTTTTCCACATTAAACAAAAGACTGCGAAGTTTAGGCAAGCCCTTAGGAAACACAGTGCATACATAGAAACATATGTTGCTCCCCCAATAGCTGAGCTGCTTTGAGCTCTACCCTCCCAAACAGAGTTGGCATCTCATGGGGATGCTGCATAGACACAGAAAACCTGAGGTTTTCACAATTATTATGCATGGACATGTCAAGTTTACCAGTACAGATGTGGAATACTTTGCACGACTGTTGCAAACCCACCTGAAGATAATGGGTTGGAAAACAGCAGAGGTACAAGAAACTGTAAGAGGTGTTACCCCATAATGTACGTTCCCTAAAACACAAGTGGAGTAACGCAATGCAAAAAAAATCACATTATTGTGTTACAATTGATTTTTCAAAAAGACAGCACGGTGTTGAGTTCCAGCTGCTGCTGCAGCCCTGAAGACCCCTGAAGTCCAGGTGAGTTTTGCTGTTGATTTCTGTTCAGAATAGGACAGGGGGAAGTAAATAAACACCATCACGATGTTAAGGCATGACATTAATTTGGAGAACACAGACAGGCATGTCACGATTGGAAGGACAGAAAGGCCTTGAAAGAAGGTGTTTCATCTATCAATTTGATTCTCAAAGTGCAAGTATGCAATCACAAACGTACATACAAGAGTACATTTCATTTGAACAGCTTCTGGTGTGAGTTTTCAGTCACTCACTGCCCTGACAATGTAGGAATTCATTATGGATTGTAATCAAAGTGTGCAGGTCTGTAAGCGCTGGTCACATGGCCTTACCTCCCTGTTCTCATGAGGGTCAGAAAGTCTGAAATGAGTGCGGAGAAGGCACTAAACTTCCGGTATGTATCCCATTTTTAAACTCCCTTTTGTTTGTGAGGTCACAGAATCACAGACTAGTTGAGGTTGGAAGGCACCTCTGGAGATAATTTAGTCCAATACTAGGCCGACTCTACTTCTCAAAGCAAGGTCAGCTACAGCAAGTTGCTCAGGGCCATGTCCATTTGGGTTGTGGATATCTCCATGGTGGTGAAACCATGGTCTCTCCAAGCAATTTGTTGTTCCCTTTTTTGATTACACTCACAGTAGATTTTTTTCTTATGTTTAAATGTAATTTCCTGCATTTCAACTGTTGCAGTGCAAAGGTGAAACAGAGGATGCTAATGTTGCTCTTACCACTACAAGACGTTTGTGAGGCAAAAGACTGAAAAAGAAAAAAGTGTATCCGGAGAAAGGGGAGGATTTGACATATAGCTAATCAACGCACGTCTTGTATCTTTTGTGCTAGCACTGTATATATTAAATAAGAGTTCTTCATAGTGCTATTTTTCCACAAGCTGTCTGTAAATGCTCACAGCTAACTTGGTAAATCATTCCTATGTGGTAAATTATGGCCATTAAATACAAGATGTCACCTCTGGCAAGAGAGCTCCTAACCCAAAGATTCCTCAAGATATGGAGAGTATTCTAGGTACCTGTTGTCACATGAGCTCTCTCTTCCCATGTTCCTCCACACATAGCTGTTTTGAGCCACTTCTGAAGACATGATACTTTGGGGTGGTTGGGCCTTTGATCTAACACAGAATTGTTCTTCCTCATGTTTTTAAAAGCTCCAGGAAAAGTAGCCCCACTGACTCAGTGTACTGTGAGACCAGGAAATCATGAAGCCCATTAAAACACAACTGGAACCAAGAGGAGAAGCCCATCGTGTCCCAACAAAGCCAACTCCAAAGGAAGAAAAGAGGCACGGCGCTCCAGCCTAGGATGTCTAAAGTATGAGTGTTTCTGCAATGGCTTTGAAAGCTGTGTTTCAGAGTGCCTAGCTCGCTGAGGTCATGGTTACATCCTGTAAATGCTGTGAAATCACCATCAAATCTCAGCTTTCCTAAGGGAGGTTCATTTTGCCGTTTTGCTTCTGACTAGAAATTAATTCCTTGTTAATCTCTGGGTTTTAAACACAGGGAGTCTTGTTTTATCAATGCTCTGCAGAAGAACCTCACCAGACAAGCACCTTTGAGTTACTCCCTCCAAATTCCTGGTCTAAGATTTCCTAACAGTCCAGGAAGAGATGCCTCTATGCTTTGAATCATGCTGCTTATGGGAAAATGTGAACACTGACACAATTCCCCAGAGAAAAGATGAAAAATCTCTCAATTGACTTCAGTAGGCTTGGCAAGTTCTCTGGGATTGCTCATTCTGGCAGACACTGTGTGCTTTCCTATCAGATTTCTGTGCTTTTATTTCAGAAAACCTCAGAAACTTGGGTAAGAAGAATGACTGCTCTATCATCTATTAATAGGAAATTCTCAGTTTGCTGTTCCAGTTTGAGCCATGTTTGTAATGCTTATCTCATATTCACTATTAGGAGAAATTTCAGCTAGACTTGGAGGTAAATAATTCAGTGGCTTTGGCAACATCTATTACTCAAGTGTAGGAAGATGAAACAAATTAATTTTGATTAGGTCAATCCGAAGGAGTATTTCTATGCCCCATTTAGTAGTATATTTCTTCTGCAATGTAGAATAAACGGTTTGAGTCTTTTCCTAGAGCATTTTTCCAGAGAAGAGATTAAACTAGGTACAAGTCCGTGGTCTGATTAGGGGTATGGAATTCCAGATTTGCCACAATATTTTATTTTATATGCAGATGCTGAAGGTGGGGGTTCTCCAGAAAGAAAAAGAAAAAAAAAAAAAAAAATTTTCTGCGAGTGACTTCAGAAAATGTGTTCCAAATACACCTGCAGGCCTTCGTTAGTATGAATGACATAGGAAAACATTCACACTTACATATATACCCACCATTAAGACTTTCACATGAAAAGCTTGAGTGCTCTGTTCCAAAAGGAAAAACAAGAACTTTAATTGATTATGACTTGTGGTGCTAGTTTAGCCAAAGGCAAAGTTGTACTTGGGCAGGAAACAGACTGCACAAACCAACAGTTTTTCCAAGCTGATCACATGTTCCAATCAGGAAATTCACTTGGTACTTGGTAAGAAACACTACAGTTTCTATGGATCTTCAGAGGAAAGCTGAGTCAAAAAGCAGTGATGTCCAGTGCATGCAGAGTCCTCTCCATTAACAACTTCTTCCTCACTGCCTCTTTTATAAATCATATTCTACAAAATGTTAAATAAATTTATGTATGTGTATGTGTCCATATTAAAAAACCCACAACCAAACTTTGTAAAAAAGGAACAAGAAAATACTTAGAAAGTAAATTATTTTTTTCTTATTAGTGTAAAACCAAAAATTACTTTTAAAAGGTCAGATTGCATTAAGTAAGAAAAGAAATATTTCTTACAAAATAAATCTAGTTTGAATTTCCATCCAGATGAAACATGATTTGTATAAACAAAATTTTGTCGCTAGAGGCCTGCCTTGTACTGCAGACAACCTTGCCTTCACATACAGGAAGACAAGGGGCTGGCTTCTCTTACACCAGTTCTATGTTTCTTCTCTGACCCCACTGGACTTGCAGGTACAAATAACATTTTACAGCTGTGTGAGTACAGCTGACATTCATTGAAGCCAGCAGAAGCAGAGCAAAATTGAACTTGCAGCATAGATTAGAATTTCAAAGCAAAATTCTTCTTGGTGTCCTTTTATAGTGGGCTAGATCTTGCTGCAATTCGTCCTTTCACTCTTTAGGACTGAGCCCATCACGGATGATCCCTCATGTCTGTAATTTCAAACACTGTGAGATGCAGTGTAGACCTGGCTCCCACCATGTCTAACAACTCACACACCTGCCTGGTCTAACAGTAAAAGAGTGTGAGCAGGAACACACCATCTTTATTTTACATGGCACATTCCTAGGGTACATGGTGACTAAAGAGTTATCTGTGCAGAGACACAAGAGTTTAATGAGTTTCAGAAGGAAGGTGAATTTATTTTAGGTGCATTAACACTGTTTTATGAATAAAGTAGTTAGAAAAGCCAATGCAAACAGTGTGTGATGCTTTTATAAATCTAGCCTGTAATTGTTAACACATGAAGCACACTTATTTTGCTGCAACTTGAATTGCACAGTAAAAGTTTGATTCATGAAGGCATTATGCAATAATTAAGTGGGTTTTCTGTGAACTTAACCAATAAAAAAGTGCAGAAAGGATATGTCTGGAAGTTTCACTGATCACTAAAAGTGCAGAAGCTAGCAACACACAGGTGTTCCTATGGTATCAGCCAGTGCCTGCTTACAGCAGGGAAGGGGGTAAGAAGTGTTTTAGACATGACCTTACACACTACTACATGTAGTTATGGTGCTTCAGGCAAATTAGGGCAAATGTTGTAAATATCAGGCTTTGCCCTAAAGTGTTAATGTGACAAAGGGAATCTGTGGCATCAGCTGTCTTTGGTCACTCTTTTTATATATAAATATATTGTCTTCATCAAAAAGTATCTCTTGGTATGTTGGTCACAATATCATATATAGGTGTTGGAAGTGCTAAAATATAACAGAAGTATCTGGCTTGTGCCAAGCTTGGATATTTTTTTCTAAGAAATAACTAGCCTAATATTGGTAGTTCTGTGGTTCTGTTAAGCCACTTACTCAAAGATGTAATTCTGGCTCTGTAACTAAAAGAAATTTAAAATAACTCTACCTATGGGTGAGGGGTGGGGCAGGTATGTTAAACCAGCCTACTCTTCTCTGGATCTGCAAGGTGAAGTAAATCCCATCATAATTCAATTAGTCAATCAGTCATAAATGAACTGTTTCCTTGTACCTGCCAATTTCCTCTCTCTCACGCTGGGAAGAAGAATGGAAGAATTTCCAGCTCTTTGTTTGCTGCTGATGCCCTGCACATATCCACGAGGGTGTATTAACACCTAACACATCATCCATCACAGCTGGAGGGTGCTAAGAGCACTCGTACACTCAGCTACAGCAGCTCAGCTGATGGGATGACACTTGTTCCTCAATACTTTAAGCTGTGCAACTACCTATCCAAACCTTGTCATAAATCTGACTTACTCTGTTTCCTGCTTTCAAGAGATGGAAAAAAAAAGGAAGCAATAGCGTATTTGTCCTGACAGTCACAGTTGCACAGGGTAAGGCTCACATTCTGGATGTGAGATTCGTTGAGCTCGACTCATACCAGTTCACCACATCTCTGCTGTCTCACTTGCTGGGCATATCGTGCCCTAATGTCTCCCTGGCTCTGGATCGTGCTGGGCAGGAAAGGTCAGAAGGTGGAAGGGGCTACAGAGCAGTGCCACCATGCTAGGCCCAGTAGCCAGTGGATTGGGACCAGTTGTGTAAAAAAAAAGGAGTGTAGGCCAGAGAGAAGCAACAGAAATCCAGGCCACTGACTTTCTCGATCCTTTTTGTGAGACTTTTCTGAATGCGTTATTGTTGTCATTCATTCTTCTGCTAACTGCATGGGATTTATCAGGACACCACATCACACATACTGGGTCTGCTGCCAGGGTGGTGACTCTGGGCATAATCTCAGCTATTGTCTTATTGTTAGTTAAGAAATGGGTATCAATAATATAACTGCTGACCACAACATGCTGCTGCACTCCACACCCATTCCTCCTATACGAAGTGATGCAGCTGGTTAAAAAAAAAAGTATCCTAAGATGTCGGAGGCATTAGCACAGATAAGAGTGATTTATGAAAAATTGTCCCAGAACAGATTCATATTTAATATCAGCTATGTGGAGCAGAACTTACGAAAGGCTGTAGGTGTGTAAGTGCATTTCTGCCCATTTAAGCTCCTGCGTCCAGCAGCCCCTACCCCTGGTTTTCACAGCACCCCTGCTCCATACCCTCACAGCTGGTTCCTGACCCCGAAGGTACCCCTCACACTTGCTGCCTAAATCCCCCGCATGCCCACCCTTCTCTTGCTGGGCATGTGAGGAGCAGCTGAAATCTTCTCTGTAAGGAAGCAGCTCCCATGTAAGCCCCACGGGATTCACAGCCCAAGCATTCTTTTGCCTATCTTGCCTGGCATCCACGGCCTCTTTCAGGCACGGGGAGGGTCTGAGGCAGTGTTACCGTTCCTTGTAGTGCCAGTCTCAAGGACCCCTCATTAATGCTGAATCTATTTTAAATACTTTTCAAAACTGAACCAGTTTGAAGGTTTTGAAGCTGTTCCCCATGTTACTCATTAGCCACAGCTTTGAAAGCAAATGCGAAACACATTAGCTAAAATTTATCAAACTCTTCTCCTGTGACCTGCGATGCTTTCTCTCAGGGTGTATTTCGAAGTAATTTTTGTTGATTGCTGGTGTCCAAGCCAGAGAGGAGCCTCCACAGAACAAAACACAGGGTCCCTGCTCCTCTTGCTACTGCTGGTTATGGGAAATAGGGGGTCCTGCGCCTTCTTATCTGTGCTTCCCACTGTCCCCAGCAGCAGACCAGGTCATCTGTGGCTGCCTCTAGCTCAGCCTTGAAATCTTCATTGGGTGAAGAATCTGCAGCCCCTCTGAGTAATGACTTTCAGCACTGAGCTACCCTCCTAGGGAAGAAATTTCTCTTAAAATATGATCTGAACAAAAGATTTATTTTTTTCTTCTGCAGACTAATTGGAAATAATTTCAGAAAACATGATCTCAGCATTGTGTGTCTGTAACATCTTTCAGGTTTTACTGTTTTTTTTCCCTGGGGTAGCCTAAGATGCTCCTCCCACATAATTTCTAGCGAACACATGAGAATGGGGGTTTATGAAAGCACTAAAGAATAATATATTAAAATTATCAGCTGAACTCTCTAGCCTCACCCGCCTGTCTTTATCACACTCTCCCCTCTTCATTCCCTTCTTCCTGCTAACATAGCTGAGGCATCCCCTTTGGTCCTTCGTGCAGTCTCACCTCAGCTGGTACTGTGTAAAAGCCCCTGGAGCCCCTGCCATCTGAAAGTACCTCCCAGTATTCCTCCACTTCAACCTGATTCAGCCTTGACTGCTTCAACCTGGACTATGAGCACGTATCTTGTCATCACCTTTTAATTTCTCTTTTCCTCTGCCTTTATTTATCACTAAATGAACAGTGCCTGTTAACTCTGCAAAAGCATTTGGGGATGCAGTAGGTATGAAAGCTGTGATCCCACACAGAGGGATACCTTTGGGCTGATATGTTCTTGAAATTTCTTTCCTCGGTTCAGAAATATGGGGGAAGTCAGGTATAACTATTCTATTTCTAATGGGGGGCCACCTGCCATGTGAACCAGTCATCAGAAATTTATCAGAGGTGCTTTTCATGGCTTTTTTAGTCAGAGGGAGGTAACGTGAAGCCATTAGGAGATTCTCGTGTGAAGTGCCCAGTGTAGCACATATTTTCCCTTCATTACATACAAGTAGCTCCCAGTGATGCTGATGGAAATTACAGGTGTGTGCACTTGGAGGAGAACATAGATCTATACTGTGCAAATTACTTCCGAAAACAAACTCGGTTTATGGACACGGACTGTGCAGAGTTGAGCAGCAGTATATTTCAAGCAATGTTCCCTGCATACCACGTAGTAAAGAGAAGAGGGGGCTGGGGAACGAGGGAGGGCAGAGATCTGGATTTTATAACTTCTTTTAGTAACAACCATGGAGGATAAAACCTGCAGAGTTTTGACTAGCTTCAAAATCACTTCTCACCTCTGGTTTTGAAATCTCCAGCCCAATTATTTGTTTACTTGATAGTGCTGAAGTCTTATTCTCCATCGTTATTTGGTTGCCAGTAAAGAACCAGAAAGAACAGCAGTCCAAAGGTAACCACACAACTAAATCACTTCCAGATGATAAGTCACACTCTGATGGTGAAAGCAGACTTTACAGTTTCAGTGTGCCAGGTAATATATGGCAGTCACCCAGTTCCTATTAGGTTTTTGTAACTGTATATATACATAATCTTTTTTTTCTGAGCTGGATAGGGTTGGCTAATAGCACATAGATGCAATGTTTAGCTCGATTTCAATTAGAAAGTTTGTCCTCCAAAAGAAAAGACAATTCTAAAGCATCTATTGTCCCTAACCCTCCACACACAGAAATCATACTAGCAATTTTTGTCGTGACATTAAGTGTGCAGCAGTTTGAATAGCCAGCCTTGGGAGCATACAGTCTAGATATGCTCCCTCTACATGTATGCTTGTGATGCCATCTTTAAATACACGACCATTTCATGCCTTTCCCACAGGATCCCTGCCTCATTCACTGTTCAGGATTGGTGGCATTCATTTATTGAAAAGCCATTCAATATTTTGCTTTCTCCATGTGTTTAACATGTGGCCTAAGCCCCTATTTACCACAAACCAGTCAATCTTGATCTGAAGAAAGAGTTTTTAATTTAATTTGGGAAGTTTCCCATGGTCTTAATGACTGTAGTCTCTAAGCAGTTCACAAATGTGTATTTATTTTCAGATCACTCCTGTGATTATCATCTCCATTTTACAGCTGGAAAACAGAAGAACAGAGAGGTGCAGTGATTCCGGGTGCCCAATTTAAGACTCCAGGACCTAATTGGTCAGGGTACTTACCATTATGTAATTCTTCAGATATTCAGAGCAGAGCTCCCATTGAGTCCTGCTGCAGCTGTGAGTGCTCAGCACTTCTCCAAATCAGACCCTGGAGTCTCAAGTCAGGTATTTGTATAACTGGGAACATGCAATCAGTGACCATGTGTGCAAAATTTGGTATAAGAACTTACTGATGTTGTGTAAGAGACATGGCACAAGCAGGGAGAGATGTCTCCAGTTCTTCAGATTGGCATTCAATAGCTTTAAGCAAGATAGTCATCATTGTTTTCCCCAACTCCTCCACTGTATTCAAAACACACCACTCAACTTGAAACAAATAAATAGGGGTCTGAGCATCTCTGGTTACACGATCCTGACTCATCTCGAGCAGAACCAGGACTGAGCGCAGGCTGACACATCTGTGGGAAAAGAGTACGAGTACGGCTTCCTCTATTCCCAATGCACATGTGTAAAAGGGGAAAAAACTGCACAGATAACTTCAGCTCTGGCACTTTCCAACTTCTGCGTGTTTGCTTTGGCAGCTCACAGAGTACTTTTAAGAGAGTGTTTGTAGGTAATTTCCTAAGTTCTTAATGAAGCAAAGTGGAAAAACAAAAATTCTACTATGTGGCATCATATTAACACCTCTATGCCTCACACTATTGGGGTTAGCTCTTAGCTTCTCCATATGGACTTGTGCCCTCTGAGCTAATAGGGTAATTTGTAGTGACACTAAGTTGCCAACTTCTCTGCAGACCAGAGGACACTTTTGCTAGGGGCTGAGACCAGAGCAGTGCCATGATCCTGGGGCTGCATGCTCCCTTCCCTGCCCTAGAATGACTAGTGAAGGGGATGTAGTCTCTAACGAATCTTTTCCTCTTCTAGCTCCATCTCACTCCTCTCTAACCATCTCTGTCCCAGTTCTGTTCCTTCCTCATCTCTGGCTCCTTGTTTCCAGCCACTGCTTTCTTTCTCAGCCAGTTGCAGTTCCTATTTCCCAGCCAGTTCCCATTGTTCATCTTCTCTCTGCCAGCCTCTTACCTGAAGGTGCTGGTCTCTCCCGTCTGGGTTTCAAGTCCCAGTTCTGCTGGGTCCCCAGACCCATCTCTCCACCCCATTAATGCAGCCTCTTAGCTCCAGGTTTTTGCCCATGTGCTTAATTTCAAAGCCTTACCCCTGTTTCCTCACCCAGCTGCTCTCTAGTCACGTTTGATACCTGGTCTGTATTTGTCTCTCGTCATCCTCTTCTGCTTTTGTCCTGCAGCCACAGAGCCTCCCAAGAAGTGCTGAAGTAAAAACCTTCCACTGGGATAAAACCACCTGTCATCATCCAGCATGTCTCCCCTTCTTACTTCAGCTACTTTTTTTCTAATTACATCCCTTCAGGAGGGTCCACTTACATTTTTACCATAAATAAATGAGACATTTTTTACCCTTAGAGCTATGCTGCTCTTTCTGGAAGCAGTCTGCGAGATTAATGTGACTCAACCCTGTAGAAGCTAGCAATCAGTTTTTTAGGGAACATAGTTTTCTCTTGCTGGACAAATGCTTATGTATGTAGCATTAATGCTGATGCTGTGTTTCAGTGTTGTGTTGCTTTTTACCAGGCTTTCAGCAGGGGTTTGCAGGAGAGAGCTGAGAGGTGGGGCTGCCATCTGGATTTCTTTCTGAGCTACCTCTAAAGAACTTAGAATAGATACTCCTGCAAGGATCTGCCAAGTCAGATAATGCTGAAAAGAGAAATAGAAAGAAGGGTATGGGGGAAAAGCACATGCTGTTGTTTATGGGTTCAACTTTTTAAAGTAAGACTTTGAAGTTTGGATATGGTAAAAAGATTTTCTCTTCAAGAGAAAGTAAATAAATACATATTCAGAGACACTGATACAGATGTGGACACAGCCAGCCACTCACACACACACATCCTTATAATTCGTTTATGTTTTAAATCCGTAGTTTTTGCTTGGTTGGTTGTTATTGACAGTATAAGGAGTGCTGTCTGCAAAAGGAGTGCTGTGTCAAGTCCCTCAGTATAAGCAGAATTTGGCTGTTATGTTTGGAAGGGTTTTGAACAACATTTTCTTACAGATTTATTAATTACAAATGTGATTTAAACTGAGGAGAAGAGACGGGCATATCCCACACTGACTGATACCCCATAATCTCTGTGCTCTCAAGTTTAGTCCATCAACCTTGAAGTCAGGGGAAGATTTGCACTCAACCGAGGAAGACCTTGATCGCATCTTCATGCCAGTCCTTCAGTTTGGTCTGTACTGAGCAATGGACAGGGTGAAGTACTGGACACGAGTAAAATTTCCTCTTGCCTGTGTAGTTTTCCTATCACAAGCACAGGGAAAGTCCGGGGACATGATGGTGAGGTGATCTTCTGGTTTAAAATGGTATCCTCTGTGTGTGGCTCTTATACTTATAGACATGTACATTCATAAAGTCAAATATAGTAAAAAAATGCTGACTAGTAACAAGGTAATTAGTCAACCAAATGTTCCAGAACTGTCATAAGGAGGGAGAAATAGCAATCTCAAGTTACTTCAGCCCACCGTCAATATCAGCTTGGAGTGTGAGTACGAAGCTAAACTATTTCATATGCTCCACACATGAAAATGGAGATGGAAAGTGATGAGCTCTTTATATGCCCCTTTCCAAATAAATTTGGAGAAGAGCTTAGGAGGTTAAGCAGGTCCCAAATGGTTTCTGCTGCTGAAATAGCCTATTGATGCTTTATTTTTCCCTTCAGATTTTCCACTACATTAAACATTTTAAACTACCAAATATTTCTTTTTAAAGGGGAATGGAATGAAAAGATGTCTTACATGATTTATTACAAATTCAGAGGGAAACACTCCCCTTGTAAATAGTTCTAAAAAAATTCGCATCATCAATTTAAATGTTGACATGCTTAATATTAAAGGGTCATATTGTACCAAAGGTCTTTAAGAACTTCCCATTCAAAGGAGTCAATTTCAGTGGGAATTGACTGAAATAGAGTTTGTGCTTTCTGGTAGTTTATCTCTGTCTGGGCTTAATTCTGTGATTTTCAGTGCAACTTGCACCTAAATCTTATTTATTGTGGGTCAAATTAGTTCACTCTCCCTTTCACTCCACAGGCTCCCATGCCGCACTGCAGGCACCTGGACAAAAACCTCACCAAAGGCACGCTGATGTCTCGGAGACACATGGGTGCCATGGCACTCAGAGGATGAGGTTGGAAGCCTGAGCCCTGGCAGGGCCTTACCTGGTCTGTACCTTGTCCTGGGCACACACTTTTTCTGCTTGGGCTTTGTGCTCAGGGGCTTGCATCGGCGAGTGCAAGCACTCACAAATCCAGGCCAAATCACCTTATCAGCTGTGTCCATCACAGCCTCCAAAAATGTTCTTCACCCTCACAGCCCAGTCTTCCTCTGGCAGCTCTCACAAACAGTGAACGTTAGCCCTTCCAGAGGTCACTGTGGCTTCTGGCCACCTCCACATGTGACCCAATCAGGCAACATCCCCAAAAGGGCAGAGAGATGCACATTCCCCAAGCAGCAGGGTGCTTCGGTGTACAATGTTTAACACATCAAAACCTGTAGAGCACCTCTTATCACAAGCATAGACAAGATTTCCACTGGAAAAAAAAAAAAACCCACACCCACACTATTTTCATTGTTTTATGTTTTGTTTATATATTTATGATACTAAATTTTGTGTTTACTCAGGGAATTTTTTTACCATTAAACTCCATGTTCTGGAAAAAAAAAAGCTTCATTTAGAGAAAATGTTCAGCCCCTTTTCTCTCTTTCTGTTATTATTCAATATGAAAAGGATATTGTAAGTGCATATTTAGCCGAATATGCGGTTTGGCAGCGAGCGGCTATTCATCTGCCCAGCTTCTACCTCAGAGTTTATTCAGGTCATAAAAGAGACATATAAGCGTTTGAGTTAAGATTTATAGTTACATTAACTGTATCAGAAGCTTTTTGTGCTTAATATAAAACACACTCTAGCAGCTCAACATCACTTCATTCCACAATGCAGTCAATATTAGACATGTTACCTCCTGTAATTACTGACATTAATAGCCTCAGGAATAATGGAAAGTGAGTTAAGCGCCAATGTGGTAGATGTAAATGAGACTTTACTGTACATGCCATTTTGAAATATTGTATAAGTCGTGAAATTTATACTTAATATTTCTTTAGTAATTAAGCAATAACCCAACAAAACAAAGGATGTCCTCACTTGAACATATCATGGGTCAGATCTTGTTATAAATTCAATAAAGAGGTTGCTGTAAGAATTTAATTTAAATGTCGTGAAAGATTCAACCCAGCCCTGACTGAACAGAAAAGCAGCTCTTGCAGACACTTTTTAGAAGGAGGGAGCCAGGATTTGTACAGCTCCCTCCAACACCTCACAGTGACTCTTGTGAGGCTTTAACCAGCATTGCAAGGAACAACATTCTTCTGGAAAGAAGGCTGAAGCAACCAGAAACTCAGGCAGGAAATCTTATGTGTATGTCTTCAAGCCACCTTCGATTTGCTAATTTTGAAGTGCTATTTTTATCCCAACTCTGTCAAATTACAATTTTATAAGGCATTTATTTAGAAGTTCCTATTTCCTTCATCATTCATTCTATTGCAGACGTTCGTTCTAAGCCTTTGCACAGAAGTAGCCCACTGTTGCTTCCAAAAGGTCTTGCAAGACTGGAAAAGGATAAGACTGGGGTTTCTTAAGCAAACAGTACCTTCAGAATGGTACACTGTCTGAAATGTTTGAGACGTGGATTATGCCTATGACATATTTTTTTCAACAGTCTTTTTCATCTGTCTATTGATTAAGCTAAAATGATCTAACCATTCACAGTCAACATATTAGCATCCAGATAATCTTATTTTAGCTTGATGTTAATTGCCTGTTCAGGTGAACAAAGAAGAAAAAAGAACCCACTTTTACCTATAAACCTGATCTATTTTGAGATCCCAAGCCTTTTCTGTTAATAATAAAAATGTCAACAAATCCTCATCTCTTTGCTTTTTAAGCCTGACAGATAGTCTTTGAAGCATTATTGCATTTATCTCCTCCAACCAGATGTACAATTTATATTGTATTTGATAGCAAATCTTAGCATCATAGAAGACACTAGCACTAAAATAATAACACAAATGTATTTTCCATCACTGGGCTAAAACCTTCCCAGGGATGTTTCCAGTTCCTCCCATATTCCAGTGCCTTGCTAATATTCTTGATTCTGGTAAGTCAGGTCACCCTCATTTCACGGAGATCTAAATGGAGTCAGTCTGAAAAGAGAATTAATAAAGCAGGTTTAAGCAGGGCAACATGTAAAACCCCAGCCTGCATTTGCAAGGAGCACACTGTAAGGAGAATGTTTAAATGCTAGTTTTGAAGAAAGTTGCAATTTTTTTTCCCTAAAAATAGATTCAGAGAGCCAAGTATGTGGCATTTTCTACTTGTGCGAGAAACTTTATGCCTTTATGCACATCAGAAATGTTCAAATAGGATATTAATTTTTTGTTCTCTTACTTCTTTATTAGCCTAGCTTGGACCTTAATACAATACAGAATGGAAAAATAAACACTTCAGTGAATTTGAACAGTTCGGCTGTGGATCCTATGACAGAGAAATGCAGAATGATGCTAGTGGAGAGTCCACTGGACTCTCCAGGTCCCTTAAGGTGGGTGGGGGTGACCCAGCAAGGGCTCCTGCCACAGATATCTACTGGTCCTCTGCAGGGTCAGCTTCCCACACAAGTTCAACTCCTAGCTCGTACAAGGACCCTTTACTATCACTGTGAATCACTCCAAAAGCAGACTTTTGCCTCCACTTTCTGAAGAGTACAGCATATTCTTTGAGGCTCTCAGCCATTGGAAGATGTTAGTATGTGGCTTGCACAGCTAGAGATCCTGGCAGCTGTACTTCCAGCATATCATATTGCCACTGGTCTGCCATGAGCCTATAGGATTTTAGTGGCTAGGAAAAGTGATTACTCTTTCCTGACAAAAAACTTTTAAACAGAAGTGGGAGGAGTTATAGACCTTTATTCCTGCACCCAGAAGCAGGCAGGCAGCGCTACCCACCTCAGGGGCACACAGCAGTCCCAGAGGTAAAACACAAGGCTGAGCCGTATCTGTTTTCTCCAAGGACAAGCCCACAGGAACTTTGGGCTTCCTGAAGGAACATGTCAGTACCAGTAAGCCCAGAGAACTCCCTCTCAAAGGCAGTCTGCCTCATTACTCACCTTTCTTTTTCAGTATTTTCCAACCTGGACTAGGGTGGCTCTGTGCCATTCTCAGTATCTTAAAGATACAGCTGTGCTTTTCCTAGGGATGAACAACTGCGGAATTCAAATAATAAGTCACGTTCCTGTTCCTGATAACTCATATAGTTACCACTGCTTATTGTTTCTACTGCAGGTGAAGTGCCAGGCAGGATCATGTCCAGTTGTGCTCGTTGTTGTACAAAACTTACAGGAAGATATAGAAACTTTTTACAAAATACTACAGTCCTACACAAAGTGTGTTTGTGATGTGGTAATTATAGTTACTATCCTCTTGGTGGCAGAATGAAGTCTGTAAAAGTAACATACTGAGAAACCAAAGGATCACAGTAACTTGAGCCCATTTTACCTTCTGATCTATTTGAAAAGTCTTTATTAAAAAGATAAATGGCAACTGCAAAAATGTTGCCCTGGGAGCAGTTCTGATGTATAATAATTGCAAACAGCTCTGCTTATTCATTACATATGGTATGGCTCCTCCTAGTGAAACTCTGCAGAAATAGCTGAGGACTAATTTTCCTCCCTTCCAGTATTTCCACCACCCCTGGAATTGCAGCTATTTAAGGAAAGGGAGAAAAAAAAAAAAAAAAAAAAAAAAAAAGGATTATTTCAGTTTTACTTCATAAACAAACTTGTGCCTTCAGATGTCTGCATTTGGCTGCTGCTGGCTTCTGTGGCTCCTTTGCATGTGTGTGTTTGCCAGTTATCATGTGGGCCACCATAAATCAAAGAACTGTCTCAAGGAACTCCAGAGTGAAAGCGTAAGCTGCTAGAGTTTGACCTAACAAGACAATAGTCATCTGCTATAGAGTAAAAAGCCTATTTCATACCTTCTGGTAGTTCCTATCCTCTATGGAAAGCAGGGCAGATGAATCATAAGGCAGAACTTGACCCTATGGCTTCTAAAATATTGTACTTTGCAGTCATAAGGAGAAAATAAATCCCTTATCTGAGTTGCTTAATCTGTTTATCACCATAGCTGGATATTTCATTTAGTCAGTAAATATCATTTTTGCAGCTGGTTTAACCAGTTTTGCTCTAATGATAATGTTTTAGTCATAAATAAATGCCAGCAACAAAAGTAGAAAATAAGGTCAAAGGGAGACAATTGTCAGTAAGGTTAAAAATGGAAGTGAACAAGCAAAGAATTTGATAGAATTATGAAGTATTCATACATTAGAAATTTCTGCAACTTTCTGGTCTGGAAATTTTTGAAATTTGGGTTCATTACAGGAGACAAGAAGACTTTTACCTTTGAAAGGAGATGATTAAAATAAGCTTTAAACTGTTTCCCCCAAAGTCTGTAGGAAGCACTGACAAATAGAATCTGTTTGTAGAAAAAAAAATCCCCTAAGCAAAACAAAAATACAGCTAATCTATTTGTCTGTCCAATTAAAGGACCTGTCCTGCCTGAGCTAAAGAGTATCTGAGTGAGCGAGTTAAAGGCACTATACTCCAGAGCCAGTGCTCCATCGAGGTGCAAAGTAAATTGCACATCCTTAATAAGCTCCCTCATGGTTTGTTCAGTTTTCTTCCATGTGCTATGATTAGCTGCCTCTGGTACCAGAGATGACATGGAAAAGGAGATGTTCTGGATGGAGAGGTGCTGCAGTTCAGGAAAAAATGACAGAATTCCTTACACACAGGGTATTGCTTATAATAAAACTTACTCTTGTCCTGAAGCAGGGATAAGCCTCTATAACCAGCTCTCTCCTGTATCCTAACTCTGACAGCATATCTTTCCGCAACTACTAAGTTGGAAGCTGCAAAAAATGGGCTGTAGGCACAACGCTCACACAGCAAGACTCTAAAGGTAATGACAGTCCCACTGAGCGGGAATAATTAACACTGTCACAGAGATCGTGATTAGACCAATTGGCTCCTCTATTAAAGTTTTTCAGGAATAGACCTTGAAATAATTGATAAATTCAAACCTGAGTGAGAGCTGAGTGACATTTGGACCCTGAAGACTTCCCCACATCATTGCTTGACTCTGAGTCTTGTCACTGCCATTTCATTGCTTTACTTGTGATGGATGCAAAGCTCCAACTGATGAACGGTTGCTCTTCCCTTACAATTAGGTACAAATCTGTTATGGAAATCCAGTTGGTTATTTCTAGACTTTCCTGAAACGACTCTCTAAACACAGCTGCCTTACAGTCATGGTAAACATTCTTCACAAAAGACAGTTTGCTCTGCAGGCCCCAAGGAATGTGACAGCTTGATACCTGGATAAGCCTGGGCTCAGTTTCTGCTTCTACAGAAAAGCTGGAGTCTCTAGCGGATGTTGGTAAACAAACCCTGGAGCCATTACTCAATAGGGTTTGTAAGCTGTTACTCAGCACCTTGTAATATGGAGCTGGATGAGACCAAAATGGAAAATAATGAAAAAAAAAACATAAAATCATTTCAAAAATAGTTGAGAAGAATAATTGTGCACAGAGCAAGCTGATACTGAAGTGCTATGCCCAGTTATCCACATGTTACACAGGGCCTGGCTTGGCTCACCCTGCGCTAGGCTGAGGTACTGAAGTAATTGTAGCTGTTAACAGGCACAAGTCCTCTTCTCCAATGTCCACATTTATTTCTCACAGACTTCAGTACAGGAACAGAAAGAAAAGTAGGAAGGAGAGAGGGTGGGAAATTGAGTCAAGCACTGTAATCCACTCCTGTTATCAAATACGTAGACTTTTTGTCTATGAGGTGAAGTAATTCTGATTTTTGGTTTCTGAAAGCTGAGACTAGGTAGATTCATGTTAGAAGCAGCATACACTGAAGTCAGTACTGTTAACCACTAGATAACTTAATTTTGAAAGTGTTTAGTTCTTCATTGCATAAAAGAGTTAGTGTCTTCCCTGGAGTTCAATACTAGAAAGGAAACACTATAGCTCAAGCTATAGCTCAAGCTCTTGGAGCAAGTTCCACCTGGCAAAATTCTAACTGATGAGAAGCCATTCATCTCTGAACTTGCTGCTGCTTTCAGGGAGCTTCTGTTTGCCTTTCTGATGGGGAGGCCATGTAGGGAGTGTTGGAAAGGATGCAGGTAAAGAGCTATTATTGTTGCTGCTGTAGGACCAATTCCATCTGCATGACTAAGACTGAGTGGAACTCACTGCCAAATAAGATAGTACTTGCTCTGGTGCATGACGGTGGAATTAAGCTCAGAAAGAAAATACCTGGAAACCTGGGCTTGACTGTGCAAGTGGCAGGCACCACGTGTGAAATTCCAGGCATGCCAGTGCCAGGCATCTTCCACACTCACGGCAGCCCAGAGAGGGCTGAGCTCTGCCCACAGCTGGGCACAGTAGACCATCTGGGTGTCTTTAATGAACTAGTTTGTATGAGAGGACTTGTTCTTTCCATGTATCAGCTGGAAGGGACTGTTTCTCCATAGATGAGTGGAAAGGTTTTCAGGTTTGTGTCCTCACAGGCAGACAAAAATAAAGACCTGAAGAAAGAGGAGAAAAAATCAGAGAAGATTTCTTAAATGCCTCAAGAGGGGTCAAATCATAGAATCATAGAATCTTAGAATGGCATAGACTGGAAGGGACCTTAGAGATCATCTAATCCAACCTCCCTGTCATGGGCAGGGACATTTCTCAACTAGATCAGGCTACTCAAGGCTCTGTCCAACTTGGCCTTGAACACCTCCAGGGAGGGGGCATCCACAACTTCTCTGGGCAATTTATTCCAAAGTCTTACCACCATCGTATTGAAGAATTTCTTCCTAAGATCTAATCTAAATCTTTTCTCCTTCAACTTAAACCCATTTCCCCTTGTCCTATCAGTGGACACTCTTGTAAAAAGTCCCTCCCCAGCCTTCCTGTGGGTTCCCTTCAGGTATTGGAAGGCACCTTTTAGGTCCCCCTGAAGTCTTTTCTTTTCAAGGCTGAACAATCCCAGCTCCCGCAACTTGTCCTTGTAGCAGAGGTGCTCCAGCCCCTGGATCATCTTTGTGGCCTTCCTCTGAACACGCTCCAACAGATCTATGTCTCTCTTATGGTGGGGACACCAGAACCGGGTGCAGTATTCGAGGTGGGGTCTCACAAGAGCAGTGTAAAGGGGGAGAATCACCTCTCTCGACCTGCTGACCACGCTTCTCTTGAAACATCCCAGGATGCAGTTGGCCTTCTGGGCTGCATGAGCACACTGCTGGCTCATGTTGAGCTTCTCATCTATTAACACTCCCAAATCCTTCTCTTCAGAACTACTCTCAACCCACTCTGTGCCCAGTTTGTATTTGTGCCTAGGATTGGCCCGACCCAGGTGAAGGACCTTGCATTTTGACTTGTTGAATCTCAAATGGCTAACTGGATCTCAGGGAGGACTGCAGGACTTAGTGGCTGATGAGGTAAAAAAAAGACTTCAAGGACAGAGATTACTAGCAGAGAAGCGCTGCAGTTGTGAGTAATCTCGCTCAAGTGCAATAGCGATACTGAAGAAAAAGAGAAAGCATAAAGTTAAAACTGTGCTCCTAGGAGTGGCAGAGGGAAGGACGAAAAAGAGAAACCATTTGCCAGTGAGAGGCATCCTGTAACTTTAAAGTGTATTGGTCTTCTTTCCTGTGGTCTTGCTTTACAGCAAACAGGGCAATCATCATCACCACTATATACATGGATCTACTATCTTTCGTGTAAATGCCTTCATAAGCTGGATGAATGATCATGCTTGAATCTGCTATGACTGACTCAAACATGCCGAGGAGTGTTAGATATAAACACTGCACTTAGCCCAGAATTACCTTCATGCTCAGAGGGCAGATGGGGAAGGAGTGAGAGGGAGAGATCACCCTTTGGTGTATGAGTACTCTCCGAATTGCAATGCCTGCAGCTTTGTCATGACACAGCAGAAAGTCTCAGTCTCTGTCTCTGCAATGTCCCATCCCAAATGCTGCAGATGAATTTGATCACGCAGAGGCCTGGAGCACTTTCCGCATTGGAAACAACTAGTTTCTGTGACTGAAATGAAAATGGAAAATTCCCAGCACAGTTAAGCTCAGAGACTTTCCTCCACCCTGACTGCTCAGCAAGTAAAGGTTATTCTAACCACACATCACATCGACTTGAGGAAGACTGACGAGCTGCTTCTCTGTTTTAAATGAGAAACCACACTTAAAGATGGTGGCTCAAAGATGAAGGCTAGCAGACAGAAGGGGAAGCCTGACGGCTGTGGCTGCAGGGACAGTACAGATCAGGCACCACTGCAGTCACCACTAGACGATGGGGTCACCCTCCATCCCAGCCCTGGGCCCTACTCCAGGGCCTGGCTGGTGGGGTAGAGACTGCGGCATGATGGTTTTAATGGGGCAGGCACACCGACTGTTATTCAGCGTCGGTAGAAGGACCTTTCATTACCCTTCTGTTTCCTTGTCTCCTGGAGGTGCTTTCCCAAGACCTGAGAAAACAAAACAAAACAAAACACGGGGTATTTCGGGACACACACACACACACACACCCCCACCCACCCACCCACCCACCCACCCACACACACACACACACACACACACACACACCCCACACACACACCCCCACCCACCAGAGCGATCTCTGGCAAGCAAGACGAGACGAGTAATGCTCCAAATCGCTAATCACTCCTGATATCAACCTGGCAAGAGAATAAAACCAGGTTTCCCTAAGAAACAAAGACATGGTGCACCCACAGCTCCTGCCTCCCCTCCTGGCAAATTCAGGCAGCCTCGAAGGCAGCGGGCGGCGGGCAGAGCTGTTTCTCTCGCCGGGTATTTCACTGTGCTTGTGCAAAGAAGACCCTTTTTTCCTGTTGCGATGTTCAGAAATACTGTAGAAACAGCGCATTAGCCTCTCCAGGCAAACAACACCTCGGCAAAGCGGCGCGGCGGAGCTGCCCCTCCACCCGGCGGGAGCTGCGCCCGCCCCGGCGGGGAGGGAGGGCTCCCCGCAGCCCGGCCTTACAAATGCCACTCTGCGGGCTCGAGAAAAATATGTTTCTCTCTCTCCCTCTGTCCACATCGTTGTGATGTCTCCCTTCCCACCCCTTTCCCATGTGGTTCAAAGATTCAACGAGAGAGGGAAAAAAGAGAGGCAGAAGCGCCTGCGTTTGCTTCTGACGCCAGAAGGGATTTAGAGATACTACTAGCAGCTTATTTAGGCGGTCCCACAGCACACCAAGAGAAAAATAAAGGAGCAGGAACAAACGCATTGTTTTTAAGCACGCAGTCGGTGAGCACCAGCGCAGGAGCCGGAGGCAGACGTTGCTCTGGTTATTCCGGCAAAGCTCCTGGGGAAGGAACCGCCTCCCGCTCCCAGAAATCGTGTAAGACACAACTATGCGGAAAACAAATGTATATATGTATATACAGCTGTATACAGGTAGTGCGATCGGAAAGGACTGGCGCTTATCGCTGTCCTTTCCTCCGGGAGAGCCCCGGCCCCGGGCTGTGTATCCGCGGGCGTCCGCGCTCCGTGCGCCCAGGCGTGCTCTAGCGGGGCAGAACGGTCCTGGTGCCGCGTCCCCCCTGCTCCTCTCTTTGCGAGGGGTGCCCCAGCTGAAGGGGAAGGATGTGGTGGGCAGCCTGAGCCTACGTGGCACAGCTTCCCCGTAAAAAAGCTGGCGCCTCGAAAGTGATAAAAACCGGGGCTCTGGCGAATTTTATTCGGTTCACTGCAGATGTCGCCTCTCGGTGTCCCCTGCCTCCGGGTGAGGGCCGCAAAGACGCCACCGAAAGCACGGGCTGCGGCCCCGGGGGGCTGCAGCAAGGGCCTGAGTATCGCCCCCGGGGCTGGGAGACGGGAAAGAGCCGCCGTCGATAGCGGGGCAGAAGGGGCTGCGAAGGTGGGTGCCGGGCTGGGGACCTGCCCACCCGGCTGTTTTCTGCAGTTTTCATGCGGTCACTTTGAGCTGGCATCGGGCGGGTGTCGCCCGGGGGGCTCGGAAAGCGATTCTTTTGGGCAGGAGAGTCCGCGAGGTGCCACGACGGAGGTCGGGGTCTACCCCCGCACCCGGGCGCTTTGGGCAAGCGTCATTACCTGTGGTCGACCTTTCCACGCTGATTCACTAATGCAGAGGTCCGAGTCTGTAAAGTCCTTTCCCCCCTGCCACTGCCTTTGGACGCCCTAACAGCCTAACACCTTCCCCTTGGCCCAACGAGTGAGCGCTGGTATGCATAGAGCCATGTACGTATATATGTAAAGGAGACCGATTTTAATGCCTACCTGTACATTTAAAGAAAATACTAATCGGGAAATACGAGCACAAAAATTTTAGCAGACCTTTAATAAAAACATTTCTGAAAGCGAAGCTGAAGTTCATCTTTATTGTCTAAATCTTCACATTCCCGCTGTAAACCTACCTTTTTTGCATTGTTTCTTGCAACTTTATGCTCAGATTTGATTGTAAATAAGAAACTGTGGTTTATGTGTATAAGCATAAAAATACTGAAGGTGCTAGGTTCAGAAGTTTTAAAGCATTTTTATTCCTGAAGAAACCATGCACAATTTTTAAGAAAGTTGTACTCATATAAATACAGGGAGCTAGTCCTGATAGTGCTTTGTATCTTCTATCATGCTGCAACTGTCCAAATATAAAATGGTTGTTAATTTACAATGGATATAGGATATAGGTTAAAAACTACAAGGTAAAAAGGGCACTTTATTCAAATCCCATAGAAGCCCCTGCCTTCATCCTAATTTGTGTGCATACAAAGAATAAACAAACTCTTCAAACGGAAGGAATCACGGGATATTGTTTGGGTGTTGGTTTTTTTCCCTAGACATTTCATCTATTACTCCTATTATTAGTGGAGGGTGTTTGTACCTAAGTGAAGAGAGATACTAATGTGGCTTATATCCTGATAGCCAGAGACTAAGAGGCTGTTCACAGTATCCTGGATGATACAAGAGAGACATCAAACAAATATCTCCAGGTTTTGACAATGAACAGAAGCAGCTGCCTTGAGTGCCTAAATTGCTGAGCAGTTGCTGAGTTCGTGGATATGGGCACCAATCTATAAACCTGTGCCCAGGCCCCACCTCGGCCACTTCACCCCACCTCTGCCCAGCAACTGGCAGCAGCTCTTTGAAGCTAAAGGGTCACTCACCTGGGTTAGGTCTCAGTTCCAGGTCTCGAGAGATGCAGTAAAGCTCAAATGGCACTGCAGGCAGCTTCTGACTCAGCCTCCCTCCGAGGGCACCCATGGTTTGCCTGATTTGGGACAAGCGTCCACCTTTGTTAGACAGACAAGCCCGGGTCGAGGGGTGAAGGGGAGTCGCTGGTAACAGCATCTCCATCAGGGCTGCGTGGTGACCTTTGCAGCAGCTATATTTGGAGATCTTGCCAGCAAACTTTATCTGGAGGCCTTGGCATCACCTTTCTTGCCATCATATAGGTCCTAGTCTCCCATGAGCAGAAGGAAAAGCCTACACCTCCCAAGGCTCTTCTATTCCTCTGAGCTGCCGCTGAGCAACCTTCTGCCTGGGTGATCTGAGACGACCTAAAACGCTCCGAGGAAAAACGTCCCAAAGGGGGATATCTCAGATCTTATCCTTGGGAAGGAGAAAAACTGTCATGGAAAACTGCAAAGGCCGGGTGGGCGCAGCACGCATTAGTCCCGGGGCAGGGGATAAGCAGCAGCCTGCTGTGACGCGGAACCTTTCCCCTGGGGCCTAGCCGGTGGCACTGGTATGTCCCGAGGGAGACTGGGCCGGGGCCAGCCAGCGAGCAAGCCCCGCTGTCTGTCGGTGTGGAGCAGCCCATGGCTGCTGAGATGATGCCTCAGTGCTCAGCACGGAGCTGTGCACAGCAAAATCCCCATCCGGATCTCCGGCCTGGAAGCTCCCTCCGTCGGGAAAGCTCCAGGGCTCCCTTGCCAGGAGTGGAGCGCTTCTGCATCCCAGGCACTGGTCCTGCTACGTTGTCTCCTTGGGCAATGCCCTGCGATATGGGGCTGGAGGTGGGCAGCTGTGGGAGGGGGCAAGGTGTCTCCCCGACGCGCCGAGCTGCTGAGTGCGGGTCGCCGCTCTCTCAAAGCCCGCTGGCTGCAGGCTTTCCTCGAGGCTGGATGGGGTCCCGGAGGGACGGGGAGTTGTCCCTTTAGCGGGCAGCTACAGGCTCTGGGGCTCGGACATCAGCGGTCGCAGGCCCTGGAAAAGTGTTTGTGTGGGGGTGCGTGAAATCACAGCACAACGGGGAAAGTCAAAAGTGCCCCTCAGCGCGCGGCTGGCTTCGCGTCGTCCCTGTGTTACTCGTTATTGCTGCGTTTGGCAGAAAACTCATGGAGAAGCCACTCTTAAATGTCGTTTTCTGACGACGCCAGAAGCCCGAGAAAAAAAAAATCCTCCGAGCCGGCATCTGCCTGTCCCCGGGAGAGGAGTCGCGTTAAGTGGGCAGTGGTGGGGGGCTGCGGTCTTCTTCCCTCAAAAAAGCCGTCCTTGTCCAAAGGAAAAAAATATATATATTTACATCACTGTTGAAAAACAGTAAGTACATTTACAGCACTATTGTTCATTAAACGTTGCAGCATCTCACCGTTGCCAATGCGCTGGGTAGGTTTGATCCTCGCGGTTATTATACCGCAGTTGCAGGAGATAAATATTTTGCAAACGAAAGTGAGACGGCCCGGTGCCAAATCTGGCCCCGAGCTCTACTCGCCGGGGCTCAGGGGCTCCTCGGCGGGAGGTGGCTGTCCTGTCCCGGTCCCGCCGGAGAAGCGACAGCGCAGGCTGCTGGGGATAATGACAATCTGTCTCTTGGCTGATACGCAGCGTGGGTGAAACGACACTTCCATTTCTACGCGTGGTGTAAGCGGATAGGGCTTGACCCCGCATCCGCCGTGTAAAAACCACCGGGTTCCACCGCAGAAACTTTAAGAAGAGGAGACAGAAATTTTCGTTTGCTTCATAAAAAAAAAAAACACCACAACAACAACAACAACACAAACAAAACAAAACCAAACAAACCAGCAAGCGATAGTGAATTCCACGCCCGATTACGTCTTTGCTATTTTACGTCGCAAAGAACTTGTTTTCACGCGCATCACTAATGCCGCCGGCCCTTTGGGGAGTGGGGTGAGAGGCGCGACCCTGGGCTCCCCCCGGGGACCGACCGCCGAGCGCAGCTGCGGACCCGCGCAAGGCACGAGGGGACAGGGCAGGGAGCCAGGGCGGCTCGGCTGCCTCCCCGCGTCTCTTTCCCCCAGTTTTATTCTGACAACGAAAGGAAACCCTCGGAGTGGGAACGATGGAGTTTTCTTTAGGCTGTAAAACATTAAAATGCTGCAAGTCTTTCAGCGTTGGCCAAAACACTTGCTTTCTTTCGTAAATCTGATCGCAGTTCCTACCCTATCAGGAAAAAAAGAACTCCAGGTTTTCTGACTATGGGAGACGAGGCAAGGGGAGACGAGGTTTTGGAGGAAAGCGCTAACAGCCCTTTTCCTTTACAAACGCCTCCAGCCCAGACTCCGTCCTGGCGCGCCCGGGCCCTGCGTGTCTCACCTTCCCCCGTGTTTCCAGCCGGGCTGACTATCGCCATCCATGAGCGCGGGCACCCATGCCCCACCTGCAGACAAACCTCAGGTCATCTCGGAGGTATCTCCTTTCCAGAGCAACGGGGTATCAATGAGTATAATGTATAGGATGAAGGTATTCGTACACACGTTTTTGGATAAAGGGTTTACGCACACATAAATAAAGCTATAAGAACTGAAAATTCTTAAAGAGAAAACTCGATCGAGAGAAAAAGGACGTACTCTCAAGCCTGCTCAGGAAGGATCGCCACCGCCGCTAAGTCCCGAAGACAAATATTTAGGGGGTCAGTTTAACCGTGGGAAAGGATTAGTCAAGCGAAGAAACTTCCTCCCCGGCGAAGCCACCTGCGGGAGCGCAGCCTGGGCCGCCCCTCGCCGCCCCCGGCGACTCCCTCCCCAATTCCAGCGAACACCTTCAGGCTCACTCCGCGGGACTGCGCGGCCGGCGAAGGAGAAATCACCCTGGCACCAAAGGCCTCCCCGACCGAAGAGGCGAAGGAGGGAACAATTATCCTTCCCCTGGAATTCCGGAAACATTCGTTATACATCGCCCGGCGAAGGCAGAGCCCCGAGGTGTGCCGGAGAGAAACGCAGAGCTGCACTTGGCTTGTAGCTGCCCCTCGTAAAAATACAGCCAGGAGATAAACCGGCATTGATTTGCATCACTGTGCAGGCTTGTTCCTAAATTCCCGTGCCCTTAAGGCGTGCGGTGCTCCGCCGAGGCAAGCGGGAGCGGCCACTCTTCCCGGCACCGAGCGGGGCATCGCCAGCGACCTCCCCGAAACACTGCTCGGTGTGAGCAACCAGTGCTGCCCCTCGCCTCTGCTTGCAGTGACCCCCCTGCCCCCGCGGAAAGGGCTCCGTGTCCCCCACCTGCCGCGGCACAGAGGAGCCTGCGTGCGTCTGCACCCCTGTGCCCACGGGTGCGGGGGTGTGTGTGTGTGTGAGAGGAGATCTCGAACGAAAGTCGAGAAGAGAAACAACGACTTTCGGAGTCAGGCTTTCTGCTCTGTGTCCAAGAAGACGACAGAGCTACCAGGACTTTCTCAAAGGCTTCTGATTACCTGGAAGCAGCTCGAAAATGCAATTATTCCTGTAGGTGGCACTGGTAAGAGGGGTTGCAGAAGGGAAAGCAGGAATGGAGAAAATTGCCTCGGAATTCCCAATTGGTTCCTATAATTTAATGCAGAACAATAGAGGTGTTTTTTTCATTTACTCTAAATTCATGTAACATGTGACAAATGAAAACCCGATTGCTTTATTAGAACAAAATATGCTTTTAAAATCTGGCCCTCTGTAGCTTTATGGCCTGGTGCACGAGAGTTGTCTATTTCCCTATATGTCATTAAACAAATCCTAGTGCAAAGAGAAATTAACTCAGCACCGCTCATTCAGGTCAAACGTTTGCACCAGGAAAGCCCTAATGAGATACTGTCTGGTTTCCAGAGGGGTTGCTAAGAACAAGTGGCGGCAAAGTTATTAAATCTGTCCAAGCAACTAACACATCATTAAGACAACTTCCCCTCCCCAACCCTCCCAACCTCGATCTGAATATTCGAGCGAGGTGGAAGGAGTTAGACGGTGGCACCGCTGCCGTGAGCCGGGTGAGATGCCCCCCGCCCCGGGGGGGCTGGGGCAGCCCCCGGGGCTCGGCAGAGGCGGAGAAGCGCGGCGGGGTTTGGCGAGGAAGCTCGGTCCGCTCTTCGCCCGTTTTCGCACTACTGTACATTTATTTCACCTGTTCGTCTGTCTGCAGTGTATTCCAGTACGATGCAGGCGCCTGCTCTTGCCCTCCCTGGAGAGGATCTGCTGCGGACGTGAGACAGGGGGGTCAAAGCGGACAAGGCAGCCGGGTCTGTCTGTCCCCTCCTCTCTCCTGGAAAAGGGCCAAATGCCCGGAGGCACTCACCACAGGTCGCCTGAGCTTTTACAGACCTTGCCAGCTCCCTCTTCCACCGGGCCGGGAGGTGGCTCCCCGTGCCATCCTCGGGGGCCGAGAGTCCCGGCCGGACCGGGCCGCCGATCCAGCCGGCATCGATCCGCGGGGAGCCGCTGCTCGAGCACAGGCGAGATGTTTGCGCTCCAGTCAAGCTGCCGAGAGAGCCCCACACTGCGTGGACGTTTTCTAACCGCTGAAACGGAACCTACCCTGCTCCTGCACGCCAGGAAGGAGATTTGCAGGAGATTGCGTCCTTACCCCAAAAGCATGACACTCAAAAGCCTTGTGCCTTGATTTCTTGGTACCTTCCGCTTCCTTTCAGATTTTGGGGTCTGCCACCGCCAAGGTGACTCCAAGTCCGGACTACGTTTTGCTGCCATTGCTTCATAAGGGTGCAGGAAATGATCAGACACGGATTTTTTGTCTCCGATGAAACTTTGTTAAATAAAACTTCGTCCTATTACATTTCCATTCTCTGTCTTGTCCTTGACGTCAAATCAATTTCTTAAAATTGAAATCACAAACTCCCACATGGCACTGTCCCCCCTTCACCCCCTCACTTTTGGACAGGACAAAAGAAAAAAAAAAATCTGTTGCGGGAGTTTCGGAGTTGTTGCGAGTATTTCCGTGCACGTTTGAATATTGCATTAATTCAATTAATATGATAAAATCCCCCTGTGGATTTGTATGTACTTTAGTACATGAACGCAGGCAGTTTATGTGAACGTAAACGCGTAAGAGTGTGTTTTTTAGCGAGCTAAAAAAAGGCAGCGGGCAGCAGTAAGAGACGCGACATCTACCAACGAGGGATCGGCAACGTGTCCCAGGATCACTTTCACAAAGCCTTTTTCCTCCCAAAAGGGAAAACCAGGCCAGCCGCCCCTACAGAAGGGCGGGAGCCGGGAGTCGCCGAGGTGCTCGGGGGCTGCGGGCGGGCGGCGGTCCCTGCCTGCAGCCGCACGCTGGCTGAAAGGGGCATCTCCCCGTGAAAATCCCCCGTCTCCTTCGCAGCCACTTCCAAGCACGCGTGTGCCGGAGGGTCGTTTGAAGTACCCTTGTCCTAGGCTACGCGGGAGGGTCATCACACCTGAGACCTGGGGCTCAGGCCGGGCATGTTCGAGCCCGCAGGCTCAGAGGGGCAGAGGAAGCGTCGGGAGCGGGGGAACGACCTCCTTTCCCTCCCCGGGGGAGCGCGGGGTCAGCGGGACCGGCCCCGCATGCCCTCCCGCGCCCTGCTAAGGCACTATGCCCTCGCTAACCTGCTGGGCTCAGCTATTTTACCGCATAAGGAAACGCACATGGCAGCCAGTGGTAGGCGAAGGCCCCTTCATCTTGTACTTGCTTCTTTACGTGCCTCGCAGAACACGGGAGCGATCCCGGGAGATGCCGTGGAATTGTATACGCCCGCGTGTAGGAATAGCTGTGTGCAAAACGAAAGCCCAGTTTCAAAGCTCTGTGGGTCCCTTCTCTCTCTACGTCACACAGCACCGTTGCTCCGGGATGGATCACCTCCAGCCACAGCCTAAGGTTGTCATTGCCCTTCCACCTGTCTCTGCTCCGCTTTTCCCTGCCTTTCTTTCAGAGGCGTCCAAAAGCCTCTCCGACATCCCCACCGCGTTGCATCCCCATCCCTGCTCCGGTTCCAAGGTGCTCTTTGCCCTCCAGACTGTACCATCCCTTCCTGGAGGGGAATTTGCAGTTCTGCGCCGCATGGCAGGGGCTGGGGGGAAAGGCAGGGCAGCTGCGACAGTGTGCGACAGTCCCTGCGAGAGCCGCACCACGTTTGTGTGGCTCTAACCTCTGCCGCCCCAGACCCACACCTTCCCCACATCTCCTCGGGAAAGCTAGTCACTCGACTACACATGGAGGAGGGGGGGGCTTTGTCCTTCGGGAAGGGTCGCGGGGGACTTGTACTTACAAAATATGTTGTCTTATGAGAATCCTCCTGCCCTAGTAGCTCCTCGGGGAAGGAGAGGGGTTTAGCTTCCTTAAAAAAAAAAAAAAAATCCTTAGAATCCGCAGCTTCAAAGAGGGGCTGGAGGTGCGTGCCGCGGGCTTTTTTGGCCGATTCCTTCCTACAGCGGCAGAGCGGAGGAAGCCGAGGACCAGCGAGGCATTACGTCCCGTGGAGCCCTTACAGAGAGGCCCTCATGGAGGACGGGCTCACTCCGAAGGCGGCTCAGGGAGGAAGGAACCGGGCACACCGAAGTGAGCGTGGAGGCGCTGGGGGCCCCGGGCTCTTCCCAGACCCGAGCCTGGCCCGAGGGGCGGGATGCTGCCGCGCCGGGACTCTGCTCCCAGCTTCGTGAGGGGCTGAAGCGAGCTCGGGGGCCGAGCACTCTCTGGAGGCCGTCCGGCCCCAGAACGAGCCGGAGAAGCCCTCATGAGCGGGGGGAGCCAGAGGTTACCAGCTGCCGCCTCGTCGGTACCGGCCGCGCACCGGGACTGCTGCCGTACAGGCGATTTGCTGCAGGCGACTCAGGCCAAGTCCGTTTCGAGGAGGAGAGAGGGCGAGAGAGCCGGGTTTGAGGGAAGGGAGAGCCGGAGGAGCAGCCTCCAGCCCCCTCTGCGATGACTCGGCGTCGCGGGAGGCAGGCAGAGGCAGTGACCCAGGAGGGACAGCGGCTGCGGCACTCGGGGCTCCGGCAGCATCGTACGGGACGGCACAGCTCAGTCCCTTTCTTCGGCACGGAGGGGAAGGAGCGGGAGGGGAAAGCCGGCTCTTGGCTGGCCCTTGCCCGAGTCTCTTCCAGCCCCCTCGTTTTGCTTCGCCGAGCCGGGGGATCCCGCGTTGGGAGCGCAGGTCCGTGCCAGGGCGGCCGCCGGCGGAGCGGCCCGCACCTCGGGGCGAGCACCCTTCCCGGCCACGCGTGCCCTTCCCCGGGTGGAGACACCTCGACCTCGCATCCCTCCTCCCATCCCCATCCTTTCCCCTGCTGCTTTTCCCTTCCGATTCTTCAATGATTTCCTACCTGAAAAAAAAAAAAATCTTTTTTGCCAGGCAGGTCAGAAGCGATCACCAGGCTGTTGTATATTATAATGTTTTCCTATTCCTCTCGGCTCCCCCTGCCCTCTACCGACTCACTGTAGATGTGACCTTTGGTATTTCAGCCCACACTCAGCAGTCGAATGGAAACAAGTTGAGCACGTTCACTTCTGATAAACATTATCCTTAAACCACTGGAGACCCGAGCAGAGTAAACGAGCTTTTCCGACAGGA
Organism: Tauraco erythrolophus; assembly: GCF_009769465.1. Lineage (NCBI taxonomy): Eukaryota > Metazoa > Chordata > Aves > Musophagiformes > Musophagidae > Tauraco > Tauraco erythrolophus. The sequence goes on from NC_141470.1 coordinate 45,198,509, forward strand.
CCACATCAGGAACACACATTGAGAAAGGGAAAGAAACCAAATATCCAGGAGATCAGAGGCGGGCTCGCGGGTGGAGGGGTGGGAGAGGGAAGGAGAGGGAACAGACAGGTTGGAGGACACGGCGGGGCTGGGGGGGGGGGGGGGAGAAAAGGCCACAATTGTGAGCACAATAGGCACAGATGGGGAGAGAAACGGCCGAGGCAGCGTGGGAGAGCAGCGCAGGGTCACGCCTGAGCATCCCAGCAACCCTGGGGGAGCTTCAGGGGCGCCGAGCGGGTCCAGGAGTCGCGGGGCCGGGCTCACACCAGCCGTGCGCCCGGAGATGGCCCCCGGCCACAGACCGCCGGACCCGGCTGGAACAACGGGAGGAGCGGGAAGGCGTGTGTGAGGCGGCCGGGCTCGGCGGCGGGCGGGCGGCGGGCGGGGAGCCCGGGTTCTGGCGGGCGGGGAAGTGGGTCTCCCGGGAGAGCAGCCCTGTTGGGGACCGCTCCGGCGACTCTGCTTCGGGAAGAAGTACGCTATTAATGCGGATCGGAAGTTTTACGGCCGTGCGCTCCCTTCTATTGTTTAATTACATACTTGACTTAATTAAAGGCTGGATCCGGGTCCCACTAGTTCAATGCCTCCTGCCTTAAAAATATCCAAAGCAAGTCGGTTCACAACACCGAAAAGGATTCCGGCAAACGCCTGAGAGTACCGCCTGCGCAGCATGCCGCCGCTTTCGGACGATGGCATTTGCGCGGGGTGGGGGGTGATCCCTTTTACCAGAGGTAATTCTATCTGTAGGACAAATTTTATCTGTGGAGGAAGCGGCACAACTTACCAGTGTGATATTCTGAATGGGTAACTCACGTTTCTGAAATAAGCACAAAATTGTCACAGAAAATTTGTTGCTGTTGGGTTGTTTTGTTTTGTGTCGCGTTTTGTGTTTTGCTTTTTTTTTTTTTTTTTTAAATCCCTGTGGAAGAAACAGAAGTATTCGCCGATATTCCGATCAAATAGATACCTGCTAAAGAACCACGGTCGCCGTCTTTCCACCACAAAACGTCTCCAACATGCCATTAATTTCTGAGAGACCTCCTGCAACAGCTTACTTATTCCTAACTCTGCAAGTGCACTGCGAAACGTGCAGGCTCTGAAATCTAGCTCAATTAATTTTATTTTTTTCTTACAAACATCTTACAAACATTTCAATTAAAATAATGTTTGTATACTGTTCATACACACCAGCGCCATAAATTTCATATTTTACTTGCCGATATTTCGAGCACTCTGGTCAGCACATTATTTCTTTTCACGTTTTATTTAATGATAGAGCCTGTACTTTCGAGACTCTATTTAAGACAAACAAACAGACAGAACAAGCAAAAAAGAATCTCGGAAAGAAAAAATGAAGAAAAACGTGATAAATTCGTAGTCGGAGCTTCGAAGCCCATGATCTCTGTGTGCAACATGATGTACGTGAGATGTATGTAAGAGGCACACACACAAGCCCACAGATCAGGCTCACCTAATGCCAAACCAAACACTTCTTCCTCATACACAAACACGCCGTGACCCACACATACTTTAATTCCTACCAGCTTTGTCTGTTTTTCTTTTAACTGTTAATATGTAGCAGTGTCTTTGAAAAAGACGGATTCAGCTGCTAGGCGTTGACATTTTACAGTTAAGCGCGGGGCAATATTTAGCGTGAGGATTAAAACAAAAACCGAGCCGGTCTCTGATGGCCGGGGAATATCAGCATCCCGATGCCCGGGCGCCGCAAGCCCCGTCTCCTCCTGGGACAAGAGAAGTCGCAGCTGATTTCCCAACCGATTGGTGATTTCCACCAAAAATAACTCAACGCTCCTCGCTCACAGCCGCCTCGTACACCACCCGTGAAATACTAGTTAGTGAAAAAGTGCTTTATTACAATAAGACGACCATAACAAGGAAGAGCTTCTCTCTCGCATCTGCACAGCCCACGGCGGAGAAGCCGCGCGTGTGCCAAGGAATCGCTCTGCTTCTGTCAGGCAAAGGGAAGAACCCCTCCGCAAGCCCCGACGCCCCCTCCCCGGCCAATTACCTGGCACACATGCCGGGAAGGGCGGCGCAGTAGCCCGGCGGTGCGGTGCGGTGCGGTGCGGTGCCCTGCCCTGCCCTGCCCCCCGCGGCGCCCGACGGTGCCCCCGGCCCCGCGGGGGCTCCGCACCCACCACCCCCGGTGTCCCCCCCCCCAGTCCGAGTGATGCCCCACCGCAGTGCCGGCCTCGCTCAGCACCATCCCAGCATCACCTGCGCTCTCCGCGCAACTTACCGCCGGGCAGGTATGAAATAGCCATGTCTGCGGTGGCGGGGACCCAGGTGCCGAGCACGCCCGCGAGGAGAGCGGAAGGGCCGCCAGCGCCGCGCTGTCCGTCATCTCCCCTGGCCATTAGGAGGGCGGCTGGGCGGTGGGGCCGCCCCCGGGGGCGGGCTCGGGGGAGCGACGGGCCGCGGCGTCCTGCCCAGCCCAGCCCTGCCCACGTTGCCCTGAGGTTGAAATGCAGAAGTCAAGGCTCTCTCGTCGAGAAGCAGATTTCCTTGTAGTCCTTTTCCCCTCACGCCCCTGCTGCCTCCTCGGTGGAGATCAGAGAGCCTCGGGGGCTAGCGCGGCCGGGAGCGCGGGAGGCTGCGAGCCCGTGTCCGGGCGCAGGTCTCCGTTTGGGATTTAGGGCAGCCCCAGAGGTGTCCTGCTCAGAGGAATGGGTAAGTGGCTGGGAGCTGCAGGAGGGTTCAAGTGCTGTCAAGAGAGGGGGAGCACCCGTGCGCCGTCATGTGCCGCCGCCGCAGCTCCCTTATTGACTTTGCTCGTGTTCCTACAAGTTGTAAGAACACATTAGGGGTCAGGAGCAGGGAAGAGAGAAAAGCTAATGACTGCTCGGTTTATTATTAATGTTATTAGGCGAGCGCGAGGCAGGATCGCAGCCGAGTGGATGGCTGGAGCCCGTGGCACGTTGTATATTATTCCTGACACCGATCGTAGCAGTTAACATTTTAGCACGTTTGTTTTACAGCCTGGTGTAATTGTGCTGTTAAGCGAGAGGCGCTAACAGCACCAGAAACAGTCTTCAAAAAGTTAGTCGCGACTCAGAAGCACCGCGTTGCCCTCGCCTCTCCCAAGATGTAAAAGAATTTCCTCAACTACTTTTCCTTCCTCCCCCTCCCCCACGACTTCGAAAATGTTTTTCTTTTCCTTTCCTTTTCTCTTCTTCGTGTTCCCTTCTCCTGTGGCAATAAAGCTGACTTGTCTGTTGGGGCGATCTCGTTTTTCATCGTTGGAATGTGCTTTTTTGATACATGCTCGATGCACAGTCTGGAGAGCTCCGACATTTGTTTCCACAGTTTCTCTTTCTTTCTCTCTCTTTCATTTTTATTTAATTTGTTTTTTTTTTTTTTTCTCTTGCTCCCCCCCCTCCAATTCTGGGGACATCTCACTATTAGAAGCGTGCGTGGAGTGGCCCGGGGTGTCCCCGAGCTGTGACATCTGCCTTGCGACGAGGAGCGGTTCGGTCGCCTCCTTCTGAGCCGTTCGCCATGTCCGACGGGTGTGTTTGTGTGTTCGCTTGCAGAACCTGCCTTCGGGGAAGTGAACCAGCTCGGCGGGGTGTTTGTCAACGGGAGACCCCTGCCCAATGCCATCAGGCTGCGGATTGTGGAACTGGCGCAACTGGGTATCAGGCCGTGTGACATCAGCCGGCAGCTCCGCGTTTCCCACGGCTGTGTCAGTAAAATCCTGGCTCGCTACAACGAGACCGGCTCCATCCTACCGGGGGCTATCGGAGGCAGCAAGCCTCGGGTCACCACCCCCACCGTGGTAAAACATATCCGGACCTACAAACAAAGGGATCCGGGCATCTTCGCTTGGGAGATCCGGGATCGCCTGCTGGCCGATGGCGTGTGTGACAAGTACAACGTGCCGTCGGTCAGCTCCATCAGCCGCATCCTCCGGAACAAAATCGGGAACCTGTCCCAGCAGAGTCACTACGAGTCCTACAAGCAGCACCAGCCGCCCCCACAGCCTGCTCTGCCCTACAACCACATCTACTCTTACCCCAGCCCCATCGCTGCTGCAGGAGCCAAGGTGCCCACCCCTCCCGGGGTGCCCGCGATCCCCAGCACCATGGCCATGCCCAGGACGTGGCCGTCCTCCCACTCGGTGACGGACATCCTGGGGATCCGGTCCATCACAGACCAAGGTGAGGAGGGGGGACCCGGGGCCGCAGCGGCAGCCAGGCAGGGCCGGAGCGTTTCGGTCCTTTGCTCCTGGGCTCCTTCCTCTCCGAAGGTCGGAAGGAGGTTTCGTGGTTTGCCTCGGGAAAACTCTCGCGTTTTTCCCAGCCCGACCTGGGCACTGAGCTTACCGGAGGATGTGCCTCGGGACGCGGGCAGATCGGAGATCCCGGAGTGGGCTGTACGCGAAGCAGCAAACGGTACATACCGGCGGTCACCGCTGCCGTCGTGACCCGAGAAGCGGAGACCTCGGCCGGAGGGAACGGCCCGGGCTGCGGCAGCCCCAGGGAGCGCTCAGCCCCGGCCCCGCGGCCGTCCCGGTCCCGGCCGGGGCTCGCTGCCGCCCTCCAGTCACAGGCGCCGCCTTGGCGTTACCGAGAAGTCCATTTTCTCTAGCTTTCGCAATCAGGCCAAATTTGCTCCGGCAGGAAGTTCAAATGTCACCTAATTGCTTGCATTCTGATGCTGTATTTTCCTCCGAAGCGGTGGTCCAGGAAAACCAAACCCCTAAGATTTTCTTCTTTTATCCTTTCCACCTTCTTTCTATTTCTCCGTCTGGAAACTGCCTCGCGTCTCCCAGCCGCTCGCTACGCTTTGCCGCAAAGAAAGGGACATTTTTTCCATTTCGGTCTCTGCCAGTGAACTAACAGTGAATGTGGTTAAAACAACAGTCTAAAATAACCTTCGCCTACAGCGATCTCTGTGTCCCACTCTTCCCTCCCAATTAGCGGAGGGGGGGTGTGTGTGTGGGGGCTGTGATTTCTGTTTTCATTGCGTTTTTAACGGCAACAATCCGGTTCCAGCAACACTTCAAATGCAAATTCATCCTTTAGGCATTGCAGAATAATTTTCTTTTCCTTTTTTTTTCCAAAATGTGCTATTTTTTTTCAAGCAACACACACACATACAAGTATGCTTTATTTATATTTGCGCGTACAGAAATATATATGTTTTTTGTCCTTCTTCTCTCTCTACTTTACGATATAAACTTTATCCTCAGATCGCACTGGCACAAACAAACATGTTTCTGAGTCGACGTTAACAAATACTTGCCTGACGATCTCTGCTCTGCGCTAGGGAGAGGTGGTGTTGGCAATGAACATTAAAAAGAATGAGAACATTACAATCACATGAGAAATGGAGTGGTTTTGCTTTTTTTTTTTCCAGTGAGTTGCTCTTTTATTAACACCACATTCGCAGGCGGGCGGGCCTCTGACGATACTGCCGGGTGCCTTGGTATCTGCCCCGTCTCCCTCAGACCTAGGAGCTGCACATATCTTTCTGCAGCATAAAATCCCCCTCCTCCGCTTCCCAGCAGAGAGCCGGGGCTGCTGAGCGGCCGATACCGCAGATGGGGGCTGCTCGCCCTTGATTTATAGGATAAACTGACCTTGCTGACACGGAAAGGAAGCCCCTATTCATGGGAAAGTGTGAGATCAGCAGAAAAGGGCACTCACCGAGAGAGCTCGATTTCTTAAGACAACTTCAAATTTGTGCCTTGCCCCAACCTCGACGAGGGCCCGAGTGAGGTGGTGTCGCGGGGAACCCCGCTCCCACGGCGGCTCCGGTGGGCCCGCAACCCCGCGGGCTCCGCTGCGGCCGGGTCCGGGGCTCGGAGGAGCCTTTTTCCCCCCGGGGTTCCCCGGTGGTGCCCGGGGAATTTGCACGCCTGCAAAACAGCCCGGTATTCCCTTGCCGCGGCTGATGTGAGTTTAAATAACAGGAGTTTTATCTTTTTCCCCCCTCTTTCTTATCTTCCTTTTTTCTTCTTCTTTTTTTTTTTTTTTTTTTTTTTTTTCCCCCCCAAAACTTGTTTGGAGCCTAGTTCATCTGCGGCAGTGTCAGGGTTATTTGTAACAGAGGGCACCGTTTGTCCTCGGACCCGCGCGCGCACACACACATACGAGGCGATTCCCGTAAATACCCCTTAGGATATCCCGGGGGACAAGTGCCGGGGTGGGAGACGCCAGTGCGGGGACCAGCGGCTCAGCCAGCTCTGGGCTCGGCTGACGATCGTTGCCATCAGCTGCACGGAGGGACCCGACTTCCTTCTGCCCTCGGATCACCCTCTCCAGGGGCTTCCGGGAGGCTCAGCGAGGTTTAAGGGGCGAGAGACAGGCTTCTCCTTACCTCTGCCCCACAGACCGAGTCCCATGGCGAGAGCGAGCCGTCTTCAGACCAGAGCAAAGCGCTGCGCATCCCGACCTCTGCCTCTAACTCCTCCTTCCCCCGTGTTTCCCAGCAGTGAGCGACACCTCGCCTTACCCCAGCCCCAAGGTGGAGGAATGGAGCAGCCTGGGCCGAAACAGCTTTCCCCCCTCTGCCCAGCACGCCGTGAACGGGCTGGAGAAGAGCTCCCTGGAGCAGGAGGCCAAGTACAGCCAGGTAAAGAGAGAGGGGGGACAGGGCGGTGATGCACAGGGCCCCTGAGCTCGGCCGCGGGCTTCTGGCCTTTGCCCGGGGCTGCCGCTCTCGGTTCCGAGCCGGTGCCGGCCTTCCCTCGGGCTTGGTCTGTAAACGAGTCCGCCAAGACGGGCGGCGTCGGGGAAGAGCCTGGCTCCCGCCTCCGCTCCTTTCTCCGCTCCCCTCCTCGGCACAGCCGCCGCAGTCCCCCGGCAGCCCCCAGCCCGCCGTTCTCCTGGCCGAGAGGCTCCCGGCGGGGCGGGCAGCGCCCGCATCCCGGCCGCCCCGGGCTCCCGGCGCTGCCCCCGCCGCTGCGGCACAGCCCGCCCAGCAATCGCCGCGCACCGGCCCCCGCCGGCTGCCCGCCCGCCGACCGGACCCCACCGCGCCGCCCACCGGGGCTCTGTCCCCGGCCCGGACCCGAACGCGAACCCCGCCGCGGGCCGGGCCGGGCCGTGCCCGGTCGCGCAGCCCCCGGCCGTGTGAGCGGGCACGTCCTACCGCCGCCCGTAAAGCCGCGCTCTGCCCTGCCCGCAGCGTGCTCTGTAGGCAGGGGAATAATTCGAAAATGAGGTGTAATTGCTTCCTACATTAAGCATTTTTAAACGCTTAAGTAGGCGGCGAATTTCCTACGTTTTAATTACAACACAATATAACTGTTACTTAATAAATCTCTGTCTGCATCTTTGTACTTGCTAATCAAATCCCGTGCCAGGAGAAAAGCTATAAAAGACTCGACTGTTGCTAGTCGGGAAAGCACAGGTTTTGAAAACTTTTTTTTTTTTTTTTTTTTCTGTGCGATGGAAACGTTTCAAAACGCATCCGAGGTTTCTCAGATGTATTGACTTCCCGGCCCCTCAGTTGTTTCGCTTGTAAAAACCGCGATCTTTGTTCAGTGTGTTCCCATTCAAGGACAGAGGCTTTGGACATATTTTTTGAGTTCTGTGTCTGGTTTTGGATTCCATGTCAAGGAGTCTTTTGTAGCTTGTGTTTGGTGCTGAGGGTAGCTGAATGAGACCCTTTGAGATTCAAGACGTGAAGCGCAAACTGTGGGAATGCTTGCAAGCAAAGAGGTGAAGGAGGCAGGGTGGGAAAAAAGGCCCCAAAAGTGAACTTTATCACATATATTGCCTTACAAACAACATGCCGCCCTTAATGCTGTCCTGTTTGTCTTGTATTACATTTTTCTATCATCCCATTATTATTCATTTCGTATCGCAACGTGCACCATAGTATAGCCATGACTGTACAGTTAAAGATAGAATTAGATTAAGAGGTAATATTCATCCTTCCACAATTTTCTTGAAAACCGAAACAAACAAAGTGTTAGCAGTCTTAGTAAAAATGATGGAAACGGCTTGTCATTATTCTGTTAAGAACAGCTGTACCGCGGCTGTGCTGTCTTAGGTTCCGGGCTGGGCCTTCTGCAGACGATTCTGCTGAAGCTTTCGCAGGATCTGGCTCCCAGGCTCTAAAGCATTGCCTCTGATGGGATCTCATTTACCTCAACAGATGTGTTGAGGAATAATGTTATGTAAACCGGGTTATTTTCAATGCTGGTGTTGGAAACTATTTTTAATCTTTTTTCCCTCTTTAAGTATTTATGCTTTCATCTTGAAAATATATCACTGTTCTTCTTTAAAGTCTTACTTTAAAGTTTTGTTCGACCTGAAATACCACCTGATAAATGTAATTGAAACGTATTTGCCATTTAAAAGTGCAGCAAATTACTATTAATAAAATGGAATTCATTTATCAAAATACATTGTCCAGAGAGTTTAAAAGGGCAGAAAAGTGAAAAAGTATTTATCCAAAAGGTCGCTTTCAGAACCCTGCTCACTAAAAGAAGACTCAGAGGAGATTCCCCCCATCCCCTTCTCCGTAATAATATGGGTAAACAGAATTCAGCTTTGGAAATTTCTAACATAGATCAGTCTGTTCATGTAGTATTTAGACTTGCTTATTAGAGAATTTATTCATGTGTACATTAATTTCTTCATATGTCACAAGTTTACCACCTTACTAATTTAGAAAGTATTCAGAAAAAAGTCATGTCAAATAAGGAATGTGAAGATGCTATTTTTTGCAGTTTTTGCAGCATTTTTTTTTGCCAAAAGATTTGGTCCAACAAGGTGCAAAGTGAAATTTATGAACTGAATTCTTGCTGTATGTAGCACTGACTTACTGCTGGTCTGTTTGCCGAAGTGCAGTGAGTTTACTGTTTGTGAGAGTAAAGTCTCACCAAAAGTCTCTGATGTCTTTGGATCTTTTCATTATTTATTGCACTGTGTACTGCTTTGAGTGTAAATAGATGAGCAGGGGACAGGAGAGAACTTTGGTTCATTTGCACAAATCCATCAAAGGGGTATCTGGAATGATGGGAAGATGGGGAAGCCACAGTCATAATATATATGCCAGAAGGACTACAGTGAAATAGGCTCTGTCTTTGGACTTCAGGGCAAACGCTATTTTCCTCATCTCCTTTGGACAAAACTAATTCAAAAAGCTGGGTTTTAAGAAGGCAGACAGCAGATTTCCCCCAGAGAAGAGAAGTGACTGCTCCATAATACTCCAGTTTTATGTCTGTACTACCAAAGTCAGCGGCGCCTACAAGAGGAGTAGAGCAGCAGGGAATCAAGCGTGCGTGTTTTACTTAGGCTTTCCAATTACACAACAGGAGCAGAGGGAATGTGCTCTGAAGCACATTAACAAAGGATTTTGTGTGAGTGACAGGGAATTCTGCTGTTCCCAACAAATATCAGTGATACATTTTAAGCATCAGCAGCGTTCAAGGTTCACCTGTCCACAGATTGCAAATAGCTCCATAGGTAACAGGCAAGTGAAGGACTTGTTCCTACAGCCTTAGTTGTGGAAGATAGTATTTCATTTCTCAACAAATCCCATGGAAACTCCCTCTGCATGAAAAAGACTAGAAAAATTGAGTCCAAAGAACAAGGTCTTCCGTACTTTTAAACTATATTTATTCAATCCTCCCTTTTAAATGAAATACATTTGTTTTAACACACTGGATCCTGTAGGCTTTTTTCAGGTGAAACTCTTATTGACCTCCCAGACTTGTCAGCCGACAGCCAAGGCTGATCTCTTCAATGGGTTCGAATGGCTGCATTTCACCCCTTGTCTCACACATCAGTGGGAATTCTGCCTGGGAAAGGACTCCGCAAAAAAGGCAGAAAGACTGCAGATTTTTGCCTCAACAACATGTAATCACACTTGTTTAACACAAAACTGAACCTCTACATGTGGAACATTTTTTATTTTAAGTAATATGAATTTCCTGGTGTCTCTGGGGCCTTTGTTTGCGATGTTGTTCAGTATTGGGGTTTGAGGAGTTGAAAGCTCTACCTGGCAGACTGTGATTCTGTACCAAACATTCCCCAGGAAATCACAGAGATGCCTTGTCAAGTTTCTATTCATTTTTAATTATCGGATGTCCCAAGTCGTTGTTTATACATAAACAATTGCACTATATCTTTCCAGTGCATCGTACTCACACATTTGTCATACAGCTTTGCAAACAGAGCAAACTGAAAATAGATTTTTTTGACAGATTGATAGTTTTGGGTCATACACATTTCATACAGAGCTCAGTTGCACAGCAGTATTTGTACTGAGAGGCACTTTCAATGTGGTGTTGGGAGGATGGCTTCTATAGCTAATTATATATTATTAATACATATGAACATTCCGAGTATTTTATGCATTACACAGCTTATACTGACAACTGCATTAGATAAAAAAAAATTAGCTGACCTCACTGAAATACAAACCCGTTTGTACCCTGCATTTGAAATCAAAACATTTAATAAATATGTATCATATTTAAAATGCAGTTTTCAGACATCTGATGCTTGTGACTTTCTGAACGAACGTTGTGGATATGCAAACCAAAAAAAGTGCAGTCTCTGTTTACACATGTATGGAAATGCAGAAGATCTGATGTATGTCTGTATGATTTGTTGAGAGGCAAATAGCGTTGGAAACGTTTTTTTTTTCCAGAATTATTTGCTGTGTGCATTGCAGGAAGCAGATGTGCACATTGCCAAAGGGAGCTGATACTCATTGATGGCAAAAAGCTTGTAACTGGGCAGGGGGCTAAGAGCAAGTGGTTAGTGCAAGCTCTTTCCTGGAAAGGGTACGCTATTCGGAGTCCTGAGCCCAAACCTAGTGGAGATGCTGAAAACACTCCTCATGATTCAGAGGGGCTTGTGAACATGGTTTGAGTGAAGTCTTCCTCTAACATATTGGGCAGATCCCAAAGTATCAACTGCTTCACCTCTGCCTCAGCTGAACATCAGAAGTTAGTGGCTTGACTTTTCGGCTTTGCTGGGACAGCACTCCCTGTCCTTTGGGTGCATCCTGATTAGCGGTCATGAGCTCCACGTGCTCACAGCACGTAAAGAGAAGGCTCCATTTTAGGGCAAGTGGTTGCAAATAATTGGGACAATTATTTGCACAGAAAATGTAGGCAATGTAAATATTTAGTTCCTGATCTTCGATTGTAGATGAAAAATGAACTGTATATGCAGTGGCCAAAGCATCTGTAATTGTTTTTATCTGCAGTGCTTAGAACTCACAACATACGGTAACTTCTTTGGGAACGAGACAAAAATGTAACCTTAAATGTTATGGGCAATTACATCACCCTACACAGATTATTTATTGAAAAAAAATAATTAGCAGATTGTTCATTTGGCATTTTACATTCTAACTCTGGATTCGGGCAGTTGGATTCCTGCTACGGGTCTGTGCAAAATCCAATGATAAAGGTCCAGACCTCCCACCCCTCACTCATACCTGGGGTGGGGGGGAAGGTGTTGAAGAGAGGTGCTTACTTGCTTTCTCACCATAGTACTTAGCAGAATTGTTAGCAGAGTTCCTGTCTGGTGCAGGGGTTCAGACCTTGGCTTGGAGTCTGACTGGTTCTGTGTCATTCTCATTAGGATCTCCAGACCGGTGCCTGTTATTAAAATACTGTCACTAACACGGCTTGCTCGAGGTCTAGGCATCCATGTCATTGCATGTTGTGGGTGAGGGGCATGAGCTGATCCCACTACATGCACCCGATTCCTTCCCAGGTGATCTGGATGGCACCCCATTCGAACCCCATTTGTGAGACCTGCCTCTTACTGGCCACCTGCTTCCACGGCCAAAACACAGTGCCCTGCCCACCAACCCACATGGCTTCAGGGCACTCCACCCGGATGAAACTAATAAAGAAAGTCAGAGAGGTGAGTGAATGGTATAATGACACTCAAACTGCACTCTGAGCACCCTCTGCTCAAAGGGCCCCAACCCACCAGAAGCTCTGCTATGACCAACAGGACTATGGACTGAAAAGCCAGAGTGGTTGGAGATACCTATCATGGCCAAGGAGCAGGGTGCCAGGGGCAATGGGATTAGATAGGACTTGATCTGTTCAGTCTTTTGCTGCTTGCAGTAGAGCGGGAAGTAGATAAAGATTGTATGATGTGCTTGAATGTGTCTGTTGTGGTGATTTATCACCTCTCAGGAATTGCCGACATACCCAGTCATAATGACGATGGTTGTCCAATAATCGATGGGGTGATTTCACCCTCCTTAACTTACCAACTTCCCAGTAATTGCCTCTGCAGCATCAGAGATTTGTTAGTCAAAGGACCACTGTTTCGGCTCTCCCTGAAGAGGAGAAAGTGGGGACTTTACCAGTTTGACCCCATATTTCCCCAGCTTGTAGCCATTAAGAATCCCTTTGATGTCTTTATGTCCGTAATGTCTCCTTCTTCCAAACTCAGTTTCATTTAAATAACACCATATTGAAATTACAATATATTGTTAAATATATTTAAATATATAATATAACAATATAGAAATATATATATATTTTTAAGAAGGTATTTTTCATAGAACTTTTTGCTAAAACATTATATTTTTAACCATCAGCGTAGAAAGAAAAAATGTTTATTCCTTTTAGTGTATTTGCTTGTTGAATGTCCATGGGTGCCCTGCCCGAGTCCAGATTTTGCCAAAATACTAAGGCAGACTTACTGTGCAAATCTGTTCTAAAACTATGGGAATCTGTTGTTAGTTCCTACTCAAGGGAGTTTGCTTATATGGCATGATTTTTTTCTGAACTTTCCTTTTCTTCTCGTATGCACAGTGTATCTGTCTAAGGGAGTATCAAATTGTGTCTTTGTCATCAAAATTAAGCTTTGTGCTCACGGCAAACAGAATTTGTTTTCAGTCCACTTTGAGGTAGTCCGGTTGGGAGGTTTGCTAAATAACAGAATGTAACTCAAGACTCAGCACCTTCTGGTGCAACGACTGCATCGGAAGGCAACGACTTCCATTTGTATCATTCTTCCTAAACTGGAGTATGAATAGAAAGCAACCATTCAGTGAATGTACAGACCTTGCACAATAATCTGCGTTTGGGAGGCATTTTAGGTGGACATATTACTGTGTGCCGTATGTAGTAGATCTCACTCCACTGTGAAAACCATCTAAACCCATCACTCTTCTGAAGAAGCATTGGGAACCCTTGCTTCCTCCTTTTCCCTCAGAGCGTGCTTAGGTTTTACAGCAACCTCCGTCCGCCTTGTCTCCATCGTGCATTTCTCTCCTACCTCTCTTTTCCTCTGTTGTTTGTGTAGTGGATTCCTCAGTCTCTGAGAAAGTGTGTTTTTTTTTTTTTTTTTTACTTTTGTTTCTGCTGTAGTTTGTTTTGGAAAAGACATAAAATGCCCCTGGCCCCTTTAGGAAAAAATCAGTGATGGTGTGTAAATTCAAGTTACTATTACTGTTTCCAAAAGTGGGTTTTTATTTCCCTGAAGAGACCGAGATTTAAAATTTGATAAGAAAATATAATTAAGAGTGATCTTGCTGCATGTCGCAACTATAGTTAAAACACTCAATTGGTATTATCTGATTTCTGTATTATTCAGTGCAGCTGGGGATGCCTATAAGTAAAGGAAACAACTTTAAGTTAATAAAAAAGCACATTAAACACAGGGAATGGGATCTGCTCATTATTAAGGGAATGAACATTATTTTAGAAGGAAGTAGTGTGATTTTCAGTACATTGTAATGCATTGAATTTAGTATCGAGAAATAACTGTAAAGAAAATGGCATCTTTGTAAGAGACACCATGTGGGATTGGGTAACTAATTATGTTTGGAATCTTAAAGCACTCAAGCATGCAAACAACTCTGTTTTAATTGTGACTTCAACTAGAATACCAGCAGTGCTTCGTACGACTTACAGTGAAAGAGAAGTACTGTAGTTCTCCATTCTTGAAAGGTCTCTTTCCAATTTTCAAAGCTCAGTCTTCTGGGAATCAGCTCAGCTCAGCTGAGCAACAGATGGACTGTAAACCCCTTGCTCATGTGTTAAATTTTAAAAGCTCCTCAATTCCAGTGTATAACCACTGTCCAGTCTTTCTTGAAAATAAAGGCATATGTTTCAAAGTAGTGTCCTATCTACAAAATGTTCCCACTAAAATGCTCCCCTTTCTGTTCAAGGTTTTTTGGATGTCAAAATTATTTAGTGACAGTGTCCTCACATTTCAGAATCTGCTCTATTCGCTTCTCCTTGCAGTGAAATTAATAGAAAATGGAAGGGGGGGATATGTTCAGTAAAAGAAGTTCATTCATCTAAGAATATAGATATATGGTCTAATATGAGCTATGAAAAGATTTTTGCATGGAATTTTTCCAGCATTATAAAAACACAGCAAACACTGGTTTGCAGGGTCATCTCTGACTAGCTTATTCATATATGTCTTGCCATCTTAGCAATTTCATTGCATTTTTCTCAAAAATATTTATAAAAAGTGTTATCATAAACTGGAGAAATTTATTCAGTGCTCACTTTTGTAATCCTTATTTTTTAGGTAACTCTGACTTACCTGTGTAGTCATGTTAATTTTAGTGAGACTGATCTGAATGAGTGTTTGTAGGATCATGTCATTTTTCCCATTGATGCTGGAGCACTGAATAGCAGCTTCAGAATTTAGCTCTAATTTAGTTAACTACAATTTCTACCAAAATACTATTTAAGGTTATTAATTTTAAAACATAGGTGTATTACTTACAACTTTAGGTAATGCTGTTTTCCTAAATGAGATTTCCATTACAGGCCTGCTGCTGATGTTTTACTTGGAAAATTTGTTTACTCTTCCCTTGGGATCCCATATGTTGGTTTGATTTATAAATCATATTTAACCTCCAATTAAAAAGGAAGATTTAGCATGTTTGCTTCCTTTATGTTTGCAGTTTGTGTTTGATTGCTCCTAGTCTTGTTGCCATAACCTTTTTGACTGATTATGCGCGCGTCACTAAGATCACGACATATCCTCTGGGTTTTTAAGGTAATTTGCTCTTCTGATTGAAGGTCTAGATATTCAGCTCTGCTCCCTGCTGTGCTTTTCCCCTGCTGTGGAAAAAATGACTTCTCCAGGAGCTACTTTGTGACCGTGTTTTCAGGACATTCAGAAAAGATTCAGCCTTTCTAGAAGCTGTTCTAAGTTTTTCATTTTGGAAAATGAGCGGCGAGAGGGTGTCCGTCTGCAGAGCTACCGTAGCGTCCCTGCAGCTAAAGCTACTGCCAGCGCTTCGCTGTGCTGGGGAGCTGCTGCGCTCAGTAAGCGGTTGTGATACCTTTGCAGATCTGTTTCGTTTGCTCTCGGGGAAGGGCTCCGTTCTGAAGGATCAAGGCAACGCGCTGAGCTTGCTGATCCAAGTACAGGAAGGATTCATTCCGTCCAAGTCAGTGTTAGAATTGAGAAACAACAGCAACCTTATTCACCAGAGGTGTGTTCCCCAAGTCTTGACGCAGGCTGAACTTCTGCTGATTCCAGTAGTTCGGGCTGAGTCACTGTCCAAACTCATCAGAGCTGGTGAATTTGGTAACTCAAGCTTGAAGCCTGCTTCGTTTCTCCAGAAACATTTTTTTTCTTTAGACATATAGAACACTTCTACAAAACATACACTCTTAGTCTATGTAATCAGTTGTCTATTTAATAAAATGTTGTAACAATTACATTACAATTGGCAAGTGATTCAAATAATTGGAAATCATAACTTTAAAATAGGAAGAATCATTTACATTCTTTTGGGTACTTACTTTAAACTATAAAACTGAGGTGGCATCCACCTGGGACGTCAAATCTGTTCTCATTTGTATTCCTGTAGACTTGAAATTAGAAGATTTGCCTTATGGCTAATAATAAAAAATAACGTAAATGCAGATATATGATTTTGAATGGTATTTCTGAGAGAATGTAGGTGACTGGGTCATTTTCTGAAACATTTAGAAGCTGTATGGGAATGGATTGCAGGGAGAGGGTCTAATTTTTATACTTAGAGAACACATACCTGGGAAGCAAAAGGTAGAGAAGGAAATGTAGAGAGAGGAATGAAAATAACCAAAATAATATCAATTAATTACAAGATAGAATTTGAATTTACACTACCGTGTCTGTAAGTGGAATGTAGCTTGTGTGTTCCTCTGGTTGTAATAGGGCCAAGGCAGGGGGAAAAAAAACACTCAGATAGTTTGTCTGATGTGAATTGATTGGGAAGTTTGTCCAGAAATTTTGTGTTCTGTCTCTCCTTACAATGTAACAGAGAGGAGGCTGAAGCTGTGTGACACATTATATCAGCATAACCTTCATAAGAGAAATCAAGGTGGGTGTGTTGGGCTTATCTCTGGTTTGGAGAGGAATTGTTTTGACTTTTAGCAGTCCGAAGAGCTACTGGATACTGCTCTTTCAAAGACAATCTCACATAAGCTTGGTTCTAGACTCGCTTTTCATCCACCCACCCCCGCTGTGTCCCAAATCCCAAACAGACTGAAAACAATGACAACAAAAGTATTCTCTAGTTAGTGTTGCACCTGAAGTGTCTAAAAATTGCCTCCGTTAAGACTACTGAACCAATCCCTTCACTGGTGATAATACATGCAGTCCATTTGTTTCAGCAGCATCATTTTATGTGACCTGAAGAGAGACTATGCCCACCTTGGCTTTGAATTCTGGCCTGGACATTCCTTTCTCTGGCAGTAGTGTGTATCAGCAGTAGCTGGGCAGAGAGGCACCAGATCCAACTTGTGATCCTGACACAACCACCGTTGTTTTGCAGGTATCTTGGAGAGAACATTTTTAACTGAGTTTGTGAATCGATGAGAGGTCCTGTGTTCTAGGTTTTGAATACAGCTCTAAAATTATAAATTATCTATTATGATTATTAAATTATTAATAATATTATTACATTATTATCTATTATTATATTATTATTAACTATAAATTATCTATTATTATTATTACAGGGAAATACTTACCCTGTAAGTTGTTTCAGGACATTGATAGAAGCAGCAATTCAGAGCAAATGTTTCTCTCTGGTCCTTGTAGAAGCTGGACAGTAAGCACTTTCAGGCAGGAACCCATATCGTTTGCACAGCAGAGATTTTTGTTCAGTTAGAAGTGCATGTTTGTTTGTTTGCTTTAAAAATTAGATTTCCCTTAAAAAGCAATGGTTTAAATTAAGAAAAAAAATATTTATAAAACTTAAAAACCAGGTTCAAGAAGCTCTGCACTTAAAACAAGTTCTAAGGGTTTTAAAAATCCATAAACACCATGGGGTTCTTGCACTCTTAATTATGAATGTTTAGATTTTGGTGTTCATTTCCTCTGATTTAAATACTGCAGGATGAATTATTCACCCAGTATATACAGGGTCATGGAACTTAATCCCCTCCATTTATTTTAAGTGAATGTCATGTTTGTAAAAAGTGCCAGATTGACAGACAAGATTCAACCCTTCTGATAACCCACACGTTGTATCTAAAGCTGCTTAGAAGCGAAAACTTGTGGTTAAAATTATTGGGTCAAGTCCTTCACTGATGAAAGTTAGAGATGAAATTTTTTTTTTTTTTTTTTTAGTAGCATAGTTTTACAAGGTGAGGTTTTCCCTATCCCCCCAGCTTTAAATTTGGACCAGAGGAAGTTTCTGGCTGCTTTGGGGGTACGGCTCTGACCTCCCCTGAAGCAGAGCCATGCTCCTTGTTGGGCCAGTCCTGATCCATCCCAGTGCCGCCTGCTCAGCTGGCTGAAGGCACCTACCGGTGTTCACATCATCCTGGGTTTGAGTGGTAAAGCTTTGTAGCACTGGAAATAAAATGATTCATTAACTGAGCGAGGCAGTGACAACAGCTTTCCAGCTTTGGTGGCCTGGGACAGAATGCAACTGGTGGTCCTGACACAACTGTCTCCAGGTCCTGCCCTCAGCAGTTAGGGCAAGAGCCCTCTCACTTCCGAAACAGCTAGACACTATAAAAACATCAGTTATCTCAGTTGCAATTTACCTAAAGGGTGGTGATGTGGGGAGTAAAAGGGTCATTCTGTCTGTTATAAATCAGGATAGGTACGCTTCTAAATGAAGATTTTACAAAAAGTAGTGAATCTTTAGTCAAGTTCCATCTGTTTTATCAGTAAAACCCCAAGTTGTTACATCCAGTGTAATTCAGACGATTGTTTGTAAACAAACTAGAGCTTCTCCCTTATTTTTAGCTCAGACACTTTCATTTTACTTCGTGCCATAAGACCCTACTAAGGAAGGCCAGGCAATGACAAACAGAAGTAGAGGAACACAGATATGATTGGATTAAATATTCATCAACAATCCCTGAGTTAATGTGAGCTGTTCAGGAGCTCAGACTTGCCCAGAATAATGAAAAGTGATCGATTTCTGTTTGCTGAGAAACCCCTGGCAGCCTTGTTTGTGGGACCTGCAGGAGGCAGGACGTGGGCTCGAGCATTGGCAAGCCAGCAAAGAGTACTTGTTGGCACATTGCCTGGCTCAGATCCAGCCCGTGCCCACTGGCACATGACCTGCCTCTGCTCTGGCGTGGGGTTGGGCAGGGCATAGCCCAGGGACGCTGCCCGATGGCCTGCATGGATGAGGCCACCCTGTTTCTGGCAGAAGAGAGGAGAGACATGCGCCACTCAACCTCTAGGCCAAAAAATTGGCCCTGGTGTGTTTTATTTACGTTTACAGACACAGTCATCAGCTCCAGGGACTTTTTTTGCCCGAACATAGCAGGAAGTAATTTCTTGAGGACCAAAAGTTACCTTTCTGGTGGGTAGCACTGCCCACGTACTCTTGCCCTGTGACGGTGGGGTGGGGAGAGGCGCTTGGCAAAGTGGCTGCTTTGAGCAGTGTTTCACCTTGGCATAACGCAGCACGATGCACAACTCTGAAGGACGTGTTTATGGTCTTATTCTTCTTCAGATGAGATGTTGTTAGAGCATCTGCCTTTTCTAAAGAGCGCTAAGAGGAAGTGCCAGTGGTTGGAGAGTGTCCTACAGCATGGCAGTCTGTACAGCATATGGGAAGCATTTTCTCTTCTCTGTGGCAAACGAAGACTCTGACTTTTCCCAGAGCCACGCATGGTCAATGGGAGCAGTGACAACACAGGGGGCTGGCGGGACATGTGCCTCCTCTGCGGCCTAGGAGGAATTCTTTCAAAAACACAGTCAAGGGTTCACGGGACATGACCACTCATAGTGAGGAATCCCACTTAAAATGAGGTTTCCAGGCACATCCTTCAGCCCACTGCTTGGTACCAGCCTGTCTGGGAGTGGGCAAGCCTGGAGGAGCAGGGTGGCCTCACAGAGTCAAAAAAAACCTCTCTTCTGAGCCTCAGGGCTATGAGGTTTTTCAGGGACTTGTCGCAGGTCTTTTCTCCTTCCAGCACCCCTTTGGGGTTTCTGTAGTTCTTCTCTCTGCAGGATCCCTTTGGGTTGTGGCTCTCGATGTCCCAGTGTTACAAAATGGCTCTAACGACTCTACTGCCTTTGTGAAAAGCTTTTGTTGCTGTTTGCTAGAAAAAATAGAGAGATGCTTTTTTCTTGTTTCAGATTCTTCTGAAAAGCACTTTACACATTGGAAGAGGCAGGGAGCTTGGAGAACAGCAACTTTTTAGGGCCTGTCACACTTTTTACTTTCCAGTAAATTCAGTGAAATAATTTTCGGTGTGATTTAAGAAGTGTACTAATTTACAGTGCAACTATTTGAAGGTTTGTATTAATTAGCATAGTTGCAAACACTGATATTTAGAGCTGAGGCTAAAGTTTAATTCTGAGACACAGTAGGGAACGTGTAATTGGAGTTGAAGGTCAGGTCACATATTTGAATTTTCAAAAGAATAAGGCAAGTTCAGCTTCAACAAAGTGTTTATGGATTTGGAATGACAAATACATTGCTGCTGCAGCTGTATGTTTTGTACTAATTAATATACCTTTCGGAGGCTTGTGGCTGGGATCCCGTCACTGCCTCCCGCTGTTTTAGATTGCTGTACATGTTTATATTGACTCCAGCAGGATTACTGCTTGGTTTCCCAAGTGGCAATGAGAGGATAGTCCAGCTAGTGGGCTGTGAGTTACACTGGTAGGAAACTCTGGAGCCTGAAACCAGGCTGGTGCTGTTAGGGAGGTAAATACCGACAATTTAGGCAGGTGCAGTCCAGATAAGAATTGAACAAGTGAAATGTTAACATCATGTGAAGTTTTAGCAGAAACAAAAGTCTGTTCCGTTTCTTAACTCTGCACTATCCAGGTTAGGTTTGGTTCTACCAGGTGATTAAAAATGGCAGATGCCATTCACTGAATCGATACTTGTTCTTTCATATTCAGATAGGAAACGTTTCTAGGAAAAAAATACCACACCAAATCCTAAAACATAAACACTGCACACATTGAAACTTAAGCAAGATAAACGATCTTGGTTTGTACCTGTTCTGCTGAAGCATTCACAGGGTGTGAAATAAACCACCAAATGCTTTTTATTTAAATAAGGAGTCATTCATTGTGAAATCCTACCGTGGCAGACTGAAGGACTCTCCCTTCTCTATTTAAATAGAAACGCTTCTCCTCAGTCTACGGAAGGACCTAGGAAAATAGCTGGCAGGAAAGGACCCAGCCCTGCAATTGTTCTGTGCACAGAAGGCCTATTGAAACCAGGAGAAGCTGTGAGCAAAGAACATTTGCAAGGTTATATCCCAAGTACCTAGAAAACAGATGTTTAAAAGACATCATCAATAATAAGAATACTCTAGTTCTGACTCATTCTCTGAGCAAACAGTTACCAAAGAATTTAAGATGTTTCCACCCCCACCAGCTGCTTGTTACCTCTCCGCTCTGGGGAGCGTTGCTTCGGGATCCATGCCTGCACCTGCCCGCTGCAGCTCAGGGCTGAGCCCACCCTCCTTTGGGGCTGGCGTAGGCAACGTGCTGGGATGGGTCCGTCTCTCCTGCTGCTGGTACGGCTGTGGTCACTGCACACCCAGCTTAGACTGCCACAGCACTACCTGCCAGGACCCCGCCACAGTGGCCAACACTCGTGCAAAATTTGGGAAAGGTGGGTAAATATTACAGCCCATCTGCTCCAGCCCATGAGACTTATTGCCAAGAGGATGAAGGTGCCAGCAAAAGAGATGTGACAAACTCATCACAAATACCTCCAGCAGTAGCTCTCAAACATCATGATTAGAGTCCTTGAACAACAGCTTGCAGCAAGGCAGGCGGGCGTACAGCAGGGCTCGGCCGTTCCTGCCCTGCTCTTGGTGTGTGTTCATTAAACACCTGCTGCTGGTCCCTGTTTGGGACAGGCTGCTGGGAGAGCTGTGCCGGGCTGATGCGGGGTAGCCAGTCTTAAAAGCAAAACAGATGGGGGTCACTGCGCCCCTGAACTGCAGGGGAGCGGTTATGGGTGGTTCTCCGGGCATCCCCACTCGCCCTGGTTCTTGTACAAAGCCCCAGCAGCATCTGAGGGCAGCCTCTGTGTCTTACTCTCTTAGAAACATTTTTCCCTTTCTTTTCAGGCACCCAACGGCCTCCCGGCCGTCAGCAGTTTCGTGTCAGCACCAGCCATGCCTCCCTACGCAACACCAGCCCAAGTGTCACCTTACATGACGTACAGCGCTGCCCCGTCTGGCTACATGGCCAGCCATGGCTGGCAGCATGCCGGAGGCACCCCGCTGTCCCCCCATGGCTGTGACATCCCCGCCTCGCTGGCCTTCAAGGGCATGCAGACGGCCAGGGAGGGCAGCCACTCCGTCACCGCCTCTGCTCTCTGATGCAGGAGCTGGTCTAGGACCACCATGAGCCCACTCGCTGGTTGTCCCCTGAGCCTGGCTCACGGACTGCTCTCTTCGTGCCAGTGATATCTGGCTTTTCTCCTCATGACTTGTCTCCTGTAAAAGGCTTTTGGGATTGAAAGAGCTGAAGACAACATCAGAAACTGAGAGAAGTGCGGTGTTGCGCTCTTTACTTAAAGACCTTGCATCCCTCAACGGGCTCATGGAGCCTTGTCCCACTCTCTCCTGGTCAAACCACACGTATTTATTCTTAATCACCACAGACTTTCTAAATGTGCAATTGTTATTAAGATTTGTGTAAAAAATTCAATAAAGAAAAATCACCACAGAAAACTCTGCTATGCCTTGAATCAGCAAAGGCGGCTAAATGGAGGTGTTTGCCGATTGCCCGGAGAACAACCCTTTCATCGATGAGGTTATACAACCCACAGCTACTGAGAGATCACTTTTTGGTTGTTTTATTGGGTTTTGGTAATCAAATATAGAACCAAGGCAATATGCGACGCTCAGATTCTTCTGACATGTCGCCATTGTCAGGCAGTAGTAATACATATGTGTTTTTATCCATTTGTAAATACAGGCTTTTGACAGCATTTTTTTTTTCACCTTCCAGTACATTTATTTCAACTTCTTTTTTTTTTTTTTTTAAGTTAAAAAGGTGACTTTCTAGCTATTTGCTGTGTCTTTGCGTGGCGGGGTGATAGCCTCAGGTGATGAGATTTAGGTAAATTTTTTTTCATTGTGTTTTTGTGCCTACAGTGGAGGCGTCAACATCTCATGAAATACAGTTATTTCTTTAGCAGAAGATTCAAAGGCAGAAGCGCAGCCAAGTAACTCTCCCCAGCTATTGCCAGCCTCCCAGATTCATGAAACACCACATCCGTGTTCAGTGTACAAACAGAAATGGGTGGAAAATACCTGAACAAAACTGAAAACTCTAGAGAAAAATGCTGTTAGCGTGCAACCTGTGCAGAGATGCTTACAAAGCCACATCAGTCAACAAACCCACCTAGAAACAGAATTGTACGGTTATTATTGGCTCGCTTGGGTCCAGCATTTTCAGCCCCAAGATTATGTTGTAATTTTAAGAGGAAGTTGTCTTTAATTTCTGCTTTAATGAATGTAAAATATGACTCTTGGTAAAGTTTACATTGTTGTTCTGAATATTTTTTTTCCTTTTAGGTATACTGGTGGTGGTGCTACAAACATATTATTTAATATTAACAAATTCCCTTTCTACATTTCTGTATCCAGTGGCAAGTACTCTGTGCCAGTTATTTTGCTTTAAACTTTAATCCCAAGAGAGCTAATGTTCTGATCTTTGAAAATTTACCTGTTTTCCTTGGGCAATAATAAAGTTCTAACTATTATTCCAGATGCTTTCCACATGCTGTAGGTATGTTCAGAATATGAACGTGGAAAAAAAACCCCAAAAAACCTGGTGTGACATTTCATATCCTTCATAGAATATTAATATATTGTGTATTTTTATAAATGTTGTGCAATAACATAAATTACACTAGAGATAGTTAAGCAGAGGAGAAAACGTCATTCTTCAAATATTACTCTATCTGCATACCATATTAAACATTCAATCAGTGGGAAGATAAAATACAGTCCTCTCTTAAAATAGAGTCCTCTCTCTGTGGATTTCCAGCTTTCATCACTGAGAAATTCTCATTGTAATCTAAGTAACCATTACAAATGCTGCATACAGTACATCCACCAAAATATAGATGGACTGAACTGGTTGCTGCCACCTTTGCTTTTTGCATTAAAAAATAGTTAAAGGAACTGTATTTCTATAAAGGACATAAGTATTGTATTACGGTCCTAAGGAACGAAAGATCTGATCTCGGATGTGATCCCGTATTCTTCAGCCTCAGTACAGCAAAGGCATTCATTCAACAGCTGTTTGGCTTTAAAAAGACGTTGAAATCCTTATGCAGTAGAACGCTTTTTAAAGAATGTTTCTTTGAAACCACTAAAGGTAATGTGCACACAAGTGCATTTCCACTCTGCCACACTGTTAGTGACGTGATGGATGTTATTCTGCCTTTATGGAGTTGTAGCTGAAATAAGACAAGTCTTAACACCACAAAAAAGAAATCGGTTTAATTCTAGACAAACTTTTCACTAAAAATAAAATGGAGGAAAAAAAAAAGAAAAAGGTCATGAGTCAATAAATGATTAAGCTGGCAACAGGATTTTAGCTTTTGACCTAGCTGTTTTATTGGATTATAGAATTTTTGAGTAAGTCTACCTATTGGTACCCATACAGCACAAGGTACATCAAAGGCAAAAAAAAAAAAGCCCTCCATAGCACAGCTACTTGAGCTCCAAGAATTCACAAGCCTGTAACAAAGTGTGCCTACGCTGAAGTTTTCAAAATCTTCCTGAGCAACCAGAGGTCATTTCTGTAATAAAAGTCATCTTTTCTGTGATTCCACTGAGGCATTAGTGTGTTTTGGAAACTACTTAGAGAGATAGATCCTTAGCTTGTATCAGTTATTTGCATTATCTTGCCTTCAGCTAAATCAGGATAATTTATAAAGCAAGGACAAGACATGGTGTTAATTATTACTCACATGGGAATACACCATCCTGAACTATTTTTGGTTCGTGTTTAGGTACAGCTCTTCGTGCATCTGCCTGCTGTATATGATACCTTATCCCCAAGTGGAAAGTCAGTGGGCTGCGTGCAGAAGGCATTGCTCAGAGTGAGCGAACGTACCTGACCTTGATCCTTGGTGAACTGCCTGGGATGGATTTTTTTTGGATTTTCATAATAATTTTTTTTTAAAATGTAAATGCAGAATACTCTTTTGCTCAAGGACTATTTTCCTGCTTATTCTTATGGGTAAACTGAAAACCACAACATGTTAGCTTATTAGCCACACACTAAGCCACTTTACAATAAACAAAGGAGAAAAAGAAAGGGATTTTTTTTTTTTTTTTTAATAATAAACAAAGGTCAACTGCTGCTGTCAGGCACAGGGGTATAAATCTGGAGTGAACCCACTGAGGTGAATGGATTAATCTGGGAAATATGCAGTATATGCGAGTGCAGAATTTAAGTTTTTAATCTGAAACGTCTAAACTCCATTCCCAGAGTGTCAAATGTTTTCAAAGAAACCAGTGAAGCCTGCTACTCCCTTCTATAACAGCCCCACTGTGTTTGCATGGTCCTGGTACAGACGACCTCCACTGTAAATCTGAATCAGATCCCATATTACACCAGAGTGACGGGGGATTGGGCTGATATGATCATGGTTTTGTTTTCTAAAACAATGCTGTGTTTTCTGCTTTCTAATGGTTCTCTTTTTATCAAAGATCAGACTGAGCTATTACCTGAAAAAAAATCATGTTGGAAAGGATGTAAAACTGAAGGCTATATATGTATATACAGTATGTTTAAAGCCTTTTATTTTTATATTTTGAATGCTCTAAATTAATAAAAGACTAATTATAAAGCATTTTGCTTTCAATTTTCAAAATTATCTTAGCAATGTCTTCTCTTTGGCTAAGCGCTGATAATGAAATACAACAACGAGGAACATTTGCCTTAAAATTACAAACTGTAACAGAGCTAATTTTATTGATTTTAGCTATGAAGTAGCATAAGTATGAGAAGTTGCTGCTGTCAAATTTAGACAAAAGAGAGGTTTATTAAGCATGTCAGTACAAGCATCCTTGAAAGTGCTGAGAACGCGTTTCTATTTTTAGCTTTTGTTGCTTTCCTAATGTATTGAAAACACTCGTGAGACGAGACTTCACCTGTGAACTGTCATTTTCAAGCAACAATCTAGAAAGATATTTCTTTAGGGTTGCTGGGAAAAAGGTTTTTACCTCCTTAAGAGGAAGAATATTTAAAGTTAACAATGTGAATGTAGTATGGGTGATACAGAAACTTTCAGCATTTGCAAGATATGCATTCATTTGACAACAAAACAAATGTAGATAATGGGAAAGTTTTTATAACAGAATAATGTGCAATTTTAAGCTATTTAAAGAGTTCTTGAAACTGTAGAGTGGCAAAACTGCATGAACTGAAACTATAGCTTCAATTAGCATAGCAGAAATTATATTTCACAGAGCTAGTTAGAATGGCTAGTAAAGACAGGAGTACATCGCTGAAATACTATTTATATTTACAGTGACTAGGAAAAGCAATAATTTTAGCTTTAAAGCAACATTTGTTAGCTATAGAGAGGTGCATTTCTTTGAGGTGTATGCCTAGCTAATTATGACTGCAAATGTGCTATCTGTCTGGAACATTGTTTCTCCATCCCACGGTGGTAATGAAAGGATAAAGGGGCAGCCCAGGTGCCCCGAGCATTTTTATTACAGGACAGCTCTTTAAGCCATGGTATATGAAGGTGGATAAAAAATTCCCACTAAAATCCCACTAAAATCTCATATACCTAAAAGCATTTTTTTTCTGTTCATTTATTTACTAATTTCTTCTACGATTCTCACAGTTATTTTGCACTTTTATGTAACTCAATTCAGACTAATTATTTGCAGTATCTTCTGTGATCTGAGTGAGATTTACACAATATATATGGCTAAGAACAAGTAGGACATTTAACAGTATGTGTTTTTTTAAGGTTGTGGGTAGTCTTGCTGTCCTTTTTCTGTCTTAACTCCTAACAACTTAAGAAGCTCTTCTATCATCGTTGAAATCGTACTGGACTGAATTGAAACTGGACCCAAGATTGACGCAAGAGTTTGCAGAGTATGGGTCATGCTCTTAACCTGGAATCGAAGGAGATGTCAGTTGACACGAACTTTGTATCTAGCCCCATGGGATTATTTCATTCTTTTCTTCAAAATCCCCTGGAAGTTACTATCTTGCCATTTCAGATGAAATTTTTTAAAAAGTGTATTGATTACATAGTATAATTCAGTGTCCAAAATTTTCTGTTTGTCCTTGAAAAACTAACTTGTTCCTATGTCTCCTTTACATTTTCTCTTGATTACAATTACAAATATCAACTGTGCTATTTACTTAGGCACTTATAGAAAAGCAGGTGCTTAAATGTTTTTTTGGATCAGGACCTGAAGACCAAATTTGTTTTGAACTGTCTTAACATCAGTGTAATCTGAGGGCATTCAACACTGTAAAGGATGAGAATCACTTTTGCTTTATTAAAGTGTAATTTAGAATGCATATAATTTTAAAGAGTACATTTTTCAGTAGCGCTGCTTGTGATCAACTGTGTCCTGAAGCCATGCATAAACGTATTCGTAAACCAAAAGCATCACTGCACCACCTGGAAGAAAAGATATTATTTTACTATATACAAAATTCAGTATTTTCAAGATTTTGTAGAGCATTTGTAGTGTGTAATCTAAACCAGGATATGGCGAAGCCCTACCTGCAAAATGGGTAATTCTACTAATTCCCTAATTTATTAAAAATTCACCAATTCTTCAACCATATCAATTTTACTTAATATTAGACCATAAAGTTGATGTGAAAAGCTTGTATATTAAATCAAAATCACCCTCAGTGTGATTTTTCCCAACATTTTTTCAAGATTAATATTTTTCTTTGTTCTTTTACATGCGATGCTTTTAATCTGAATATGTGTATACCTGTGTGTTTGCTTAGAGTTAGATTTGGCCATGAAAGAGCAACTTGAGTGGTGGAATGACAAAAATTCATCACCAGGGTGATGAAAACGCTTCCAGGTAAGATTTAAGAAAAGTTTTCATCTGTTTGTTTACCATGTCTAAAGCAGAAGATCACAGTATGGAAATGAGCATAATCTTCCTTCATAGCCAGCCTGTACCTGGCTATGAATCTACAGGTAAAGTTCTGAGCTGACAAAATGGAATTATCGACTAGAACTGATAACAGTATAAAATCTCAGCTTCAATGCCATAAAGTATCTTTACTGTTAGTGAAGCCAGACCAAAGTCCTTCTGTAACCGGACTGTAATTGCTGTATGAGCTAAAGAAGGGAGCATTTCAGAAGATAGGTGTATATGTAACTAAGCATATAGAGAAGCTTCTAGTTGGAGAAGATGGGGAAAGAGAATCAGATTCCAGGCTGCAGGAGTAAGAGTGTGTTACAATGTGCTACTTGTGGGTGCCAGCAGTGGGGCACAAATATTTTCTTTCCTTTGCCTTTGCCTGTTGGCTCAGTTAGTGGGTTAGAGTGACACTTCTAACAAACAAGTCTTCTGCTGAACTGGGCTGACCTTTCTAGGTAGGTGGGATAGGCTCACACAACCAGGCACACAGAACTACCACATGAGTTTTCTCATGTTATTTGTCCTAACGAATCATCATCAGACTCAAAATCCTCTATGAACAGCAACTCACAGACAGCTAGACAGAGCAAAAGTTTGCAAAAGGCTTTGACCAACAAACAAATCATAGTCACAATGTCTAAGATGTGATGTGAACTCAAATCAAGGCTGATTCCAGTTCTCATACCGTGTGATCTCTTTGTGCATCTCTTTTCCTGAAAGCATTCACATGTTGAAAGAAGGAATTACCTTTCCAGTCACAATAAAGATTGGATTATTGTTTCATCGGAAAGCCAAATCTATATATTAGTCAATGAGACTAAAAAAGTGTTTAAAACAAAGTACACGCTTAACTGACCTGCTGGATCTGGGCCAGAACACATAGTCATTTGTAAGATGGAAAATTTTATTCCAAAATCCGCTGTGCTAACGGGTACTGAGGAAGTGAAACCCTGCCTTCTCTTTGTCCTGTATGTAATTTAGTATCTTTGGAGTATGAGGGAAAAGGCTTTTAGCTCCAGAGTTGTGCCCAGCTGCCTTGTTTCCCCTCCGCACCTTCTTCTTTTACCCTGCGCAATAACCAGGCATCATGGTCTAGCACTTAGCTGGACGGATTGGATATGCAAACATTTACAGACAAACCTAATGCTTCCTTTATACTGCAAAACAGACTCTGTACCTACTTACTTTTAACCATGTGTGTTCTTGCCTATTAAACTACCTTGCACAATTGGAAATACAATTTCACGGGAATGCGATACTGTTCAAATTGGGGCTTCTGCTCTTTTTGACACAGACTGCCTCTGTGGGCTGGCAAAGGCTAAGGGCCCAGTGCTCTGCTTTCACGATTAATCAAAACCAGTGAGGGAAAAACAGTCTAAAAGTTGAAGAATATCTAGTGCTCAATCACTGTGCTCCTGCATTCGGAGTATCAATTAGTGAGAAGGGGTCAATCAACAAACCCAGTTTTAAGCTTTCTTTATCCTTTTAGTCCTCTAGGGTCATGCAAGTCTCTTCCCAGCTCATGCTACCAGCCTTTTAGGATCTGTCCTTTACAGCCCCTGCAGAGCACAGGAGAAGAAAGTGACTGGAACTTGATATGCTTGGGCTATGCCTCGACTAGTTGAGAGCATTTACACTGGAGAGACTCTAACTTGCGTTTTAAGGTGACTTTACATTGTTACAGAACGGTCATAGTGAAACCAAAAAAATCATGTTAGAAGGAATAGGAAACACTTCAAGAAACACTTCCAAAGGTTTTACAGTTCTGGCATTTGCATGAATGCATTTGGCTTGCTTACAAATAAAGTAATTGCACAAATCAGCAGTTACTTACATCTGCAATCATCTGATGTGTATGCGTAAATGATTTTTTAGACACATATTTAGCCAAATCCATCCATGATACTATTAGATGATGCTATTATCAAAAGAAATCATTCAAAGATGAGAGATTTTGATGATTTCTGGTACTCTGTTTCTTTTATTTGACTGATGCTTACTACGTTTTGTCAAGAAACTGAAAAACAGGAAGAGAAAGCAAGAACGAAAGCAATACAGAAATGACAGAAGGAAAATTACCTGGACCAAGCCTCATGATCTTGGGAACCAAGCCTTTGTACAGAGCCAGAAATCTGTAGCAGAAGAAAAACAAACAAAACATTTCAAACAATATTCTTGCTCTAAAAGAAGAATGGAATTTTAGCACGTGTTTGTTAAAATGCTGGCAGAGCACTTAGAAGCAATTATTTGAAATTACACATGTTCAATAGCAGGCTGTATCTGGATTTTAACATTTTACAGAGGCAGATCAGATGAAGAGAAAAAGTTAATCAATGTTTAGTCACAAAAGCTACGTTGTGAGCCTAGCCAATCAGAAATATGACTTTAATCATTGAGATGGTTTTACTTTCAAGACAAGTCTGGTAACAACAGCTGCATACATGGACAAAATGACTGCTATAATTGAATATCAAAGCTACGACTAAGTCCCAACTTGAGAAATATTTTAAAAAGTTGGAAAACATTATTGCCACAAGGATCTGTCCCCAATTTAATTACTTCAGCAGTTGTTTTAAAAGTACAGAGGTCTGGACAATTACAATTAGATTAAATTGGGAAATATTCTGTTTTCTGTTGATATTTTCCTTTTACAAAATGAAAAATTGAAAGTTGAAAAAATTACAGGAGATATACAAAGTCTTTCTTTGTGAACATAAATTTTGACAACCCAATAATCTTCTTGTAAGTCTTTTGTAGAAGTTCACATGGAGTAGGAGGATAACTCCTTGTAATTCTTAAATACATTTTCAAAATGTTACATTACACTCTTTTGATACGTGAGTTCAGGGTGGCTTAATGGTCCTCGTCAAATCTGAAATATAACAACATGGTTTTATGGACCCATATGAACTAAAACAGAGGTCTGGACATTTATTAAAATAAGAATGTTTTACCCTTCCTCTTTATAGACTGTTGCCATAGTTTTAAAACAGGTTCTGTACTTGATCTCTCCAGGAACTGGCTGTGGTCCTTGAATCCTACTTTTTGCAACATCAAAAGGAATGTTAATAATTGAGGCTATTGTTCCTGAGACTAGCCCAATTCCAAATTTCCTCAAAAACTCCAAATTTGGATCCTACAAAAAAAGAGAGAAAGAAAGAATAAAAAGGGAAACGGAAGGACCTATGCAGGTTAAACACTATAAAGTAATATGTATTTAATCAGAAAACTCACACAACACAACACACTCGTGTTATTTTAGCGGAACACATTAGGATTTCCTATGCTGGAACTTGTTTTCTTGACAATCCTATTGGCTATGTTTTTACACATGGTCTAAATTGCTGAAGTACACATTTCCTCACACAGGATTTATAAACACAGTTCATAAAGAAAGACTGGTATGGCATATGGGGATGATTTGTATAATTGGGCTTCACAATGTACTTAGTATTACTGTATCAAAACAGGAGAAATCCAAGCACACTATTAGCTAATTGGCCAGAATATTTTACAAATGACAGCAACTTCCACCATGAAGCCTACTAAAACGCTCATTTGTGTGTTGGACCCCCAAATGCTAAATTAAATAAAGGCTAATCTCAGTCTGCTGCCATTCCCCTCCAGGTTTTTTACATTTATTTTCACATGTAGCTGATCCACTGTACTGAGAAGTGCTAGCTTCCTGTTATTAACAATCCAACTCGGCGCAACTGCAAAAGAGCCTCCGCATTCTGCGCATTATAAATGGTGGTAACTCGCTCAGCTAATTGGCTGAAGAATTTACAACAGATTGTTTCTGACCCCTACTAAATATTCATGGTAAAAGTTAGAAGCAGGTTAGAAGTGCATCTAAAACCTTCTTTGCTCACTCACAGTTCACCGCCCAATGGGGTTTTATTTGATCTTTTAGAAAGACCTCCTACCCTGGCATTTTCTATGACATCAAAGAACTCGAGAGTTTATCTGGGAGTCAAAGTCTCTTGAAGCCAGTCTAATCCTATTTTTCGAAGTAGTGGAAGTCACAGGGAAGTGTGTCCCAGTGCATTTCCCGTGAACATAATTTTTTTGCTATTGGTCTTCAACAGCAAGGACACTTTTTTGCTATAGCAGACTCTATATATGCAGTTCCATTTTTTTCATGAAGGTACTTCATCTGTAAATGTGGCAGTAAAATAACAGATGATCTTGCCATGTTATAACATCAGCACAATATTAAAATGAAAGGGTGAGTTCTTTGTTTTCTAAACCTATACATTTGTGACTGAGCAAAAGAACAATGAAGAAGTTTTCCTTTCCAGATTAGCAACATGGAATATTAATTAAAACTTCCATAATATGCATTGGATGAAGTCCATACAGGTGTTTAGAGAGAAATGTCAAAATCAACAGAGCTTTTTATTACTTGCAGAAAAACTCAACACCTTGATTTCAGAAAACGTGAAACATACTGGTAATACCTTTTAAAATTAGAATGGCTTGTGGTACATAAAGAATTGCAAGACTTTATTAGAAAAAACTTAGTAGAAATTTTCTGTTTATTCTGTACATAATGACAGTGATTTAAATGGAAATAAATTAAAGTCAACATTTCTGGTACCCAAGGAAGAAACAAGGACCCCTTTTGAAGTTCAAGGGGCAGCAGTATGGCAGCTCCATTCCAGCATGGTGCCTACTCAGCTCCAGGCAGCAGGCGCATGATTATACCCACAGCTGAGAGCTAAGTACTATTCCAGATTGTACTAACCTCCTCAAACCAGGCTGCAGCGAGGAGGCTACCACTGCTCTGTTGACTTTTCATAGTCCAGAATGGTCTGAAGTATTTTTTGTCACGCAACTTGGCGCGAGGACATTTTCTTCCATAGTGCCAAGCACAGTGGGCTGCCCTCTGGGCTAGGCAATATATGTCAGGCAAAAATATTTGCTTGTTAAACATTGAATTTCAAGCCTTGCTGCTCCTGACAAATCCTTTATATTTGAATGATTGAACATTTTCATATTTTGGTGAATTCCCAGTGCCAGCGTTGCCTTATGATCGAGAGTGCCACAGAGTATACGATACAGTGGGTGTCTGATCAAGTGAGCATCTGTCAAAACCTGACACTGCACTAACACAACTAAAGGAAAATTAAAACAAATCGCTTTCTTTCTATTCCAGTATTTGTGACATAAAACAAGTTGAAAGGCAACATTTTGCCCATTCATAAAACTGAATTCTAACTAAATGTGCTATGGTATACACTAGCTTTGCTATGTAACTTGATTTTTTATTATATATCTCATGGGAAAGGCTTTCCTATGGCATTCATCACAGTAATATCTGGGTCATTTCATTCACACAACATATTCAAAATAAATTTAGCTGTTAAAAATAATTATGAAGTTGTTTTTTATAAAAGCATAGGTTAGTGGCATTTTACTGTGCTAATGTTTCCAGTTGAAAAAAGAGATTTCCAAATATAATTTATGCCTCTTTCTACAACGTTTACATGGAAAAGGGAACATCGGCTGTCCATCAGGTAGGTGCAAGGTGGTGCTACCAGAAAGCAATGTCTTTCTTTTTACACTAAAATCTGTTGTTTTCCTACCCCATGGACAATGCCAAAATATTCCTAATGGTCTAGAATCCTATGAAAGGAGACATAAGGCTAAGGTGTCTGTGTAGTGCTAATGCTGTAACTGGCTAGCAGAGGTAGTTATCATCATGTTATTGTCACTAACTTCTGCACCATGCAGTTCACTGACCAAATATTATGTTTCATATGTCGTACATTAGAAAAAAAAAAGGTTCTGACAAGCTCCTTGCTTTCATAAATGGCAGAACTGGAGGAATAACATATATGACTACTGGTTTGAAGCAAAGGTTGGTTTTTATGTAGTATGAGCAGAACATAGAGAACAGCAACTTGATTTTAGATGGTGCCACACCAGAGTACAGTATACCACAAGGAAGTGAAATACGAGTTTGCTTATTCAAAATGGAATAACTTTGACATGGTTGGAAAATGTAATCTGTGATCTCCTCATCTTTTTACCACACTCTTCACAATCACATTTTCCATACACCTGAGTCCCTGCCCTGCGAGCATCAGCAGCCATTAAAAACAAAGGGAGAAGCAGATGTCACTAATAAATGCCACATCTATGCATGTCCTGCTGCATTTCCCTGCGTTCTTTGGGATAAAAAATTTTGAGATGCTATCTCTCCACTTTTTATACTTCATTACTCCTATCATAACATTTTTAAATACGTGGAGACTCCATAAGTTACTCCTGAATCATATTCTGCTTAATTCCTTCTTTTATATTCCATAATTTCTAGCAACAGAAAATTCTAGCCCTAAATCTAGAACATACACACCCATGTACAAGAGTGTCACCCACTGGAGACAGTTTTAATTTATCAGTTTCAATCTCCAAAGCCTTGGCTTTCCTTTCCCCACCACTTCATTCACTTGTTTATTTGCTGAGCACTTTGTCAAAACCTCTGTCTAAATCTTTGATCTCGGTCAAGAACTTCCAGACTGTCTTCATCTGTACTGAAGGCAGGTCACTTAATTCAATAAGCAGCAGAGATATTAATCCAGCAATGAAATAACTGGTAGAGGCACGCATACTTGGAACTCAGTTAATTTTTTTTTTTTTTTTTAGGAATAACTGAAAAAACAAGGATTCAAAGGTAGGACACTTGCACATACAGTAGGGAGAAGTAGCTACCTTCACAGGAACAGTTCAAAGTCCCTAAGTAAGCAGAAATAGATAATGTGGACAGTCCACCAACATGCATAATAGTGTTTAGAAACCTGATCACAGAGACACTCAGGAATATTACTTGTTTTTCCCTTGTGAGGCCTTGTTCAGTCTGGGTAGAAGTGTCAGAATGTGTTGCAAATAAACTTATAATTTAACCCTATTTTTAAGCAAAAATATTCAATAAAATCAAAAGATCAATACATATTAATTTGTATAACTGAAGCTATTTAAAAAATTGTATTTGCTTCAATATTTAGATGTTTGTCTTGAGATCTTTTGACTTTGTTTTTTTTTATTTTTTCAATTGCTGGAGGTACATATCTTATGAGAAAGAATACTTTCGTAAAGTGTTTTAGTACTTCTGAGCATCTCATACATAAGTTCACTATAAAAGACTAATGTTTACCGGATAAGGTGAATACCAATTCCTGACAATTTGCATGAAGAATAAACAGAATAATGTTTGAAGTTGGTAATTGCAAAGCAGCCTACTGAAGCTAGCCCAAAACTAATGCTTAGAGTGGAATATTTGCATTAAGTTTCTTAAACTCCTTTGAAAATGTTAGCTATAATATTAGTTTTATAGAGGAGTTACACTTGGCACAAAAGTGCCAAAAGTGATTTGAAATGACCACTAAATTCAAATAAGTTTGCTCAAGGTCACATAAGGGGTCAGCAGAGAAGCCAGGAAGGGAGCTGCGAGGCTCTGCACTGTATGCTGTACATTCACCTCCTTGCGTGTGGCAAGGGAGACTTTAAAAGACAAAGCTTTGGTTTGGGCAACTCTGGTTCTGCCTGGTATACATAGGAATTATGGGACTGAAGAGGGAGACGGGCCATGAATAAGGGTTAGAGTTGCTTCTTGGCCCTTTTGGCTAAGGTAAAGTGTAATATAGGAAATCCTATGGCAAGATAAGAGGTGCCTCAAGACCCGACCTAGGCTATATTGACTATAATCAAGTGTTTGGCAGCAAAACAGGCTGTAAGGGACTGCTTTAGCCAGCCTGATAATAGGTTTCGACCACTACAAGGAGCTTCCTTTGGCAACAGACAGTGGGAGGAAGGAACCTGTGGGTCTGAGGAAGGGGAGCTTCCAAGACAGAGGAGAAAAGTTATATTTAGAGAGAGGCAAGGTGGGAGATAGCCCTCAGGAAAGCAACAAGGAATAGATGAAAAACTCAAATGAGTTACTTTAAACACAGACATTGAGCCAGAATCCAGAGGAGAGACAGGGTCTGGGTCTTCCTGCTGAGCCCTAGAGGACAGCTGGAAAGAAAGGCTTTCAAATTCTACTTTTAGAGAGTACAGATGTGATGAGATGGTTTGGAGGCACATGAACTCCTGACAGAAATCAGCAGTAAGGAGGAGAAAACGACATGGACTCACTGCGAGGCTCTCGAAAGGGTGAAAATGAAAAGATGAAAGTGAGTCTCATTGCTGTTGTGATAACATCATGCTTTGATTCTTTTAAAGAATATTCACAATTTTTGTTTGTGACTTAATCAGTATTTGACCACAGGTTAAGGAACAACTTAACAACTTCTGTCCATCTTATGCATCTCCATAGTAAACTCCTTATTGTAAATTATAGCTTGCTGTCTGATTAGCACAATGAGGTCTTAGTCAAGATGCATAGGAAATGCTGAAATTATAACTACAATAAACATATTGATGACAAGGAAAGGCATTCCAAAAGGCATAGTCACAGTCGCACCTTGAATCAAACATGCTATTTCACACTGGTATTATCTCAGATTCTTCCTTGAGTGCAATCTCATTGCAGCAGACACTTAAGTTTTTAAAATCCACCTGTCAGATGTCTGACAGCATAATAAGATGAATGACAGCCACTAAGATAAATGTCCTGGCTAGTCTCCAGAGTGACACAGTTGTCTGCTGTACAGGGTATACATTTTCAAATAGCTGGAAATCCTCTCAGTGATTTGTTTTTCTCACAATACAATTTTATCTCCTGATAAAATTATTAATCTTACTCCAGATTTATAAGTAAAATTATTACCTATTATTCACTCTTTTGCTATAACCTTTTGGACCCACAGGGCAAGGTTAGGTAGGATTTCACTTCATTTAGTCCTAAAACAAACATCTGCACCAAAGAACTTTTGACGTAAATGAAAAAACTGGAGACAACAAAAAAATGTGGTCACTGAATACAAAATGTACAGAATTCTAGAGACTCAGCTTTCCCACATAGAGTTGATGTACACAGATGATCAAACTGTTCGTAAAGTGTTGGGGTTACATGCAGGCTACCTTTTCATGGCATCCTTTAGACACTAACTACGCAGAAAAGGGCACCCAGAAACGGGTATCTTATTGCTTACCCCTGCATCTGGTACCTTTGTCTGCACTATCCATCTTCAGTATCAGTTATACAGTAGTTTATGAAACAGAAAAAAAAGTGTAGCCCCATGAACATCAGAACTAAAGAAGTTTGACGTCCTATGGGTTCTTGTGACTGATTGACACTGATGTCTAGAAAGACTAAGGCTTACATGGGCCTTTTCCCATGGAATTCAGTGTTTTAAAAGGCCTAAGTTCCCACTGAAAATTTCCCTTACCTGAGGCACTCATAAGACGCATTTGTAGGATCTCTTCTTTTAAATGATTGCTTGTATGTCCTGTAAGAACTTAGCTATTTTAAGTCTGCCTCTCTGTCAGCTATGGTCGAACCTGGTTATCAGTTTCAGCATTATGCCAATTCCCATAGGAAAACAGAAGAAACTTGTATTTTCTTCTTCACATTTTTAGTTTGACTGAAGATTCCTCTCCTGAAAATTCATATTTGTCTTTTCTACAGAAATACTGCAGTACAGCAGCAGCTGAGGTAGCAACAGACTCTCCTCCTTTGATACAACATCTTCTGGTGATGATGGCCTAGGCTAAAATCTTTAAGCACCACAAGGCTGTAGTTTCCACAGCCACAGGACACCTCAGATCGGAGAGCACTGAGCAACGGGTGGCTTGTAGCATCGTACGTACTGGATAGAGCACTGCCATTTTTTTTTTTTTCAATTCACAAATCCTGAAGCCTGAGCTTGGATGGTAGCTCTGCGGTTATTCTATTTTCCACTCTGATCCAGCCTTCTCCTAAATCATCTTGATTTCCTAATTTTTTCAACTGTGGTGCATCACATATCTTTTTCACTCTCTGTTCCTACATGTCACTTCTATGTTGGCATAGATCTGAAAACGACTAAAAATAAAATTGTTGTCTACTCTGCTACTTATTTGCCAAGCTGAACAGTTCATTTCTGTTTGCCATCTCTTCTTCTCTGCCTACAGATGCTTAGAGTCCTTTTTCTGAGAAAACGACACACCGCTCAGCTCCCACTGTCTGCTGCAGCAGTCCTTTTAACAACAGGCACATCTGTGGCAGCTGGGGCAGGCAGTGCCTGACTTGAAACGCGTTTTGCCGTTGGCC
Source organism: Tauraco erythrolophus (assembly GCF_009769465.1). Classification (NCBI taxonomy): domain Eukaryota; kingdom Metazoa; phylum Chordata; class Aves; order Musophagiformes; family Musophagidae; genus Tauraco; species Tauraco erythrolophus. The sequence goes on from NC_141470.1 coordinate 45,236,278, forward strand.
ACGTTTCGAAGGGGGTTTTTAACAGACACTAAGGAAATTTCATATCGTTAAGAAACATGACAGCCACTTGGAGGTGGTAGTGAGCAAAGGTTGCAATGAAAGTAACGTTTACCATCAAACCTAACTATGATAAAAAATTGAAAAGTGAGAGCTGCTGGAAGCCTATGAAATGTGCTATAAAAGCAGGTACCATAAAACTGAGACGATATAAATTTGCAGACTAATTTGATTGCTAGTGCAGATGCATAGCTGTTAATGCTCTGTGGTTGATACATTAGTGGCAATTGAAACAAGTCTGGCTTATTCCATTTTCAGCAAGCAGAGCATGAGGTTGGCTGTAAATGGTCTGTTTAGCAGAATAGACTGAACATATGAAAAATTATTCATTACGAACATTTACAACCCACACATGTCATTTATATCATTTGACCACTCAACATAAAAGGTTTATTGTTTTTGGCAAAATAAGCTACAAACATCCTTAATTGGGATGCAAATTTAATGCACAGTTTAGCACTGTTGACAGCTAAAAGGCTCATACGGACATTTCCATACATTTTTCCACTTACATTACAGATGGTGAACAGCAGATACACTGTCAAGTGCCAAATTATTTCCAAAGTGCAGTATTCTTATTTCATAATTTTTATATGTTTGTCAATATCACAAGACTGACTTAAAGATTTTATTTTCTGGCAAAATATACAAAGTGAACAAATCAGATTTTGTAATGAAATCAAGTGTGTGAGAAATCTCAAAGTTACAACCGTCTAATATTTTTCAAACTGTAAAACATCTTCTATCAAATTCCTTGTACAAGTTTGGTAACTCTTAGCCTCTAGCACCTGTCCACTGACAGAAAAGCTTAAGCTAAATATCACAAAGTATTGTTGAATACTTCTATTTTGCAGTCACTGAAGTGAAGTTCTACGCATGTAAACGCCTGAGACACACTGTTGGCTAGCAAAGCCAGATGAGGTCTGACCTATACCCTGTTAAACTCAGGGTAAGATTTGCATTGATTTTAATGGGAATTTGATCAGAATTATTGGCTATATCTGTATGTACAGAACTGTCTACGGCACTGACACCAGCTAGCCTAGAGTGTCCTATTAACCTTATTAGCTCTGTTAAATGCTATTCCCATGCAAAACTGAGTAGCTGCATGAAACCTGTCTATTACGAATGGTTCCTTGTCTGTGCTAGCTCCTAAGCCATATCCAGGAACGGTGTTGGATGGCCTGGGCCAAAGCTGTGCCAGGGAACACTGAACAGCACAGATGACTGAGTTTCAGTGATGCTGCTCAATTTACTAGCACAGATGTCGACACTTTGCAAGCCACTGTGCAAGCCACTTTGCACTGAATGAGCGCAAGGCAAACCTCTCCACTTATTTGCAGTTAATGCAATCTAATTCTGCACTGATTAAATTGTCTTTTGTTTTTGATAGTATGTACGGGACAGCTAGGCCACTGACTGACACCATTGAAGTAATTTTTCTTTAATTTTCTAGACGAATTTAAATCTATGTTGCAGATGGTAACAATTCTCTATCACACGAAATCTGTATAAAGTGCTAATTTCTCTCAGATCATAAAGCTCTGAATCTTTCTAATCATGTAATACATTTTTCCTTTTTTTTTTTTTTTTAATCTGAAAGGCTGGGAAAGCATGCTTATGCCAAACACTACTACTACTATTCTTCAACTGCTATGCAAGAACACATCAGGATTTTCACAGAAGTTGCTCACAAGCCTCTTTGTCCTTACCTGCACATAATTCTGAATGTTCTGCATAGTAATTATAATTTTTTCATCTTTTGATCAACATAAATGTATTTACTCCATTCTCAGTATCAAGCTATGCTTGTGCCTTGAGTTTTTAGAATGTGATTAAAGTACATGGTAAAGTATGCTTAAATACACTACAAGAAACTTGTAGAAACTTGTGGGTTAGCTGCTTTTGAACAATTCAATTTACTGTAATGATCTGCAAATAAGAAGTGGAGCTTTTCTCCATTTACACAATGTTGCCAACAAAAATACCAGGCTACTCAGAAGTGCAGAAAAAAAAGAGGTGTTACTTCACCTGGGAATAGAAACTGATCCCTTTTGATGTAAATTGCAGCTTCTTATATGAATATCACTACATATTACACCTGTGACTGTTTAACTGTCATCATCTAAAAATCACATTAGTGAAAACACAGCTCAGTAAGTAACGTACTGGAGTCATTAATAAACCATTAGCTGTTGCTCACACAGTCATTTAGAAAGTTGCCAGTGTTACCACGTTTTCATAAGTAGAATTTCCCTTTGCTGTAAAAGGAAATTTTTCCTTTGTTATGTAAAGGAATATAAGACTATCAAATAAAATTGTTTCAAGTGAAATTACAGCTATAAAGATTTTTTTTTTTTTTTTACTTACCAACTACATAGGCCCTAGTGCATGACCCTGTAAATTCTGTTTCGGGCTGGTTCCCTCCCATCTGGATAAATTTGCCCTGTCGTCCTTCAGCACTAGGTTGAACTCTCTTTTGAGTAAACAGGCCCAGTACCTGGCCAGAATACCCTACGTACTGCGGCTCTGCCGTCTGCTCAAGCTTCGCCCCTTGCTTTATGAACACTGAGAGAAGTTCTAGAAACAGATTTTTCTCTTCTAAGCCAGTTTACCACAAAAAATTACACACATACCTAACATAAGCATAACATACCTGCATCCTGGCTTCTGCCTTTTTACATTGCTACCGTGGTATAAAAGAAAATTCACAAAAATGAGAATGCAAACATGACTACTTTATTTATACTCAGCTTTGCTTAAAAAGCAAGAAATACAAATCCTTGGCTTGCTTCCATTAAAATGCTATATATTTCTGCAAAACAGAAAGCTAGGTTAGTCACTATTTATTACTAAATACCACAGCTTTGCACAGTGAAATAGAGTGTTAAGTTAATTGCCAAAGCTCTCATTTGTTTGTCTATTGCATAGTATGAAGAACTTACTTTATTGACCGGAAGAATATTTTTCACATTGAAGTAGAATCCAAAGTAAACCATATTAAAAACTCCGTGACGGCCCAGGGTTGCAGTAAGACCTTTGTTGAGTCCTTGGAAGCCCAGACCATTGGTTTTAATGATCTGCCGAGCTTGAACAAAGCTAGATGGTTGCTACACAAATTAAGCAAAAGAAGGAAGAGATCATCTTTACAAAAAGAAAACAATAGCTATAGCATCTATTCAATCCTGTTGACAAACTCAGTGTTGCCAATTCTTGTCATTTTATCTTAAGTCTCACCATATTTGTTGCTTTCCCTTTCCTGTGTTCATGTAAAAATAACAACTTTCATTTAAAAAAAATTCCTCATTTTTCTGATTGCAAAAAAAGATGAAAGCATAACTTGAGTACTAAGAAA